>NC_091951.1:100548969-102948969 GCF_031021105.1 Erythrolamprus reginae
GCAAAATTTAGATGTCTAGAGGCTACCATGAATCTGTGTCATACAGATGAATGGTGGAGCCAGGATAGGCTGCTCTTCCATTCATTCTCAGTGAATGGGATTTTAGTCTCCTCTGATTTTTGTCAAACTTTATCTGTTTTGGTGTGTACTTTATAGTTTTTTTTAATTTATTTATTGTTAGAATAGAAAGGGACCATGAAGGCCATCGAGTTCAACCCCCTGCCCAAGCAGGAACCCTGTAGTACACCAGTCAAGTGGCAGTTTTCATTGTTCCCTACCTCAAAATGACTGGAGACTTGGTACCGGGGTTTGTTAACTTTGCTTGTTCGTTTGGTTTCTTTGAAAAAGTTATTGAGGGCTGCAAAGAGAGGTTTCAGTATGCTCACCTTCATAATGGTTTAGCATTCTGCCTAGTTGCAATCACAGTATTGTTGTGTTGGTTGTTTTAATTCCCTGCCCCTATGTTACACACATATTCTGGATGGATATGGCAGAGGCCTCCTCTTCAGAAGAGTCAACTGGTAGGAAAGAGTTACATCAGATTGACTGGAAGCTTGGTGTGGGGAGACATTGTAAGATGTCTGCTTTGGATCCTTTCTCTACGCAGCCAAGCAGAAATCTCATTACAGTTCAACACAAAAACACACCCCTAAAGCAAGTACACCCAATCTTGCGGGAGACGGTGGGGAAGAGGTGACAAGAAAATGCAAGGCACAAATCAGAAGAGAAAGATTTCAGGATTGTAAACAAGGCTGGGAAAAGATTACTCTAGCCCAGCTACTGTGCTTCATACTTGCTGTTCGGAGCCAGCACTGTTAATCCCTTTTGCTCCATTCTTCTGCCTGTTATGGATTCTTCTCCTCTCATTCAACATTTATTTATTTTATTTATTTATTCATTCATTCATCCAATACACAAATACATAGGAAGAAAAATAGACATGTAGTAATATATATAAGGGTAAAAGTGAACTTAGAGGAGAGGATATATGAAAGGAAGAGAATATATATGATAAGTGAGAGAAAGGAAAGACAATTGGACAGGGGACGAAAGGCACACCAGTGCACTTATGTACGCCCCTTACTGACCTCTTATGAACCTGGAGAGGTCAATCGTGGAGAGTCTAAGGGAAAAATGTTGGGGGTTAGGGGTTGACACAATTGAGTCCAGTAATGAGTTCCACGCTTTGATAACTCGATTGTTGAAATCATACTTTTTACAGTCAAGTTTGGAGCGGTTCATATTAAGTTTGAATCTGTTGCGTGCTCTTGTGTTGTTGCGGTTGAAGCTGAAGTAGTCATTGACTGGTAGGACATTGCAGCATATGATCTTGTGGGCAATATTCAAATCGTGTTTTAGGCGCCGTAGTTCTAGGCCCAGGATTATTAGTCTATTTTCGTAGGATGTGATCTGCTTGATCCCAATTCCTGCCTCCTCTCCTCACTATTTACTGGGATGTCTTGAACAGCCCAGGTTCCCCCTCTCTGTCTTCCTCCCAAGGTTTCTTCTCTGACAAAAATGAGAATCAGGTCATGCTTGGGACAGAGACCAACCCCAGCTGGCCACCCTGGGACAAAACTGGCTGAGCCACCCTACCCTTTGTTATGCCGGGCTATTGGCAATTAGTCCCCGGTGAGTTCGGAATAAGTTTCAAACACACACACAGTCAAAAGGAATAAAACAAGTTTATAAAACAGTCTTGAAACACAAGCTCCGAGAGGAGTCAAATTACTCTCACCCAAAAGTCCTTGAATGCAGAAGCAGTGCCAAAACAAAAGAGTAGATATGACAGCTGTAAATCCACACAGCCACACATGCCAAAAGTCCTCAAAAGTTCTTTAACCATGAAATATCCAAAGTTCACTAACAAAACAGGTCTTTGATAAACCAAGGATTCCCATAAATCAACATCAAAATTCCCCGCTGCAGGAGCTGGCCCAGAGCCAATCACAACACCCTTGAAATGGCATTATCTGCATTCTTAATAGGCCTGATGGTGGCACTTGATAAAATGGGTTTCGTTTTTTTCTTGCTTTTTCTTTAACAATAACTCCACTAGCCCAGAAGCAAAAGAAGTTTTAGGTTCCTTCACAGAAAACTTTCAACAATTCAGGAAAGCACACCCACCAGATATAGTGCAGGCTGAGAAGGGGAAAGGGTTCATCTGCCCTACAAATTATATTGTTGTCCTGTAAGTGGTCCATCAAAAGAGGGGTCAACCTATTTTCCAAAGCAGCTAAAGACAGGATAAGAAGCAATGGGTGGAAACTAATCAGGGAGAGAATCATTCGAGAAATAAGGATAGCATTCCTGGCAGTTAGAACAATTAATCAGTGGAACGACTTGCCACCCAAAGTTGTGGATGCCCTTACACTGGAGGTTTTAAAGAAAAGATTAGACAACCATTTGTCTGAAATGGTAGAAGGTTGGACTAGTATATCTTAGAGTTATTCTGTTATACTGTTATACAGTAGCTGTTCTCACACGAAACACTGAGTTTGAGAGAAGCCTATCACATTTTAGATTAAGTTGTTTTTGAATTCAGTGCGGTTGTTTTGCCTAATAGGGTAGTGAAATGTTTGTAATCCCCAAGCTTAGCTCAGAGAAGTGCTTCCATCCAAGATCTTGAGCTATGCTGCAGCCACTTCTTTTCTTGCAACCACTAGGTTGGCGAATGCAAGAGATTTATTATTATTATTATTATTATTATTATTATTATTATTATTATTATTATTAATTGGATTTGTATGCCGCCCCTCTCCGCAGACTCGGGGTAGCTAACAACAGTGATAAAAAACAGCATATAACAATCCAATACTAAACAACTTAAAAAAACCTTATTTTAAAACCAAACATACATACAGACATACCATGCGTAAATTGTAAAGCCTAGGGGGAAAGAATATCTCAGTTCTCCCATGCCTAATGGCAGAGGTGGGTTTTAAGAAGCTTACGAAAGGCAAGGAGGGTGGGGGCAATTCTAATCTCTGGGGGGAGTTGGTTCCAAAGGGCCGGGGCTGCCACAGAGAAGGCTCTTCCCCTGGGTCCCACCAAATGACATTGTTTAGTTGACGGGACCCGGAGAAGGCCCACTCTGTGGGACCTAACTGGTCGCTGGGATTCGTGCAGCAGAAGGCGGTCCCTGAGATAATCTGGTCCGGTGCCATGAAGGGCTTTATTGGTCATAACCAACATTTTGAATTGTGACCGGAAACTGATCAGCAACCAATGCAGACTGCGGAGTGTTGGGCATGTTTGGGAAAGCCCATGATTGCTCTTGCAGCTGCATGCTGCACGATCTGAAGTTTCCGAACACTTTTCAAAGATAGCCCCATGTAGAGAGCATTACAGTAGTCGACCCTCGAGGTGATGAGGGCATGAGTGACTGTGAGCAGTGACTCCCGGTCCAGATAGGGCCGCAATTGGTTCACCAGGTCAACCTGAGCAAACGCCCCCCTCGCTACAGCTGAAAGATGTTTATCTAATGTGAGCTGTGGATCGAGGAGGATGCCCAAGTTGCGGACCCTCTCTGAGGGGGTCAATAACTCTCCCCCGCCAGGGTGATGGACGGACAGATAGAATTGTCCTTGGGAGGCAAAACCCACAGCCACTCCGTCTTATCAGGGTTGAGCTTGAGTCTGTTGACACCCATCCAGACCCCAACAGCCTCCAGAGTCAACTACTCTGGCATAGTGGCTTTGTTGTTTGTGAGGCACATAAAACTTCATTTCTATCTCAAACTTTAAAATGTGCACCTTGCCAATTAGTTTGTTTATTCTATTTGAATGGCTGCCCATTTCAACCAATGACTCTGGGCAGCCAGCGGTCCTAAAATAAATGAAAACAATTGCTACCCCAAATATAAAGATCAATTTTTTAAACTTTTAAATTAAAACGTAGCTCTTCTGTCCATGTTTAAGCGCTATGATCTATCTGTGTATTGGGGATTTCTGTTCCTGGGAGAAGGGGATGTGTCCACCTCCTATAACCTTATCAATAAAAAATAAATCATTTGTATTAAAGTTCATTGAGGGCTTTTATGGCATCATCACCATCATTTATTATTTATAAAAAGCTTAAAATACACTGGCACTGTTCATGAATAAAATGTGCAAAACCTTGACCGCAAGTTCACAACTGAAGACACATGCGAGGAAAATAGAAGAAAAATTGAGGTTGGAGTAAAGGAAAGGGGAGAAACAATTTTGTTCTTGTTGATGAGATAAAATGGAAGCAAGAGTTTAAAATTCCTGAGTAATTAACTTAACAATAAGCATAGAATTTTTAAACCCATACAAATAGAACATCATGAAAAGCATGCAGGAAGAGAAACCATTGCATTTTTAATAATTTCAGAAAGGAAGTGCTGGCAGAATACCTTAAGCAGCCTTTGATAGACTAATCTCATACCCTTCGTGAATTGGACTACGATTCCCATCACTCTGGGTCAAGGATTGTCTTCCTGTTGAAAATTGTAGCTCCACACATCTGGAAGGCATCATGTTGGGCAATATTAGCCTCCAAGGGGAAGATTATGTGCTCTGGGGGCCAAGATACAGTGATACATAGGAAATAAGGTTCAGCGAGCCACAGTATGTGATGAGGAGAAGGACCACAGAGAAATGAAGAAGAAAAGTGATGAAGATAAATAAGAAGATCATGAAGAGGCAAGAGAAGTCAGGAACTCTAAATATAAATAGCCCAACACAGGAAGTCAGTGAAAAGAAACATATACGAGAACTATAATATGCTATAACAGAACTATAATAGAACTATAACAGAATTATAATATACTTAATATATGTATATGTATATGTATATGTATATGTATATGTATGTGTATGTGTATGTGTATGTGTATGTGTATGTGTATATGTATATGTATATGTATATGTACCGGTAATGTCATATTATATATCATTTCATATCATATCATATAACATACATCTAGATCAGTGTTTCCCAACCTTGACAACTTGAAGATATCTGGACTTCAACTCCCAGAATTCCCCAGCCAGGTTTCACTGGCTGGGGAATTCTGGGAGTTGAAGTCCAAATATCTTCAAGTTGCCAAGGTTGGGAAACACTGATCTAGAGTACTGCATCCAGTTTTGGTCATTTACATTACTCTGTTATTCCTTCCCCCAACCCAAAAATCTTCAACCTTACATTATCTACAATTGACCTCTCCCCTTTTCTAAGAGGTCTGTAAGGGGTGTGCATAAGTGCACTTATGTGCCTAATGTCCCTGTCCTACTGTCTTATTATCCTTTCTATTATTACATTCTACTTATGTTATGTTATATTATGTTAACATGTACTATAATACTATACCTGTTTGATAAATGAATGAATGAATGAATGAATGAATGAATAAATAAATAAATAAATAAATAAATAAATAAATAAATAAATAAATATGTTGCGGCTCTATAAAAGTGCCGAGAAGAGCAACCAAGATGATTAGGGAAACTGAGGCTCAAACAGATGATGTACGCTTGCAGAAAACCGGACATGGCTAGTCTAATGAAGAGAAGGACCAGGGGAGACATGATAGCAGTGTTCCAATACTTGAGGGGCTGCCACAGAGAGGAGGGCTGCTTTCCAAGGCACTCAAAGGCCGGACAAGAAATAATGGATGAAAACTGAACTGAGAGATTCAAATTGGAAATAAAGGAAACTTTTTCTGACATTGAGAACAATCAACCAATGGAACAGCTTTCAAGAAGAGACTGGACTGAAATATGTATGGTCTCCTGCTAGAGTGGGAGGGTTAGACTACATGACCTATAAGGTCCCTTCATAAGAACATAAGAACATAAGAACATAAGAACATAAGAACATAAGAACATAAGAACATCAGAACATCAGAACATCAGAACATCAGAACATCAGAACATCAGAACATCAGAACATCAGAACATCAGAACATCAGAACATCAGAACATCAGAACATCAGAACATCAGAACATCAGAACATCAGAACAACATCAGAACAACATCAGAACAACATCAGAACAACATCAGAACAACATCAGAACATCAGAACATCAGAACATCAGAACATCAGAACATCAGAACATCAGAACATCAGAACATCAGAACATCAGAACATCAGAACATCATAAGAACATAAGAACATCATAAGAACATAAGAACATAAGAACATAAGAACATAAGAACATAAGAACAAAAGAACATAAGAACAAAAGAACAAAAGAACATCATAAGAACATAAGAACATCATAAGAACATGAGAACGTGAGAACGTGAGAACGTGAGAACGTGAGAACGTGAGAACGTGAGAACGTGAGAACATGAGAACATAAGAACATAAGAACATAAGAACATAAGAACATAAGAACATAAGAACATAAGAACATAAGAACATAAGAACATAAGAACATAAGAACAGCCATGCTGAATCAGGCCAAGGCCCATCGAGTCCAGCATTCTGTGTCACACAGTGGCCCACCAATTGTCCAGGGGATCTTGAGCAGAAAGAGAAGGCAAAACCCTCCCTTTCCCCTGACCCCCAACAAATGGGACCCAAGGGAATCCTGCCTGCCTCAACCAACATAGAGGCGGCACTTGGACATCCGTTTCAATAACCACCGATACACTTGGCATCCATGAATCTGTCTAATCCTGCTTTGAAGCTATCAAGGCTGACAGCTGTCACGACCTCTTCTGGAAGTGAATTCCATAAACCAACCATCCAACTCTGTTAATCTGTAACTATAATATGCTAAAAGTGGAAGAGAAGGAAAAGGGGAACACATGAAATATGGGGTGGGCTTAAGCCGAGGCTACAACAAGACCAGAAAGCAAGATTTTACATGCTTATACTATGCGCCTGTCCCAACTTTATTGAGTCACAGTGGAATATCTCTCTTAATTAGGATGACATGCAGAATGCATTGCCTAAGCACATTTCTTATTAGGTGGTGCAAATTAGAGGCAGCATCCTATTTTAGGATCAGGTTGGTAAGCCAACATGGTGTGGCATGCCACAAAATTTTGTGCTTTTTCTATTCAGCATCTACCTAAGACTGCTGGGTGAGCTCATCCATCACCATGAGGTGAAGTATTATCAATATGCTGATGATACACAATTATACATCTCTGCTCCCGGAAAATTGCTATAACTGGGTTATCCCAGTTTCTGGAGGCTGTACGGATCCGGATGGGCAACAATAGGCGTCAACTAAACCAGGGGTCGGCAACTCACGGCTCCAGAGCTGCATGTGGCTCTTTGGGCCCCCTTCTAAGGCTCCCCCCTGCTGAGGCTCCCCTGTCCCATCATTGGCCGGCCTCGGCCTATGCTCCCTCACCTGGCCCTAGAAGGTAAGGGCAATGGTGTGAATGGAGAAGCAGCTGTGGCTGATTCTATGGCATTGGTTGAGGAATATAGTCACCCCCAGCTGAGGCTTCCTTTTGGACGACGCCTTGGTCTCTTCAGCCTTGAAAGACGGCATTTAAGGGGTGACTTGATCGAAGTGTATAAAATCATGCATGGGATAGAAAAGGTGGATAGAGAAAAATTCTTTGCTCTATCACACAATACTAGGACAAGGGGCCACTCCCTAAAGCTCATAGGTAAGAAAGTGAGGACAAATCAAGGTTTATGGAATTCACTTCCAGAAGAGGTCGTGACAGCTGTCAGCCTGGATAGCTTCAAGGCAGGATTAGACAGATTCATGGATGCCAAGCATATAGATGGTTAATGAAATGGATGTCCAAGTGCCGCCTCTATGTTGGTTGAGGGAGGCAGGATTCCCTTGGGTCCCATTTGTTGGGAGTCAAGGCAAAGGGAGCGTTTTGCCTTCTCTTTCTGCTCAAGATCCCCATGGACAACTGGTGGGCCACTGTGTGACACAGAATGCTGGACTGGATGGACTTTGACCTGATTCAGCATGGCTCTTTCTTATGTTCTTATGTTCTCCTTCCCCTCTCGAGGTTCCCTGGCTGGCTGTGGCAGGGCCAAGAATCTGTGCATGCATGGTGAGACCCAACCATCCACAGCTCTTTGTCTGAATGGGATGGGTGTAAACTTCAGCCCGAAGTGGGCTCGGGTGACCCTCCTCCCCCTCCTTCTCTTCTCATGTGGGGTGGGGCATGGCAAGGCGATGGCCGGATCCTTGGGGCAGGAGAGAAGTAGCCTTGTAGCTGCCACATTTGCACGTAAGGCATCCTTTGCTTCCTGCTGCTTTGCGCTGGAGGTTATGCCCTCCCTGTTCAGCTGAAGAACTGCAGGGGTGGAAGGGGATGGAACATGGGGAGGTAATGTCTGGATCCTAAGGGCAGGAGAGAAGCATCCAAAGACCCTCCTTAAGCGAGCAGCCACCTGCCACCCGCCCTCCACCTGCACATTGGTGCCTCGAGGAGGGTCTCCTCATGCACACCACAGCCAGCCAGGGAGTCATGAGAAGGGGAGGAGAGTCACCCGAAGAGAAGCCAGGGGTGGCGATCGTTCCTCAGCACACAGAGAGAGAAGGGAAGAGAGAGGGAGAAAGAGAGAGATGAGAAAAAGGGAGGGAGGGAGAGAGAGATGGGTGGAAGGGGGGAAGAGAGAGGGATCAAGAGAGAGATGGAAGAAAGAGAGGGAGAGAGAGATGGTGGAAGGGGGGAAGAGAGAGGGATCAAGAGAGAGATGGGAGAAAGAGAGGGAGAGAGAGATGGGTGGAAGGGGGGAAGAGAGAGGGATCAAGAGAGAGATGGAAGAAAGAGAGGGAGAGAGAGATGGTGGAAGGGGGGAAGAGAGAGGGATCAAGAGAGAGATGGGAGAAAGAGAGGGAGAGAGAGATGGGTGGAAGGGGGAAGAGAGAGGGATCAAGAGAGAGATGGGAGAAAGAGAGGGAGAGAGAGATGGTGGAAGGGGGGAAGAGAGAGGGATCAAGAGAGAGATGGGAGAAAGAGAGGGAGAGAGAGATGGGTGGAAGGGGGGAAGAGAGAGGGATCAAGAGAGAGATGGAAGAAAGAGAGGGAGAGAGAGATGGGTGGAAGGGGGGAAGAGAGAGGTATCAAGAGAGAGATGGGAGAAAGAGAGAGAGAGAGATGGGTGGAAGGGGGGAAGAGAGAGGGATCAAGAGAGAGATGGAAGAAAGAGAGGGAGAGAGAGATGGGTGGAAGGGGGGAAGAGAGAGGGATCAAGAGAGAGATGGGAGAAAGGGAAGGAGGGAGGGAGAGGGAGAGAGAGATGGGGAGAGGCCATACATTCGCCATCACTGTCCTAGGCAATGGGCCTTTTCTGCTGTGATGCCACTTATTATCCCCTCCAGGGTGAGGCTGGCTCCATCGCCTCTGAAAGTCCTTGAAGACTTGGTTAGATTGGCAGGCCTCGGGATCGCAGGGACTGGTGTGGTGAAGTGACTCTGATGGTGTTGTTGTTAACATCCTTTCATCTCCTACTTCTTGTTTTAGCTTTGTTTTCATAGTTTATTTATTTATTAAATTGGTTTGCCATCCATCTTACCACAAGACTCTGGGGACTGGATGTTTAAAAAGAAAACAATACAATGAAAATTCTATAATAAGAATAAACCCTATAAAACTACAATTTTATTGTACACCACCCCAAGTATCTTGCTTTGTGACATATTTTTTTTGTTTTATGAGATGGGACGGCTTTGTAAATTGGATAAATAAATAAATAAAACTTGATCTTGTCCCCAGAGTCTATGGAGTTTGTCGTATTCACTAACTCAACTGCCTGATAGATAATATGGTATACAACCTCTAAAAGTGAATATCAATCAGGGAGAAGATATTGTATTGAGTTTGAAATACCTGCACTGAATGTCAGTGCCTTGCCAAGTTCAATATGCTAGTCTTGATTTATATAATCTTATATATTCTGCTGCTTCACTACTTCAAAGAATGACTTCTCTGATACACTATCCTCTGAGCTCTTGGATCTCTTAAGGAAGTTCTCCTACCGAATTTATTCTGTTGGGAGATGGGCTCGTCTTCGACTCAGAAACCATTTGTTCAGTCATTCGTTGCATTTTTATGCTCCCCTAAAATAAGCTTCTCCAGGCAAGGAACAATCATATATAATATTATATATACAGTAATGTTGTGGTTAGCTCTGGCCCAGCTCCTGCCCCAAGGACTGTGGATGTGGGGGAGACATCCACATGCTGCAGGCCTGTTTTGCCCCCGGTGGAATCTCCTCTGACCAAGAAGACATGAGTGACAGGTAGGAGGAGAGTGTGGCAGACAGCTCAGAAGGAGATCAATTATCTAGCTCCTCCTTGGATTCAGAACAAGGGTTAATGATACAGCCACGCATGAGGAGAGCGATGCATAGGCAACAACAACTGAGAGATTATTATCAAAGGAAATGAGGCCACCTGTGGTTGGTTGGGGCTGTGGTAATTAGTGAGGCTGCTATAAATAGCAGCCTGTGGGTTTGGCCATTGTGGAGGATTATCTGATCATTGTGTTTAGTGACTGTTTTACTGACTTTGACCTTTTGTGTGCTGATTTTTCCCCACTTTGAAACTAAACCAGAGCAAAGTGTGTGTCACTTTGTGAAAGAAGAAGGACTGTGAATTACCTCACAGCTGCAAGATAAGTATCACAGAACTGATAAGGGACTTGTACAAATTACCAGTTTGTTTGGAGACCAGTGTTCTTTGCTATACCAAAAGAGGGCTTGGTTTAAGTGAATTTTCATTATAAAGAACATTGTTTTGAATTTTCAAACGTGTGTGTGTCTGAAATTGTATCTGTGCATTTTTGGCAGGATTCTACCCGAGAGCTCGACAGAACACAGTAATAGTTATTATTTTGGTTCTTCACACAGTCAGGCAGATATTCAGACTGGATTTGTTCCCACACACACACACCTATCAAGTCCTTCCCAAGGACCTGGGATAACCCAATATGGATGTGTTAAAGGCGTCATTGCAGGATGTAAGCTGTTTCGAGTAAAGCTGCCTTTTGCAATTGGCTGATGGTGAATTTGTCAATGCCAATGTTGTTCAAGTGGTGCTCCAGTTTTTGGGGGGATTGCACCCAAGGTAGCTATTACTGTTGTTGCTACCTTTGCTTTCTTTTGCCAGAATCCTTCTATTCTTATTTACAGGTCATTGTACTTTGTTATCTTCTTCATTTCTTTCTCTTCTCTTCTGCAATCTCCAAATACTGCCATGCCCATTATCCAGACATTTTTTTTTGTCTTTCTTATTGACAATTGTTAAATATGGGGTGTTGTGTAGCAAGTCCCTGTCAGTTTAAATCTGAAGTCCTAGAGTACTTTAGCTTCTGCATTTCTATTACTTTCCCTATGTTATGATCCCACCAGTTCTTGCTTTCAGGCAAGTGGTTTATCTTACACATTTTCCAATGCAGATTTCTTGCTAATCTTTCTATAAACAATGGCATAACAACTTCTTTGTTGTGCCATTGTTTATAGCCAGTCGATGAAATCTTATTACAATAGCTAACTAGATGGTCCATTGTTTCTTTGGCTTCTTTGCAGAAATGGCATTTGCTGTTTTGCTGCTATCTTCTCAACTCTGGCTTTCTTATGTATTTGTTCTTAAGGCTTAGTGTTGTACAGCAAGAATTAGACCCTCTGTCTCTTTCTTCATCTTTCCTGGTTTCAGCCATTGCCAGGTCTTGTTATTATCTGTCTTGTCTACTTTTTTTTTTTTAATGTACTGGCCATGTAACGCTTTGCCTTCCCATTTTGCTTTTCTGTTCTTCATCTGCTAGTTTCTTGTAAGGCAATCTGGTCTCTCCAGTACTTAGTAAGCTTTCCTGGTGTACTAGCTTCACGCATCTTCTCTACTCTCCTTCAGATATTCTTCCAATGCTCTTTTTCTTCTTCTTCAAACCTTGCAACATTTTACACCCACCTATTTTCCTTGGTAAGTAGAGTCTTTATGCTGCAAGGATGAAGGTCGTAATTCATAGTCATGGTTTTTCTGATGTTACTATCCAGGGGTGTTAGTTCTACTTGAGTCTAGTCCACTATTTTAGTTGTGTATCTAATTATTAGATTAGATTAGATTTATTGGATTTATATGCCGCCCCTCTCCGCAGACTCGGGGTGGCTCACAACGACAAAAACAGTACATAGTGACAAATCTAATATTGACCAATCTAATTACAGTTTTAGGTTAAAAAAATCATAAAAGCAACCCCAATATATATAAAAAACAAGCACACAATCAATCATACACCAAAACAACATGGGCAAGGGGGAGATGTTTCAATTCCCCCATGCCTGATGGCAGAGATGGGTTTTAAGGAGTTTACGAAAGGCAAGGAGGGTGGGGGCAATCCTAATCTCTGGGGGGAGCTGGTTCCAGAGGGTCAGAGCCACCACAGAGAAGGCTCTTCCCCTGGGTCCCGCCAGTCGACATTGTTTAGTCGACAGGACCCGGAGAAGGCCAACTCTGTGGGACCTAACCGGTCGCTGGGATTCGTGCGGCAGAAGGCAGTCACGGAGATATTCTGGTCCAGTGCCATGAAGGGCTTTATAGGTCATAACCAACACTTTTAATTGTGACTGGAATTGCCCAGGTGTTAGTTGCTTTAATGGTAATTCATCCACGGATTTGGACTTATCTTCTTCACTCCCTTGATGTGTTCACTTCTAGCCCTTTTATTGACTTTAGACCTAGACCTAGTTTCTGACTGGTCCAACACATGGCAACTCCAAATCTCAACCAGCAAATGCTCTTTCCTACACATCAGCAAAAAGAATCAGAACTTCAAATACAAACTGAATAAACAAATTATCACAGATAATCCCCACTCGGTCAAGGACCTTGGAATACTAAAAACTAAAGATCTAATTGCCAAAGCCAACTGCAACAACATCGCCAAGGAGGCCTCAAGAGTTGTTAATCTAATCCTATGTAGCTCCCGCTCTGGAAATCTCACACTACTTACCAGAGCTTACAAAACTTTCGCCAGTCCCATCCTAGAATACAGTTCATCTGTTTGGAACCCATACTACATTTCTGACATTAACACCCTCAAAAATGTCCAAAGATACTTCACCAGAAGAGCCCTTCACTCCTCTACCCGAAACAGAATTCCCTATGAAACTAGACTTACAATCCTGGGTCTTGAAAGCTTAGAACTATGACGCCTTAAACATGATATAAGTATTGCCCACAAGATTATATGTTGCAATGTCCTGCCTATGAAAGACTACTTCAGCTTCAACCACAACAACACAAGAGCATACAACAGATTCAAGCTTAATATTAACCACGCCAAACTTGACTGTAAAAAATACAACTTTAGTAATAGAGTTGTTAAAGCATGGAACTCATTACCAGACTCCGTAGTATCATTCCCTAACCCCCAACACTTTACCCTTAGACTATCCACGGTTGACCTCTCCAGATTCCTAAGAGATCAGTAAGGGGCGTAAGTAAGCGCACTAGAGTGCCTTCCGTCCTCTGTCCTATTGTCTCTCCTATATCTCCTAGATCTTCTCTACTATAGCTCTATAAGCTTCATTGTATATTATGTATATTGGACAAAATCAATAAATATAAAATAAATAAAAATAGTGTGCTTGAGGTTATCAGCTTGAAAGATGCCAAGATATTTGTACTGATTGTCATCATCTAGACTTTGGTCTTATATCCATAGGTCATCTTGATTTCTTTAGTTTTCACTGTTTTTCCCTGTTTGATGGTTGTCCAGAGCAAACTCCATTGTAACAGCATGGCTGAATATATATACATGGCAGTGTTGAGCAACAATTCTATTTCAGATGGTGTTTTTCCATACAGCTTCAGATTGTCCATGTAAAGAAGGTGGAATAGCCTAGCAGATGTTTTTGATGTTTGCTAGCCATGGCTTGACTTGTTTAGTATTGGTGACAGAGGAATCAGTGCAATGACAAGCTGTAGAATTGACAGTGAATTTCCTTGACATATTCCTCTCTTGATATTAACCTCTTCTGGTAATAACCAATGACCAGCAACTGTGTCTTCCTTCGTGCCACCAATCTTTGCACAAAGCTTCTGTTTCTACTGAGCCCTGTTATTTCTAGGTACCTGTTTATTCAGTCTTGTGGCAGGGAGTCAAATGCCTTCTTGTAATCAATCCAAGCCACACACAAGTTGGCCTTCTTTCTCTTGCAGTTTTCCAGAATCATTGTTTGTTTATTTTATTTGTTTGTTTGTTTGTTTTGTCCAATACACAATAATACACAATAATAATAGAGGATATATACGAGTAGAATGTATCAAAGAGAGTATAGAAGAGAAATATAGGAGTAAAATATAACTAGAGAGAATAGCAGAAAATATAAGAGATAAAAGAGATAGAAGAGATATAATGGATAGAAGACAGAAGAGATAGAAGAGAAGATATAGGAGAGACTTTAGGACGGTAGGCACTCTGGTGCACTTAATTGTGTTAGTTAAAGGTTGATCTTTTATTCCTCTGCTGTTTGGGCAGTTTCCTTTCAGCTCAGATGGAAAGAGCTTGTTTTCAACTAGAAAGCAATTTGAACATTGTTGGTAAGCAGGTAGTTGGCTTGTAGTTGCCTGGTGGTGGCCTTTTTGTTGGATCTTTTATTAGCAGGGTAGGTTTTGCCAGATGTTTAACACTCTTTAATTTTACCTCCTTCTAGCATGTTGTTAAACTATTTGGCAACGAGTAGGTGTGAATCAGCCAGATGATTCAACCAAAATTATTATTATTATAAAACAAAATATAAAAGCAAAACAGTGCAATGTAACACAGATACAAACCCACAAACTATTGGGGATAAAATGGGTAGAGCAAGACACTCAAACAACACCAAGTTATTTTTTTAAAAAATATTGCAAGATTTTTAAATAAAATTAGAAAGGCTTTTAGGTTGAAACCCTAAGGAGCCTCTCATTTGGATATCACTTGCTACATCCCACTGGAAGTCCTGATAACTCTAGATAGGATGACAACAATTTCAGCCATGAGCTGTGTGGATAAGTGATTAGAATCAGCACCAGACTGCTTCTGATATTGCTGATGGTGTATCAGCTATTTGTAGGAGAATGTTATGGGAATGATTTAAATATACAGGCAGCCGTTGAGTTACAACAGTTTGCTTAGTGACTGTTGGAAATATAGAAACGTAGAAGATTGACGGCAGAAAAAGACCTCATAGTCCATCTAGTCTGCCCTTATACTATTTCCTGTGTTTTATCTTAGGATGGATCTATGTTTATCCCAGGCATGTTTAAATTCAGTTACTGTGGATTTACCAACCACATCTGCTGGAAGTTTGTTCCAAGGATCTACTACTCTTTCAGTAAAATAATATTTTATCACGTTGCTTTTGATCTTTCCCCCAACTAACTTCAGATTGTGTCCCCTTGTTCTTGTGTTCAGTTTCCTATTAAAAACTTTTTCCCTCCTGAACCTTATTTAACCCTTTAACATATTTAAATGTTTCGATCATGTCCCCCCTTTTCCTTCTGTCCTCCAGACTATACAGATTAAGTTCATGAAGTCTTTCCTGATAAGTTTTATGCTTAAGACCTTCCACCATTTTTGTAGCCCGTCTTTGGACCCGTTCAATTTTGTCAATATCTTTTTGTAGGTGAGGTCTCCAGAACTGAACACAGTATTCCAAATGTGGTCTCACCAGCGCTCTATACAGTGGGATCACAATCTCCCTCTTCCTGCTTGTTATACCTCTAGCTATGCAGCCAAGCATTCTACTTGCTTTCCCTACCACCTTTGTGCATGTGCAGAAGGTTTGTTACCAGCCGCTTTCAAGTAGTGGCGACCAGGGAACCGGTTCGGGGGCGTGGCAAGGCAGCCACCACTACCGGTTTGGAAAACGGGGCCAACTTTCTGCCACCATCTCACGCTAACCAGTAGCAACCCACCACTGGCTATTCCCCAGCATGGCCGATCTCCATCCCTGTTGGAAAGTACTCAAGAGACAAAGAATTGCTTGAAGGGAAATGACTGAGTTTGTATCCTCTCTCTTATTTCATGCAACATTAGATGGGGTGGGATGGGGGGTTAGGGATGCCAAGAGCATTTGAGGATTCTAAATACTCCAAGGAAGAAGGAAGGCAAGGCAGAGTCATGAGCTGTGAGAGCTTGAGTGCTTCAGACAGATTAGCAAATGTCAGGAGAAACCTCTATGGAATTATGAACTCTGCATGTGAAAGAAGTCCACTTGGTTCCTATGCATGCAGGAGAGGGGCTAAAAGTGTCACTCAAGGCTGTCCTTGGAGAAGCATCAGCGGGCTTCTTTCAGAATTATTGTGCAATGCAGAGAGCTATTGTCAGCGCCACTTCAACTGGGCTGCTGTTTGCTTTTAATAACTGGACAATTCTGGTTGATGGACTTCCCTATTACACAGTCAATATATAGTCCATTCCTTTCATTTAAAAGCTATTCTTATTGAGGGACCAACAACTCCATAGATATAAGTGAAATGAGTGAGGAGTTTAAAAAGTGAGTGTCATAGGTTCATGGATACTACAATTTCATGTAAGGAAAAATGACATTTATTATCTAGTTGTAAAATAAAATGAATTTTGTTTCTTAACTGAACATGGTAGTCTATCTCATTCAGTGAACGTACCCTATTTCTTATAACCTGTTTCTGTATACAGTGGTACCTCTACTTAGGAACTTAATTCATTCTGTCACCAGGTTCTTAAGTAGAAAGGTTTGTAAGAAGAAGCAATTTTTCCCATAGGAATCAATGTAAAAGCAATTGGGGAAACCACAGAGAGGGTGGAGGCCCTGTTTCCTCACAGGAGATTCCTAGAGAGGTCCCACAGAGGCTTCTCCCTGCCTTTTCCGGTTACCATTTCAGAGGCTCGGGTTTGTAAGTGGAAAATGATTCTTGAGAAGAGGCAAAAAATCTTGAACACCCGGTTCTTATCTAGAAAAGTTCGTAACTAGAGGCATTCTTAGGTAGAGGTACCACTGTACTTATACCTGGCTTAATTTACCTATCTTCAACCTTAGAGCTTATTTCTAGAAACATAGAAACATAGAAACATAGAAGACTGACGGCAGAAAAAGACCTCATGGTCCATCTAGTCTTCCTTTATAGTATTTCATGCATTTTTTTTCTTACAATGGATATATGTTTATCCCAGGCATGTTTAAATTCAGTTACTGTGGATTTACCAACCACGTCTGCTGGAAGTTTGTTCCAAGGATCTACTACTCTTTCAGTAAAATAATATTTTCTCATGTTGCTTTTGATCTTTCCCCCAACTAACTTCAGATTGTGTCCCCTTGTTCTTGTGTTCACTTTCCTATTAAAAACACTTCCCTCCTGGACCTTATTTAACCCTTTAACATATTAAATGTTTCGATCATGTCCCCCCTTTTCCTTCTGTCCTCCAGACTATACAGATTGAGTTCATTAAGTATTTCCTGATACGTTTTATGCTTAAGACCTTCCTCCATTCTTGTAGCCCATCTTTGGACCCGTTCAATTTTGTCAATATCTTTTTGTAGGTGAGGTCTCCAGAACTGAACACAATACTCCAAATATGGTCTCACCAGCGCTTTATATAAGGGGATCACAATCTCCCTCTTCCTGCTTGTTATACCTCTAGCAATGCAGCCAAGCATCCTACTTGCTTTTCCTACCGCCCGACCACACTGCTCACCCATTTTGAAACTGTCAGAAATCACTACCCCTAAATCCTTCTCTTCTGAAGTTTTTGCTAACACAGAACTGCCAATGCAATACTCAGATTGAGGATTCCTTTTCCCCAAGTGCATTATTTTACATTTGGAAACATTAAACTGCAGTTTCCATTGCTTTGACCATTTATCTAGTAAAGCTAAATAATTTGCCATATTACAGACCCCTCCAGGAATATCAACCCTATTGCATACTTTAGAGTCATCGACAAATAGGCAAACCTTCCCTACCAAACCTTCCCCTATGTCACTCACAAACATATTAAAAAGAATAGGACCCAGAACAGACCCTTGTGGCACACCGCTTGTAACCTGTCTCTGCTCAGAATACTCGCCATTAACAATAACTCTCTGATGTCTATGCTTCAGCCAGCTTGAAATCCACTGAACTATTCAGGGATTAAGTCCAATCTTCACTAATTTATCTATCAGCTCTTTATCTGGAACCGTATCAAAGGCTTTGCTGAAGTCCAGATAGGCAATATCCACGGCACCACCTTGATCCAACACCTTTGTGACATAGTCAAAGAAATCAATGAGATTAGTCTGACATGATTTGCCTTCAGTAAAGCCATACTGATTTAGGTCCAATAAGTTATTGTTTTTTATGTGCCAATTTATCCTCTTTTTGAGTAGAGTCTCCATCATTTTAACTATAACTGATGTCAAGCTAACTGGCCTGTAGTTACCAGCTTCTTCTCTACTGCTTCTACATACTGACTCTAAACGTTCTTGTCTATATTATTCTATGTCTTACTTCAATCTTCATTTCTACACTCTGTTTATCTTTATATTTACAAGGCAGGATTTTCTTACCCTTTGTCTGTACTGATCCAGTTTAATTATTCCATTTAAGTTTTCTCTCTTACCTGCCTCACATAGGTATGGAATTTTTTATTCAAACATTTTTTTTATTCCTTTATTCCTCTTTCTAAATTCTTTATATTCTGTTGTATTCATTTTTCCCTACAGCTATGACTCTTGTTCTCTTCTTCTCTATATTTTATTCTAACTTTGTTCTTGGTTGGATAGCTACTCCTAACCGATCCATAGTTTTTATACTGTATTCCTACAGAATAATTTTGATTTTCCAATTTATTTTTCTTGGATCAAATTACATGCAGGTATAATGAAATATAAGATCTCGTGAAAATCAGTCATAAAATCACACTGGGTTTTGTTAAAAACTGGTCCCTCCACTAGTTGTTTTTCCCCCATTTGGTTAAAAAAACCTGTCTATCAGAAAATGACAATACTCCCTTCTGCCCAAGAGAACAGTATTTCAGAGTTGTTAATAGCAATGCTATGTTATCATCTTTGCACATAGCATAATTTATATCCTTTCAAGATGGATAATTTCAGGCAACATTTCTGTCTTATTTTGTGGGGCCAATACGCAGAATTAACTGATCAGCATAAAATTCACTTAAAGGAAAATCAATGCCAAATGTCCCTACTGGAAATAAAGAAATAATGGTACCGAAAGGAATAATGCAAAAGAGAGAAAATCTATGAGACCCCTTTCTGTGAATATTCTACAAGTTGAGGAGAGTAATTTACAAAGATGCATGTTTGATTAGCATTATGGAGGTGTCTGCCATTGTTAGAAATCTAAGAGCTGATTGATCCTAAAGTAATCTCCATGGAATATGTAGATTTTTGGTACAAAATGAGTAAATAGTACACCTTTTTTATTGACTGAAATGGTAGGTGCTTATAGTTTGACAGAGCTGGGGCATGCTATGGAAAACAAAGACATAGTTTTTTCGTTGACTTGGGATTGAGCTCCTATTATCTGTTGTGGTTAGCTCTGGCCCAGCTCCTGCCCCAAGGACTGTGGATGTGGGGGAGACATCCACATGCTGCAGGCCTGTTTTGCCCCCCCGGTGGAATCTGCTGATGAAGGCTCCTCTGTCCAAGAAGACATGAGTGACAGGGAGGAGGAGAATGTGGCAGACAGCTCAGAAGGGGATCAATTATCTAGCTCCTCCTTGGATTCAGAACAAGAGCTAATGATACAGCCACGCATGCGGAGAACGATGCATAGGCAACAACAACTGAGAGTTTATTACCTGTGGTTGTGTGGGGCTGTGGTAATTAGTGAGGCTGCTATAAATAGCAGCCTGTGGGTTTGGCCATTGTGGAGGATTATCTGATCGTTGTGTTTCCTGACTGCTTTACTGACTTTGACTTTTTGTGTGCTGATTTTTCCCCGCTTTGAAACTAAACCAGAGCAAAGTGTGTTTCACTTTGTGAAAGAAGAAGGACTGTGAATTGCATCACAGCTGCAAGCTAAGTATCACAGAACTGATAAGGGACTTGTACAAATTACCAGTTTGTTTGGAGACGAGTGCTCTTTGCTATACCAAAAGAGGTTAAGTGAATTTTCATTATAAAGAACATTGTTTTGAAGTTTCAAACATGTGTGTGTCTGAAATTTGTACCTGTGAATTTTTGGGAGGAGTCTACCAGAGAGCCCGACAGAACATTATCCATTTACATGTTTTCCCAAAGTAACTATGACTTGATTCAATGATGTATATTCAGCAATGGTGAACCTATGGCACAGGTGCCACAGGTGGCATGCAGAGCCCTATTTGCTGGCACACAAACTGTTGTCCTATCTCAGCTCCAACATGCATGTGTGTGCCAGCCAGCTGATTTTTGGTTCACAGAGAGGCCCTGGGAGGCCATTTTTGGCTTCCACAGAGCCTCCTGGGGAATCGGGGAGGGTGTTTTTACCCTCCCCTGGCTCCAGGGAAGCCTTTGGAGCCTGGGGAGGGCAAAATGCAAGCCTACTGGGCCCACCAGAAGTTAGGAAGCAGGCTGGTTCTGGCCTTCAGAGGGCCTCCGGAGTGCAGGGAAAGCTGTTTTGGCCATCCCCAGGCATTCAATTATGGGTTTGGGCACTCATGCAGGCGCCATAGCATGTGTACATGCTCTTTCAGCACTTGAG
Source organism: Erythrolamprus reginae (assembly GCF_031021105.1). Taxonomy (NCBI): domain Eukaryota; kingdom Metazoa; phylum Chordata; class Lepidosauria; order Squamata; family Dipsadidae; genus Erythrolamprus; species Erythrolamprus reginae. Next base: position 100,569,582 of record NC_091951.1, read on the forward strand.
GAAAAAAAGATTCGCCATCACTGATGCATACTGTCTTCAGATAGACCTATTTTGGACTGCAACTTCAGATTCTGACCAATTAATTGGCGTCTTGCATTCTGCATATTTGCTAAATGTTTGTAACCCATATAAAAGAGCTGTAGTGCAGTGTCAAAGCACATGCTTTATATATATGAAGTCTGTGTTTGCGGTCCTCGTGTTGCTTTTACTAAATTTCTATGGCTTGGGTATGCGGATAAAGCTTCCATTCTTGCTTAATTCTCCTTGTTTGGTTTTGCAGCCTTGTTATCAAGCTTTGAATAAAAATAATTGCTGGTGATGACTGTACCAAGGGATTAAGATTGGCCTCAGACAGATGGATCACCTCTCTTTGTTGCAAACTCTTTGTTTACTGGGTGCCAGAAATTGTGCTTGCTACTCTGATCAGGCGGCTCTTTGTGACAAAGGCAATCAAAAAACATTTTTCTCTTTGCTTGGAGTGGTTTCCTGTTTGTAAGAAATAGGTTGTTTCCTTTGCCACAAACAAATACTGCAATTTTGCACATGACCGCCGTCTCTTTAATGGGAGCCTTTGAACAATGCTCTGCAATGTGGCAACATATCCTCGTGGTGGACCACTTAAGCAGCCTGCCTGTATGGGGCAGGAAAGGCAGTTGGCATGGGCCAACTCAGGGAAGCCATGGCATTGGGCAGGGGTAGGCAAAGTTGGCTCTTCTATGACATGTGGACTTCAACTCCCAGAATTCCTGACCCAATCATGCTAGTTCAGGAATTCTGGGAGTTGAAGTCCATTTGTCATAGAAGAGCCAACTTTGCCTACCGCTGGCTTTGGGGGATACCAAAATTTAATTAATTAATTAATTTAATTTAATTTATTAGATTTGTATGCCGCCCCTCTCTGGAGACTCAGAGCAGCTCACAACAGTCACAACAATATACAAATCCAATATTTAAAAAGAAAACAAAACATTTTAAAAAACCATCATTAAGAACCATACAACACAACCATATCATTCATAAAAGCTATATGAGATCAGGGGTATCTCAGTTACCCCATGCCTGGGGACAAAGGTGGGTCTTGAGTAACTTGCAAAAGGCAAGGAGGAGGGCATTCTAATCTCCGGGGGGGGGAGTTGATTCCAGAGGGCTGGGGCCTCCACAGAGAAGGCTCTTCCCCTGGGGCCCGCCAGATGACATTGCTTAGGGACCAGGAGAAGGCCAGCTCTGTGGGAAAGCTGCATTACATGCAAATATTCCCCTTCTCAGAAACAAAAACACTGATATTGCTGTGGTCCCTTTTTTTCCCCCAGGTTGACTTGATGTCTGCTCCAGGATAAAGCAAAATGAGATGATGGATTATACAGACTGACATCAAAGAGCTGGTAGGCAATCCGCCCTAAACACAAATCCAGCTGGGTGACTTTAGGACATTTTCTCTGTCTCTCTCTCTCTCAGCCGTAAGAAGGAAGCAAGGGCAAGCTATTTCCAAAAACCTTGCCAAGAAAACAGCAAGAACTTGTCCAGGCAATTGCAGGGAATCAATGCTGACTCAAAGGCACCTCCACCGAAAGCCACCTTTTTGATAAATAGGAACCACTGCAATACTAGACTACTAAAATATGGGTGGGAGGGGGCATTGTGGCTGAAAGCCTGCCCTTCCCCATTTAATCCTGCCTGTTTCCTGGAGTCTGAATTCAAAATTTCTTGCTTTGCCTTGGCTTTTTATTTGGTATTTATTCTTTATTCGCATAGGCCCCTTGCTACCCAATTTGTATTTTCAGGTAGTTTCAGTTATGTGAAACTTAAATGTTTTTGAAATTGCTGTCCGCTGCGTTTAGTGCTGAACTTGTATATACAGTATTTACCGGCTTTGTTTAATGTGCCTTGTATCTATCTAGGTCGCAATGAAAATAATTAATTATATATTTGGATTAATAAATGAAATCAATGAATATTTTAGAAAAACGAGACAATCTTCCCATTCTATACTACTTTGTTTGTCTGCAATAAATTGAAGCCTTGGGGATATTTTCCCCTATTTTTCCCCCCCATCTCAATCCCCCTGCCCCCTTCCCTGTCTAAGGATGGATAAATTGCTCAGTGTAATTTCCTTGCCCTTCTTCACTTTAGATATCTTGGGAGGGGGGCAAGAAATAACCCTTCTTTGTGAAGGAATGCATGACTTTTAGCACATTCTTTTTTAAAAGGCCTCAACTATCTTAGACTGGGCAGAATTCAACCAAGTATTCCCAGCATGGAGATGCTAATGTTACCCATTCTGCTGCTGTCTTAAAAATCTATCAGAAAAACAGTCGACAGCCCTAATGTAACATTTCTTTCCTTGCTGCAAAAAAAACATGTACAATCGATCTGATTTTCTATTGTAGGGAGTTAGCACCCACCCCTCTCCTAGGAAAATGAGATATTTTAGGAAATATTAAAAGAGCAGATTATTTCCTCTAAAAGGAAGGCAGAAACTCAGTCCCCACCTTTGTCAATAGGCCATTAAGGCTTGGTCCAGTCTATTCTACAGAACAAAGATCTACCTCCTTCAGACAGAGCCATAGAATAGAATAGAATAGAATAGAATAGAATAGAATTTTATTGGCCAAGTGTGATTGGACACACAAGGAATTTGTCTTTGGTGCATATGCTCTCAGCGTACATAAAATAAAATATACATTTGTCAAGAATCATGTGGTACAACACTTAATTATTGACATAGGGGTCAAATAAGCAATGAAGAAGCAATATTAATAAAAATCTTAGGATATAAGCAACAAGTTACAGTCATACAGTCAACATGGGAGGAAATGGGTGAAAGGAATGATGAGAAAAACTAGTAGAAATAGAAGTGCAGATTTAGTAGAAAGTCTGACAGTGTTGAGGGAATTATTTGTTTAGTAGAGTGATGGCGTTCGGGGAAAAAACTGTTCTTGTGTCTAGTTGTCTTGGTGTGCAGTGCTCTGTAGTGATGTTTTGAGGGTAGGAATTGAAACAGTTTGTGTCCAGGATGCAAGGGTCAGTAAATATTTTCCCTGCCCTCTTTTTGACTCGTGGAGTATACAGGTCCTCAATGGAAGGCAGGTTGGCAGCAATTGTTTTTTCTGCAGTTCTGATTGTCCTCTGAAGTCTGTGTCGGTCCTTTTGGGTTGCTGCACCAAACCAGTGGGAATTGCCCAAAGCCCTTTCATTACACCACCACCCAGCAAGAATCAACCAAGTCTGGGATTCAAAAGACAACCTACAAAGTTATCCCTACATGGCCCCATGGAGTCTGACAACCAATGAGAATACAAGCTCAGATTCAAAAGCCAACAAAGGGCATAAAACTCAGGTACTCTCAGCATCTCTTTCCTTTTTAGCCCAGGACCTCAAACCATGTGGTCCTGTCTATCATTAAATCATATTTTCAAGCAGTCTCCATGGTTCTAGAGTCTTTCCCCTCACTTGGAACTGAACCCAGAAGGGAATTTCTTCTCACTCTATATATTACCCTTTCCTGGACCAATGGGAGGTTTCATTTTATAAAGATGAAACGTTATTAAGCAATAACTTATAAGGAGACTGTTCAAAATAGAGAGAGAGGGAATATGCGGGGATTCAAGAGCCCAGATGCACTAAACTGTCAGCTTTGCTTTGGCCCACATTCAGTTATTTTAATCTCTGATTCTCTCTGTGCTGTTTGGGAAGAAATTGTAGAAATTAAATAATAGTCCCCAGACCCTCTTAACCCCCAAAACAAAACCCCTTCAGTTATTTTGACAGCAGTAGTTGAGGAGCTGAGATGGCACAATGGTTAGTGCGCAGTACTGCCGGGTACTTCAGCAGACTGCTAGCTGCAGTTTGGCAGTTCAAATCTCACTGGCTCAAGGTTGACGCAACCTTCCATCCTTCCGAGGTTGGTAAAATGTGGACCCAGATTGTTGGGGGCAAAAGACAGCTTAGAGAGGGATATAAAACACAGTGAAGTGGTATAACACTCCGTGGCCTGCACGGGCTGCCAATCAGTTTCCGGTCACAATTCAAAGTGTTGGTAATGACCTTTAAAGCCCTACATGGCATCGGACCAGAATACCTCTGGAACCGCCTTCTACCGCACGAATCCCAGCGGACAATAAGGTCACACAGAGTTGGCCTTCTCCGGGTCCCGTCAACTAAACAATGTTGTTTGGTGGGCCCCAGAGGAAGAGCCTTCTCTGTGGCGGCCCCGGCCCTCTGGAATCAACTCCCCCCAGAGATTAGAACTGCCCCTACCCTCCTTGTCTTTCGCAAATTACTTAAGACCCACCTGTATCGCCAGGCATGGGGGAATTGACACACCTCCCCCAAGCTTTTACGTTTTATGTATGGTATGCATGTGTTGCATGGTTTTTAAATGATGTGTTTTTAACTGTTTTTTAATATTAGATTTGGTTCCATTGTAACATTTTTTATTGTTGTTCGGAGAGGGGCGGCATACAAATCTAATAAATTATTATTATTATTATTATTATTATTATTATTATTATTATTTACTGTAATTCTAAGTGCTTTTGCTTGTTACATTCTCAGACTGAAGCACTGGCAGTTTCAGTCAGGTCCACCATTCTGGAGGGAAAATACTGACTGCTGATTGGCTAGACCCGTGATGGCGTACCTATGACACGGGTGCCACAAGTGGCATGCGGATCCATATCAGAGGGCACATGAGGTGTTGCCCTATGTCACCTCCAGTACATATGTTTGTGCTGGCCAGATGATTTTCAGCCTTCCAGAGGGTGGGGGAAGCCATTTTTGCCTTCTCCAGGCTTCAGGAAAGCCTGCTGAAGCCTGGGGAAGGCGAAAAATGGCACAACGGACCTATGAAAAGTTCAGAAACAAACTTCCGGTAGGCCCATTGGGCCCATTTTTCATCACCATAGGCTCTGGAGGCTTCAGTGATGTCTGCTTGCATGTGTGGAGGGGGGGGAGCGCAAGGTAGATTGTGTGGGCATGCACACCCTTTTGGCACCCGAGCAAAAAAAGGTTTGCCATCAATGGGCTAGACTGTCTGGCAGTTCCCTATACAAGGGCTGGTTGTCAGACAAAGCCCTTGCTGGGTTTTTAATAGTTGCCAAATAAAGAGCTGTTGTTTTGAAGCCACTTCTGTCTGCCTCTTCCATTCACCCTGTCTAACACTTATTTATTCAATCCCCTCATTAATTTCATTAATCTTCTGCCTCCCAAACTGGTAACTCTCGGAGGTCTCTAAAATTGGCTGAAAGGGCAGCACAATTGTCAGGGGTTAACCCACACAAAAAGAGCAGGCTAATGCCACAGGATGTTGGGAAAGCAAGTCCCACTCTTTCTTGTTTGTTTGTTTGTTTGTTTGTTTGTTTGCTTGTTTGTTTGTTTGCTTGTTTGTTTCTTTGTTTGTTTGTTTCTTTGTTTCTTTGTTTGCTTGTTTATTTGTTTGCTTGTTTATTTGTTTATTTGTTTATTTGCTTATTTGCTTATTTGCTTATTTGCTTATTTGCTTATTTGTTTAATTTTATTTATTTATTTAATTTTATTTGTTTATTTATTTAATTTTATTTATTTATTTTATTTATTTATTTATTTATTTTATCTATCTATCTATCTATCTATCTATCTATCTATCTATCTATCTATCTATCTATCTATCTATCTATTAGATTTGTATGCCGCCCCTCTCCGAGGACTCGGAGCGGAGCAGACTCTTTGCCCAGGAGGGACACAAAATACCCTTTGATTCAGACATTCTCAGCACAGGAGACTCAGAGGGTCCCTGGCGCTTTCTCCGTCTACAGGCAAGGGTGGAGCCTTGCCACAATAGGCAGCCCATTTCCACGTCGCCTAGTGCATTTCAACCTAGGAAAAGCAAGCACTTGTTGCTCTGTAAGCAAAAGCCAGGTTGTTAGGCACACACACAAGCACACACACACACCATGCCTCAGCTACCCACCTTGCTGTGCCGAAAAGAACAGCCACTGTCTCCTGCCTGGAGCTGGGATTAATGGCAGCCTTTAATTATGCCACTCTGCAGCAGCAGCTGCCGCAGTTCCGCACGGAGTTGGGAACAATCCACAGGCGGAGGAGACATATTGTACAACTGGAAGCATGTTTACTTTGGGCTAAGCCCCACTGTGTTCATGGAGTCCCTAGGAAGTAGGCTTAGGGTATCAGTTTCAGACTTCAGGTTCCCAGGCAATTGTTTAATGTACACTCATCACTCAGGGGTGCAGGTCTCCAACAGACTTGTTTTCTTCTCTCTTTACATATTTAGGAAAAGAGGGATATCAGGTTGAAGTGGTACAGGTGGAAGAGTTTGGTTGTGGTTTACCTTGTCTTTTTCCCAGGGAATTCAAATCCTGTAACAAGAATTCTGATTTGAACACTTTCTGGTAATTTTGCTTGTATATATATAAATTCAGCAAAAACATGTGACACCCACATCCACACATCCACATATATGTATCACATGTTTTTTGCTGAAATTTTAAAATTAAGGGAGATTAGGATGGCACCATTTCGGCCTTGTTCTGGCCTCATCAGCTAGCCACACCCTTACTGGGATTTGATCTGGCAGCTTCTGCCTTGTAAGGCAGAGAATTAACAGCTGAGCCACCAGACCTGATCCCTTCAGCTCTGTACCAGGGAGGGGCTATATGTTTTTTATGTCGGATCACATATGTTTTTTATGTCACATATATATAAATATGTATATATGTATATATATATATATATACATATACAAGTACAAGTACAATTACCAGAAAGTGTTCAAATCAGAATTCTTGTTACAGGATTTGAATTCCCTGGGAAAAGACAAGGTAAACCACAACCAAACTTTTTCATATATTAAATGCAGAATTCAATGTATCTGGACCAGCCTTTCCCCCCACATCCACAAACTAGTTTACATCAGTTGCTAAGATTTCTGAAGAAGTTGAAAGACAGCACATTATTTTATTTAACAGATTAACAGAATTGGAAGGGACCTTGCAGGTCATCTAGTCCAACCCCTTGCCCAAGCAGGAGACCCTCCATCTGCCTCTAGTTAGGATCGAACTCACAACCTCCTGATTGTGAGACAAGACCTCCAACCTGTAGGCCAGGCCACAGTAGCTGGGTGTGGCCTAGGGATGAAGCTCTTAAGTGAATTTGGGTTTCTTAAGAAGGATTGCAGGACAGAAGGGAAAGGGGGGCGTGATCAAAACATTTAAATATGTTAAAGGATTAAATAAGGTTCAGGAGGGAAGTGTTTTTAATAGGAAAGTGAACACAAGAACAAGGAGGCACAATCTGAAGTTAGTTGGGGGAAGATCAGAAACAACGTGAGAAAATATTATTTTACTGAAAGAGTAATAGATGCTTGGAACAAACTTCCAGCAGATGTGGTTGGTAAATCCACAGTAACTGAAATTAAACATGCCTGGGATAAACATATATCCATCCTAAGATAAAATACAGGAAATAGTATAAGGGCAGACTAGATGGACCATGAGGTCTTTTTCTGCCATCAGTCTTCTAGGTTTCTATATTTTACCTCCTTAGTTTGCTGAGGATTTCCATCCTTGAAAAATCCTATGTCCTTTCATTTTTCTCACTCCTATCATTGACATTTTCCAAATTGAATTCTTTCTCGCCATCTGTGAAAATCTGGCTGCACCATTATATGTGCCCTAAGTCAGACTTTCCAAGAACACTTTTTCAAACCCAGTGGAATTTAGATCCATGGAAACAACTGTAGGTTGTTTTAAGGACCCTTTTTATAATGTGACACAATTTTAATGATAGATGTTAGGGTGGGTATAACAAAATCAGTTAAATCAGCCTGATTCTGGAGGTGAAATCTATTGCATTGGATGTCTTCAAAAGAAGAGAATATGACAGGGGAAATTATTCCTTTCCTACCTCCCACAAACTCATGAAACAGTTGAGAAACTTCTGGGATTATGTCATGCTTTCAAACATCCTTATGACAGACATCTAACAAATACTGAATAAATGATTAAAGACTCAGAATGCAATCTATAGACATGAGCCAGACGCGTGGATATGCGTGCCCAGAGCATAGCCAAAGAGAAGGAACTGTGCAGTCAGCATGACCAAGTGCAAATTGAAACACAGAGGTGTGGCCTAGCAAGTCCTCCTGTGTTTGAAAAAGCCAGAGAAAGGTTTCAATGATTATATAGGTTTTCACATCAAAATGTAAGGAGAAAAAAATTATGACTGATCCTGGGGGGAGAAAAGGAAGCATCAAAAACGGCTGAATGCTCTGTTGTATCCAGCTATTTGGATATGAGAAATGAATAAAACAAAATCGGTTCAAAGATTGGGTTCAGGGCTCACTTGAAGATCTGAAAAAAAGCAACGTTTTACTCAGTGCTAAAATTCAAGGTCATCCAAGGAACGTATTAATTTGTGGAACTCGTTGCCACAGGAGATATGGGACAGTGGGTGGAATCATCTGCACAGACCATGGAATCAGAGGTCACAAGGAGGCCCAAAAACATCCTCTTCCTGTGATGTTTCCAATAGAAAAAAATATGCAGTCATTGCTCCCCAGTGATTCATAAAAGCAACTATCCCTCATCATATTGGCTGGGATTTTTGCAAATCCAGTTTATCACCCTCCTATTTCATCCTTTATCCTGCTGCCACATCATGTCCTTAACTGGGACTTACGAAAGACTGAGCAGGCCAGCAAAGGCAGCTGATAGATTCATGGTTACAAGCTAGGAATCTTTCTCCCACGAGACATCTATTTCTTAAAGGAGATGATGATTTGCTGTACTTAATGCTGAATCTGAAACAGCAGAATCAGAAACTTCAGACAGAAGACAAGACGGATCTTGCAAAAGATGAGAGGAAAGAAACTGGGAGAGATAGGGGGGAAGGGAGTGGTAGATAGATAGATAGATAGATAGATAGATAGATAGATAGATAGATAGATAGATAGATAGATAGATAGATAGATAGTGTTGTGGTTCCGTCTGAGGCCCCTCAGGGAATGGCTGATCTTCTGTCGGTTTCCAGCTCAGAGGGAGAGGATGAGGAACAGGAGGTGCAGGCAGACGAGGAGGAGGAATCCCAGGCTGAAGAAGAGGGAGGACAGCCAGAGTCCCCCCAGAGGGAGCTCTCCCCAGCAAGCAGCCTGGATTCCTTAGAGGAAAATGCACAAGCCATAATTGATCTGCGACAGAGAAGAGCTACACAGCGAAGGGACCAATTGGTTAGGTACTTTCAGCATTAAAGAGGCAACAGCTGGGTTTGGGTGTGGTGCTCTTTGGAAAGGCTAAAAGGCAGACCCACCCTTCCTGGCTTGTGGAGTTTTATCTTTGAGAGTCTTGGGACCTGGCTGTGAACTTTGGCGTCTTGGAATCCTTGTTTGTGCCTTTGACTACTGAAACCTTGGGGTGGGTGTGCCAGCAAGAAGCTTGCTGTATTGTCTGGACATCAGGACTCTGTTGTAAAGTATTATAGCCTGTCTGTTGGGAAGAACAGGTTTTCCTCTGTGTTTATTTTTTCCAGCTATAAAGTACTTTTGCTTTTACCAGAGTGTCTGGCTGTTTTTTCCAGTTGGTGTTGAGGTCTGGGGGAACCCAGACAGAACAGATAGATAGATAGATAGATAGATAGATAGATAGATAGATAGATAGATAGATAGACAGACAGACAGACAGACAGACAGACAGACAGACAGACAGACAGACAGACAGACATGATAGACAGACAGATATGATAGACAGACAGACAGATAAATAGATGGATAGTGTATTTTTCGCAGTATAAGATGCACCTTAGTTTGTGGGGTAGGAAGACAAAGAAAAAAATTTCTGCCTTTGCCTCCCAGCAATTTGCCTCCTAGCAAATAGCAAACAGCACAGATGGTATATACTGTTTGCTGTGTATTTCTCTGCATGTGTGCCTGACCCATAGAAATAGCAAAGAATTGGAGAAATGTACATTATTAGAAAGTTTTCTTAAATGTAGTCACACTAACTCCTCTCAATTACTTAAATAGATCTACTCCAAACATGACTAAGTCAGGATTTAACTTAGCTGCCTTATCTTAATACTAAAACAGGACACGGTTACATTTCAGATTATATTTTAAAAAACTTTAAAATTGATGTAGCTCTCTGGAAGTACAGTGATCCCTCGATTTTTGCGATCTCGATCTTCGCGAAATGCTATATCGCGATTTTTCCCACCCGATGACGTCACTCTCTTCCTTCCTTTCTCATCTTTCTTTCTCTCTCTCTTTCTCTATCTTGCTTCTTCCTCTCTCACACTCTCTTCCTCCCTCTCTCATCTCTTTCTTTCCTTCTCTCTCTTTCTCTATCTCTCCCCCTCTTGCTGGCGGGCGGCGGGCGGGGGCATCAGCGAGGAGCCGGGGTTTCCCCTTTGCGTGGGCGGCGGGGAAACCCCGATCTTCGTCTGCTTTCTGCTGCTGCAGCAGCAGCGAGCAGACGAAGATCGGGATTTCCCCGCCGCCCACGCAAAGGGGAAAGCCCGATTCGGCTGCTCGCTGCTGCCGCCGAGCAGATCAGCTGCTGGGCGGCCGCAGCAGCAGCGAGCAGACGAAGATCGGGGTTTCCCCGCCGCCCACGCAAAGGGGAAAGCCCGATTCGGCTCCTCGCTGCTGCCGCCGAGCAGATCAGCTGCTGGGCGGCTGCAGCAGCAGCGAGCAGACGAAGATCTGGGTTTCCCCGCCGCCCACGCAAAGGGGAAAGCCCGATTCAGCTCCTCGCTGCTGCCGCCGAGCAGATCAGCTGCTGGGCGGCCGCAGCAGCAGCGAGCAGACGAAGATCGGGGTTTCCCCGCCGCCCACACAAACTCCACCATCTGCGCATGCACGGCCATGGAAAAAAGGGCGCGCATGCGCAGATGGTGTTTTTACTTCCGCAACCCTACATCGCGAAAAATCGATTATCGCGAGGGGTCTTGGAACGGAACCATCCACGATAATCGAGGGATCACTGTATATCTCTGCTATTTAAAAAGAAGATACAGTAGCACTGGGCTTCTTCAGATCAAGCATTTATTTTAAGAAAGCTTCTTCATTTTGTTAAGTTGTATAGAACAATAATAAAGCAGTCTATAAAAAAAATAAGTCTAATAAGTTGAACATTCTGTAGACATTTATAACTATTGACGTACCTCCTTGCATTCTGTTTCAGCAGTCTCATTAGCACAAGAAAATAAAATTCTGCCTCTGCCTCTCCCAGCCAGCAATTTGCTTCCCTGCAGCTACTTTCACTTACAGGTTTAGCAGGTGTCCTGCCTGCAGCCTCCTGAATTAGCTGCGAGTTGGGAGGCTGAAAATCACTTGCTTTTGCTAATCAGGCTCTGTACTGTTTGCTGCAAGGATGTAAATTGCTGGGAGGCAGAAGCCAGAGGGTAGGGAGGGCTGGGAGGGATACATTTGGTGTATAAGACACACCCAAGTTCTCACTAGAGTAGACAGACAGACAAGGTAGGTAGGTAGATAGATAGATAGATAGATAGATAGATAGATAGATAGATAGATAGATAGATAGATAGATAGATAGATAGATAGATAGATAGATAGGCAGGCAGGCAGGCAGGCAGGCAGGCAGGCAGGCAGGCAGGCAGGCAGGCAGGCAGGCAGGCAGACAGATAGACAGACAGCTAGATGAAAGGATAGACAGACAGACAGACAGACAGACAGACAGACAGATGGTAGATAGATAGAGATGACAGATAGAGTTAGACAGTTAGATGATAGATAGGTCCTACCTACGGAAAAATATGATAGGGCCTGAAATAGGCCATTACCTAGCCAAGCTACTGTTCTGTTGAGCTCTCTGGCAGAATCCTCCCGAAAAATTCAGATACAAATTTCAGACACACACACATTTGAAAATTCAAAACAATGTTCTTTATAATGAAAATGCAAATAAACTAAGCACTCTTTTTGTATAGCAAATAGCACTTGTCTCCAAATAAACTGGTAATTTGTACAAGTCCATTATCAGTTCTGAGATACTTAGCTTGCAGCTGTGAGGCAATTCACAGTCCTTCTTCTTGCACAAAGAAAAACACACTTGGCTCTGGTTTACTTTCAAAGCGGGGAAAACGCAGCCCGCAAAGGTCGAAATCAGCAAGGCAGGCACGAAACAGAATGATCAGATAAACCTCCACAATGGCCAAACCCACAGGCTGCTCTTTATAGCTGCCTCACTAATTACCACAGCCCCACCCAACCACAGGTGGCTTCATTTTCTTTGATAATAATCTCTCAGTTGTTGCTGCCTATGCATCGCTCTCCGCATGTGTGGCTGTATCATTAACTCTTGTTCCGAATCCAAGGAGGAGAGAGATAATTGATCTCCTTCTGAGCTGTCTGCCACACTCTCCTCCTCCCTGTCACTCATGTCTTCTTGGTCAGAGGAGCCTTCATCAGCAGATTCCACCAGGAGCAAAACAGGCCTGCGGCATGTGGATGTCTCCCCCACATCCACAGTCCTTGGGGCAGGAGCTGCGCCAGAGCTAACCACAACAGCTACCCTCCTTGGAATACCTTGTTTTTCAAAAGAAAGATGCCCCCAATTCTAAAGGCCTTGTAAAAACGGGGCTATTTTGGAACCTGATTGAGGTGGAGGTGCCAACATAAGATGTGTAATTTTCAGTACAATATAATGTCATTCCTCAAGTGTAATTGTATTTCAGTCTTTTCACTGACTGTGTAGCTTTGTATTTCCATCCTATTTAGAATCCTTCAGGGTTGGGGCAGTTTATCAATTTTGCAAATAAATAAGTAAACGAGCACCTGCTCATGTCTCATTCCAAATTCAAATTAATATCTGCTTAAAAGCAGAGGTATATCTCAAAATTCTTCCATCCTCTTCTTGCATAATTTTAGCCCTCAGCCAATATTTAGCCTTGGAAATTCTGCTCTTAAAATTCAGAGCTATGGAACAGATTGGCATTAATTTGATGGAAGGGGTTTAAATACTCAACCCCATCCTTCTTATTACAGAGCTCAGGGCTTTGGGTTCAAAATCCTTTTCTAACTTTGAAATTTGGGGAGTGGATCTTGCCTTCTCCAGGTGACCCCTTTAGTGCTGTGGATGATGGTATCTTTTCTTTTCCCCCTGAATGTCTTATGGGAAATTCACATGCTCTGTATGTCCCCACAACCAGTAATGGGCTGCTGCCCCACAGGGTGAGATGCAGTGGGGGTTTATGCACTATTTATTGAATACTTAATTTTTTAAATTGTTCTTCCTTCTCTAGTACCTTAGTATGATCGTTAATTACTTTTAAAGTAGGAAATAATTAAATAGTATGTTTTTACCCCTAAACACCTTAATCATTTCAATCATTATCTAGAACTGAACATTTATAGCAATTAAAGAAAATTGAGCTACTTGCCTAATCTGTTATCATACTAAACCTTGTGGTTTCCGTACAAAACCTTAAAATGTTACTGCGCTCTTCAACAAATAACGCTGTCTATCATTTGTCCTTTTTGTGGCTATTCAAATGTGGCTACTCAATCAGCTGAAAAAGGTTCCAAGCACCTATTTGAAAACCTATCTTGATCGGTAAGCCACTCCCACCCAGTCATATGACCTTTAAGCCACCACTACCCCAGGCACATGATTGTCAAGCCCCTCTCACCTGGTCACATGGCCAACAAGCCATTCCTACTTGGTCACATGACCATCAAGCCACACCCACAAAATAAGCCACGCCATAGTATGGCAGTAAAAATTATGGCAGCCCTTTACTGCCCACAATTGATCATCACGTGTGCTGCAGGACTGTATTTCTGCAGAAGAAAACCTTACTGAATGTATCTTAGGATTTGGCTATAGTTTACTATGTGGTTTAATTTAATTAGAAGTGCATTGCAAAAGATTTATTTGTTTGTTTGTTTGTTTGTTTGTTTGTTTGACATACAAATATAGTATTGTATTGTATGTTTAACATAATATAAGTATAAAGTAGAGACAGAAAAGATAAAAAGACATTAGGACAGGAATGGTAGGCACAAAGGTGCACATGCACCTGGGCCGAGAAGAAGGATGAGGCTTCAAATACTGTTCTATTTAGATCTTCCTGGACATAAAAACATAGAAACATAGAAGTCTGACGGCAGAAAAAGACCTCATGGTCCATCTAGTCTGCCCTTATACTATTTTCTGTATTTTATCTTAGGATGGATATATGTTTATCCCAGGTATGCTTAAATTCAGTTACTGTGGATTTATCTACCACGTCTGCTGGAAGTTTGTTCCAAGCATCTACTACTACTACATCTTGTCACATCCCCAACTTCCTTCAGCTGTGGATTGAGTGGGCAGAGGAGGCCACGCTGTGCCTCAGAGCCAGTCAATTTGATGCCATTTGAACAATTGCAGATGCTTAAAAGATGGCGGAGACTCTCCGACTGACTCATCTCAGGAAGTAGCCTGAGGGCACATTCAGAAGGATTTGGACACTAGTTGTGTGGGTGAACAAGCGGGGGGGGGGGGTGTTATTGTTGTCTCTGAATCAATTCAAATCAAATAGATCCAATTGAATGATTTGATTTTTAACATGGTTCAGATGTTCAGATTGAAGCGCATTGATTTTTCAAATCGGATCGGTTCAGCAAACAAAATCAAAGGGATGTTGGGTATCGGATGGATTTGCACAGGCCTCATAACCAGTGATACACTTCCGCTGTCGATTAATTTTCCACACAATGAGAACATCCTCCAAGGAGTGTTTTAAATTATATTAGGATTTTTAGGGTTTTAATTGTATTAATTGGATTTAGATGTATTATTGTGTTTTTTATATACGTTCTAAGCCGGCCCGAGTCCTCGGAGAGGAGTGACATACAAATTCAATTAATAAATAAGAATTGTGACCTCAAAAATGTGTGGCCAGTGATTAATCCCCGGCCTGGATTTGCGGCAGGGCCAGGGAGACACGGCTCCCGGCGTAGCCGCCATGTTGGAAGGCCGGGATCTCGTGAGATTTCATGAGATCCCGGCCATTTTGGGTCATTGGCCCAGTCCGATGATGTCGTCAGGGGGCGGAGCCTGCCAGCCTTATAAAAGAGGCTGTGCAGGCTTGGGGCCTCCTTTTCACCCCGACGACGAGCAGGCGAACACCCGCCCGCCCTCCCTATCTTTCAGTGTGCCACTGTGGGTCGCCCTTAGGGGGCCGAATAGGAATTTTTGGCGGTCTCGGTACTTTCTGCGACCGTTTTTTCGCCTATTCCACACTGTAGTGACGGATGGATGGTTAGGGGGTGCTTCGCTCCATGATTAGTTTAATTGGCTTACCTTTGGTCATTTGGGTTGGCAGGTTAGGGGCAGAAATTGGGTGGTGTTTAGCAACTGCGTGTTCCCCGTTGGGCATCTTTGGGGATGATTGGCAGGTTCTCTCCAAGGGCTGATGGTGCCTTTAGTTCAATCTGAGCAATTGGGGGGAACCTGCCTTTGGGTCTCGCCCATTTCTATCCCCTTGCAGGGGTTAGACGGCGAGACCTCCCACATGCAGGTGCATGGCTGGGATCCAGGTGAGGGTGTGGCCCTTCACCTGGATCAGCATGGAGCTACGCCCATAAGTTGCCCCGGAAGTTTTTCTGATGTTATTTTCTGGCCTGGAAGTAATTGTTTGACCCTGCGGGTCCTTGTTAGGTTTAATTAAATTTATGCTAATTTAATTAATAAAAATGACCCAGTTTAAATCCAGCTCTGTGTCCATGTCGTTACTCTGCTGCAAAGCTCCTTTGTTTATTTGCTCAGACTCCTCCTCAAAATCTCCCTTAAACCTGAGAATCCCTACCTTCTCTTTGTGCCAGTGCTGGAGCCTGACAGAGACCTCAAAACAGATTTCTCAAGTGCGGAGAGCAGCTCCTTGAGAGGAGCAATTTCAGGGATGCAAGAGCTGCTCTCTCTCTCTTTTTGTCAGTGTTCCTCAACTTTGGCAACTTTTAAGATGGGTGGACTTCAGCTCCCAGAATTCCCCAGCTAGCATGCTAGTTGGGGCATTCTGGGTGTTGAAGTCCATCCATCTTAAAAGCTTCCAAGGTTGCCTTAGGTTCATGCCCATCCTACACATAGAGCAGAATGCAGGCGTGGTAGCACCATTTGAGGCTGCAGGTGTGGCCTACCATTTTTAAATGGGAAGGAAGGGAAATAGATGCAGGTACAGATTAACAGAGTTGGAAGGGACCCTGTTGGTCATCTAGTCCAACCCCCACCCACCCAAGCAGGAGACCCTACACCATTCTCGACAGATGGCCGTCGTCTCTTCTTGAAAGCTTCCAGTGATAAAGCTCCTACAACTTCTGTTCCATTGATTGATTGCACTCACTGTCAGAAAATTCCTCCTTATTTCCAGGTTGAATCTCTCCTTGTTCTGTTTCTATCTGAATCTATTATCAGCAGAAATCTTGCACAGGAGGTAGCAGGCTGGATTGATATTATCTTTGCTTTGGTGCTAGCTTTTCCTCCCAGGAGTCTTTCTCTGACAAAGATGGCACTCTCTACTTCACCCTGTGCTTCTGTCTGCTGGGCCACACTTGCTTATTCTGCTAGTGTTGTGGTTGGCTCTGGCCCAGCTCCTGCCCCAGAGAATGGGGAGGTGGATGCAGGGGAAAATTCAACATGTCACAGGCCTGTGTTATTGCGGACAGAATCAGTTCAGAGTTTAGTTTCCTCGGACGAAGAAGAAGGTGGGAGTGACTTGGCAGAGGAGGGCTTGGCACACAGCCAAGGCAGTCAATCTTCCTTATCTTCTATAGCTTCAGATGTTGACATTTTGAACCCACGCAAGCGCAAAATTATGCGTAGAAGAGACCAAGTAAGAACATATTACAGGAAATAAGGGAGGCCACCTGCGTTTGGGTGGGGCTCCAGTAATTAGGGCTGCTGCTATAAATAGCAGCATGTGGGTTTGGCCATTGTCGAAGAATATCTGTTGCAGTTTCGTCAGGAATCTTGTGTGCTGGACTTTGTTGCTTTTTCACGCCTTTCAAACCAAAGCAGAGCAGTGTGTGTGTGTGTGTGTCTCCCTTCATTGGAAGAAGAAGGGGTGTGAAGTTTCTCCACAGCTGCTGGCTAAGTACTTAATGACTGCTTAAGGGAAATTGTATAGACTACCCAGTTGTTTTGGGACAAGTGCTCTTTGCAGTACAAAAAGAGTGCTTAATTTATTTTGACTTTTGTGATAAAGAACATTGTTTTGAATTTTCAAACGTGAGTGTGTGTCTGAAATTTGTATCCTTGAATCTTTGGGAGGCTCCTATCAGAGAGCCCGACAGAACAGCTAGGCATGGAGACTAACCTCCTGTAGTTGCAGCCTACATCAGCATTAGCACCCTGAGTTCTTGCCCTTCTTTCTCATCCCTGATAGAAACCTTGCTGTTCATCTTGCCTCTTCGGGTGCCTCCAATCTGGTCCAGTGTTCCAACACTGTGTTCCATGCCATCTTTTCTTGCCAGCTGGCTAAATTTTCCCCTCTGTCCTCAACTGGACGCCCATCACTCAACAGTGTGAACAGCAGATGTGTCTCAACGCAAATAGTAACGCCCTCCCCCACTTTACACCTAGACTTCCCCCTGGTTGGAAGCAACGCACATCTTTTTCATTCTCTCCCAGCGCAAACCCAACCCTTCTGCTCACATGTAGCTTGGGAAGGTTGCCATAGGAACATGGCATACTACTTCACTTAAACTTGAATATACAGTGATTAGCAGAGCTGGCTTGAATCAGCCAGAAATCTGAGGCCCCGAGTTTTCCATAAATGAACAAGAGAAAAATACACAGGCCATGGCAAAGTGCAGGTTGCATTATTCTTCTAATGGCTAAGAAATTGCCCATCAAGAAGGATGATGTTAGAGCTAGAAGTATTAGTGTATATATGGCAGTGGCAGGGAAAATCCAGTTTCTATGACAAATTGCTCCCAGACACAAAAGAGAGGGTAGATTTAGACAGCATTCACCTCTCTTTCCTCCCCCAACCTCTTTTCATTCTGAACTCCTGGGGCTTATTTGGTGTGCCTCACACAGCTAACCAGTTTTAATTCTACTGGCTGGTTGCTTCATTTTGTTACTTTTTGATGATTCATTCATGACATTTTTATAATGTTCGCCTTAATCAAATCCTCTAGGCGGTTTACAAAATCTATAAGTAAATGCAGAACGAAACACGCCATCAATCATAGCACATCCAAATAGCCTCGTAAGAATATCAACACCGAAAATATTTTTTGAAAGCCTTACAAAACCCAGAGCAAAACGGTACAAGAAATGACTCAGTCCCTTTCATATCAGCATAAGGGCCAGAAAGCAGAACATATGCTTAGGAGAAGGATTGAAAACTTATTTCTGAAGAATGTGGAAGGGGGGGAAAAAGAGATCTGTTTACCGCTGGGCATGACTTGGGGAAAATGTTCTTGTTGACTTTGCAAAATAAGAATATTGATTATCCATAATTTGTGCTGGTTGGTTTGTAGCCCAACACCTCTGGAAGGAATCTGTTTGGGAAAGCTTGGCTTACAAGATTGTAGCCTCGTCTTTCAGAGGTGTGGGGAATTTATACTCCAATACTTCTGAGGTTTGACAGACAGGAAAGCTTGTAAAATATTCTGAATTCTCTCCTTACATCTCAGCATTCTTAGAAACTTGTAAGTTAACACCGTGTGTTCCACAGGCTGTGGATCAGTCTCTCCTAACCTCAGCATGCCAGCTGGGGAATTCTGGGAGTCGAAGTCCACATGTCTTAAAGGTCCTGAAGTTGAAAGCACATTGCTGTAGAGGGTAGAAATATAAAACTGGGGGCAATTTGTCTATGACCACATTGAATCAAAGAGAATTCTATTGCAAGAGGTTCTTAGCTTAAATAAATGAGGAGGAGATGGGCAGCTCAAGGCGAGACAGGACATACAGTAGAAAAAGGAAAGAGTAAAGATGCTTGGTTACCACTCAAAATGTACAGGCTCCAAACGAGAGCCACAAGAACAATTTGTGGTTAGATCCCTTATGACAAAAGGGTTGCATCTTTTCAGATGAAACAGGAGTAATGATACTCTTGAATGCCAGGGCTGAATTTGGTTGAACACTACTCATAAATCTGAGGGTGCTGCAAAGTCCCTGAGGGGAATGATGTCTTCAAAGGGACTTAGAGCGACCCCAGCCATGGGGGGGTCACTCACGAATATGAATCCTAGAAAGAAAACTTGGACACATTTCTCTCCGGGTGAAATGACACAGTATTGAGCCGTGCACTTCCTTTTATTGGGGGGAATATGCAGATTGGGTAGGATTATGCGTACATGTCAAGTGATATACAAACATCCAATAACCTAACTCTAAGATATGACACAACTTCCGAGTCCTTCCTATCTACATATGGCACGTAACTAGTTTCTACTGAACAAATGTCTCTCATGGCCAATTTCCTGGGACCTTTTGTTGTGAATACGGCTATCTCCTGTTTACCACAAAGCAAGGTCTTTTTATCACAGCCTTCATCCTGTTTACCCCAGGGAATGTAAATTGTGTCTTTTGATCACACAGTTCTTTTCCTGTTGACATATTCTTGTTATTCAAGGAGAGCCACTGAATCGTTTTATGGCCAGTCACTTCCTAAGCAGATTTCACCAGAAATGCAGACTCACTTTGTGACCTACGTGCAGTCCTGTTCCTGGCTAATGGAATCGGAGTGTATAAGGCATTTGTTGTTAGAAGTCCAGATATCAAATCCTATCCTAACATGCTATGGCAGCTACATAAATCCAAGAGTGGATTAAGTTGTAAAAAGCCAGAAACAAAGGCAGAACTACATCATTACAGAAAATATAGTAATGCACTCTGATGACAAAGTGTAATCAGTTATTTGTTAAATGGACTCTAGTCATGTGCCTCCTGAGTAGATGGTTGGACTAGATCATGGGTAGGTAAACTTGGCTCTTCTATGACTTGTGGACTAAAACTCCCAGAATTCCTGACCCAATCATGCTAGCTCAGGAATTCTGGGAGTTGAAGTCCACATGTCATATAAGAGCCAACTTTGCCTATCCCTGGACTTTATGGACTGATCTTTATGGTTATTTCAGTTCAATGAATCGCTGGTTCTTTCTTCATAGCGTGGAATGTGAAGTGACATCTTACATGGCCACTGCTGGTAAAGATATGGGCAAATAACTATCATCCATTGAAAATTTTTGTGAGGATAACATGAAAAGTGGAGAATCTGAGCTCATTTGATCCCTGGTGGTGCAGTAGTTAGAATTCAATATTGCAGGCAAACTCTGTCCACAACTTGGAGTTTGTTTCTGACCGGCTCAAAGTTGGCTCAGCCATCCATCCTTCCCAAGTTGATAAAATGAGGACCCAGATTGTTGGGGGCAATATGCTGACTCTGTAAACCACTTAGAGAGGGCTGCAAAGCACTATGTGTTGTGGTTAGCTCTGACCCAGCTCCTGCCCCAAAGAATGTGAAGGTGGATGTGGGGGAGACATCCACATGCTGCAGGCCTGTTTTGCTCCCAGTGGAATCTGCCGACAAAGTCTCCTCTGACCAAGGAGGCCTGAGTGACAGGGTGGAGGAGAGTTTGGCAGACAGCCCAGGAGGAGCTCAATCATCTGTATCATCTCTGGATTCTGAACAAGAATTAATGACACATCCACGCATGCGTAGAGTGATGCATAGGAAGCAACAACTAAAGGATTATTACAAGAGAAAATGAGGCCACCTGTGGTTGGGTGAGGCTGCTGTAATTAGTGCTGCTGCTATAAATAGCAGCGTGTGGGTTTGGCTGTTGTGGAGAATTATCTGATCGTTGTGTTTCATGAATGTCTTGCTGACTCCAGTGTTTGTTGACTTTTCACCACTTAGAAACCAAAGCAGAGCAAAGTGTGTTTCACTTTGTGGAAGAAGGGCTGTGACTTTCTTCACAGCTGCAAGCTAAGTACTTACGAACTGATAAGGGACTTGTACAAACTACCAGGTTATTTTTGGGACGAGTGCTCTTTGCAATACAAAAAGAGTGCTTAGTTTATTTTGAACTTTTGTGATAAAGAACATTGTTTTGAATTTTCAAACGTGTGTGTGTGAAATTTGTACCTTTGGATTTTTGGGAGGCTCCTACCCGAGAGTCCGGCAGAACACTATGATATATGAATCTAAGTGCTATTGCTACTGCTGTTACTACTGTTACTACTGTTACTACTGTTATTTGGGATGAATGTTTCTTTATTTCCCTTCTCCCTGGATGAAACTTCATGTGCCCCTATGATTCCTTCCATCACGACAAGTTAGCACACCTCTGGCTTAGTACCCACCAAGGGTCACTGGCTTAGTACCCACCAAGGCAATACAGCTCTGGTGGCAGGCATACAAGTCCGCGGAGAGGGGCAGCATACAAATCTAATAAATAAATAAATAAATGAATGAATGAATGAATGAATGAATGAATGAATGAATGAATAAATAAATAAATAAATAAATAAATAAATAAATACAGCCAGCTGCAGCTCTCCATCACATGCATAGTAAAGCACCTCCAATTTCTCCTCTCCCTACTATCCAGTTCTCAAGCTCTTCCATCTGCAGGGAATGGCCCTTTTCTGAGGCCTCCTTTGCTGACAAACACACGCTGGCTTTCACCACCAGGCATCTTTTGAGGGCAACTGGTAATAACAGACCTGTTTGCAGGAGACAGAGAGAGGGGCAGAAAAGGTGCTTTAGCAAATCCTCAGCTCTGAGCCAAAGTGGCCATTAGGGCCAGGGGTGAAACTTCACTATTGCAGGGCCTGGGCAGCTGCCCACCCAAAGCTCCATCTGCACCGCGACCTGCTTCTTTACCTTGTCACATTCCTGTCCGTCCCCAAGCAATTTTGCCAATGCACCTCAATGCAGCACATTTTACTATTCTGGTCTTGCCATCTTCAAATGTACAGATCTGGCTCTGCTTCTGCACATCAATCCTATTTGTTCTGACATCCTAGTTATGTTCACACTGGGGCTTTTGCAGGGTTCCCCACCCCCCAAATCTCTCTTGTAACCATGACTTGCCATCATGGCTTTTCCAGCTGTTCCTTTCTATCCCTTTAGTTCTAAAACTGTGGAGCTTAATCACAATGACTGCCCTTGGGCAATGGCTCCATATTTTCAGCACATTGTTCCCTTTGGGCCTTTTCATTTCCTGCAGGTAAGGCATGTAAACATTTTATGGGGGCGCCTATCCAGAAAATTGTGCTTCTTAGACCCATCAAGTGACCCAAAAATATAGAATACGCTTATTTCATAATTTTGCTTCTTGCATTTTTCTTCTGGGTGGAACAAAAAGTTCTGATCACGTCAGTCTACAACCCCCAAGGTGTCTGGGTCTCGTCTTCCCTGCTTCAGAAATTTCCCATAGCCTAATGCCAGCAACTAGGGTTTTTTTTAGCAATGAGTATTCAAAATCTGCTTGTTTTAAAACAACGGAGAGGGGCGGCATACAAATCCAATAAATAAATAAATAAATAAACAAACAAATAAACAAACAAACAAACTTTGGTGTTGAATACTGCATCTAAGACTTAGTGCACAATTATCAAACGTACACAATATCTCCATGGGTCATATTTCTCCATTTCACTCTGGTTCAGGTCAGAATTGCCTAATGTGGGGTGCAGAAATCTAGATGACCACAGGATGGCAGCAAAGAGGTAGCGAACAGCATCATCTAGTGGTTATTTGGAAATCTGTAGCCTGGGTCTTTCTCAAACTATACTCTTTGATCTCCGGCTTGAAACTGTTGCTCTTTTCCTATTGCTCCCACACAGTGAAGGGCTGCAAAAAAATTTACTACATCACTGTGGGCGTGGCTTATTTTGTGGGTCTGGGCATGTGACCAGGTGGGAGTGGCTTGATGATCATGTGACCGGGGTGGCTTAAAGATCATGTGACTGGCCTAAAGGTAACCAATTTGGCATCACTCACGTCAAGGGTTTAGGGTGCTTGGCCTCTCTTCGCTTCAAAGAGATAAAATTTCCCTATTTATTATTACTGAACATCCGAAATATACTATTTAATTCTATGTATATATGCCATATGTGTCCATACATATTACACACAGGTCCACAAAAATATACATTATCTACTATATAAATGTATATGTACACACACGCACACACTCACAGCTCTTCTAAAATTATACACATTCAAACTCATTTACTGCAACAGGAAAAACATACCCAGAGCCCAGAAGGGAAAAAAAATATTTTTTTTCTACCGGTTCTGCGTACCTGACCATACCTGTAGGAGCCCATCACCGCTCCCACATATCTTTCCTTTGCAAGACTGCATGTGCCAATACCTTCTTATATTCCTCTCCCCCGCCCAAGGCAATTGCTGTTCGCAGTTCTGCTGCTCCACCAACCATCTCAAGACCTGGTGGTGCTCCTGGAGCCCAGTGTTTGGATATCTTATCCTACTCCTCAGATAAATGCAGAGCTTTCCAATAGAGACAGACATGCACTAAAATAGAAAACACCAAGGATGACAGTCCGATAGTATTTTAAGAAAGGGGAAAAAATGAAACTGAAGCCACCAAGCACTAGTGGCCTACATCCCAGTTCTCCTTCTGCATCTCTGGAGGGCAGAATTGACTCTGGAGTTAATTAATGTCTCAGACAATAGTGCCATTTGCAGAAAGGGGCACTTTTTATTGACAGCTCCAGCAGCATCTTCTGCAGTGGCCAGGCACACAGAGTAGTGCTGGAAGGAGCTGGCGGAGAGTATGCTTTTTTAGAAAGGAGGAAAAGGTCCTACCTACATTTTTAAAAAAACCACACACATTAAGATGCTCCTGCTTAGAACAATGGCGATCTTACGGATGCAAACGTAATGTTATATACTGTCATGTACAGTTACTTACTGTATCTTGTAAATCTTATGGATACATACTGACTGTTAATAGCAATAGAATGGAATATATACAGTGTGTGTGTGTGTGTGTGTGTGTGTGTGTGTGTGTGTGTGTGACATATATAAACACCCAGTGAAGGGCTATCAAAAAAAAATTTAAATTTTTTTTAATTAATATTTCAGACTAAAACACATAACAAGACGTACAACATTTAACACAAAAAGGAGCTACAATTGCTCCGCTCAGCATAGAAGTCTTCTTAATACAGAAAAAAACCCTGATTATAGTTAAGATCAAACAGAAAAGTAAACATATCAATAAAATATCTCTATATAATATATACTATCATAGAAATTTTAACTTTTCAATACTTTCCACCAATTGTATAATTGTGGTTTAAACCAATTCAGAAAAAAAGGGCTACCAAAATTTTTACTACCACACTGTGGGCGTGGCTTATGCAGGACGCCCTGCATTTTCTTTCAACATCTTTCAGTGCAAATTGGGTGCTTTGGGGTGGGGGTCTATTTTCTCTATCCCACTGCCTTCCCCCCAGTTCCGGGCAGCAGCCCACCCCTGTATAGACTGTATACATTGCTCAAAAAAATAAATGCAACACTCAAATAACCCATCCTAGATCAGGATGAATGAAATATTCCCATTGAATACTTAGTTCTGTATAAAGTTGAATGTGCACAACAGCATGTGAAATTGATTGTCAATCAGTGTTGCTTCCTAAGTGGACAGTTTGATTTCACAGAAGTTTGAGTTACTTGAAGTTATATTGTGTTGTTTAAGTGTTCCCTTTATATTTTTTTTGAGCAGTGGGTGTGGGTGTGGGGTGAAGGTATTGGCATATTCGGGTTTCGTGTAAGTTTCAGAGATTCCTGGTGACGTTTCGACGAGGTCCCCCTCATCATCTTCAGGTTGGTGCATTTGGCTTTGTGCTAGGGCAAACAAGGCATGATCTGAGCTGCCTTCCCTCTGTGAATACTGGTGGGTGGGTGTGGAGTGCTGGCTCAGCAGCTGCAAGCTGTGTTGAAACTTCCTGATTAGCACAAAGCCAAAAGCACCAGCCTGAAGATGACGAGTGGGACCTCGTTGAAACGTCGCCAGGAATCTCTGAAACGTACATGGGAAGAAACCCGAATATGCCAAGACCTTCATACCTGTGAAAATCTACGAAAACACACACACACACACTCACATATATTATAACACAGCGTTTCCCAACCGGTGTGCCGCGGCACACTAGTGTGCCGTGAGACATGGTCAGGTGTGCCGCGAAGCTCCTAGGGAAGCTCCAGCTGGACAGGGCGCTGCCGGTGCCGGTGCCTCCCACCTGGAGCTCCCACTCACAGCTGTCCCCCGGCTACTGCCCGATGCCGCTGTTTCCGGCGCTCTCCTGCTGGGCCCCAAAGAAGGAAGGCGGGAAAAAGGAGGTGCAAAGAATGAAGCTCTCCTTTTCCCCGCCTTCCTTCTTTGGGGCCCAGCAGGAGAGCGCCGGAAACAGCGGCATCGGGCAGTAGCCGGGGGACAGCTGCGAGTGGGAGCTCCAGGTCGGAGGCACCGGCAGCACCCCTCCCAGCTGGAGCTTCCCTGGCGTCAGCGGCAAGTGTCCTTTGGGGCCCGGCGGGAGGGCACTGGTGGTGGGAGCGGGAGGGTGCCGGCTGCAGCGGCCCCAGGCAGTCGTGGGGAGATGGCGGCGGCGAGAGGGAGCTCCACGGTGGAGGCACCGACGGTGGCAGTTGGACGTGCTGCTGGAGACATACATGCTGGTGCTGCGGGGCTGGCACTGGCTCGCTGGCTGGGCCGGAGGTGCCAGCCCCACGCCCATGCCCAGCACAGCGCCAGCATATACGGCGTCCAGCAGCACATCCAGCTGCCACTGTCAGGGCTCCCGCTCGCAGTCAGCCGCTCTGCCGCCACCCTTGGCTACTGCCTGATGCCGCTGTTGTCAGCGTGGTAGAAAGAGAGAGAGAGACAGAGAGAGAGAGAAAGAGACATAGCAAGAGAGAGAAAGAAAGAAAGAAAGAGAGATAGCAAGAGAGAGAGAGAGAGAAAGAGACATAGCAAGAGAGACAGAGAGAGAGAGAAAGAGAGACAGAAAGAGAGAGAAAGAAAGAGATAGCAAGAGAGACAGAGAAAGAAAGAGACATAGCAAGAGAGACAGAGAGAGAAAGAGAGACATAGCAAGAGGCAGAGAAAGAGAGAAAGAAAGAGAGACATAGCAAGAGAGACAGAGAGAGAGAGAGAGAGAGAGAGAAAGAGAGAAAGAGAAAGAAAGAGGTGGCAAGAGAGACAGAGAAAGAGAGAGAATGAAAGAGAGATAGCAAGAGAGGCAGAGAGAGCAAGGGAGAGAGAAAGACAGATGGAGGGAAGGAGGGAGGGAGAGCGAAAGAGCAAAAAAGAGATGAAGAAAGAAAGGGATGGAAAGAGAGAAAGAAGGGAAGGAAGGAGGAGAGAGAAAGAGGGAGAGAGAAATAGAGCGAAATGTAGGAAGAGATATTTTTTGTGAACACTTTTTTTAGCCCCCCCCCCCCCCACCGCCCCCGTTCAGTGTTCTCCAGGATTTTGAAAATATGAATAATGTGCTGCGGCTCAAAAAAGGTTGGGAAACACTGTTATAACATGTATAAATTATAATATATAAAAATGTATATATATATATATTTATAAATTCCCTGATCTAACGTACGAATGACTTATTCAAGTCCCAAACAAACCTAACTCTGCTTAGCTACAGAGGTCAGCCAGATGTTGTCGCTTGCTAAGATTCTATTTACACTAGAGGCAAAGAGAATCCTGTGGAATTAGAAGTACTTACTCGTCTAAAGCCAGAATAACATCTGTGCAGAATTAATCCTGTTTGTCTGCTTGTTTTCAAGGCTAAGAGTTAATTCTATGGAGTTCTGCATTGGCTATAAAATATTGAGAATGATTTCCAAGCAGCTTCTTTTCACTCTGATGGAAAGAAGAAACCTTTCTAATTCTTATTTAATACCGACTTGACAAAGATATTATTCGTTTCCTTTTGGAGAAGAAAGCATGCTCAATAAATAGAGGTAAATAAATCTGATCAGTTCACGGTGAGGAGCAGGATGGAGGAAAGACCCCACAGATTGCTTTTACAACTTCAGAGCGTTAAGGAACATGGAGTAAGAAACTCATTGGCCAGGGTTGCTATTTAAAGTGGCACTCTTCTATAACCACAGGCCTAATCCTGTCTTGCCAGGCAGTGCGTGATGTGCTTACGCCTTTAAATGAATTGGCGTCCTTGTTCCCTCCCACCACATGGTTGGCATCACCATAGGACCCGAGCAGATCTCTCTCTCTCTCTCTCTCTCTCTCCCCCTCTCTCTCTCTCTGCTCTTTCCTTGATGGATCCTGCAAATGTTAGTGAACTCTTGATCTCTACTTCCATATGCGGTTGCGTTCCAGGCCCTTTAACAGAGCGTGACCCACCCAATCAGATTTGCACAGGTTTTCTGCAGGTGTCAGAACGAGAGAGAAGCAGAAGACGTTTTAATAGATGGGGCTGGGAATGTGGAGGGGAAGGAGAGGGGCTCTGGTGGCTGTGCTCAGCCAACCTGCTGTTTCTCCCAGTCATTTTCCTGCGGCAGCTGCTGTGCCAGGCCAGGTAGCACATGGTGAATTATATGGGCTATAAAGGGCTCGGCTGATGAATGGTCTTTGCTGCACTGTTTTCAGTGCTGCAGTTCCTGCTGTGCCACCTGCTCCTCTCCAGCTGGGGAAGAGGGAGGGACACCACTTGCTTGCTCGCCAGCCAGCCCACTGAAGCTATCCATCCTGCACTGGTGACACTATCCCGTGCAACCCCCTTGGCTGGCCAATGGCCAATATAGAATGACTGTTTTATACTGCAGAGTGGTGGGTTTTGGGGACAGGGATGAACCCATCAGGATGGTTAGCACCCCACCCCCGTTCATCAAAAGAACATCATTGGTTGGAACTACCAAGGTTTCCCCATGTCGGGACACCACCTGAAGCCCTTTGGAGTCTCTCTCAGCTGCCCAGTCCAGTGCTCTGATGAAAGATTTTTCTGAAATTGCTAAAAGCTTTCCGACTTCTTCGGAGGAGAAGTGGGATTTTATATTGTGTACAAATATGCAGGCCAAGCCAGGCAGGTTTGCAGTCCCTCCCTCCCTCCCTCCCTTCCTTCCCTCCCTCATTCCCTTCCTTCCCTTCTTCCCTTCCTCAACTCCTTATTTCCTTCTTCATTCCTTCTTCTTTCCTTTCCTTTCCTTTCCCTTCCATCCTTCCTTCTTCGTTCCTTCTTCTTTCCTTTCCTCCCCTCTCCCCTCCCTCCCTTCCCTCCCTCTCTCCCTCCTCCTTTCCTTTCTTCCCTCCCTCCCCCATCCTTTCCTTTCGCTTCTTTCCTCCCTCCCTTCCTCCCTTCCTTTCTTCCTTCTTCGTTCCTTCTTCTTTCCTTTCCTTTCCCTTCCTTCCTTCCTTCTTCATTCCTTCTTCTTTCCTTTCCTTTCCTCCCCTCTCCCCTCCCTCCCTTCCCTGCCTCTCTCCCCCCCTTTCCTTTCCTCCCTCCCTCCTCATCCTTTCCTTTCCCTTCTTTCCTCCCTCCCTTCCTCCCTTCCTTCCTTCCTTCTTTCTTCCTTCTTCTTTCCTTTCCTTTCCTCCCCTCTCCCCTCCCTCCCTTCCCTGCCTCTCTCCCTCCCCCTTTCCTCCCTCCCTCCCTCCCCCTTCCTTTCCTTTCCCTTCTTTCCTCCCTCCCTTCCTCCCTTCCTTTCTTCCTTCCTTCTTCATTCCTTCTTCTTTCCTTTCCTTTTCTTTCCTTTCCCTCCCTTCCTTTCCTTTCCTCCCCTCTCCCCTCCCTCCCTCTCTCCCTCCCCCTTTCCTTTCCTCCCTCCCTCCCTCCCCTGTCCTTTCCTTTCCCTCCCTCCCTTCCTGCTTTGTTCCTTCTTCTTTCCTCTCCTTTCCTTTCCTTTCTTTTCCTTTCCCTTCCCTTCCCCTTCCCTTCCTTCCTTCCTTCCTTCCTTCTTCCCTCCTTTCCTTTCCCTTCCTTTCCCTCCCTCCCTCCCTTTCCCTCCCTCCCTCCCTTCCTTCCAACGTTGCTGAACTCTCCTATTTATTTTCTTTCAGGTCTCAATTCCTCAGGCAACTGATACCTTTAGGAACGTCTCCCAGGTGTTTCTTTTCTTTCTTTTCTTTTCTTTTCCAGATTAAGATTTTTTATTTAATTTAGGAAATGTTTGCCCCACTCATCAGTGTCACTACTTGCAAAGTAGCTAACGATCATGTTAAAAAAAAGCAGATAAAAGCCATTAATCACCCAGCAGAGCAAAGAAAACATCGCTGCAGAGTAAGATCAGCCGCCAAGAGATGGAATGGCGCTCTGGGAGCCTCCATGGCAACCTCCCCTACCAACCTGGCAACCTTCAGGTAGGCGGGATGACAGCTTCCATCCTCACCTTCGTTCAGCTTTGCCAACGGCTCCATTAGCAGAGGCTGGTGGAGTCTGTATTTTAAAATAAACAGTCCCAAGTTGGGAAAGAGGATTGAGGAGGTCTGTTATCCAGTTGTAATACTGGGAGGAGGGCCTCTGAAGGTGGCCCTTGGAGATCGTGCCAAACCCAGACTCGGCTATTGGGTTGCCAGCCGCAACTGTTTTGTTTGTTTGTTTGTTTTGTATGCCGCCCCTCTCCGCAGACTCAGGGCAGCTAACAGCAGTAAAAAAGACAATATAACAAATCTAATATTAAAAGTAATTTTAAAAATCCCAATTTAAGAAACCAATCATACATACAGACATACCATGCATACATTTTATAAGCCTAGGGGGAAGGGAATATCTCAATTCCCCCATGCCTGACGACAGAGGTGGGTTTTAAGGCAAGGAGGGTGGGGGCAACTCTGATATCTGGGGGGAGTTGGTTCCAGAGGGTCGGGGCCACCACAGAGAAGGCTCTTCCCCTGGGTCTTGCCAAATGACATTGTTTAGTCGACGGGACCCGTAGAAGGCCAACTCTGTGGGACCTAATCGGTTGCTGAGATTCGTGCGTCAGAAGACGGTCCCAGAGATATTCTGGTCCGATGCCATGAAGGGCTTTATAGGTCATAATCAACACTTTGAATTGTGACCGGAAACTGATCGGCAACCAATGCAGACTGGGGAGTGTTGGTGTGACATGGGCATATTTAGAAAAGCCCATGATTGCTCTCACAGCTGCATTCTGCACGATCTGGAGTTTCCGAACACTTTTCAAAAGTATCCCCATGTAGAGAGCGTTACAAAAGTTGAACCTCGAGGTGATGAGGGCATGAGTGACTGTGAGCAGTGAATCCCGGTCCAAATAGGGCCGCAACTGGTGCACCAGGCGAACCTGGATGAATACCCCCGTTGCCACAGCTGAAAGATGTTTCTCTAATGTGAGCTGTGGATCGAGGAGAACACCCAAGTTTTGGACCCTCTCTGAGGGGGTCAGTGATTCCCCCCCCCCAGGGTAATGGACGGACAGATGGAATTGTCCTTGGGAGGCAAAACCCACAGCCACTCCATCTTATCAGGGTTCAATTTGAGTCTGTTGACATCCATCCAGACCCCTACAGCTTCCAGACACCGGCACATCACTTCCACTGCTTCGCTGTTTTGCGGAGGGCTGCTTTTAATATAACACTATCCATACTTTCAGCATTTTATTTCCTCTGATCTCATTTTCTAAAAAAATTCCATTTTTCCAACCGTGCTTACAGACATATAATTTGCACTTAATGAAAAGAACAGTGGTCCATGAAAGCTGATCCCATAATAAACGGGCGAGGGTTTTTTGGATGCCACAGGAATCCTTGTGGCTAATTTTGTTGAAAACGGATTGACACAGAAACTCCTTTAGATGTTCTAAGTGAAGGAAGGATTAGATGAACGTTTATGGGTAAAAGGATTTTGGTTGCCGGAGTGTGTGGCTTGTGTTAATTGATTTTCATATAGAAAGGAGAGAGACATAAAGCCACATTAAGGAACAATAGAGAACAAGCGCAGGTCTAATTTTTTTCTGAATAGCATATAGCATTGCAAGGGCAGGTGGGGGAATGGGTTGACCCAATGGAAAAACTTTGTTCTTTTAATCCAGGAAGGTTAACTAAGGCATTTTCTTTTTCTCTTGCCCTTTTCAATATCCTAAAGCTCAAGTTATGCTAAAACATGTTAAATAGTCATTGTACAGCAATATGATCAATACAGTATGTCCAGTGATGGGCTGCAGCCCCCACAGGGGGGGGACACGCAATGGAGGTAGTAAGTTTATGCACTATTTATTGAATACTTTATAGTTTTTTTATTGTCCTTCCTTCTCTAGTGCCTTAGCATGATCTTTAATTACTTTTAAAATAGGAAATAATTCAATAGTATGTTTTTACCCATAAACGCTGTAATCATTTCAATCATTATCTAGAACTGAACTTGTTGTGGTTGGCTCTAGCCCAGCTCCTGCCCCAGGGAATGTGGAGGTGGATGCAGGGGAAACTTCAACATGTCATAGGCCTGTGTTCTTGCCAACAGAGTCAGTTCAGAGTTTAGTTTCCTTGGACAAAAAGAAGGTGGTAGTGACTTGGAAGAGGAGGGCTGGGCACACAGCCCAGGCAGTCAATCTCCATTATCTTCCATTGATTCGGATGAAGACGTCTTGGACCCACGCAAGCGCAGAATTATGCATAGAAGAGACCAAATAAGGACATATTACAGGAGTTAAGAGAGGCCACCTGTGTTTGGGTGAGGCTCCAGTAATTAGGGCTGCTGCTATAAATAGCAGCGTGTGTGTTTGGCCGTTGTGGAAGAGTATCTGATTGCAGTTCTTCAGGAATCGTGCCTTGACTTTGTTTGTTGATTTTTCATGTCTTTGAAACCAACGCAGAGCAAAGTGTGTGGGTGTTTCACTTCGTGGAAGAAGAAGGGGTGTGAAGTTTCTTCACAGCTGCTAGCTAAGTACTTAAAGACTGATTAAGGGAAATTGTACAGACTACCCAGTTGTTTTGGGACACATGCTCTTTGCAATACAAAAAGAGTGCTCAGCTTATTTTGAATTTTGTGATAAAGAACATTGTTTTGAATTTTCAAACGTGTGTGTGTCTGAAATTTGTATCCTTGATTTTTGGGGAGTCTCCTACCAGAGAGCCCGGCAGAACATGAACTTGAATTTCTCACTGCGGAGAAAGAAACTGTTGGGAACATTCACAAACATCAGTGTACAGTTTACGGACGATCTGCAGTGGACAGAAGTATGGTTAGTCACTGGGCACAGAGGGTGAGGCCATTAGAAGACGGTCCGGTGATTCACCCACTGCAGAAATGGCTTTGTGACCAGAACAAGGAGTGGTACCAACAGGGCATACACACCCTTGTGTCTTGCTGGAGGAAGGCCATAGAATGGGATCAAAATTACATGGAAAAATAGGGAGTGTAGAAGAAACATCATTCTTTCTTGTGTGTAAGTTTCATTGTGTTCAATAAATAATTGTTGAAGAAAAAAAATGTGGTGCATTACTTTCTGGGGGTATATGTGCATGCAGGAAGAATAATAGAATTGAATACAGTCTTTAATAGGTCCCAGGATAATGGGGTGTTGAAGGCAGACTTTCATTTTGAACCTTGCTTGGAAAGGGACCACAGTCATTGATGTTGTTTCACAATTAGTAAGACAAATGCCGTCAGTCAGTTCCAGGTAGTAATCCAGCTGCTGTACTTAGAACTGAGTAGTTTTTGAAAGTTGTTATAACGCATTGCAGTAATTCAATCTGAATCCCATCGGGATTGGGCAGCATAGAAGTGGAATTAATAAATAAAATCTAGAGATTGGCAGTATAAGAGTAACTAAAGCAGAGTTGTTTCATTCATTACTGGCCATTAAGACAACAAACAAGGTTTTACTAACTTTTGTCAGAAACATCACATGTTTGAGAGCATACCTTTTTTAAAAAAGGTATGCTGTCTTATATTCATTCATTTTTATTGATTTATTTTGTCCAATACACAATGAGGGTTTTAGTGGGTATATATCTACAGTAGTCCCTCACCTATTGCTGGTGTTACGTTCCAGACCCGACCGCGATAGGTGAAATCCGCGATGGGGAATTTCTCCTCCTTCCCAGCTCTTTCTACAACCCCAAGCACACTGCCGCTGCCGCCAACCACTAAGCGCGCCTCCAAAGACTGCCTTCTCAGCACTGGCGAGGCGGGTTGAACGAGGGGACAGGCCTCCGCCGGAGCTCAGTCCCCGCCCCGCTCATCATTCGCCCAGCCGCGGGCTGGTTGGCTTGTCCGGCCCTTCCAAACTTCTAAGCGCCGTATCTGTGCCAACGCTGACTTCAAAACCCGCGATGAAGTGAAGCCGTGGTGGGTGAAGTGCGATATAGCGAGGGACTACTGTATACACACAGTAAAATACATGATGAAGGTTATATAGGATATACTCATAGTAAAATATATCTAAGAAAGAATAGAAAAGAAGATATAGTAATAGAACATATCAATGAAAGAATAGAAGAAGAGATATAGCAATAGAAGAAAGGTATAGGAGATATAGGAGAGCAATAGGACAGGGGACGGAAGGCACTCTAGTGCACTTGTACTCGCCCCTTACTGACCTCTTAGGAATCTGGATAGGTCAACTGTGGATAATCCAAGGGTAAAGTGTTGGGGGTTTGGGGATGACACTATGGAGTCCGGTAATGAGTTCCATGCTTCGACAACTCGGTTACTGAAGTCATATTTTTTACAGTCATCAAGTTTGGAGTGGTTAATATTAAGTTTACTTTTTTTTTAAGGTTTACAAAAACAAGTGAATTGTCTAAGGTAAAAAAATACCTTTTTTTTTTGTCTGGGTAGAAACTGCTTTTGCCAACTGTGTTTTCAGTCAAGATCTTCAAGTGCATCAATCAAAAATAAAGACCAGGGAAATTGGATGGAGAATTTGGGGGAAATATGCTTCTGGATATATGCTTGGTCCATACATTTTATTTGTACCAGATCAGCCTCTTGCACATAGTTTCTTTCACACAAAGCTTTTACTTTTTCCTCTCCAATATTACCAATATCAGTAGCCTAATTTGGGGGGGGGGGGATAATGCTTTTCCTTTTGGCTAATGTTATTCAGAAACCTTTGCCAATCTGAGGTAAATCATCTGAAGAGCTACAACTATATCTTGATCTTCTTTCCACCCACAGCTGATCTAACACAATCCAGAAGAGACTGAAGCTTAGTGCAGTGTTTCCCAACCTTGGCTACTTGAAGGAATTTGGACTTCAACTCCCAGAATTCCCCAGCCAGCGAATGCTGGCTGGGGAATTCTGGGAGTTGAAGTCCAGATATCTTCAAGTTGCCAAGGTTGGGAAACACTGGCTTAGTGGATTCAGAATTTGCCACATTTTTTCAAAAGATGCCTATGAGGTTATATGCTGCACATGCACAACGTAGCTGAGTACGGGCACACACATACATACACACACACACACACACCATACTTTAAAGAGTTAATCACCTCTTCATTCATCGATATTGTGGCTGGGGAACCCTGGGAGCTGAAGTTCACACATCTTAAAGCTGCCACGCTTAAAAAACATTGATCTATATTCATAATTACTGCGTAGTCCTTTAATCAAAAGTTACAGGAATATAAATCAATGCTATACCGTTCTCTTCTGCCCAATATTTCTGATCTTTCACTGAATGTGATCAAATGTTATGAAAGAAAACACCAAGGTATGGAGGTTGGACCACAGCAGAGATTCTTAAGTAAGGCTACTTTCAATGCAGAAATGTTGTACAACTCATCTCAAGTTCTATTATAACTTTCCCAAACCTGATGCCCTCCAATGCACTGGACTTCAACTCTCCTAGTCCCTAAGCAGGGTGGTCCTAAACTATGATGTGCAAATGAAAAAAGACAGAGCAGCAGAAATAGAAGCACCCATACCATCCCATGGTCAAGTCGCCATGAGACAAAACGCAGCAAGACAATGTAACAATTCAATTCAATTATTTAAAATAAAAAAATATTTTAATTTTTGACATTTACATTTCATTCTGTCCTCCTTTTGCATCCTTTTTAAAAACGATTCTATCCCGTCATTTTGTGACATTAGTGTAACTCTTGTCTTGCAGGGATTTATCTCATGGTGAGTTGGCCATGGGAAATTGTCCCACATTGAGTTGGCCATGGTGGGTTGACTGCAGCAAGTTGGCCATGGTGAATTGTCATAGACCCAACTTGGAGTAGCAACCCTTTCTTTTCTTTCCCTCGGCCTCTTTTGAGAGGACCAGCAGAAGAGTGATGGGGAAAGAAGAGACCTCATCTTTGCCTTGAGACTGGATTGAGCCTTTAGTGACATCCCAATCCAGACGGCTGCCCAAGTTTCAGAAGCAGCAGCACTGTGGTGGGAAAATGTCTCTCCTATATCTCCTATATCGTATCTACTATTCTTCTATTCTATTCTTCTTAAACTAATCTCATAATATCCTTCTATTCTCTAATTGATATATTCTATTCCTAAATTTTCACTTCTCTTCTTTCTCTAATATATTTTACTCGAGTATAACCTCTATAACCTTCATTGTGTATTATTGTGCATTGGACAAAATACATAAATAAAAAATAAAATAAATAGGAGAGAAGTGTGGTAGCCTCAGTCATACCAGATGTTAATTTGGAGGAAAATCCCTGGATCCTACCCAGCACACAAGCCCCCATTGTGCTTAGGCTGGACTGTAATCAGATGCTCTGGTTAGGAACAGCCTAAGGCAGCTTCCCCCAACCACTGACCATTGGGGGATGAGGGGGATGAATGGAATTGCCTTCTATCCTCTTTCAAGTGGTCTGTCCCCAGTGATTCCCAGCCAGTCATTCTCCCACCACATTTAGGCATCTGCCCAGTCTCCTTTCAGACTCTTTGTTGGTGCCAATTACATTTCTTCAACTTGCATTCCTTGCACCCTTATTCTCTGTCTTGCTAATCCCTGGAAATGCTTCTACTTAGCTTCTAGCCATAAGAATCTTTCTGATTACCACTGGAAATAACATCATTCATTCCCAAAGCTATTGACCACAGTTGGACAGACTTACAAATCCTGCACTGAACCCCTCCGTCCCTTGCTCCAGGAGAGATGCTGCATTTCAGGCGTGTAAGCAGTAAAGGGCTACCAAGATGTTTACTACCACACTGTGGCCGTGGCTTATACAGGATGCCCTGCATTTTTTTTTCAACATCTTTCAGTCCAAATTGGGTGTCTGGGATGGAGCTCCATTTTTTCTACCCCACTGTGTTTCCCCCCTTGTCTTGGCAGCCCACCCCTGCGTGTAAGGTTGGTGTGTCTTTTTTTCCTAGATCCGAAAGGCCTACTAATATCAGGTCCCAGGGCAAATGAATAGGAAGGAAGGGACCATGGATTGGTCCATTGCAATTTGCAACCCACATGCTACTCCAAATATATGCCTAAATGTAGGAATTCTAAAATCAACCTGGTGGCTTGGTACTGCTGCATAGAAACCTGGCCAAGTACAAACAGTATATGCTCATAAACTACAGCTAAAGAATAAAAGATTAATACAAAACCATTTTAGGATTGTTCTTTTAAAAAAAACAGCAACCTTGGATTTTACCTACTATTGTTAGCCTCTTGTCAACTGCTGACAATTGTCTAGAGATCCACCAGCAGATCCTGATTTACTTTCCCCTTTTATGATTGATAGAGCAAATGGCAAAAAAAGAGAGGATATTGCTGGATACCCTCCCTGAATACACTTTAATTATAGATTATTACACCGACACCCTTCCCCAATGGCACAGCAATAACTGCACCATGCGACTCGTAGCAATTTGGAGGAATTCCTGCTGAAACAGGGCAGCTTCCTTTTCCCCAAAGACGGCAGAGCAATATAGCAGCTGCTATCCCTGAAGCCAGCACACAATAACAAAATGGTGCCTTTTCCCACACTGGCATGCTAGACTGAACCCTGTAATTACAATGCCTTGCCTGCCTGCTTCAGCACTCTCAAAGTACATCTTACAATAACTTACCAGAATCGGCATGTAACCTGGCATTTGCAAGCCATCCTTAACATTTCTAAATGGCAGAATGGGATGCCTGGGGCTTTGTGTCATCTCCGTCCCTCTTTCCTTCTGCGACCAAGGTAGGGCACCTCTTTCCCTCTTCCATCTCTGAAATTCACAATTGTCAACTCTACCGGAGTTTGGACTGGCTTGAGATGATCCCCTATGAGGTCTCACCAAATCTTGTTTAAACTACCATATTTTTCGGAATATAAGATGCACCGGAGTATAAAACCCACCTTAGTTTTGGGGGAGGAAAATACGGAAAAGAATCTGCTTACTGGATATTCATCTGGCTAGCGTCCTTAGTCTGGTCAGCTTTGCCACATTATTTTATTCCCTGGTTAAGGGCTTAAAAATAATTTTATTCTGAGAGAGTAACTATGACAGAGCTTGCAAGCCAGGAAGAGCTGGGAACATCGTTAGCACCTGGAAAGAAACAGTCTGAGCAAGTAGAGCAATGGGAAAAAAACCTGCAAAGACTTAGGGCTTGGAAAACATTCTTCTTTGCAGAGAGTGAAATGCATGCAATAAAAGAGCTTGCAAGCCAGTAAGAGCGAGGAACATTGTTAATACCTGGTTAAGGTTGAAAAGAAACATTCAGAGCAAGTAGAGAATGAAAAAACCCCTACAAAGACAGGGTTTGGAAAACATTCTTCACAGAGAGTAACAATCAAAGAGCTTGCAAGTGGGTAAGAGCTGGGAATATTGTTAGCACCTGGTTAGGGCTGAAAAGAAACTTATTCGGAGCAAGTTAAAGCAATGAAAAAAAACGTGCAAAGACTTAGGGCTTGGAAAACATTATTTGCAGAGACAAACAATGAAAGAGCCTGCAAGGAAAGAACTGGGAAGCTCTTTGTTGTGAGCCGCCCCGAGTCTTCGGAGAGGGGCGGCATACAAATGTAATAAATTATTATTTATTATTTGTTGTGGTTAGCTCTGGCCCAGCTCCTGCCCCAAGGAATGTGGAGGTGGAGGTGGGGGAGACATCCACATGCCGCAGGCCTGTTTTGCTCCCAGTAAAATCTGCCAACAAAGTCTCCTCTGACCAAGGAAGCGTGAGTGACAGGGAAGAGGGGAGTTTGGCAGACAGCCCAGGAGGAGATCAGTCATCTGTATCATCCCTGGATTCTGAACAAGAATTAATGACACATCCACGCATGCGTAGAGTGATGCATAGGAGACAACAACTGAAGGATTATTACAAGAGAAAATGAGGCCACCTGTGGTTGGGTGGGGCTGCTGTAATTAGTGCTACAGATAAAAGTGCAGCCTGGTGTTTTAGCCTCATGGCAGTTTATCTGATTCATTGTTTCATCAAGATTGTGGTTTTTGCTGTTTTGGATTGTGTGTGTGGACTCTCTGGACTTTAGAATTGGACTCAATTTCCCAGGTGAGCAATTGGACTGCATTTAACCTGTGCCTTGTGTGTACCAAAAAATCCCTTTGACATTTAAAAAGGGAGCTGTTTCTGTTTTTCTGTTTATAAAAACTTTTGGGTTTTCCTTTTATCGTGTGGTGTGTGTCTTCCTGGACTAATTACCCTGTAATTACGGGTGGTTGAGACACCCCGGCAGAACATTATTATTATTATTATTATTATTATTATTATTATTATTATTATTATCATCATCATCATTATCATCATCATTATTATTACCATTATTATTATCAGCAGCTAGTTAGGGCTGAGGGGGGGGGAAAGCTACATTCAGAGTATAAGACACACCCAAATTTTCAGCCTGTCTCCCAAAGAAAAATGTGTGTCTTACACTCCGAAAAATATGGTACATGTTCGCTTAGCTCAGGGGTTCCCAAACTTGGCAATTTTAAGACTTTTGGACTTCAACTCCCAGAATTCTCCAGCCAGCTGGGAGTTGAAGTCCACGAGTCTTAAACTTGCCAAGTTTCAGGGCCCCTGGCTTAGTGTTTCAGCAGTTTCTAAGAAGCCCCTGAGTAGCCTTTATTCACAGAAGGGAGCTTTCAAGGATGTGACTCTTACTGAACAGAGGTAACCACAGCAGTTTTACTGCCATTCAGGTCACCAAGAAAGAGAGTGACTCCATTTAGATCAACACTTAGTGCTATATTTTACAAAGGACCATATTTACCACCAAAACAAACAAACCCTGGGAGATTGCTGCTGGTACCTAAGGGGCAAAGCTAGAGAATCTTTCTAGCTCTATTATTTCTACTATGATTTTTAGCAGCATTTCAAAGCAATCTCGGCTTGCCCCCTCATCTTTGTCCTCTGAATGCGATCTGGGAACAATAATGATGATTCACCTTGCAGGGCTTTTGTGTGTATCACAAAGTTAATGCACGTGTGCCCAAAGTCGCAAAGTTCTTGTGGTTGTTAAAACTTATTCCAATCTCCAAACTGCTTCCTATTACCTTCCAACCTCTCTTCGATCCTTCAGGAAGCTGGCTCAAGTCTCCCCAAAACATACAGATGGAGGAAAGCGATGACTTATTTGATTAATTAAGTGACATTCTTCCTGCTTGATAGCCTCCGTTAATGACGACAAATAACCAATTGATGGGAGGAAAGAGGAGAAGGAGAAGATCAGGTTCCTCTGCCAGATATGTCTATTTGATAAACATCAACTAATTGCAACAACTAATTATAGAGAGTAGTTCCATTTGAACACAGCCCACCTCCTCCAAAGTGACAGCAAGATCTTTGGTAAATCTTTCAGCAAGAGGATAGGTAACACGGCCAGCAGAAAGATGCACAGGCTGCAGGCATTTTATAGAGTGTTCTTCTTCCCTTCGGAGTTATGCAGATCACGATAGCGCCCAGCAAGGAGTCGTGGGTGTGTATAAGCCGGTACCCGTTTTGTCTGCAGGAAAGGTTCTGCTCGGAGGTTGTGCGCATTGTTTGGCAGTGTTCATGCCTCTGGATAAAATGCGTAGGGAGGGTTCCCGCTGGGCACATGCCCTTCTCCAGGCCACCACCGGCTCCCGTACTGAGTGTGTTGATTGGAGTCAGCGAGGGCTTCGGCCCGACTAGGCTCAGCTGTAATGAGGCAGCCAGCAAGTGGCAGAATTGATTGTGTCACCCCAGCTTTGGAGAGAAGGGAGAGGAGAATCAAATTATCAGGGGGTGGGGGAGTCGGCTTGTTACAGGGTGGCTACTGTAATGGATTTGCTCAAAGTTTGTCAATAGACATTTGTAAGCAGCTGCCCCTGATGGAGTGCAAACAAAATGAAGCAGCTGTTCATTTGCTAGCCCTAGCTCCCCTCTGAATGGAGTGGGGGATGACACACACACACACACACACACACACACACACACATGGTTGGGAAAATTAGATGATGCAAGTGAAAGGATAAAGAATAGAATAGAGTAGATAGGATAGGATGGAATGGAATGAAATGGAATAGAATAGAATAGAATAGAATTCTTTATTGGCCAAGTGTGATTGCACACACAAGGAATTTGTCGTTGGTGAGTATGCTATCAATGTATATAAAAGAAAAGATAAATTAGCCGAGAATCACACGGTACAATACTTAATGATTGTCATAGGGTACAAATAAGCAATCAAATCATATTAGGAAGTGGTCAATATAAATTGTAAGGATACAAGCAACAAAGTTAGAGTCATACAGTCATTAACTGGAGGATATGGGTGATAGGAACGATGAGAAGATTAATAGTAGTGCAAGACTTAGTAAATAGTTTGACAGTGTTGATGGAATTATTTGTTTAGCAGAGTGATGGCGTTCAGGAAAAAACTGTTCTTGTGTCTTGGTGTGCAGTGCTCTGTAGCAACGTTTTGAGGGTAGGAGTTGAAGCAGTTTATGTCCAGGAGGGGTCTGTAGATATTTTCACAGCCCTCTTTTTGACTTGTGCAGTACAGTATACAGGTCCTCAATGGAAGGCAGGTTGGTAACAATTGTTTTTTAAACAATTGCTACTCTCTGAAGCATATGGAGGAGTGGAAGGTGTTACCAACCTTGTGGCTGTCAAGGGGTTAAGCATCCTTAAGGGGCAGCAGGAGTCCAATTGCCTGCAGGCTTCACGGGGCAGGCTGCCCATCCTATCAAGGATGAGGCCCGGGCAGCTTTAGAAAAAACGGAGCTTCAAAAAGATTTAAGCTCCATCTGAATGTTTTAATCTGTTTGAGCGAAGACATGCTGTGCACCCGGCTTGCTTCCCGTATTATCTCCAGCAGCACAGGCCTTGGGAAAGTCGGCAGGGACTCACCTGGAGAACACAACTTGCCCTGAACTCCGCGGTATCAGAAAGCTCTCTACGCCCGTCCAGCTTTTCTGGTTAGGATCGGCGTCTTTGCGAGATGCAGGATGGGGCTCCTGGCGTGCAATCTCTACTGGGCAGATTTTTCTTTCTCCCCACCCTTCCCCTCCTTGGCGGTGGGGGCCGGAATGTGCTGCCGATTTAACGGGAGAAATCGCAGATGCAAAGCCGGCATTCTGCCGCTTAGTCCACGTGACGCCGCTGGCAACCAACCTCCCCCCTCCCCTCTTTCTCTCTCTTTGCAGAGTGATGTTTCCCATTCCTGTTCCACTTGGAACACGCGCGCTTTTCTCTGCTTGCGACACTCTGAACAATCAGCATGGGTCATTCCGGTTGACAGAATGGGAAAGAGTGACTCACAATCCCAGCACCTTTCCTCTTATGTAGGTACGTCTCTCGTTCCGTGGCAGACGTGCGAGCCCAACTGAGAAGGGTCTGGCCCTTTAAGGGTGCGCTCCCTTCCCTCTGGTCCCATTAAATGGAACTGCTATTATTACCCATTGGTTACTATGGTTTTGTCATTAAGCCTATTTTGCCCAAATGTCATCTTATAACTACTCTTCTCTTCTCTTCATCAGCTCATATTCAGCGGCTGACTGTTCCCAGCCTGAATCCACTCAATTGCAGCTGAATGCTGCCCGACAACTTTCCCCAACCGGGTGCCCTCAAGCTTTGCAAAACAGTAATGCCTAGCCAGCGTGGCCAAGGGCAGCGGCTGCTAAGGATGATGGTTTGCAGAGTAGTGAGGAAGGGAAGTCAGAACAAGAGACAGGCACTTTCCCACATTACACCAGTTAAGGAATTCCAGAAAAAGAAAACAGATGTTCCCATTCTCCATCTATCAATTACAGAGGCAAACAAGAGCCGGGGTGGTGCAGTGGTTAGAATGCAGCACCCTAGGCTACTTCAGCTAACTGCTAGCTGCAGTTCAGCAGTTCAAATCTCACCATGGGTTCAAGGTTGACTCAGCCTTCCAAGGTGGGTAAAATGGATGCCAAGTCTATTGGTGGTTATTGAAACAGATGTCCATGTGCCGCCTCTATGTTGGTTGAGGCAGGCAGGATTCCCTTGGGTACCATTGGTTGGGGGTCAGGGGAAAGGGAGGGTTTTGCTTTCTCTTTCTGCTCAAGATCCCCATGGACAATTGGTGGGTCACTGTGTGACACAGAATGCTGGACTCGATGGGCTTTGACCCAAGAGCATGGCTCTTCTTATGTATTTATGATCCAGATTGTTGGGGGCCATATGCTGATTCTGTAAACCACTTAGAGAGGGCTGTAAAAGCACTATGAAGTGGTATATAAGTTTAAATGCTATTATTATTATTATTATTATTATTATTATTATTATTATTATTATTATGTCAATACAACACAGCAAACGAGATCACTATGCTGGATTTTGTATTTCATCACCAGTCGGGCGTTTCCCAAGCACCTAGGACTGCGTGATGTAGTGGCGAATTATGTTTGCCGATCCCAGTAAAGCAGCCTTTTGCAATTGACAGATGGAGATTTTGTCAATTCCAATGGTTTTCAAATGTCCACTGAGATCCTTTGGCACGGCGTCAACGGACCGGCACCAATTGAACTGGATCCGTGATACCCATCTTGACATCACCAACAGGTCGCTACTGGTTCAGGCAATCTGGTCCAAACTGGGAGGAAGTCACTCCTGTCCTCAACTTACAACAGTATATTTAATGACGGTTCAAAATTACAACAGTGCTGAAAAAAATGATCTACGACCATTTTTCACAGCTACCACCTTTGCAGCCTCCCCATAATCAGATGATCAAAATGCACATGCTTTGCAATTGGTTCATACTTACGACCGTTACGGTGTCCCAGGGTTGTGTGATTCCCTTTTGCAAACTTTCTGACAAACAAAGTCATTGGGGAAGTTACTAACTTATCAACTGCAGTGATTCACTTAACAACTATGGCCAGAAATGTCATAAAAAGGGGGGAAACTCCTTTAACAAATTGTCACTTAACAACAGAAATTTGGAGCTCAATTGTGGTTGTAAGTGGAGGACCACCTGTACTAAAGAAAGGTAAATGCAAATCCTTGACGGTGCTAGAACTAAGGCCAACCTCAGGCCCAGCCAACAATTGGGTACAATGCCTGCACCAGGGGTAGGCAAAGTTGGCTCTTCTACGACATGTGGACTTCAACTCCCAGAATTCCTGAGCTAGCATGATTGACTCAGGAATTCTGGGAGTTGAAGTCCACAAGTCAAAGAGCCAACTTTGCCTACCACTGGCCTACACCACTAGTTTTCCCACCTCCTAATTGCAGTCCTAAATTAATGTTGCCCGAGTGTACTTAAAAAAAAATAGGCTCCCATAACCAGGACGTTGTAACGTGCTCCTTCTCCTTTCTTTCAAAAATCTTCATAATTCTCTGTGCATCCCATAGTTTTTCCCAGCTTTCCCCACAAGCTGGTCATCTTTGTGCTTCAATTCGCTGAGTTTTCAGCATTGGTGTGTTGGCTGGAATGCTGGGAGGTGGATCTGGCCGGCTGTTAAGTTGTAGTTCCTATCTGAGCAAAATGATGGTGTTTACAATGCAAAAGGTATGGAATACAAATAGAGCGAAAGAGGGTATAATTTATGTATAGCCGCCGACTGATATTTACCATACGTAATCCATGCCTCTTCCTCTGTTTTCTCTTCTGTAGTGAAAATATAGATGGCTTGCATTACATCTGCTTGTGGTTAACTTCACTAACCTCCTATTCTGGATTTGCATGTTATAAACCAATGATGGCGAACT
Source organism: Erythrolamprus reginae (assembly GCF_031021105.1). Classification (NCBI taxonomy): domain Eukaryota; kingdom Metazoa; phylum Chordata; class Lepidosauria; order Squamata; family Dipsadidae; genus Erythrolamprus; species Erythrolamprus reginae. The sequence continues at coordinate 100,613,580 of NC_091951.1, forward strand.
TTTTTTCCTTCGGGTGCCAAAAGAGCATGGCCATGCTGTATCGCGCAGGAATAAGTGCCCACACCCATAATTCAATCTCTGAGGAAGGCGAAAACAGCTTTCCCCCCACATACCCCGGAGGCTCTCTGGAGGCCAGAAATGGCCAGTTTCCCAACTTCTGGTGAGCCCAGTAGGCTCATGTTTTGCCCTCCCCAGGTTCCAAAGGCTTCTCTAGAGCCAGGGACAGTAAAAACGCCCTCCCGCATTCCCATGGAGGCTCTCTGGAAGCCAAAAACGCCCTCCCAGAGCCTCTGTGTGAGTCAAAAATCATCTGGTCGACACACACATGCATGTTGGAACTGAGCTAGGGCAACAGCTCGTGTGGCAGCAGATATGGCTCCGCATGCCACCATAGGTTCACCCAGGGCCGCCGATAGACGGGTATTACTGGGAGGGGCGTACCGGGCCCCGGGAAATTGAATAATGGGGGCCCCCGGCGCTTCTGCTGAGCCCAGCTGCTGCGGCTGGAGGCGCGCCCGCTCTAGTGTTCCTTTCGGCCGGCCGCCGCCTGTGCAAAGTTTGGCTGCAAACTCGGAAGCGCCATCCCGCCGGCTGGCTGGCTAGCTGCTGCCTGGCCCCCTCCGTCGCGGAGGAGGGTCTCCCTCCGCACCACCAGCGGCGCTCCCCCCACCAGCCAGCCAGCCAAGCCCCGCGCCCGCTGGAGCCGGCTCCTCGCTCTCCCCCCCGCCGCCCGCCGCATTTGCAGGAGGTGGGGAGGATCGGGCGGCCCGCCAAGGCCAGGAGGGACGCCGCTGCCCCCCCTTCCCTCTCTCCGCCCGCCGCTGTGCCTCCTTGACACCGAGAGGAAATGCCCCGGGCGGGGGAGGCCGGGGGGGCTCGGACCGGCCACGGAGCCAGGCCCCCTCCGCCCGAAAAGCCGCTGCGGAAGACCACGGAGAAGGCAGGCTAACTGAGGAGGGGGCTGGGGCGGGGGCGCCTCAGTGCAGCAACCTGAGCAGGCAAGAGGGAGCGGAAAGTAGGGGCTGGGCAGGGGTCTGTTTCTTTTTCTTTCTTTCTTTCTCTATTTCTCTCTTGCTCTTTCATTCTTCTTTCTTTCTCTTGCTTTCTTTCTTTCTCTTGCTTTCTCTCCTTCCTTCCCTCTTTCCATTTCTTTCATTCCCTCTCTCTATTTTTATTTCTCTTTCATTCTCTTTCTTTCCTCTTTCTTTCTTTCATTTCTTTTTCTTTCTTTCTCTCTATCTCTCTTGCTCTTTCATTCTTTTTTTCTTTCTCTTGCTTTCTTTCTTCCTCTTTCTTTCTCTCCTTCCTTCCCTCCTTCCATTTCTTTCATTCCCCTTCTCTCTTTTTATTTCTCTTTCATTCTCTTTCTTTCTTTCTTTCTTTCTCTTTCTTGCTCTTTTTCTTTCTCTCTTTTACCTTCCCTTCCTCTATTTCTTCTTTTCTTTCTCCTTCCTACCTTCTTCCCTCCCTCCCTTCCTTCAGTCCTTCCTCTCTTACTCTCCCCTTTCATAAGTTTCCTTGCTTCCTTCCTCTGTTCCTGTCCCTTCCCTCTTTCTTTCTTTCCTTCCTTCCCTCCCTCCATTTCTTGCTTTCCTTCTCCTTCCTCCCTTCTTTCCTCCCTCGCTCCCTTCTTTCACTCCTTCCTCTCTTACTCTCCCCTTTCACACCTTTCCTTGCTTCCTTTGCACCCTTCCTCTGTTCCTGTCCCTTCCCTCTTTCCTTCCTTCCTTCCCACCCTCTGTCCATTCATTCACCCATTCCTCTCTTGATCGCCCCTTTTACCATTCCTTCCTTCCGTCATAGCTCGCCCTCGCCTTTCTTCCCTTCCTTCCAGATGGGAGTGCCCCCTCAAGACACCCACCTGACTGCTGGTACCCTGCTTTTTCTCTCCCCTCGCCCTTTCCAGCTCCTCTCCGGTGGCTGCCGGGTGTGGGATCCCCCTCCCCTCGCTAGAAAGCACATGGTTTTGTCAACAAGAAGGGAGAAGTGCCAAGCAGCCATAAATAAGCCTCGCTCTGCCTGACCAATGCCAGGATCTTTCTTTCCCTTGTCACTCCCGCTTCTTTCTTTCTCCTGGACGAGTCCACACAATCGGCTTAACCCAGTTCCTGAAATAACCTATGGCAGTGCTTCCCAACCTTGACAACTTGAAGATATCTGGACTTCAACTCCGATGCCATGAAGGGCTTTATAGGTCATTGCCTCCGGTGCATAAGCTCTCAATGTACATACAAGCAACAAGTGATAAATCGCAATACATTATTCTGTAAAGTGCCAAGTGCAGGGATGGCGCTACACTCATTGTTATCATTCTTACAATTGCCGTACAGGCTGTTCCTATTTTTCAAGCTTAAGCTCTACTCCCCACCTGGGAGATCCCAATTTGCCAGCTTGGAGAATTCTGCTGTCCCGAGTGGCAGATCGTAGCTCTTGGGTCCAGTTGCTCAGTAAGAGATTTGCACGGCAACAAACTCCTCTTGCTTAGACCCTGCCAGTCATTCCCAGGAATTAGGGCTGGGGGAACTATCATCCAGAGATAATCTGCGAAAGCTTTACCCAGTCTTATTTATAACTTCTGTTCCTACAGTGGGTGGGTGGAGGGATCAAATCCAGCAGGAAAACAATTCCCTCCTTGCCACTTACTGCCTCTTCCCACTCCTTCTGTAAGATGTCAATTCTTCTTTCTGAACACAGTCAAGTCTTAGTAGATTGCCTGCCATGCAAACTGCCTCCACGAAGCTCCCTCACTTCCTCTGCCAAGCTATCCACAAACAACACCATCTGCTTTGCTTTTTCTCCTTTGGATAAAATCTTCATTACAGTGGCTATTGACAAGGCAGGCTATCGAATAGAAGCTGACCAGGCAAAACTAGAACCAGGGCAAGGCAGCTGTTCCCCATCCTCGCTGCTTTTTAATGATTAAGATCCTCCATAGCAGGCACAAGTTCACACCCTATTGAAGTGTCAGAAGAGGAGCGAAAGCAAATCTTACTGGCCATGGCAGAGGCCAAGTTAACTTCTTGCCAGCTTCACTGGTGTGAACTGAAGCTGCCTATTCTTCATCTTGAGACAAAGCCACAGAACGTGGCTGCGAGAGCTATCGTTTGGCTACCTGGATTTGCCCATGTCTCTCCAACACTCTGTAGCCTGCACTGGCTGCCGAACAGTTTCCGGTCACAATTCAAAGTGTTGGTAATAAATCCCTACATGGCATCAGACCAGAATACCTTCGGGACCGTCTTCTGCCGCACGAATCCCAGCGACCAATAAGGTTCCACAGAGCTGGCCTTCTCTGGGTCCCGTCGACTAAGCAATGTCGTCTGGCGGGCCCCAGGGGAAGAGCCTTCTCTGAGGTGGCCCTAGCCCTCTGGAATCAGCTCCCCCCAGAGATTAGAACCTCCCCCACCCTTCTTGCCTTTCGTAAGTTACTAAAGACCCACTTATGTCGCCAGGCATGTGGGAACTAAGATACCCCCCCCCCCCCCAGGCTTATACAGATTATGTATGATTGTGTTGTATAGTTCCAATGTTGGGTTTTAGAATGTTTCTAATATTAGATTTGTTACACTGTCACTATTTTGTTGTGAGCCGCCCCGAGTCTACGGAGAAGGGCGGCATACAAATCTAATAAATTAGAGTCAAGGGGCTTCACTCTTCATTCTCAAGCTCTAGGCTGCAAAGCTTTCTTTACCGAGGGGCCCAAACATAACAGATGACTTCCAGTAATGACAATTGGGGCAGGCAGGGGTCCCTACTTACTGCTGCTACCAGGGCAATGCACGCAAAGCTCCAGGTGATCAGCAGGTGCGCGCACATGTCCCAGTGAGATTTGGCTTCGGCACATGCACAGGAAGCAAAATCTCACGAGAAGACAGACAGCGGAGTGAGATTTCGGGGATTTTTTTTTGCTTCCGCACATGAATGGAAGCAAAACATTGCGAAATATCCCTGAAATCTCACGTTCCTGTCCTCTCACGTGATTTTGCTTGCTGCGCATGCTCAGAAGCTAAATCTCGCTCAGACGGACGTACCCGCCCACCGGTCACCTGGAACTGTGTGTGAAGCTCCATTTTCGCTATCATCACGCAGTGTGGATCATACCGGTTAGCAACCCATTACTGAATTGGTGTGGACTGGAGTCCATAAGGGCAAACCTGTATGTCAGGGCTGGATGCATCATGCGCTGGCCACGCCCATGCCCAGTTTAGTGACGGGGGGAATTCTAATATGTCATGCAATGCCTCTGCTGTATGCTAACTTTCACATGACCGCAAAGCCACTCCCACCAGTCACATGACTGCCAAACCACTCCCACCCATTTACATGGCTATAAAGCCATGCCCATCTTCACATGACAATCAAGCCAGGCCCACAAAATAAGCCACACCCACAGAGTGGTGGTAAAAAAAATTGGAACCCCACCCCTGCTTTGTGCCACCTGCTTGGGTTACAGGTAGTCCTCCACTTACAACAGTACATTTAGTGACTGTTCAAAGTTACAACGGCACTGAAAAAAATGACTTACGACTATTTTTCACAGTTACCGACCTTGGTAGCATCCCCATAATCCTGTGATCAAAATTCACATGCTTAGCAACTGGTTCATGACGGTTGCGATGTCCCAGGGTCATTTGGTCCCCTTTTGTGATCTTCTTTCTGACAAGCAAAGTCAATGGGGAAGCCACATTCATTTAATAACCGTGCGACAAGTCCAGTGATTCATTTAACAACTGTGGCAAGAAAAAGTCATAAAATGGGGCAAAACCCACTTGGCAAATGTCTCGCTTAACAACGGAAACTCTGGGCTCAATTGTGGTACAGGTGTCGAGGATTACAGCATCACCGATGTGGTGATGGGTATGAAAGTTGAACTCTGCCTTCTGGAGACTGCCTGGGTGAGAAGGGCGGGTGCAGCCTAAAGAGTGCGTTAATAAAGCCTAATGGGAAAGCAGAAAGAAGGTTTAAGAGCAATTAAAATAATGGGAAATTCAACTTGGCAATGAGGTAAGAACCTTGTGAGATGAAATAAAAATAAAAACCTTCCTCAGATCTCACTTATTGCATGATATATATATTTTAATTATCCTTGCTGCCCCAGCAGCCCTTCAGATTTTATTTATTTATTTATTTATTTATTTATTTACTTACTTACTTACTTAGTTACTTACTTATTTACTTATTTGTTTGTTTATTTATATATTTATTTATTCATTCATTCATTTACTTACTTAGTTACTTACTTATTTACTTACTTGTTTGTTTATTTATATATTTATTTATTCATTCATTCATTTACTTACTTAGTTACTTACTTATTTACTTATTTGTTTGTTTATTTATTCATTCATTCATTTACTTACTTAGTTACTTACTTATTTACTTATTTGTTTGTTTATTTATATATTTATTTATTCATTCATTCATTTACTTACTTAGTTACTTACTTATTTACTTATTTGTTTGTTTATTTATTCATTCATTCATTTACTTATTTACTTACTTATTTGTTTGTTTGTTTATTTATTTATTTATTCATTCATTCATTTACTTACTTACTTATTTACTTATTTGTTTATTTATTCATTCATTCATTTACTTACTTACTTACTTATTTACTTATTTGTTTGTTTGTTTATTTATTCATTCATTCATTCATTTACTTAGTTACTTACTTATTTACTTATTTGTTTATTCATTAATTCATTAATTCATTCATTAATTCATTCATTCATCCATCCATTCATTTATTTATTTATTTATTTTTTATTTTTTATTTATTTATTTATTTGACTTTTATGCCGCCCCTCTCTGAGGACTTGGGGTGGCTCACAACATACTGTACAACAAAACAATATAAAACATCCTAATCCAATTCATTACTTTAAATTTAAAAGAAGAAACCAAACCCCATAAAAAACAGTTGTTTCATTCAATCCACTTTCTCTCAACACATTCATTGGCCAGGGGGCAAGGATCTAATAGCCCCAAGCCTGGCAGGGTTTATTTATTTATGACTGATCTACAATGCAAAGGTCCAAAAGTCAGATCTGGAGAGGAGCTTGAATGGAAATGTCTCCTGTTCTCTCCCCTCCCTTCTCTTCCCTTCCTTTCTTCCTTCCTTCCTTCTTCTCTTCCCTTCCCTTCCCTTCCCTTCTTCTCTTCTTTGCCATGACTCACACTGCTCCCTGCCATGTCAAGAGCGGGCTGAGATGGATGGGCTCTTCCATTCATGCTCAGCACTTTTTATTCCCCGGGAAGGGGTTGGGAAATTTATGGGCTTGAGTATGGCAGGCCCATTACTTTGAAGTTCCACCCAATGCTTAGCCCAGCTAGAGACCGTGGCAGACCATGTTCAGCAGCCTACAGATGACGCCTAGCAGATTCTTTTTTTATGAACTACATTACAATGGGACCTTATAGTCCACTGCACTCTGCAATCGTTATGGGGACAGGTGAGACACAGAACAATCGCACTGTGTACAAGCACACAGAGAGAAAAATTTAGAGAAGGAGAGAAGGGGGAAGAGAAACAGAGAAAGAGAGAAGAACCATTGTGCTATTTTACAGTGGTACCTTTACTTACGAACTTAATTCGTTTCGGGACCAGGTCTTAAGTAGAAAAGTTTATAAGAAGAAGCAATTTTTCCCATAGGAATCAATGTAAAAGCAAATAATGCATGCGATTGGGGAAACCACAGGGAGGGTGGAGGCCCTGTTTCCTCCCAGGAGATTCCTAGAGAGGCTCCATGAAGGCTTCTCCCCACCTTTTCCGGCCCTGTTTCCTCCCAGGAGATTCCTAGAGAGGCTCCATGAAGGCTTCTCCCCACCTTTTCCGGCCCTGTTTCCTCCCAGGAGATTCCTAGAGAGTCCCCACAGAGGCTTCTCCCCGCCTTTTCCGGCCCTGTTTCCTCCCAGGAGATTCCTAGAGAGTCCCCACAGAGGCTTCTCCCCGCATTTTCTGGCCCTGTTTCCTCCCAGGAGATTCCTAGAGAGGCCCCACAGAGGCTTCTCCATGCCTTTTCCGGCCCTGTTTCCTCCCAGGAGATTCCTAGAGAGCCCCCACAGCGGCTTCTCCTCACCTTTTCCAGTTACTGTTTCGAAGGCTCGGGTTTGTAAGTGGAAAATGGTTCTTGAGAAGAGGAAAAAAAATCTTGAACACCCGGTTTTTATCTAGAAAAGTTCATAAGTAGAGACATTTGTAGGTAGAGGTACCACTGTATTTACCTATTTGTTTATTTGATTTTTTAAAATGCCTCCGTTTTCCTTAGACTCAGGGCAGCTTACAACATGTTAGCCTTAGCACTTTTTAACAGAGCCAGCCTATTGCCCCACAATCCAGGTCCTCATTTCACCCACCTCGGAAGGATGGAAGGCTGAGTCAACCTTGAGCCGGTGATTTGAACTGCTGACCTGCAGATCTAGCAGTCAGCTTTGGTGGTCTGCAGTACTGCACTCTACCCACTGCTCCACCTCGGCTCATTTTAGTAGTCAAAGCAGGATCAGCTGAGAACTACAGCCAGACACTGTAATCTTATTTCATTTGTCTTGGTCAGGTCAAGCAGGACTCTACCAACTGAGAGCCATCTGAATCCCATGTTAGGCTAAAGAGCGCAGCCCTAATCTACCCAGGAGGTACCAACCCAGTCCTATCCCTGTCAGAATGCCAGAATGCCAGCAATACCTAAGGACACCCCAGCCTCATTTCTGCAGACAGAAAGAGGCAAAATACAAAACAGCTTTAAAAAAAAAAACCAAGGGAGTGGTAAATTCTTAATTTTAACTGAAGGTACTTTAATACCAGTAAGTGTTCACACCTAGTGATTTTATAAAGCACCTTTGGAAGCCATTTGAAACCTAATGCCGGTGCGATGGGAATGCCTAATGATTGAAGGCAATTCATGCACACAACACTTGCAGGTCCAAAAGACAAGATGTCTCCAGATAATAGGAATGTGCTCAAGATGTATCACTTTCTGAGGCGCCTATTCCAGACGTAATTGCACCTTCCAATGCAGCTCATCATTTCTACTGGCCAAGATCTTTATAGTCTTCAGCCCATATTTTGCACTTTAGAAGTCGCTCAGGAACTACTGCGAACTTGTAATGGTTGGAGCTGCGTGCATGCCTGTACATTTGTGCGCTAAGAATTAAGGGCCAGAGCATCTGCCCAAGATCTCGTGTTTGTGAACGGAACGGAGTCTGTCATATTCAAGCGACCCTCCGTCTCCCAAACTTTCTATGTTGCAGCAGTGGCTTTAAAAATAAAATAGTTGTCGCTGCTCTTAAACCACTGGGAACAGAACCTTTTTTAAAAAAATAAATTTTATTGATTTTTGTAATATAAAGAATACACACAACTCAAAACAGTGCTCAGTGAAATGTGCTCCCACCACACAACAAAATCCATTCAGTCCCTCCACCAAATGAGGGTGTACTAATTTATAATTTTTAACAATTAGGAACATCCACATATTTACAAAGTGTAGAGCGATTCCAATTTATTCTTTATGGCTCGGTCTCGAATTCTACTAGCCATAAAACCTCTGACCCTGTCCCATCTTCCCATCAGTTTTTCCACTTTATTTTCATGGATCATATTCATTTTAATTTCCATAATTTCAAATTGAATGTGCCCCACCATGTACCGATACCAGTTTTCTAATGTCCATTTTGTTGTGTCTTTCCAACCTATTACCGCTTGGCACTTTATTTATTGTTAGAGTTGAAAGGGACCATGAAGGCCATCGAGTTCAACCCCCTGCCCAAGCAGGAACCCTATAGTACACCAGTCAAGTGGCAGTTCAATCTTCTCTTTAAAATGTCCAGAGTGTTGGAGTTCACAACGTCCACTGGTAGGTTGTTCCATTGGTTGATCGCTCTGACCGTCAGGAAGTTCCTCCTTATCTCCATGTTGAATCTCTCCTTGGTCAGCTTCCAGCCATTGTTCCTCGTCCGGCCCTCTGGTGCCCTGAAGAATAAAGTGATCCCCTCCTCTCTGTGACATCCCCTTGTATACTTGTAGACTGCTATCATGTCCGCTCTGGCCCTCCTTTTCTCTAGGCTATCCATGCCCAGTTCCCTCAGTCTCTCTTCGTAAGTCTTGGTTTCCAATCCCTTAATCATCTTGGTTGCTCTTTTTTGCACCTTCTCCAGAGTTTCTATGTCTCTTTTGAAGTGTGGTGACCAGAACTGAATACAGTACTCCAGGTGTGGTTGGACCAGCTGCTTGTTTAATTTCTCTAAACTCACCCATGTCCCTCCTCATCATTAATAACACCATCTCCTTTGTAGTCACCCATTTTATTTTCAGCACCCTATTAATCTCATCCTGCATCTCTTTCCAAAATTCCCATACTAGCGGACACTCCCAAAACATATGCATAAACAACCCTCTCTCCGGACATCCATGCCAACAGAGTGCCTTAGCAGTCTTAGAAATGTGTGCAAGTTGTACAGGTGTATAATACCACTTATGTAATATTTTCCTTCTCATTTCTCTAACCCTTGTATTCTTAATTTTCCTTAAACTCTCCACTATATTCTTCATCTCTTGTACATCTATCCAAAGTTCACTTTGCCACCAGCTAGTGGCAACTGGGAACAGAATCTTGTAACAATTAACGGCAGGTAACCTTGGGGTCTGCCTGTCCCTGGTGTAAAGCAAATTATCCCTGAAGTGCTGTGCAAATACTGTACACCCTAAGATTCAATGCTATGTTTTTGAGGGGCAATTGCAATTGGCTAGGAGCAATGCACATTGCTTCTGATTATTGGGGCCGACATAGAGAATCTCTTGCACAGAGCAGCAGGAGGGGAGGGAAACGGTGGGTTCTCTGCAGCCATGTGACCGGCAGACACAAAGCGACGGTGGAGCAAGAAATGGGAGATAAATGGCCACTATTATTCTTCCAATCATAGAAAATGCCTGACTATGATTTAATTTGAATGATAATAAGAATTACCTAGTGCTCTTCTCAGTGGCAGCCTTTGCTGCTATAGCAAGGTGACCTTGAGCTGCAATGCCAGCCCTTCTCCAACTCTTCTGTGTCCTAAGCAGAACCACTTAAAATCCCGGGAAGTGCCAACTCAGCATTCTCTCTCTCTCTCTCTCTCTAGCTTCTGCAGTCCCAGCATAAGGTGAGCTTGGCTGGGAATGTTTCTCTCCAAGGTTCTGCAATTGACATCTGCGCCAAAGAGGAGGAAATTGGGGAAATTGAATCCCTAGAAGGATGCGCTCTGCCCCAAAAGCAAGAAGGACGTATGTGCAATCAGGAACCAGATTCCAACAGCCTAAATCTCAAAACATGCGAATTTTAATCTGCTCTCATTACATAGAAACATAGAACAGCAGAAAAAGACCTCATGGTCCATCTAGTCTGCCCTTATACTATTTCCTGTATTTTATCTTAGGATGGATCTATGTTTATCCCAGGCGTGTTTCAATTCAGTTACTGTGGATTTACCAACCACGTCTGCTGGAAGTTTGTTCCAAGCATCTACTACCCTTTCAGTAAAATAATATTTTCCCACGTTGCTTCTGATTTTCCCCCCCAACTAACCTCAGATTGTGCTCCCTTGCTCTTGTGTTCACTTTCCTATTAAAAACACTTCCCTCCTGAACGTTATTTAACCCTTTAACATATTTAAATGTTTCGATCATGTGCCCCCTTTTCCTTCTGTCCTCCAGACTATACAGATTGAGTTCATTAAGTCTTTCCTGATACGTTTTATGCTTAAGACCTTCTACCATTCTTGTAGCCCGTCTTTGGACCCGTTCACTTTTGTCAATAACGTTTTGTAGGTGAGGTCTCCAGAACTGAACACAGTCTTCCAAATGTGGTCTCACCAGCGCTCTATACAGCGGGATCACAATCTCCCTCTTCCTGCTTGTTATACCTCTAGCTATACAGCCAAGCATTCTACTTGCTTTCCCTACCTCCTGACTGCACTGTTCTCCCATTTGGAGACTGTCAGAAATCACTACCCCTAAATCCTCCTCTTCTGAAGTTTTTGCTAACACAGAACTGCCAATTACCTTTTGGCAAATTCTCCTGTGAGGGTTGCTTATTGTGTAAATCTCTCACAATACTGCAATCCGTCAAATATATCCTAGCCATATCCCATCTGCAATACAGTTAGTTCTCAAGTTATGAATGGGATGGAGCCTGCCCATTCCATTCATAACCCAAGGATTTGTGAGGGTGCATCTTGTACCTTGAATGGAATCACTCCCTCCTTTTGCCCACGGATTTCCTAATTGAACGTGAGGCTTGTTAAGTGCACATGAGGTATTTCAAGGTGAGGAAGGCCATGGGAGGCCTACCGATGTAACAGGCCACATGACTAGGACCACCCAAGGCATCTCCAACCCACTGAAATACCTCATGCTCCCCACAACTGCTTCACCTCCTCACAATTGCTTCCCCTCCACCCTGCCATGCTGGATCACTTCCCCGGTGAAGATCTAGCAAGCAATTTCCACTCCATTCTCATCCGTTTGCATCCCTCCAACACTCCGTTCAGGACTCCATGGACCTTGCCCAGCATGTTGCTGCCCCAAATGGAGCTCCTGAGGGGCAAATGTAATCCTCTGAAGCTCCGTTCAGCCCCCACCCCACAGGCCTCCCCTCCCCATTGCAGGCCAAAATGGAGTTTCCAGGACCCCTCCCCTAGAAACTCCATTTCTGCCTGCAACAGGCTGGGGTAGACATGTGGAGGGGCAAATGGAGCCTCATAGAGTCAGATCCGGGCCCTGGAGGCTTCTCCAGCCTGCAATGGGCTGGGGGAGGCCTCTGGACACCTGAATGGGCCTTCTGAACGGTGGATCTGCCCTTCAGAAGTTCCATTTTGGCTAGCAACATTCAAAACAAATGTTGCAGAGCTGTTAAGGCAGTGTTTCCCAACCTTGGCAACTTGAAGATATCTGGACTGCAACTCCCAGAATTCCCCAGCCAGCATTTACTGGCTGGGGAATTCTGGGAGTTGAACTCCAAATATCTTCAAGTTGCCAAGGTTGGGAAACACTGTGTTAAGGAGTATGCAGAATGACTCTTGAGTTATCAAGGACATACACAGAGGAAATGTGGGATTACAGCAGATATCCAGGAGATATGTCTAACTATTCAGTCATACAAAATAGATACATTAATGTTCAATTGGTGTTTACTTTAGAAATAGCACAGTCAAGTTAAACAGTCTGGTCATACACATCAAATCAGTCAATATATCTCAATATAATAATAATATTACAAGTCTGTCTTAGTCTTACATATCAGACATACATTGCAGGTTACAAATAAATTAAATTACCATCAAATAACACAGAGCTTACTACATCAGTCACAGTGAATCAGCAGAAAGAACAGAGAGAGCATAGAGAGAGAGTCATGCTTTCTGGTTCCATCTTATGGCAATTTGCAACACTATTTCTTAAAGCTATAGTACTTCAATACATACAAATACATACAAACATTCATTGTTAGCTTATTTATATATTGCAGATGCAACTGTCTTGCACATATTACTAAAAAGAGCTTCTGCAGTTATTCGTAAGGGCAAACAACTGCTGTGGTGCTGCAAGATTCATAGTTAAGGGCCTTGTTCAGAGACACTAGGAGGCGCTGATCAAGTAACTTTGAACGTTCTCTAACTAAATAATGGACATATTTGATAATGCCAGTATTGCACTGATTAAAAACCAATCCAATTTGGCTTATACAGTACACTCTTTCAGCCAAGATCAACAATCTAATATGCTCAAAATGGGAATCTTCAATTCCTACATATCTAGTGGGCAACAGATTGAAGAAGACTGACCTACATTATTGCTATTTTTTTTTTAAAAAATAAAGACTATTGCATTTATGACAGCCAAGAATATCATAAACTACATCAGATGTAGCATTTTTAACTAGAACAAGGCAGGTTAGTGCAATGTCTTAGCAACCTTCCCTTCTGCTCTTTTGGTATGATTTTAAGAAGAAGAAGAAAAAAAACTCAGTAGAATTGTTGTTCTTTAAACAACACATTTCTTACAGAAGAGAAAATGAAAAAGTAGCAGCTGCACCTGCTGACAGTTTACGACAAATGACCAGACAAGGTATTTGTTCCAATTTGTTCAATAAACTCTAAAGCATTTTGAATAAAGCCACAGAAACTACTGGTGTTAATTAAGTATTAATGGCTTTGGAGGAGGTGTAAATGGTTTCTGCCATACTGATGGTTACACAAGCATGTAGCACACAGAAGCCAGAGAAGCAGGGGTGGAGAACAGGTAACGGAAATTTTGAGTAGGTGGGAGAACCGACAAGTATAAGGTGACCAGACGTCCCACTTTTGGCAGGACAGTCCCGCTTTTGAATGATTTGTCCCGCGTCCCGCCCACTTTCCAAAACGTCCCAATTTTTTAATGGAAGAGCAGGGGGGGCAGCGGCTGGGGGAGAGCAGGAGGGGAGCGTCCGGGGTGCTTCGGAGGATAAACCCCCAGGGCTCCTGGGCTGGACTGGACTGGACAGGCTAGACCGGGGAGTTTTGGAAGGAATGCCACTGCCCGGGCAGGAGCCGCAGCCGCTCAGCACTACAGGGACCCCTCAGGGGCGTTTTAAGGCCAAGAGAACTTTTCTCCGCCCAACTTTTCCCACCTGTTTCCCAGCCCCTGCCCACCTCACCACCGCCACCACCGCCACATCGCCTCAGCCCGCTGCTGGCCTGTCGCTGCCCCGGAGCCAGACTTGCTTCACCCCTTCTGCAGTGTTCGCCCCCCCCCCCAGGCCCTTTGCATGGCTGAAGCTTCACTCCCAAAGCATGAAGCCCGTTCGAGGCATGGCATGGCGACTTCCTGTTCGGGGGAGCCACCGAGAGAGAGAGGTAGCACTGCTTTGGGGAGGGGAGGGGGAAGTGACCCCGGCAGACTTAATCACTGGCCGTTCCCTTCTCCTCAAAGCGGGAAGCTGCACGGAGGAACCAGGTGGAGAGATGAAAAGGTGGCCAAGAGCGGGCGGACATTTTGCGTGCACAGGTGTGCAGAACGTGGGAATAGATAGATAAATACCACCTCTGGCTGGGCCCAGACAGGGGTGAGAATGGAGATTTTTCAATATCCTTCTCTCAGGAGTGGGGTGGGAATGGAGATTTTGCAGTATCCTTCCCCTGCTATGCCCATCAAGCCACACCCACCACACCACACTACACCAAAGCCACGCCCACAGAACCAGTAGTGAAAAAAAAATGTAGAAACTTGTTTGGGCTGCAGATCTTGGCAGTCTAGGTATATAATACCTGGGCTGCCTCCTAAACCCAAACGTTCAGAGAGGAAAGAAAGAAGGAAGAAATTGCAACAATGGAAATGCTTGTTTAGAAATGCTGGAACTCAAGTCCTTTATGTCATGTACATGGTTTGCAGACAGTGCCAGTGTCATTTTTTTTTAAAGGCTGTGGAGTGGTTAGTATTATTTATAGATTAGGCTTATGAGACTGTTCACCATGGAGATGAGTTTGGAAAGCCACTTTTTTTCAACCATCCATAAAGAGTCAGGTGGATCATTTACAGCAGTCGGTTTTTTAGGGCTGCCACACCTGGGTTGCAACCTTGCAGCTCTCACGGGCTCCATTTTAGAAACATAGAAACATAGAAGACTGACGGCAGAGAAAGACCTCATGGTCCATCTAGTCTGCCCTTATACTATTTTCTGTATTTTACCTTAGGATGGATATATGTTTATCCCAGGCATGTTTAAATTCAGTTACTGTGGATTTATCTACCACGTCTGCTGGAAGTTTGTTCTAAGCATCTACTACTCTTTCAGTAAAATAATATTTTCTCATGTTGCTTTTGATCTTTCCCCCAACTAACTTCAGATTGTGTCCCCTTGTTCTTGTGCTCACTTTCCTATTAAAAACACTTCCCTCCTGAACTTTATTTAACCCTTTAACATATTTAAATGTTTCGATCATGTCCCCCCTTTTCCTCCTGTCCTCCAGACTATACAGATTGAGTTCATTTTAAGTCTTTCCTGATATGTTTTATGCTTAAGACCTTCCACCTTTCTTGTAGCCCGTCTTTGGACCCGTTCAATTTTGTCAATATCTTTTTTTTTCAGCTGCAACGGCCTCCTACAACCTTCTGCCAGTGAAAATGAAGCTTGGGAGGGCCTGGCCACACCCACCCTGCCCCCCCCAAAGCCAAACACAACCCCGATGCAGACCTCAATGAAATTGAGTTTGACACCCCTGGCCTGGATGAGTGACTCAGGAGGTTAGGCTTGTTGTTTGAACTTAGCCACAAAAAGGAGAGAAGAAAGACAAATCTGCAGGATACAGTAAAAAAAAAAAGTCAAGATGATGGCCCCCACAGTATAATTAAAATTTTGTTTGGTGTTTTTTTTTTTAATTTGCATTGCATTCAGACATCCCTATTCAGAAAGCCACACAACTCTGACTGAGACTCAGCTATACTATCAGAAGACAGAAGGAGTTTAAGAGGGGGGAAAAGAACAATTTTTTTATTTTCTATTTTTGTGTGTGCTTATTTATGATTTTGGCTGCTTGGAAATCTAAATCTAAATCTAGATTTAGATACATTTATATTTATATTTATATTTAGATCTAGACCTAGACCTAGAACTAAATCTTTCTAACTCTCCATCCATCTATCCATCCATCCATCCATCCATCCATCCATCCATCCATCCATCCATCTATCTATCTATCTATCTATCTATCTATCTATCTATCTAATATCTCAATTACATATTTGATATGTATTTCATAATACAACACCAGGACTTGTGATTCCTGGTGTTGTATTATTATGCTGTTCTTTTCAATGGAGCCATGACCCATCTATGAAAATAACATTAATAATGACATGAAACAATCTATAATACACAAACAAAAATCATGATCATAGTAAGATGAAAATGCTGGTAAAAATGTATACTTGGTTGTTTTACCCTTAGTGGTGACATGCCTGGATCTTCTTATGCACTGGAAAAGAGTCTTCTTCTGCCTATTATGGTGGGCATGGGGTGACAAGGGCCAGAATCATGGGTAGGCTACTGCCTGGATGGGGGGGACACAGTGGGGTAGCGAAAATGGAACTCCACCCCAGAGCACCCAATTTGCACTGAAAGATGCTGAAAGAAAATGCAGGGCGTCCTGTATAAGCCACAGCCACAGTGGGGTAGTAAAAATTTTGGTAGCCCTTCAGTGGCTGGAATCCCAGGCAAAGCCATCAAGGATGTTTCTGAAACTCTTCCACTGACACAACCATTCTCTCCAGGATACACTACTCACCTAGGCTGTGTTCCAAGCAGGGGTGGGATATTGCCCAGACAGCGGGGAATGCAATGGGGTAGCGAAAATGGAGCTCTACCCCAGAGCACCGAATTTGCACTGAAAGATGTTGAAAGGAAATGCATAAGCCACGCCCACAGTGTGGTAGTAAAAATTTTGGTAGCCCTTCACTGGTTCCAAGGATGGTGGTACTTAGCTCTGGGCCAATTCAGAATAAAATCTCTATTGGCCAGGACTGTGGATGAAACAGTTGAACTGATAGCAATGGCTACCGCACGAATCCCAGCAATCGATAAGGTCCCACAGAGTTGGCCTTCTCCAAGTCCCGTAGACTAAACAATGTCGTTTGGCGGGCCCCCTCCGGAGATTAGAACTGCCCCCACCCTCCCTATCTTTCGTAAACTACTCAAGACTCATTTATACCGCCAGGCATGGGGGAGTTGAGATATTCCTTCCCCCTAGGCCATTACAAGTTATGCATGGTATGTTTGTGTGTATGTTTGGTTTTATAATAGGGGTTTGTAGTTGTTTTTATTATTGGATTGTAAATGTTGCGTTTATTATTGTTGTTATCTGCCCCGAGTCTACGGAGAGGGGCGGCATACAAATCCAATAAATTATTATTATTATTAATGGCACCTATGTAGCGCTTAACAGTGCTTTACAGCCCTCTCTAAGCAGTTTTACAGAGTCAGCCTATTGCCCCCAACAATCTGGCTCCTCATTTTACCCACCTCAGAAGGATGGAAGGCTGAGTCAATCTTGAGCCTGGTGAGATTTGAACTGCCAAATTGCAGGCAGCCGGCAGGCAGCAGAAGTACAGCACTCTTTAACTACTTTGTCACAGACACCACTGAGGTACGTCAACAGGACGTGGGTGAGATTGTACTGTTCTCCCTTGAGTGCCCAGTGCAGGACTGGCATATTTGCACGAGCAGTTGGTCTACTGAGCCAAAGTATGAATGCTGATTGACCCAGAGAATAGCATTTCTCCTGGAGATAAGTTAAATAATCTTCCTTTCATTCCATATCTATTATTTTAAATAACCAAACATTCTGACATTTCACTCCCATTTAGATTAGGTCAGTCCCCAGAAGCTACGGCTCAAGTGTGTACTGCTGTCTGAAGTCATTTTTAATGACCTAAGTCCTAGAGCCCACTGCAACAACATTGCCAAAAAGGCTTTAAGAGTTGTTAACCTAATCCTTCGCAGCTTCTTCTCTGGTAATTTTGAACTGCTAACAAGAGCTTACAAAACATTTGTCAGACCAATCCTAGAATACAGCTCACCTGTATGGAACCCACATTGCATATCTGACATCAACACAATTGAGAGAATCCAGAAATATTTCACAAGAAGAGTCCTTCACTCCTCTTCTCACAACAAAATACCTTACTCCACCAGACTTGAAATTCTTGGTTTAGACAACTTACAACTCCGTCGTCTCCATTCCAACTTAATTATAGTTCATAAAATTATATACCAAAATGTCCTACCTGTTAACAACTACTTCACCTTCAACCGCAACAACACACGAGCACGAAATCGATTTAAACTAAATGTCAACCGCTCCAAACTTCAGCAGCAGAGTAATCAACGCCTGGAATGCACTACTTGACTCTGTGGTTTCTACTCCTAACCCCAAAACCTTTAACCTTAGACTATCTACGATTGATCTCTCCTCCTTTCTAAGAGGTCTGTAAGGGGCGTGCATAAGCGCACCATTGTGCCAACTGTCCCTGTCCCATTGTCTACTTTTTATTATTACTTATCTAATGTTTTATATGTACAAATTATCACCCTATAATTGTTTGACAAATACATAAATAAATAAATTAATTAATTAATTAATTAATTAATTAATTAATTAATTAATTGTAGAAAAGCTGAAGGTGGATCTTCAGTAGATGCTGGTGTTCTTCTTGCTTGGATGTGGTAGATGACTTTTCAGGACTGGGCTATTGTGTTTCTGAGGACTGGGCGTTTTGTGCTGTGCCCCAATGGGTGTGTGCCTGGAGGCTCATATCTCCTTTTTACTCCATCTTAGAATATGACAGCCGCCCTTTTTTCATGGAAGGAGATCTTTTGACTGCAGGGGGATTCTGTGTATGTCCCTTCCTACAGGCAAGGAACCTGTCACTGCTGCTTGAATCCACCTGCTGCAGCGCTTGCATGAACAACTTGACATGGAGGCTGACTCTAAAGGCTGATGGCTAGGACAAAGAAATAGAAGGCAAAGTGTGTGGGGGGGATAGCAATTCCTTGGTGCACTCTGAGAAGGGCTGGTTGCAAATGAGCTCTGACAGCGCCAAACTCACTCACCAGGGTCAGTTGTGACAGAGTTGGCATTACGAACAGCGGGGGAAGGTGGGAAGAGGGAATTTAAGTATGACAGCATGCAGTCCCACTTGCCAAGATCCAGCCTCCCACCTTCAAATGGGCTAGGGTCTTTCTGAGCTTTGCTGCGTTGATCTTAGAAGACAATTTTGCATGCCAAGTGCCCAGACGCAGAGATCTCCAAACTTAGCCACTTTAAGAGTTGTGGACTTCAACTCCCAGAATTCTCCAGCCAGCTTTGCTGGCTGGAGGATTCTGGGAGTTGAAGTCCACAACTCTTAAAGTGGCCAAGTTTGGGGACCCTTGGTCCAGAGAAATCATGGCACGAACCACCAGGGCAACCGAAAGGGTTGGATTCCAACTCCCATGATCATGCCCAAGCGGTAAGTTTTAGGTTGGAAGGATGCAACAAAATGGTACCAAATACAAAATTGGTACCGGTACATGGTGGAACACATTCAGTTTGAAATTATGGATATAAAGATGAATATAATGAATGGAAATAAATTGCAGGAACTGATGGGACGATGGAACAGGGTTAGAGGTTATGTAGTCAGTAGAATTCGAGACCAAGATATAAAGAATAAATTGGAATCACTCTATAATTTGTAAATACAGTGGTACCTCTGCCTACGAACGCCTCTACTTACGAACTTTTCTAGATACAAATCAGGTGTTCAAGATTTTTTTGCCTCTTCTCACAAACCATTTTCTACTTATGAACCCAAGCCTCTGAAACGGTAACTGAAAAAAGGCAGGGAGAAGCCTCTGTAGGGCCTCTCCAGGAATCTCCTGGGAGGAAACAGGGTCGGAAAAGGCAGGGAGAAGCCTCCGTGGGGCCGCTTTAGGAATCTCCTGGGAGGAAACAGGGCCTCCACCCTCCCTGTGGTTTCCCCAATCGCACGCATTATTTGCTTTTACATAGATTCCTATGGGGAAAATTGCTTCTTCTTACAAACTTTTCTACTTAAGAACCCGGTCACAGAACGAATTAAGTTTGTAAGTACAGGTAGCACAGTATTGTAATGTTCTTGGTTTAAGATGCTATACATAAGGTACACCCTCATTTCAGTGGAGGGGTTTGAATGTTTTTGGGTGGCAAGAGCACGCATCCCTGAGCATTGTGTTTTATGTAGTGTGTATGTGTTATTATTATTAAAAAATGAACTAAAAATTTATTGTAAACAAAACAACAACTCCCATGACCACGACCTTCAGCCATGGGAATTTCAAGCCAGCCCATGAAACCTGCCCATATTCAGAAAACGTCATCTCTTGTTGCACAATTTGTGTGTGTTGGTCATAAGACTTAATGAACTCAATCTGTATAGTCTGGAGGACAGAAGGAAAAGGGGGGATATGATCGAAACATTTAAATATGTTAAAGGGTTAAATAAGGTTCAGGAGGGAAGTGTTTTTAATAGGAAAGTGAACACAAGAACAAGGGGACACAATCTGAAGTTAGTTGGGGGAAAGATCAAAAGCAACATGAGAAAATATTATTTTACTGAAAGAGTAGTAGATGCTTGGAACAAACTTCCAGCAGACGTGGTTGGTAAATCCACAGTAACTGAATTTAAACATGCCTGGGATAAACATATATCCATTGTAAGATAAAATACAGGAAATAGTATAAGGGCAGACTAGATGGACCATGAGGTCTTTTTCTGCTGTCAGTCTTCTATGTTTCTATGTTTCTATTTATGAGCCCCACTCTTGGGGTGAGAAAGAGTTGAACGAAGAGAACCACTGCGGAGCAATGCTATCATTGCGCAACTTGGTGTGCTTATTCAACGTGAATATGTGCGGCATACGGAGTTCGAGTGTATAGGAAAATGCCAGGCTTAAAGTGATTTCCTTTTAAATGCCAACAATTCCAGAGGCAATTTCCCAATTAAGCCTGTTGCTCTTCACTGAAGCAACATGCCATGCCAGGGAAACGCTGGAGAGGTCTCACTCAAGAACTCTTCCCAGCCCACGTTTTTTTCTGGCAGTGTTCCTCAGGATTCAGGTGCAGCACTAATTCTGTGAAACGCCACCTACTCCAGCTAAAGGAAAAGGCCAGGGAGAAGGATGAAATAAGAAAACAGCGTTTCATTTGGGGAACGCATGAATATGAGCGTTGAAGGTAAACACGGTTATGAAAAGCTCAGGGGAGAAACGGCACGGCAGGCAAAGGGCTACCGGCCTCGGCATTTGGTGGGCACCTAAAACATCCAAGAAATGGGCACCATGCCACACTTCTAAAACAGGGAATAAGAATGTATTTTGGGGGGGGGAAATAACATTGTGGAGGGGGGGTACTCTTCTCATGACTGAACTATGTGCGCCTCCAAGTGGCAATTCCTATTTTCATGCGAGCTTTCAGCAGGAACAGCCATCTCCGGCATTATTGTTACCGGCAAAGATGCAGCTCCCTGATGCCAGAGTGATCGGCTTCCTGACACCAAACCATGAAAGTGTGAACTGTAATAAAGTCACTCCAGCAAACAGGAGCTAACAAAAGAGGAAAAGTTATTTGGGGGTTGGGGAAGGAAGCTACAGGAACTGAAAATCTGCTGGAAAAAGCAAAGAGTCCGTAGCCTGGATCTGGTCAGGGGAGCCTGCTGTGAATCAGATGCTCTCTTGAAACCTGTTCTTTGCGAGCTTTCCATGACAATCTGTTTGTTTGTTTGTTTGTTTGTTTGTTTGTTTGTTTGTTTGTTTGTTTGTTTGTTTGATTGTTTGTTTGATTGATTGACTGTTTGATTGTTTGATTGTTTGATTGTTTGATTGTCTCATTTGTTTGTTTGTTTGTTTGTTTGTTTGTTTCTTTGATTGATTGTTTGATTGTTTGATTGTTTGATTGTTTGTTTGTTTGATTGATTGATTGATTGATTGATTGATTGATTGACTCATTATTTGTTTGTTTGTTTGTTTGTTTGTTTGTTTGTCAAAACGTGTCCAAGATAGCAGGTATTGGTATGAACATAAACAAAAGCAAAGTAGGTTCAGGTAAATTTGGACAATAGGACAGTAAGACAGGGACGGTAGGCACAATGGTGTGCTTTTCCACGCTTCTTACAAACCTCTTAGGAATGGGGTGAGGTCGACAGTAGACAGTCTAAGGTTAAAGCTTTTGGGGTTTGGGGAAGAAACTAGAGAGTCAGGTGGTGCATTCCAGGCATTGATTAGATTAGATTAGATTTATTGGATTTATATGCCACCCCTCACCGCAGACTCAGGGAGGCTCACAACAATGGTAAAAACAGTACATAGTAACAAATCTAATATTTAGCAATCTAAATTACAGTTTTAGATTAAAACGTCCAAAAAAGAAACCCCAATATATAAAAAACAAGCACACAATCGAATCACACACAAAAACTTCATGGGCAAGGGGGAGATGTTTCAATTCCCCCACGCCTGACGGCAGAGGTGGGTTTTAAGGAGTTTACGAAAGGCAAGGAGGGTGGGGGCAATCCTAATCTCTGGGGGGAGCTGGTTCCAGAGGGTCGGAGCCACCACAGAGAAGGCTCTTCCCCTGGGTCTCGCCAGATGACATTGTTTAGTCGACGGGACCCGGAGAAGGCCAACTCTGTGGGACCTAACCGGTCGCTGGTAATTGATAATTGATTCACCAAAGTCGTATTTTCTGCAGTCGGGTCTGGAGCGGATTACATTGAGTTCGAATCTATTGTATGCTCGTGTGTTGTTGTGGTTGAAGCTGAAGTATTCACTGACTGGTAGTACATTGTGGTAGATAATTTTATGAACTACATTTAGGTCATATCAAAGACGACGTTGCTCTAAGCTATCTAAACCCAAAATTTCAAAGCTGGTGGAATAAAGTTATTGGAATCTTCCTTTCTTCTTCTTCCTAACCTAATAAGCTTCCTGTCTCCTTCACACCAAGCAAGATCTATACCTCATCCAAAGTCATACAGAGTACAATTCCTTTTACTTGGCACCTTGTTAAGAGCTTAGCATGGTGTGAGCAGTGTCCATCTGCTGAATGTTCTGCGGTAATGCTCTTACAGTCACGATCTGGTTTACCCTTGGACATGTCACGATGGTGAGCCAGCCCAGATCACTGTTGCTCCCAAGATTTTAGCTTTTAGTCCTTGCTTCAGTTTGCTCTTTTCCAGCAATTTATGTTTTGTTCTTTTATTTGGAGGTTCTAGTCACTGAAGCATCTTTTAATCTAGATTATTTACTTTTCACTGATATTGGTGGTAGGAGGAGAGCATTCAGCCAAATAGTGACAGTACATGGTGTAGGCGAGAAAACACACACACACCTTGAGAATTACCATTATATTTTTGTCAAGGGAAATAAATAGCTTTGTTACCAGTCAAATTACTGTATTATGTTAAATGTTTAGCACTTTGATCTTAGGAAAAGTAGAAGGACCATCAGTGTAGGATTTAGAAAAAAAGGGGTTATTGATCACCCTACTTCACTATGTGCAATGTGTACATAAACATGGGATGTGAGAATTTGTCAGAGGGTTCTAATTTGGGGTTATTTTTGCATGGGGAAAAAAGTCCATTTTCACCTCTGTTATCTTCAGCTAATATTCAATATCGTTGTCTGACAGTTCTCATTATTACAAATCTCACAGTTCTTTCTACCAGGGCTATTTGGTGTTGGCATCTGGGGGAACCCAGACAGAACAGTCTCTGAGCTACTTCTATTCTACTCAAATAGTCTGGCCTGCGTAATCTAGCTTGTCACTTAAGCCTTGGTTCCTGCTTCTACACATGCTTGTAAGGCCATATCAGGAAATTATCCTCTAGTCTTGTGATGGTTTTAAGGTGAGAAATGGAAAACTCCCAACAATTCCTTCCTGGGCAGAAGAGCAGTTCCTGGATCACCCAAAGTGACCCAATAACCAAGGAATCCAAACCTGATTACAGTATAGAAGTTTACTTGGAAATAAACTAACTGTATGCAGTGCAGCCCATTGCTTAGCACATGTCTCTTCAAAATATTGTTTCCACACTAAGCAGTGTGAAAGTAGGAAAGACAGAACATATTAACTGCGTAAGAAGATAAATAAACAGATGCTGAGCAAACCTAGGGTTGTGGTATCAGATGTTCAGCAAAAAGAGGACATGTCTTCCTTTTATGTCCTCCATCCAGCAGGCATAGCCTTAAAATCAAATGTTATCTGGTTGTTTGGGAGTCTTTTTACTTTTTGGACCATTTTCACAACAGTAGCCATTCAAACTTCCATGTATTTATAACCTTGTAAATAGTCTGCTTCTTTCTTTCCTTCGATGTGTTGACAGACTCAACAGTCTAGATTTATATTTTTAAATTTATTTCCTGATTCCAGCAATTGGATATAATCCAGCCCCTTCAAATCTATGGCCATGGTGGTCTGTAGGTCACATGAGTTGCCATTTCTATGGTGAAATCTGAAGAGTGTGTTGTCGATTCTAGATTATTGCTTAGCATACGTTATTGAAAATAAAGATTTGTTGGAAAATATCTTGCAATTGATAAACCTTTCTGATGCTGGAAAAAGGTTATCAGAGGCAACAAAAAAGGCTGGAATCTTTCTGCTGTTGAAAAAGGCAATTTGATATACAGGTAGAGTACATTTATTAAAAACTAGCAATTCTAAAACAGTCACAACAGTCTCATATGCTTAAGTCAGAAAGGTGGGGGAGAAGTTAATCCCTCCATCCTTGGCAGCATAGATGGATCTTCAACATCTTGCAGAAGGCAAGAAGGGTGGGGGCAATTCGAATCTCCAGGGGGAGTTGATTCCAGAGGGCCCGGGCCGCCACAGAGAAGGCTCTTCCCCTAGGTCCCGCCAGATGACATTGTTTAGTTGACGGGACCTGGAAAAGGCTCACTCTGTGGGACCTAATTGGCCGCTGGGATTCGTGCGGCAGAAGGTGGTCCCGAAGGTATTCTGATGCGATGCCATGTAGGGCTATATGTCTTTTGTTCCTTCCTGTCATTGCCAATTGTTATACTGGGGTGACTTTGAGTCTATACTTCTTTGCTCCCTAGAATTCTCAATACTTTTCCATGTGGACAGTGAACATTCTTGGCATGTTCTATTGCCTGTGGATTTATTGGTAAAATTAGACAGCCCAAAACTTTTCTTTAGCAGACTATAATTGATGGGTGAAAGGCAGCAGTGATTCAGTCACACTCATGATACACTGCAGGATTAAGCCAGTACAGTGGGCTTCTGAAGTTAGTGACCTTTAGAAGTGTTGGAAAAGAAGAGGAAACTGCACACACTCAGCATAGATGGGGGTTATGGGTCTTTTAGTCCAAACATCTCTGGTGAATACAGGTGTGGGGTGAGGATACAGAATATGCGGTATGCTGGCATATTTATGAAGCTACTGGACCCGAGGTCTTCAAATTAGGCAACTTTTAAGACTTGTGGACTTCAACTCCCAGAATTCTCCAGCCAGTTACACTAGCTGGAGAATTCTGGGAGTTGAAGTCCACAAGTTTTAAAATGGCCAAGTTTGGGGACCCCAGTATAAACAAACTAAGTCCTGCTCGAATCATCCTTGAGAGAAAACTAGTGCAGTCTGATGCAACCAGAATGAACATTCAATTTCCCTGAGTCGTATTGTTATTGATTTGGTTTGAAAATATACCTTGGTTCAAAAATTGTTATGCTGTAATGCACCAGGAGCGGCTTCGACTTTCTGCCAGCTTCCTCTTTGATTTCACTTGTGGGAAGTTGGCAGAGAAATCACGATCACATGCCTGTGAGGATGCTGCAATGGCCCGGAAATTTTCAGATGGAAGCGATGTGAACGTTGTAAAATGTTCAATTCCACAGGAGTCCTGGGTCAAGGAATATTTTCATGCATTCTTTATGTGAGCAGATTTGAGCTAACTCGATTCAAAAATTGTTCCAGTACAATGCGTAATTTGGGTTAATTGGAAGGTACAAACATATAACAAGACAGGAGAGATTCAGTAGTGTACAGATTGTCTCCATTAAATTTAGCACTAATCAAACACACATCTTCAAGCGCCTGTTAAACTACACTCCGGCTTTTGTCAGGTTTTTCCGATGTAATCTTTCTCCTGTCAATATTATGCAGCTACGGGGTCCAGTTCAAAAGTCTCCCTCTCTCAACTACACTGAGCAATGATAACACAAACAAACAAAAAGAGTTGGGGGATTTTGCTGGTAATGTCTCCCTTTGATTGTAGCATGGATTATCTGCAAAAGAAAAAAAAGGCTTAGGCAGTGCATGACAGCTATTTTAGAATGCTGCAGGATGTACTATTTCAGTTCCAAAACACAACAATCTTCAGGTTTCAAGGCAACGAGTATGATGTGGCAAACAGAACTAAGATTATGAAAATAATTACAGTCTTTGAAATTCTAAGGAACACAAGCGAAGGTTCATATCTAT
The DNA here is from genome assembly GCF_031021105.1 of Erythrolamprus reginae. Classification (NCBI taxonomy): domain Eukaryota; kingdom Metazoa; phylum Chordata; class Lepidosauria; order Squamata; family Dipsadidae; genus Erythrolamprus; species Erythrolamprus reginae. The sequence goes on from NC_091951.1 coordinate 100,639,600, forward strand.
AAAAAGGGTGGTTAAAAGCTGTTGCCATGAGACGGAGTCGCATTGCTTGGCTCATACTGTCAGATTTAGCAGGACACTGTAATCCTAACATGGCACAAGGAAATAGATTTCTCTTCTAACTGAACAATAAACGGGTCCCAGGGTTCAGAACCAGGGCTGGAGCTAACTACCGGCTTGTACAATTCCACAGAAAAGTCTAGGCACCCTGCTCAAATGCTTCAATGACTCCTTAAGATGACACAACCCCTGCATGGTACAACGTTAAACACGACATCTTTCTGCAAATGTAAAAGCATACTTAAACAGATTTGAAATAAAATAACATCTTTATGGCAGATAAAGATGTTTGGACATCTTTCCATCCTCTGGAGCACCTCCCTTGGCAGAAATAACCCTTTCCCAACATTTCCTGGATCCACTTGATATTATTTCTGGATTTTTCCACCCCCACCCCCTCCACCCCACTCTTCCTTGCACTAATCGTCTACTCAGAAATATTGAAGTCTCTGGCAGGCACTGCATGTTTAAGGAACAATATCAGGTCTCTGAAAAATATAAGCATACTGTACATATGGACTCAGTACTTGGTTTGGAACCCTTTTGCAGCAATTATTGCCTCAATGTGGTATGGCATGGAAGCTATCAGCTTGTGGCACTGCTGAGGTGTTGTGGAAGACTAGGATGTTTCAATAGCTGCCTTCAGCTCTTCTACATTATTTATTTACTTATTTACTTGGTTGGTTGGTTGGTTGGTTGGTTGGTTGGTTGGTTGGTTGGTTAGTTAGTTCAATGCACAATAATACACAATGAAGGTAATAGAGGATACCTTCAAGTAAAATATATTAGGGAAAGAAAGAGGAGAGAGTATAGGAATAAAATATATCAATGAAAGAATAGAAGAAAAGATATAGATATAGAAAAGATCTAGGAGATACAGTATATATGAGATAGGGAAAAGATATAGGAGATATAGGAGAGACAATAGGACAGGGGGCAGAAGGCACATTAGTGTACTTATACATGTCCCTTACTGACCTCTTAGGAATCTGAAAAGGTCAACTGTGGACAGTAAGGGTAAAATGTTGGGGGTTAGGGGGTGATATTACGGAGTCCCGTAATGAGTTCCATGCTTCGACGACTCTATTACTAAAGTCGTATTTTTTACAGTCAAGTTTGAAGGGGTTAATACTAAGCTTGAATCTGTTGTGTGCTCTTGTGTTGTTGCGGTTGAAGCTGAAGTAGTTGTTGACAGGCAGGACATTGCAGCATATGATCTTGTGGGCAATACTTAGATCATGTTTAAGGCGTCGTAGTTCTAAGCTTTCAAGACCCAGGATTGTAAGTCTAGTTTTGTAGGGTAGAGGAGTTCAGGGCTCTTCTGGTGAAGTATCTTTGGACATTGTTCGGTCTCATGTCTCTCATCTTTCTCTTGGCAACACCCCATGGATTTTCTATGGGGTTCAGGTCAGGTGGCCAATCTAATACAGTAATCCAACGGTCATTGAACCAGGCTTTGGTGCGTTTGGCAGTGTGGGCAGGTGCCAAGTCCTACCAGAAAATTGAGGTCAGCAATTAAAACCCGTAAAGCTCGTCTGCATGAAGTGCTCCAAAATCTCCCGGTAGATGGCTGTGTTGACCCTGGTCTTAATGGAGCACAGTGGACCAACACCAGCAGATGACATGGTTCCTCAAATCAACACAGACTGTGGAAACTTTTGCATCTCATTTGGAAACCAAGGACTCAGAGTATGGAGAAAGAATGGAGAGGAACACCCAGCAAGTTGCATGAAAACCAGTGTGAAGTACTGAGTACATATGCATGCTTATGCTTTTCAGAGGTCCAATATTGTTATGTACAATTCTTGTTTTATTGATCACATGTAATACAGTGATCCCTCGATTATCGCGAGGGTTCCGTTCCAAGACCCCTCGCGATAATCGATTTTTCGCGATGTAGGGTTGCGGAAGTAAAAACACCATCTGCGCATGCGCGCCCTTTTTTCCATTGCCGTGCATGCGCAGATGGTGGAGTTTGTGTGGGTGGCGGGGAAACCCCGATCTTCGTCTGCTCGCTGCTGCTGCGGCCGCCCAGCAGCTGATCTGCTCGGCGGCAGCAGCGAGGAGCCGAATCTGGCTTTCCCCTTTGCGTGGGCGGCGGGGAAACCCCGATCTTCGTCTGCTCGCTGCTGCTGCAGCCGCCCAGCAGCTGATCTGCTCGGCGGCAGCAGCGAGCAGCCGAATCGGGCTTTCCCCTTTGCGTGGGCGGCGGGGAAATCCCGATCTTCGTCTGCTCGCTGCTGCTGCAGCAGCAGCGAGCAGACGAAGATCGGGGTTTCCCCGCCGCCCACGCAAAGGGGAAAGCCCGGCTCCTCGCTGATGCCCCCGCCCGCCGCCCGCCAGCAAGAGGGGGAGAGATAGAGAAAGAGAGAGAAGGAAAGAAAGAGATGAGAGAGGGAGGAAGAGAGTGTGAGAGAGGAAGAAGCAAGATAGAGAAAGAGAGAGAGAAAGAAAGATGAGAAAGGAAGGAAGAGAGTGACGTCATCGGGTGGGAAAATCGCGATATAGCATTTCGCGAAGATCGAGATCGCAAAAATCGAGGGATCACTGTATTCTAATTTTCTGAGATGGTGGGTTTGGGGCTTTCATGAGCTGTACCCCATAATCATCACAATGATGACAAATCACGGCTTCAACCATCTTGCCTTGCATGTAATGAGTCTCTCTCATATATTACATTTCACCTTTTAAGTTGCATTACTGAAATAAATGAACTTTTGCACGATACTCTAATCTTTCAAGTTTCACCTGTAAATTGTAAGGATACAAACAACAGAGTTACAGTCACAGAGTCATTTGTGGGAGGAGATGGGTGATGGGAATGATGAGAAGATAGTGCAGACTTAGGAAATAGTTTGACAGTGTTGAGGGAATTATGTGTTTAGCAGAGTGATGGCGTTCAGGAAAAAAACCTGTTCTTTTTTCTAGTTGTCTTGGGGTGCAGTGTTCTATAGCATCGTTTTGAGGGTTGGAGTTGAAGTAGTTTGTGTCCAGGATGTGAGGTGTAAATATTTTCAGGGCCCTCTTTTTGACTCCTGAAGTATACAAGTCCTCAATGGAAAACAGGCTGGTAGCAAGTGTTTTTTCTGCAGTTCTGATTATCCTCTGACGTCTGTGTCTGTCTTGTTGGGTTGTAGAACCAAACCAGACCAAAGTTATAGAGGTGCAGATGACAGACTCAGTGATTCCTCTGTAGAACTATATCAGCAGCTCCTTGGGCAGTTTGAGCTTCCTGAGTTGGCTGAGAAAGAACATTCTTTGTTGTGCTTTTTTTGGTGACGTTTTTGATGTTAGGTGACTATTTTAGGTCTTGAGATATGATAGAACCTAGAAATTTGAAGGTCTCTACTCAGCAAAGATTTTTTTTTTATTTCTCTCCAATCACAATGCAATAAAAATTATAACAACATCATCAAATTGTTTTACAATAAATCAATTTCAGGAAGTTATAGAATACAATGCTGCCACCTTTACTTTTGACATCTGAATAAAAATAGCTGCGCAATTTTTTAATGCTATGGAAATATACTATTAGCTAAGACCCCATTTAAGCTGTTCCGAATTCTAGTATCTCACATTGAATAGGCTGGAATGTTTCAAATCTCTCCTAATCGCTTCCATATCAGTTTTCATATACAATCAATACCCTTTACAAATAGTTGACGCCTATTAATAAAATACCCTTAATTTTTTTTTTTTAAATCTTACAGTAGCGTAGTCAAAGGGGAAAAAATAAACCCAATAATATCACCAAATATTGCCTAATTAATCCAATTACCAACCTAATTACTAATTGCTTTATATAAAAAATTAAAAAGGAAAAGGATAGAATCAAAAGGATAGAATCAAAATTGTTGTGGTTAGCTCTGGCCCTGCTCCTGCCCCAAGGACTGTGGATGTGGGGGAGACATCCACATGCTGCAGGCCTGTTTTGCCCCCCGTGGAATCTGCTGATGAAGGCTCCTCTGACCAAGAAGACATGAGTGACAGGGAGGAGGAGAGTGTGGCAGACAGCTCAGAAGGAGATCAATTATCTAGCTCCTCCTTGGATTCAGAACAAGAGTTAATGATACAGCCACGCATGAGGAGAGCGATGCATAGGCAACAACAACTGAGAGATTATTATCAAAGAAAATGAGGCAACCTGTGGTTGGGTGGGGCTGTGGTAATTAGTGAGGCTGCTATAAATAGCAGCCTGTGGGTTTGGCCATTGTGGAGGATTATCTGATCGTTGTGTTTCGTGACTGCTTTACTGACTTTGACTTTTTGTGTGCTGATTTTTCCCCGCTTTGAAACTAAACCAGACCGAAGTGTGTGTCACTTTGTGAAAGAAGAAGGACTGTGAATTGCCTCACAGCTGCAAGCTAAGTATCACAGAACTGATAAGGGACTTGTACAAATTACCAGTTTGTTTGGAGACGAGTGCTCTTTGCTATACCAAAAGAGGGCTTGGTTTAAGTGAATTTTCATTATAAAGAACATTGTTTTGAATTTTTAAACGTGTGTGTCTGAAATTTGTACCTGTGAATTTTTGGGAGGAGTCTACCAGAGAGCCCAACAGAACACAAAATAAAATTAAATCTATAAAGGTCTCTACTGTTGATACTGTGTTGTCTAGTATTATAAGAGGTGGAAGTATGGGCTGGTTTCTCCTAACGTCTACCACCATTTCTACGGTTTTCAATGTATTCAGTTCCAAATTGTTCTGGTTGCACCACAAGGTTAGTTGTTCAACTTCCCATTTGTATTTTTAAAAAAATTCAAGTTTGGAGGACCTGAAGACCATTCTAAAGCCCTTATAAGTACTTCATACTTCATTCGGAAGGGGTTTTTTTGTGGGGGGAGGGATCATTGTCTTGATGAAACATCCAATCTTCTTTCATATTCAAATTATTCACTGACTGTGGGACATTTTAATCTATTTCTACTTTCTGAAGCAGAAAAAAATGAATATATTAAAACTACAGATAAAAGACAGTCGTATTAGGAGGAGGGTGGGAAATGACATTTCTTCCATAGTAGATACAGTATATGCCCTATGCTAGCCAAGGGCCTGCAAAAAAGCCAGGTCTTTTTGAAGGACAGAGAGAGTTAGGGGCTGTCCAAAAGTTGCAAGGGTAGTGGTGGTGGTGTGTGGGATTGATTCTTGATCATGTTGATCCTTAGTTGAATTCATTTTCTCTTCCACCCACACAATATTTCCTGTGGTATTGGCTGCCACCGCAATTCTAAAGCACAATAGAGCCACCCCCATGCTTAATGATTGACAAGGTGTTATTTTCTTCAAAGGCACCTTCCTTTTGCTCCAAATGTATCATAATGTTTGTGGCTGAACAAATCCATTTGCGTTTCCTTATTAGCCAAAAGCCCATAGTTCCAAAACGTTCTCGTCAAAGCTCTCTTCTGCACACTTCATGTGACTTTTGTAAAATTGGAGAATACATTTCCTTCTGACCATTCTCATAAGCAATCCTGTGCTGTGGATAACCACCTGTCTTAACTTTTCAGCAGATCATTTCAAATTATCTTCTCTTTTGCAGATCTGACCAGTTTTCAGTTTAAACATTTTTTCCCCCTTAATCTTCAGGCGATCAAATCTTTTTCCTGTCAAAGGTCACATTCTGCCTTTGAATAACATGTCAGGGAGGTCCCTGCGAGCAGGATCATGATGGAAACTAAATTTGATTTAAATGTCAATTAACACCAGGTATTTCCCTAATGTAGACATCGCTTTTCAAAGTGTGGTGCATTTGAAGGTTAGCTGCTGCTAGGGAGAAACGGTTTGTCTGATAACGAGGCCTATCTGTGTGCAGATGATATTACACATTTTCTGTTGCGCTGAGAATCTCCAGACTGTTTTCAACTGAATTTGGCAATCCTAAAAAGAAAAGGATGGAAAAACTGGGTAAGAAGCAGGATTTTTGTCTCTCTGCATATATTGCTTTTCAGTTAACTCTCTTGGGAGAGAATTAACTTAAATTAGGGAACAGCCTCCCCTGGATAAATATAGTACCTGGTATGACTCTTTCTCACAGAACTAATAATTTTCTCCTTTGATCTTATTAAAATATGATTTAATGGAAATTTTTCAGGGGCCCTGGGATCATGCTGAAGGCTTTTTGGGGACACATTTTGTATACCCCGAGTCTTTGGAGAAGGGCGGCATACAAATCTAAATAGTAATAATAATAATAATAATAATAATAATAATAATAATAATAATAATAATAATTGGTCGAAAATGAGCAAGCAAAACTACTGTGGGACTTCCGACTTCCGACTGACCGAATTCTGAAGCATAACACACCAGACATTGTGACCGTGGAGAAAAAGAAAGTATAGATCCCAGGAGACAGCAGAATTGAGGAGAAGCAGCTAGAGAAATTAGTGAAATACGAAGATCTAAAAATTGAGCTGCAATGACTCTGGCATAAGCCAGTGAAAGTGGTCCCAGTGGTACTTGGCACGCTGGGCGCAATGCCAAAGGATCTCAGCGGACATTTGAAAATAATAATAATAATAATAATAATAATAATAATAATAATAATAATAATACCTTAGCTTTATTTTCTTTTCGCAAACTGGGGGAGAGGCAGACATTTCTATTACAGGCAAAAGTCCAGTTAGGGGACGAGCAGAACTAAAAGTCCAGAGCAGTGATGGCGAACCTTTTTTTCCTTGAGTGCCAAAAGCACACATGCACATGCTATTGGGCCCGTGTGAGTGCCCACACCCATAATTCAATGCCTTTCTGCCCCCCTGCGCATGCACGTGTGATGCCCCTGTGGTGCTCTGCCCCTGTGCATGCATGCACAATCCCCCCATTCACACATTTCTTGACTTTGGGTGGGCCTGGAAGGCCCATTTTTCACCCTTCCCAGGTTCCATAGGGATTCTTGGAGCCTGGGGAGGGCAAAAATGGCTTTCCCCCCCCCCGCAGCCCCTGTGCAAGTCAAAATCAGTTGGCCGGTGCACACACGCACCTTCAGATTCATTAGGGTAATAGCTCGGGTGCCAGCACATAGGGCTCCACATACCACCTGTGCCACGGGTGCCATAGGTTCACCATCACTGGTGTAGAGGATGGACATTCCTCATGCCTGCCCCCCCCAACCCCAACCCCCCCAACCTCCAACCCCAATAACTAATTCATCGGCTTAACAGCAGAACCAGCAACTACAGTGGTAGCTCTACTTAATAATAATTATTATTATTATTATTATTATTATTATTATTATTATTATTTATTAGATTTGTATTCCACCCCTCTCCAAAGAACTTTTCTAGATAAGAACTGGGTGTTCAAGATTTTTTTGCCTCTTCTTAAGAACCTTTTTCTACTTAAGACCCCGAGCCCGGAAAAATTTCCCAGGAAATTTGAGAGCAACATGAAGGCCCGGCCAGTTTCCTGCCATCCCCCCTGGGTTTCTCTCTCTGGCGCAGTGTATGGGAGGCAGCCTCATGTCGGGTGTATGGGAGGGGTATGCTCCTCCTCGACGCCCCAGAGTCCCTCTTTTTTTAACCCTTAAAGTTTTGGATTTTTTGATTCCCCTCACCTCAACGTCTTCCTTCGGCAGTGACTGTCCTCCTCTTCCTCATCTTCCTCCTCCTCCTCCCACCCAAATTCTGAGCTTTTATTTCTTTCCTAATGGGAAAGAATTATTTGCTTTTATTTTGATTCCCATGGGAAAAATGGCTTCTTCTTAAGAACATTTTTACTTAAGAACCTGGTCACGGAACGAATTAAGTTCTTAAGTATAGGTACCACTGTATTTGGTTTCTGTTTTTAATATCCTCGTCTTCAGTGCTTACATTTGACGTAAAGAAATGCCGAGGGATGGAAGAGATGTTCTATAATAGAAGATGGGATTAAAAGAAAGAAGACACTGCCTTATATTAACTCAGAATGATTATATTAAGTCAAGTGGATCAATCAATCAGGACTGGCAGCAGTTCCCCGGAGGCCCCGTCAATGGTTCTTTGCAGCTTTGTCTCCAAAATCTGATAAGTGGGGACAAGGGGGACAGGCCTGGCACTTCATACATGTAATGCATTTATCGACCACTGAGTGATATTCTCCAGGGAGATCCAGCGTGCGAATGCAAAAGCTATTATCCTGAATTCCCAACAGCAGCAAATGCCTTTCATGCTCATCTAAATACCATCTGCAACATATCAAAGGGAGATGGCACTCCTTGGGAAAAATCAGGTGGCAGGAGATATTTGAATATATATATATATCTATCCACTTGAAATAAAACAGAATGCAGCTCTCTTTGGTGCTCAAAGCACTGACCTCTAGGAAGGAAAAGTAATCAGAAAAAGGAAGGAGTGTTTTCATAGGCACAGAAGATGTGCGTCTATCAAGGCATAGGAAGATATAAGAGCTAATCCTTTTTTCATTAGCTTGAGAAGGTGGCTCTGTTTGGTGGCTCAACAGCTCAGTTTGGCAGTCCCACGTTTAGAAACAAGGTAAAGAATGTTAGATAGATTGAGCCTAAGGACAAATTCCTTGTGTGCCCAATCATGATTGGGCAATAAAGAATTCTGTTCTATTCTGTCCTGTTCCGTCCCATTCTATTCCATTCTATCATAGAAACATAGAAGTCTGACGGCAGAAAAAGACCTCATGGCCCATCGAGTCTGCCTCTATCGGGTGAATGGAAGAGGCAGACAGAAGTGGCTTCAAAACAACAGCTCTTTATTTGGCAACTATTTACAACCCAGCAAAGTCTCTGTCTGACAGCCAGCCCTTGTATAGGGAACTGCCAGACAGTCTAGCCAACCAGCAGTCAGTATTTTCCCTCCAGAATGGAGGACCTGACTGAAGCCTATGTGCTTCAGTCTGAGAATATAACACCCCTCTCCTCTTACTTGGGCTAACCGAACGTGTGACGTAGTCATGCAAATGTAGTCATGCATCATGCAAACCTGGGAGAAACCCCTCTTAGCAGTAGCGACTGCGAAAGAGACCTCGGAGTCTTGGTGGACCATCAACTAAACATGAGCCAACAATGTGCAGCAGCAGCTAAAAAAGCCAACACAATCCTAAGCTGCATCAACAGGGGAATACACTCCAAGACCAGGGAAGTCTTAATACCACTCTACTACGCCCTGGTCCGACCACACCTGGAGTACTGTATTCAGTTCTGGTCACCACACTTCAAAAGAGACATTGAAACTCTGGAGAAGGTGCAAAAAAGAGCAACCAAAATTATCAGGGGTCTAGAAACCAAGACTTACGAAGAAAGACTGAGGGATCTGGGCATGGATAGCCTAGAGAAAAGGAGGGCCAGAGCTGACATGATAGCAGTCTACAAGTATATGAGGGGATATCACAGAGAGGAGGGGATCACTTTATTCTTCAGGGCACCAGAGGGCCGGACAAGGAACAACGTCTGAAAGCTGACCAAGGAGAGATTCAACATGGAGATAAGGAGGAACTTCCTGACGGTCAGAGCGATCAACCAATGGAACAACCTACCAGCGGACGTTGTGAACTCCAACACTCTGGATATTTTTAAGAGAAGATTGAACTGCCACTTGACTGGTGTACTATAGGGTTCCTGCTTGGGCAGGGGTTTGAACTCGATGGCCTTCATGGTCCCTTTCAACTCTAAAAATAGATAGATAGATAGATAGATAGATAGATAGATAGATAGATAGATAGATAGATAGATAGATAGATAGATAGGCAGGGTATTTATGTTGGTCTTTCAGACCTGTTCAGCTTGGTCGCAGCTGGGTGAGTGGTCAGGTCGGACAAGCTTCTGTTGCTCCCGGCCTTGACCATTGGAATATTCTGGATTTTGGCCCAGGTCATGGCTGGAGTTTTGAGAACCAGTTCACTCGGAGCACGCACCCCCTCCCCCCGGCATGACCATCACTAGGTAAGTCTTCCGGACTTGGTTGGATTGAGTTCTCTTTGTTAGGAGCGAGTGATTGCTCCTGTTGGTTAGACATTGGCTCAGAAGTTAATTTTGGTAGCCTAAGAGTGGAGATGCTGAGTTGGCCTTGGAGTTGGTCAACATGCTGCCTCCAGCCTCTACCATCCTCGAACTCTACTCAGTAAGAGCGAGGGCTGGTGACCTTTGTGACCAAGGCAGGAACCCAGAGAGGACCCCCAGTATACTTGATTCCCCTATGCTAAAGTGTCAGAGCTGACTATGGGACTCTATTGAGGCCTCAGCAGAGTAGTTAGGTTGTAGCCGATCTAGGTGGGATCATAGTTGATGACCCATTAGAAGTTCGGAAGGACTTCTACCAGTGGTGGCACTAGGTGTGATATGCTGCACTAATAAAAATTTATTGATTTGGGTTTGCCAATCACCTTGGCCCATGTGTGAAAAGGCTTCTTTGGCTGATCTCACCATTCTCTCCACTTGACCATTGCTGGAGGGATGGAATGGTGTGCACAGGGCATGTCTGATCCCCTGTTCTGCTAAATAGGTTTCAAGTTGTAAGGCCGTGAATTGGGGCCAGTTGCCTGAAACCAGGACATTGGGCAGGCGGTGCATGGAGAAAAGTCTCCATAGCATCTTACTGACCACCTTTGTCATGGTGGTGGTCCTGAGGGCTATCTCTAACAACTTTGAGTATGCATCCACAACTACAAGGAAAGTTTGCCCATGAGCAGGGCCAGCAAAGTCAATGGGCACCCTGGACCAGGGTGCCTTTGGCTGTTCCCATTTCTGTGTGGGCGCCTCTGGGGAAGCAGGTCTGGATTTCTGACACATGAAGCAGGTGGCCACCCATTCAGTAATGTCCTGGTACATGTTAGGCACCTGACGTAGCTTTTAGCCAAGGCTTTCATCCAGACAATCCCTGGATGGCTTACATGCAGTGCTTCCAATGCTGCAACATGCAATTTCTGTGGAATAAAAACTCAGTCCCCCCAGAGAAGGCAACCCTGCAATACTGACAGTTCATTTTGTTTGGTCATAAACATTTTAAATTCAGTCCCAACAGACCCCTTCAGACACCCCATCAACGGCCAGTGCAAGACTTGGGTGATTATGAGTGGGCCTTCTCCGGGTCCCGTCTACTAAACAATGTTGTTTGGCGGGACCCAGGGGAAGAGCCTTCTCTGTGGTGGCCCTGGCCCTCTGGAACCAACTCCCCCCAGAGATTAGAATTGCCCCCACCCTCCTCGCCTTTCGTAAGCTTCTTAAAACCCACCTTTGCCATCAGGCATGGGGGAAATGAGATATTCTTTCCCCCTAGGCCTTTACAATTTATGCATGGTATGTTTGTATGGATGTTTGGTTTTATAATAAGGGTTTTTTAGTTGTTTTAGTATGGGATTGTTACATGCTGTTTTTTATCACTGTTGTTAGCCGCCCCGAGTCTATGGAGAGGGGCGGCATACAAATCCAATAAATAAATAAATAAAAATAAATTATTTTGTCCTTGGTAAAGTGGCATGCAACCTCAAGTGAGGTTATCAGGCCAGAGTCCAAGCAGTCAATTAGAAGTACAGGTATGAAATATTCTTTGTGAAGCTGGGCCATAAGGATAATCAGGTGAGATTACTGTTCATATACTAGCCTTCATCCTGTATAGCAGCTTCCCTGACTAAGCTTTTGGGTTCTTTTTAGCTGCACCACACTGCAGGGAAGGACTTGATTGGACAGCTCCAGGTGACTAATGGACTCAATGGTCTTCCAGAGGGAACTTACCAGTAAGTTCTATCCAATGCTTGATTATACACCCCAACCAATGACTTAGTCATTGCCAAAAATAAGCCGGTGACAGTAGCCTGGGATCAGATCAGAATTGTGCCAAATCCTTTATAATTGTGGAGCTTCTCAATTTTCCAAGGAGGTTAAAGAGCTTACTTATCACACCTCTAGCATAAGAGGGAGATACGGAATTACTCTAACCAAGTACAAGTATGAGCATTTATTAGGATTTTCCTGATGAAATAGGCTTTTTGAATCTTTTTTGGGGGGGGGTCTATAGTCAGGCTGCAGTTCTATTATTGGTAATCAGACCCCTTCTATAAACAGGGGACGAGAGAGGCCACTAGGACTATTCCAGGCATCTATTCAACTAAGTTGCTTCCATCTGCAGAGAGATGATCTCTACTTGGGCAGATCCTACAGAGGTGATTGCGACATTATGTTGCAAGGTTATCTGGAATGAATTCCAGCCAGCTAGTGCTAAGCGCATGGGGTCCCTGGGGCTATGACTTCTGCCACCTGTTTTAAGCTCACATCCCTCCTGGTTGATCAAAGCCAGCCAAGAGGCAACATATACTTGTGTCCAAGTGATGATAAATGCTTCGTTGTGAGACGGATGTTTCTACCTGCAATTAAAGTGGTGGTGATCTATCATCTCAAGAAGCCTCCCTTGGACCCAATAGCATTGATTATTTTTATGCAATATCCAACTTCTCCTCTTTTAGGGCAGGTTGCTGAGGTGGTGGTAGGTGAACAGCTTCAAGGGGATCTTGAAGAAGCAGATTACCTGGATCCCTTTTGGTTAGGTATAGTATAGGCACCATTGGTTGTGCTCGTGACAGCTGATAATGTATTGTGAAAAACCCTGGGGACATGCTACCAAGGGAACTGCCAGATAAGATTCTTTCAATTTAGTATTACAATAAAGTAGAATTAGCTCACCTGGTTATGATTCTTGCAAGTCTCAAAGTTCAATCTATCCTCCACCCCCATCTCTTTTATTGCATGAGAAACTAGGAAAGGTCTCTTCTGAGCTCCTTGCCTTTCCAATTATGTAGCTGCAGGTGACGCTGCCCTGATCCCTTGGCAACATCTCTTCACCCGTATTCCAAGGTCTTTCTCACATTTCATTACAAAGCCCTTCGTGGCCCAGCACCACTTTACTTGAAGAATATCTATCCCTTGGAGTTGGTTATGACCTATAAAGCCCTTCTTGGCATCGGACGAGAATATCTCTGAGACCGCCTTCTGCAGCACGAATCCCAGCGACTGATTTGGTCCCACAGAGTTGGCCTTCTCCGGGTCCCGTCAACTAAACAATGTCATTTGGCAGGACCCAGGAGAAGAGCCTTCTCTGTGGTGGCCCCGACTCTCTGGAACCAGCTCCCCCCAGAGATTAGAACTGCCCCTACCCTCCTTGCCTTTCGTAAACTCCTCAAAACCCACCTTTGTTGTCAGGCATTGGGGAACTGAGATATCTCCCCGGGGCCTATACAATTTATGTATGGTATGTTTGTATGCATGTCTGCTTAATAATGGGGTTTTTTAAATATTTTAAATTGTAAATTATTAGATTTGTCATGAACTGTTTTATTATGTTGTGAGCCGCCCCGATTCTACGGAGAGGGTCGGCATACAAATCTAATAAATAAATAAATAAATAAATAAATAAATAAATAAATAAATAAATAAATAAATAAATAAATAAATAAATAAATAAATAAATAAATAAATAAATAAATAAATAAATAAATAAATAAATAAATAAATAAATAAATAAATAAATAAATAAATAAATAAATAAATAATAAATAAATAAATAAATAAATAAATAAATAAATAAATAAATAAATAAATAAATAAATAAATATGCCCATTCTAAAGGGTGGGCATGCTCTAGACCAGTGTTTTTCAACCAGTGTGCTGTGGCACACTAGTGTGCCGCGAGACATGGTCAGGTGTGCCGCGAAGAAGGAAGCTCAGGTTCCAGTCTCGCAACTTTTTGCTGAGAGAGAAAGAGAGAGTGAGAGAGAGAGAGAAAGAGAGAAAGAAAGAGAGAGAGAAAGAGAGAGAGAAAGCAAGAGAGAGAAAGAAAAGAGAAAAGAAAGCAAGAGTGAGAGAGAAAGAAAGCAAGAAAGAGAGAGAAAGAGAGAGAGAAAGCAAGAGAGAGAGAAAAGAGAAAGAGAAAGCAAGAGTGAGAGAGAAAGAAAGCAAGAAAGAGAGAGAGAAAGCAAGAGAGAGAGAAAAGAGAAAGAGAAAGAAAGCAAGAGAGAGTGAAAGAGAGAGAGAAAGAGAGTGAGAGAGAAAGAGAAAGCAAGAGAGAGAAAGAAAAGAGAGAAAGAGAGAGAAAGCAAGAGTGAGAGAAAAAGAGAGAGAAAGAAAGCAAGAGAGAGAGAGAGAAAAGGAGAAGAAGGGAGAGAGAGAGAGAGAGAAATGAGCAAAAAGGGAAGGAATAAAGAGAAATAAGAAAATGATTGAGACAGAGAATTAGAGGAAAGAGAGAGAAACAAAAGAGAGAGAGAAGTGACTCTTGATTTAAAGCATATGATAAAAAGCACCTAAAGAATAAGAGAGAAAAAAACTCCAGCCCTCACCTGTTTTTGGAAATGGTTCAAGAGTGTGTATATATACACACACACACACAAGTGGGGGGGAAGGAGACAGGGATGGAAAAAGAGAGGAGAGTGTCTTAGGGTGTCATTTTGTGTCATTTTGGTTGGTGGTGTGCCCCAGGATTTTGTAAATGTAAAAAATGTGACGCGGCTCAAAAAAGGTTGAAAATCACTGCTCTAGACTATGGGTGTCAAAATCTTAATTTCATTTAGGACTCTGGTTGACCTTGAGTGGAGGGGCAGGAGGGTGTGGCCAACTGAGTGGACAGGTTCAGTTTGATGCCATTCCCTAAACTGCTAGCATGTTTCCTATTCACATGTGGTGGGCCAGGCCAATGCCACGCTGGCTTGATTTTTCCTCTTGACATTAGATAGGCTGTGCCAAACCTACAAGTTGGCCTGATCTTTCCTCTTCGCATTGGGTAGACCAGGCTGAAGCTACGCTGCCTTATAGCTTCTCTTCAGATTGGATAGATCAGGACAGATCTATCAGCTGGATCCGACCACATCATGGGCCAGATCTAGGCCGCAAGCCTTGAGCTTGACACCCTGCTCTAGACGCTCTCTATTAAGCAACGCCATCTTATTGGATTGCGGAAACAGGTCTACTTTCTGCTAAGCTTCCCTGCTGAGATTCAAAGGGCCCAACCCTTGGGCCATCCCGGAAGGCCACTAACAGATGGCTTTTTGTCCAGATGCTAAAGACAGGATGTTAGATGAGCCCAGTACAGATGTATCTCTTGTGAGTTGGTACATGGTGCCTTTCATTCCCCCCCCCCCCGCCGCCTTCTGTATTGACTAGTTTATTTATTTATTTGGTTATATATTTATTTGGGCTTGGGTTTCACCCCCTCCCCCTTCCTTTGGTGAATTGGTAGTTTGTCAGAGCTACATATCTGAGTGGCCATAGAAAGAAATCAAGTATATGAATAGAAGGCACAGAATATAGCAGCCAGAAGCATTTCATGATGTCACTTAATTGCCTTGCCCGAGGAGAAGTATTTGGGTGGGTGTTTCTTTTTCTGGAATATTTTTCTCCACCGTTCTCCATCAGATCTGACCCATTTTCAAACGTAGTAGGGTTTTCTGCCAGCTTCTTCCTACCCACATACACACAAAAATACACACAGACTAAATTTGGTCCCGTTCCAAGAGTTTCCATTCTTATGACAGTCTTCCCCCACTTTTTTTTTACAAAATTTATTTTTGGTGTTTCACAGGAAAAACCAACAAACAAGAAATGTATATGCAAAGCATGGCTTCTGGAAGATCCTTGCCAGCAGTGATATACTTCTTGCACCCCACCATGGTTAGAGTGCAGCACTGCAGGTTACTTCAGCTGACTGCTAGCGGCAGTTCAGCAGTTCAAATCTCACCACCGGCTCAAGGTTGACTCAGCCTTCCATCCTTCCAAGGTGGGTAAAATGAGAACCCAGATGGTTGGGGGCAATACACTGATTCTATAAACCGCTTAGAGAGGGCTGAGTCCTTGGGATTGGGCAGCATAGAAGTCAAATTAATAAATAATAAATAAATAAAGCGGTATATAAGTCTAAATGCTATAATGCTACAATGCTATTGCTCCTACTCAGGTTTAGGCTGTAGGGCAGTCTACTGTATACTTGATAATCTTAGGCACTGCACAATATTCCATTAAATCAGAATACAGGTAATCCTTGACTTACAACAGTTCATTTAGTGACTGTTCAAAGATACAACAGCACAGAAAAAAAACATGACTTATGACCATTTTTCACATGTAAGAGCCTTCAAGCTTCACGATGGTCATGATCAAAATTCAACCAATTGGCAACTCATATTTATGATGGTTGCTGGGCCCTGAGGTCATGTGATCAAAGTCAACAGCCCCATGGGTCACTTAACTCTGGCAAAAAAGCTGTTGTGGCCTGCTAGCATCCCATGCAGCTGGTGGCCAATTCCAACAGCGAAGAGATTGATGTGGTGAGCGCCAGCAGCCTGTGCAGTTGGCACCCAAGTCGGACAGTGAGTAGGCTGGAGAGGACTTGGTGCTAGAAGTGGAGATTCAGGCAGGACCTTCAGAACTTCCAGAAGCTCCCATCAGTGACAAGGAAGGAGGAGGAGCCTATTCGCAATGAAAAGGCACCCAGAGCTGCCAAAAAGTTAGAATGGTTCCTCAGGAGGAGGGCTCCTCGGGAGTAAGGCATGGGGCTAATTGGATACTACACTAGCCAATTGGATACTACACTAGCCTATTTAAGGGCTGAGGATGAAGGCAGCAATTTGCAGGAAACATTTGTTCATATTTCTTCGTGTTTTGGCTCTGATCAGTTCATGTTCTCCCTCTTGGCATTTTCCCTGCAAAGTGCATCTGGGCATTTTGCCAACCACTGTAAGCTTGCTGATATCTACCAGTCTGTTTACTCAGCCTTAAGTAATTATTTTGTGGACTCGTGCTGGCTATTAATGAAGTTAAAGTGTTCAGAAAAGAATGCTTTAAACTACATTTTGTGTTTCACGACTACTAAGAAAGCTCATTAGTAGTCCTTAATTAGTAAAGTAAGATTTGTACAGACTTTGTGTGTGCTGCGTTCTTTGTGGTCCATAACTGAGGAGAACAAAAGGTTGCAAAATGGGGCCAAACTCATTTTAAAAATGTCTCACTTAGCAACAGAAATTTGGGGTTCAATTGTGATCCTAATTTGAAGATTACCTGTATAATCCGTAAACCCCACAATAGCATCACCCATACCAGTGATGGCGAACCTATGGCACGGGTGCCACAGGTGGCACGTGGAGCCATATCTGCTGGCATGCAAGCTGTTGCCCTAGCTCAGCTCCAACATGCATGTGTGTGCCGGCCAGCTGATTTTTGGCTCACACAGAGGCTCTGGGAGGGCATTTTTGGCTTCCAGAGAGCCTCCGGGGGGATGGGAAGGGCATTTTTATCCTCCCCCAGCTCCAGGAAAGCCTTTGGAGCCTGGGGAGGGTAAAACATGAGCCTACTGGGCCCACCAGAAGTTGGGAAACAGGCTTTTTCTGGCATCCAGAGGGCCTCCAGGGGGTGGCGGAAGTTGTTTTCGGCCTCTCCAGGCAATGAATAATGGGTGTGGGCACTCTTGCATGCACAATAATGTACACACATGCTATTTCGGCACCCGAGGAAAAAAAGGTTTGCCATCACTGACCTATACCTATATCCCATATATCTTCTCTTCTATCCCTATATCTTTCTTCTATTTTCTCATTGACTATTTTATCCTATATCTCTCTTCTATTCTTTCTCTAATTCTATTTCCTCGAAGGTGTCCTCTATTACCTTCATTGTGTATTGTTGTGTGTTGGACTAAATAAATAAATAAATAAATAAATAAATAAATAAATAAATAAATAAATAAATAAATAAATAAATAAATAAATAAATAAATAAATAAATAAATAAATAAATAAAAAATAAAAAAATAAATAAAAAAATAAATAAATAAATAAATAAATAAATAAATAAATGGCATCACTATGCCATAACATCACACTACTTCTACTTTTGTGGGGTTCACTCCTATCCGAATCAAATGTCTGAGTGAAGAACAAGGTCTCCATTGCCTTCCAGAAACCTTGCAGAGTGAGGACCCTCCAAATCCCAGAGGATGGGAGATAACAGGAAGTTTTGAGACAGCCACAGAAAAGATGTGTCTTTGCAATCCTACCTGATGGCAAAATTTAAGGGAAGATACTTGAAGCCAAGTGCACCCATCATGTCTGATATGGTAGGATATGCAGAAGACCTCAGAAAGGGCTGCGAAAAAGAAAAGATTGGCCCAAGCCCTGTAGAGCTTTATATATAGCAGTAGCAGTTATCCCACTGATTGACAGAATTTCAAGTGCCATTATATGGTGTCTTGCCAACATCCCCATTATTCCTGCCAAACCCAAAAGAAATAATCTTGTGTACTGTATGAGAAAACCTAGATGAGAGTTGTTAGCATCTTTTCCAAATCAAAGAGATCTATTAGCAAATTTCAGTCTATACCTGATCTACACTGGATTTAGTTCTTGTTTTGGGGACGCCCTGTGCTGCAATTCATAAAGGAACATGTTGTGTTTCCATTTCAATGATTTTGCCAAACTACATTTGGTAGCTAACCATGACAGGTGAAACCATTATTTCTAGTGACAGGCTCACAGACTATCAAGGCTGGAAAGAGGATCTTTTGTGGACTTCAATTTATGGATTTTGAAATCATGTAACCCCAAAAGCTGTACTTACCTCCTCCATGTGCACAAGACACAAACTGAATGTATGTTTGGCATTAGATGCTTGTTCTAAAATATGTTTAGCGCTAACTGCTGCCTGAAATATTGGCCTGAAATATTAATGCATTGTCAATATCTAGGCAGCAATTTACAGTCTGGGTATTGCACATTACCAGAAGATATTACATTTTAGCTGAACAATTGCCTTTAAGCAGAATTCAAATAATTAAAAAGCATTTATTTCTTATTGATTTATATTGTCTAAGTGATGCTAAGTATAATTGAATTCTTTCTTGATGGGCTTCCAGATGCCAGATTTTCCCACAATGTTTCATCGTTTTTCAGGTACAGAAAACTCATGCAAATTTCCACTCTTAGAACTTTTGTATACGTATTTGTATTGTTTCATCTTTTCTACCTTTTCTCTAATTGCTTGCATTTTATAGTGCGTGGTAGCAACATTTGTTTGTTCTATTCATTCAACATAAGCAGGTAAATTACCTCCCATTGCTGTTGCTTATTTTATACTTGATAACTGCACTTTTTGTATATGATAACTGAACCATTATTCCAGACCATTTATATTTTATTTGCATTTGACTTGTGTGTTTTTTCAATCTACATCCAAAAGAAATACATAATTGCCAATACCTTTTGCATTCAATCAAACACATTCCAGTCCATATACACCAATACTGTTAAAAATGTTGGTCTTAAATGGTGACGCAAAATATTTACCCCAACAGTAACCAAAGCACTTACCCTTTGCAATTAATTATCTTATCCTTATACAATTTTGCTCGTATGAAGTCATCTCGCAGTCATAATTGCAGAATGGCTACTATAGATGTTCTTATTTATTTTATTTATTTATTTTATTTCATTTTATTTATTGCTCTATTTTTAAGTTATCTGGACAGGTTTAACATAAAATCAGTTGAAAATTTGCTGATAATCTTGTAATTGTTAATATTGAGCAGCCCAGATGAGGGGGGAAATCAAGAAAAAAGCTTTTGACAGTAGGAAAAGAACATGAGATCATCACACACCATTTTTAAATTAAAAATCGGACTTCCTTCTACTAAGGAAATATATAAAACTAAACCAATGTATGATTGGCAGCATTTCAAGCTGAAAAAGATGCTGTAGTAAGATCAGTGATACACAAACCTGAGTCTTGAAAAATGAACAATAGCAGAAGCCTGATCACCCAACTCGAAACACCCATTACAGTAATTAAAGAGGATTTAAAACTCTTTACAATTTTGGGATAATAGTTTTAGTATTGTACTGTAAAATACATAGCAGCAAGAGGATGAGAGGGAGGTGAGAGGGTTAAGCTGAAAAAAAGACTGTCAAGTCAAACACAAGAAGAAAAACCCAGCAAGAAAACCAGCAAGATGCAAATGAACAGAATTAAGATATATATATATGAAGCAGCAGACTTTAGCTGCCAGGGCAGCCTGTAGTTTCATTGCCTGTGCATCTTATTACTAAACCCAGGAACGTTTGCAACAGTCAAGTGTGGAAGACGTGAAAGTAAATCTGCTTAGCAAGTTTATCCTTTGGTCTCTGATTAACATATCGTAGATAGGTTATAACTTTTGCATATGCAGTGGGCTTCGTTTTCATACATGTTGACAGCTTCATAATGGCTTTCTCTTCTTTTGTGGGTGGGGAAAGGATGCTGCTGCGAAGTACACATCATCCCAAGGGTTCCAGCTGTCAGAGATGACAGGAAATAGGAGACCCAGAGCAAATGGGGATCCTCTAAGCTTTCTCATTCCACCACACTCCCTCCTCGCAGGCGTGCGGTTACAGCCATCCTTGTAGAGTGTACCTTCCCACGGTTCAACAAACACACACACACACACAAACAAACAAACAAACAAACAAACCCGAAGCAGAGCCCCACAGGATGTTCTAACCAAAAGGTGGCCCTGAATTTTGGAACATATCCCCAAAAAGATTAGACGTCACCTGTTTCAAATATTCAGGGAATCCGTCACATTTAGAAGTTAACATTATTTAGGGGAAAGTCTTTCTTTCAGGCAAAACTGTAAATTGGAGGAATGCTATTCAAGAGCATCCTCAGGTGGAGGAAAGCTGCCACTGCAGTCAGAGCATGCAGTAGTTTTGGAGCACAGACAGAGAGCCGCATTAAAGTCCAATGTGCCATCGCCTGGCCTGGCAGAAAAGTACAACCGATATAAGCAACACTACTGTCTCCTTCCCACCAAATACAGAAAACTCAGTGTTTATGTACAAATGCAACAGAAAGCATGTAATGCACTCATTTGTTTACTGAAAGGTAACACAGGCAGAGGGCTCAATGCCTTTCATTCCCAGTATAAAAGGCCTTTGGTGCAATGCAGACCCAGCACTTCTTCGTGAAGATGCCGGTCCCATTTTCCAAACACAAGTCTAGTTCTTTCAAAAGCTCTAGACTTAAAAGATCCTACGTAAAACCTGTCCAGAAAGGACCTGTTGGGCATTGTGCATTCACATATCTCTGCAGATGCCCAGCTAAACTGGTATGGAGGGCAATTCCTAGTGACAAGGAAGGAAGTAGATGCTGGACAGATCTCCTTCTTGACAACATCACCAACCACATTTGAAGTGAGCCAGTTTCTGCTCTAGCAAAAACTGCCTTGGGAAAATAGGGGAAGCCCTATTTTAGAACTGGAACATTAAGGACGAATTTAACTGCTTCAGTGGCGTGTTGGCGATTATGCAGAAACAACCTCACAAGGATAAATCACATAAAAACAGTTACTGGGGCAGGCTTAAGCCATGGTTGGGGGCACGTGAAGATGGGCCTGTAAATCCCAGTACAAAATAGGAGATTAAAAAATCAATCACAATTCAATCCCTGCCCTCCCCCATAAGGAATACCACTGCATCTAATTCACATCCATGACACAAACTGGTCCCAAATCAAATTGGTCCTCTTCAACAGAATGGTCAGTCAGGCTCAATATGGTTTTTAAAAAGTCCCCGAAAAACATTTGCTAACAAGTACTTTATGGGGAAGAGTAGGGCCACATCCTTGAACAATCCTGCCAGCACCAGAGTCCAGGGAGATCCAGATAAACTCCTTATCAAAAAGGAAGGAAGTAGTGGAACCTACATTATAGCAGTGCAGAGAGATGTATCAGTGCAAAATCTTTCCCAGTATTGTGCCAGTATTGTGCCATTCTGTGAAACACAAGTACCCTGCAAGGCTATGAGCCAATTACTGGAGCAAAAGGTTGCATTATATCCAACCAAGGACAAAACCTGGTTCAAGAGGTCTAGAATTATCTTTAAAAATTCAGAGCAATAGATTTTGCATGCAAAAGACTGCACATTTGTCAAAGAAATAACAGGGCTGATTAGACATATCCCAATTTACCTTTTTAAGTTCGAATAACTTGTAAGGTTCTGTAAACAAACAGGTACAATCAAACGCTCGGAACAGATTCATTTCTGTTACAGTGTCATGCTTTTCTAAACTAATTTTTAGTTTACCATTGGTTTACTATTAGTGGAATGGACTGAGCTGACCTGTTTGGTTCTGTCTGACAGGCTTTACTCCCACTGGAATTTAAGCCTTAAAAATCCAATCTGCTGGAATTTAAGCCTTAAAAATCAAGGCTGAAGATTACTGGCCCCAACGAGATATGATGGCATCTTCCCAACAGCTTGTTAAGACAATAGCAGAAAGCAACAATACAGTCCACAAAATAAAATATAACCCTAATTTGAACAAGGGAACTCAGTCTCGAGTTACCTCCAATTTAATCTCCCTGATTAAGCAGGAGAACAGACGGGGAGTAGAGTGTAGAGATTTCAAGTAGAGGCCTAGAAGAGGTACAAGTGTGAAGCTGCTCCAGGCAGCTGGGTTAGGACACTTGTTTCCACATATGAGCTATGCTACCTCATTGATGGGGACCTCCAGTGGTCACAGAATAAAATCCAGAGCTGCTTCTAGGCTATATGCGTAAGAGGTGCTTCTAATTCCGCTGTTTTTGCAGTGGGTCAAAGGAGCCTCCAGAAGCCTGACATAAATACTATTTACATGACATGTGTGCCCCGGCGAGGAAGAGAAAGTTATGGAAAGGCGTCTGGTAGTTATTAATACTGGTGAGCCCCACCTCAACCCCCCAATAGAAGGTTGTTGATGGCTTTAGCAGCACCCAGTGGTTGTGGCTTGAAGACTTGGCTTCAGTCCTTCAAAAGATCTGGGAATCTGTAGGAGACAGCAAAATCTCTCTTCTGGTGTCACCAGTTGGCTTTCACAGCATTGATGTCACTCACTAGGTTCTGTGCCAGGCAGATCCCAAATATCTGAAATACAAATTGAAGAAATAATAATAATAATAATAATAATAATAATAATAATAATAATAATAATAATAATACTCAGATGCTGCAAAAAGATCGCACAGACTGACTGCAAGCATAGACATGATGCTGTGGCACAGATGATCCACTGGAACTTGTGCCGGAACTACCATTTACCAGTGGCAAAGAACTGGTGGGATCATAAGCCCGAAAAAGTGGTCGAAAATGAGCAAGCAAAACTACTGTGGGACTTCCAACTTCAGACTGACCGAATTTTGAAGCATAACACACCAGACATTGTGATCGTGGAGAAAAAGAAAATATGGATCATCGACATCGCAATCCCAGGGGACAGCAGAATTAAGGAGAAGCAGCTAGAGAAATTAGTGAAATACGAAGATCTAACGATCGAGCTGCAACGACTCAGGCATAAGCCCGTGAAAGTGGTCCCAGTGGTACTTGGCACGCTGGACTCAGGGCCAAAGGATCTCAGCGGACATTTGAAAACCATTGGAATTGACAAAATCTCCATCTGTCAATTGCAAAAGGCCGCTTTACTGGGATCGGCAAACATAATTCGCTGCTACATCACGCAGTCCTAGGTGCTTGGGAAGCGCCCGACTGGTGATGAAATACGAAATCCAGCATAGTGGTCTTGTTTGCTGTGTTGTACTGACATAATAATAACAACAACAACAACAATAATAATAATAATAATAATAATAATAATAATAATAATAATTTATTAGATTTGTATGCCGCCCCTCTCCGGAGACTTGGAGCGGCTCACAACAGTGATAAAGCAATGTAACAACATGCTTGTGAAATGCTTGTTATTGTGCGCACGCCAATATACCAGCCTTCCTAATCTTCCAGATATATCTGCAATTCTAGAACCTCCAGCCAGAAAGTTTGCGGGACGCAATCTCAGCGCCTCTGAACCACCAAATGGAAGCTATTTATTTCATTCTCATGCTTGGAGCATTCAAATCATTATTACTACAGGACAAGTGACAGAAAAGCCTGGTCAGCTTTGCTCTGCCAGGAAACAGCCTATCTCAAAGCTATAGAAAGGCAGCCTCAACATGTGGCCTCAAGTTTCTTTTCCCTGTAACCTAGTGATTACCGAAATGTAATCTACAGCACCTGTTTCCCCTAGTTATTACGAAGGAATTTTTTCCTTTGCAATTCAGTTGAAATGAATAGGTCAGGTACGAATTGCAACCATCTGAATGGAACAAAGATATACCAATGCAGATATCCTTTACATTTTTTTAAACTTTGAAATTCCTTACCTTTGATAGCACCCATAGGCTATTTTATCATGCCTAAGATGAAGTCACATTTATGCACGCTCAATTAATATGACTATTAACTATCCATCAAAAAGCAGTTTTTGCAGTTCTTTCTACCTCCTTTATCAAGACATTCCTATTAAATGAACCAACAGGTATCGACATATCTTGGATCTAATCTCACTGCCATCAGAAAACTAACTCTGAAACAAATAGGAGGCAGGAGAATTAGATATGTTTGTAGTGTTAAACCGAGGGGGAAAAGAAGTAAAAATATACTAGTAGTGCTAGTAGTAGTAGTACTTTCATTAGTATTCACTATTATGACCTAGATGGGACATGAAAACCATGCAACTGACTTCTCTCAAAAATACATGAGTTCAATGGGGTGTCATAAGAATAACCTTCAGGTAATGAAAAAGTATTGCATCCACCCTGAACACCTATGCAATAGATTTTCATTTGGACTAAGTACTTGCTCTGTCAGAGTATGTGGCATACATTTTACTGGAAGAGCTAATCTTCCAGTAAAATGCTCTAAATAGGATAAAACTATTTATCAAACCTAGGCACCATAGTATGGTGGTAGCATCATTTTGAGGTTGGGGGGAATTGAGGGCTCTTCAAAGCAAAAATGGAAACAGTTTACTACTTTAAAACTTCCTACTTTCACTCCAAAATTGGTTCTCTCCCCTTCTGTAAGATCACTGTATTTCTGATAACTTCTGGTCATTCTGGTCAAAGGATGAAATTGCAGCCTAGAGTTCCTAGGAGAGTTGCATATTAAGGATGGGTGGGTGGGTGGGTGGGTGGGTGGGTGGGTGGGTGGTTGGTTGGTTGGTTGGTTGGTTGGTTGGTTGGTTGGTTGGTTGGTTGGTTGGTTGGTTGGTTGGTTGGTTGGTTGGTTGGTTGGTTGGTTGGTTGGATGGTTGGTTGGTTGGTTGGTTGGTTGGTTGGTTGGTTGGTTGGTTGGTTGGTTGGTTGGATGGAAGGAATGGATGGAATGGATAGAATTTCCACGTGGGGGTTACTTGAAGAGCAAATTCTCAGTAACATGGAAGCTCATACCTGTAGAAGTGCCACACCTACAAAGGTCCCTGCTACTACAATGAGATTGTCCTGGAGCCACTTCTCAAATTGTCCAGCACACCCTTTAGTGTGAATGAAGCTCTGCTGCTCCAACTCCTGCAAAAGAGGTACAGAAGAACACCTGAAGAACTCTAAAAACATCACAGAGTGCAGTAATCACTCCCGCACCCCCAGCTCAAATTCATAAAATCCAGTAGAATTTTTTTTGTAGCCTAATTAGAGGCTTTCCTTTGAGCTTAGGGTCAAACGCATGTGCTCTGTTGCAATCTGTGGCATTCTAATACTCCCATGCAGACCCTTTTCAGAACTCACTGTATGTTCTTGCCAAACCATCCTTTATGCTTATGCCAGCACTACCTTTTTTCTGGACAGCCACCTTGTTCTTTTCAATAAACACACACACACACACACAAACCTGACCCTCACCAGTTTAAGGCGAACATCATAGCCACACTGTGTATTGAGAACGTCCTCCTGTCAAAAGAACAGACACAAAAGTAATTGAAATTATTCTTGGAACCCAGGAAAGAGATTCACTGGTTCTCCCCTAAATATCTTCAGCATTTGCTTTTCATTCCACATGCTTCCAGATAATTTGCAACTTCTACCTTCAGCTTTAGCTCTTCTCCTCTTTTCCACCCCCATTCTGCCCTGTATTGGTGAAGGAATTCCATGGAATGACAAATATATGGATGACACTCATTTTCTTATTTATTTATGTTTTAAATTTGTGTCCCACTTTTCCCAACAGGGGCTCAAAACAGCATGCATGCTGCCACCTCCTTGTCTAGCTGGGTTTCCATGGTCCTAGTCTAACAGCTCCATCCCTACACCACACTTGTTCTCCAAATTAAAATCATTTATATACTTCAGACAAATTATTGTCTAGTGTTTAATTAATGTAATATAAATATAGTGACTTTAATGCTAATATAATGCTAATACTGTATCTGTATATACTGTTATTAATTTAATTTTCTTTGGTTTTCTTCTGTACTTACTATTGTGTTTTCTTTTTTTTTAAAAAAGTGAAAAATTAATAAAAATAAAAAGATAAAATCATCATTTTGGATAAGGCTACATTTAATCTACATACTATTTTCCTAACAATTCACACAACTAGATTAGTTAATACGAGGACCTTAAAAAAACCCTGCTCAGACATTATTTAGGTCTACAGGGGATGAAAAAAGTGAGAATCCCTCTCACTTATTTCTGTATTTCAACTCCTTACCGCAGGATCCTTGACGCAACAGGAAAAGGGTACCCCACAGCGCTCCCTGCTGGGGTTAGAGTCAGTGCAGTTGAAATAAATGTTGAGATTCCAGTCATTAGGTCCATGAGCCCCACAGCACGACCACTGCAGAGGGAGACAGGGTTAGACTGGGCAGAGTGCTCAGAAAACTGCAGGGCTTGGCAGCACCGAGCAAATAGAATGAATGAACTCTGACCAGCGTTTGGATGTTTTGAAAATTAAAAGAGAGAGAGAGAGAGAGATGGAGAAATGATTTAAGAACGTGCAATTTTGCTATGTTGCAGGTTCATTATCAGCCATGAGATGGCATGTTGACCTCTGGAGTGGCCTTCACACCTTTTAATTGCCTAATGATGAGTCCCCACAGGAAACAGGAGAATTCCACACATTATTTGCTCTGCACTGTTAACTCGCTTGGTAAGGTTTGCCTGCAATCGTGCTTTTCAAATTGCTTCTCTCCTGTATTTTCCTTATTGTTCTTCCCTCTCTTTTATACAACAATAACCTGATTCTTGTGGGAAACAACATACCTAAAATTACTCTTCTGTCTTATTTTCAAGAAGCATCTGGTTTACCTGGAGCAATACAGTGTGTTGCTATCAGCAAGCCCTTTCCATTACGAGTGTTTGTGACCCAGTCAAGTAAATAAAAAGGTGACCGGTCTGGGCAGGATTTTTGAAAAATCCATTTTAATCACTTTTAATCTTAAATTTCTTGCGCAAAATCTCATAATTATATTTATAGCTTTTTGAAAGGAGTTCTTTAAAGCATTTTAGTGCTAGTGAAAAGAATTTGACACACACACACATATGCCCCCCCCAAAAACCCCCACAGTTAAAATCATGCTCACATATTGGGTTTTTTTAAAGCTATAAACATTAAATTCCATTGTGTAAATAATGTCATTCCATTTCTTTAAAAAATAATGTAGGAAGAAATTTCACTTCAAATTATAAAACTGAAAAACACATATTCACATCATTTAAGAATGGTGTCAGGAAATATTGGTTACAACAGGGGTCCCCAACTCCCAGGTATGTATTTATGTATGTATGTGTGTGTGTGTGTGTGTGTGTGTGTTTGTTTGTTTGTTTGTTTGTTTGTTTGTTTGTTTATTTATTTATTTATTAGATTTAAATAACTATAAAAGATTATAGAAATTTACTAAAAATATTTTAAATCCCCATATACAATCATACACATTTATCCAATTCAAATCATAGATAGTGTTGGCCGGAGACAGTCCCATCACTCACGGCTTCCCCATATCCACCGGCAGAGGTAGGTTTTCAAGCTTTACAAAAGACCAGGAGGGAGGGGGCGGTACATATTTCCGGAGGGAGTTCATTCCAGAGGGCCGGGGCTACCACAGAGAAGGCTCTTCCCCTAGGCCCCGCCAGCCGACATTGTCTGGCCAATGGGACCTGGAGAAGGCTGAGTTTGTGGGACCTGACTGGTTCCTTGGATACATGAGGCAGAAGACGGCAGTAATCAGGTCACACAAGCAAGCGAAGCCCATCCATGGGATTCAGGCAGCATTGCGAAATCACGCTGCCTCTGGTCCATGGAAAAATCTCTCTCCACGGAACCAGCCCAAAAGATTGGGGGCCGCTGGGTTACAACATACTGAAACAAAGTTGTGAAGATATATCCAATATTTCACTGGATACATAAAAATTATTATTCTTAAATATTTTAATGAGGTATTTACATGGTACTGTTATCCAATTTCTGATTTATGCATTCCATCTCTTCTGGAATAGAAAACAAATATGATCCATATTTGATTTGTCCTTTTTAAGGACCGAAAAGCAGCAGAAAATAAGATAGTAGGATCTGCATACTTCCTTATCATTGCCACATTAGCACAGTGATTTTCACTTATTTTTTTAATTTATGTTTTAATTTGCACTAGAACACAGTTTTGTCATTCTCAAAAATTATAGAGATATTAATGCAAAAGCACTTGAAAAGAAAAGCATTTTAACACTGTTTTAAACACTGATTAAACAACAACTTCTTGCCTTTCTGATCAAAACTCATCTTAGCATTGTGTTGTTGTTGTTGTTGTTTTTACAATATTGTTGATTATATAATTAACACCAAAACACATTTTTGCTCACCTTTCTCTAGGTAAAAAAGACAATGGAGGTAAATTTGTTTGATGCTTAACAAAACAGACTTTTTCTCAAATTTAAGAGTAAAAAATAATGGATGATATAAAAGGATATTTTCAATTAAATTGTCCATGTCCATATTATCCAATGGGGACAACAGGCCTAAAACATAAGTAAGTCTTTCCTAAAACCTATAAAACCCCCACAAAACTACTTCAAGTTAAAAAGAAAATCTCAAAGTAGGAAAGTGATAGTAAAGTCAAAAATCATATATCCTAAAGTTAAGTGTATTTAAGGGATTATTCCTACTTTATTATGCAGATAGCTACTGTGTTTTCTATCCCTTGTGACTTACTGAATAATGTAGCTTCAGGGAATATATCTATAATGCTAAGCATCTGGGTTATTACCACAACAAGGACCTATGAAAATAATTGTTCCTGCGGCTGCAAGGGATTTAATGCAGCGCTGGAATTCTTCCTTCTCATCTACATAACTATGTAGCACTCATTATTGTAGCATGTTTAAAGTAAGGAACATAATCCAGAAGAATTTATAATCTACTGCAATACCTTGTGTAGTTTAGAACAGAACAATGTTTCAATAAACACATCAAAAATTAGGCTTAAGAGCAAATAACAATAAAGGTCTCTTGAATTTCTAATTTGAAACTCTGCACAACAATTTATACAAATGATATCTCCTATATTTAAGAGAGAGAAGTGGAAGCTGAATTTCGGGGTGAATATTTCCTCAAAGGATAGAGACCAAACATATGTGTATATATATATACACATAACATGAAGCGATCTTTAGGGGTGGCTTTGTAAACCCAGGGTATTGGGGACTGGTTAATATTTCAAAAGCTACCAGGTTATTACCAAGATTTTTCCAAAGAAAGCACCCTATCGCCTGAGCATACACGAACATTACAGACAGACATATTGCTCTAGGTCAGTGATGGCGAACCTTTTGTCCCTCAGGTGCCAAAAGTGTGTGCGTGTGCTATCGCACATACGCGAGTGCCACACCCAAAATTGGCACTCACGTACGTGGGGGACGGCAAAAACAGCTTCCCCCGCCCCCAGGAGGCCCTCTGGAGGCCGGAAATGGCTTGTTTCCCAACTTCTGGTGGGCCCAGTAGGCTCGTGTTTTGCAATCCCCAGGTTCCAAAGGCTTCCTTGGAACTGGGGGAGGGTAAAACGCCCTCCCCCATCCTCCCCAGAGGCCCTCCGAAAGCCAAAAATGCCCTCCCAGAGCCTCTGTGCAATCTAAAAATCAGTTGGCCAGCACACGCATGTAAGTTGGAGCTGAGCTAGGGCAATAGCTCGCATGCCAGCAGATATGGCTCCGCGTACCACCTGTGGCACCCGTGCCATAGGTTTGCCATCCACTGCTCTAGGTAATTTACATAACTCACATATTCCTGAGCAAAGTCTATGAGGTTCTGGAGGTCTATGTCATCGCGATATGCCTTGACGTTATTGTTAATGAAGAAGTTGAGCTGATCCTTGATCCAGTCCTTGAAAATGAAGGCCAGGACACCAGCTGTCAGCTCCAGGAAAAAGATGAGCCCCAGGAACACAGAGAACTGGTGCCAAAAGAAAGGTACATCATTAGTGTGCAAGGCCAAAAGATCTCTCAGGGTTAAGGCTCGCTCTCACATTGACTAGATAAGCACAAGTTGCAGGAAAGGAAGCCTTGCTTAAAATTTTGTCAGAGGATAGTTGACAAAATAACTGAAGGACAAAATACAACAAATGTTCTGCTAGTTAATTTTTATGTTAGTAAGCTATTTTTTTAAAGTTCAATTCATATGGCTGTATGGATTCATAGCTCTATATTGTTTTCTTGCCATGACAATAGAAGAAATTGAGTTAATAGTTTATTTTTCTTCAGATCTCTCCAGAAAACTATATTGGTGTATTATTTTCCTAATGCTATCATTTCAACTTGCATTATGCTCCTTGTTCCAACCTGTATATCCTATTCATCTCTCAAAGATAAACATACATTTCCTGCATAATACACCAATTCAAAGCATTATGTCTTGTTTTTCTTTCAATGCCAAAATAAAAGTCAACTTCTATTGTGCTCCCATACAACAAAACTCACTTAAGACTTTCTAGGTCCTTGCCTAATTTCCAGTGTCAGAATAATCCGGCACTAAGAATTTACCACATTATGTTTTATAAATGTTCAAAAGGCCACATGTGAATGTTCTCCATCATCCTCAAAAAAAATAAAGGAAACACTCAAATAACACATCCTAGACCTGAATGAATGAAATATTCTCATTGAATACTTTGTTCTGTACAAAGCTGAATGTGCTGACAACAAAATGAAACTGATTGTCAATCAGTGTTGTTTCCTAAGTGGACAGTTTGATTTCACAGAAGTTTGATTTACTTGGAGTTATATTCTGTTGTTTAAGCTTCCCTTTATAAATATATATATATATTCAGTCTTCAATTTACAACAGTTCATTTAGTAACTGTTTGAAGTTATAATAGTACTGAAAAAAAGTGACTTATGACCATATTTCACGCTTATTACCATTACAGCAACCCCATAGTCATGTGATCAAAATTTGGATGCTTGATAACTCATTCATATTTATGGGGCTTACAATGTCATGGGGACATAGGGTCACCTTTTGCAAGCTTCTGACAAGCAAAGTCAATTGTGAAGTCAGATTCACTTATCAACCATATTACTAACTTAAGAACTGTAGTGATTCATTTACAACTGTGGCAGGAAAAGATGTAAAGTGGGCCAAAATTCACTTAACAACTGACTCACTTAACAATAGAAATTTTGGGTTCAATTGTGATCGTAAGTTGAGAACCTGTACTAATATGACTACTGTATTTTTCGGAATGTAAGATGCAGCTTAGTTTTGGGGGAGAAAAATAGGGGGGGATAGAAATCAGCCTACCAGGTATTCATCTGTCTAGCGTCCTTAGTCTGGTCAGCTTCAGCACATTATCTTCTCCCCTGGTTAGAGCTTTAAAAAAAACCCTTATTTGGGGAGAGTAACAATGAAAGAGTCTGCAAGCCGGTAAAAGCTAGAAAAATCGTTAGCACCTTGTTAGGACTGGGAAAAAAGCTTCCAAAAAAAGGCTAAATTCTTAGTATAAGACGCACCCAAATTTTCAGCTCCTTTTAGGAAGGAAAAGGGTGTGTCTTATACTATGAAAAATATGGTATTTTCTTCTGGAAAGAGAAGTTGACTAAGAGTAGAAAAAAAAAGCCTGCCAATGTCACATTGGGAGTAGTGATGGGCGAACCCAACGGTGTTTGGGTTCGGCAAGTTCAGCCGAATTTTAAGCAAAATTTGGCCGAATCCGAACCAAACCCGAACAGGGAATCCCTCCCACAAAGAGATTCCGGGGGCGGAGCTTTGAGGTCACCGACAGGTTGCTAAGGACGCCAAGGTGATCACTTCCTGGATTCCATGGAATCCAGGAAGTGATCACCTTGGCGTCCTTAGCAATCTACCGGTGACGTCAAAGCTCCGAATGCTGAACACGACCCCGAACTTTGCCCGAAGTTTGGAAAAATTTCGGGTTCGTGTTCGGCATACCGAACACCGCAAAATTCGGTACGGACCCGAATTGTGCGGGTTCAGTTCACCCATCACTACTTGGGAGTTCTTAGTCAAGTCATGATTTGGTCCACAGAAGCCCAGTTTACATTAAGCTATACCAACAAGGGGGGGGGGAGAAGAGAAAAAGACATACGAATTTGAGGAGCAACGTATTCTCCCTGAGTGCACCAATACAGCCAGCAAAACCCAGCACGAACATCACCCCTCCAACCACGAGGAAAAGCCAGACTGGGTCAAAGCCACCAAGGTCAGTGATGGATGATAGATTGGAGAGCACACCCTGGATAGGATAAAGACAAAAACACAAAGCTGAAGTGGACTCCACAGCCAAATTCCCTCTAGCAAAAATAGTTTTCCTTTACATGAATGAAAAACAACAATGACCAATGACGTAGAATTTCCATTGTTGAGGTTATGTACATGATAGTTGCTTGATGGTGTGTAAAGGGTAAACTATATATTTATACCAGCCTCCCCCCAACTTGGTACCCTTCAAATATATGCAGATTCCTGATGGAAATTGATTGGAGAAAGAAGTGGTACATTAACCACAAAGCCAGAAAGGGGATTAACTGAACAAACCATATCTTAGACTAGGACTGATGGTGTTACCTAGTTTGGGTAATGAAACGTCTGCAAGAGAACACACAAGCTCAAGAGAACACCAAGGAACCCTCAAACCTTAGCTTACGCAGAAGAATTTGCATAGTTTTTAAACACACACATGTATTCTGACCGGTGGTGGTTTGCTATTGGTTTGCACTGGCTCAGGCGAACAGGTAGCAGCGGCAGCAGGAGGCTCCGCTTACCCATCCACATGTCATTTAAAAAATGCTCTGTGCATGTGCAGAAGCCCATGCCCGTGCGCTCCCATTCCCAAACTGGTAGCAATGGTAAGAGAAACCCACTGATTCTGACATGCTTATTTATTCATTGTAATTTTTTTTTAAAATGTTATATATATATGTAAACAAAGTGATGAGAAAGAAAAGGTGAGCAGGTGCAGAAAGGCAAATAAGCTGGGTTTTTAAGTAGCCCGAATTCTAGCAGGCAAAAACCTCGTATTCTTTGATGCTGCAGCCATTACTGACAGCTTTCCAATTTTAATTTAAAGAGCTGGTTTTGTTCTATAAAACCACATGGTTTTGACTCCCGGATACCCTGAGGGTCCAATTGTTCCGTTCTCTGAATGAGATGACAAGGACACGAAGCCAAAGATAGTGGTACCTCTGTGCTACACCTAGCATCCTCTTTGGTGACATTTTGCAAGGTGGTAATTGGATGTTTGGTGATTGACTTTGGGAAGTTATGATGATTGGACAGCTATTTTCGGAGGGTGGGGAGGGAGGGAACAGCATATAGTTGTTGTTGTATTTTATTTTAATATTATAATATGTGGTATTACATACCACATATTGGGGGAGCAATATATATTTTTCTGTAAGTAAGTAAATAAACAAATTAAAATGTCCTTCTCATCTGGGCTCAGTGCCAGTTTCCAAATGAAATTCCTCCACCTCTCGGCTGCTGTTTGTCAAGAAACCTGCATCAAGCAACACATAAGAACATAAGAAGAGAGATGCTGAATCGGGCCAAAGCCCATCGAGTCCAGCATTCTGTGTCACACAGTGGTCCACCAATTGTACATGGGGATCTTGAACAGAAAGAGAAGGCAAGACCCTCCCTTTTCCTTGAGCCCCAACCTGCCTGCCTCAACCAACATAGAGGCGGCACATGGACATCCGTTTCAATAACCACCAATACACTTGGCATCCATGAATCTGTCTACTCCTGCCTTGAAGCTATCCAGGCTGACAGCTGTCATGACCTCTTCTGGAAGTGAATTCCATAAACCAATGAACCTCTGGGTGAAGAAATATTTCCCTTGATTTGTCCTCACTTTCTTACCTATGAGCTTTAGGGAGGGCCCCCTTGTCCTAGTATTGTGTGATAAAGAATTTTTCTCTATCCACCTTTTCTATCCCATGCATGATTTTATACATTTCGATCAACACTATTGGTGGCAAATGGGCAGGTGAGCCATTCTCAATAGGAAATCATGCCAGTGCTTTTTCACAAAATAAAAATGGTCAGGAATGGGGGAGGGAGAATATATAAATGTCGGTAGTATGTGTAATGAATAGAGACAAAAGATATGACATGATGAGAGGCTCACCAGCTATTGCTCAACACATTCTCAAAGACCTGACTCAGCACGGTTCATTGTGTTCTAGGTTCATACTTAAACTATAAAAATGATTGAGGAAATGGAAGGTGGGAAAATAAAAGGCACCTGAATGAAATTACATGTGTAGTAACGTAGCTCATAGTAAAACTCTGAAAAACAAGTACCGGTACGTGGAAAACAACGGAAAACTTCTTATATGCAAAAGAATTTGCTCCTTAGCTCCTCATTTTATTTATTTATTTATTATATTTGTATGCCGCCCCTCATGGGCACTTAGCTGGCTAATTGTAAATAATGTTGGACCAGAAGGACTCATTATTTGATCCAGGAGTACAAGCTACACATTTCATTCAAATGTATATTTTAGCCAACTCCCCAGGTTGCGTGCAGACCCAAAGCCTTTGAGTAAAATTCCACAAAATAGTTAGCAAATTTCAATTCCTACATGTAACTGAACTAATGAATTAATTATATGCATATTTTTATTGAATTTAAATACAACTTAAAATTTTCTTGGAACCGCCCATTATTTTCTGAAGGCTGGTCCACAGCATTCCACTATAAAACCAAATGCAGCCCTTGGGTGAAAAAGAAACATTATTATATCTACGGTTATATTTAAGTTGATCATGGGGGTTATCAAAAAAAAATCATCAATGTTTCCAGAATTCTGATGGATGCAAAAATCTATCTCATCAAATGGTTAATAAAGGATTAAGTCCCAGAAATTAAGTACAATTTACTTGCTGATACCTGTTAAAACCTATATACATGTATGTTTAAGTATTCTTTCTGTTACCTTTTACTTTAATTTCAAAGTCCCAGAAATTAAGTACAATTTACTTGCTGATACCTGTTAAAACCTATATACATGTATGTTTAAGATTACAGCATAAGTATTCTTTCTGTTACCTTTTACTTTAATTTCAAATTGGAAACAAATTCTATTCTTTAATAAAATAAATAAAACAAACATTAATAAATGTAAAGGGCTATGTATTTTTTTAAAAAACCAGCATAGCAAGAGGAAACAATTTATTACCTGGATACAGCAATCAGAAAAACATTCCCTTCCTGGCCAAACTTACCTTTTCTGCCCAAGCCCACAAACCAATGGCTAGGAAAGCTGCCCCCAGCAACTGCAAAAGAGAAAAGGCCACCATCATGCATAGGATAACAACAGGGAGCAATTTAGTTCTATTCTAAGAATATAGAAGGACTGCAGAGCCAGGGGGATGGGCCAAAAGAGGGATCAGCTTAGAACAGTGTTTCCCAGCCTTGGCAACTTGAAGTCCAAATATCTTCAAGTTGCCAAGGTTGGGAAACACTGGCTTAGAATATAGCCACAAATTCCAACACACACACACCCTTAAGTGCTGTGGACCTTCTAACTTTAAGCAAATGTTGACCCTTACTTTAGAAGATTCTTGTGCATAGGCTTTTAGCAATAAATCAGCTTAATTAAACCTTCATGTATAGGCCTGGTCTTTCAGGTGGACTTAATAAAGGATGGTGCAACGCCTTCTTCATTTTATAGTGTTTTCTGCAGAAAGACAGATCATGATTCACCCCAACTTTTGCCTCTTGTGTTGACTCATTTTCTATTCACAGGATAAGTGAAAACTAAGATTAAGAAATAATGTAACTGGCTGGCATATTGGAGGTTCTAGACTCAGATAAGGTCTATTTCTTCAGAGGAGATATTCTAGTTTGCCAGGGTATGAATTAAAGTGAACACTGGAAGGTTAAAGAAGTGTTAAACAAAAGTCTACTTTGGTGTAAGGAAATTGTCAATTATTTGCACCCCATTCTATCTTGTGGAGGTAGCATACAAATTTAATAAATAATAATAATAATAATAATAATAATAATAATAATAATAATAGTCCTTGACTTATAACCATTCATTTAGTGGCCATTCAAGGTTACACTGCACTGAAAAAAAGTGCCTCATGACTGTTTTTCATACTTATGACTTGCAGAATCCCCATGGTCACATGATCAAAATCTCAATGCTTGGCAACTGACTCATTTTTATGACGGTTGCAATGTCCCAGAGTCACGCGATCCCCTTTACAAGCAAAACCAATGGGAAATCCCGATTCATTTTGCATCCGTGTTACTAACAACTGCACTGATTCACTTAACTGTGGGAAGAGAGGTTGTAAAAAGGAGCAAAACTCACTTAACAACTGTCTCGCTTAGCAAAGAGATTTTGGCTGCCTCCATAGAATCAATACCCGAGTATGAATCTTAACGTTTTCCAACCAAGCAAAGCCAACTTTATGGTTGTATACATAAGCTAAATCAGGATGTAAAACTCAATTTCATTGAGGGCTGCATCAAGGTTGTGTTCGACCTTTGGGGGGGGGGAATGGCCAGCTTGACCTCACTCATGTTGCGGCACCTGTGGTGGCCTGAGAGCTCTGCCAGAGAAAATGGGCTCCCATACTCTGTTTTTGGCTGCATCGGCCTCCTACAACCCTCTGCCAGCGAAAATGGAGCTTGGGAGGGCTGCTTGCAATCCTTCCGAGCTCTATTTTCATTGGCAGAGGCACTGCAGGCCAGTCCTTAGCTGTTTCTAGGACAGTCCTATGGGCCAGATCTAAGCACCCTACGACCAGAATATCTTCAGAACCGTCTTCTCCTGCACGAGTCCCAGCGGCCAATTAGGTCCCACAGAGTTGGCCTTTTCCAGGTCCCGTTGACTAAACAATGTCGTTCTGGCGGGGCCCAGGGGAAGAGCCTTCTCTGTGGCAGCCCCAGCTCTCTGGAATCAACTCCCCTCGGAGATCAGGACCACCCCCACTTTCCTTGCCTTTCATAGGTTACTGAAGCGCCACCTATGTAGCCAGGCATGGGGCAATTGAGGTATCCCCAGGCTAATATAGTTTATGTATGGTATGACTGAGTTGTATGGTTTTAATGATATGGATTTTAGATGGTTTTAAGTATTGGATTTGTCACATTGTTTATCACTGTTGTGAGCCGCTCCAAGTCTTTGGAGGGGGCGGCATACAAATCTAATAAATAATTATTATTATTATTATTGTTGTTGTTGTTGTTGTTGTTGTTGTTATTATTATTATTATTATTATTATTATTATTATTATTATTATGTTGGTAATGACCTATAAAGCCCAACATGGCATCGGACCAGAATACCTCTGAGACCGCCTTCTGCCGCACGAATCCCAGTGGCTGATAAGGTCCCACA
This sequence comes from Erythrolamprus reginae, assembly GCF_031021105.1. NCBI lineage: Eukaryota > Metazoa > Chordata > Lepidosauria > Squamata > Dipsadidae > Erythrolamprus > Erythrolamprus reginae. The sequence goes on from NC_091951.1 coordinate 100,677,280, forward strand.
GAGTTGGCCTTCTCTGGGTCCCATCGACTAAACCAGTGATTTTCAACCTTTTTTGAGCCGCGGCACATTTTTTAAATTTACAAAACCATGGGGCACATTGAGGGGGGGGGCAGCAAAATAAAGTTTGGACAAAAAATTCCTCTCTCTCTCTCTCTTCCTCCCTTTCACTCTATTTCTCTCTCCCTCCCTCTTTCTCTTCCTCCCTCTTTTTTCTCTATCTCTCCATCTCTCCATCCCTCTTTCTTTCTTTCTCTCTTCCTTCTTTCCTTTTTTGCTTTCTCCCTCCCTACCTCCCTCTATGTCTTTCTCTCTCCCACCTTCCCTCCCTCTCTTTCTCTCTCTCTCTCCTTTCTTTCTCTCTCTTGCTTTCTTTCTCTCTTTCTTTCTGTCTCTCTTGTTCTCTTTCTCTCTCTCTTGCTTGCTTGCTTTCTCTCCCTCTTGCTCTTTCTTTCTCTTTCTCTCTCTCTTGTTTTCTTTCTCTCTTGCTTGCTTGCTTTCTCTCCCTCTTTCTCTTTCTTTCTCTCTCTCTTGTTCTTTCTCTCTCTGAGCTTCGCGGCACACCTGACCATGTCTCACGGCACACTAGTGTGCCACGGCACACTGGTTGAAAAACACTGGACTAAACAATGTCGTCTGGAGGGCCCCAGGGGAAGAGCCTTCTCTGTGGCAGCCCGGGCCCTCTGGAATCAACTCCCCCCAGAGATCAGAACTCCCCCCACCCTCCTTGTCTTTTGTAAATTGCTTAAGACCCACCTATATCGCCAGGCATGGGGGAATTAAGACATCTCCCCCCGGCTTATATAGTTTTATGTATGGTATGCTTGTGTTGTATGTTTTTTAAATAATGGGGTTTTAGATATTTTCTTTTAAATATTAGATTTGTTCATTGTACGCTGTTTTATTATTGTTGTGAGCCGCCCCGAGTCTGAGGGGAGGGGCGGCATACAAATCTAATAAATATATAATATATAATATATTATATTATTATTATTATTGTTGTTGTTGTTGTTTTGTTGTTGTTATTATTGACACCCCTGGGCTAGATCAAATTAAATCCCTGTCATTTGCCAACCCCATTAACACTAGCCAACCCCATTCACTTACAGCCTAACTTGACAGCCTTGGAAAACAGAAGGCTGAGAACACATCATCTGGAGCAGTTGCAAGCTTAGCACTGTGTACAGACAATGGTTATACTGTTCCCATGGTAAGAATGGAACATTTCTAAAACAGCAGCAGCATTGATCAGAGTTCTTCCCCTGCCCACAGAGTAAACCCTGCCCTCTTTCAATGTCAATTGCTATTTGTTTGCCATTGCCTGTAGGGCTTTGTGAGGGCTATCTCAATAGGTAGAATGTGAGGAGTTCAGGCCTTATGCAAGGTTTCGTACACCAGGAAACAAAGAAACAATACAACGTGCAGAATTAAATTATTAAAAATAGGACCAATGTAGATATAATTATATTGGTTTAATAAGAAACCATTAAGGTAATGATTTACCATAAGCATTCTCAATGGTTCTCTCATACACCACAATCTCCCCGAACATGCAAATGGGAAAACTATGTTTTATTTCATCTTATTAACTCTGGATACAAAATCAGAATCATATTTCAGTTCACTTCCCATTCACCTTAGCAAAATAAGATTAAAATACAAGTCTAATATCAAAAGAATGCCAAACCTCCAGTCCTGGTTTTTCACTTATTTGATTTGATATAGTAAAGTAATAAAGGCAGGAACAAAAATCTAATTAACAAATAAGCAAATATTCTTAGGTGATTTTCTCACATGAAACTGCAAAAGACAAAAATGTCTTTCCAATTCAATAATGCCAGTTAGCACACTTGCCAAGTCACACAAATATAATCTATACTGTGCATAACTAAAAATATAAAATTCACTCAGTAACTTTTTCTTGTAAATAACATCCCAGGCTACAGTGAAGAAAAAAGCTGGAAATGTTATTTGGTCTGTTCTTATTGCCCATCGGTTTTAGGGAATCTCTTTCTGACTTTAACCTTTTTCTTTTCCTGCAGCCTTTGGGCTGGATGTGTCACGTATTGGCCATCCCCACTCCTGTTTTAGTGAAAGGGGAACAAAGTTGCGATATGTTACATGACAATTTCCTTTCCTCTTCTTCCCACCAAGGAAGAAGAGGAAAAAAAAGGAAAGGGGAGGGGAGGAGAGGAGAGGAGAGGATGGGAGGGGCGGAGAGAGGGAAGAAGGGACTACAGCTCTGGAATATGGGACTGACTTTCCCACCAACAAGCCACTGTCAAATAAGCTTTCATTATTTAATCTGCGGAGAGGGGCGGCATATAAATCCAATAAATCTAATCTAATCTAATCTTGTTACAATTGAAACAACCTTTACAGATTTTGTTATGATTAAATAAGCATTTACAATTTTGTTATAATTAAATACACAGTTATAATTTTGTTATATTAAATAGATGCATTTCATATTAATAAAATGGAAGCTCTCTGATCATTATTTTACAAATGTATTTATCTTTTTAAAAATCATATTAGTAGTCTGCGGGATTTAAAATTATGAATTAGGATTTAGAATTATGAATTTGGTGGTCCACAGGATTTAAATTATGACCTTGGTAGTCCCCGAGGTTCAAAAGTTTGGGAACCCCTGGTCTAGAGAACTTCAAAGATCTTTTCCAATTCTGTTATTCTGTATCTAAACCAGAGGTCTTCAAACTTGGCAACTTTAAGACTTGTGGACTTCAACTCCCAGAATTTTCCAGACATCTATGCTGGCTGGAGAATTCTGGGAGTTGAAGTCCACAAGTTGCCAAATTTGGAAACCCCAACAGTAGGTTCCTTCTAACTCAGGCAATATGAAAATTCACTTGTTAATATTTCCTAGCTTTGCATCCCACCACCCTGATTAGAAGTTCTGGAAACTGCTGTCGCTACACATCTTGAAGACTGCCCTTGTCAATGATTCTTTCAAATGGATCTTGGAGAAGCTGAACTGAATTTTTCTCTCAATATTAATTTCTCATTTTCTGGTGAGTTTCGGTATCTGGCGGAATTTAATTTTTATTTGGCAAACATTGTTTTAACATATATTTCTTGCCAACTTGCTCCAATCATGTCCTTGATGTATACAAAGTATTGATATTTATGTCTTTTTGATTTATTTTTCTCCTTTGGTTTTCCCATCAACCTGTAAGTAATTGCAATAGCAGTGTTCAAACTGGGCACGGTTGTTCTTTAAGAGTGGGAGGAAGCAAGAAATAGAGAGGGAAGTAGGTGTATGTTGTACGAAACCAGGAAATCTTCTAGAGGAAAGATAAATATTCTGCATAATAAGAAGCTTCTATTCTGTCACTAAAATTTATTAGGCTCACCCATCAGAAACCATAGCATTTCCTTCCTAAAACAGAATACGATGCTTCAATACAGAATTAGACATTCCATCAGATCGTTCAGCTCCCAATTATTAACTCACTTGGAGTCCTGAAATTGGCCCCAAAGTTGGAAAGTAATTTGCTATATTCCCCATACCTGCATATACAGGTAGCTCTTGCATAGTAACCACAATTAGGACCAGCATATCCATTGCTAAGCAAAGTGATTACTCAGTGGAAAATCACATGACCACAACTGTTCTGACTCAAAACTGACAAGACTATATACCTTCTGCTTTCAGTTGCCTCCTAACCATTTTCTGCTCACTCTGGCAGTAGGGTATTTAACAAGAAAGAAAATACGTATTTATGTTAAGATTTTTATCCCATCCATAATAATTACTTTATAAGTAATTCAAGGTGGCAAACATACATGATACTCCTTCTCCTATTTTCTCCATAGCAACAATTCTGTGAGGTGGGTTGGAATAAGAAAGAATGACTGACTCAATAGCAATAGCATTTAGACTTATATACCGCTTCATAGTGCTGTTACACCCCGCTCTAAGCAGTTTACAGAATCAGCATATTGCCCCCAACAATCTGGGTCCTCATTTTACCCACCTCAGAAGGATGGAAGACTGAGTCAACCTTGACTCAGTGGTGAGATTTGAACTGATGAACTACAGCTAGCAGTTAGCTGAAGCAGCCTACAGTGCTACACTCTAACCAGTGCGCCACCCCAGCCAAGTTCACCTAGCCATCTTTCATCCCTAAGGCAGGACTATAATTCACAGTCTCCTGGTTTCTAGGCTAACACCTTAACCACTTGACCAAACTGGCTCTTAATTAGCTAATTAATGTTTGTATTTATAGCCATTGGAGAGGAAAGGATTACAAGAGAATAAGCAGGCATACAATGAGGAATGCATACTGAAAGCAATGGCCTGGTGTTACCAAAAAAAGGTCAGTGTCTCTTTTTTGTATTTAATATTTTTATTGATTTTTTTACAATGTAAGACTCACCTAACATAAAACGTGTCTAGTGAATTGTGCCCACCACCAGATTGTTTAATATCACCCACATCATTAATTCTAAAATATTCACATAACTCTGTCTGCAATTTATCTTTATCTTGTTCACTAGAAGTTACAACTGCATTATATCTCCAAATTCTTTGATTACATTCTTGACCTATTTCCAATTCTGCCAGTAGTGGGGCATGATCTGACAACCAAATACATTTTATATCTACTTTTTTAACTTGTATATTGCCCACCCTGTTCATTAATATATAGTCAATGCAATTAAATTATGATATCATGCTGAATAGTAAGTGCCTCTATTTGGTATATCTGCATGGAGATCCACCATATTAAGTCTATTTAAATGTAACATCCTAGTATTTCTGATCCCATTTGTTAATTGCATATTGAAATCTCCTGCCAAAAACGTTGTGCCCTCCATAAAGTTATCCAATTTCCTCTTTGTATTTATTATAAATTGTTTTGTTTTTGCATCTGGAGCATAAACTGCTGCCAGTGTCAATTTCTTTTGGTTAATTTCCCTTTAACAAACAACCACCTTCCTTCTCTATCTTTCTGAACTCAAACCTCTTCAAATAGAACCCTCTAATGAATAAGAATCTACTGTTGTTAGCCGCCCCGAGTCTACGGAGAGGGGAGGCATACAAATCCAATAAATAAATAAATAAATAAATAAATAAATGAATGAATGAGAATCGCCGTACTGTATCTCTACTATTTTGCATTGAAAAAAAGGTCACTGTCTCCAAGCTCTCTGATGTGCAAGGGAGTGGGGATGGATCAGACTAGGATAAATTATTATCTACGGAAATCACTTGGTTTTTTATTTGCTCCCCATATTACTCATTTCTTGACAAAAGTCATTCTAGAAGGCAGACACTGAGGCTTTTTACTTGCATCCGAATTGAAATAAATCTTCTCCATAAATAAATTAAGGCCAAATTGATTTGGTAAGTAATCCATCAATGATACAAATTCTGTGTTTAGGACAATTCTGTTTTTCATAAATTCATCATGCAGGTTAAAGCTTTATTTGTATCCCTGAGGAACTTTTCACCCAAAAAGCAAACATGGCCCATTTTATCTGCTCCGTTAGATCCTCTGTTGATCAGAAATTCACCAGAGATGTCTCACCCTTCTTGTTAACAGATTGAGTCCTAAAACTTGCACAATTTTGGCCACTTTAGATAGTCCTCCCTGCTGGAATTCTCCGTAGCACACAAATAAAGTTCATCAAAAGTTATTCAATTGTGAAAAAAATCTGTAGTTTGTTTTTTTATAGAAGCAAAAAAGTTAACACTGTTTTACTTTGATAATGAGGATTTTGATCTGTTTTAATTTCTGTTAATTTCCAGGTGCTGTTGACAACTGCTAGTTTACGAGTGTTTATCTTTTGCTGATTTTAATCTCCATGGTGAAGCATTTATAAGTAAGTAGTGAAATAATTCATTACTAATTTCTAGTACTACTTATTTACTATGCAAAGTAAATATTTTATGTATAAGTTAAATATTTATAAGTATATACTGTAAAATAAACAGAAGATAGAGGAGCATACTGTATATTGGATAAGATGTGCACTGCCTAGTATCTATTAAACAGAAAATATGATATGGAAATGTCTCAAATTAATCTGTTTGCTAGATGAATATAGGCATCTACTTCAAGATGAGATCATTCTGATTCAAACGGGACCAGCAAAATAAGGAAAAGTCAAAAGCTACTACAATCAATTGCTTTTCTCAAACTTCCTTCAACTTCCTTCAACTGTAACACAATTACCGTACATCATAATTGTTCTTCAGGGACAAAACTAAGCATGCAATGAAAGTCATGAGTAGGCAATCCGATACACAAATACAAAAGAAAACAAAGAGAGTACCAAACAGTAATAGATGCCACAGGTGCAATACCAAAACAATTGGTGCACTGCTTAAACACCATTGGCATTGACAAATTCAATCCAGTCAATTACAAAAGACAGCTTTACTCAGAACAGCTTAAATACTGTGACATTTAATTTAGTCCAATCTGACATCAATATCTACTATTATCCCAGGTCCTTGACAAGAACCCAATAACTGGATGTAAATGCCCAATCCAGTTTTTACATCTTGCTAACTATGCCACAAACTATAATAATTTATGATACTATTATTTAATTAAATTATTAATCTATTGAATTTAATTATTTAATTAAATTATTAATGTATTGAATTTAATTAAATTATTAATCTATTGAATTTATCAGACATGAGCATCCTAATTTTATTTTAAAACACACTCCACTCTGCTTGAAATTGCCTATGCAGAAAGAGTCTCCATCCCTGGGGCCCCGTCTGTGGCCAGTTAGGAAGCAGGTCATACAGCTGGAGGTGAGCAGTGGGCAAGTGATCAAAGTTTCATCTATATTTGCAGCTGCCTCAGAACGTTAGGCATTAGATTCTCATAGGAATGCAAACCTTACTGTAAACTGTGTATTTGTGAGTGATATAGGTTGTGTGCTACCCTGCTCCCAATTTGTGGAAAAAATGTTTTCCACAAAACCAGTCCCTGGCACCAAAAAGGCTGAGGTTTGCTGCTATAGAGTTTCTTTAAATGTTGCCTTAATAATACTTAGGTCCTCGATTAGGGCTTGAACTATTGCATTACCACTACTTAGGCAGTGAATGTAACTACAGAATACCGACACTTTTATTTTTTTTAATATTTTATTTTATTTTATATTTTATATTTTATTTTTATTTATTTTATTTTTATTTATTTTATTTATTTTATTTTTATTAGATTTATATGCAGCCAGGATCCCAACTATATGCAACAACCTATAAAGCAGTGGTTCTGCTTTATAGGTTGGGGGTCGAACGACCATTTTGCAGGGGTTGCCTAAGACCATGGGGAAAAAAAAAATTTCCCATGGCGTTAGGAACTAAAGCTTCTACTCTGGCACCTTGGAAATTATTTTTACAATCCAACCAATCAGGCGTTTAGTGGGGGGTGTCCCTCTGACCTTCCTGCCAATCAGCGTAAAGCTCTGTTGGGAGAATTGGTGCTAGACTTATGGTTGGGGGTCACCACAACATGAGGACCTGTATTAAGGGGTCGGGGCATTAGAAAGGTTGAGAACCACTGCTATAAAGGACAGATTGGGAGTTACACAATATGCTAAGTCACAGCTTGTTTAAAGAACAGTTTGTTGAACAACCCGTGCTGTATCATGCCAGCCACAATCCATCTTTCCAAAGCACAGTGACAAGAGTTCAGGCAATATGTGACAACCACATCCCACCTAAGCACCAGGTGTGAAGGTGAAACCCAAGTTAAGATACATACAGTTCCCCGGGATTTTACAAGAGACGTGGTGTCAAATACGTGCAAGAAAAGGAATGAGGTGGGGCAGCTGAACTGTTTTTGCAGTGTGAATTTCCTCAAAACAAAGGGATTAAGGAACTTCGTACTGCATGCTTGCTGAGGGAGCTGGCTTCTCGGGATAAGATCTAAACTCTGCCGCTAGTGAACCGAAGCCAAACCGCTGCTTGAATAGAGTTATAACTTTTTCCCCCCCTCACACAGAGAAGGGGGATGACAGGAGGAAACAATGCTGTGTCAGAAACAAGACAGGCAAAAGGGTGGCAGATTCGGTTGTAGGAAGCCCCTTTTTTCCTGCTTCTGCGGGGAACTGCCCAGAAATCGAAGCAGGAACAAGGCGCCAGGCAAGGCAGCGGCCGGGCTTCAGGTGCAGCCGGAGGCTTCGGAGTGGGAACCAAGGACGTCCTTGCCTCAAAAAACCCACAACAACTTTCGAGCGCCGAATCCGTCACGCTCCACGCAGGACGCCGCGAGCACCCGCTTGGCGTGACGAGCCTTTTGCAAAGGATTCCGCAGCTGGGCGGAGGGGAGCTTCCCCGCCTCTCTTCCCAGGAAGCCGGCGACCCCCATCCCTCTCCCCCCACTCCCGCCACCCTCGGACCCCGGTGGGAACAGCTCCCTTTCCGTCCTGGCCTCCTCCTCCCCTCCGCCCAGGTAGAAGAAGGAGGTGCAAGCGCCGCTCCGACCGACCGACCGCTTCCGCGGGACACGCGGACTCGCTCACCCACCCAGAAGAGCACATTGGAGGCGAAGAGCAGGTATTTGGCGCAGCAGCTGACCTGAGGACCCTGGAACTGCTGGGCTTTCCCTGGCATGGCGAGCGCGGGGCCTGAGCTCACAGCCCCATCACGCTGCCCCCTCAGCCGAGAGGCCCAGCGCCGCCGCGGGACCGCCTCGCCTTAGCCCGCCCCCTGGCGGAATTGAGGGAGAGCTGCAGCACGGCGGCAAAGGCGCGCGCACGCTTCCTCCATCCATCCGGACTTCGGCAGAGGCCGCGGTTCCCGCGCGCTCTTTCCCACGCCGGAGCCTCAGGAAACGTGTTACCTTATGGACGCTCGGAAGCACAGCTGCAAGGATCCTCTAACTGACCTCGCCTGGCCCTTCTCCAGATGTCTGCTGAGTCCCGAAATAGAAGCCCTTCCTTCCAAGGCGTTATTTTAGTTTGTTTTATTATTGGATTGTCACATGTTGTTTTTATCATTGTTGTTAGCCGCCCCGAGTCTACGGAGAGGGGCGGCATACAAATCCAATAAATAATAATAATAATAATTATTATTATTATTATTTATTTTATTTTATTTTTTCAAGTACCTATTGGTAGTAAGCATAGATAGAACGCTGTTTATATACATGAGGTGGGTATTAATAAAAGGGAGACATTAGGACAGAGATAGTAGGCACGCTGGTGCACTTATGCACACCCCTTACTGATCTCTTAGGAATCAGAATCGACTATAATGCAAACGTAAAGAAATTAGGTTTACAGTGGTACCTCTACTTAAGAACTTAATTGGTTCCGTGACCAGGTTCTTAAGTAGAAAAGTTTGTGAGTAGAAGCAACTTTTCCCATAGGAATCAATGTAAAAGCAAATAATGTGTGCAAACCCATTAGGAAAGAAATAAAAGCTCGGAATTTGGGTGGGAGGAGGAGGAGGAAGAAGAGGAGAGTCGCTACTGAAGGAAGGTGAGGTGAGGAGAATCAAAAAAATCCAAAACTTTTAAGGCTTAAAAAAAAGGTGGGGACTCTGAGGCAGTGAGGAGGAGTACGTGCCTCCCATACACTGCGCCAGAGAGAGAAACCCAGGCGGGTGAGAGGGGGGAACCTCCTGTTCCTTTGAACGAAAGGTGGCTGCTGCTGCTACCTGCTTCCTCTTCCTTCCCATGCTGAAGGGCTCCCCTCTCCTCTTGCTCGCTCGCTTTGTAGCCGGCGCCTTTCCTTCACTGGTGACTCCTTGATTTGGCTGAAGCTGAGTTGATCTGGCCGGGGCAAAGCGCCCCCTTTTGCCTTTCCATGCCCAGACGCTCCGGGAGGCAACCTCGTGGAAGGTAGCGCGAGGGACTCACCATAGTGAAGTGGTGGTATTTCCTCTCCAAGCGCCCAGAGAAAGGAAAATGCTTTGTTTGCTCTGAACGGCCAAAGCCTCCTTAAGCGCCACCGAAAGGCTCCTCTGGCAGCCCAGAAAAGCCCGAGATGGCCGGGATTAAAGGGGGAATGGCAGGGAACTGGCCGGGCCTTCGTGCCGCTCTCAAATTTCCTGGGAAATTTTCCCAGGCTCGCGTTCCTAAGTAGAAAATGGTTCTTGAGAAGAGGCAAAAAAATCTTGAACACCCGGTTCTTATCTAGAAAAGTTCTTAAGTAGAGGCGTTCTTAGGTAGAGGTACCACTGTATTTGCAATGAATGCTCCCTTCCTCCTCCTCATTATAACTTGTATTTTATTGCAATTTTGTACCTACATATCAATGAAGGGCCGAGGCCATTGCAGGCGCGCGCATATCCAGTGGGCATGGGTGTACCCATCAGCATGAAATTCAGCTTCTGCGCATGCGCAGAAGCAAAATCTCATGCAGGGACGTGCATGCATGCATTGGAGATGCCTAGCTGCATGCACTTCCCAGAATGTCCTAGCAGGATGGAGCACATGACCGCACTGGCTGCTGCCACCACTGATACATACATACATATGTACATATATACTTGCATATGTATACGTACATATATGTATATGTATTGTCCTTATGGCTGGAAGGCTGACACACAAATTTTATTATTTAAATAAATGAAACATCTTTAAAAGTTAGGCATTCCCCCCCCCCCAGGAATGGGACATAGGGGAAGGTATACATATTGCACTTAATGTCCCAGTTAGACTACAGTATGCTTTTCTGCTTTCCATCATCATATGTTGCAGTCTCAGAAAAAGCAGCTTCTTTTAGTCACAAAAAAGTTCCACAGTAACTTTGGCTACTTCCTGTCTTCCACAAAAAAGGTTCCCCCCATCCTTGCTATATTCTTTCTGTGGGTTTAGCTACCCAGTTCCTAAGTGAGGTTTCCTCCTGACAGCTATTTTAGTAGAATCGTTAAGGCCCTATTTTGCCATTTCTTTGCCACTTAACGTGTATTAATAATTAACTTTTCCTCTTCATCTATTATGTTACCACTAGTGTTATTTAATATGAAACAGGAATGCACTCATTTAAAAAAGCTTCCCACCTACATATCTTATCTGAGTAATAGTGTTATCCATCAGCAACTCATATAAACTTTACATACCAAATTCTGAGCACAGGGAATAAAGCTACAGTGGGCGTTCTCCATATAGGATGTATTTTTTGTTTTTATAATTAACCCCTATTTAACCTAATCCAATCAGACAGTTCCCACATCTTAGCATTTTAAGCATTTTTTTTAAAAAATGAAAGTTATACCGACACTTCTGATGTATAATCATTGATATTCTTCTTAATCATTAAAATCCATTATCTAAGTTATTTAACTCTGTGTGAGCCAGGGCCCAAAAGATCGAGCAAAAAAATCCCACCTGTTATAAGCTGTAAATGCTCTGGTTTTTATTTGAGTTAGTAGAATAACAACACAGAATGGGTCTTTATCTGGAGAGAGTGGTATCAATTTTAGGTGCATCTGAAGTCTTTGGAGCTTGCACTGTGTCTTGAAAGTTGTTTCCAAATGTAAAATAATGCACTTGGGGAAAAGGAATCCTCAATCTGACTATTGTATTGGCAATTCTGTGTTAGCAAATACTTCAGAAGAGAAGGATTTAGGGGTAGTGATTTCTGACAGTCTCAAAATGGGAGGGCAGTGTGGTAGGGCGGTAGGAAAAGCAAGTAGGATGCTTGGCTGCATAGCTAGAGGTATAACAAGCAGGAAGAGGGAGATTGTGATCCCACTGTATAGAGTGCTGGTGAGACCACATTTGGAATACTGTGTTCAGTTCTGGAGACCTCACCTACAAAAAGATATGAACAGGTCCAAAGACGGGCTACAAGAATGGTGGAAGGTATCAGGAAAGACTTAATGGACTCAATCTGTATAGTCTGGAGGACAGAAGGGGGGGGGGCGTGATTGAAACATTTAAATATATTAAAGGGTTAAATAAGGTTCAGGAGGGAAGTGTTTTTAATAGGAAAGTGAACACAAGAACAATCTGAAGTTAGTTGGGGGAAAGATCAACAAATCTAATAAATTATTATTATTATTATTATTATTATTATTATTATTAACATGAGAAAATATTATTTTACTGAAAGAGTAGTAGATCCTTGGAACAAACTTCCAGCAGACGTGGTTGGTAAATCCACAGTAACTGAATTTAAACACGCCTGGGATAAACATATATCCATCCTAAGATAAAATACAGGAAATAGTATAAGGGCAGGCTAGATGGATCATGAGGTCTTTTTCTGCTGTCAATCTTCTATGTTTCTATGAAAGTTACAATAGCTTTGTCTCTAAATAGATGTGAGATAGGTAGCATATATAGATTAAGTTAGATTCCATACCAAAGAGAGTAACAGTGTTGCTAATGGCTGATCTAGCAGAAAGTGCATTTTGATTTTGGTCTGTTCTTCATAACTTAGTGAGAACATATAAGGTTTGGAACACATCAATTATCCTCACCCCTACAGATGTACATTTATATGCACAGATGCACATGCGTGTGTGTATATCCTATAGAATTGTTTCACTTAGGCTGTACTTTCCCCCCTGCTGATGGCCATATTTGTGAAGGCATTCCAGGGCTACTTATTACAGGCAAACATCCTGTTGCTTGCATTATTCATAGCAGTTAATGAATAGCAGTGTTGAATTGCCCAGGACAAACCTGGTGTCATCTCGATTGCAGAGGCTAATTGTAGGAAGTCAGCTCATTGCCCTTTCAAGTCAGCTGCATAGCATTCTTCACAGCTACACAAGCTGTTTCAGGGTAGACTGCTATCACTGCCTCTTTCTGTTCAATGGGCTCTTGCACCCAGCTCATTCAGTATTTGACAGAGGAAGGGTTTAAACACTGGTGGCTAAAGTTAACAAGACTAAACTCCGTACTTAAGGACTAGCTCCGTAAAGCTGAGTTCCTTTAAGCCCAGTACATAAATTTTCAACAGAAAAAAAATTGCATGATTGAACTACTTTTTCACAAAATTTTGGAAACAGCAAAATTTATTATTTTTGTATAATTATTTATAATTGAATATATTTTTTCTATGTTGTACTGCACCTCAACCTTGAAGGGAGCCTAGTTTTAGGGAACAGATTAGAAGCAAAAAAGTTCTGTTTCTAGGCACTGCTACCTTGGTACCAAGTAGTTATCACAATCTTTTTGATCTCATTGTCGAAGTCTTTCCTGATTACAGAACCAGAAAGTTACACAAAGCAGGTTCTACTTTAAGTGACAGTCTCAGTTTAAAGCTTAAATATGGCTTAAAATTGAGGGTAACAGGAACCATTTTTCCCCAAATATGAATACTTTCCATATAACTCCATCCAGTCAAGAATTCAGAATGCTTGGTTACAACGTTTTAATGGGAAGAGCAGAGAGATGCTAAATCTTCATGTAGCTCATCTTTAGCCACTCTGCCAAGGGTTGACTTTAAGCCCAGTGAGGTCACACGATAAATCTGTTCTTCATAAGGGAGCCACACTTGGTAGCTGTGTCTGCATGAGCCTGATAACCAATTACCACTTTCGAAGAGAGGCCCAGGTGTTCCTTATACACACGCCTGAAAGCCAGAACAAAGTAATTTTGTGTGAGCGCCATTAAAGATATCAATCCCCATTGGTTTTTACTTCACACGTTTCTTATGGTTCCTTTGAAAGAAATCCCATTTAAGAAATATAGAACCATTTACAATAAAAGAACTGCAATGAAAAAGGGGGGGGAATAAAAAGATACATTAAGATATTTTGTAAAATACAAAGTGAAATCTATAAAATACATTAAAATGCGACGAAAAAGTAAAAGCAACAAGTTGTAAAAACAACATGGCCACACTCTTAAGACATGATGTTGGTTAATTGTTGTTTGTTTGCTTACTTTTTTATTGCCAACTGATTTTGTTTGTTTGTTTGTTTGTTTTACAGTTGTGTGATTTATGATTTTTTAAAAACATTGGCTGCCCAGACTTATAAATTTGGGGTGAGCAGCCATATAAATTGAGAGAGAGAAAGAGAGAGTGAGGGTGTGCCTAGGAAAATTAATCTGTCTTTCCTAGGTGCCAAAAGGACAGGAAGCATGGCATTGGGCTTTCTAAAGCCCATGGACCGGCCACTGAATAGGCCATCTCTCACATCAGTACCTACCACACTTCAGTCTGGAGAGGGCCCTCTGAAGGTGACACTCACCCAATATGAATTACTCCATCCCGGTTTTCTGCCTCCCGGGTCCAAACAGCAATTTTGTCCCCCTTGGCTCGAATATTGATGACTGCCCCACAAACATCATCACTGTAGTCACAGAACATTTCTCCAATCAGGCACAGCAACTGCAAAAAGGGGGCAGGAAGAAAATCCATATGAAATATACAGGAACCAGATAATTATTATTATTATTATTATTATTATTATTATTATTATTATTATTATTTAATAGACTTGTACGCTGCCCCTCTCTGGAGAGGTCAGCGTTTGTCTGATGTACCAGGTTTTTCCTGCCCCAAAGAGTTTAATATCGATACAGGGGAAAAAGAAAGCACTCTACAGAATATTGAGAGAGAAATAAGAACTCATATTTTCTACATACTGTGAACCTAATAAGTGAAAAATATTTATTGAATCAAAACAGTATCTAATTTTTGGGCTGCAAGAATCCAAGTGACCCATACAACATTAACAAAAAAATAGTGTTTTCTCTAATGTAATTAGTTAGTTGTCTACGGAAGGTCTGGATTTGTGAGACCCACATCTGGTAGCCTTACTGTGTTCAGGGTTATACAACCTCTGTTCAACATCTTTTCTTTCTTTTCCAATATGTTTTTCTTCTTCTGTCCAATAAACTGTTGGAAAAGGGGGGAAGGGAAACGCACCAGATGTCTAAACTGATGGCTTTTAAACACCTTTTAAATTAGTCTGAGGGCATATTGCCCATCTCAGGAAAGGCTAGTGTGGTCTCGTTTGTGGATGGAATTACTGAAACCAAACAATTATGTAAGTAGCCCTATCTTCTAAAGAGAGACAGAGATGAGCTTTTGGATCCATTACAGAAATATGGCCACAATCCAAAGAACCAGCTGGTTGGATAAATTAATGGAGCGGGGGCGGGGATATATAAACTGAATTCTGCTTACTTACAGTCTCTAACCAGAAACGGTCCAGTTCTGTACGCCGCTGCTGCTTAGCCAATGTGATAAGCCAACGACCTCCATGCTTGTTCCAGCTATCTTCCCACATGGGTTCAATGCCATCCTGGTAGAAAAATGTCAAAGATAATAATTGCTTGCCATGCAGAGAATAAGGAAGATGACCTTGATGAAGATATTCAAGTTCTGTTGCCAAAGCAACAAAAGATAAAACATAAAACATGTTCAGAATGTCCAGATAACATTTTGAAGAAATTCAGGCAGCACCATCCTAATTTACTAAACTATAAGGAGCAGGAGAGAGGCAACAGAGTCAGACTTGCAGCCGGTCTGAATAAAAGTAATTTTAAGATTGTTGCTGTTGTTTTCTTGGTATGGCCTACCTAATGGAGCTAATACCACGTCATATGAGTCATACATATTCTTACTAGTTATTAGGCTACAGGTACATTCAGATGGGAAGCAGTGGTTTTATGCCTGCAAGAAGGCATAAAATTAAATCATTCCCTAATATGGGCAAGTTCCAAATGTGCCGACTTCTCTGCCGGCATAATTATTGCAGATAAATCCTTTATTTTGACAATGCACAAGCTGAGAGAGTTAAGCTTCACAATGATGTGATCCAAAGTACAGTGGTACCTCTACTTAAGAACTTAATTCGTTCCATGACCAGTTTCTTAAGTAGAAAAGTTTGTAAGTAGAAGCAATTTTTCCCATAGGAACCAATGTAAAAGCAAATAATGTGTGCAAACCCATTTGGAAAGAACGAAAGCTTGGAATTTGAGTGGGAGGAGGAGGAGGACAGTCGCTGCCGAAGGAAGAAGGTAAGGGGAGGGAAATGAAATGAAATTTTAAAAAATCCAAAACTTTAAGGCTTAAAGAAAAAGAGTGACTCTGAGGTGGCGAAAGGCTCCTCTGGCAGCCCAGAAAAGATTTCTTAAGTAGAGGTACCACTGTATAGTCTTTCTGTTTACCTTCAGTGGGTTTGGGGTCAAGTTTTCGGAACTTAACAAGTCTTGGAAGAGAACTTACTTTGAAAAGAGAGTAGTCACAGCCAGAAGTCAGTTTGCTAGCAAGTTGGATATTGCTATACAGTCTGCAATTTCAAGAACAGGAGAGAGAGGTTATCAATATAATTGATTGACTTTATTTCAATAAGAAACCAATTGCACAGGCATCTCCAAAACTCCAACCCGGAATTTTTTTCACTAAATCCAGGTCCATAACACAGAAAAACATTATTAACTTCCTATCTGGCCTTCTTGTATTTTACATATTTCAAGTGGCATTTTTAGCAAGGAGATACAATTCATTTTCCAAGGATTAATGTTAGTGCTATCCATTTTACCTGCATAATTATTTAAGGAATAGTTAAAATTAAGATAAAGTACTCAATGCCTAGAATGTTCTCTCTAGAATGAGCCAGTGAGAAGGAAAAGAGGGAGGGAGTTTTTTTCAACAATGATGCTATGGGTAAACAGTTTTCTCATTGGCTCATTCTGTCTGTAGGTGTTTTAGATCAGTGTTTCCCAATCTTGGCAACTTGAAGATATTTGGACTTCAACTCCCAGAATCCCCCATGCAGCAAATGCTGGCTGGGGAATTCTGGGAGTTGAAGTCCAGATATCCTCAAGTGGCCAAGGTTGGGAAACACTGTTATAGATGACTTAATGTTTTTACAAGTTCTTAAAGGGGAGAATTGGCTCAATGGCTTCACAGATACTCTGACATAGCAATTCCCCTGAATTGGGAGGGAGGGGGTATATGACCAGACGAATATACACTATCCTTCTGATTCTACTTTAATATTCAGACAGGATTAATGCAGGCTACAGTATTTTGATTCTTCTCAGACAAAAAAAGCCATGCTGAAATTGGCAAAAAAATATGGATTCATCTGCCCCGTTTCTTCCACAGTAGATAGCAAGACTGTTCCCTTTTTCCCTTTCCATGTGGAGACTGTTTTTCTTTCTCTTGTGTGAAAAGTGGTGGTGGTGGTTTGTTATTCCAGGACTACCTCTCCTTTTCCTCATCACTAGCAACTTTCAACACCCTATTCCTAGTGCCTGTCCTTAAAGAACATATCTTCTTTTTCTTCTCCATTGTAACTACATGAAAATACAACTACTGGAGAAAGCACCTGATTGTGAGATTACGATCAGCTGTACTTTTAGCAGTTGTTTTAAATGCATTAGAAGAATAGTAACTTCCCAGTGATTACTTTTTTTAGTAACTGCTCAGTTTTTCTTTTCTTTCTTTTTTTTCCCTTTCTTTCCTTCCTACTTTATTTCTTTCTTTCCTAACTTTTCTTTTTCCTTCTTCCTTTCTCTTCTTTTTATTCTTTCTTTCTTTTTCTTTCTTCTTTTGCAGACAGAGATACTTCACCAGAAGAGCCCTGCATTCCTCCTCCCGTAACAGAATACCGTATGAAACTAGACTTACAATCCTGGGCCTAGAAAGCTTAGAACTAAGACGCCTCAAACATGATCGAAGTATTGCCCACAAGATTATATATGCTGCAATGTCCTGCCTGTCAACGACTACTTCAGCTTCAACTACAACAACACAAGAGCACATAACAGATTCAAGCTCAATATTAACCGCTCCAAACTTGACTGTAAAAAATATGACTTTAGTAATAGAGTTGTTGAAGCATGGAACTCATTACCGGACTCCGTAGTATCATCCCCTAACCCCCAACATTTTACCCTTAGACTGTCCACGGTTGATCTCTCCAGATTCTTAAGAGGTCAGTAAGGGGCATGCATAAGTGCACTACAGTGCCTTCCATCCCCTGTCCTATTGTCTCTCCTATATCCCATATATCTTCTCTTCTATCCCTATATCTTTCTTCTATTCTCTCATTGATTATTATACCCTATACTCTCTCTTCTATTCTTTCTCTAATTCTATTCCCTCGAAGGTGTCCTCTATTACCTTTATTGTGTATTATTGTGTATTAGACAAAATAAATAAATAAAAATAATTAATTAATTAATTAATAAAAATGCTAGATGTTCTGGAAACATTGTGGGAACGACAATGTATTTTTGCTTTTTCTTTGAAGTAGGGGGAGGTAGGATAGTTTTATTGCTCCAGGACCATAGTAGCTTGGGATAGGAAACTGGATGAATGTCATTAAATAACAACAATAACATACTGCTATATATTAACCTGAAGTCCACTGGTTGTTTCACTGAGTTCCTGTATTGCAAAGTATGGAGCAATTTACAAGAAGGGTCCACAGAATTGGCATCAAATTTTGTAGACTGCAGTTCACTTCGGCGATACAGTATAGGGCTGTTTTTGCTGCCCTATATAGACTTAGGTAGTTACTCTCCTGAAAATAAGGATCCAGTCTGCATCTTAAATGCAGATGTACCTCAAGAATTCTTTAACAGGAAACTGATACAGGTGGTCCTTGGCTCACAACAGTTCATTTAGTGATGTTCAAAGTTACAAAGGCACTGGAAAAAGTGACTTATGACAGTTTTTCACATGATTTTTCCATTATCCCCATGATCATGTGATCAAAATTCAAATGCTTGGCAACTGGTTCATACTTATGACCATTGCTGTGTCCCAAGGTCATGTGATTCCCTTTTGTGACCTCCTGATGATCAAAGTTAATGGGAAAGCCAGATTCACTTAACAACCATATCAACTACAGTGATTCACTTAACAACTTAGGCAAGAAGGGTCATGAAATGGGGCAATGTAGAGATAAAGGTCATGTAGAGGTTGTGTGCAGCAAACTGCCTACCTCAAGCATGCTTCAGATACCCACATGATCTCACCCAGTTCACATTGCCAGGATGATATAGGACACTATCCCTGGCTGGTACATGATCTTATCTAGTTTGTATCAACAGAATGTTCTTAAGGATTGGCGAGGAGAATTCACCAATAAAATGCTATTGCTCTTTGTTACCTTTTGTTGATTGGAAAACTGTATAAAAGCAATAAACACTGCAAAGGCAGTCAGACATCTTAGCATCCTGCAATGACTGGTCTCTAACTCCATCAGGGCAACATTCACTTAACAAATATCCCACTTAGCAACAGAAATGTTGGGTTCTATTATGGTCATAAATCAAGGATTACCTGTATTGATCTAAATGCCATGTAGGAAAGAATTGCTTTCCATAACTGATTTGTTTAGAAAAACTTTTGTATCCACTGAGTTAACTTAGAGATCGATAGATACCCCAAGGCATTAAAATAAGGGAGACCTTTCTCTATATAAGTAAACTATATTCTAACAAGTCCCTGTAGTTGTTGCCAATGGGGAAAAATACAACAAGGTGGCATTTGCAGCATTAGTAATTTATACAGAAATTCTCCAGAACTCTCTCTATATTTTTTCTTGGACCAATGTGGACATAATGCTGTTTGATCCACATGGTAAATGACATAACCTACAATCATATTACTTCTCCAGGATTGTATGACTGAAATACTAGCATGCACAGAAGAAAAAAAGGATACACTTACGCCCAGAAGTCTTCCACAGTATCAAACTTGGTAACAAGCCGCAGATTATCTTGCCAAGTTTTGCTCTTGTCATTTTTGAAGAACCACAAGGCCCACCTATGAATTAAAGGAAGGTACAGTGAAGTTACTAACCAGAACAAAGCGTTGAAAAAGGGGTGTGGCCAAACACCATGGCGAGATGGGTGTTCCCGCGCTCCACTGGGGAGCCCCAATATCCCCACCATTAGGAGGTCAGGAAGTCATCTAGGAAGGAAGATACAAGAGCATACTGGAGAGTGAGAAGGTAGTAAACAGAAGCTGGTGAGTATTTTTCGCTGATAGAAGCAAATGGACTGTTTTAAAAAATTAAAGGGGAACAAAGGACAGGAATTTAAAAAGCAGCATTCTAACTAACAGAGGACCATAGAGAAATTGAAAAAAAAAGAGAGGTGAAATTGAACTGATGCCTAACCTTTGAAGATTCGGAACTTTGTTAAAATTGAAGTGGTCATTTAATAGTTTGGCAAAGAAGTCTTTTCAATGAAACTACTTTGTTAATAGAACCGATTAAAATACAGATGAATACTATGGAATAAAAAGTAGATTTGGAAGCATGGGTGCCATCTACAGACTGGAAGAATATTTGCAATTGTGGTAAATTTTCATGGATGTTTTTACAGTTGTTGACCTTCAACGGGGAAACTCTTTTGATATCAAAAGTACTGTGCAAGGAGTAATATGTTGTTCTACATGAAAAACAACTTTGATCTGTTTGAATTAGTTTGAACTTTGAAGAAACTTTAATGTTGAAAAGAATAAGAGATTGGGGTCGTAAAGGCATAGACTGGGATACCAAAAGGCCTGTGGAATCAGACACCTGTTAACAGCTGGATTTTGTAACAGTAATGAATTCTTGATATGGATGACATGGAGATAAGTTATAATGAAGAATTGATGGTACAGTGGTACGTCTACTTAAGAACTTAATTCGTTCCGTGGCCAGGTTCTTAAGTAGAAAAGTTTGTAAGTAGAAGCAATTTTTCCCATAGGAATCAATATAAAAGCAAATAATGCGTGCAAACCCATTAGGAAAGAAATAAAACCTCGGAATTTGGGTGGGAGGAGGAGAAGGAAGAAGAGGAAGAAGACAGTCGCTGTCCAGAGTGAAGGGAGTGTTTATTTTCTCTGGGCGCTGGCAGAGGTTTATTCTCTCTCCAAGCGCCTAGAGAAAGGAAAATGCTTTGTTTGCTCTGGATTGCCAAAGCCTCTTTAAGCACCAACGAAAGGCTCCTCTGGCAGGCCAGAAAAGCCCGAGATGGCCGGGATTAAAGGGGGAATGGCAGGAAACTGGCTGGGCCTTCGTGCTGCACTCAAATTTCCTGGGAAATTTTTCCGGGCTTAGGTTCTTAAGTAGAAAATGGTTCTTAAGAAGAGGCAAAAAAATCTTGAACACCCAGTTCTTATTTAGAAAAGTTCTTAAGTAGAGGCGTTCTTAAGTAGAGGTACCACTGTATTTTAAAAAGACATTCATGATGAAATAAAAGATACAAAAATTCCCTATGGGACTTAAAAAGAGATTTTTTTGGTCTGAGAATTTGAAAGGAAAGAGGGAAAAAATTAAAGGATAACAATAAATGAGAGGTTAATAACGTCTGTAATGATGAAAACAAAGAACAAGAAGATAAGGAAGAAAAGATGAACTTAGAAAAGAATGAAAGCTACAGTGATAAAAAGAAAAAAGACATTGCAAATGGACAAATACTGTAGATGACTGTTCTGCCGGGGTGTTTCAACCACCCGTAATTACAGGGTAATTAGTCCAGAAAGACACACACCACACAATAAAAGGAAAACCCAAAAGTTTTTATAAACAGAAAAACAGAAACAGCTCCCTTTTTAACTGTCAAAGGGATTTTCTGGTACACCCAAGGCACAGTGAAATGCAATCCAATTGCTCACCCAATAACTGGGAAATTGAGTCCAATTCTAAAGTCCAGAAAGTCCACACACAATCTTGAACAGCACAAAAAACATGATCTTGACGAAACAATGAATCAGATAAACTGCCATGAGGCTAACACACCAGGCTGCACTTTTATCTGTAGCACTAATTACAGCAGCCCCACCCAACCACAGGTGGCCTCATTTTCTCTTATAATAATCCTTCAGTTGTTGTCTCCTATGCATCACTCTACGCATACGTGGATGTATCATTAATTCTTGTTCAGAATCCAGGGATGATACAGATGATTGATCTCCTCCTGGGCTGTCTGCCAAACTCCCCTCTTCCCTGTCACTCACGCTTCCTTGGTCAGAGGAGACAGATTCTACTGGAAGCAAAACAGGCCTGCAGCATGTGGATGTCTCCCCCACATCCACCTCCACATTGCTTGGGGCAGGAGCTGGGCCAGAGCTAACCACAACAGATGACTATATTGTAATTCATGATGATTTTACTGGGTTTTACAGAATTCAAAAGAAAATGGGGATAAAATATTGGCACCAAATGAAACAATTAAAAAAGAAGGGGAGAATAGAGGAGGTGGGGGAATATTGAAGGTAGAATTGGGTAAGTACTATTTTTAAAGAAGATGGGGAAAGCTTGAAGGAAAAGAAGATGGGGTATAAAGATAAAAAGAAGAAAAAGAGGGGGAAAGGGTCAAGAAAAGTGGAATAGAAACATGAAAATGGATGATTTAATAAAGAAAGGAAATAGATTTTTTTACTTGTTACTTCTTTATATTATTATGGTATATTATATTGTTATAATTGTGAATAGTGAATAAGACTTAATTAAAAGAGTAATGATTTGAAGGATTGGCTGTACTAAATGAAGTTTCAAATTAACTGGTGGAAGAAAGTGTAATCTTTTAAGTTATCACTTGTATATATTGGTTATAATGTGAATAATTCATGAAGATATAATTTAATGAAAGATTTCTGACGAGTATAGATGCTAGAGAATAATAAGATGACTATTTTTCTTTTTTCTTTCCTTTTTCTTAGACTTTTGTATTAGGATGTATAATATTGTCATAATTATTAATAGTGAGGAAATTCTAATTAAAAGATAATATCATTGGCTTTAGGAGGTACAAGCTTGGATTAGATAAATACTGTAATATGATTATGGAACCAAAAGAAGATTGTTTATTCAATCCCATATTTCATAGCAGATAGATGTATCTCTAATAAGGGAATTTATAATACAACTGTTGGAAGTAAGCATAAATTGTGCAGTTAATGTGTTCACATATAAAGTTTTCCTGATATAGCATCTGAACAATCTATAAATGTGAGTAAAATGGAAAAAATGGAAGTTGCAGTATCTTAAGTGTTCAATAATGATCAAATTCATTATTTGTAGAATATGATTTCTGCTCATGAGAGAAAAAAAGACCGAGGAAAGTTAATACATCTGAGAGCATTTTCTTATGTGATATCTATAACACCTGCACATGGTGTTATACTTACAGATGTTTCTTAACTACTTTTTGAAAACAAACCACCAAACCTTTCTTATACTGTTCTAGTATAATTAAATGCTTCCTTTAGCGACATTTAAATGTATGTGTTCAGAATACAGTGGTACCTCTACCTACAAACGCCTGTACTTGCGAACCTTTCTGGATAAGAACCGGGTGTTCAAGATTTTTTTGCCTCTTCTCAAGAACCATTTTCCACCTACAAACCCAAGCCTCTGAAACTGTAACCGGAAAGGGCAGGGGGAAGCCTCTGTGGGGCCTCCCTAGGAATCTCCAGGGAGGAAACAGGGCCAGAAAAGGCAGGGAGAAGCCTCTGTGGGGCCTCTACAAAACTCCTGGGAGGAAATAGGGCAAGAAAGGGCAAGAGAAACCTCCATGGGGCCTCTCTAGGAATCTCCTGGGAGGAAACAGAGCCTACACCCTCCCTGTGGTTTCCCCAATCACATGCATTATTTGCTTTTACATTGATTCCTATGGGAAAAAATGCTTCTTCTTGCAAATTTTTCTACTTAAGAACCTGGTCACGGAACGAATTAAGCTCATAAGTAAAGGTACCACTGTACTTATAGTTCATAAAAGAAATGGCAAGTAAGAAAAAAAGACTATTGAAGCCCAAGAAACAGACATAACAAAATAAAATGGTTTTCTCCATTTTATTACTAATACCTGTTCTGCAGGGGGTGCTTGATGATGTGCTCCACAGCTGTCTCGCCTCCCTCAGTCTTGTGCTCCTCATGTTCTTCATGTGTGCTTTCCTAATGTTTGAACAAATGGGCAATGCTATGGCAATTGACAGGATAGTCGTTTCTCTTTTTTTTTCTGAAGTCTTTACTGGCTAAACAATAACACAAGCTAAAGATGATAAACCCTGTAACAATTAGTCATTGCAGATTAAATAAAAGCTAACAGCCCCCCTCCCCCCAGAAATTGAGAAGCCCATACATTTCAGGCACATGTTCTTTCTGAAGAGCAAATCCAATACTAGAAAGCTTTTATCTGGACATACAGCATTAAGAGACAAAATCTATATGCCTTTTCTCCAGAATGGGAGAAGCAAATTATTTCTTCAAAATTTCATATCCTGGGCATACTAAGATTTTTTTTCCAAGACCTGTTCTAGCCCCAAGGAAAAACTGCTCTAGTTTCATGTATTTATGATCCCAAACAGACATAGTTCCTGCAGCATGAAACATCTCCCGGAAAAGGCTGAGCCACCATCTCAAAGGACAGGCAACAGAGTGGATAAACCAAGACAATTCTTGGCTAAACTGTACTGTATTAGCAAAATTACAAGCTCCCAAAATGTCTAACCTTTTCCAAATCTTTAGTCAAAGTAACAGGAAAATAAGCAGTTGGTGTCCTAGACTTTACTAACATCTTCATTTTACATAACAATCCCTAAGGCAAGCAGAGGCTGTTATTGTAGATTTTGCAGGTTTTGTTTAAAGAGGTAAAGAGAGTAAATAGATCTATGAAGGAAGACTCACTGCCCAATGAGCTGATGGCCTCCTTTTCATATCAGCTAGTTTGGACAAGTTATCATGGGCCTGCTTGTATTTTCTTCAAGCAACAGCTTGAAAATTGCTTTCATAAGCAACAATTTTATATTCCTATTCCCTCAATCCTCTCCATTTAGTGTTTAGAATCAGTATAGCATGGCAGACACAATTCACATGTTCTCCTAGCATAGATTCAGTACCTTTAGTAGGCCTACTATCACAACCACAGAAACAAGAAATGAGATTTCCCCAACATGCAGAATTTATTTTGTTATATTTAAAGATACAGGAACACACCACCCCCATTATAGTCAGGAATACAGGAACTTTGCTAGCTAAGTCATAGAAAAACTTTCCATCCAGTTGAGGCCATATAATGTAGGTCTTCCAATTTAATCTAAGCAGTGTAAAATCATTGTTTGGGATACATTCCAGGTTAGAAGGGTTCAGTGTGTGTATTTGCTTGGAAGTATATTGTATCCCATTGCGTTCAATTCAAGTCCTTCCTGATACAAAGCAGAACCTCATTTCAAATATATGAATCAGCCTAGCTCTATTTCTCCCCAACCAAAAGGGGTTCTCAAGACGTTAAACATGGAGTTGAATAATTAAGGCTCCATTTTTGTGAATACTGTCTCTGCAGCTTGCAACTTAAGAAAAAAGGAAAGAAAGCCTTGTAAAAATAACTCAATTCTGTATTACCTACCGTATTTGCTTCTGCCATATTTTACAAAATATTTTTTCCAATTCTTTTTACCAAGAAAGTACTTAGAGAACCTCTTGAAATCCCCAAACCAGGCAGGCTCTTCTTGGAAGACCAGAGAGTTGAGTGTATTTCATTTATAGAATCTATCAACTTCCTTTATTGGGTGGAGCATGACCTCATGGCAAAACAAGGTCATTGGATGCCTTTAATGTTAAAGGACCTGAGTCCATTTCTATATGACAAAATTATAACAAAAACAAAATAGACATCTGGGCAGGTGGGAGGGATAGTTACTGTGAAAGTAAAAACAAGAGGAATGCTGCATGACAGCAATTGTAGAGTAGAAAATAGATGTCAGTTTATTTTTTTTTAAAGTAGCCAGCATTTGAAGAATAGATCACTTTTCCCAAGTCAAATTACACCAGATTCCATTAACATTTAAGAAGCTCTACAGCATCATGATGTCAGCTGTCATCTATCAGCCTGTCCTTGTCTGCTCTTTTGGTCTGGACTCATCCCACAACAAGAAAGGGCAAGATACCTGGTTGTTGTGCCTAGGAAAAGCTTGGGACATTTTCCTGTTCCAGGCCAAGAGAATAATCCCCCTTCTGCCTAGAGCAGTGTTTCCCAACCTTGGCAACTTGAAGATATCTGGACTTCAACTCCCAGAATTCCCCAGCCAGCATCCGCTGGCTGGGGAATTCTGGGAATTGAAGTCCAAATATCTTCAAGTTGCCAAGGTTGGGAAACACTGGCCTAGAGAACCCCCTGACTGACACAAGATATTTATCTCTGTTTCATTTGGCCAGCTAGCATCACTGAGTGTTTACAGAGTTGGCCACTTGGCCCAAATAGTTCTGATAGCTGTCATTTGTTTCAGGTATTGCTTCTCAAGGCAATGGCCTAATAGAGGGGTGAGCACTATTGATGCTGCTTGTTTATTTGTTTATTTGTTTGTTTGTTTGTTTGCTTGCTTGCTTGCTTGCTTGCTTGCCTCCTTGCTTGCTTGCTTGCTTGCCTCCTTGCTTGCCTGCTTGCTTGCCTGCCTGCCTGCCTGCCTGCCTGCCTGCCTGCCTGCCTGCCTGCCTGCCTGCCTGCCTGCCTGCCTGCCTGCCTGCCTGCCTGCCTGCCTCCCTGCCTGCCTGCCTGCCTGCCTCCCTGCCTGCCTGCTTGCTTGCTTGCTTGCTTGGGCAAATAATTTGAACAGGTAGCCATCAGGAATGAGTGTTTCTCCTTTTTGGATGGTGTGGGAACAACTACAGATACAGTAGTACCTCTACTTATGAACTTAATTCATTCCGTGACCAGGTTCTTAACCAGAAAAATTTGTAATAAGCAATTTTCCCATAGGAATCAATGTAAAAGCAAATAATGTGTGTGATTGGGGAAACCACAAGGAAGGTGGAGGCCCTGTTTCCTCCCAGGAGATTCCTAGAGAGGCACCACAGAGGCTTCTCCCCACTTTTTCCGGCCCTGTTTCCTCCCAGGAGATTCCTAGAGAGGCCCCACGGAGGCTCCTTCCCACCTTTTCCAGCCCTGTTTTCTCCCAGGAGATTCCTAGAGAGGCCCCACAGAGGCTTCTTCCTGCCTTTTCCAGTTACAGTTTCCAAGGCTCGGGTAAGTGTAAGTGGAAAATGGTTCTTGAGAAGAGGCAAAAAAATCTTGAACACCTGGTTCTTATCTAGAAAAGTTTGAAAGTAGAGGCGTTTGTAGGTAGAGGTACCACTGTACTAGCATTCAGCTGTATGCCTGCAGCTGTCTCAAAGCAGACTGACTGAAAACAGCATTACAATTTCCTAAGGGTAACAATAAAGGCTCCAGTGGCACCTTAAATTAATTTATTACAGTATAAATCCTTGTAGCTCACAGTCCATTTCATCATGAACATAACATTTATTTAAGTTTACACATATCCATGAGCATATCGGTAAACGTATAAAGCTAAATCAGATTTTAAAAAGCTCTTGATATTATTCTGTCAGTATTTCAAGTGACTATTGAAAAATAGTCTCCACCAATTTATTTATTTATTTATTTATTAATCAGATTTGTATGCCGCCCCTCTCTGCAGACTCGGGGCGGCTAACAGCAATAATAATACAATGTAAACAAATCTAATATTTAAGTTAATTTAAAACCCCAATTTAGAAACCAATCATACATACTGACATACCATGCATAAATTTTATAAGCCTAGGGGGAGGGAAAGTATTATTATTATTATTATTATTATTATTAATTAGATTTGTATGCCGCCCCTCTCCGCAGTCTCAATTCCCCCATGCCTGACGACAGAGGTGGGTTTTAAGGAGCTTACGAAAGGCAAGGAGGGTGGGGGCAACTCTGATATCTGGGGGGAGCTGGTTCCAAAGGGTCGGGGCCGCCACAAAGAAGGCTCTTCCCCTGGGTCCCGCCAAACAACATTGTTTAGTTGAAGGGACCCAGAGAAGGCCAACTCTGTGGGACCTAACTGGCTGCTGGGATTCGTGCGGCAGAAGGAGGTCCCGGAGATATTCTGGTCCGGTGCCATGAAGGACTTTATAGGTCATAACCAACACTTTGAATTGTGACCGGAAACTGATCAGCAACCAATGCAGACTGCGGAGTGTTGGTGTAACATGGGCATGTTTAGGAAAGCCCATGATAGCTCTTGCAGCTGCATTCTGCACGGTTTCCAAACACTCTTCAAAGGTAGCCCTATGTAGAGAGCATTACAGTAGTCGAGCCTCAAGGTGATGAGGGCATGAGTGACTGTGAGCAGTGACTCCCGGTCCAAATAGGGTCGCAACTGGTGCACCAGGCGAATCTGGGCAAACGCCCCCCTCGCCACAGCTGAAAGATCTTCCCTAGCTTGGTGTCCCTTGGAATGAGGAGAGGGAGCATTGCCAAGCATCGCAGCAGTACGGGAGTTTCCCCATTCCGAGGAAAACCCCGATACTCCCAATAGTTGGGAGCTTGAAATCAGATGAGATCGAGCCAGAGATGCTCCATAGGAGTGGTGAAAGGGGAAGCACATATCAGTGTGTCCAGGGGAATCGCAAACCTCCCAGGGAGCCAAGAGTAGCCTCCTGACCATTAGCTGAGAAGAGACAACTCAGTCACCATTAGCTGGGACGGCCACCACTTGAACAATTTAAACAAGGAAGTGAAGTCACCTGGCTGAGCTGGTTTTTTTTAAAGTGATTTTTTTGGATGATAATGGGGAGAGGAAATAGCTTAAATACATGAAAGAAGTTTAAAAGCTCTTTGAAGATTGGCCACAGGGTGGTGGTAGTTTTTTTAATTTTTAATTTTTAAACCACTCCCTGGTGGGATTTAGCAGTGGGGAAAGTGGAAGAGCTGAAAAAAGGCTTATGCTGATATAAACTGATTTGCAAGTGCCCGTGAAAGTATTTTTTCTATATATATAATTATTGTTTCCTCCTATCATTTTGCTATTTTACTGAATTTTTTTCCAATAAAGTTGTGTAAGGCCATTGAATTTATATTGGCACTGAGTAACAGTGCCATCTAGTGACTAAAGTTGGTATACTATAGCCTTCACAGCACGGCTGTAGCCTTTACTATTTTAGACTGATAAGACAGGGTATATAAGAATAATACTGTAATGTGCGGATTCTGTGGAAATGTACTGTTTTGACTTTGCACATTTTTTGCTTTGGAAAAAACTATTTTTCTTTCTTTTGTACTGGTTGTGGATTAAGGCAAGAAGAGCCTGAAATGTAGAAGAAATGAGGGGTTTTTTTTCTTTTGACCCTCATTTTATTATTATTATTATTATTATTATTATTATTATTATTATTATTGGAGGCAATTTATTTTTTAGTAATACGGTGGATTTTTTCTTTTTCTTTCTTTTTTGTTGTTGTTATCTATTCTCTCTTATATGGAATTTTGAATATACTTTTTCTACTGGAAATTTATTTTTTGGAATTTTCCTTTTTCTCTTTTTCTCTTTTTTTTGGGAGGAAATTATTATGGAGACTTGTTTTTTCATGATTGGATTATTGAAGACTTGGATTATCTTCATCTGTTTGGAGTTTTTTAACATATCAAAATACATAGGAATTTAATTTCACTATTTTTTGCTCCTTTCTTTTTGCTCTCTTTTTATATTTTTTAATTTTTGCATTTTTATTGGATTACAATAAAATACAATATTGTGTTACAAGAATTGATAAAGATGGAAAAGAAGAAGATACTATCATACTCGTCAGTAGCAACCACATTAACAACATAAAGTCCAGCACAGAAAACAACAGATACTGCAGATAGGTTTAATACTACAGAATTGAAGAACATGATGCAAGCTATGCAAGCAGATCTTCAAGATACCATTAAAGAAAGTATAGGTAAAGTGGAAGAAGAGTTAAAAGAAGTTAAAGAATTGATAGAAAAGAATGAAAAACGTTTACAGAAAATGTTATGGAAAGTTGAAGCAACTGAGAAGAGGAGGAGAGTTGGATGATCGACTCACAGAAACAAACAAATGACAAGAGAATACAATTATTACACTGAAGATGGACCATTCTGAATATTATTTATGTTTTCAAAATGTGGTAGAGGAGAAGGGAGAAAACCTGGGGAAGAAAATGGTAGAAATCTTGGCAGAGGTGATGGAAGAAAGTAAAGAAAAGATACTTAATGATATTGATGAAATACTCAAAGTCCATAGTAGATATGTGATGAAAAATAAACTCCCTAGAGAGGTCCATATAAAATTTACAAAGAAATCACTCAGAACATAAATTCTACAAAAGCTAAGAAATACTACTACAGTGGTACCTCGGTATTCGACCATAATCCGTTCCAAAAGTGTGGTCGAGAACCGATTTGGTCGAGTACCGAATTAATTTATCCCATAGGAAATAATGGAAATGGGTTTAATTGGTTTCCAGCCCCTATTTCCTTTATTTCCTATGGGATAAAGATATGAGGTCTAAACACTCCAAGCTGTAGTTAGGGTGGGAGCAGTTTCGGGGGGGCTCCTTTCCTCAGTGGTTTGTCTTCCCTTTAAGCAGTTACACCAACTTTCTCTTTCCCGAGAGTAGCGACGGCAGCAGAGGCTCTAAGGTATTGCAGCCGCCCCCCCCCCACTCCCTACAGCTTGGAGCGGAAGGGTGTAGGAAGGGTGGGGCGGCTGCAATTCCGGCAGTTTCGGGTGGGCTCCTTTCCTTTAAGCAGTTACACCAACTTTCTCTTTCCCGAGAGTAGCGACGGCAGCAGAGGCTTTCCTTAGAGCAGCAGCAGCGCCGGGAACGTCAGAGGCTTCCCTTTCTCATCTCACGTTCCCGGCGCTGCTGCTGCTCTAAGGAAAGCCTCTGCTGCCGTCGCTACTCTCGGGAAAGAGAAAGTTGGTGTAACTGCTTAAAGGAAAGGAGCCCCCCCGAAACTGCCGGTATTGCAGCCGCCCCCCCCCCCCCACTCCCTACAGCTTGGAGCACGACTGGGAGGCTGTTTAGTGGGCGGCCAGAATGGGCGTGTCGGATTCCGACTCCCATTCCTTCTCACTCATTTCAGATAATAAACAAAATTTTCTGTGGCTGTTCGGTATCCGAATTTTTGTTCAGATACCGAAGCAAATTTTTGCCGAAAATTTTGTTCGGTATCCGAAATGTACGAGAAAGGAAGCGTTCGAGTACCGAGGTACCACTGTATTAAGTATAGAGGAAAGGAGATAGTGATATTAAAACAAGTACCAAGAAGAGTCAGAGATTTGAGTAGAGAGTATAAATTTATTATTTATTTATTATTTAGATTTGTATGCCGCCCCTCTCCGCAGACTCTGACAAAGACTCTGATAAATGTCTGACAAAGTGTTTGATTGAGAGAGGAACAAACTTTAGATGGCTGAAGGGGTGGTGAGGAAAATAAAAATGACTAAACAAAACTTTTTGGAACTTGCAAATAAATCAGGGAGATGGTTAGTTTACAAAATGAAGAAGGAAAAAGAAAAAAATGGATTAAACAATTTGAAGATGCTGACGGAAACTTACAACATTGAAATGAGGAAATTAAAAAGATAATGTGGACATATTACGATGACTTATATAAGCAAGAGAAAATAACTGAGTGGAATATAGATGAATATTTGGAGAAAATGGAATTACCAAAAATACCAGAGAAATGCAAGAATTTGTTACAGGAAAAAATAGCAATGATGGAATTAAGGGAGACAATAAAAAGACAGGGGAAAAAAGTACCAGGACCAGATGGGCTGCCAGGAGGTGTATAAGACATTTGACGAAAATTGGGAATTGTGATGCTGGAGCTCTATAATGAATTGTTATTAGAAGCTAAGATACTGGACTCATGGACAGAAACATTTATAACTTTGATTCCAAAAGAAGAGACAGACTTACAGAAAATTTAAAATTTTAGACCAATTTCACTTTTGAATGCAGGCTACAAAGTTTTTGCTTCAATAATGGTGAATAGACTTAAAATATTTCTAAGTGAATTTATACTCAGATCAAAATAGATTTTTACCCAAAAGTCAGATTATCCAAAAGACAATATGCAAATGATTTTGAAAGCTCTAGAGTACTGTGAACAGTACCCCAAAAAACAAATGGCTTTAATGTTTTTAGATGCATAGAAGACATTTGACAACGTGAATTAGCAATTTTATGACAATGCAATTTCAAAAATGGATTTTGGAAAGAGATTTATCAATGTAATTAAAACAATTTACAGTAATAATATAAACTACAAACATTCACAGATGACTTGGTGTTCAAATTGAAAGAACCATTAGAGACTGAACTTAAATTAATATAACACATTGAAAAATACGGAGAGGTGGTGGGATTAAAAATTAATATAGAAAAAAATATGAAAAATATGATGGAAAAACAAAAGAAATATGAAAAATATGATGGAAAAACAAAAGAAGAATTAGTTGGGAAGTTAAATGGGCAGATCACAAAAAAAGTAAAATATTTAGGGATTCAGTTAACAGATGTATGACAATTAAGGAAGATAATTATAGATTTAACAAAATTGCAAAAGATATGGAAAAATCTTCAATTATCACTGATAGAAAGAATATCATTAATTAAAATTAATATACTGCCATGATTCCTGTTTTTATTCTCAACAACACCAATAAAATTAAAGAAAAAATTCTTTAAAGAAGTAAATAAAATTATATTGAAGCATAAAAGTTGCAAATCAGAACAATGTGTCCCTTTCCAGGAGACTCTGCATTTTTCATATGTAGTGATCTAATGGTGAAGACAATTGCTTAAATGTTAGGCATGAAAGTGGCTGGGTCACCTTGAATCAATTGCTTTCTCTCTCTCAGTTCAACTTACTTCACAGGATTGTTGTTAGGGGGAAAATAGGAGGAAGAAGGAGTATTAGTTACTTATAAAATAATAAAGCTGGGATAAAAATGTAAATAAATATATAACAAATAAATGGTTAATAGTTTTCCAAACTAAAGTAGACCTTTCAATTGTGTAATCAATAAAGCCCAGCAATGAACTAATTAATCTGATATTCAGGTTTCTGACCAGAAATAAATAATATTTATATTTATATGTAAATATCTTTATATATTTAAATATATTTAAATATAATACAATAAATAGAAATATTTATTTGAAAAAACAATGTTTAGTGTTTTGATTTGGCACCTCTTTGATATGGGCAGAGTGCTTGAAGTTATTTATAAACTGCACGAAAGGCAATAATTCAGCTGGCAGAAAGGGTAAGCTTCATTCATTTCCTGCATGTCCTGCATATTTCTTCATATATATTTCTATTCCTTGCCAGGAAAAAAGTGCAATCCTGTTTTCAAAAATAGAGAAAAAGCTTTTTTTTTTTTCAAAAGCTGTCAAATCCCAAATATCCTAAACACTTCACTGATAAATTTAATATACAGAAATAACATTACTGTCATTTGTTTACACGGCAGGAAATAATTTTTGAAAAGTTTCCACTTTCTTTTGTTTTCCTAACCAACAAATATAACTTTAGGTTGATTTCTTCTGACTTCATGAGGACTAGCTTTTAACTACAATTACAAGATTAATTACAATTACAAGATTCAGACACTGTGTTTTGTGTGAATTTGGCATTGTGTTTCATAACTATATTTATGACTTTAGAGTGGTTTGCATCAATAGCAACAGCAATAGTACTTAGACTTAAATACTGCTTTATTTATTTATTTATTTATTTATTTATTTATTTTATTTCTTTAGTCCAATACATAATACACATTGAAGAGAATAGATATGTAGTAATATAACTAAAGAAACTAATAGAAGAAAAGATAGGTGAACAAATTTGAAAGGAAGAAAAGATAAATGAGATAAGGAGAGACAATTGGACAGGGGATGGAAGGCACACTGGTGCACTTATGCATGCCCCTTACTGACCTCTAAGGAACCTGGAGAGGTCAATCGTGGATAGTCTAAGGGAGAAATGTTGGGGGTTAGGGGTTGACACTACTGAGTCAGGTAATGAGTTCCATGCTTCGACAACTCGGTTGCTAAAGTCATATTTTTTTTACAGTCAAGTTTGGAGCGGTTAATATTAAGTTTGAATCTGTTGCGTGCTCTTGTGTTGTTGCGATTGAAGCTGAAGTAGTCATTGACAGGTAGAACGTTGCAGCATATGATCTTGTGGGCAATACTTACATCGTGTTTTAGGCGTTGTAGTTCTAAGCTTTCAAGACCAAGGATTGATAGTCTGTTTTCGTAGGGTATTCTGTTTCGAGTGGAGGAGTGAAGGGCTCTTCTGGTGAAGTATCTTTGGACATTTTCAAGGATGTTGATGTCCAAGATGTGATGTGGGTTCCAGACAGATGAACTGTATTCAAGGATGGGTCTGGCAAAAGTTTTGTAGGCTCTGGTTTATAGTGCTTTACAACACCCTCTAAGCAGTTTACAGAGTCAATGTATAGCGCCCAACAGTCTGGGTCCTCATTCTACTGACTATGACATGATGCAAGGCTGAGTCAAACTTGAGCTGGCCAAGATCAAATTCCTGGCAGTTGGCAGAATTAGCTTGAAATACTGCATTCTAATCACTGCACCATCATGGCTCGTCAATCCAGGCACTTGAACTCATTCAACAGATTATAGTTAAGGAAACACAGGAATATTATTACAGGGGACCCTGACAAGCTTAGGCCTCGGTAACCCACTTATGCAGAGAGAATACGGAGTAGCAGATTTGGGGCTAAATCTGAACCAATGACAGAAAATGCAGAAACAATGAGATTCATACAGGCTTTCTGAGATAAACACCCCAGGAAATATTTGAGACGGAGCAGTCATCTTAATATACAGAAAAGTAAGGACTCAGGA
This sequence comes from Erythrolamprus reginae, assembly GCF_031021105.1. Lineage (NCBI taxonomy): Eukaryota > Metazoa > Chordata > Lepidosauria > Squamata > Dipsadidae > Erythrolamprus > Erythrolamprus reginae. Next base: position 100,711,862 of record NC_091951.1, read on the forward strand.
TTATGTAATAGAGAGCAAAACGGAAAGGTAGATAAAGCATTCAAATATATAGGAATAAAGAAAATAAGTTGGTAAGAAAATATTATATGGATAGGTGGAGAAAAAGTCTTACATTGTAAATGCTTGGAACTCAAAGTTGTCACAGGAGCGAAACAAGCAAGCGAAACAAGAATCCATCTGATGATATGAGTACTTAGGAAGTTCAAATATGATGGGACAGAAAATAAATTATTGCAATAGCCCAGTGTTTCTCATGCTGGCTGGGGAATTCTGGGAGTTGAAGTCCCCACATATTAAAGTTGCCAAAATTAAGAAACACTGCTATAGCATTTTGAGATGAATGAAAATGCAAGTTTAAATTACATTTGGATAGCAAAGATAGTAGAAGAGCAGATCTTTTAGATCTAAAAAGGAAGAAAAAGAAATGTCCAGAAAAGAAAATGACCCCTTCAAAGACAGCCCATTTCTAACATATTTGTTGTGAATAAATCAAGGTAGATATAAATCAATTTGAAGAACACCTTTATGGATAAATCAGCATTCAACAGCTTAATGGCTCACACCTCTTTTGCTCAGGTGGACAATAGTACTATAAAACTAATGTTTGATGTATCTATCTACCCATATACTTAGTAGGTTGCTTTCATTTAAAATTCCTGCCATTATAATCAAGCATGTTGGCTCCTCACCAATACTGTCTGCAGCTCTTTCCTGCCTGTCCAGAAATTTCTTTTTGGGGTCAAAATGGAGATCAAGAACCTACCTCCCCCAATAGAGTCATTTTTCCAAAACATTTGCTTTGTCTAAAAGTACCAAACAGTGGTACCTGGAGATTCAGAAGAGGTATTATTATTATCTCTGAACTTCTGGAAGTCATACATTCAGATTGATGAAGCAGAGCTGCCTTTAAGGATATGCAGTGCATCTAGCACAGCTTCACCGGTCCAGAATGGAACAGAAATCAATATACAAGTTTTTCAAAAAACAAAAACAAAAACCTCACTATGTATCAGAAATACACAATACTGTATGTTTCAGAAATCCTTATCATAACCAACATTCTTTCTTTCTTAGATATATTTTACTATGAGTATCTCCTCTATAACCTTCATCATGTATTTTACTATGTGTATGTGTGTGTGTGTATGTGTATACCCACTAAAACCCTCATTGTGTATTGGACAAAATAAATTTTAAAAAATAAATAAAGAATAGTCTTGCCCATTCTAAGCCAGCATTATAACATTGCAATTGTTAGGACTAAGATTTCTTTGGCCACGTTTCCAATGAACCTGCAGTTCTTACATACAGTACATTGTACATTGCCCCAATTGGATGCAAAGCTCCAAAATGTTTCATGAATTTAAATTTTTATTCCTATAATAATGTTTCATTCCTGTGTCCTACATTTGAAAGTTGTATATGTTTTATCTTTATTCACAGACATTTGTATTGATTCAGGTGATCCATGATCTAATCTCAGTTTCTTCAGGAGAAAAAGCAGGGCAAACCCTCTAACAGTAATGTCTGCTTCTTATAATTCAAGAAGTAAAATTTTCTCTACAGATGGAGACTCAATGGTAACTTGTTTTCAACACTTTTCTCCATGGAACACTAAATCATTCTCCTGTCAATCATGTAATCTGCAATCCAATATGGTACAAATACATAATGCAGAGCAAAGGCAGAAAAATAAATATCAAAATACATGAATTGCATAATTCATTTATTATAAAATGTACTCCTACAAATGTAATATATTACATCTTCTCAGTGGAGTATAAACGATTAAAATTTACATAAAGTTTGTTATTGCTGTTGTTAGTTGCGAAGCCATGTCCAACCCATCACGACCCCATGGACAACGTTCCTCCAGGTCTTCCTATCCTCTACCATCCCCCAAAGTCCATTTAAGCTCACGTCAATTGTTTCAGTGACTCTATCCAGCCACCTCATTCTCTATCATCCCATTCTTCTTTTGCCCTCAATAGTTGCCAGCATTAGGCTCTTCTCCAGTGAGTCCTTCCTTCTCATTAGGTGGCCAAAGTATATGAATTTCATCTTCAGGATCTGGCCTTCTAAAGGGCAGTCAGAGTTTATCTCCTCTGCGACTGACCGGCTTGATTGCCTTGCAGTCCAAGGGACTTGCAGGAATCTTCTCCAGCACCTTAATTCAAAGGCTGTGGGTTAACTATCCATGTCTACAAGAATGTGGAATGCCCTCTGTGGATATGATAGGATAAAACCTATGTACCTGGTTAAGGCAACCCACTCCTTTGATTAGTTTAAGGAAATAATTATTCATTTAAGCTTCCGTTTACCTAAGGCAATTAAAACCCTTCTGTTTGTCCAAGATAAAAACTAACTAGATACTCTTCTGTTTATTTAGCAATCGTACATTGACAGGATTTTGTCTGTATGCTATATGTCATATATTAACCATTCACATTGTAACTAAGTTAAAAAGTTAATTCTTTATATTTGTATACACAAGAAACTTGTTATAAATAATAAACTTGCAAATCCGGAGACAGAGCTTCTGAACATGAGGCAACTCTGCTCATCTCAGAGAGATTCAAACTGGACAAAGCATTGTTCAAGAAATCGTGTCTCTGTGTCTGTAATTTCTACAAAAGGCCTCAATTCTTTGGCACCTAGACTTCCTTATGGTCCAACTTTCACAGCCATACATTGCAACCGGGAAAACTGTAGCCTTGACTATACACACTTTTGTTGACAGGCTGGGTTCTCTGCTTTTCAGTATGCTGCCTAGATTTGCCATAGCTTTCCTCCCCAGGAGCAAGCATCTTTAGATTTCCTGGCTGTAGTCCCCATCTGCGGTGATCTTGAAGCCCTAGAAGATAAAATCTGTCACTACCTCCATTTCTTCCCCATCTATTTGCCAGGAATTGAAAAGGCCAGATGCTATGATCTTAGTTTTCTTAATGCACTCTTTGCACGCTCCTTCCTCACCCACATCAAGAGGCTCTTTAGTTCCTCTTCACTTTCTGCCATTAGAGTGGTATCATCTGCATATTCGAGGTTGTTGATATTTTTCCCGGCAATCTTAATTCCAATTTGTCATTCGTCTAGCCCTGCCTTTCTCATAATGTGCTCTGCATATAAGGGCAAATTTATACAGCCTTGCCAAACTCCTTTCCCAGTTTTGAACCAATCAGTGGTTCTGTAGCCAGTTCTCACTGTTGCTTCTTGACCAGCATATAGGTTTCTCAAGAGACAAATAAGGTTGTCTGGTACTCCCATCTCTTTAAGAATTTGCCACAACTTGTTGTGAGCGACAAAATTAAAGTCCTTAGCATAGTCCAGATCTGCTTCTGGAATTCCCTAGCTTTCTCCATAATCCAGCGTATGTTGGCAATTTGATCTCCAGTTCCTCTACCTCTTCAAAATCCTCCCTGTATTTCTGGTAGTTCTCAATCCAAATACTGCTGGAACCTAGCTTGTAGGATTTTGAGCATAGCTTTGCTAGAATGTGAAATGAGTGCAATGGTGTGGTAGTTTGAACATTCTTTGGCATTGACCATCTTTGGAATTGGAATCCAAACTGACCATTTCCAGTCCTGTGGCCACTGCTGAGTTTTCCAAATTTGCTGGCAAATTGAGTAAAGCACTTTTACTGCATCATCTTTTAAGATTCTGAATAGCTTAGCTAGAATATTGTCACCTCCACTAGCTTTGTTGTTGTCAGACTTCCTAGGGCCCATTTGACCTCACATCCCAGGATGTCTAGCTCAAGGTCAGTGACCACCCCATCATGGTTATCAGCAACGTTAAGCTTGTTCTTGTAAAGTTCTTTTGTGTAGTTTTGCCACCTCTTCTTAATCTCTTCTGCCTCTGCTAGGTCCCTGCCATTTTGGTCCTTTATCATGCCCGCATGAAACATTCCCTTCACATCTCCAATTTTCCCGAAGAGCTCTCTGGTCCTCCTTATTCAATTGTTTTCTTCTATTTATTTGCACTGTTCATTTAAGAAGGCATTCTTACCTCTCCCAGCTATTCTCTGGAATTCTGCATTCGGTTGGGTGTATCTTTCTCTTTCTCTCTTGCCGTTTGCCTCTTCCTCAGCTATTTGCAAAGCTTCCTCAGACAGCCATTTTTCTCTCTTGCATTTCTTTTCTAGGCGCCAAAGAATTGAGGACTTTTGGGATGGTTTTAATTGCTACTTCTTGTAAAATATTGTGAACCTACATCTATAGTTCTTCAAGACAGACAGATCGTTGCAGAGAGCTCTGACAAAACATGAACCACTGGACTGGAGAAGGAAATGGAAACCCACTCAGGTATCTTGCCATGAAAACCCCCATAACCATATAAACTGCCTTAAAAATATTAACTATAGGTTTCTGGCAATTATGTCATTATATGTTTATGTGAATATACATACAGTATATGTATGTAGTGGTGGGCTCCTATGGGAATGGTCAGGAATGCAGTTCCGGTAGCAAAATTTGGAGCTCCACCCCAGAGCACCCAATTTGCACTGAAAGATGTTGAAACAAAATGCATAAGACATGCCCACAGTGTGGTAGTAAAAATGTTGGTAGCCCATCACTGTATGTATGCATAATGAAAGGTAACTATCATCAACTCTAGCTCTGAAGGCACTATGAAAGAAATCCAGTGGCTGCTATGTGTTAAGTGCAAATCTTATTTACAGTGAAATAAAAGTTTGTTTATTTACTGTATTTAGTCTTTTTCTCATGCCTGCATGGTATGGTAAATTTAAATTATTGGACTTGGGGAGGGATTATAGACACAATAGGAAGAGGAAGAGGAAGAGAAGTTTATTGGTCATGTGATTGCATACATAAGGGATTTGCCTCCAGTGCATAAGCATACTGTATATGCAGATATGTCCAACTATGTACATTTTTACTTAGTAAATGTTATGAAAATCAACATGACTTTTCTGGTTGCATTATGAAAGATCTTTACATGAGACCAACAATCCATCTGCTGGCACCATTTGCTTGTCCCCATAGGCCAAACAGATGCCAAGGAAGGAATTTATTTCAATCCTGAAGGTCAACCCCCACCCGAGACCTACACAGGCTTAACTATGTCACCTGTCTGTGACAACTAATCGTTTGCTCTCACCTTCTTCCAAGTGACAGGGCAGCTTTTCAGTCCAGACTAGCCCGCGGCTTCCAGAGCCTAGAAAAAAGGCTGGGCCACCTGCTAAAAACCTCCTTCTGATTAAATCGATGCATATTTTGGCAACCAAGAATGGCAGGGGGTCTGGTGAAAAGACCAGGCCTATGTGGGAGGGGGGGGTTTGCATCCCTCGGCTGTCATCTGAGCTCAGGGTCTCCCTGCCGCCCTTTACCTTTGCAAATTGAGCTAAGAACTCCCCCCTTTCCACTAAGCTCTTCACGGTGCCCCACCCAGCTCTCGCCTCCTCGTTGCTGGAGCTCCTTCTCCGCTAAGGGGCAGGAAGGTATATTGCGTTCTTTCAGATGCTGGGGGAGGGGAGGGCAAGTCGGCGGGCCGTAAGCTAGGCCGGGGGGGGAAGGGGGGGGGTCTTGCTGCTGCATCTGGGCAGGACCGAGGGGCGGGGAGCGCGGACTTGCGCGCTGTGATGAAATCCCCTCGCCGGCGGGTATAGGGAGACGGGCGGCTCATTGCAATATTCAGCAGCGGCAGCCAACGGAGGAGGCCCCGTCTTTCGTCTGCTCTCTCCTCTCCGCCTCCTCCTCCTCTCCTCCCCCCGCCAGCCGCTCCATGGCAGAGCTGCCCTGACTCCCCCGCTGCACCGCGCCGCCTGCCCGCCGACAGCCCCGCCCGCCCAAACCCGCTCCGGCCCGGAATGATCTGAACCTTCCGACAGACAAGCAAGCCGAAAGCCCAGCGCCAGCGCCGATCGCAGGTGAGGTGGCGCCTCAGGCCACGCTTTCCTTCCCCCTCACAGAGCCGGGAGAGGAAAAGGATGGGGCGGTGATGTGGGGGGGGGGGGAGACAGAAACGGCAGGTCGGTCTCAACGCCGCCCTGAAGGTGAAGCCCTCAGGTATTCTGCGCAGGGTTGCAATCTCCCCAAGCAAGCGGAGCCTTTCTTCTTTCTTTGGAGAAGCAGAGCAGAAATGGCCGGTCTCCTCAGATATTCTGCCCGCCAAAAAAATCTGCGGCCATTCCTTTGACTCTCTCCCCCCCACACACACACACCGTTGTCGCCCCTCCCCATTTCCTCCTCTGGTTTCAAGGACGCGGAGTCACCCCTCGTTTTCACCCTCGTCTCCTTCTCGTGGGCGAAATAGCATCCGCGCGCGCGGGCGGGCGCTCTCGCTCCCTCTTCTCCCCCCCCCCTCCCGCCATCGCTGCTTTTGAGGAAACGGGCTGCCGAAAGGTGTTGCTCCCCCCTCGCAGCTGCAACCCCTGAGTCAAGCGAGGTAGGCCCGGGCTAGGATGGCAGATCAGGGCGAGGGGGACCAGCTGTTGCAGCAGTAATAACTATGCCCGGACTTGTTGAATTGGGGGGGGACGAAGGTTATCCTTCCCTGAGGGACCAACATGGCTATGGAGGAGCCCAGACATCCCCACCCTCCCTTCCTCTTCCCATTTGGAGACCCAAGGGAGACGGTCTCCTGCCTGTGCCAGCACACTTAGCTGGCAGGAAGGCAGTGCTTGCGAGGAGATACCCGCTGAAGAATAGGAATAATAATAATAATAATAATAATAATAATAATAATAATAATAATAATAATAATAATAATACAATTATTATTATTACTATTATTATTATTTAATAATTTATTAGATTTGTATGCCTTGTCCTCTCCAAAGACAAGGTTATTTTGGTGACTATTGTACTGTGAAGTGTGGTCTGAGCTATCCCCCATCTCTTTTAAAGCCTGACTCATCCCTCCCCCCTCATCCATCCCCAATAATCTTATCCTCTCGCTAGTCCTTTTGCTGAAGCCATCTTCCACCCCTTGTCTTGTCTCCATGCAGAGCTCAGTGCCGGGATGGATGTGTTTATGAAGGGCTTGTCCATGGCAAAGGAAGGGGTTGTTGCTGCAGCCGAGAAGACCAAGGAAGGGGTGGCGGTGGCAGCCGAGAAGACCAAGGAAGGCGTGCTGTATGTTGGTAAGGTTGCTGCAGGCAAAGCTGCAGAGCTGCCCCTCTCACTTATGCACCCCCCCTTGCAGGGAAACAAATCTGCCAAGCAGAGAGAGAGAGATAGAGAGAGAGAGAGGAAGGATTAAGAGAGAAGGAGGAGGCAGGCTTCCATTGGTTAGGGTTTTATCATTATTCTAGTTGATTCCTCCAAAGTGACACCGACTTCCCTTCCTCAATAATTATTTCTGTCTGTGCAATGATTCTAGATAAGAAACAGACAAAAAAAAGAGTCCAATGGTAGGATTTATTTCTGAGCTTTTTTTGTATCCAATCTTTTTTGACTGCGTTCAGTATGCAAAAGATTTCATCTTGTAGGGCTCGCCTTTACCTATGAGATTACATTTGATTTTCAAATCACTATCATGTCTCCTTTCCTTCATAAGATGGATAAGATTTCAGATCCAATTAAGAGAACGCTGGTTTAAAGCACTGGTTTATTTCATTTTGGTTTAGTATGTTGTGTGAACCAAACCAATTATAAAAGCCTCTCTACCTTTTCCTTTACGATTTGAGACTGCTTCATTTCTGAGATGCGATTCCCTTTCTGTAAAGATGCAATTCCGTCCACGAGGTGAGTGTTGTGGAGTCTTTCTGCTACTCCATACATAAGAGGGAATGCTTCCATTCTGCAAGGAAAAACAACAACATTGAGATATCTCAAAGCCTTTTTCCTATAACAAACTCTAAGGCCCACGATTGCAGTGTCCCTTGAGAAACAGCAAGGATGTGACAGATTATGGATTCATCTTAGTGTTCAATTTTAGCTAGTTTTATAAATTCACCATTAGCAACCATTCCCCCACAATACTTGAATAAATCATTCCTTCACTAATACTATATTCTTTTTTGAAATGATGAGACCCACTCCCAAGTTCTTCATTCCAGAGATCCATCTATCAACTTCTTATTGTTCCGTTTAGTCATTCATCATCCTAGTGCTGACTCACAACCTTCCTATATTTCTTCCTTGCAAAACTGTAAACTCAATATAAATAACGCAGTAATTGAGTGAGTGCAATTGTAACTGATTATAATGTCATTTGCAAAAAGCAAGGCAACAAAAATCTTCAGCAAGACCATAGGTCAGTGATGGCAAACCTTTTTTGGCTCGGGTGCCAGAAGGCACTTGTGCGTGCCCTTTCCCTCACACATACACACAACCCACACACACACACTACCCCTCGTGCGTATGCATACAGGCTTCACTGAACCTCCAGACTTCCGGTAGACCCGTTAGGCTGTTTTTTGCTCTTCTCGGGATTCAGGAAAGCTTCCTAAAGCTTGGGGGGGGTGAAATACCGCCCAATGGCCCAACCGGAAGTTTGGAAACATTGGACCCTTTTTCAACATAAATTCCCATCACTGGTATAGGTAGTTCTCAACTTACAACCATTTATTTAGTGACCATTTGCAGTTATACCAACATTGAACAAAGTGACTTTTGATCATTTGTCACGTGACCATTGCAGCATCTTCATGGTCATGTGATCAAAACTTGCACCCTTGGCAACTGGCAGGTATTTAGGATGGTTGCAGTGTCCTGGGGTCATGGGATGACATTTTGTGACCTTCTGATAAGCAAAGTCACTGGGAACTCAAAGTCACTCAACAACAGTGTTACTAACCTAACATCTTCAGTGATTCACGTAACAACTGTGACAAGAAGGATCATTAATTGGGCAAAACCAGGGGTGAAATGCTCCCTTTTCGCTCATGCCTGTCAGCCATTGGACAGCCAGTTGCGAAGGGAGTGTGAGGCTCCGCCCACCTGCCTGGATGCCACTATTTGGGTTCTTTTACCCTCTGAGCATGCACCGAACGCTTTGCACATGTGCAGATGGTAAAAAAAAAAACCAAATGGCAGCATCCAGGCAGGTGGGTGGAGCCTCACCTTCCCTTTTCAACCGGCTCTACAATGACCGACAGGCACAAACAAACCAGGAACATTTCAGCCCTGGGCAAAACTGACTTTACAATTGTCTTGCTTAGCAATGGGCATTTTAGGTTGTTGTGGCTGTAAGTCAAGGACTACCTGAACCAAGATCAAAGGGAAGGGATTTGAAATAGTAATTTATAACAGATTTTTCTTAGATATATATACAGGGGGGAAAATAATGAGAGACATGTAAATGACCCTAATGCTGTAAATCAATTCTTGTCAGGAGGGGGAGAAAGCAGTTATGATAAACAAGAAAGAAAAAGCAATATGATGTAGACTATACTATCTATTAACCTGGATACATTCCATTCAATTCTTTTCCTAATTTGTTTTTCTCAGCCAGTTAGGAATCTGGCCTTAAACTCTCAAAGGCAGACAATAAAATTGATTTGAACTAAATATGAATCTAGGTCTTTCCCCCCAGAATCTCTACATTTTGCCAAATCAAATCATTAAAAAGTCTCCAACTGTGATCTGCCACCATGGGGATTGCTAGGCACAACTTAAAAGAAATGCTGGTTAAACTGTAGAATTATAGACTAAGCAATGGCTTTTAGTCTTTGTCTCTTGAATTGCAAGCACCAAACCTTAAATGCCAACTGTTTGAGAATGATCAATCAAATTGGGACAGGTCATTCTGGAGAAAATCTGTGATTTGATGGTCAGCCAGTCAGTGAATCAATCAATCGATCAATCAATCAAGGAAATAACAGTGAAAAATAATTATACTATCTCACTAATGTGTGATTTTTTAATATATTTGGTTAGCCACTGCAAACTACAGAAGTAGACTCAAAGAACTCTTAACTGATGCAGTTGTAGCTGTAAGGACATCACTTGGAGAGTGAGATGGGATGTCTCTAAATTTTTACACACAGAGAGAGAACAAATATCTTGTATATTATTTACACATGCAATAAAAATGAGAATGCCTAATGATGTTGTCCTGTAATCTTTTCCATCCTGGTGGTCTATAAATAAATTAGACTACAATTCCCATATTTCCTGCCAACAAGGCTTCCAGATCTTGTGACTGGAGAATTTGTGATTGTAGTTATCTTGAAACTAAGTCTGTATGAACCTTTTTTTTTAGCTAAGCCATCATTCTTTCACTTTTTCCACTAAACATATTTTCCAGGGATTAACTAAGCATATTCTGAAACTAATCAAATTCTCTGGCATTGCATGATCTGCTGAACACTAAATTAACCAACTGGGATGAATTCCAGCAATATGCTTGGGTGAAAAGAGGGGTATTTTGGGGGTTCTGTGTGCTAGGCATATATAGCAGTTACCTGCATCTTGGCCAATGTCTCGTTTTCATATCTTCTTGAGTGTGATCTCTTTATTTTTTTTTTCAATCTGTAGGATTTTTATAAATTCCTGTTCTATAGTAAAGATACATTCATTTGCACCTTGTATTTAAAAAGGGTTAAGGATAAAGGAGACATCCAAGAATTGATTAGGAATATCATGGGATGTCTTGTTGAGAAGAGCGACATTCAAGGAACATTCCTTACAACAGGCTAACCCCCATTTAATGCTATTCCAGCTTAGCTTCATTTCTCCGGCAAATATCAGGCAATACAATTAAGCAAGCAACCATAATTGCGCATTTGTACCCTTTTTCATCCATATTCTGGCTGCTTTATATGACTTGCCCAACAACACTTACTAGGTATTGGTTTTCATAGTTTTAGTCAAACTGGAGGATCTATTGTCCTGAATAGTACTGGAAGGAGAGACCACTAAAAAGCCCCAGACTAAGTGCTGGCCATGAAGTTCAAAAGGCGTCTTGAAAGAATACAGTGCCCATCCATTTCTGCAGTTGCCAAGACAACTAACTGGATATGTCTGGAAAAAGTCACTAGATCTTGAGCTCCAATTAGCTCCAATTAAAGGAAATTTGATTTCTATTTTATTTTATTTTTAAAACAATAAGTTAAATCCATATTGGACCATGAGTCATGAAAAGTGGCTTCTCCTTGCTGCCCATGTTTCATTTCTTTGCATGTCCATGCACAATGAAAGTGAAAATGATAAAAATTGAAATAGAAGAGAGGTCAGAAGAGAGGATTGAGCCTCTCTTCAGGATTCGCACAACATGATGAACCAACCAGTGAATCTTGACTATGGCAATTTGTCAAGATACAATCTTGAGATTTTTTTTCTCATGCTTTCTGATTTCTTAGGTTATGTTCATGTTTTGCTAATGGTTTCCACATATCTTTTTCAGTGTCATATCTGTGGCCCATCTGACCTCAAAATAAGTGAAGAAAACAGAAGGTCAAATTGCACCTTGGGTTTAGTCTGTCATGAATGTAGCTAGTATATCAACCATTCCATATTTGTTCTGCCTCCTGGTTTTTTTTCTCATTCTTCACTTTATTCTCCCTACTGTGAGAACCAGAGGTTAAATAACTTCCCATTTCCCCATCATAATTTCTCTTCCGCTGTGCCTTTGCACTTGTGACTTCAAGCATGATGTGCTGGAGTTTTCTTTACACCATAGCTTCCATAATTTTGAACCCAACTATTGGTGTTTTTAAAGCCTATGGGTTTACTCAATGTGTGCATATATGTAACTCTATGGGCTTCTTTGGGGTTTTTTGGTTTATTGAGAGAGAGAGAGAGATGGATGGATGGATAGATGGGTGGGTGGGGTAGGTTTTTGGATGGATGATAGATAGGAAGGTAGGTAGATTAGATAGATAGATAGATAGATAGATAGATAGATAGATAGATAGATAGATGATAGATAGATAGATAGATAGATAGATAGATAGATAGATAGATAGATAGATAGATAATGCCTATGTCTATGTCTTATATACGGTATATCTATCTAGAAAGAGATTAGATATAGCTATATGGATGGATGGATGGATGGATGGATGGATGGATGGATAGATAGATAGATAGATAGATAGATAGATAGATAGATAGATAGATAGATAGATAGATAGATAGATAATGCCTGTCTATGTCAAGGGCAAAACAGGAAAATGACATTACTGTGCTTTTTGAATTTCTTGCCAGACATTTACAATGCCTGGTACCAAATCTTAGTGATCAGATAATCGTGCCATAGGGTAAAATAAGAATTATTGTCATAACAAAAATAAAAAATGGAAAATAAATCACATATCCCTGTTCTGGAATAACATTTCTTGTTTTTCTCTCTGTCCCCATTGAACTTATTAACAACTTTTTTTAAAAAAAAAGAGCTAATCCCTATTCCCCTTTTGCCCTCACCCATCTCTGCCTTCCCTTAAAATCCTTTTTACTTTTTAGCAAGAAACCAAGAAACTGGGAGTTCTAGTCCCGCCTGAGGCACGAAGCCATATGGGTGACCTTGAGCTAGTAATTTTCAGCCCTAGGAAGGAGGCATTGGCAAAGTACTTCAAAAAAACCTTGCCAAGAAAACTGCAGGGACTTGTCCAGGCAGTCTGAGATTGGACACGATTGAATGGAAGGGGGGTGGAAATAGCCATTGATGGCTGATCCAACAAACTCATGTTAAAGCACTATGGCTTGTGAATCCAGCCAAAGAAAACTGCTAAAGGTTCTAGAATGCCATGTTTTCATTTTTAAAGTTACAGTCCCCTAAGGACAAAATGGAGATTCATTGGCTAGAAAAACGATCCCACTTAGATGGATGTGTGTAGTTGGCAAGTCACACGATAATAAATTCATTTTTGTATTCTTGATAAAATTGCTATTCTTTCCATCCCGATTTACCCATTTAAAAAGGAAGTTAGAATGTTCAGATTATTAATGGATTGGATGATTGATATTGTAATTCAGCATATGTCACAGCTAATGTATCTATCTGCTGTTTTGTGAAAGAAGAAATATGTCTTCTAAAAAAAGATGTCTTTCTTGAAGTCTTTTAAACAGTATTTATAAAGGAACTGAGAAATTCTAGCTTCTTTAGCAGGTTATGAAAAGTGGTTTTCTAGTGGAATGATATAGCAAATTCACCAACTCATGATTTTCTAATGTTTTGGAAACAGATCCTACATCAGTGATGACAAAACTATGGCATGGGTGTCACAGAAGGCAACGGAGCCATATCTGCTGGCACGTGAGCCGTTGCCGTAGATCAGATCCAGTATACATGTGTGTGCCAGCCAGTTGATTTTTGGCTCACACAGAAGCTCTGGGAGGGTTTTTGGGGGTTCCAGAGAGCCTCTGGGGGGATGCGGAAGGGTGTTTTTACCCTCCCCTGGCTCCAGGGAAGCCTCTGGAGCCTGGGGAGGGTGAGACATGAGCCTACTGAGCCCACCAGAAGTTGGGAATCAGGCCATTTCTGGCCTCCAGAGGGCCTCCCAGAGGGGGGGCTAGGAGAAGCTGTTTTCACCCTCCACAGGCATTGTATTTTGGGTGTGGGCATTTGCATATGTGCTATAGCATGCCTGCACACGCTTTCGGCACCCAAGGAAAAAAAGATTCGCCATCACTGTCCTACAGCATCGTGATACTGTAGGACATCATACTTACAGGACTTGATCCAAAACATTTCTCCTCTTCCATTCACAGTTCCATTTACAAGCAGCAGATCTTAAACCCACAACACTCAGCTGTAATAGCCTAGCTCATTTATTTTCAAATTGTGGGAAGAAATGCAGAGACCATGTGGAATTTCAAGAGGAAGAGAGGAAATTATCAGTCGGATGGAACTTTCCTTCCTTCCAATATGTCTAAGGCAAGGGATGGTAGAGCGAAACGAGGCTAGCAGGGGAAGACAGAAAAATGACTTTGCATGCAGAAGGTGTTTTCACATGTGGAATTGGATTCAATCATCAGTATAGACTTACCATGAAAAAGATAGTTTGAACTGCAAAACATTGATTTAAGGATTTCATATTCACATAAGTAGATTGATGAGATGCTGGACTGTGCCACTTGCAACTATAAATGTGATTATACCTCTTGCAACTATAAATACTTTTTTAATAATGTCCCTTTTTATAAAAGAAATGGGCTTCTCTTCATGTAATAATTTAGCAATAATTTATTTTTCCTTGGAAAGCTAGCTTTCTATATTCAAGGAATTTATGTTGGTATTCCAGGGGCAGGTTACTCTTACCTCTTCCTACCAATGCGCATCACAATGTTTCACGCACAGGCACTCACTACGCTCATGTGTGCCCACTCACACAATTTTGCTTCTGCACATGTGCACAGGGATGGTTTTCCCTCCCTGCATGCTCAGAGAGCCAAAAATTGGCCGAAAATTAGAAAAAAAAGATGGCGGCACACACAGTTCTGCAAAGACAGCACCGCAGCAGTCGCACCAAAATTGGATCATCAGCAGGCCACTACTGGAGCGGTACACCAGACCGCATTGGTAGGAATCTACCTCTGTGCTATTCCCCATCTATCAAGTCATTCTTCTGTTTCTTTTTGGCTATAGGCGATTCCAGGCGTTTTTCAGGTACAGTATTTGTCCCAGATTATACAAATAATCTTTAATTTACAACCATTCATTTAGCAACCATTCCATCTTACAACTGAAAAAAAGTATTTATGGCTAGTCCTTGCACTTGCTGCTTTTGCAATATCCACATTGTTATATGATCAAAATTCAGACAGTAAGCAATTAGTCTATATATTCATGACAAAGGTCATGGCGAACCTATAGCACACGTGCCACAAATGGCATGTGGAGCCATATCGGTGGGCATGTGAGCTCAGGTACTGCGTGCGTGTGCATACAGGCCAGCTTATTTTCAGGCCTTCTGGGCCCACTAGGAGTCAGAAAACAGCCTGCCTTCAGTCTCTGGAGGTGGTGGGGAAAGCCCATTTTTCACTCTCCCCAGGCTTCAGAGCCTTTCTAGGAACCTGGAGAGTGTGAAAACAGCCTTCAACCCTCCCAGAGGTCCTCTGGAGGCTGGAAATGTTCCATTTGCGTTTTTTTTATTTCCCAAGCTTCAGAGCCTTTCTAGGAGGCAGGGGAGGGTGAAAACGGCCTTCCCCATCTCCCTGAAGGCCCTCCGGAGGCCAGAAATGGCCCGTTTGCCAACGTCTTCAAGTTGGAAAGAGCAAAAAATGGGCATGCCGTCACGTGTCAAGAATGGGGGGCTGTCATGAACGCATGTGCAGGGGGGGAGCACATGGAATAATTTGTGTGGGTGGACATGTCACACGCGCTCCCCGTTTTTGACACATGAACCAAAAAAGGTTCGCCATCACTTTCCTAGACCTTGTCTAGAGAGCAAAGGTATGCTTGCTCTCTGTTTTTTCTAATGCCTTGTACTATTTGAATATTCCTCACTGTAGGTGTTCATTCTACAGTACAGGAAAGCTGTATAAGAGAATGCCAGGTTCTGAGTTGTACGTGGAGATAATATACTGCAGATGTTTGTCCTCCAGCACGTGGCATGGTGAGAGATGGAAAATGGGTTAAGGGGTGGAATTAAGTTGTTTAAAGACTCTGATTAACAAGAGAATCTTTTGTTGGTTTATAGCACAAAACTCACCCTGCTTGCCAGTAATTAATTATTGTAATTAACTTCTGAATGCAACCATAGTAGTAGAGACAAAACATCATTTTGCCATACCTTTATTTTGTTGACTGTATGAAGAAAAGGTTGCTTAAATAGACTTAGGGTTTAATTAATCCATGTAGACTGTGAAAGTGTGCTTGACTGGATGGTTAGGAAACACGGTGAGTACAAGAATTAAATGGGAGGCTGATAGATGCCATGAAAAATAGGGAAACAAAAATTGCACTCTACTGCTTTTAGGACATTGCTTAGATCTGCTTTATATTTTTTCCTGGATGTTTGACCTTGCAATTGGCTGCATCAACATGTTTCTTGGAACAGGCCCAGCAGAACAAGCAATCCACAATGCTGGAAGTCTTGGGCCCTTTTCATTAATTATCACTATGGCCATTTTGTAGCTTTTTTTATTGGCAGGGGTTTTTATATCTTTTTCCGGATCACTAATTAAAGAAAAACACTGAAGGCCACTGGGCCTGCCACTGATCGCTTTGGGACTTTAATATAAGTACTTCTTCTTTCTGCATGCTTAGTAACTGAACTGTAGTTTATTGATCATGATAGTGCTATTTCCTTAACTGGAATGCTCCAAGAAATTAAATGTGATCTCTTAAAGCACTCTAATAATTATGTTACCCTTGTGAACTTAACTGTGAGTTCAAAGAATAGCTGGCAGATGAACAAGTAGGGAAGCAAGCGTATTAGGAGATGAGATGTCTAACAATTTTTTCCTATTGTGCCAAGTAGAGACAGCAGAAAAACAAAACACAGAGGTTTTTCTGTACTGAATATTCAGTTAATTTTTCCAACCACAGATAGCTCTGCTATGGAGAACAGGGACAAACACGTTGGAACGTCATCTTGTTCCTTCTATAATCTCAAACAAAAGGATATAGGAATGGATTTATGTTGGCTTAGTCTGCTAAATAGTTCACCAGGTTTGTTTTGAGAGCTCCATCATGGGCTATGGATAACCGTTTGACTTCATTAGGTTTCATGTTTCTGCCATTTTAAAAGTTTAAATTAAAAGAATGGGGAAGATGGTGTTCTATACCAGTGTTTCCCAACCTTGGCAACTTGGAAATATCTGGACTTCAACTCCCAGAATTCCCCAGCCAGTAAATGCTGGCTGGGGAATTCTGGGAGTTGAAGTCCAAGGTTGGGAAACACTGTTCTATACAGTAAAGTACTAATGCCTTGGACCACCTTAATTTCTAGGGATGTTTATTGGCTTTCTTAGAAAATAAGTAATGGGCACCTGCAGTCCTGTGACTAGTTTAGCTGTGTGCCATATATGCATTGACATCCTTCGGACTCGGAAGACCATGGTATCATGCTTTGGACTCCCCAGAGCACGAAGCCTCGGTAGGTTAGTATGGAGGATAGACTGTTATCCAAGCAGCAGATCCCCCCGTCTCCACATCTCTGAAATATTCCAATGGAATGGCAAAGGCCAATACGATTGGTTCCACTTACATTCGCAGGAGTTATCAGAACGTGGCTAACTCCTTCCGGGACTCCAGCTCCGGATTTTGCCTCACTCCTGAAGCCATTTCCAATTATGGATATAGCCACAGGGCAGTGGAGGTTTGCAGTTAGTTTCCTGGCTCCTAGTTGACCAGGGCATGTTTCATGTCTTGCCGTGCTCTTAGCGTACCACGTTGCTTGCAGAGACCGCCTTCATGACCATTGACCTATTCTAGTAGGTTTCACCCGCTCAGTCCGCCAGAATCTGTCTTCACATGCTCGGGATAGACAAATCCCTATCTCACTGAAGATCAATGACCCATTGGTTACTCTCAACCTGGTTTGGCCAGCCTGTCAAAGCTGTTGCCCGGGGTGTGGCCGCTGCACATGCTACAGCTAATAGGAGCCACAGGTGAGAGTGAGTGACAGGTGGGGACCAAAGGTGAACGAGCTGCACTAAATGAGCTGCCCTAAAAGGACACAACATACCACTATACTAGAAGTGCTACCCCTCCAACAAAAATCCAAAAGCATAAACGGGGGGGGGGGGTGTCCTGCTATAGTAAGAGTGGAAGGCAGTATTCCTTATGTAGACAGGTTAGCAAACCCTGCCTGCTGCTGTAGTCACCATTTTCCTCACATTTTGCAAAAGCTGGGGAGCCAGGCTAAGTGCCATTCTGAGCTAATTGGACAATTTATGTGTATTTGATTTGTGTGTTGCCTTTCTTCTCTGGGAATAAGGGATCCTTGATGCTCTCTGAGTTTGGTAGTTTTTATGCAGATGTTTCACTACCCAAACTAGGTAACTTCATCAGTACAAGCAGGGAGTGGCTTTTCCTTACTAGCGCTAATTTGGGTAATGAAACAGTTCAACCCTGAGCTACAAATATTCTTATTTATCGGTCTTTGGGAATACTTAAGGCAACTAGCAAAAAAATGGCTTTTTAAAAAAAGAAATAAATCATCCAGAGTTTCAATATAATTTGATGTCATATTCAATCATTTATCAGTTAGAATGCCTGTTTATTATTTTTTCTTTTTTTAAAATGCTGAGAGAATGGGGTTTAGCTGCAATTCTGACTGATTTTCCTAGCCTGGTAAATATGCAGGAAGGAACCCTCACCACATGCCAGAAATATACCGTGTATCCCCCAAAATAAGACACTGTCTTATATTAATTTTTGCTCCAAAAGCTGTGCTACGTCTTATTTTCGGGGGGTGCCTTATATTTCTCAAATAAGACAAATTCACAGGCAGAAAAGCTGACACCCCCAAAGAAAGCGTACTATATGGCAGGGGTCGACAAAGTTGTTCAGAATCTAGGAGCCAGCCAAAAAATTTAGGAGCCAGAATTTTTTTTAAGCAAACTTGGTTTTTTGCCGAGTCTCCACCTGACATCGCTTTCACCCCCTCTGTCTCCTCCTTCCTCTCTCATCTCTTTCCTTCCTCTCCCTCCCTTTCTCTCTTTCCTTTCTCTCCCTTTCTGTCTATCCTTTCTATCTCTCACCCCTTCTCCCTCTTTCATTCCCTTTCTCTCCCTCCCTTTCTCTCTCATTCCTTTCTCTCCCTCTTTCCTTCCTATCTCTCTTTCTTTTTCTCCCTCCTTCATATCTTCTTTCTCTCCCCCTTCCTCCCTCTTTCCTTTCTCCCCCTCCCTTTCTCTTCCTTTTTCTCTATCCTTTCTACTTCTTACTCTTTCTTTCTCTCCCTCCTTCATTCAATTTTCTCTCCCTCCCTTTCTCTCCCTTTCTCTCTCTTTCCTTTCTCTCCCTCCCTTTCTCTTCCTTTTTCTCTATCCTTTCTACTTCTTACTCTTTCTTTCTCTCCCTCCTTCATTCAATTTTCTCTCCCCCCCTTCCTCCCTCTTTCCTTTCTCCCCCTCCCTTTCTCTTCCTTTTTCTCTATCCTTTCTGCTTCTTACTCTTTCTTTCTTTCTCTCCCTCCTTCATTCAATTTTCTCTCCCTCCCTTACTCTCTCTTTCCTTTCTCTCCCTCCCTTGTTCTCCCCTGGGGCTGCCTGTGCCTGCCCTGCACCACCCAACACGGACGGACAGCCCCCGGTCGTCGGTTCGTCGCCCCCCACCCCCCCACGGAGGGAGATCAGGCTGGCGAGGGCAGTAGAACTACGTCACCAGCCACTGGAGGGAGATCGGGCTGGCGGGGGCGGCGAATCCACCTCCCCAGCCGCGCGGAGGGAAATCCGGTAGGCGGGCGAGTGGCCGCGGCTCCCTGCGCGCCCCTGGAAAAGCGTACAGGGAACGGTGCCCGGGGCCGCTTTAGCCGCCCCCCCTCCCCCCGCCATCTCCCCGCGACTGCCTGTGCCGCTGCAGCCGCGCCCCCCCCCCCCGCTCCCACCGCCAGTGCCCTCCCGCCGGGCAACCAAAGGACACTTGCCGATGACGACAGGGAACCTTCAGCTGGGCGGGCGCTGCCGTGCCGGTGCCTCCGACCTCCCGGTTCCTGCTCGATGCCGCGGTTTCTGGCGCTCTCCTGCTGGGCCCCAAAGAAGGAAGGCGGGAAAAAGGCGCGAAGAATGGAGGTCTCCTTCCTGCCTGCCTTCTTTGGGACCCAGCAGGAGAGCGCCAGAAACCGCGGCATCGGGCAGGAGCGGAGAGGTCAGAGGCACCGCAGCGCCCTTCTAGGCGCCAGACAACATTTTCTAGGCGCCACTGGCGACCAGGCGCCTGGGTTTGTCGAACCTTGCTATATGGTACACTAATTACAGTACGGTACCTGTCAGTATGGCACACACACACACAAACGATGGCACTTATTTTATTTTTTTTAATATTTTTATTAATTTTCTTAAAATAGACAGACACACAAACAAACATTGAACACAAAATGGGGATACATTTTCCCCGCTTATCTTGAAAGTATAAGTTCAAATACAGAAAAAGAATACATAATTAGATATATATATTGAATGTTTAAAAATTTACTAAATTTGAGTTAAGGTTTTTCACATTGTTACTAATATATATATAAAACCAAAATTCTTACTATATTACTTGTATATAAACTAATTCTTATATATAAACTAATTCTACCTTAGTCATTAAACAATAAATTTAAACTAATATTAGTATTATTATTACCCAAGTAAAAACAAGTACAAGTTAACTAAAAATAGATTATATATCTTGTTTTTTCTTATCTATCCATTTATAAACATTGTTCCATGCTTCATAAAACTTAGTATCTTCTTGATCATTTAAACGTCTTGTCATCATATCCATTTCTGCGCAATCTAATAATTTTACTATAACTTCTTCTTTGGGGATTCCCTCCCCCTTCCAATTTTGCGCATATGTAATTCTAGCCGCAGTTAATATGTGTATAATTAAATATAAAATTTCTTTCTTATAAGTCTGATTGGTAATTCCTAATAAATAGAATTCTGGGGTATTTTCTATGTCCTGCTTTACTATTGCTTTTATTATTTTCTCTATCATCTTCCAATATATTTTAGCTTTACCACAAGTCCACCATTGATGGTAGTAGGTTCCTATTTCTTTCTTACATTTCCAACACAATGGAGAGGTTTTAGGAAACATTTTTGCTATCCTATTTGGAGGAAGGTGCCACCTATAGAACATTTTAATTTGATTTTCTTTTAATGATACTGATTTGGTCATTTTCCAATTATTAATCCAAACTTTCTCCCATGTATCGATATCTATTTCCTTGTCGATGTTTCTGCACCATCTTATCATATTGTCTTTTAGGGTCAATTCTATATTTTTGTGTGCGATGAGAAATTTATATATTTTCCCTATTGTCTTTGTTTGGTTAAGAGTAATTAAATTGCTTAACAAATTTTTACTTTTATTAAAAATATAGAGTGTTTTATCCTTCTGGTATCTGGATCGAATCTGAGCATAGTGCCACCAATCTATTATTATCCCTTCCTCTTGTAATTTAATCCTAGATTTTAATTTCATTTGGTCATTTAATAAATCTTTATATCTTATAATTTTTTAAAAATCTTTTATAGACTTTGGGTATATTATTGCTTCTAAGGGGGCAAGCCATTCTGGAATATTTAAAAAGTGATTTTTCCTTATATCTTTCCAAACTTCTAATAAATATTTCCTTAATGTATGTCTTTTAAAATATGAGTGATTTTTCTCCTTGTCATACCATATAAAGGCATGCCATCCAAGCATGAGATCGTACCCTTCTAAATTTAATATTCTTTTGTTTTCTAAAGTTATCCAATCTTTAATCCATGTTAAGGCAGCCGCCTGATAATATAATTTCCAATTTGGAAGACCAAATCCTCCTCTTTCTTTAATATCTTCTAAACAATTTATTTTTATCCTTGCTTTTTTCCCTTGCCATAATTTTTTTTTAACTATATTTGTTAAATTTTTGAAAAAAATACCCCCTGGATTTATTGGGATTACCTGAAAAAGAAATAAAATTTTAGGTAGAATATTCATCTTAATTGTTGCCACTCTTCCCAAAAAAGATATTTTCAGATTATTCCAAATTTCTAAGTCTTTTTAAATTTCTGTTAGTAATTTTATATAGTTATCATTTTTTAAAGTTATTGTTTTAGCTGTTAAACATATTCCTAAATATTTTACTTTTTTAACAATCTTTATTCCGGAAATACATTCTATTATATGGTACAACAGTATACTCTCGCTATTGCAGCTTCCGGCCACCAGAGGAACTACAGTCTACGCATTGTAGTGGAGACTGTAATGGCGGTGAGACAGCAGCAGACTGTGTCTGCTGTACTGGACAATAAAAAGTGATGGAAGGGGCCAGCAGGGGACGCCACATTATTACGGTACCGCAATGAACAGCTTTGAATGGTACCGTATGTTTTTCCACCGTACCGTAGGTAAACTTGACTACGCCTTATTTTCGGGGGGTGCCTTATATTAGCAAATTCTGCAAAACCTCTGACATGCCTTACTTTCGGGGTATGTCTTATTTTCGGGAAAACAGGGTATGTCTCTGACAATGGAGACCTTTCCAGAAGGACCTCTCTCACAGATCCTAATAACCAAACAGATGATTTTAATAATAAAATAATAAAAAAGATGATTCTTTAGTCAACTGCTAAGCCATTTAGGGCTTTAAAGCTTAAATTGTGCTGGCCAGCAACTGGCAAACAATGCACATTGTTCAGTGTATGCATTATACAATCTCCATTCCTCATGCCTTGCACTGTATTCTTAGCAGCTTAGCTGCTGCATTGAGCTTCAATTGCAATTATTGGATACTCTTAAGGTTAGAAATAAGCCGACTTCAGAGTTGGCTGAAGTTAAAGGAGTAGCCCCAGACTGCAAATGTGTATTCTCCATATTCTCTTACAGGAGATCCCTTCTCTAGCCCTCAGTGTCCAATTATGATTGATGCTTGCTTATATATTCTGCATCCTCACTTTTCTCTTTGGCAAAACAGTTATTAGGGTATATTTTTAGCCTGAGAGATTCATTCTCCCCAATCCAAGCCAGGTTGTTGTGTGAATCTTCTAAGTCTGGGTTTTGGAGTAGTTGTCCTAGCCTCATGTGTTTTAACTGATATACCATTTTGTATCTGGGTGTTTTAGTTTTCTGGAAGCCACAGTATGGTTGTGGCTCTCTTCTGGGCCATTGGGATAATAAACTTAGAAGTTACAGGGAACATTTTAAACACTAGGTAATTCTATTACTTTCCCCACTAAGTATGGATGTGTTAAACTGTAACTTACACCATCCTTAGTCTGCCCAGACAGAAATAGGTTGGCTGGGAGTGGTATGAATTGTAATTTATCACACACTCCTGTACTGTGTTCGAAAATGCTTTCTTATTCAATTTGAACTTTTGGGATTTCAAACAGAGGCTGGACAGTTATGTATCAGGGACAATGTAGTGAATCCTGCAGTTGCAGGTGGTTGGACGCGATGATCTCTTAGGTCACTTACAACTCTGTGATTCTATAATTTCATCTAGCAGTGCCCATGCTCTTTTAATATCTTTATAATCACAAATGTCTGGAAGTTGAATTCCATGGTCTGTGCATCAGCAGGCTTTTAAACTTCTCACTGAATGCCTATTTAAGAATATCATACGTTTTATTTTAAACATGTCTTTGCAGATTAAGAGTTTATAATGAACAGGAGCAAAGCAGGCATATACAGATGTCCTTCTTTGTGAGAAGCATTTTTATTTATTCTGAAGAATACGCAGAAGCTGCACGCTGAGTGCACAGATGCATGTAACATTGCATGCAACTTGATCCCAAAAGTCAACTTCAGGTTTTCACATAGCAATGCATCAAGGGACGTGGGATTGTCTGAAGCCAGCTGCCTCTTCGTTGATGGCTGGTATACTTCATAGTTCATACTTCATACCGTAGTTCCCAAGAAAGCATCTTCAATGCATATTCTTTACACCATGGGGATGGAAGTGCTAATTACATAGCATCTCTTATATTGTAATTCATATGTATTGGAAGGTGGGCTCCTTTGAATGTAGGTGAGTTACATCTTTACTTGGAGGTTGCTAGGATCTGGAGCAACTTAGCAAAGGTAAGCCCTGTGCTAACATGTTCAGAGGTGAAGGGCCGAAGAGGACCAGTTTTCTTCTTTTCAGAACCAAGTGATGGAATACTTTATTTCTTTTAGACAGCTATGCAAAAGGAAAAGTATCTACTGACCCTGAGGAGTAAAATCTGCGTAAATGAGACATACCTCAGGAGAATCTCTTTGGAACTGAAGTTGTTTACTTGATCCCAGCTCACCCCTTTTTGGCACACAGCGAAGGTGTGTGAATTCCATGCCTATTGCTTGGCCTCTGAGCAGTTGTGTGTTTGTGTTCTATGCCAAAAATAGTTTCAGCTTCTCCAGGGGACCACTGGCCAGTTTCCAAAGCAAAAAAGAAAGAAAAGAAAGCTTCCAAAACACCTTTCCCTCCCACCATCACTAATTATATCATTGAATGGAAGCACTGCTAGTAGACAAAATCTTTAGCATCTAACCTCCCCCACCCCACCCCCACCATTAAAAACAAAAGATGAAAAAGCCTTCTCAAGTCAGTGATACCTTTGCATTCAGGCTTTCCCCCTTAGGGTCTGTTAAGGAGTGTCTGCCAAAAAGATGGCTTCCTGGAATGGTTCTTACCGTCACAGACTATGCATGTAATTAACTCCACTATCCTTTTGGTGTTGACTAAATTTTCAAGGGCCAGTTGGAAGGCTGTGCTGGCAGCAAAATAGAGCTTCATAAAACTGGCACGCATTTCTTGTAATCCAGGTAAATTGCAAGGGAGCTTGGTAAGAGGGAAAGAGCTATGGTGATTCTGTGTATACCACAGTCTTGTTTGCTGCCACATGCTGCAAGAAAACTGATGGAGAAGAACTTCAATTTTGGGATGGCTCACTGACCAGTGAAATAGAGTCAGATTGGAAGAAAACATCAACTGCTTGTTGCCTTTAAAGAAAGCCAGTGGAAACCCACAGCAGTGCAAGACATTTTGCTGCCTGTTGAAAGTCAGTATTGATACAGTTTATTATGCTGTTGAGATAGCCGCACTTCTCTTTATTCCTTGTTGTAATCATAGATTTATAAGCACTGAAATTAAGGAATAAGATATTACTGGAGAGTGATATTTAAGCTTAATTATGTGCTGTATTAAAATCTTAATTCTTCCTCTATGGAAAGGCAGCCCAGGCTGAGCAAGCATTCTGCAGAATCATGACCATGTATGGAAAGCATTTAAAGAAAACATATAGAACTTCCATATAGGGAAAGATATGGTATGCATTGTTGACATTCCTTTGCAATCACATAATGATGGGAAAAAGCAAGGAATGTAAGAAGTTTGCCTTATATGGTGCTGGTTTAAATGTATGTGGCGCTCGCTAATTGGTTATTCTGTACCACATGTCACAACTGTGAATATACAATAAATAGGAGACACCTGGATCATTCTGGGTCGTCCTCCCAAAAACTTTCTCTCTGTCGCTTCATTCTGATGTGACCATATCAAGGCATGCTGTGCCTTCCCCGAGGGCGACCCACCGGGGGAGGGCTGCATGCCTTCAATTCCTGCCCGTTTTCTTTTTTTAAATAATAATTTTGTTAAAGATGGCAAAGATGATGGTAGAAACTAATGCAAACTGAAAAAGAAAAAAATAGAAATAGAAAAAAAATATATAAATGACTTCTGACCTGCATCACAAATATAATCAATTTTAGTAACTCATCACCTCTTAAAATACAGCCAATGTTTTTTTCTTCCCATATCCCATCTTGTGCGCCCCCTCCTCAAGAAGCCTTCCCTGGACCTGCTTAATAACTACCATCCAGTCTCCAACCTTCCCTTTATGGAGAAGGTTGTCGAGAAGGTGGTGGCACTCCAACTCCAGCGGTCCTTGGAAGAAGCCGATTATCTAGGCCCTCAATAGTCAGGATTCAGGCCTGGCTACAGCACGGAAACTGCTTTGGTCAAGCTGATCGATGAACAATAATTCCCCCCCCCCCAGGGTAATGGACAGGCAGATGGAATTGTCCTTGGGAGGCAAGACCCACAGCCACTTCGTCTTGTCTGGATTGAGACCCCAACAGACTCCAACAGCCTCCAGGCACCAGCACATCACTTCCACTGCTTCAAGATCTTTCAGTGCAAATTGGGTGCTCTGGGGTGGAGTTCCAAATTTTGCTACCGGAACTGCATTCCTGACCGTTCCCGCAGGAGCCCATCACTGTTCTAGTCCATTTGTAACTTTCTAAAATGAAAGTTTTAATCACCTTTTGGCTGTTTATATTCAAAATTATTATTTTTTCATTCTTAAACTTGTACTTATAACAATTTAAAATATATACACTTTATATAGAAAGAACAGATGTCTGGGACATTTATGGGGGGTTTCAAGTCCTCTCCTTGTCAGTTCTGCTCCTAAAACTGACTAGATAAACTTATTCTAGCTAGTTGCTGCCTCAAATTTGCCCAAATGGGGTTTTGTAGAAAATAACATTAAAATGGGGACTCCTGTACAAATCTTATTGTTCCCACTCTCCCTTAAGTCTTGATGTTCAAACTTTTACAGAGTGGAATTGGGGCCTGTAGAGATATATTTGCACAATTGTGATGCCATAAAGTATCTCAAACACACCTTTGGGAACAGGGTCTCAATTTGGTGTTTGTATATTATTATTAGTCCCTTTGAAATTATTTATTTATTTAGAGTATGGTGTGTCATAAATAGACTAGCAAGATATATTAACATTGCATCTAGATTAATAAAACACAATAAAATATAAATGTTAAAAAGATCTGCTTAAATGTCACTGTAGATTAGTAGATGATTGGACATCAAGAAGTTGTGGCCAAAGTTGTGGGTGTCGGGATGGCGCAACAGATAGAGTGCTGTACTGCAGGCCACTGAAGCTGACTGTAGATCTGTAGGTCAGCGGTTCAAATTTCATCACCGGCTCAAAGTTGACTCAGTCTTCCATCCTCCCGAGGTGGGTTAAAATGAGGACCCGGATTGTGGGGGCAATAGGCTGGCTCTGTTAAAAGGTTCTATAGCTAAGTGCTATTGTAAGCCCCCCTGAGTCTAAGGAGAAGGGCGGCATACAAATCTAATAAATAATAAAATAATAATAAATAATAAAAATCAAATAAATAAATAAATAAATAAATAGTTGCCCTTCATAGAGGAAGGCTCCACTCCTCATTATATTATTATTATTATTATTATTATTATTATTATTATTATTATTATTATTATTATTTATTAGATTTGTATGCTGCCCCTCTCCGAAGACTCGGGGTGGCTCACAACAGTAATAAACAGTGTAACAATGTGACAAATCTAATAATAAAAAATATATAAAAACCCCAACAATTAAAAACCATACAGCACATACATAAGGGAAACTCTCGTTTCACTGTATTTCCCATATAGCAGTTAATGGTGAAACCTCTTAATACATGAGGGGAATGTTTCACCTGGTTCTAAAGTGGGAGCACCTTTCCACAGCTTTCCTCACTGTGAGGGAATATTTATATTAATATTAATTACTATTAATGTGCATATTAATAACTTATGCTGTTTGTAGATATTAACTTATATTGCAATTAGAAGATGGATTATAATACAGGAATAGGCAACCTGGAATTCTCCAGATATTTTTATTGCATTACCCGCAAATCCTGATTGTTGGCCATAGTGACTATAGCTTATAGGAGTTGTAATGTAAAACATTTAGCTGGTGCCCAAAGTTGCCCATTGTTTTGTTCCTACCTTAGTTCTGCATACCTCCTGACTCACCTTTAATGTAAGTTACCAACCCTCAATATAGATTCTGATTGAGAATGTCAGTCCTGATATAATTTTGCCATTTTTATCTTTCACCTGGCATTTGTTAACATCTCACAGTGAGAAACCTCTGACTCATCCTGGAAAATGTGACATAAAATAATGTCATATTTAACTCTTTTGGATACTTGGATGGTGCAAGTGACCATTTTTATGCCATACGCCTATGGAAGTTTCTTGACAAACTTTCAGTGAAAGCTTTTAATACTATAGAAAAAGCTGTATGCTATGAAAGGGAGTTGTAGATTAATAGTACATTGCCTCTCTCCTCTCTTCAGCATCATGGGTAATTTGCAGCTAGACCTTCCAGAAAAATAACAGAATCTGGTTTTTTTTTATTATTCAATACTAACACTGATTTAATACCAGAACTCAGTATCCCTTCCTTAATAGACTTGAAATGGATGAAGCTTGGGGATAGAAAAGAAAAATCCCTGTTCAGCATTTTAAAAATCATGAAGGATGTGTGCTATACTATTAGAAAGACAGGGCACACAAACGCAAATGATATTCTCTTTGGAATATTAGAGAAACATTCTTGGCTTTTGATGACTTTTCAGAGTCCTAAAGTAACTATAGAAGGGCCTCATGTCTCAAGAATGGAGAACTAAAGAGGAGGGGGAGTTAGTTGCTCAGGATATCTGTGCTTTGCTTTTAGTTCATGAAGCTCAAAAGCCGAATAGCTGTGTTATATCCATAGTCCGTGCATTGAGATTTGGAAATTAATTTATGATTAGGAAGATTTTGTCATTGATTCCTAATAATGTATAGTGCCTCTAGCTGCTTTAGCTAGGGGGATGAAATAGTGTTCCAGTGATAAAATATTACAATCTACAAGTAAGAAAAATGCAACATATTTCTTCATTTTAAAATATTTATATGCTGTTCCTTAGAGACAATATTTCTAGATGGCATTCAGTAATTAAAAGGAAGACAGACAACAGGGATTTCAGCCCAAAAGGATTCACATTTATGCATATTTTGCGATACATGCATACATATGGGCACAGACAGAGACACAGAAAGAGACTTCTGGAATATTCTTAATTTCATCTATGAGATTCTAGGAATAGCTAACCCAAATAAAGTCATTAGGAGTTCCTTAGTTATAATACTTGGCAATTTCAAGACCACAGAAACTGATACACACTAAACAGGTTCATTGTTGAGTATCTTCTCTGCACAACTTAGTAAATCATGGCCATATATAATGATAGCTTTGAGTACGATATGACTACTGCTGCCTGCATGGGAAGTTCATGTAGTTTCCTAGGTGGCATATTCAGAAGTGTTTTGCCATTGCCTTCTTCCTAAGATGATGCATACTTTTAAGTACTGTACCTGCTCCCAAATGCAATAATGAACTGCCCACAAAAGACTGTTTGTCTAATTGGCTGCTTGTAATAGTTGCAGTCCACAAAGAAGCAACTGACAGCTTCTATATTTAAGGGAAATATTATAAGCATAAGTTCATCGACTGATTGATACTTCATCTTGAAGTCTTTTCCTTCTGAAATGGGTCTGAAGGACTGGGATACCAAATTTCTTTCCATATTTCCTTGAGATGGTAACTTGAATAGGCACACTAAAGTGTGTAGAATGGATGAAATGCAAACTGGATTTAATAGATTTGTCAGTAAATGCTACAAGATTTGTTTTTTGCTGTAAGAAACTAATACAACTACCTTTCCGAAAACTGGATAAATGTGATATACTTTTTTTAAGGAAAACTATTCCCTAAAGATAGTAAATAAAATGAATGGCTTATAATTATTTCTAGTGAAATGGGATACACCTGTCTAATTTTAACTGGTCATCCTTTCTGTCTCTTTAGGAAGTAAAACTCGGGAAGGTGTGGTGCAAGGTGTGACCTCAGGTAATAGTATTTCTCTTCTCCCCCCAACTTTAATCCTGAATGGGCATTTGCATTAAAACATTGACAAGCGAATAAAAGTAATGTTAAAATCTTTCCCATAACTGAAGCTGTACAAAGTGTTCCATCTACTTCTCACCTGTTCGCAGTACTGGCTAAATGGCTGTACTGTACTACTTAACTCAGCTTGACAGACACACCAGTCTTAATATCTCATGTCAAAGGATTTGTTTCAAATTGGGCAGAATTAGGACATGTTTCTGAGGGGAAATTTCAAGAAATTTAAAAGATGTGGTAGCTTCTTTAAATTACAGCAAATCTTCAGGCACTCATTTTATAGCACATTTATAATTCCAAAAGTGCAAAAAACAAACTCAAACCTATTGAACCTAACCTAAACCTATCCCCTCCCCCAAATTTTCACTCACTTGGGGACAAAGTTTTCACTTGAGACATACTGCATTCCTGCTAACAGGCCAAGTGGATTTGAACTGGAGAGCAAAATAAATGGCATGCAGGAAGGACTTATAGTGATAGCTTTTCTTCCTTGGCCTTATACATATGCTTCTACTTCTATCCATCTATGACGAATAGATAGTATCATTGTATTGTAGTTGTACATTTCTTCAGTACTGCCAAATTATATTTCAAGTCAAACATCTTTCTTTAGCCAAGTTGTGAAAGGCCATACATTGTGCATTCAGTATAATGAGCTAATTGCATGATTTCATAAGACTTAGAGCTTTTTCCTTCTGTCTTCTGGTTTTCTTAGTTGCTGAGAAGACAAAGGAACAGGCATCACAACTGGGTGGAGCTGTCTTCTCAGGAGCTGGCAATATTGCAGCTGCCACAGGACTGGTCAAGAAAGACGAATTTCCCACTGATGTGAAGGTAGGCATCCTGTACCCTTCAGGTGGCTATAAGAGCTATTAAGAATCAATCTAGGCGCAAAAGAATTTCAAAACTACCATAGAAAAAAAGGATAGCTGACCGCCAATAGATCTGATTGACATTTGATATTGATGTAAGATCTTTTGTTAATTCCCAAAAACTGACGGTTGGCTGTGTTATGATTTTAGGCTGCATTCATATTTTGGAATGAGGACCAGTTAGGATGAGCAGGAAAAAAATGCAGTGGCTTTCCAATAATTTTGCATGACAGGATATCTCATGCTTTGGATGAGTACTTGCAACCATGGTGTGCAGGAATGGGGATGCATGTGTAGAAGAACAAGCGTTTTTGCACATATCGGTTGTGCAGTGGCATATTAGCACAATAGGTATGCGATTCTCTAGCCCATAATTTGTGCATATTTTAAAAGGTGGTGATATTTATCTTGTTTATCTCAGCATCACACAGTGTTTTATTAATGCTTCATTTTTATAACTTGTTTGATGGATATATACATTTGGGCTGGCATGTGCTCAGAAGCACAACTTTGTGCATCTTGAGGCTGAGAAAACCGAACCGTATTACAAAAATTGCCTGGCTGCTGCAGGATTGCCAATCTGAGGGGGAAAAAACCCTCTCAAATCTTACAGCTGAGCTGCCAGTGAACCATTTGCTTCCAGCTTAGCTTAAAATAGCAACAGCTGAAGATGAAATGAGGCCAGTGCATTCAGGCAGGAAGAGGCACGCTGCTCTACTCAGCAAGTGGGGAAGGAGCCTATGAAGAGTGATGTCAGACTGCCAATCACAGGGCTCTTCCCAACAGCCATGTTGATGCTTTCCTTCCATCTTTGAGATGGGAAGAAACAATGTCATTTAAAAAACTGTGGACCCACAAGCCTACCTGTTACCACAGCTCTGGAATGAGACTGTTATAGCTGCTTTTACAGGAAGCAATGAGGGTTACTTTCAGGACAATTGCTTAGCAGTGAAGGATAGAGAAGCTGGCAGGCAAAGGAGGATGACATGGAGAGGGCAAGAGAGGCTGAAATCAGTGCGTGGGAGGTGCAGCAGATGTTTTTAAATTACTTCAATGAACAGACAGTGGCAAAGTGGGGACGGTAGCTTTCCAGACCACCTATGAATACTTGAGGTAACACAGGAATGGATGCAGCTTTTATATACGGCTCAAAAAAATAAAGGGAACACTCAAATAACACATCCCAGATCTGAATGAATGAAATATTCTCATTGAATACTTTGTTCTGTACAAAGCTGAATGTGCCCAACAGCATGTGAAATTGATTGTCAATCAGTGTTGCTTCCTAAGTGGACGGTTTGATTTCACAGAAGTTTGATTTACTTGGAGTTATATTGTGTTGTTTAAGTGTTCCCTTGATTTTTGGGGGGCAGTGTAGATTTGTGAACAAGGATTGACTGGAAAAGTAAAAACAAACAATTGACTTTTTCTCCTATAATTGGTGCTTTACTTGTATAAAGAGCTTACAAATGACTTCAAAGAACTGCATGATCATTCACAAGACCAATAGTCTCTTGATCCAAATTGCACATGTACACAAGAGCTATTTCGTTGGCTGCTACAGTATAAGAGAAATGCCCTTGAAGGCATGGAGCACAGTAGCCAGATAAAGAGGATGGCCCTGCTACAATCCAACTGGAGCTCAGCAGATTGCTGGTTTCTGATGAATTTCTTCTGTGCAATGGGAATCTCTGCATGGAAGTCCTTTATCATGTTAACTGGGAAACACTCCTAACAAACTAGAACAGCTTGCCTCTCTATGAGAGGGAGTGGAAAGCGTGTCCTCACAACAAATCGGTGGGCATTCATATATAGATGAACCCATGGGACTAATGTTTGAAAGGGGGGAAACCTCTGGCCCATATGCCAAGCATGATTTTATGTACTTTGGTCATGTGCTTCGTCACTGCCATTTCCCAAAATAATCTTAAATATTCTAGCCTTTCATCACAAAGAGAATATTTGATCCGCCCTGATCATTGTGGTTGACA
This sequence comes from Erythrolamprus reginae, assembly GCF_031021105.1. Classification (NCBI taxonomy): domain Eukaryota; kingdom Metazoa; phylum Chordata; class Lepidosauria; order Squamata; family Dipsadidae; genus Erythrolamprus; species Erythrolamprus reginae. The sequence goes on from NC_091951.1 coordinate 100,744,029, forward strand.
TTGTCAGTGCTTTTTAAGCTTTCTCTCTGCATTTTAAAATTGCAACTAGAATGGTCTATGACAGTGATGGCAAACCTTTTTTTCCTCACCTGCCCACACCCATAATTTAACACCTCTCTGCACCCTACACCCCTGTGCATGCATGTGACCCCCGTGCTGCTCCGCCCCCACACATGAGCACACAACTCCTCCCCCCCACTCCATTTCCCCACATTCAGTGGGTCTAGTACAGGGGTAAGCAAAGTTGGCTCTTTTATTACTTCAATTCCCAGAATTTTTGAGCTAGGCATGATTGGTTCCGGAATTCTGGGAGTTGAAGTCCATTAGTCATAAAAGAGCCAACTCTGCCTATCCTTGGCTTAGTAGGTCTGTTTCTTGCCCTCTGCAGGCTCTAGAGCAGTGATCCCCAACCTTTTTTCCACCAGGGACCAGTTTCAGCAAGACAATTTTTCTATGGCCCGGTGGGGGCGGAAAGGGGGTTTAGCTTATCGTTCCATTGTCTCTCTCCCCCCCCTTTTTAATTTTGCGGGGGAGTTGAGGTGACAGAGGGAGGAAGGGTAGGAGGGGGCGGTTTCCTGTCTCTTTCCCCTCCTGTTCACTCGGGACCGCCGTTTGCCTTTCAGCAGTTCCAGAGGACATCCCCCCCCCCCGTTCCGGCTGGGATTGCAGCAAGGAATCCCAGAGCAAGGGGAGGTGCCTCCACAGACACAGTCACCTTCCTTTGCGATCGCTGCCTGCTTGGAGCGCCCACCACTGCCAGGTCTGGTAATTTTCTTGCAGCAAGGAATCCTTCCAAAAGAAAATTACCAGAGCTGGTGGTGGGGGTTTCATGGTCACACACACACCCCTGGCTTCGCTCCCACCCAGGACCCCGGGAATAGGGTGGGGGAGCCTAGCAAAAAAAGAGCTGCACAATGCCAAAGCCTTTTCGTTTGAGCTGCAGGCAGAGTGAGGGCTTTGCAAGGGCTTCGCAAGGAGGAAATAGACCACTTTCGACGAGAGAAGAAAGACAGGAAAGGAAGAAAGCAAGCAAGCAAAGGTTTTCTCAGCCCGAGGCAAATGGCGGTCCCAAGTGAACGTGAGGGGAAAGAGACAGGAAACAGCTTGGCACTCGCCAGCTCCACAGCAGCTGCTGACTCTGCAGACCGGTGCAACATGCCTTGCGGCCCGGTACTGGTCCGCGGACCGGCAGTTGGGGACCCCTGCTCTAGAGGCTTTCTTGGAGCCTAGGAAGGGAGAAAATGCTTTCCCCTATCCCACGGAGCCCGAAAACGCCCTCCCAGAGCCTCCACAATCCAAAAATCAGCCGGCAGGCATGCACATGCATGCTGGAACTGAGCTAGGGTAACGGCTCATGTGCCGGCAGATATGGCTCGATGTGCCACCTGTGCCATAGGTTCACCATCATGGATCTATGATATTCAATATGCGGCTGAGCCATATATGGTAATTAAAATGTTGAAATATATTTTCAGTTCATTTCCCATTGATCCCTACCATGGAATTTGCCTTTTTTCACAGCTCTTGCACATCTTCCTTGAAATAGTGTCCATACTGTTTTTTGTTTAGTTTTGTGAAATTTGCTTAGGAGTGGGTGGCCTGTCCAGTGTATATCACTTTACTTTTAACAGTATTCACCACTTGGTTAACCACTTGTGTAGCTGAACTGTTTTCAGTCATTTTTGGTTTTTATCCACCACATATCTGCAGATTTAGTCTGTTCCCTGCTCTACTACTAAATAAAGATAATTTAAGAACAAGTAGAACAAGAAGCAATGGGTGGAAACTAAACATGGAGAGAAGTAACTTAGACCTAAGGAGAAAATTCCTGACATAGAAAAATTATATCAGTGGAACAGCTTGCTTCCAGAAGTTGTGAATGCTGCAACACTGGAAGTTTTTAAAATGTTGGACAACCATTTGTCTGAAGTGGTGTAGGGACTCCTGTCTAAGCAGGGGGTGGACTAGAAGACCTCCAAGGTCTCTTCCAACTCTGTTTTTGTTGGTGGTGGTGGTGGTGTTAAGTTAAATCAGCATTGATCTTAATACAGATTCTTGAAGAACTCCAGTTGAAAAAAATTGACCATTTATTCCTACTCTCACTCCATTCCCATTAAATACACCCTTTGATGAAGAACTACAGTTGATAGGATTACCTCCATGTACCCTCTGGCACTTTAAACAAAACTCTAAAACACCATTGAAGCACAATTTACATTTGTAGAATCCACGCTAAAAAAATTCAGCAAGGTTTAGTTGTTTATACTTTTATTAGCCTTCCTGCCCATTGTTCAGGAAATGAATAAATCTTAATTGCATAATGAAGATATCAGTTCTATAACTTTTCTAGCAAAAACAAATGCAAAACATTCATTCATTCATTCCAGATTCATGCAATCTTATACCTTCCTTGAACATCCCAGTGAAAAGAAGGATGTGACTGGCTAACAATGCCAATTCATAAGATAAGTGAAATACCTGCTGATTACTATTAACTCTGCTCTAAATGATCTTCCGTCATACAATAACATATAGAACTACAGAGTACGTTATTCTATCAAACAATGGCTGAGTTTGCATAACATGTTAAGCTATGTGATCGGCTAACTTGTGAATTAGATATTGTAAATCCAGCCAGAGTTGTTAATGTATAATTCATGTAGGAATCTAAACATTTCCAATCATATTTCCAAAATAACCATGTTTTGTATGTTGTGCAAATACAGCCATTACTTTCACAGTATCATTATTCCTCATTACCTAGTCTTTAAGTTGCGAAGTATTTTTAAAACATTCCTATGAAATATATGTTGTCTATGAAATTTCATAGGAAAAAAGGCAATCCAGCAGTGGGTACTGTTAGAAGCAAGAGTTTCAAAAAGACTGATTATAACTTTGCCTGGGCATTTACTCTTATAGTTTTAAATATTATGTTTTGCACCATTGTAGCAATTAAAGACACCTTTCTGAAATCCATATCATGCTTGTTCCTGTTTGCCAATTATTTAAAACTTGATAACTTTACTTTTTGTAGAAACCTTCAGCGGGCGTATTGGAAATGCTCTTGCAGAAATAATTAATTTTGGCTGTCGTTTTTTATTTGTAGCCTGAAGAGGTTGGTCAGGAAGCAGTGGAGGAGCCGCTGATAGAGCCACTGTTAGAACCTGACAGTGAGAATTATGAAGAGCCACCGCAGGTGAGTGAAGCAGAATTAGAGCAAACTGATCACAAAATGGGAATGAGAAATTTTGGGGAATAAAGGTGTCTAGCCTTCTATCTCCCCACTTCCCAAGTCCTGCTGTCTGCTTTATTGTGGCAGTGGGAATTCCTGGGAGATTTGAACCAGGAATGCTAGGTATCTATGCCAAGAGTATATTGTCCAAACAGAGCATGAAGATCATCTTAACTGTCAAGCTAAAGCAAGCAGGCACTCATGTCGGGCAACAGTAGTAACAATCATTTCATAAAGTGCATTTCATAAAGTTTCACTCCTGTGTTTTACCAAGAAAATCACATGCATTGACAAGATAAAATGATATACCAGGCTGATTTAGATGTACTCAACTCTACTACTGAAGAACGGATGAAGCTCTTTTGGGAGTATTAACAATGTTTAAAATAAGACATGTTTTTATAAAGTTCTGGTAACATGTTATGGATGTTTTGCTGACACCAGGACTAAAAAGTTGGAGACTTATGCATTGTCATATAGATAGAGATGGGGGTGGGGGGGAGAATGGATCTTTATTTCTAAACTTATGGGGTGTCAGCACTTCAACAAACAAATGAACAATTATGTTTGTTTACACTTGTGGTGGAGATTAAAGAAAAAAGTAATTTCTTTAAATATATTTTTATCTTTTTTTCTAACATTTTCCTTTTTCTTCTCTTGAATATTTTCTTCCATCTCTCTTTTTTCTCTTTTAATTCATATTGGCTTATACTATTGTAATTAAAATTTTCAATGAAAATTAGTTTTTAGAAATACATATAACTGGTCACTTTACCCATGTTTATATGCAAGGGCCTTTTGTAAGTAGGCAGTTCTGTTGAGTAAACAATTATAGTTGATAGGAAAAAGATTGCAAGTAAAAAGTAGAAGAGTGGATTCTGTTATGTAATCTAGAGCTGAGTTATCTTGCCTCAGGTCCTTCTATCATCTAATACAATTAATGTTTTCAATTTCCTTCCAGGAGGAATATCAGGAATATGAGCCAGAAGCATAATGGCCACGGCTGTTCCCGACACTTCCACCAGCAGCACAATAACAATAATTTCTTCTTCCCTATCCACATCCATCTCTCCAAAGGAAGGCCTTGATGCAGATGGTAATGGAGAGAAACCTCTATACCCCATCCTGTCATGACTTCTTCCTCCAATTCTGCTCCAAGAGACCTCATCAGGATCAGTGTTTTATGTATTGTGGTCTTTAGCGTAAAAGAGAAAGAATACTGAAGACAAACCCTGACCGCAGTGGTTTGTGTACACATGTACATTTCAAAGCCCAGCCTTTCTGCCCGTCTCCCTCCCAGTGCAGTAAGGCCAGACTTCATGTGTCTGTAAGCAGCATGTTGTATCTTCTCTGTTTTTAAGCAGAGCATTCCATGTCCTTGACTGGGACCTTGCACTGGGCCCCACTGTACATTTGCTTGCACGTGAATCATGCCAACTCCGTTCCATTATCATTGGAACTTTTTTAAAAAATGTGTTTCTGTCCTGATCATGTAAAAGAGACTTCCTGATTTTAACGGTGCAGAGTTGTGTCTATGTATCCTAAACAAAAGGAGCATCTTCCCTTTCCTGCCCCCAGCGCTCTGTATATTTTGACTGTGGCATGGATATATACCACCCACTGTCGCTGTGTGTGCAATCCTGGGTTGCTGCCAGTGATGCAGCTACCCATCTCCATGAATAAAGCCAATTCTTGACTGTAGCTGTTTTTCTGCTTCCACGTGGTTCATAGGTCAAGAGGGGGAGCAGTTATCCTGTGCTTTTCTAAGAACAAGGTAGTTTTCAATGGGCCAAGTGTCCACATTGCTGACCTTTCAAGGCTTTGAGAACAGCATAACTGTAATGTCTAAGGGAAGTGGCTGATGTTGCTTCTTACAAACTAATACAACTTCAGTGATTTTTTTTTCCAAATTAAAAAAATAAGCAATTAGTAACTAAAATGGAACATCCATTGGAAGTGCTGAACAAGCCCCTTCAGCAGCTATATTTTTTCATCCTAGATGAATATGCTAGAGATCTTAAAATTGAACTGTCATTATATCATATCCATCTCTATTGTACAGTCATACTTGAACCAGAACTCTATACACTACATGATTTTAAAAAATAAACTGAAAAGGGAGAAAATATAGAGAAAATAGGCAAAGGATAGAAATATCTTTTCTGAAAGATTATAACATTTAGGGCTTAGAACCTGATAGAAATAAAAAAAGGAATATAATTGTGCATGGTACAAACAAAGTGAAAAAAATTGTCTGCCTTCTTTTATAAAACTAGAATCTAGGCACTTCCATTGAAGCTGATTTGCAGGAAATTGAAGATAGAGACAACATAATTTATAAAGTTTGTTGTCGCAAGACAGAGTAGTTTAGACTACTTTTTAACACAAATTCATTGGAAATATATCATTAGATATCATTAAGCCATAAAGCAGCTTCAGTCCCATAAGCTATCACTAGGGAACCATTATCAGAGAAGGAAACTATTTGCATTATTGTATTTATTGGCTTCTCACAGGCATCTGATTGGTGATTGCTAGAGACAGAATGCTGTACTAGATAAGCCATAGATCTGATCCAAGAGAGCTATTATAGTCTTAAGATATACATGTTCTCTCTCTCTCTCTCTTTTCTCTCTCTCTCATATACACACACCCCTCTCTATTCAGCCTTACAATATTAGGGCAACACTTGTCTTCTGAGATAAAAATTATTAGAAATTAATATAGTCCAGTTAACACCTGCTTATAAGTAGTTGATCTAGTATCTGATTCCAAAACAGTTGCACTGCCATTAAGAATAATGCTATTCATGTGATTGATGAAGACAGTATGTAATAAATCTTGATTAAAAGGGTATTTTTGCTTACTTTTAGTGGGAAAATCACGCTTCAGAAAAACTGCCACAGGGCAGAAAAATGTGTGCCTTCCACTTTGAAATGAGAAAATTTTAAGTTTTTTTTAACCACAAAATCTACTTTTGTGGCTTGAAATCCCTACCAATTTACCCACCCAATATCTGAATAGTTGCTAAAAGATAAGAACAATATTATAGCTGCTAATTTCCATGTTATTTTGTTAAGTTATAGATGACTTTAAAATGTGTGGAGTTTCTTATTACAACTTTTATTTTAAAATCAATACCAATCTAACATTGTCTCCCTTTCCTGTGATAAAGCTCTCGATAAATATTTCAGTCTCTTCCAATTTGTCTATTTGTCTGAGATACATACATATCAAGATTACAGACCTATATGTTATCCCTAAAATTCTTAGAACAGTGGTTCTATGTTTGATATTTTAAGAAACATTACTTTGTTTAGCAATTCTGAATTACCCTTTTGAATCGTGTATGTTCTTTTGCATTTTTAACACATGCCCCCCATTGCTAAGAAAAACATGTATTACGTTCTTAATTGATAACTTCACACACAATATGACAGCATATTATACAATTTATCTTGCACAACTTTAGCCCTACTATAATGTTGCATCTAAGGCCAGCAATTAAATTACTAAACAAAATAGCCACAAGGTTGATTACTAAATGATTTCCTAGATTATCAACTTGAACTTTGATTTTCTAGCAGCAAGAAAAAATAATTTATATTATTCATTCAGAATGTGACCTATTAGAACCCATTTTCTTGCAATTTGTTAAAGCCCAAAGTACACAGCAAAGAAAACAAAAGAACTGGAAAAATATATTCTGTCAATGAAAGTATTTATATAATGGATGAGATAGGAAATTTGGGGCAGCAAAACGCCCCGTGTAACAAAGTTCTAATATGAAGAGGCAAATAGGAGACTGAATAAGGTGCGAGGGTGATGCCTCAGTGCTAAACCTGGTATTAGTTTACAATAATTCCAAAGGTTGCAAAACCAACAGTATTAACTAAATAATTGGTGTTGTAAAAGTTACCCCTCAGTGAATTGGAATTTAATATTAACTACCGTAATATATAAATAAAATGAAAATCTTAAAGAGGAATTGCTAAAGAAGTTAAAAAAAATTGTTTGTTTTTTCCGTGTCCCTAATCTTTGCACGTCATTATTCATTAAAAGGGAAAGGATTTTAGAACTGCATCAAAAAAAAGAGGCAATGGGTGACTATATACATGCACTTATTAAATTGAGAAGCCTCAGATCCTACTCTGAATTGCAAATATTTCCAACCATCATATGAATATATGTAAATAAGGTTGTCATGACTACTATACAAAGCTATCAAATGAAATTTAAATTTCTGAAAGCCTGAATTGGCCTCAAGCTGTACTTTGAATGAACTGGAAATAAAAAAACATTAGTCTTAATCTGTGGAAAAAATTCAGTTGCTCCCATGCAGAATATACGGTATGCTTTTATGAAAAATTGTAGTGAATGATAAGAGAATTGATCTGGAGGAGAAGGGAATAACATTTTTCATCAAAGATTATTAACATCATCCATGATTATGCTGACTGACACGTGAAAAAAGTGAAGCCATTCCTAAATGGGACTACGGTATACACTGTACAGTTAATTCTTATTTAGCAACCCCAATTGAGGCCAGCACTGGATCATTAAGCAAAGCAGTTGCTAAGTGAAACTAACTGTACTTATAATCACTCTTCACCTTTTCTTTGCTTTATAGACCCCAAAAGATCATAAATGCAAGGACTGATCATAAAAGTTTACTGGATGGTGGTAATGCACTCTACCAGCGACTGCCTTTAAAGAGCATTCAGGAGCTTCAGCTAGTGCAGAATGCAGTTGCCCAGACAGTTACTGTATGTGTGCCTGTAGAATGGCACATGTTGCATCTGTTCTGCAAACTGCCTTGGTTACTTGTTTGCTTCTAGATGCAATTCAAAGTGCTGATTTTGACCTTTAAAGCCCATGGCATGGGACCAAATTATCTGAGGGACTGTCTCTTCCTGGTTACATCTACATGCTCCATCAAGTGCAATAGAGAGGCATCGTCCCAGTTCTGTCTGTGAAGGAAGTTCCATCTGCCAGAACCCAAGAGATGTGCCTTTTCTATTATAGTTCCTGCCCCCTGGAGCACCATTCCCCCCTGAGATTCATTAGCCATCTGGAAAGCCTTGGCAACGTGGTTTTTTCCATTAACCTGAGAATCACGTGGCATGCCTGCAACTGATTCAGTGAAGCTAAATGATGGATGTCCTCTTGCCATTTTTGGGTTCTTTTATGTGTTATTCCTTTACATTATTATTTTTAATTTTTTTAAAATTTATGTCTGGGTTTTTATAGTGATATGGTTTTAATTATTATTTTCTTTGTAAGCCATCCAAAGTAACTTTTTACTTTGGGTGGCTATATACAAATTTGCTAAGTAAACAAAGTAACTTGTCGTAACTGAACAGTTGCTAAACAAGGACTGTCTGTATTAGGCATTCTGACGTCAAAGTGCTACCCACAGTCTTTCAGCACAAATCAGTGTTGATTTCAAATCTGAGAGTTATGGCCTCTAATAATGTGTTCAAAACTGGACATATGAAGAATGGGAGCTGCAATTTAGCAGTGAGCAGGAAAACAGTTGTTATCAAACTCCTAAAGAGAATGATAAAAGCTCATTGTTTTAACACAAGTTTTCAGTTTCTGCATTGAATAATTTAGGGAGATCCAACACATTGGCATCAGTTTTCTAATTTAAAACTGAAGATTAAAATAATTTATAGGCAGTCCCTGACTTACATCCACAATTGGAACCAGAATTTCCATCACTAGCAAGGTGGTTATTGACATGCTTGATTTTACTACATTTTTTGCCATGGTCATTAAGTAAATCACTGTGGGTTTTGTGAATCATGCATTCATTCAGTGAATCGGGTTTCTTCCATTAACTTTGCTTATTGGAAACTGTCTGGGAGGGTCTCAAATGGCAATAACATAACCCTGGGACACTATAATCATCATATAAGAACATGCTGGTTGCCAAGCACCAGAATTTTGATTAGGTGATCACAGGGAATGTTGTTATGATTGTAAGTGTGAGGACCACAGGTCACTTTTTCCCGAGCCATTGTACCATTGAATGTTGTTAAGCAAATGGTTGTAAGATGGATGTAAGATGAATGGTTATGCAGAAGCATAGCATGATAGCCAACATGCATTTAGAAGCACAGTATGTAAGATAACGTGGCCTCCAGGAAGGACGTCTTCGTGACATCAAAGCTCCGCCCATGGAATTCCCTAGTGGGATTTCCCACCTGCTTTCCAGCCTCCAGATCGGCCAAAAACGCCGCCACCGATTGCAAAAATAGCTCTCCGCCGAGTGGCTGCGTCCGGCTGTCACCTTCTGAAACAGCCAAGCGCTTCTCGGTGGCCTCCGGAACTCGAACCCGAACTTCCAGGTTCGGGTTCGGGAGAACGCCAAGAAGCTCCCCTGCTGTTTAAGAAGGTGACAAGCGGGCGGCGGCGCTTCTCGGCGGCCTCCCGAACCCGAACCCGAAAAGTTCGGGTTTGGGAGAACGCCGAGAAGCCCCCCGGCTGTTTTAAAAGGTGACAGCCAGGTGGCGGCGCCCAGCGGAGTGCCATTTTGCGATCTGAGGTGGGTTCATAAGGCGAAAAAAGTTCATAAGAGGCAAAACATTTCTGAACCTTGGGTTCGTATCTCGAAGGGTTCGTATCATGAGGGGTTCATATCATGAGGTACCACTCTACTGGTTTCTGGCAGAAAACATTGTAAATTGCGGTCACATGACTGCAGGATAAAAAGACGAAAATGTGAGCTAGTTGCTGAGCACTCAAAATGTGATCATGATTATGCGGGGAAGAATATCGGAATGATGTTCTGAGAGCACATGCACCAATGAGAAATTTCTTGTGTGTCCAATCACACTTGGCCAATAACGAATTCTATTCTATTCCACTCTGCTCTAAATAACTGATAAGGACTACCTTTATAGACAATCAACTGATCAGTGGCAAAAGAAACAAACAGAGCCATATATTTATCTCTCCAATAACCAAATATATTCCATTTATCTTTGCAAATCAACTTTTTAGGCATAGTAGGGATACACCACATCTATTTATGTTCTCCAGTTGTCAAATTCCATATACTACGCCCATAGCTCAAATCTTCTGAAAAGTTTAGCTTTTGTTGCAGAATTACATTTATATATCCATAACTTTCTCCCAGGATATAGTAAGTATAGGACATTATAGAAACATGTTTTAAAAGAAGCATTATGCTTATTACATCTCCAACAAAGTGCTTTCTTAACATATTTTTTTCTGTACCAATGTAATGGAGCTCCATACTTGTAATCTGAGGCCTAATCTCAGGCCTAATGAAATCCTTGCTATAGAATTTAAGACACTCCCATTGTTTAGACATTTTTTATTCCATTCATTTCTTAACATTTGGAAGAGATGTGCTAGTGTCTAAAGACTGTTAGGGTTTGGAAGGGTGTTAATAGACTCAAGATCAATCCCGACAAGATGGAGTTGCTATGGGTTTTGCCTCCCAAGGACAATCCCATCTGTCCATCCATTACTCGGGAGGGGGAGAGCTTTTGCCCCCCTCAGAGAGGATCTGCAACTTGGGCGTCCTTCTTGACTCATAGCTGAGCTTAGAACACCATTTCTCAACTGTGGGGAGGGGGACGTTTGCACAGGTTCGCCTTTTTGGATAGGGAGTCTCTTTTCACAGTCACTCATGCCCTCATAACCTTGAGGTTCAATTACTGCAATGCTCTCTACATGGGGCGACCGAATGTCTGGAGACTGCAGGTAGTACAAAATGCAGCCATGTGAGCTGTCATGGGCCTTCCAAGCCATGCCTATTTCTCGTCAACACTCCACAAGCTGCATTGGCTGCCAATTCAAAGTGTTGTTATGACCTATAAAGCATCAGACCAGATTACTTACAGGACCGCCTTCTGCCTCAAGTATCGCAGCAGCCAGTTAGGTCCCACAAAGTTGGCCTTCTCCAGGTCCCGTCTGCCAAGCAATGCCGCATGGCGGGCCTAGGGGAAAAGCCTTCTCTGTCGCAGCCCTGGTCCTCTGGAATCAGCTCTCTCCAGAGAGTCCTACTGCCCCCACCCTCCTGGCCTTTCGTAAGGTTTTCAAAACTCACCTCTGCTGGCAGGTTTGGGGCCATTGAGCATCGACATTCTGCTCCAGCCGCATGTATGATTGTGATGGAATGAAGGTGGATGACTGTTTTTTAATAATCAGTGGTTCTTAGATTAGATTTATATGAGTTTTAACATTTGGGTTTCTTACATGTTCTAATCTGTATTTATTCTTGTTTTGTAAGCGCCCTGGGTCTACAGAGAAGGGCAGCCTATAAATCCAAATAATAAATAAATAAACAAACAAACAAGCAAGCAAGCAAAATACTCAATTCCAGTGGAAATTATAATTATAATACTTAAATTATAATACTCAATGACAATGGAAAATTTATAGCATGACATGTTGGTGGTGGACTAACTATGTGAACTGCATTAAGATAGGAGAATCTTATTCTAATACTGTACTCATAGTCCTATCTATAGATCTTAAGATGGGACAGGCAACTACAGGCAAATTCCTTAAGTGCTCAAGGTCAAATATTTTACAGCTTTAAAAATATAAAAATCTTGAATTGGATCCTAGAGTAAATAAGCCATTTACCGGTATTTGAGTGGAATGGCGAATCTGTGGCCCTGCAGATATTACTGAATTAAAATGCCTAACATGCCATCAACTAGCTGGGGCAGAAGGAAGTTGAAGTTCAGCAATTTCTGTTGGGACAGTGACTTTCCAGCCCATTTATGCCTGCTCAGTAGGCTGCAACATAGGCCCAAATTTACCTGTAGGACATTCTCTAAAATTGGCAATGAAAAGGGTTTAGTTCAACTGGCAGCCTTTTTATCAGTTTGCATCAGAAAATGAGATGGAAAGCAAATCCCTTTCATCAACTGTTCTCTGTTAAGCTCTTCCTCTAGCCCCATGATGGCAAACCGATGGCATCCAGTTTTCACAAAAACTGGGTTGTTTGTGCCTTCTCCGTGCCCTCAGAAGCACTCTGCACACCTTCCAAACCCTCTGTGTGCCCCATTTTTTTACAAAAATGGGCCTGGTTTCCACCAGTTTTTGTGAAAAGCAGGGTGTGCAGAGGGTTTGAGAGGCCGGAAAGTGCTCCCAGGGGGAGGGCAGGGAAGATAAAAACTTTTTTCTTACTTACCTCTTCACAATCTTGATGTGTTTTATAGTCTGAAAAATACAGTAAATTGCCCTATTGGCACTCGGAGATAAATATGTGGACTTTGGGTAGTGGTTTGGGCACTTGGTCTCAAAAAAGTACACCATCACTAGTAGGTATATAGTGATAATGCAAGGTTAAATTGACAGGTTTTTTCCCTTCAATCGTCTTGTCACAAAGGATTACCAGTACCTGTTCCCTTTCTTAGGCTTATATTTTATTATTATCATCAATCTTTTTTCCTTTCTTATTCCCAACCTTTCCTTTTTCCTCCTAGTTAAGGTCAACCCTGCCCTCTGGTGGCAAAACCCTTTTTATGATACTGAACTTTTTATGACCAAAGACTACCACTGCAGATGTCAATGTAGAAACAAATTATGAGCCATGTGGGAGAGACGTAAGTGCCTATAAGTTACTTAGACCTAATCGGATAAGACCTATGGGATCCCTGCTGAAAATATTTACAACTAGGATGTGAGTATTCAAGTGCTAAAACATGGTGTGACTAAATCTACAACAACCCTTAGGGAATGGAAATACTTCAAATGTTTGGCATACTTTTTATATATTACAATTCTGCCATTAAATTTGTCTATGACAAAGTTAATTATATAGTAATGTTTTAAATTTTAGATCTAGAAACAATAATCTTGACATTTTTAAACCAAAAGAAACAATGAGTCACAATGCAATTCTGTTTCCAAACTTACAATTATTTTATTATTAATATTCATCTATTTCTATCTATTTATCTATTTACTATGTCTGTCTGTCTTTCTGTCAAATTTATTTATTTCACCTTTTAAAAGTCAAAAGATCTGTGTTTGGAACAGATTCTCGTTTTTGTACATGTTGTCCATTGAGTCACAGAGTACATGGCTACCTTGATTTTTGCCAAGTCCTGAAAATTCACTAGTAATATAAGAAATAATTTCTGCAGTTGCTTAGAAAAATAGGCAAATATGCATACAAAAGTAACTTACCAGGTTTATCAGAATATCATATTTTCAGAGTATAAGACGCGCCCTTTTTACGCTCTAGAAGAGGGTGAAAAGTTGGGTACATCTTTTAAATCTAATGCAGCCCCACCAAGCTACCCCCCTTTGGTCTCTGCCTGCCAGAAATTTACCTCCTTGCAGCAAACAGCAGCAGAGCTGATTAGCACATGCCACTGATTATCTGCCTCCTGACACTCAACTGATTGATTGAAGTTTTTGGCAAGCCCAGTGCTAAACTAAAGCTGCATGGAGGCAAATTGCTGGTAGGTTCAAACTGTGCTGAAACTGGTTGTTCGTTTTTTGCTGCAAGGAGGTAAGGAGGTATTAATGCCTATAGAAGAACCGTTGTACCTACCTGAACGGTCTTCTCAGTGCACTGGAAGGAGAGTCCAATATGGGTTATTCTCAATCCTATTGGTCGAGACTGAGTTTAAAATTAGCATAATATTAGGCACCGCCCCTTGCCTGCCCCCAGTGAGCTCAGTTTTAAAAACGACAGGTAATGTAATCCAACACCATTTTATTGAACATATATATATAACAGGAACTAAACCCAAACAAACCCAGCTTCCCTGAAACAATCCAATACTGGGTGGGTTTGGACTCTCCTTCCAGTGCACTGAGAAGACCGTTCAGGTAGGTACAACGGTTCTTCTCCATTGCATCTGGAAGGAGAGTCCAATATGGGATATACCCAAGTTCCAAATTAAGTGGGAGGGAGATTGTTAAGTCAGGGCAGCTGGAGAGGAACACACCCTCTGTAATACCCTTCTCCCAAAAGATGCCTCAGCAGAAGCAAAGGCATCCATTTTGTAATGTCTGGTGAATGTAGACGGAGTCTTCCACGTCGCAGCTCGACATATATCCTCAATCGAGGCTTGAGTCCTCCAAGCTGCAGACGTGGCTGCACTGCGAGTAGAGTGTGCCGTGACCCCTTGAGGTGGATTCTGAGCTCTAGCCTTATACGCCTCCCCTATGCAGTCCCGGATCCATCGGCTAATTGAACTGGGAGAGACGCCCAGGCCTTTTTTTGGTTCTACAAATGAGACAAACAAGGATTCGGACCTTCTAAAGGCCTCGGTCCTTCTAATGTAGATTTTAACTGCTCGCCTAACATCTAGTTTGTGCCACCTAAGTTCTGTAGGGTGACTCCCGTGCGAGCAAAAGTCTGGCAAAATCAGTTCTTGTTTCCTGTGGAACAAAGAGTTCACCTTAGGAAGAAAGGTCGGATCCAAACGTAGGACTACTCGGTCCGGATAAAAAATACAAAGGTCTGGTCTGATGGACAATGCAGATAAATCCGATACACGTCTGGCCGATGTGACCGCCACTAAAAAGGCCGTCTTGATGGAAATAAATTTGAGCTGAATGGATCTCAGAGGCTCAAAGGGTGTACCAGTCAGAGCCTTCAGCACCAGAGATAAGTCCCACGAAGGAAACCTATGGAGAGGTGGAGGGTGTCTGTTAGTAGCACCTCTAAGAAAATCACGTATCCAGGGGTGAACTGCCAAGGACCGGTATTCCGGTAGCCTAATAACAGTTGCCAATGCTGCCACTTGTCTCCGAAGTGTGTTTGGAGACAGACCCTTTTCAAGGCCTGCTTGCAAGAATTCCAGGACTGTCAGTATTTGGGCTCTTTCTGGTTGCATGTCTTTCTCGGTGCAAAACTTACAGAAGGCCGACCATGTAGCCTGGTAAACCCTGGACGTGGATGGCCGGCGGGCTGCCTGCATTGTGGCAATGATACTGTCCGGTAAGCAATGCTCCCTCAGTTTGTTCCTTTCAAATGCCAGACGGCTAATTGGAGCCATTGAGGGTCTGGGTGAGAGACTGACCCTTGACTGAGTGAGATTATCTTGTCCGGGATCCTCCAAGGTGGGGAGATGGACAGCGCTATTAAGTCCGAGAACCACGGGCGACGTGGCCAATGTGGTGCAACAAGTAACACCTCCGCTTCCTCCAGCAGGATCTTGTCTATCACTCTCTGGATCAAATTTGTCGGAGGGAAGGCATACAAAAGGCCGCGAGGCCAGCTCGACCTCAGGGCGTCGACCTTCTCTGCCCTGTGTGAGAGGAACCGAGAATAGAACCTGGGGAGCTGTGTATTGGCGTGAGAGGCGAACAAGTCCACCAGTGGTGTCCCGAATCGAAGTGTAATCCTGTGGAACAACTGCGGATCCAGCCGCCACTCTGTGGGGTCCAAGGTGGTCCGACTCAGCCAATCGGCCTGGACGTTGTTGACGCCTGCTATGTGCTCCGCAGATAGAGAGGCTAGGTAGTACTCGGCCCAGTTGAAAAGAGCCATGGTCTCCCTCATGAGGCGAGGCGATCTCGTGCCTCCTTGATGGTTGAGGTAAGCTTTTGTTGCCACATTGTCCGTTAGCACTAACACATGTTTCCTGTGAACCAAGGCCACAAAATGTTGGAGCGCTAAGAACACAGCCCTGAGTTCTAAAAGGTTGATGTTCACCGGGTTGAGGTCCTCCTCGGTCCAGAGTCCCTGTGCCACCTGGAGGCCGATGTGTGCGCCCCAGCCCGACAAACTTGCGTCTGTTGTCATGACCAATTGGTCGTGAGACTGGAAGGAACAGCCCTGAAATAGGGCTGGTGAAGTCCACCAGGCCAAGGAGGTTTTGACCCCCTATGGTAGTCTGATTTGCCGGTGTGACTGACTTAGCTTCGCCTTCTGGGCCGGTAGCAGAAAGGCTTGTAATGGGCGAATGTGATGCCTGGCCCATGGCACAATCCCTATACAGGAAACCATGGTTCCCAGCACCCTGGACAAAAGGGCTAGGGATACCCTCGGTTGTCTTTGGATGGAGGCTACCAAGGCCAAGATATTGTCCAGTCTGTCTGGGGAAAGTGACACAATGCTCGTAGTGGTGTCTATCACTGATCCCAGATGTAGTAGCCTTGTAGAGGGAGTCAATTGGCTCTTTGGAAAATTGATGGTAAAGCCGTGTTCTTCCAGAAATGTCATTGTAAGGTGGAGGTCTCGGTGCGCTCCTGCCCGGGACTTGGACAAAACGATGATATCGTCCAAGTAGGCCATCAGGCGGACGGATCGTGCACGCAGATGCGCTGTGAGCACATCCAGCAGCTTCGTGAAGGTGCGAGGAGCCGACGATAGGCCGAATGGCATGGCCCGATATTGATAGTGCTTCCCTTCCACACAAAATCGGAGATACTTGCGATGTGGAGGGAATATCGGCACGTGTAGATAAGCCTCTTTTAGATCTAAAGAGGTAAGAAAGTCTTGAGGACGGACTGCCGCTAGGATGGTGTGTAGTGTATGCATCCTGAATCTCCGGTAAAGAATGAATTGATTTAATAACTTCAGATTTAGGATCAAGCGGCAGCCCCCGGATGACTTGGGGACGATGAACACCATAGAGTAAAACCCCGTGCCCTCTGCATGTTTCGGCACAGGCTCTATGGCTTGGATGTGCAGGAGATGGTCTACCTCTTGGAGTAGCTCCTTCCTTTTGGCAGGGTTCCGTGGCCTTGGACAGTGACGGAATCGGTTGGGTGGGGGCTGGATGAACTCCAACCGCAGTCCGTGTGTTACAGTAGACAATGCCCATTTGTCTGAGGACGTGGCACGCCAGGAGGTGCTGTAAAGATGGAGCTTCCCTCCTACTGGCTGTGTCATAGCAAAGTCATTTGGGGCGTTTAAAACCCCGCTGGTTGGAGCCACGAAATGGGCGTCTAGTTGACTGGTAGCCCCTTGTTCTGCCCTGGAAGGGGGCACGGTCAGTTCTGTAGGCACTTTGATTGAAGTTGCCTTGAGAGAAGGACCGAAATGGCTGGTTTGACCGTGAGGTGTCCCAGCGAAAGGACTGGCGCCGGTTGTAAGGGGTCTGGCGACGATCTTGTCCCCTCCTGGATCTTGGAAGTATCTTCCGTTTATCCTTGTCCTCTATGAGGACTTTTTCCAAGATGTCTCCAAACAGTTGAGACCCTTGGAAAGGCGAAGATGCCAGGCGCCATTTAGATTTGGTGTCAGCTTGCCAGCTGCGCAGCCACAGTAGTCGGCGTGAAGCAAGGGTGGCGGACATCCCTCTACCTGCGAATTTGGAGGCATGTAAGGTGGCATCGGCGGAAAACTCAGCCGCTGCCAACAACTTACTAAGATCCTGGCGCATCCGTCCCTCATCTGGTCCCAAGCGAGACAGCATGTCCTCGATCCAGACGATGGAGGCTCTATTAAAAAACGATGCAGCCGCTGCTGCCCGGAACCCCCATCCGGCCATCATGTGGGTCTTTCTCAGAAGCACCTCAGCTTTTTTGTCCTCTGGCTTTAAGTTGTCTCCCATTTCAGCAGGGACCAGAGCGTTGGAAACCAGTGTCACCACTGGTGAATCTATTGGAGGAAATTGTAGGAGAGCCTCTATTTCGTCGTCAAACGTGTAGAACTTCCTCTCTATCACCGATGGCCCCTGGGCTGCCGCCGGGTACTGCCACGGTCTCTTAATACTTTGGACAAAGATCTCAGATGCCGGGACATGGTCTGTTTCAGGCTTAGGCTCCTTCAACAGGGCAGATGATCTGGATGGCAAAGTTTGGGAAGGTTGAGCTGGATCCTTCAACTCCATTGTCTGTTTTGCCTTATATAATAGTGCCCTGAAGGAGGACTGTTTAAACAGGCCAGCCACCTGCGGTTGCTCTGGAGGAGCTTCATCTTCTGATAAATCATAGTCCTTGTCACTATCCTCCATTAATACAGGCTCTTCAGTTACAGATCCTAAACCTGAAAGGGGCGGTGCAGACCAGAGATCCCGGCTTGTGGCTTGTTTTGGTTGCTGAAGCCCTTGCTGGGCTCCAACTGCTATGCCTTGTGAGTAGGCGTTAGAGATTAGGTCCTGAATGGCTGGTGACATATTCTGCCAGGTATCAGGCTGAGCCCTGAGTCCCGCAGCCTTAGGGGTAAAGGTAGCTGCTGGGAGCACGTTGGGCTGAGGTGAGCCTCTCCACACTGATCTTTCCTGGCCTGCTGACCCAGGCCTACTGCGGGGAGCATGCAGCAGAGGCAGTACTTGGTGGTCTGGAGACCAACCCATCTCGGTTCTGGCCTCCCCATGAGCGCTGGGGGTAGTCATGACACCCAGCCCAGGCTCCAACGAGGGACCAGCTCTGGCCAAAGGGACTGCATTAAGGGCTGCTTCCAACTTCTGCTCAAGGGCTTGAATGCGCCTCTCGGCCTCCTTGATAGCAGAGGAAGAAGACTGTGAAGACTTTGCCTTTATCTTCCCTTTGTCTTTGGGCTTGGGCACCGGGGTAGGTGGGAGGCTTTGCTCTCCACTGCCACTAGGCTCCATATTACTCACAATTCAACAATGTCTTGGAGAACAGGAACGGATCTCTGACAATGACTCTCTTTTCTTTTAACAGCTAGGCAAATAAATGAGCTTAAAATGGCTCCCGGGCTTAGCAATGGAATGCGCATGCGCGTTCCAGCCCTGTCAGCCAGGCTTCGCGCCCTTTCAGGCTGTTGCCAGGCAGAAGTGGGGAGGGGGGGGCTTCCCGCCAACTGTCCAAAATGGCGGGCGCGGTGCCTCTCCTCATTGCCCTCAGCCCGCCGACGGCTGCCGAATAGAGGAAGGGATCATGCTTCCGCATTCCCTTAGCCTGCTTTATTTTCCCCTGGCCGATTCGGGTGCGCGAGTTCCTGGCTGGAGGAAGAGACCTCACTCTCCCTCCCACACTCGCAGACAACAGTGTCCAGGCTTCTGCGGCTTAGCCGCTAAACATATGATCGGCGGGCCTTTGAAGTCTGCCGCGTTAGGTAGAAGCGGCGGCTGCGCGCTCCGGCGGCAATCAGACAGGCGCCGCTCGATCTCAGCAGGCTGGCCACAAATCCCTCTTGCCTGACAGATGGCCTAGTCTTCGGGGGAAACTTCGTGTCCCCGAGCCTCCCAGTGGGGGGGGCGGACCCCCCCACCTTTGGCTCTCAGCCGAGTTTGGCCGCGGAGGCCAGTGACACCGGGCTGACACCCCTCCATGAGACGGTACCCTCTGAGGGAAGAGGCCTCCAGGGGGAAAAATCGATGGGGGTGCGTCCACGGAGGACAGAAACCCCTCCTGATCTTCAGCAGCATCTGAAAGACAGAGAAAAAACACAAGGAAAAAACAGGTTAAACAATTAACATAAACATTTTATTATTATTATTATTTAAACAACCAACTCATACGTCTCGTTCCATGACTGAGTTTTTAAAACTGAGCTCACTGGGGGCAGGCAAGGGGCGGTGCCTAATATTATGCTAATTTTAAACTCAGTCTCGACCAATAGGATTGAGAATAACCCATATTGGACTCTCCTTCCAGATGCAATGGAGAATGTTCAAATTATTAGACTTATTTTTTAAAGGCTGCTTTATTATTGTACTAGACAACTTTAAAAAATGAAGAAGAAAAATAAATGCTTGATCTGAAGAGGCCCAGTGCTATTGTATCTTCTTTTAAATAGCAGAGAATACTTCCAGAAAGCCACATCAATTTTAAAGATCTGCAAAAGTATAATCTGAAATGTCCTGTTTTAGTATTAATATTAAGATAATAATATAGCATTAAGATAAGTCAGCTGAGTTAAACCCTGACTTAATCATGTTTGGAGTAGATCTATTTAAATAATTGGGAAGAGTTCGTGTGATAACATTTAAGAAAACTTTCTGGGATTAATATACTGCCATAATGTACATTTCTCCAATTCTTTGCTATTTCTATGGGTCAGGCACACATGCACAGAAATACACAGCAAACAGTATATATCATCTGTGCTGTTTGCTGTTTGATAAACTGCTGGGAGGCAGAGGCCTTTTTTTCTTTTTTTCTCCCCCCCCCAAAAAAAAACCCCTAAGGTACGTTTTATATTCCGGTGTGTCTTATACTCTGAAAAATACGGTAAGTTATAACCTACTATAACATTGTGAATCAGCTTAACTGTTCCATGAATAAAGAGATCCTGCTGCTGCTGCTTCTGAACAAAGTACAATTACAAAGTGTTTGCCCATATATCTAAGGCAGAACTTTTTTTTCATTAGTTCTGCCACAACCAGACATCCATTCAGAATGTGACTGGAAAGACTAATATTAACATACTGTTATCCAGTGATTTGGACAGACCTTTGCAATCAAATCTCTTTACTACTATATAATATTTCATCAGTGTTATTCATCAATGGAATGATAATCCTTTGAAGGTACAAGTGGCAATTTAAGTTCCAAGATCTTGGGAATATACTGTATATGAGAAACAAACTACAATGTAAATTCAGCACAGAATATCAAGGCTATGTACACTGATTATATGTATGATATTTAAAATAAAAACAAATAAGAAGGTTTATTGCAAGGAATAAGCTTTGCCAAATTCAGAATCCAAGTTGACAACTTAAAGAAAACAAAACATTAATTCATACTGAATCTCATATAGAGAGGAGGTCACAAAACAGATAGAAAAGTGGTATCACAAAGAATTTGGGACAAGTGAAATAGCAGTAATATAGAGTTGCACAATAACATAGCATCTACCTATAGATTGAAACTAAAATTCAGGGGGGGAAATATAATTATGTGTCAGAAATAAATCAAAGGAAGGAATAGTATAAAAACAAGAGAAAAATGTTCTATCACATAACAGCAACATCTTGGCCCAGCTTTCTTGCTTAGAGGTTTCTTATCTTCTAAAGTAATACATACTTTTTTGATGGTATTTTTGTTTGTATTTTTTTAACCAGCAGGTTGAAGAGCAGCAGTGGGTAGCTTCAGTAATTGAAACTTGCTTCGATGTAAGCCTTAAAGATCTTTTCAATAGCACAAATATAGGCAGCAGTTCTCTGGTCCAAGCCTAGATTATATTTTGTGGCTACACTCATAATTTGCTAGAAAATAACATATAAGCATAAGCAATGTGGACCTAGTATTCTGGTCTGAAATCAAAACCTAAAAAGTAATTATTGAATAAAAATGGTACCACTGCAATAGTGAAAACTATTTCAGTAATACAGCAATGGATATTACAAACACGTACGCATAAGAGAAAAGTCTACTGTATGAAAAACAAAACGATTTTTTAAAAGACAGTGATAGAGAAATGCAATCCAGAAATACTTACCCTGGCTGAATTTTCCATGGTGTAAGCTAGTCCAGACTGAACAATATCCTTCTCTGAGGCACCCTTTAAAAAAACACAATACCGTATATACCGTAAAAATTTAGATTAATTATTTCTCATGTTTGTTTTGCAATGTAATGGATTGAATGGATTTGGAACTGTGGGTTGTAAAATACACATAATGTATTGCTACCAACCTACCTCAGGTCATTGATATGAGAACAAACTCAGTCCATGGATGCTGGCTTGTAACCTGAGACTCAACAGAAGTTTCTTTCTTATTGCATTGGCAGGCTGTTTCAGAGCCTTCTTCTAGATCAATGGCCTCCAACCTTTCGGGCACCAGGCATCACTTCTGTGGACAAAGGTTTTTCCATGGACCAGAGGGGCATGGTTTGGTGTGCTGCCTGCATCCTGTAAACGGGGCTTTAAATGACACTGTATGACACTGTTGCTGGCACGCTATGGACCAGCGGTTGGGGAATCTCTGTTCTAGGTAATGCTATCTTGAGCAAGGCCTCATAGTTGAATTACCTGTAGTAACCAGGCCTTCTTTTATGCCTGTTAAGAAAGTGGATAAAAGGCTTTCTAGGATGTCACCTACCTGCAAGTTGGATTCTTGCCTCTCCTGGCTTCTTTGGATAACTGGAATGGGGGGTGGGATTGTACACTAGATCCAGGAGATGGCAAATGGTTCCATATATGAATATTCAATGCCCTCCTTACCAAAAAGAGATGTTGGTTCCTTCCATTTTTGGATCTATAGGTTTTAGATAACCATCATCCAGTCTCTAACATTTCCTTTTTGTGAAAGTTGTGAAGAATGAAATCCCCCATGTGTCTTCATAAGAATTATAATGCTGTAGGCATTTTTCATTTAAGAGAATGCTCCAAAAGGAAAGGGAGTTAAATTCATAACTTACTGCTATTCTAGCTTGGAATTCTGGTGTGGGTATAATAGGGATATTTCCATTCCTTACACCAAATTTTCTCTCCAGACTTTGTTGCACTGACATCAGCAGATGATAGTTAGAATCACGCTCATATTTGAAAGTAAGACGCCCATAGCTGACATGGTTGAGATTCTTCAGCCATTCAAAAAAGGAAACTATCACACCACCTGCATTTATGTATAAATCCTGCAGGAAGAAACAAATAGTTTCAGTCACTTGATGAATTCTCTGTAACAGAACCCTGAGAATGTTACAAATGCATGCAAAAAAGCAACACAAAAATTTAAAATAACAAACACATGGTTGCTTGATTTCTACTTACTGACAATGAAAATGAGCTCAGGCAACTGTATTGATTGTATAACTGTATAAACTGTATAAACACATTGATTATCTTGCAGTGCGGAAGATAGAGAATAGCCAACTTTACTGCAGCACAGGAATTTATTTAGCTGAGAATATATAAACATGCACGCACGCACGCACACGTTTTTGTAGATTTTCATTTTCATTTCAGCGAAATCACATTCGCCATCATCAGGCTGAAGTTATTGGCTTCGTGCTGCTTTGAATATAAAACCATATTCAAAGCAGCACGAAGCTAATAACTTCAGCCTGATGATGGCGAATGTGATTTCGCCAAAACGTTGCAAAGACACTCAAAATATTACATGGGGAAAAACCCGAACTCAGAACAATCTACATACATACACCCATGAAAATCTACAAAAACGTGTGTGTGTGTGTGTGTGCGTGTATGTGTATATATTCTCAGCTAAAAAAAGTTGCTGATTCTTGATGCATGCCTATTTCCAATTCATATCCTTTGGAGACTTCACTATTTATCTTACTGCACAGTGGGGATTATACTTATTCCTGTATTCGGCCAGCTATGGCGAAACTCAGTAATGAACCTAAGACAACCTCAATATTACCCTGTTTCCCCGAAAATAAGACGTACCCCAAAAGCAAGGCATGTCAGAGGTTTTGCAGAATTTGCTAATATAAGGCACCCCCCGAAAATAAGGCGTAGTCAAGTTTACATACAGTACGGTGGAAAAACATACGGTACCATTCAAAGCTGTTCATAGCGGTACCGTAATAATGTGGCATCCCCTGCTGGCCCCTTCCATCGCTTTGTACCATCCAGTACAGCAGACACAGTCTGCTGCTGTCTCACCGCCATTACAGTCTCCACTACAGTGCGTAGACTGTAGTTCCTCTGGTGGCCGGAAGCTGCAATAGCGGGAGAATACTGTTGTACCATATAAGTGCCGTCGTTTGTGTGTGTGGGTGCCATACTGACAGGTACCGTACTGTAATCAGTGTACCATATGGTACACTTTCTTTGGGGGTGTCAGCTTTTCTGCCTGTGAATTTGTCTTATTTGAGAAATATAAGGCACCCCTCAAAAATAACACGTAGCACAACTTTTGGAGCAAAAATTAATATAAGACAGTGTCTTATTTTCGGGGAAACACGGTAGTGAATTATTATGGAGTGCCGGTGAAAGATTTGATACATTTTTTAAAAGTTCATATAACATCTAACTTTTTACAATTTTTTCCACTAAAAATCTCTCTGAGAAATGCTGTGTTATTAATCCAATCTGGGTTAGGACAAGTGGATAAAACTTCCATCAAAAGCTAATTCAGAACTTCATTTATTTAAAAGAAAGTATTCAGAACTACAGTAATAAAAGGAGCAACACAATGTATCAGCTTAGTCCTGACACTAGAGGATTTAAATACATGTAATCTTTATTTCAGTCAAATCAACTACAAATATTTATATCATACATTATGATATTATGGGCATGGTTTTAATTTTATAGTTCACATTCATGCTAATTTATATAGAAATACAACACAAAAATAAATGTAATAAAATAAAGCCATATACTGTATTTATATCTTAACCTTATTTTGCTACCAAATTCAAAATCAGGAATTAATATATAAACAGAGGTAACATTAAAAAATCCATACCCCCCCAAAAAAATACAAGCTGCCTTGTGTATTCAATTTTTGTTGGATTGCTCTGAATATTTTCAATGTATTGCAACAGTCAGTCATATTTAACTGCATTCCAAAAGGATTGTGCTACAAGGTGGAGAACACCCCACAGCAGCCTATAAGCTAGAGGCCCAAATAGCCACGTATGGGCATTAATGGAGCCATTAGGCCTGCAGACATACCGGAAGTACGAGGATATTTCGCTGCAAAAAGATGTCATGAGCATCTGGAGTTGTAGGGCCACTAGCACCTTCAGCAATAATCTGTAAGGCATGAAAAGATAAAATAATAAACCAGAATTATCACAGCTAAAAAACAAACTCTAATTATATGTGACATGAAGTAGTTCTTTGTCTTATTTAAAGCTCTTGCCAATTAGTTTGGTTGGCTGATTCTACTTTATAACATTTTGAGATGAGAAAAATATATCTGTCTATTTTTTCTTGGACATGAGTGATTTTACACACTTTGATATCTTTCTTCATTTACATTTTTTTTCTAAGCTAAAATGCCTGTTACATTAAGAGAGAATATTTGTAGCTCAGGATTAAAATTAGAGACCACTCATGTCTGTAACATTCTAATTTCCTCTCAATATGCAACTCATAACTATGAGTTACCTCCTGCATTTTTACAAGAGTTTACACAATCCTCAATTTATGACAGGTCACTTAGCAACCCTTCAATTACAACAGAGCCTCCCAAAAGCTATTTATGATCCGCTTTCAAAGTTACTGCCACTACAGCATCTGTGCCATCATTCACCTTTACAATTAATAGCAGGGACCCTGCAGCATCCCATCCCACCTATCTTCCCCCTCATTCCTCCGCAACCTTAACTCCACAGGCCTACTTCCCATCCCACCAGCACATACCTTCTTCCCCATCCCCAAATCTTTGGAATATATCTGGAGTAACAGATATTTCTTATGTTAGGCAAGGATGGCATGTCACCCCCACCTCAGTGTTCCTGGCAAAATGGCTCTATCCGGAAGTGGGAGCCAGTGGCTACAATGAAACAACAACTGAACTATACATGTCAGTGGCTTTCCTCCCACTGGTGGCTTTTCCTATTGCAGCAGTGCTTGCCCCAGCCTTTGTCCATCCCCCATTGCCAGGGTTGGATTTAGCCTGCCCCAAGCTTCCCAGCCCCACTTGCAGCACCAATCCCACCAGTCTACAATTGCCAGGGATTTTGGCCTACCATCGCTATCAATTAGAAAAAGAAAAAATCCACTGGATTCCATAGTGGTGAAGAGATTTAAAGGAAGAGAGAAGGGAGTCACACAGACATATCTCAAACACTGCAAGAAGGAAGGAGAATTCCAAGCTTTTTTTTTTGCAATGTTGAGTTTCTTGAGCTTTAAAGAAGGCAAGTATCAGGCACAGGAAATCAGGAGTCAGGATAGAGCTCAAAAGCACTTAAAGTTTATTCATGCAACCTATACACACAAATCTGATCTACTGTCAAGGCAAATTAACACCAAATTAATGGACTTCAAAGGGGGGTGAATTTAGGTCTTTTACTCCAAATTGATGTGTTTGAATCCACCCTTGGGCTCAGCCAGATCATTTCCTATATTGAGGTAGGAGTTATGCATATGCACTCACATATACATATACAATAAGGAGAACATATACATATACAATAAGGAGAACTTCAAATCTGGACCGATATGGCTTCCCATTTCAGCTAGTCTATAGCATTTTTCCAGCCTCCTAGTGTTTGCGCTGCACTGCAGCACCTATCCAACTCACTCATGACCTGCACCAGGCATCCTCTACCATCCCCTACTCTCAAAGCACCCCTGCACTGGGACTCCATTTGCTTAATGACCCATATTATTGATTAAAGACAGGCTCAATTGGTAATGTAAGTTTTGGGGTCACTGAGCAAAACAATTTTGCTTTAATGATCACCATGACTTAGAATTTATAATGGAAAGGTTCCCAAAAGAGCCTCCACTCCTTCCAATGCTTTAAAGGAAGATAACTTACTATTTTTCATAGCCACTGCATATTGGAGTTATCTTCTTCACTGAGCTATCAGATACCTCAATAAAGTTAGTCCTCGATTTACAATAATTCATTTAGTGACCACATAGTTACAATGGTACTGAAAAAAGTTACTTATGACCGTGTGTACCAATTTCAATCATTGTAGCATTCCCATGGTCAGAAGATCAAAATTCAGACACTTGGCAACTGTCTCCAATTTATGACAGTAGCAATGTCATAAACTTTTTTTGTGACCTTCTCATAAGCAAAGTCAATGGGATATCAGGTTCACTTAACAACCTTGTTACTAATCTAATAACTGCAGTGAATTACTTAACAACTATGGCATGAAAGGTTGTATAATGGGGTAAAACTGACTTAACAAATGTTTCACTTAGCAACAGAAATTTTGAGTTCAATTGTGGTCATAAACTGAGTATTACATATACATTTTTTAAACTCCAATTAACCTCAGACTTATTAGAAACAAGATTGATGTTTATGAGATTAAAAACAACTGTCTCTAAACAATACCTTTGCTTGGACACGATGAGCATTTGCCTTGGTAAGCTGTTTCTCAATAGCAGCTAGAATAAGAATATCACAAGATACCTCAAGAGCACTTCCTTCAAATTTCTGAGCCTTTGGAAAACCAATAATAGTGCCACGTTCCTGGAATAAAAAATTCAGTTAGCCAAGCCAAGAGAGAAAAAACAGGGAAATATATATTTTTACCACTATTTAGTGGTTCATTTGTGCCTGTGCCAGGGCCTATCAGCATTGGATTATTTTTAGAGAAAAAACTATCCAGTACTTCCATGTACAGATAGTCCTCAAGTTATGAAAAGTGAGATCAAAACTTACGTTGCTAAGTAAAACATTTGTAGTGCGTTTGGCCCATTATATGACCTTTCTAGCCATGGGTGTTAAGTGAATTTGTTAAGTGGTTATTAAATGGACATGGTTGTTAAGTGAATCTGGATTTCCCATTGACTTTGTTTGTCAGAAGGTCACAAAAGCTGATTATATGACTCGAAGACACTGCAACCATTATAAATGCGAACTAGTTCCAATCATCTGAATGTGGATCATGTGACCTTAGGGAGGCTGCATTGGCCATAAATGGGGAAAGTGGTCATTAGTCACTTTTTCAGTGCCACTGTAACTTTGAACTGTCACTAGATGGACTGTTTTAAGTTGAGGATTGCTTGTATTCAACATACTTGTTTGTAGTGTTGTAGTTCATTGGCATCAATTCCGTTGATGTTATAGATGGCACCATCTACTTCTTCAACGCATATACAGCATGCTCCATTTCGCTGAAGGTATCGCATTGAGTGAAAACCCACATTGCCAAATCCCTATGAAAGCAAAATTGGGAAAACATGGAGCTAATTTTCAGTCAGCAACAAAACACATACTCTATCTTGACTAAGAAGGAAGATCTGACAGCTGGCAGAACTCAGGCATTCTCAATATATAGCCTCTTCAACATTTATAAACATCTCTAATCTATATCTTTATAGATAGAATACCCTTCTCTCCCATTCTCTCATAGATTAGAAGTCAGCGAGATTTAACTCTGGTCTCCACAGCTGAGGCTTAAGTTGAAATAAAGGTAATATCTGTTCCAAAGGTGATATATTCTCTAGAGAAATTATTAGCTTTTTCTTAGTGTACTTGATTTCATTTCCTTTTAAGTCTCCTTGTGATTTTTGCTTTTGTTGTCTGTTTAACTCCCTTACAATATTTTCCTATGGGAGATATTTCTAAGCTACTCTCTCTAATTTCATATTTTCAGTTTTAAATTCACTTATCACTAAATGTTTAATTTAGTTTAATTAATTTGATTTATATGCCATCCAATCCCAATGGGACCTGTAAATAAAAATTAAAACTCAGTAAGTTTTCCAAGTAAATACTTAAAATTAACAATGAATGTTTAGCTTTCCTCTTTTTCTTTTAAAAATAAACATTAACATTTATTTATCTATTGAAACACTGATCTATTGCCAAAAGAAGGGCAGTCATTTCCCTAGACATACATTTAATGTTATAAGTTATGGAGGTCACTCTACTGAACTTATTTCATTGTTACTCAACTTTTTGTTCTTTTACTTCTCCATAAAGAAATTGGGATCAGACACAACAGTGTTGGGAGTTGTAAAAGAGATATCAGATAAATAGATACTCTGGAAGATAAGTGTCAGCAGCAGTAACTACCAAGCAGCTACATTAAGGCAGAAAGGCAGAAAATCAGGGCAGAATGAGGGATTCTGGGAGAGGAAATTTGAGACTTCAAATCTTTCACTCTACAAATATAATCTTGCTGATAGAGCTGCTTATTAGGCATTTAATAGTTGATTGTACTATTATGTATTAGACATTTATCCAGGAAGAATTGGTCAAGCTGAATAATTTACATCTTTAACAAAAATCAACAGTTTAAGATTGTGCTTTATTTCTTTCTCCTGATTTCTAGCCTGATGTCTTAATCACTACACCAGACTGGCTCTCATTGAGTATATGTACACTTTCAAATCAACACTGACAGTTGATGACTGGCTGCCTAGGTCCATCATGGCGAACCTATAGCACACGTGCCAGAGGTGGCACACAGAGCCCTCTCTGTGGGCACGCATGCCATGACAAGCTGCTCTTCTGGGTTGTAGCGTGGATGCAAACCGGCCAGCTGGTCCAGTGGCATGCGCGCTGAGGCCAACTGTTGTTCTGGGTTTTGACGCATGCTTGTGTGAAGAGCAGCTGGACAGCAGGCATGCACGCAACAGAACCCACAAGAGAGAAGCTGGCTGATGCACATATGAGCATTGGTCAGCTACTCTCTTCCAGGTTCTAGCATGCGCACACACTCCAGTTTTGGCACTCAGTGCTGAAAAGGTTAGCTATCACTGGCCTAGGCCCTAGAAAAGCCCTGTTGTTTTCTTGGCAAGATTTCAGAAACAAACTGCTTGCCAGGCATTTAAGAATTGATTGTTCTATCAAGATAAATTTAAATGCATTAGATGTTTATCCAGGCAGAATTAGTCATGTTGAAGGATAATTACATCTTTAACAATTATGACAGGTTTTAAGATGTGCTTTATTTTTCCGCCACTTTATTTTGCAATATGTTTCTATTATTCTATTTAGCATTCATTAAAATGATCTTTGTTTTATTGAAACCAGGCATTACAATTCGTTGGTTAAAACAGAAAAACTCAACAGACTGGTCCATGTGGCATTTATTTATTTATTTATTTATTTATTTATTTATTTATTTATTTATTTATTTATTTATTTATTTATTTATTTTACTTACTTACTTACTTACTTACTTACTTACTTACTTACTTATTTATTTATTTATTTAGTATGCCGCCACTCTCCGCAGACTCGGGGTGGCTCACAACAGTAACAGAAAACAATATATAATACAAATTCAACAATTAGAAAGCTAAAAACCCATAGTTTAAAAACATGCACACAACATACCATATATAAACAGTATAGGCCTGGGGAAGATATTTCAGTTCCCCCATGCCTGACGGCAGAGGTGGGTCTTAAGGAGTTTGCGGAAGGCAAGGAGGGTGGGGGCAGTTCTAATCTCAGGGGGGAGCTGGTTCCAGAGGGTCGGGGCCGCCACAGAGAAGGCTCTTCCCCTGGGACCCGCCAAACGATGTTGTTTAGTCGACGGGACCCGGAGAAGGCCAACTCTGTGGGACCTAATCGGTCGCTGGGATTCGTGCGGCAGAAGGCAGTCCCAGAGATATTCTGGTCCGATGCCATTAAGGGCTTTATAGGTCAAGACCAACACTTTGAATTGTGACCGGAAATTGATCGGCAGCCAATGCAGACTGTGGAGTGTTGGTGTAACATGGGCATACTTTGGGAAGCCCATGATTGCTCTCGCAGTTGCATTCTGCACGATCTGAAGTTTCCGAACACTTTTCAAAGGTAGCCCCATGTAGAGAGCATTACAGAAGTCGAATCTCAAGGTGATGAGGGCATGAGTGACTGTGAGCAGTGACTCCCGGTCCAAATAGGGCCGCAACTGGTGCACCAGGCGAACCTGGGCAAACGTCCCCCTCGCCACAGCTGAAAGATGGTTCTCTAATATGAGCTGTGGATCGAGGAGGACGCCCAAGTTGCGCACCCTCTCTGAGGGGGTCAATAATTCCCCCCCCCAGGGTTATGGATGTACAGATGGAATTGTCCTTGGGAGGCAAAACCCACAGCCACTCCGTCTTATCCGGGTTGAGCTTGAGTCTGTTGACACCCATCCAGACCCCAACAGCCTCCAGACACCGGCACATTACTTCCACTGCTTCGTTGACTGGACATGGGGTGGAGATGTACACCTGGGTATCATCTGCGTACTGATGATACCCCACCCCATGCCTCTGGATGATCTCACCCAGCGGTTTCATGTAGATATTAAATAGCAGGGGGGAGAGGACCGACCCCTGAGGCACCCCACAAGGGAGTAACCTTGAGGTCGACCTCTGACCCCCCACTAACACTGACTGCGACCGACCGGAGAGGTAGGAGGAGAACCACTGAAGAACAGTGCCTCCCACTCCCAACCCCTCCAACCGGCGTAGAAGGATACCATGGTCGATGGTATCGAAAGCCGCTGAGAGGTCAAATAGCACCAGGACAGAGGATAAACCCCTGTCCCAGGCCCGCCAGAGATCATCCATCAACGCAACCAAAGCAGTTTCCGTGCTGTAGCCGGGCCTGAATCCTGACTGCTGAGGACCTAGATAATCGGCTTCTTCCAAGGACCGTTGGAGTCATTTTCCCATATTAATTTGCAGGAAAAAGTTATCTAAGTCCTCAATTAACTCCCACCCAATCATGCCCTGTCAACGTGAACTCAGTCTTCCGTCCTCATTATATTGGCTACATTCCTGGTTTTTGATCAAACAGGCATTGGTCTTACCTGATATGCTTCTTCTATTGCTGACAGCAGGAGAGTCCAAGAATGGGTTGTGACGTTGTCCTCCTGCCCAGAGACTGAGTCATAATTAAAGCCACGCCCCATTGCTTCTCTCTGTGGCTCCAGTTTTCGATGATGGTGCAGCTGTAATTAAAAGCCTTCTCGTGCCCTTAGTTAAACCTGGTCTCTGGTCCCAAGGGCTGCCAGGGAGGTTTTGGACTCTCCTACTGTCAGTCATAGAAGGAACATATCAGGTAAGACCAATGGCCCTTATCCTGACTAACAGCAGGAGAGTCCAAGAATGGGATTTAACAAAGCCTACTACACTAATGGCAGGAAGCCAGTTGGGCCTGAGCCCCCCCCCCCCCTCCCAATAGATGGCCTTTCTGTAAAACTCTTCTTTCAAAGGATGTGTCAACTGATGCAAAGGTATCTAGCATATAGTGTGGAATAAATGGCAATAAGGAGGCCCATATCACTGCCATGCAGATCTCCTCAGCAGAGGCTTGTATAGCCCAAATTTTTGGCTGCACCCATAGGAGACTGAGCCATTATGCAACCAGGCAATGCCAGGTTCTTAGACTGGTAGGCCTTGGCTATACAGGCTTCGAATCATCTGCTAACCATCGATGGGGTTACCATGGATCCTAATGATGATGGCTGAAAGGAGACAAAGTGACTGTCTTTCTATCTTTGGCTGTCCGTTTGATATAAATTTGGAGAGCCCTCCGTATATCCAGTGTATGCAATTGTCTTTCAAGAGCATGGGAAGACCCTGTGCAAAAGTTAAGTAGGACAATATCTTGTGCCCAATGGAACCAGGAGTTGACTTTCGGAATGAAGGAGGGATCTAGTCTGAGGACCACTCTATCTGCATGAAAAATGCAGAGGTCGTTCCTAACCAACAGAGCTGCTAACTCCGAAACCTGCCTGCCAAGGTGATGACCAACCAAAAGACGACTTTCAATGTCATAAAATGGATAGTAGTCCTTAGCGGCTCAACCAGTTCTGATGTGAATGCCTGCAGTACCATAGGTGGGTCCTAAGAGGGAAAACTATGGACTACAGGTGGATGAAACTTGGCTGCCCCTCTGATAAAACAGTGGGAATCGCTGTTCTCACAGGCCAACACCATGGGGATGGCTGCCACTTGCCTACAGATGGCGTTGTGTGACAGCCCCCTGTCCAGACTGTCCTGCAGGAAGTCTAACATTTGGGGCATTAAAGCTGCCAAAGGGTCAATAGAGCTCTTTGAATACCAAGTGACAAAAGCTCTCTATGTGGCATTGTAAATCCTGATGGTTCAACAGGCCTTCTGGAGGCCTGGATGGTGGAGGAATATTTGTCCTCCCTCAAGAGCTCCCCTTCAGGTGCCAAGCAGTCAGCTAGAGCAATTGAGGCTCCAGGTGGAGTAGGACCCCTGAGGGAAATTTTCTCCTGGAGGATCCTCCAGGGCTGGCCCACTGACAGACTCACCAAGTCCAGAAACCATGGATGCCTGGACCAGTGAAGAGTCACCAGCAGAATCTCTACCCCTTTTAGAAGGACTTACCTGAAGACAGCAGTAATGAGGGGCAAAGGTGGGAAGGCATACAAGAGTCCATGGGGACAAGGGTTGCGCAATCCTATAGCAATGCCCTTAAAAATTGCTTGAGAAATAAGCAGCCTAATTTGTTGGGAAAGCTGAGGGCCCTGGTTGTTCCCTGGGTGGGACCTGGCCGTAGTGGCATAAAGGTAAGTGTAGGAACTGACCTTTTAGGAGAGCCACTCTGCCTGTCAGTTGCCATGCAGGCAAAAGGATCCAGGCCAGGGGTAGGCAAAGTTGACTCTTCTACAATATGTGGACTTCAATTCTCAGAATTCCTGAGCTAACAGGACTGGTTCAGGAATTCTGGGAGTTGAAGTCCACAAGTCATAGATAAGCCAACTTTGCCTACCCCTAATCCAAGCTAATTTTGCTGTCAACTGTTTAAAAATTACAAGAGAAAGCTCCCTTGCTCCCTCTGGTGGTGAGCCTATGGGAACTGCAGCTAGAGGCTGAGTTAATGCCTCCTGACAGGCCCAGGAAAGGTTTGTAACTGTCAGGGAAGAATTTGGCAGGCAGCCATGCTACTTTGCCACCCTTGACAATTGTTTTTCAAGGGCTTTAAAACACATCTTTCTTCTCCTTAGTGCTGGAACGTTTAGAGGAGCGGAGAGCCTTGATTTTGCCTGCTGCTCTCTTAGAGGCTTGTTTTAGCCTTGCCAACTCCCTTGCTATTGGGCTCCAGCGAAGCTGATGATTGCCCAGAATCTCCAGACTTGTCAGAGGCACTCCGCCATTTTGATTTCAACTGACAGGATGCCAACATGTTTTGAGGAAACCAAGGGCTTCGCAGCTAAGCCTGAAAGATTGTGGCAATGCTGCAGCACTGAGCTGATTAGCACACTCTCAACAGCTCCGTTTTTAAAATCACACTTTTAAAAAAAAATCACCTCAGTGGCTTCTAACAAGGGCTATCAAGCCGAATAACAGCTACCAAACACAGTAGCCATGAATAGAGAGTCCTCCCTTAGCCTTGTCAGTTCAAATGAGCATGTTTAAGGTGTCTGTGGGTTGGTGGCTGTGCCAGAGAACTGGATTAGCCAGCACGTGCCACACAGGTCCCAGCTGAGGGACAGCTAGATTGGCAGCATTGCCAGGAACCCTGGATTGGCCAGTATGACCATTTAGTATGGAGACAAGCTCCTATAGAGGGAATGCAGGGTGGTCTTTGTCTTTGCACTCCTGCACCTTGGCAGTTAAAGATTGGTCAACGCGATGGACTTGGGTGTGTGGGGGCAAGGGCTTGAACTTTCAACTGGGTGGAGGAACCTGGGACTTCACATTCGGGTTTCTCCCAGATGTGCCAATTAATAAATTGGAACTTTGAGGAATACTTTGTCTTAGACTCTAATTTAGTTTTGGATGCTATTTGGAACCCTGACAGGCAGAGCACCTGCTGTTCCTGCTGACTGCAGCTCCGAATCACAATAAAACCTGATCTTTTCTTTCGTTGGAGAGTCCAAGAATGGTTTTCGATGTCCATAACTGCTCCAGAAAAGATCTCTCTAGGGCTAGACCAAGTTGAAAACTGGAGCCATAGAGAGAGGCAATAAGTCGTGGCTTCACTTATGGCTCGGTCTCTGGGCAGAAGGTCAAAGTCACAACCCATTCTTGGAATCTCCAGCTGTCAGTCAGGAGAATATCTGTATTGGCACAAAAATATTTTCTCCATTTTCCAATCCTATATTCCTCAATATGAATCAAATCTAGAATCCTATGTCATTCATTGTTTTGGAACCAATCAATTTATACATGTAATTAAAAGTATGATTTGGAAATATTTCCTCTCTCGTCACTAGTCTCCGCTTTTCCATAATTTTTCTCCATTAGGAGATAAATTTGAGAAAATCATGAACTAGATATCTGAGAATCTCCATTGATATTCTTCCATCAGAAATTTTTCCTTTCACCTCTGCTATCTCCCCAAACCCCTCTATTTTCAACCCCAATTTCTCTACAAGTTAAATGAAAGTAAAGCTCATCTCTATTTCACTTAGGAAAGAGTAAGAGGTATTTTTCACTATTTCTAGAACATTTATCTTAAGGTGCAACAGTTCTGCTTTTCCTCAATAATTGACCCCAAAGCAAGAGAAATAATAATAATAATAATAATAATAATAATAATAATAATAATAATAGATTTGTATGCCACCCCTCTCCGAGGACTTATTTGCAACTGCTCCAGAACTCAGCAACTACCAAACCTACTTAATTGTGCCATCATGGCAGAGGCCTGTTGTGACCTGTTTGCATCCTGCGCAACTAACAATGGATCCAGAGGACCCAGATGCAGTGGTGGTGTACAAGCGGCCTGTGTTCCTCATACCTGAACCTGAAAGCGAAGAGGACATGGTGTCAGAGGCTGAAGAGCAACCAGGGCCTTCTGCACCTCTTGAGATGAGTCACTCAGGAGAAGAAAAGGAGCCTCTTCTTGATGCTAGGACTCACAGGGCCTATAGGAGGCAGGAGTGGTTAGTCAGGAGGAAGCTTACTCGTGAGTAGCACTGCTGGCTACTGGTAATGGAGTCTGGGAGGGATGAATTCATTCATGTTTCACAGGCAAATATAATGTCAAAAATAGCTGTTTTTAGTAAAAGGAGGAATTCTGGTAATTTGTTTACGAGACTTCTTGTATTAAGTAGATTGCATTTAAGGTCTGTAATGATAGATTTTGAGGAAGTTAAGTCATGTATAAGTCAGTGTCTCCCAAATCTTGGCATGTTTTGAGTTCAGCGTGTAGTTTACAGGAGCGGACTCATTGTAGTGTGGATAGGTCAGTTCTTGAACGAAAGTTGTTATGGTTGGTGTTGCTTCTGACAATTGAATTGATAATATATATGAATTTGTGTTTGCTAGTCTCATTTTTGAAGACAGTTGCAGAAGTGTGGAGCCATTAAGCATGACCATATGAACTTAGGGCCGTCGCAGAAAACATTGATGTTGGATATCTTTGTAATATCATAATTTTCATTGGTGTCCTCAAGACCAAATAAAATAGCATTGGAACATTTTTGTTCTCATTTAAAAGCATCTTTGATGAGTAAGGAGATGTTATTAGTAGATAGTAGGTGGATGGTTGTGATTATATTGGAATAAAATTTTGAGTTGCTGGAGTCTTCGGAGAGGGGCGTCATACAAATCTAATAAATCTTAATCTTAATCTTAAATTTTCTGTGAATTTTTGTTTTCAAGAGATGCTAAGCGAGTTTCTGTTGTTAAGGGATGATAGTCGTGTTTCCGTGGTGTCGAGCCTTTCAGACATGACACAATTTGTCTAATTTGGGTTTGCATGATGAGCAGAGATAAGTGTATTTGGGGATGTTTGTAGGAATGTTTGGACGACACTTTTGGTTAATCTCAGGCATCTGAGATGGGCGTACTTGTTACATAGGTAGCATTTCATGGTATCTCATTCTCCTTGAAGGAATCTGTACACAGGAAGCATTTGGAGGAGTCATTTGTGCCATTGGTAGAGATGTCTTTACTTTTTATTGGTTATTTGCTTAGCAGTTTGGTAGTGGATATTTTTCTTAGCATGGTAGATTTGTGTTATAGGTACAGTAACTTTTATTTGTGTATCTTATGTTGAATTAATTAATCTTTTTTTTTGGTTGGTATCCAATGTTGAATTGATTGATCTCTTATATGCTTGATGATGCAATCAATCGGTTAAATATAAATATGCTAATCAGTTAAATGTTAAAACAGTAAATGTGCTAATCAATGCTACTCTAATCAATAACAGATGCTCAATTAATTAGTCAATCCTGCAATATTCACAGTAATGAATCCCTTAATATATCCGCTGTCTATTAGTCACTGTCACTCTAATCAATTAATCTACTAACTAGACAACCAGAATATCTCCGGGACTGCCTTGTGCCGCACAAATCCCAGCAACCGATTAGGTCCCACAGAGTTGGTCTTCTCTGGGTCCCGTTGACTAAACAATGTCATTTGGCGGGTCCCAGGGAAAAAGCCTTCTCTGTGGTGGCCCTGACCCTCTAGAACCAGCTCCCCCCTGAGATTAGAACTGCTCCCACCCTCCTTGCCTTTCGTAAACTCCTTAAAACCCACCTCTGCCGTCAGGCATGGGGGAATTGAGACAGCTCCCCTGGACCTATACAATTCATATATGGTATGTTTGTGTTTATGTCTGTTTTAATAATGGGGTTTTTTAATGTTTTTAAATTATTAGATTTGTCTTGAATTGTTTTATTGTTGTTGTGAGCCGCCCCGAGTCTACGGAGAGGGGCGGCATACAAATCTAATAAATTAATTAATTAATTAATAATAAATAAATAATCAGCTCAGCAATCAATTAATTAAACAGTGCTAATCAAGTAATTAATAAATATTAAAATGTCCACCATTTACAGATCTTTGGAGAACAGGTAGAAGGGTAATCTTATTATACCATATGTTTTCAGAGCTCAGTCTTTTTTGTCAGGGACATAGCATGGTTACCAACTCAAACAGATATTCTGAATACTCAGAATCTTTTTTCTTAAACAAGTGTGGCCTAAAATTCAAGTAACATAAAAGGAAAAAATAGACATATGCCATTATTCATAATCCTAACACATCCCAAATCCAAACTGATATATTCAATTAGTGCTGGCTATGATTGCTCTCTAGCCATCAAGAAGTTTTTTAAAAAAATAATCAAAGTAGTGTAAAATATACATGCGAAAAATATACATGAGAAGAATTTTAATAAATGAATAAATGTATAAAATATACATGAGAATTTTGCTTATTCTGTACAATGTAACTACTCTAATGGAATATCACATAGGCTTTCTTTAGGGATCTCTCTATGACATCCTAGTTGCTGGTCGGTACCAGCATCAAGTGCCGGGGTCGCGCAGCAGGTAGAGTGCTGTACTGCAGGCCACTGAAACTGACTGTAGATCTGAAGATTAGCGGTTCAAATCTCATCACCGGCTCAAGGTTGACTCAGCCTTCCATCCTTCCGAGATGGTTAAATGAGGACCCAGATTGTGGGGGCAATATGCTGGCTCTGTTAAAAAGTGCTATTGCTAACATGTTGTAAGCCGCCCTGAGTCTAAGGAGAAGGGCGGCATAAAAATTGAATAAATAAATAAATATTAGATGTGAAATACTGTACCTGTAAGCAACACAGGTATGGGATGCTCAGGGAGGGGTAGGACCTCTGGTATAGGAGTATATCGTGTTCTTTTACAGCAGCTCATTTAGGGCAGCTTTTAGGGCAGCTCGTTCACCTTTGGTCCCCACTTGTCACTCAGCTCTCACCTGTGGCTCCTACTATCTGTAACATGCACAGTGGCCACACCCCAGGCAACAGCTTTAGCCGATGGGTCATTGACCTTCAGAGATATAGGGACTTGTCTATTCCTAGCAAGTGAAAACAGATTCCGTTGAACTGAGTGGATGAAACCTACTAGAGTAAGTCAACGGTCATGAATGCAGTCTCTGCAAGTGACGTGGTACACTAAGAGCACGGCAAGACACGAAAGACGCCCTGGTCAACCACTAGGAGAAGGGAAACTCTAAACTGCAAACCTCTACTGCCTTGTGTCTATATCCATACTTGGAAAAGGCTTCAGGAGTAAAACGTGAGGCAAAATCCGGAGCCGAAGTCCCGGAAGCAGTTTGTGTCTCTGTACAGCCACGTTCTGATAACTCCTGTGATGTAGCTGGAACCGATCTTATTGGTCTTGGCCATTCAATTGGAATATTTCAGAGATGTGGGGAGGGGGGATCTGCTGCTTGGGTAAAAGTCTATCCTTCATACTAACCTACCCAAGCTTCACGCTCTGGGGAATCCAGAGCATGATACCATGATCTTTCGAGACTGAAGGATGCAGTAAAATTGGGGGAGGGGGGGGCAGAAGCATACACCCCAGGATAAACAGAAGTATAGGTGCACACATGCTACTTGTGCATGTTTTTCTGCTTCCTCCTCATAGTATGAGCTAAACATACCTCAAAAATATGGAGTAGTAAAGTCTACATATGTTCTACTCTGAGTTTAAAAACTGAACTGGAAAAGAAGGGATTTAAACAATGTCTGATTGTTTCCCCTTGAAAATTTTTGGAAGAATGTTTTCTTTTTTTTTCTTTTTGCAGTTCCTACACATATTTTGACTATTTTCTACTTAATCTTTCTTTTTCTAATTTCTCCCATTAAATTTGGTCTCATTCTGTTGAAGTCTTTTTACATTTCTGTGGATTGAAAAAAACACAAAGGACCTGTTCCATGGTAGAACATGTCTTAGATGAATCGTGCTGTAAAATCTGAG
Organism: Erythrolamprus reginae; assembly: GCF_031021105.1. Lineage (NCBI taxonomy): Eukaryota > Metazoa > Chordata > Lepidosauria > Squamata > Dipsadidae > Erythrolamprus > Erythrolamprus reginae. The sequence goes on from NC_091951.1 coordinate 100,783,348, forward strand.
GTTTGATGACATTTTAGGAGCCAAATCTTGTTAGCCTACAGAATGATTTTACTAATCTATCTCTACCCAAAAAACTGAGATGCACTATGATAGGAGTTGAGCAAATTTCCAGAAATAAGTCCTAGCCAATTATATGGCCATATGGGAGCTTATAACAGCTTAAAGCAGATGGTAGTAATTTACTTCAAAAGAAATTCAAGAGGTGTGAATACTTTCTATTCTAAATGGCTCCATGAACAGGTATTTTTATAGTATATGCTCAAACTGCAATGTATTTCAGATGTTGCGGTCCATATATAGAAAAAAAATGAGGTTACTCTGTGTAGACATTGTTCTGATAGAAAGTAGATGACAAGCAGGCAAAATGTTAAAGGCATCAGCCCTGCTGGCTGAGGAAAAAGAAAAGGCCAAATCTGACATGTATTACCTCTCTCTCTTTCCAAAGCATTCCCAGGGCAGCATGTCTCACTAGCCTGACTATCCATAATCCTTCCAGTGCTTTTGAAAATTTTCATAAATGACCCAGATCCAGCCATCCAGCAGATCATTATTTCTCAGTTTCACTGTTTTCTTTTTTCAAAGGTAGGTAGGCAGTCAGTCAGTCAAGCAGGCAGGCAGATCTGCTCCCTCTTAGATATGGAGCCAATTGGGTGGCCTTGTGCCAGTCATTTTCTCTCTCAGCCCTAGCTTCTATCCAACAATTTGCACATGATAATCAGGAGAAATTATGGTTCACAGCTTTCAATGAAGAAATCTTCAGTGGATAAATTTGGGATAGTAGCACCATGTCTGTGAGTATGCACATAGTAATGAATCTCATCAAAAATGCATGTGACCATAATAAATTATATATGATACTGTACATAATATGTAGCTATATATAAACAAATTATCTGGAATCAGACAAAATATCAAAATCCCAAATTTTACAAGATTGTTTTAATAAATACAATGAAATATCCCAGCTCAATTTGAGTCCTATTGGTATGTTATCACTTTTGAAATGCAGTATCAGCCCCAATTTGTAAGGATGGACTTGCAAACAGTAACCTGTAAGAATGAGATTATATCTCTCCCACTGCACCTACATACTATATTTACCTGCAAAACAAATGTTTTACCAGTGAAACCAGTTTTAAGGCCAATAAAATCCATATATGTTTCATTGTTGATGTAGTTTTCAATTCCATATAGAATTCCACGGCCTGTGGCTGAAATGTGCCCATGGATTCCTCCCTGACTTATGGGCTTCCCAGTCACACAGGCATATGAGTTGATATCCTGCAATTATCAATATGAAACTGTATATAACTATGCCAAGTATATAAAATCATGCATGGTATAGAAAAGGTGGATAGAGAAAAAATATTTTCTCTATCACATAATACTAGGGCGAGGGTGCACTCGCTAAAGCTCATAGGTAAGAAAGCAAGGACAAATAAAGGGAAATATTTCTTCGCCCAGAGGGTCGTTGGTTTATGGAATTTACTTCCAGAAGAGGTCACGACAGCTGTCAGCCTTGATAGCTTCAAGGCAGGATTAGACAGATTCATGGATGCCAAGTGTATCGGTGGTTATTGAAACGGATGTCCATGTGCTGCCTCTATATTGGTTGAGGCAGGCAGGATTCCCTTGAGTACCATTTGTTGGGAGTCAAGGGAAAGGGAGGGTTTTGCCTTCTCTTTCTGCTCAAGATCCCCATGTACAATTGGAGGGCCACTGTGTGACACAGAATGCTGGACTTGATGGGCTTTGGCCTGATTCAGCATGGCTCTTCTTATGTTCTTAACTAAATATTTATTTTCCCAAGGCCAGAAAGCTGAGAACTGTGTCATCTCCTGAAATATGTGTAGTTACCACTTAAAAAGGGAACAAGCTTGAAAAAATGTAGTACGGCTAAACCTTTAAATCAAATCTTCAGAGAAGGAAGCGAGCTGCAAAGTTATTTAGACAGCAAGCTTTTTGCCCCAAAATTAAATTTACCTTGTGTCCAAGTGTACAGGCATACGTATCAGCAATCCAGGACATTTCCCTTTCTCCTGTGTTTATATCAGGAGAAGCTATATCAATTCCAGGACCTGCTCATATTAAAAAAAAGTTACAGCAGTCAATTTTTTAATCTGGTCTTTTCTAGCACAAATAACAAATGTTGCCAGAATACATCAGTCAATCAATTGTGTGTATGTGTGTGTACAAACACATTTATAAAATTGAACATATGTTTAATTTATGCATTTTCTATGCAACCCTAAGTATGTTTATTCAATACTGTAGTACCAAGTTCAGTAAATAATGGATGGCAACTTAATTATTTTTAATAAAGGTTGGAAAAGGAGAACTGAACATATGAATTGACTAATAAAATTTGTACAAAATAGTCTAAGTTGTGTTATCTGCATAAATCTAAAGAAAGAAATAAGCATGTCAGAAATCCCACTCAAATATATTTCTAAGCAAAAAGCTATAGGACTGCACACTTGTTCTTAACTGAGAAAAATAAGAGATAAATAGAATGCTTAAAGTCCATCCTTAGCCAACTAAAATCTTATTCAGTGACATTTATACTTTGTTCACTAAATGTTACACACAAAGCTGAAATTCATATTTTTAGTTATTAAACAGTGCAGTATTGCGATAAAACAGAACTAGTAGGCGCAGATCTTGAGCCCAAATCCTAAAACCTAGAAATGCCATAGTAGCAAAATTGTTTCTTTATTTTAAAAAATCACTCCAGATATGCTTCTTACAGTGATAACCATTATGGAACCAAAAATAAAGAGAAGTGAATTGAAAGTACACTCTGCACCAGAATGGGGGGGGGAAATTGTAAGCAGGAAGAAAAAGGTTGAAGGACTGGAAAAATTAGACTCCTCTAAAAACAAGATATGGATATATTTTTGTTAACCTCTGCAAATATTTGAGGAGAGGATGGAAGATAATAAAAAAATTCTGAGCAATAAAGTCACTAGATTAGAGGAAGGAATGGAGAGCATATTGGGTTTTTTTCCTTTTTATGAACTGTAATCCCTTTATTCAGGGTGAGTCAAGGTGACTAAGTGGAATGCCGGATGCCTACTTGGAATTCACATGTTTTCTCTTTGCTTCCTGATAGAGAAACATCTGCCACTGCTATGACTGAACTCTCAACCTTCCAAATAGGAGGCAAGCGTCTTCACCTCTAGACCACCATGTTGCCCTTAAGGTTATTTTGGTTAAGGCCCTTTAAATTAGGCAATAATGTTGCAAAATACTGGATTTTCCTTAATAATGAAAAATGGATATTAAGGAGTAGAATTCTGCAAAATTGACACTTTTTCTATCCTTGTCAAAATGATATGATATAGTGCTAATTAAATAATAAAATTATCAGATTTTAATAATTCAAACCAATCTAGTTGCCAGATATCCATAAAGAGATGGCAGGCATTATTCTAGCCCAAGGGTGAGCAAGCTTAAAGACTCAAATGCCACTTGGACCCCTTTCCCACAGAAAACAAAACACTGGAAGCTGCAAAGCCTGGGTGGACGTGGCCAACTTGATGTCACTCATTCCCATCAAGTCACATGACACCCGCCCAAGCCAAGCCTACCAAGGTTTTATGGCTCTTGGTGTTTTCTTTTCTATGAAAAACAGGTATCTCTCCCTCTCTCCATCATCTTTGTCCTTCTCATTTATCTCTTTCTCTCTCTATTTCCCTCTCCCCCTCTCTCTCCCTCTTCCCATCTCTATCTCCTTGTCTTCCTTTCTTCCTCCCTCTCCCTTCCTCCCTCATCTTTCTCTCTCCCATCTGTTTCTCCCTCTCCCATCTCTCTTTCCCCCTCCCTCACCTTCCTCTTTCCCTCTCACTTTTCTTTCTCTTTCTCCCTCCCTCTCTCCTTTCTCTCATTTCAATGTAACTCATTCCTCAACTAGTAACTATCATCTCCAATCATAGCTATTAAAAATCATAGGGACTGTATTCTATCCTTTACAGAGAGCATCATGAAGTTTGAGAGAAACTATTGTAATGTAAAATGCCAAATGAATAAATAGCAAGACATAGATCAGTGATGGCGAACCTTTTCTTCCTCGGGTTCTGAAAGAGCATGTGTGCGCATTATCACACAGACGAGAGTGCCCACACCCATAATTCAATGTTTGGGGTGGGCAAAAGCAGCTTCCCCTGCCCCCTGGAGGCCCTCTAGAAACCAGAAGTGGCCTGTTTCCTAACTTCTGGTGGGCCCAGTAGGCTTGTGTTTTGCCCTACCCAGGGTCCAAAGGCTTTCATGCAGATGGGGAAGGTTGAAAATGCCCTTCCCCATCCCCCAGAGGCTCTCTGGAAGCCAAAAATGCTCTCCCAGAGCCTCTGTGTGAGCCAAAAATCAGCTGACTGGCACACACATGCACATTGGAGCTGAGCTAGGGCAACGGTTGGCGTGCCAGCAGATATGGCTCTGGGTGCCACCTGTGGCACCCGTGCTATAGGTTCGCCATCACTGACATAGATTGTTGTGTTACAGATTTTATAAATCCGTGTCAGGTTTTTTGTCTTCTTATGCTTCTTGTTCTGCAGCTCAGTAAATAAGACAAATCAAGGATTTTAGGGGAAATAGATTTTCTCTCTCTGTTTCTCTGTTTCTCTGCCTCCCTTCCTTCCTCCCTCTCTCCCTCTCCCACTTTCCAACCTCCACCCCAGGGAATAATTGTAAGGAAATTTCTGTCTTTGGAAAGATACAAAAATAAACCTTGCGTTGCAAAAGGAATGACTGTCAGGCTGTTACACTACAGCACCACGAGGTTGCCTGAGTGGAACATAATCTCTCTCTCCCCACCCCCACTCTCCAACTTTCATCTCGCGTCTGGAAGTGGCGAACATTATCTCGCTGTGAGAGCCGGGCCAGGCCATCTGACTCACCAATGTGGGCACTTCTGCCAGGCCAGCCTCCTCATACCCCTGGGTTTTTCTGCTCGGCACTGGGCTGGGGTAGGGGAGCGCTTCCCCAGGCTGCCTCCTTCTTTCTCTTGGTCGCACTGACGAGGGAGGAAGAAGGCTTGGGGGATGGCCCCTACCCTGCAAGATCAGCCCCCAATGTCCTCTCTCAGTCCCCTTTGCTGGTGCAACAAAGATGGAATAATGTTGCTACACAAAGGCAAGTGCAGGTTCCCACTCTAAGGCTCCGGCCATGCCACTGCCACACTTAGGCCCTGGTCATGCCACTGCAACAGGGAGCAACAGCAGAGGGCTCAAAGAGCCTTCTATGGCTCCAGAGTCGTGGATTGTCAACCCCTGTTGTAGACCATATTTTTACAACTATGTAAAACTCAGTAGAGGATGCTGGGTCCTATCGTTCAATATAATAAGACATAATCCTGCCTGTCAGCTGCCTGCACTGTAAAGCAGTATACAGTGATCCCTCGGTTAGCGCGGGGGTTACGTTCCAAGACCTCCCGCGCTAACCGATTTCCGCGTTATACTGGATGCGGAAGTAAAAACACCATCTGCGCATGCGCGCCCTTTGTTCCATGGCCGCACATGCGCAGAAGGTGGAGCGACGCAAGTTCGGAGGCTGGCAATGCAATGGTGATTTTTCCGGGCTCCTCGCCGCTACCCACAGGGCAGCGCTGGCGGCAATGGCAATGGCAACCCTCCCTCCTTCCCTCCTTCCCTTCTCTCCCTCCCTCCTTCCTTCCTCTCACCGGCTTTCTTGGGGCAGCGCTGGCGGCAATGGCAACCCTCCCTCCTTCCCTCCTTCCCTTCTCTCCCTCCCTCCCTCCTTCCCTCCTTCCTTCCTCTCACCGGCTTTCTTGGGGCAGCGCTGGCGGCAATGGCAATGGCAACCCTCCCTCCTTCCCTTCTCTCCCTCAGTATGACGTCATCGGGCGGGAAAAACCGTGGTGTAGGAAAAAAAACGTGGACTTATTTTTTAATTAATATTTTTTGAAAAACCGCGTTGCAGCGTTTCGCGCTAATTGAGAACGCGCAAATCGAGGGATCACTGTATAAGTCTAAATGCTATTGCTATAATAAGAGGACAACAGATTAGAGTACAATCTCTTAACCTCTTATAATATTTGGGCAGCTTGTGAAACAATCACTTTATTTTATTGTTTTACAAAAACGAACTCACCTATAAAACCTTTCTTGGCCAATTCCAATGTGAACTTTTTTGTTATTTGTTCCAATTCATTTTCCTGTATAAGAGTATCAACATTCAGTTATTATTATAGGCTCTATCAGGGATGCCAAAAGTATAATTGTAACAAAAACCTATGACATCTACATTATCATTTTTTTCAAGAATAAACTGCATCCTATAAGACAAAAATCTTTCAGCATTGGATTTTGCCTTAGCAGGCAATTCTTTTAATATATAATTCAAGATATAAATTCAATATATATCAATATATAAAATCAATATATAGGAATTCAATATATAAATTCCTTTTATATATTTTAAAGAAATAATATAAATCCAGCTCAAAGATCGGGGGCAGTACACTGTTGTGTTGATTTGCGTTTTTCCTTCAGGGTACATTCCAAGTGGTATTGGTTGGGAAAGAAGTCCCACTTCTGGCCTCTACTATGTGGATTGCTATATGGTTTTGTATTTTCTCCAAGGTGCTCATTCACTGCCATCGGATGAGGTAACCATATATCTCTATTCCTGGAGATTTAAGTGATTCTATTAATATCTTATCCCTCTGAAGGCTATAAGGGTCTGGATTTTAGGTTTTAGCTGACCCTTGAATAGCTTTGGGTAGTGCAGCTCACTGGTTACAGAATTGCATCATCCTTGGGGCTAGATGGGGTTATTAGTACCATGTACAAAACAGTTGGGTTTGCAATATAAACAAGCTGACACTGAGTGTTTATTTGTATTGAAGTACTATAGCTTTAAGAGGTAGTGTTGCAAATTTCCATAAGAAGGAGCCAGAAAGCATGATCCTGATCTCTCTACTCTGTTTTTTCTGCTGATTCACTGTGACTGATATAGTAAGCTCTGTGTGTTTGATGATAGTTTGATGTATTTGTAAATTGTAATGTACAGTATGTCTAATATGTAAGACAAAGACAGGCTGGTAATAATATTGTTGTATCGTGAGTTATTGACTGATTTGAATGTGTATGACCGGACTGTTTAAATTGACTGTGATATTTCTAAAGTAAATACTATTTTATACACTTTAATATATCTATCTTGTATGACTGAATAATTACTCATATCTCCTGGATATCTGCTGGAATCCCAAGTTTCCTCTGTGCATGTCCTTGATAACTCAAGAGTTCTGCACACTCAACAGGTTACACTACCCTCCTGCCTCCAAATAGTCATCATACTAGGCCAGAGGTAGGCAAAGTTGTCTCTTCTATGACATGTGGCCTTCAACTCCCAGAATTCCTGAGCTAGCATGATTGGCTCAGGAATTCTGGGAGTTGAAGTCCACAAGTCATAGAAGAGCCAACTTTGCTTACCCATGTCCTAGGGCCAGGCTAACAACTCCAGCTCAAGGAGCAGGAGGCATTATGGACACGAGGGCTTTTGCACAGCTTCATCTGATGTGCCAGTTGTAGCCATTCCAAGATTGGTAGGTCCTATTTTATATCATTCATGCCTTGGTCACCTCCAGACTAACTACTGCAATGTGTTCTACATATGGCTGCCATTGAAGAGTATCCACAAGCTTCAATGATACCCTGTAGAGTAGAAGAAGAATATATACTTACTGTATAATTCTTTGGCTCAATTGCCAAACCAGCCTCTGACCCACCAAAAGGAACGTCTGAAATACACCATTACCAACAAATTAGCTTATCCAGCAACAGAAATGTAATATGAGAACAACTTTTAAGAACTGTTGAGAGGTTATTGTCTTTTAATTCAAAGGGTTTTTTTCTTAGAAAAAAGCAAGTAAAACATTTAGACATGTTAAATTCATTCATGATTAATATCATAAGCCTACTAAATGACAGCAGATCTGCTGCTTAGAAGATATTGTAGGATTTTTTGCAACTTAAGCAAAGATATTTCTAAAAATTGGATAAAATCACCAGGAATAAGAGAAGCAAAAAATGGCATTATATTTATCTTTAATAAAAATAGTTTACTGAATTTAAATTTTTTTTTAAAAAAGGATAGGGAAGGAGAATGGGGAAAAGAGGAAAAGGAAGGGGGTACATAATGAAAAAAATTGTAATATACATAGAATGATCTATATCCATGTATTATAACAGCAATTGTATATATTTACACATTACAGAGGATAAAAGATAAGTATGCACAATGTATAATGAACAGGTAAAGTCATAAAGGAGAAAAACAAAAGGAAAAGAAGAAAAAAAGTAAGTGAATGAAATTAGGGAGGTAGGATAGGGAACAGGAAAAGGGATGTCTGCAATAGGCAGACATTTTTGAAGTTTACGACTTTATAGTCTAAGGGGGTAGTGAGTGTATATGGTAAGAGATAGTAAGGTCAAATGTAGAGTTGAGACAGTAAGTCTTAGTCTTCCTGTAACATTGTAAATAGTTCAGTGTTTCAAAGTGGTTGAAAAATTATGTTGCAAGAGTCTATATTTGAATTCAGATTATTTGTAATTGGTATTTGTGTTGTTAACTGTTTTTGCTTGGAGCATGAGAAGGGGGGGGGGAATTCTTATTTTTTGAGAAAATTGATAAATATTTTTTGTTGTTAACTATTGATACCATTTCTCCCAAACTTCTGGCTGCTGTTAGGATTTGTATAGTAAGATACCTGTCTTCTTGTAGGAGTTTTTGTCTAAAGATACCTAAGAGGAATAATTCTGGTTTAGCTATTATATTATTCAATATGACTTGGTCCAAAAGATTTTTAATTTATTTCCAAAATTTATTGGCACGTGAGCATGTTCACCATAGGTGGTAATAAGTTCCAGGGTGGATTTTACATTTCCAACAGATTGGGGAAACGTTCGGATACATTCTTGACAGTCTTGGGGGGGGGGGGGGGGGCCATCTATAAAACATTTTGGGGAAACGTTCGGATACATTCTTGACAGTCTGGGGGGGGGGGGTAAGTGCCATCTATAAAACATTTTGAATTGTTTTTCTTTGTATGATGTTGCTAATATAATTTTGTAGTTTGTTGTCCAAATTTTTCCCCATTCCATTAAATTGATTGTATTCTGGGCCCAGACAATCATACATCCTTTAACTTGTTCCTCCATATTATCCTGCATTAATAAGTAGTTATAAAATTTACAAATCATTTTTGCACTTGAGCCAAAAAGAATTAAATCTATTGGGTTATTGTTTTGAAAACAAATTTTGTTTTTGTGTTCCTTATATTTGGAGTTAATTTGTAAATATGTTAACCAATCCAGATTTATCCCTTTATCTTGGAGTTGTTGTTTTGTTAGTAAATTGTCATTTTCGTCTAATAATTGTTGGTAGGTTAGAATTTTTGAGGGAGAGAAAAGATTTGGGTAAGTAATTAATTCATTTGGTGATATCCATTTCGGAGTGAAGTGATATTTTGTTTGTGTTGCCATGTGGTTATTAAGGTTTTTATTAAGTAAGGGCATTATATTTATTACATTTATTACATTATATTACATACACACATATATGTAACATATTTTTGCTGATAATGAAAAGGAATATTATATAATATAACATGATATAACATTACAAAACATAATGTAACATAATATACCTGATCATTAGTTTGTAAAGTTTAGTTTATGATGTATTCTGTATGAATATTTGGCCTATTCACAAACTTTTTATACAAATACTTAATCTAAGGTGTTAATTTTCTATGAAATCAAAAAAATAAATGCTGATAAAAATGTATGTTGAAGCCTAAGTGATGATCACCAAGAATGCTGGGTGAGATCATCCAAGGGCATGGGGTGAGGTATCATCAATATGCAGATGATACCCAGCTTTACATCTCCACCCCTTGTCCAGTCAGCGAAGCAGTGGAAGTGATGTGCCGGTGTCTGGAGGCTGTTGGGGTTTGGATGGGTGTCGACAGACTCAAACTCAACCCTGATAAGACGGAGTGGCTGTGGGTTTTGCCTCCCAAGGACAATTCCATCTGTCCGTCCATTACCCTGGGAGGGGGATCATTAACCCCCTCAGAGAGGGTGCACAACTTGGGCGTCCTCCTCGATCCACAGCTCACATTAGAGAAACATCTTTCAGCTGTGGCGAGGGGGGTGTTTGCCCAGGTCCGCCTGGTGCACCAGTTGCGGCCCTATTTGGACCGGGAGTCACTGCTCACAGTCACTTATGCCCTCATCACCTCGAGGCTCGACTACTGTAACACTCTCTACATGGGGCTACCTTTGAAAAGTGTTCGGAAACTTCAGATCGTGCAGAATGCAGCTGCGAGAGCAAGCATGGGCTTTCCTAAATATGCCCATGTTACACCAACACTCCGCAGTCTGCATTGGTTGCCGATCGGTTTCCGGTCACAATTCAAAGTGTTGGTTATGACCTATAAAGCCCCTCATGGCATCGGACCAGAATATCTCCAGGACCGTCTTCTGCTGCACGAATCCCAGCGACCAGTTAGGTCCCACAGAGTGGGCCTTCTCCGGGTCCTGTCGACTAAACAATGCCGTTTGGCGGGACCCAGGGGAAGAGCCTTCTCTGTGGCGGCCCCGACCCTCTGGAACCAACTCCTCCCGGATATCAGAGTTGCCCCCACCCTCCTTGCCTTTCGTAAGCTTCTTAAAACCCACCTGTCGTCAGGCATGGGGGAATTGAGATATTCCCTTCCCCCTAGGCTTATAAAATTTATGCATGGTATGTCTGTATGTATGATTGGTTCTTTAAATTGGGGTTTTTTAAATTACTTTTAATATTAGATTTGTGTATATTATCTTTTTACTGTTGTTAGCCACCCCGAGTCTGCGGAGAGGGGCGGCAAACAAATCTAATAAATAAAATAAATAAATAAATAAAATAAAAGCCGCATTGATCTATATTAATAATTTTATTTAAGATTTTTTAAAGTCTTTCCGCTAATATCGACATGAAGATTTTATAGTCCGCATTTAAGAGCGAGATTGGCCTATAGTTTTCGATTTTATCTTTTTCTTGCCCTTCTTTTGGAATGACAGTTATGTATGATTCCCTCAAAGTCTCAGGGATTTTGGCCTCTTCTAGGATTTTATTGAAAGTTTCTCTCTCTCTCTCTATCTATCTCTCTTGCTTTCTCTTTCTCTCTCTCTCCCCCTCCCCTCCCTTCCTCCTTCTTTCTCCCTCTCTCTCTCTCCCCCTCCTTCTCTCTCTCTCCCTTCCTCCCTCTCTCTCTCTCCCCCTCCTTCTCTCTCTCTTCCTTCCCCCTTCCTCTCCCCTAAACTTATCAAGTTAAAAAACCACCGAACAATCTGGAGTAGAAAATGTGTCAATTTTAACAATAACCGCCAGTAAACGAATCCCATAAAAGCCCTTTTGTGGTCCAGCATCCTTTTTAAAACTGGGAAAAGGGGTTCGGGAGAAGAAAAGTTTAGCAAACACTCTGCAGAGTCCCGTCTTCACTACGAGGTCATTGAAATACGAGGGTGGCCCCGGACCTGCTAGCCAGCATTGGTGAAAGCAAACAGGAGAGTCTGGAGGCCCCCACAGGGCTGCCTGCGCTCCATGTAGCCCTGGAACTGCCTGGAATAAGCACCTTTCCCGTTTCGATGCAGAGGCAGCAAAGGCAGAGAGCGGCTGCGGAGGGGGTCTCGGGGCTGCCGGCCCCTTCCTGGCCTGAGGGGAGGGCCAACTGGGGGGGGAGCCCCTTTCCAGAGCCCCCCTCCTCCAAGACCTCGCTCCTGGCCCAGCGCCAGGGTGGGGAGGAGACTCGGCTGAACTTCAGCGGGCGGGCAATTATTATTTATTATTTTTATTATTTCTCTCACCTTTATTTCTGTTTTTCTTCCGCTTTCATCTCCCTTTTGCTTTCTTTTGGGCTGCAGGATTGGGGTGGGGGCTGATGGAGAAAGCCCCCTCACGCCGATCAAGGCCACCCTGCGGGCTTTCTTGAGCACCGACGGACTCCCTTCCGCTTCCCCTCAGCTGCCGCCGCGCGCCCCGTATCACTTGCCCAGCAGTAGGCGTTTCTTGCGGGGTACCTGCCAGCAGCGCCCCCATTTCAGATGCCCTTGGCGACTAGCCGTCACCATCCAAACTGGGGGTGTTGCTGGCAGGGACCCCGCAAGAGACACCTGCCGCTGGGCAAGTGAAACGGGGCACGCAGCGGCAGCTGAGAAGAGGAAGGGCGTCCCTCGGTGCTCGAGAAAGCCTGCGGGGCGGCCTTGATTAGCGCAAGGGGGCTGGCCTCCATCAGTCCCCCCACCCTAATCTTCTGCCTTCTTCTGAGATTGCAGGTGAGGTGGGTGCGCACCACGGTAGCCCCAGACAGAGCCGGAGAAGCCTGGGGTTTCTCCCCCGCTGACAGCTTGGGAGGGGCGGATCAGCTGTTGGGCGGGGAGAAACGGCGCTGGCTCTGCGTGGGCTTGGAAAACGGTGCACCGTCTTTGGGATTTGCCTGCACTACAGCGCGCTGCGCAGGTTAGAAGGAACATTGCCTGAGACAATGTAATCATCATAAATATGTCAGCAGCGTCAGCCGATGAGTCAGTCGAAGTGACAGGGGCTCATTTTAGTCCTGTTGTGTGGGAGGAGTTTGACTTGGTGACACCTGATGGACAAGGCCATTGGAGCTGTGAGCTCAGCCATCTGTTTATTGGACCCGTATCCCTCTTAGCTGATTTTGACCAGCAGGGAGGTGACATGGAGCTGGGTCTAGGAGATTGTCAATGCTTTCTTGAGTGGGGGGGTCCTTTCCGGCTCCCTGCAAGGAGGCAATTGCATGCTCCCTCCTCAAGAAGCCTTCCCTGGACCCAGTTGTTTTAAACAACTATTGTCCTGTCTCCAACCTTCCCTTTATAGGGAAGATTGTTGAGAAGGTGGTGTTGATCCAGCTCCAACGGTCCTTGGATGAAGGCTGATTATCTGAGCCCTCAACAGTCAGGATTCAGGCCCAGTTACAGCACAGAAACTGCTTTGGTTGTGCTGATGAATGATCTCTGGCGAGCCTGAGATAGAGGTCAATCTTCTATCCTGGTGCTTTTTGACCTCTCAGCGGCTTTCAATACCATTGACCATGGCATCCTTCTGCACTAACTGGAGGGGTTAGGAGTGGGGGGCACTGTTTTGTGGTGGTTCACCTCCTGGTGGTTTACCTCCTACCTCTTCTGTGCATGCGCAGAAGCATAGAAATCGGTGAAAATTGCCAAAATCCTGCATGTGCGAGTGTCCTGCAAGATTTCGCTTCTGCGTGTATGCACAGAAGCCGAATCTCGCATCAGGGGCACCCGCCCACTCCCGGGAACATATCGATCGCACCAGCAGCAGGCAGCCCCTCAGTGGTTCCACCCAATTCCAGGTCATACATAACTATGTTAAAAACATTGGTTCCAAGACAGAATCGGGGAGAGCAATACCCTGTTTCTCTCAGAATAAGACCTCCCCTGATAATAACCCAATGGGCTTTTGCGTACATGGCAATAAGGCCAAGGATTTATTTCAGAGTTCAAAAAAATATAAGACAAGGTCTTATTTTCAGGGAAACATTAGTTACATAACTCCATAAATTATCACTTAATCCTTTTTCTATTTTTAGTCAACTCCTTATCCATAAGAGAATTAGGTCTTTTATTCCTTGGCTATCAAGATTTTCTTTAAACTTAGGTTGATGCTATCTATAGGCTTATCTTATACATGTTTGTTATCACTCTCAAAAAACTAATAGTAGATAATTTAAATAGGACTTTCCTTTAGGGAAGCATGTTGAGTATTCTTGAGCAAGGCCTCTCCACATATTTGATTATTTTATTTAATAGCAGTTTCTTTTGTCTTAATGGAAATGATGTTAAGCTATAGATCTATAATGTCCTGGATCTCCCTACAAGCCCTTACTAAAAATTGAGTTATATTGTCCAATCCTCAACTACAGAGCACAAGTTTAGATAGGATGCATATTTAGTTATGTCTGCAGAGAGGGGCGGCATACAAATCCAATCAATAATAATAATAATAATAATAATAATAATAATAATAATAATAATAATAGTTATGTCTACAATCTCAACATTTAAGTAAATGTCATCAGGGTCCAGCTATTTGTTGATGGTCAACCTGTCAGTATGGCCTAGCATATTCATTTGTCATCATTATATCTTCTCCTATGAAGATAGAAGCAAACAATTTCTTCAGTTTCTCTTTTCCAAAGGTGCTTTTTCCAAAAGGCAATAGGGCTTTCTTGTTTTTTTCTTTGATAATATTTTACTTCTTATCTAGGAAGCTTCTTTAGTAAAAAAAACCCGAAGAAGCTTTTTGGATGTGAAATGAGACATTTTCAAAGAAAAAAACAAGGAAGTCTAGTTGCCTTTTGGAAAAAGTATTTTTGGAACAACTATGACCTGAATGATTGAGAATCTCCATATACATTCAGCTTCTCTACAATTTAGTTTTCTTCTTTTAGCAATATCTTTGATTCCTTCATCCAAAGGACCCATGGCCTCCTTCCGACTTGTTTTCCACTTTCTTGAAGAATCTTTTGTTATCTACTTAGATCAAATAACCATTTTTTGAGGAGGCAATGCATTAGTATTATTTTTAAAGGCAGAAAACAGTAGTATATACAATAATTCCAGTGAATCTCATCACCAAGAAATATTCAGCATACTGACTTCCAAGTCTGCTCTGCCTATCCTTGATATTTACTCATTCATTGCTAACTTACCCATCACTGCACACGTGTATGTCATCAAAGCTGCTAAAGCTTTTATTTCATCAGAACTAACTGAGTTGCTATATCGAATTCCTGGAGAAAAAAAACACAAAAATATATTAATGTATATTGAACATCTATATCTGTTTCAAACACACTATTATTTTTGTGAGCTCTAGGAATAAATGTTTGAGAATGCTATAGAGTTTGTATCAAGGACTCTTCGATGAGGCTTTTACATGGATCCTTTATCTGCACTAGTCTCAATCATACAACATTCCCTGTTTAGAGTTAGCCTGATACATTTTGTTTTTTAATTTCCATATTTTGTTAATGAGAGGAAAAGTTATATATTGGTAGATAATGGGAAAAGAGGGAAGATGAACTCATCTTGAATTACACTTTGATATGTATCTGTGGAAAATTGTCACCCAACTGTGAAAAGTATACTCACATCAAGCCAAACTATGATTGGGTCAAGTTGTCATTGCTTTAGTAGGAAAGTGTTATATATATTTTTCAATTTTCTCCAAACACCTTACCGATTCCAAGGCTTCCAAATGTTAATATTTTTTAAAAACTGTCAAGTTTTCTAAAACGATTCATAATTTTAGGGCCATATTTTTTTAAAAAAATATGTTACTAATATATTTTAAAAATCCCTCTAGATAATGCTAACAGTCAAAAAAGAAATCAATTGAGCAGAGGGCAGTACCATTTTGTTAAACTAGATGGCAGCATTAATGAATGTAAAGCAGCAAAGTGCATGCCATTTTCAAAGTTCTATTTTTAATATCACAGAAAATCCATTGTTTGCATTTAGACCAAACTCTGGACCACCAGACAATAGTAAAAAGTCGACCAACCTTTTCTTTGTTGCTTACCAAATGATAGATAAAAGCTTACTTGGAGTCGAGATACTCTGGTTTTTTACAACCATCTACCACCTGTATTTTGCTAGAAAGCAAGCAGTCCACTTTCATTTGGATAGCCAGGTGGCTATGTTTACTTTTTAACACATTCTAAAAATGTGATCAATTAATATATTAAACATCAATTTATTTTCGGATTTGTACCTGAAGTCTTTCATCTACTTAAGCAGACAACTAAACTTTCAATAGATCTAATTCTATGCCTAGATTTGCACAAGAATGGACCATAAACTAGTCCAGGAGTAGGCAAAGTTGGCTCTTCTGTGACTTATGGACTTCAACTCCCAGAATTCCTGAGACAATCATGCTTGTTCAGGAATTCTGGGAGTCAAAGTCCTCATATCATAGAAGAGCCAACTTTGCCTACCCCGAACTAGTCCATTATGCTTTAACTTAACTTTCAACGGATCTAATTCTATGCATAGATTTGCACAAGAATGAACCATAAACTAGTCCACTATGCTTTAAATTGATTGTGCCAACCCATAATGATTGCGTGGTATAGAATATCATGTATTGGCCAATATGCAAACCACAAATCAGTCCATCAGATCGCACTCCAATCAGCACAACCAAACACTGCAATCCTGTGCATATTTACTCAATAAGTTCTAATATCTTCAAGGCCAATTATTGCTTCTGAATATCTATACAGTACTTGCTGTGAAAATATAAAGCAAGGGGTTTTTATTGTTTGCTTAAATTTACACTACAGGAGAGGAGGAGCTCCTTCAAGCTCACCTCCTCTGCAGGGCATACGGTGCTGGCTGTGTTGGGCACGACAGCCTTTGATCAACTCCCAACAGCCGCTGTCTCTACGCACGGAGAAGGCCAACTCCAGGAGGTGGCCGCAGCTCCGGATTGCGTCCAGGACCCCGCGAACCCGCAGCATTCGCTCATTCTCGTCCTTGGGAGAGCGAAGCCGCTTCACGAGCTCCATTTCAATCACACGTTCCGCCCGGTCGAAGTAGCGCTCGACCGTGTCCAGGAGGCTAAGCGCTCCCTCAGCCTCCGTTGCGTGATTCCAGCGGCAGGGCACGAGCGGTTTCCCGCGACTTCTGCCAGGAATGCCCCCGCCCCCTACGGAGAGATCCTGTTCCCATGGAAACGAGGCCTGGCATTTCTGAATCCCTGCCCAACGCGGGAATCCGGCTCTGGGCTGCCACGAATAATCCCGCCCAAAGACCGTTTCTGGCAGCCGACCCCACGCCTTCAACCACCACCGCATTGGAGGCGTGAAGAATGGAGGCCGCCGCCTTTTATTAGGGCAGAACGAGCACGAATTTCACTCGGCTCTTGTCACGCAGAACAAAAGGCGAGGCGAAGCGAGGGGAGCTAAATTTGACAGGGATATCGAATTGTGAAATTTTGATTGGACAGAAGACCATCCAATGGGAAGAAAGGGCGGGAAAGACGCCTTGGTTGCGGAGATAAAAGCAAGAGAGGAGGAACAATGTAAACTTGAGAATACTGTAGAAGGCTATAGAGAGTAGATCTAGAACGGCGCTTGGCATATTAAAGGTATATAGATTTCAATTTCCAGAATTCCCTAGCCACCATTTTAAAAAAAGGAATGAAAAAGTTGCAATGGATGGCGTGGATGAGATCTTCAAAAAAAAGAACTAAGAAAATAAAATCGAGTTGCACAATATCCATTGATCTGTGATATTGATATCTCTCTTACTAGTATCATGTATATAAACATTGTTATATCTTTGTATACTACCAACTTGATTAAATAAATAAATAAAATAAATGGATGTTGTAGAACCAAGGGTGTAGATGTAAAAAGATGTGCGATAGGCAGGATATGAGTAGTAAATAGTATTGGAGTAAATTAAATCTAGCTGTATTTTTTTTCTCTTTTTCATTTATTTATTTATTTTTTTATTCGATTTTTATGCTGCCCTTCTCCTTAGACTCAGGGCGGCTTACAACATGTTAGCAATAGCACTTTTTAAACAGAGCTAGGCTATTGCCCCCACAATCCGGGTCCTCATTTTACCCACCTCGGAAGGATGGAAGGCTGAGTCAACCTTGAGCCGGTGATGAGATTTGAACCGCTGACCTTCAGATCTACAAGTCAGCTTCAGTGGCCTGCAGTACAGCACTCTACCTGCTGCGCCACCCCAGCTCTCTTTGCGTGTTATTTCCTTTATCACTTTGCATAAGGTTGTTTACCATAACAGGCTAGCATACACTGTATTTAGTATATATTTAACTTACACTTTTCACTTTCTAGTTTACTTTCATAATGAATTATTCTTTTTTTTACTTCCAGCTATCAAAATGTCTGTATAAGCTGTTTATTAGACATGTCTAGGAGAGCCCTATTTGTCAGTCATTGAATCCAATGAGTATAGTATATGTCCAATAACATCTCTAAATATTGGTCATTTTGCATCCAGGCAGTATTTATCCAGGTACAGTGGTACCCCTACTTAAGAATGCCTCTACTTAATAATTTTTCTAGATAAG
Organism: Erythrolamprus reginae; assembly: GCF_031021105.1. Classification (NCBI taxonomy): domain Eukaryota; kingdom Metazoa; phylum Chordata; class Lepidosauria; order Squamata; family Dipsadidae; genus Erythrolamprus; species Erythrolamprus reginae. The sequence goes on from NC_091951.1 coordinate 100,801,507, forward strand.
AACCGGCTGTTCAAGATTTTTTTGCCTCTACTTAAGAACCATTTTCTAGTTAAGAACAGGAGCCCAGAAAAATTTTCCAGGAAATTTGAGAGCGGCACAAAGGCCCAGCCAGTTTCCTGCCATTCCCCTTGGGTTTCTCTCTTTGGCGCATTGTATGGGAGGCAGGCTCCCTCCGGGTGTATGAGAGACACATGTTCCTCCTCGCCGCCTCAGAGTCCCTCTTTTTTTTTTTTTAGCCTTAAAGTTTTGGATTTTTTGGATTCCCCTCACCTCACCTTTTTCCTTTGGCAGTGACTGTCCTCTTCTTCCTCCTCCTCCTCCCACCCAAATTCCGAGCTTTTATTTTTCCTAATGGTTTTGCACGCATTATTTGCTTTTACATTGATTCTTATGGGAAAAATTGCTTCTACTTAAGAACGTTTCTACTTAAGAACCTGGTCTTAATTAAGTTCTTAAGTAGAAGTACCACTGTATCTAAAAACACAGCCTCTCATTTGCCTTATTTTTGATAATTTGTACTATGTATAATGTCAGTTACACAAATGATATAAAATGTCATTTGTATCAATATATTTAAATAAAGTCAATAGATATTACGCAAATTATGCCTCAATTATAAAAGTATAATTTATATTATAATTATAATATATAATACAAATTATAAATTGAATATTATGAATGATATAATTTTTATAATTAAACAAATTGCCATCCAAAGTAACTTTTTCAGATAGGCAGCTATATAAATTGATTAAATAAATGTATCTTTTTAATTAACCTTTCAGTTTATAGTCTTCCTTGAAAACAATTCTATTGTCAATAGACATTTTCAAAGTAAATACCAGTAGGATTGGGATATAAGCATTTATAAGTTTGAAAAATTTTAGGAAAATAGCAATAGCATTTAAATTTATATATCACTTCACAGTGCTTTACAGCCCTCTTTAAGCGGTCATTTTGCCCCCTACAATCTGGCTCCTCATTTTACCGACCTTGGAAGGATGGGAGGCTGAGTCAACCTTGAGCCTACTGAGATTAGATCTGCCAAACTGCTGGCAGCTGGTGATCAGCAGACATAGCTTGCAGTACTGCACTCTAACCACTGCTCTATCGAAAAAGGATTAAATTAAAATATTCTCAATTATAAATTATCTCAAGCTGTTTTGTGGACTAAATATATTGGAAGCGATGTCATGTACTTAAGTGAAAATGGTTGATATCAAATATGGAAGGGGTTTTTTTTGTTATTTGTCATCAGCCTTAATGAGAAAATGCAATCCTCTGTGTTCAGAGTTACTGAACACAATGAGACCTTATTTTATACAAATATATAGTGGATAACTGTTTTACTTCTCAGATACATAAAATTGCAAGTGGCTTCATATTTCAGTTATTTTAACTTTATTCCTATTAAAAGAATCACGATTTTTCATTTTTTATGATAAAATAAAGGTTAGGTTACTATATATGGAGAGAATTTAAACATTTTGGTTTCATGTTTTGATAGGCCCTCTATTACAGTATTGCATTTATTAAAGTTATTAATTTCTCTCAGAATTAGCAAATTTTTCATTCCACTCAATCATTCGTACAGACTGCTCTCCATGTCATGTACCAGTTCTACTCGTCCTCTAATACAGTGTTTCCCAACCTTGGCAACTTGGAGGTATCTGGACTTCAACTCCCAGAATTCCCCAGCCAGCATTTGCTGGCTGGGGAATTCTGGGAGTTGAAGTCCAAATGTCTCCAAGTTGCCAAGGTTGGGAAACACTGCTCTAATATTTTGTTGAGTGTGGATAATATGATGAAGCTCTAGGGGGAGATTGTTTGCAAGGCATGTACTAAACCAGATAACTTTTCAGGAACCATATAGCCCCCTGCATTTGTTTGTGTAATTTGAAGATGTATTAATGCTGGGATAGGGTATGGGATTCTCATTCAACTTTTGCGTTCAATTTCAGATATAAAGACAGGCATAAAACTTTCTTGATTGTGAAACATTTAGTTTTTATATTGTACGAATCTCTGGTTTCATTTATTTGATTTGTTTATTATATTAAGTCATTATGGTTTATCAGCTATTTATGGATTAGCATTATAGTTTGATATATTAGCTCAGCTGATTGTGCCATATGAAACAAATCATGGTCTGGTATAATGCGTGAAGCCAGCTATAGTGTATTATAACCTGAACACTTTCAATCCAAACTGTGCCTGGGTGTTTCATATAATCTAAAATAATAAAAGCATCTTTAAAAAAGAAGAGGTATCAGGGTGGGAGGGTAGGATTCACTAAGGAGAAATCAAAAACAAATCAGAAATGAAGATCAATGATGGAAATCTCAAAATTGCAGTTGAAAATTGAACATTTGTTTAGAGTAGTAGGCAAGTCAGAATGCTGTTAGACCTTATTTTGTTCACACTCCTACTTAGTATTCTCAAGTGAAAACCTTTCTCAGAAACTTTTCAAGTCAATTGATCCTAAAGATATCCTGTCACCTTGTCCTTTTTTTAAAAAAAGAAGGAAGTCAGAATTTTCATTTTGCATGATTTTAGGATTAATTGACAGAACATTTACTCTCTTCACATTCTGATTGTGAAGAATTACCTATGTTCATTACAGCAGTTTCATTTTTTTTTAAAAAATTAATTTTTTTTTAATGGCTCTGTGGATTTCAAGGGTGTATCATATAATAAAACGGTTAGATTGGTAAGTTTTAATTTTATTTATTAAAATCTTTATATCACCTATTCAGAAGACTTTGAATAAATAAATAACAGCATAAAGCAACCAATAAAAACCACCCTGTTAATGTTACAGAATCATTATAGAAATAAAAATAGGTCACCTAATGTTCATCAGCTAGATACAAAATATTTGAAAAGTAAGATTTACAGTGTAAAACTAAATTGTATGTACTAATTTCAAATTTAAATACTGAACTAATTTCTTGTTATGTTTATTCAGATACATAAGCATTAATGCAGCCATTGGCAATAACTGTCTAAGTAGATGGATAAAGCACTTTTTCCCATTTGTATCTGCAGTACTTATAGTGGGTGTTTATATCCGCCGATTTCTTGATGGATGAGCAGCTTTTAGCAGTATTAATGTAAGCTTTGTTTGTTAGACAATGCACCCACTCTGCAAGGCTTCTGTTCTCAACAAAGACTTCATCATTTATAGTCTATTGGTTGCACAACTTGTCTTTCTCCTAGTGTTTTGCAAACATCTGTGGCCTGATATCAGTATGATGAAGAAAGCTGTGAGAAGTAGAATAACTGGCAATCATGCAACCCCAAAAGGAAATATTATTATTATGTTTCCTTGCACAGTCAACCTGTTATTCAGATTGGATTTAGCATTTTTATCCACCTATCGAGTCCTTCCCAAGAACCTAGCACAGCATAGGCGGATGTTGCTGTTTTATAGTGTTAAAGTTATCAAGCTGTTCTGAGTAAAGCTGCCTTTTGCAATTGACTGAAGGTGAATTTATCAATGCCAAAGGTGTTCAAGTGGTGCTTCGCTTATGTTGGGATTATACCCAAGGTGCCTAAAACTATTAATATTACCTTTGCTTCCTTTTGTCAAAGTCATTCTATTTCTATTTGCGGGTTTTCTACTTTGTTATCTTCTCCAGTTCTTTCTCTTCTATTCTGCTGTCTCCAAGTACTGCCATGTCCACTATCCGGATTTTTTTTTTGTCGTCTGTCTGTCTGTCTTATCAAGTCATGGGATATGTTTATTTGAATTCTAAATTCCAAGAGCACTTTGGCTTACTTCATTATAAGTCCCATCAGTTCATGCTTTCAGACAGGTGGCATCTTTCAGTTGATGCTACTTTGTAATGCCATCATTTGTGGTCAGTCTCATCTTGCAGCCGCTAACCAAGGGTTCTTTTGTTTCTTCAATTTCTTTGCAGAATAACATTTGCTGTTGTTGCTGCTTTCTCAATTATGGCTTGATTTGATTTGATTTGATTTGATTTGATTGCTGCCCCTCTCTGAGGACACGGAGTGGCTTACAACATATTTAAAAAATGCAATTAATTTAAAACAGTTAATCAATTGCCATTTACACAACAAAATACACTACATTCGTTTGGCTAGGGGGCTAGGTTCTACTGGCCCCAAGTCTGGTAGCATAAATGAAACTCTTGCGGAAGGTGGGTGGGGCCAATGCGGATCCCTGGGAGGAGCTGATTCCAGAGGGCCGGCCCCCCCACAGAGAAGGCTATTCCCCCTTGCAGTGCCTAATATATCATCTAGTGCTTTCTAATGTATTTAGGAACCAACCATCTTCTCATAAAGCAACTCATAACGTGATATAGAACAATTGATTTAAACAGTTAAAGCAATGCTGGTATAGATAGAATTAGGAAATCAAAGGACTGGGAAATACAGCGGAGGTGTTTATTTCTCTCTCATGCACACTCTTAATGGCAGAACTTAATTTTAGCTTGCTTGTCATTAATATTAAGAAATAAATATATTCTTCTGGTAATTGGAAACACGCACACATATATATACACGTGTGTATGTACAAAATTATCCTTCATTAGTTCAGCCATTCCTCCTTCTTGAAGTCAAGACTTTGCCATCTGTCAGCACCACATCTGTTTTAAAGCTTGGCCTTTCTGCATGGTTGGCTGCATGAATTGGCACAGCATTCTTGCAGATAAAGTAAGCAGCCATCTGTGAAAAGAAGGGGTGGGGAAACATAGCTTCAGATATCTGTATGCCTTTCTGTAAGAGAAAGATCCCCACACCAACAAACACTATGCAGCCCGTCAAGCAAATGGGGCCTGGCATATGCATCTCATAGGTCTAATTCCTGCTTATCTCTCCATCTCTCTTTTTAAAAGGTTTCCTCACCTATGTTCCAGATGCAGAAAGTACTTGCTAGAAAATGATCATGTCTTGGACTGTTTGCATGAGGGAGATCACAATTCTCTGTAGCAAGGACATTTTCTTAAAGAGTTCACAAATCATGTTTGAGCTTAGCTTTTGGTATATTATTGTATTTGTTTCCTTCACTCTGATTTTGTTTGTTTTGTTCTTTTAAACACTGCTGGTTATTGATGGAATAAATTTGATTGGTTGATTGATTGTATATAGTAAGCAAATGTTATTTCTACCAATATCAAAATTGAATGTTTTTCCCTTTGACAAATTTGACTGACTGCCTTTTTTAATAACTTTTTATGGGGTTTTAGTTTTAGCTTATTTATTTATTTACTTACTTACTTACTTACTTACTTACTTACTTACTTACTTACTTACTTACTTACTTACTTACTTACTTACTTATTAGATTTGTATGCCGCCCCTCTCCGCAGACTCGGGGCGGCTAACAACAATAGTGAAAAAACATATAACAAATCTAATATTTAAAATAATTTTAAAAACCCTAATTTAGTTTTAGTTTTAGATAATGTCTGACTTTTTTTTATTCCTTTGTATCTATTTATATTGTATTTTTATTATTGTTGTAACCCGCCCTGAGTCCTTCGGGATAGAAGTTGAATAAATGAATGGATGGATGGATGAATAGCAATCTGCTATTTATACATAATGAAAGGAAGGGTTTATAGCCCTTCTGATGGAACAGTTTTTCTGAAAAGTAAGTGCTGCCTCCACTCCTCTATGCAGCAATAGTATATGCAATTGTCGAGCCCCTGTGTTGATTTAAAATGCTAGGAAACACACACATGAACACATACACCCCTGAACAAAATAACTTCGGGTGTCTTTTTTCCCCCTTTCAATGCAGCACCTCCTCTGTACTACAACTATAATTTTCTGTTATGTGCTTCTTATCTGCACTGGCTTCTATACAGAATAACAGAGTTAAAAGAGTCCTTGAAGGGTTTCTAGTCCAATCCCCTGCTCAAGCAGGACACACAATATCACTTCAGACAAATGGCTGTTCAATCTCTTTAAAAGCCTGCAGTGATGAAGCACCCAAAATTTCTGAAGGCAAGCTGTGCCACTCGTTTATTGTTTTCAGTGTAGGGAAATTTCTCCTTAGTTCTAGGTGGTTTCTCTCCATAGCTAATTTCCAACCATTGTCTATGGAGATTCTCTGTCATCCAGGGCATGGTGGTTCCAAAGGTGATTTTTTGAAGAGGCAACTGGATTTTCTGTTTCTTCTTTGACGTGATTGAGGCATTTTGCTTCTTATCCAAGAAGCTTCTTCAGCTATGATTGGATGGTGGGAAATGGAAGGATTAATATAACTTTATAGTTATAGCCCTAATTTTTTTCCCTACAATCTTCCTTAAAGAGGGACTAGGTGATAGTTAAAGGGGTGGGCATAAGTGCACCAGCGTGCCTTCCGTCCCCTGTCCTATTGTCTCTTTATGTTTTACTAGCATCATGTATATGAACTCTATTATTTCTAATGATTATTCCTTCTCTATTATTTCTAATGTTTTTCTAATTTTTATTCATGCACTGTATATTAATATGATTATATCTTCACATACCTACATTATGTACCAGACGAAGCAAATAAATAATAAATAAATAAAAATACCTAAAATACATGTGGACTTCAACTCCCAGAATTCCTGAGCTAGCATCATTGTCTCAGGAATTCTGGGAATTGAAGTCTACAAGTCATAGAAGAGCCAACTTTGCCTACCCCTGGACTAGTCTAAGGGGCTTCTTTAGGAAGAAATGTGTCACCATCTCTTTTTAAGTGGCTAGGACAATCTCCCCTGAGGAGCTATTGGAGTAACTATCAATCACATTTTTACAACTTCTTAGAGAAACCAAGTGGGGTGTGGATTTATTATACTACATGCAGTAGAGCTCATACTGTTGAGCACCTTATCCCTTTCCTCAGAATAAATGAGCCAAGATGGATTCTTCATTACCATGCAAGGTGTTACCCCAATCATTTTCTCTGACTCTATCTACCTCTCTGTGTGGATCTGAGAGAATTTGAGCTATTTTACTGGCAAAAATTTGCATAAAATCTTTTGCATAAAAACAGACAGCATAAATCTCTTTTTTACACTTTGTTCCGCAATAACCAACTCATTATGTCTTATATAGCAAACTGTAGTTTTAAAAAAACATAACATCATAGAGAAATCTAGCCATTGTGTGCTTTAGCAATTCCTCAACTTGATTGTCATAAATAAGCAGGACTTGATATATTGGAGGGATTTTTTTTAAATGTATCTGCTTGTTATCTCCCTCTCTCTTTTCAATCACAAACGGTTTCCAGAGTGCTAAGAGTTAAAAAACATCTATTGCTGTGATCCCCAAACACCAGGCTGCAGCCTACTACTGGGTCACTGTCTGTTCAGAACCGGGCTGCAGAAGTGGCAGGCGAGCACATACATGTGCTGATCCATTTCTACAAGCAGCAGGTCCACGTGCCCATATGCAAATGGAGATGCACCCGTGCCTGCCACTCATACAAATGGAGTTGTGTGCAAGTACTCACCCGCTTCTTACACATAACTATCCCCTCTCTCCCTCCTCCGCCCCCTTCCCAGCCAATCCACTAGAAAGGTCAGGAGACCACTAATCTATTTGAAGCACTCTAACAAAAGAAGGTATTAAAAATATCTTTCAGTTTAAAGCATGAATAGAAACAAGTTTATCTGTGCATACATATACAGTATTGAACACATCCACATAACGAAGAACTAATGAGACAGAGCATAATCGTATCAGATGAAAGGCTTTTACAAATAAAGAGATTTCCACCTCTTTATTGAAAAGGTACCAAAGATAATGTCAGAGAAGTCTCTCAGGGCACTCCAGAAACATTGTGCTTGCTATCTTCCAAATAGCTGTAGAATGTAGCTCTTCTCTGGTCTCATGCAGGACAGAGCAGACCCAAACTAGCTTACATCAAAATCAAAACCACATAGATTGAGCATGAAATGCAATGAAATAGGGCTCGATAAAACATTGGAGGAATATTAAGCATGTGGCCCAATACTATGCGTTAAATTTAATTGTGGAAGACGCAGAATGATACTTACAGCTAGTCTGCTTTGACTGTTCGCTGCATTGTGGAAATTAGCTTATCTTGTCAAATTTGTATACTGATATCACATAAGGACTCCCAATACATAACAATTATCAACCACTACACATAAATCAAAATGAAGAACTGATAATAGTAATTCAAATTACAATACAAACCAACAAGATAAAACTATTGAATCAGCTACACTTTTTGACATCTTTGCGTTGGAAGAAATATCGAAGTCCAGTTCCAAGCCAGGAATAATATGGAGACTGTTTTGAAAGAAAGATTCTGTTTATAGGTGAACAGAACCGATACACACACAATGTGCAGTGCTGGGACAGCTGACAAAATGGAGTTCAGAATAAGGTGGGGCTTTATACCTTTTTTATTTCTATGGGGTTGTGTACGGGATCCCATTTCTCCTTTAGAGGAAATATTCTATCATGCCTTTTTAATATTCCCCAAAATATTTCATTCTCTAGGAAGGTGGGTGGGTGGGTGCTGACTTTCTACAATTGGGTGAATGAGGGAGAGGGAGAGAGAGAGAGAGAGAGAGAGAGGAAGAGAGCAATGGGATATGCCTGAGAGCAAAGATTGCTCTTGCAGACTTTTCATTAGATTGAGAACATTTTTACAAAGTTCAATGATTTTTTTTAACCCTTGATTTTCACGGCTATGTTTGGGGTTGGAAACCCCAGCAGTTGTGGGTAAATTAGAATAAGACATATGGACAAAATATCTATAACAGTTGCACTGTGTATGATCCTGGACATAGATCTACAAACTATGAGGGGGTGGGGGTATATGTTTCCCTACTTCTTTTAGGGTGTGGGAACGGAGAGAGCTTGAGTGGGTGAGGGATGCAATTCTGCCTAAACCACAGACTTCTTTGACACAGACTTCGGGAGCATGCGTTTCCAGGCAATCAGTAACATCTTACTCATCCCTTTCTCCTATTGTTATCCTGCCAATCTAACTTCTGTTCCCTGGAAAGGAGGATGGACCAGCTGCTAATATAGGCCCCATGCTGGTTCAGTGAGGAAAAACACCTTCAATTAAAGCTGCTTTGCCTCATAGGATACTGAATGATAATACCTCAGTACAGAAAATGCAAATGTTTCCGCTGGATCAAAAGTGTATGCTTCAAGGAGAGATTTTTTGACTGGGGAAGCAGGGGGGGAGGAATGGAAAAGAAACAAATGTGAAATAATCCATAATAGCAATCCCTTGGTTTCCAGGTATAGAGACTGACATCATAAAGGCATATGAGAGGTATTTGTCAGGAGAGCCAAGAATTTCCTGAAAGATATTTATTTTTGAGTAAACAATTATAGAAAGATTGTGACCAAACAAAAAAAAAAACATTAAGTTAAATAGTGGTATTATTGAACGGTACTATTTATTTGGGGAGCTTCTGATTAGATTTAATTCCCAGCTAATTACTAAAAAGCAATACTTCAACAGCAGTACCAAAGTAAGCTTATTTGCTCTAAATTATATCAGTCTGTAGGTGAGGAAGTACCAACATGATTAAATATTATTTTCTCTCCCTTCCTCCGTCTCTTTCGCTGTCTGGAAATCAGGAGGAAAACACCTAATGTAATTTCCATCTCCATTTTCCTTACTTTCAAGGATAATATACACGTCCCATCATTTGGTCTGCAGTGGCACAAATTGTTAGTATGAGCAGTTAGAGCGAAAGACAAATATTATGAAAGCAGCTGATAATCAATGCAGGCAGTTCAGCTTTCTTTCTATGGATTGTATGTGTGAGTAGCTTGTTACTTCATAATTTTGTCATTTATGTGGTCAGTTGGGGATCAGTCACAAAAACCTAAGATGACCACAGTCCAGAAAAGCCTGAACTTTACATGTTTCAAGTTTTGTTTTCAATGAATGTATAGAGATCAAAATATTTGCGATTGGAAGCTGCTCAGATTTACGTGAACACTCATTCAAAATTAATTTTAAAGTGGTGTCACATTTCACAAGTTTCATAATTTGTAGAAGGGTTTTAAAAGGTTGGTTTCTTATTCAGCAGTTTCTCTATATGCCTCTATATTAATTCAATTTAATTTATTACATTTATATGCTGACCTTCTCTGTGGACCTCATTGCACTAACTATACAATGGATATATTGTACTTCTCTGCAGGAATGATGAAGATGATGGGCTGAGAACTTTATCCCCACCCTTATCCCCATCTCTCATCTGATACTGTTTCCAACTCCAGGAGGTATGTGACAATTTACTATTTCACCACCTTGTTGTGTAACACATAGTTGTCATGGAGACTGTAGGATCAAGGCAACTCTTGCTCCCTGATCCTAACTCAAATGAGTTTTGTTTAAACCCATGAAACTCTTTCTGAATAGAGTTTAAATGGCCAGTAGAGAAACTGAAGAGCAATGAATTTGGAATGGTTTATGATAAAATCATTGCTCCAATTAGTAAGATGACAACCAGACACTAATTTGTTAACCTTTACTATTTGATTTCTTGCACTTGTTGACTATCGGAAAACCAGCATTGGGCAGTCACTTACTGTGCTAACCGGACAGTCTTCAGTGACCGGCATGAAAACGTGCACTTCTGACACGTGCACGCACATGCCCCATGCAAGATTTCGGCTATTTTTGCCAGTATTTTTGCTTCCGCGCATGCTCAGAAGCAAAAAATGGCAAAAATAGCCAAAATCTTGTGAGCACAAGTGAGATTTCGGCTATTTTTGCTGGGTATCTGTCTGTCGTGCTGTTCCCGGGCCAAAATCTATCGGTTGTGTCATTCCCGGATCATTTCCACTGGCCGGATGGTTTTCCCCCATGTGGGGGAAGGAGCCCATGACTGTGGAAAACTAAAAAATTTTTGTCACCAAAAACTGCATCCTTCCAACCCACAGGTGATTAACCCGTGGTTGTTCATGGAGAAAGCTTGGCCCCTGGGCCGGATATGGCCGAGAGCAATTAATCCAGCCTGCTTTCCCAATAACATCAGCAAGCCATCCTCAAATAAGCTTCAATTATTTTGTAATAATTACACTAATTTTAATAATTTTGTTACAATTAAACAACCTTTAAAGCACTGTTTTTCAATTATTTTGTATTACCACCACCACCACCCAGGAAGAAGAAAACATTTCACGCGCCCCCAACTCTCCAGGTGATTGTTTGCAATTTCCAGCACATTTTCGCTGAAAAAATTCAAGAAGTTTATCAGCATGATTGGGGTGCAATGTGTTTAAGCAGTGCCTTAATTTATTTGGCTTCATGCTGTCTGCTGCCAACATTTCTAGACATAGTAAACATACTGTGCATTTACAATTTTGTTATAATTAAATAAGTATTTATTTCATATTAATAAAATGAAAGGTCTCTGATATTTATTTTACTAATGTATTTATTTTTTTAAAAAAAATCATATTAATGGTCTGCGGGACTTAAAATTATGAATTAGGGTCTGTGGGATTTGAAATTATGAATTTGGTGATCCGAGGTCCAAAATGTTAGGGACCCCTGTTCCAACCCAATTGGTAAAGAACAACCTACTTGAACTATTTAGAAAACATCATTTGAAGGAACTGATTGCAAGCCAAATCCAAATAGTCATAGAAATAAACTTACGTGGAGGTGGGATGTTTCTATGGAAATAAATATTAACGCGTACACACTGTAACTTTTGGAATGAGACAACAATGTTGTCTCATTGCATAAACTTCAGTTATGAATTCAAACAGTTGTTTACATTATATGCTATTATATTCTAAATAGCGAATAAAACTGGTTTCGTGACTATATTTGCCATCAACTATATAGTTATCAGATATATAATGTACTAGCTTTCTTCCAGTAACATCTTACTTGCAGCAATTAAAAACAAAAAGCAAAAGAACTGGGAGCTGAAGCCAAGTCTAGATTAAAGTGTGTGCCAACCCATTGGCTACATACCAATCTTTATTTTGAATCTCTTCCATGTGAAAATGTACTCCATGAAATTGAGATTCCAACTTTTGCTTCTCATCTGACAATAATCTGTGTTACACCTATAAGTAAATGGGTTATGTCTAAAGAGAATGCCTTTTATAATGTGCAATGTGAGGTTATCTCTAAGCTTTATTCACCATACATACATACATACATACATACAGTACATATACCCCAAGGCATCTCTATTTTTATTTTTGGAAATATGGGGACAATACAAACTGTCTTAATGGATCCCAACAGTCCTAGTTTGATTATCTAGTTCTAGTTTTTATCATATGTCTTCTTTATATCTTGGATTTGTAGCAGATTTCCAAAGCTTTTGGTTAATGCAAGAAAGTAGTGAAGTGAAAATATTGTGCTAAATCAATACTAGGCAATCTGAGGTCCTTGGATTATAATGCAATGTAGAGTATTACTTAAAATGTGATACTTCAAATGCCTGGACTATCTGTCCAGTAATTGATAATTCAAGACTATTTGGGAAATGTTCTGGAACCAGCTCCCCCCGGAGATTAGAACTGCCCCCACCTTCCTTGCTTTTCATAAATTCCTTAAAACCCACCTTGGCTGCCAGGCATGGGGGAATTGAGATATCTCTCCCAGGCCTATACAATTTATGTATGGTATGTTTGTGTGTATGTCTGCTTAATAACGGGTTTTTAAAAATGTTTTAAAATTATTATATTTGTCATGAATTGTTTTATTGCTGTTGTGAGCCGCCCCGAGTCTACGGAGAGGTGCGGCATACAAATCTAATAAATAAATAAATAAATAAATAGTAGTAGTAGTAGTAGTAGTAATAATAATAATAATAATAATATTTCACCATAAGTCATCTCTGAAGGATAAAATCTATGCATGATTTCTAGAGTACAGTATTGATTTTGGCTGCACTATGTAAAGTTCTTTTCTTTTTTTAAGAAAATATAATCTTTATTGAAGATAAATAGGGGAGGGGATACATAAAGCAAAAGGACTATGCGAATATTGGTACAAATGGATATGAATTTAGAGTATGCAGTTATAAATCAAAATACAGATTATATATATAGAAGAAAATAAGGCTAAAGAGAGAAAGAAAAAGAGAAAAGGGGGAAGGAAAGAAAAGAGGAAAAATTAAAAAGAAAAAAAGAAAAAGAAAGATCAATTCATATCTATAAATTTATCAGATGTTGTAATGTTAAGTTCTTTCATAGTGTTTTTGAAAATTGATCCCAATAGCTGGCCCCTCGCCCCAATATTATAAGGTCTGACCATGACATCTATTATGGGACATATTGCAATATGTAATATTTAATCTTCTGGACACTTCCTCTCCAGCCTTAAGGATATTTTAAAGATGTGGGTTATAGCTCTCAAATGCAATTATAAAATGAAAACAAAAATGTATCATTTGATACCATATCTAGAAGCCGTATCTTCAGAAAACTTACATTTAGCAGAAGAGGTATATCACCTTTTTCTTGTCATGTGCTGAAAGCTTGTGCATACAGGCATCCATAATGCAATGTGAGCTTGACAACCCCCGTGTCCCCCGCCTCCTGCATGCATGTGCATGCAAACCCCCTATGCTCCCTCTCACCCCACATGCATGCCTTCCCTGCCTCCCCCCGTGCATGTGCATGTGACTCATCCCGTTTTGGGCCTAGCAGGCCTTCCTGCAGCCTCCTGGGACCAAAAACAGGTCACATGGGAGAGTGTCACCCCCATCACTGTTTTGGGCCTAGCAGGCCTTCCTGCAGCCTCCTGGGACCAAAACAGTCTTAGGGGGAGCCACAGTACCTTCCGGACCCTCCATGTATGTGCGTGTGACACCCCCCCACTCCCGCTCATGCATGCAAGTGCGTCTCCCATCCTGCATCCTGTCCTCCATGCATGCTCAGCAGATACCTGAAAATCAGCTGGCCAATAGGAGGCACATGTGCATGCATACGGAGCTGAGCTGGGCGACGTTGCTTCATTCCTTAATGACGCAACTATGCAAATTCTTAAGCAAATCTATATAGTTCCTATGAGCAGCCTAAAAACAATATTTTCTGTTACTGGGAATTTTTTTCTCCCACAATTGAACATACAAGTACATCAGTCCTTTGCTTGTTGATTTCTTTATCTAATAACTTACAATAATTCCTTCTACAATCAAATGATCATGGCCAAATTGAATTTATTTTAGCAATCGTCTTTTATACTTGTGATTGCTACTGGGCTCTCGTTCACTGGATTTATTTTTAGTATAGGTACCACCTCCATTTTGATTCTGATATTTAGCATCACACAAGCTTGAGCATGGAATTATAGGTAATTATTTTCAGTCTCTACAAGGATCATATGATTGATCCTAATATTTTCTTGTTGAAGGGAATATCAAGTTAATTGAAATGTAATGAATATGCACAGCTGGGGCTTAAGGAGAAATAAGATGAAGAAGATTTTTAGGTAGTTTTAGTGTAGTCTTTGTTAGGTCACAATGACATAATCATCTTCTTTGCTGTTGTTGCCAGTTCTAGCACCATAACACAAGGATTATAATCTTGAGACACAGCAATCTTGGGGAAAGATGTGGATTTTTGGCATCATTCCATGGCTGCTGATGCTGCCTATGAAAGCTAGAGAAGGAAGAAGATAGCCTCATTGTCTTGTTGCTAAGATCCATTTACGAGTACGGAAGAAAATTAACAATTAGCAAGATAAAGTCCCACACAATGTAAAAACAGTAAATGAGATACACAATGGGGAATTAATCGCAAATTTCCTTTCTTTCTCTATTTCACCCTCGTTGCTGGAAATAAATATGCTGTTTCTTGCTTTTGTTTTTTTTATTACAGAAATTGATTTGTGGAATACACTGCCCTAAGGTAAAGGTTCCCCTGCACATGCGTGCTACTCATTTCTGGCTCTAGGGGCAGTGCTCATCTCCATTTCTAAGCCAGCGCTGTCCGAAGACATCTCTGTGGTCATGTGGCCAGCATGACTAAATGCTGAAGCCGCACAGAGCACAGAGTATAAACACCATGCTTAGAATAGAATAGAATAGAATAGAATAGAATAGAATAGAATAGAATTCTTTATTGGCCAAGTGTGATTGCACACACAAGGAATTTGTCTTTGGTGCAGATGCTCTCAGTGTACATAAAAGAAAAAGTTACATTTAATTCTACTTTCTTAGAAACCAGCGGTGGGTTGCTCCCAGTTCTGCCCAGTTCTACAAACCGGTAGTGCTGGCGGCACTCATCAGGGACGCTTATGCGCATGTGCAGAAGCTTCCGCCCAACAGAGTAACGTTGCACAAACTGGTAATAAAGGGTTTTAGAATCCACTACTATTACAAGCGTTTAGCAAGATACATTTTTTTTATTTACTTATTCAATTTTTATGCCACCCTTCTCCTTAGACTCAGGGCGGCTTACAACATGTTAGCAATAGCACTTTTTAACAGAGCCAGCATATTGCCCCCACAATCCGGGTCCTCATTTTACCCACCTCGGAAGGATGGAAGGCTGAGTCAACCTTGAGCCGGTGATGAGATTTGAACTGCTGACCTTCAGATCCACAGTCAGCTTCAGTGGCCTGCAGTACAGCACTCTACCTGCTGCACCATCCCGGCTCTTATGTCTTTATACATGTTCTAATTCCGAAAGCTATGGCCTGTTGAGAACAGAAAAAGGTAAAAGATTCAGCCTTGTGAAAACCCGTTAAGCTGCTTCTTACACGACAGTTTCCACTTTAATATTCCCACATATATCTGTCCTGAACAAATTAATGCTTCTCGCCACCTATAACCTACCTTGGCTTTTAAAGCATTAGAGTAGTGTGGCATTTAATAAACTTTATTTTTATTCCATTTCTATATTTAGCTCTCTTATCTCTCCTCCCTCTCCACATCCCGGCCTTCCTTCTTCGCTGTTTACTGGTAGGAGCATTTTCTGTCTTTGCATCTTCTGTGTTGCCTGGCAACCAGGTGCACAGTCGATGCTGATTGGCTGAGGCAGATTCACCAGGCTCTGGAAGCATTGCACCTCCCTCCTCCCCTCCTCATATAGGGCCCCCTTATAATCTGCATAGAAAGGGGAGCGTGGGTGTGGGAGGGGGGGGATTGTGAAAGACACTGTAACAGAACACTCAGCTAGGAGATACCGGAGCTTCTCAGAGCTGATGATTTGCTCAAATCTGGCATATCCTTGGAAGCAATCACTAGCTCTGACAAGCAAACTGTTCAGATCTTCCTTTGTTTCTCTGTGACTGTATAACGTCAGCCTATCCCAGAGCCTATCCCAATCTATCTCCCCCCCACCCCGCCCCATGCAGGATAAGCATTTATATCCCAATCTTCATTTTAACCCTAATTGCCTGTAACAATTGTAGGTCTTTGCTGCTTGAATAAGTTTCTTTCTAGTTTTAGGCTATCCTTCTAACTCAGTGTTTCCCAACCTTGGCAACTTGAAGATATTTGGACTTCAACTCCCAGAATTCCCCAGCCAGCAGATGCTGGCTGGGGAATTCTGGGAGTTGAAGTCCAGATATCTTCAAGTTGCCAAGGTTGGGAAACATTGTTCTCAGAGCCATCAAAGCAACTATGAAATATTCTAAAACCAGTTTAAATGACAACTCATATTAATTCACCAGATTTTGGAAACCTTACATGAAATATACATATCCTTCAAACATAATTTCCATCTTTAACTTATCCTTCAGAAGCTGTTCTGTCAGCCAGATAAATTATCAGTATTTTTTATTTATTTATTTATTTTGTCCAATACACAATGAGGGTTTTAGTGAGTATATATCAATATACACATAGTAAAATACATGATGAAGGTTATAGAGGAGATACTCATAGTAAAATATATCTAAGAAAGAATAAAAAAGAAGATATAGGAATAGAATATATAGGAATAGAATATATAGAATATATAGAATATAGTAACAGAATATATATATATATATATATATATATATATATATATATATACACATACATATACACATACATATACACATACATACATACATACATACATACATACATATGTATAGTATATGGATAAGCAGAAAGAGAATGTTTTAATTGGGGAAGTCAAATCACATTCCTGACACATGTACAGAGTTGAAGGTGAGCTCATAAGGATAGGCTCCCATAAGTGCACCAGTGTGCTTTTCGTCCCCTGTCCAATTGTCTCCCCTTATCCCATATATCATATATCTTTTCTCCCTTTCATATAGCTTCTCAATTTTCATATCTTTTCTTTATATATAATACTTCATGTCTATTCTCCTCAATATGTATTGTGTATTGGACAAAATAAATAAATAAATAAAATAAATGTGTAAGAGTCACACTAGCCTGGCTGCGACAGTCCTACAAATTTGAATTTTAGTTTAGATGTTTAATACAGTTCAAAAGTATCCATCCTTTTCATGTCTTAGTTTTTAAAGTCACCCAGCTACTCAATTGGTAACACATTTCCACCCTGTAATTTATCTATCAGCTATGGATCATGGAGGATGCTGTGTTCCTATTGCAACTAATGTTGTTTGAGATAGGAACTGGGCCGTATTATATTTGTGGTGCTTTGCTATAGAAACATAGAAGTCTGACGGCAGAAAAAGACCTCATGGTCCATCTAGTCTGCCCTTATACTATTTTCTGTATTTTATCTTAGGATGGATATATGTTTATCCCAGGCATGTTTAAATTCAGTTACTGTGGATTTATCTACCACGTCTGCTGGAAGTTTGTTCCAAGGATCTACTACTCTTTCAGTAAAATAATATTTTCTCATGTTGCTTTTGATCTTTCCCCCAACTAACTTCAGATTGTGTCCCCTTGTTCTTGTGTTCACTTTCCTATTAAAAACAATTCCCTCCTGGACCTTATTTAACCCTTTAATATATTTAAATGTTTCGATCATGTCCCCCCTTTTCCTTCTGTCCTCCAGACTATACAGATTGAGTTCATTAAGTCTTTCCTGATACGTTTTATGCTTAAGACCTTCCACCATTCTTGTAGCCCGTCTTTGGACCCGTTCAATTTTGTCAATATCTTTTTGTAGGTGAGGTCTCCAGAACTGAACACAGTATTCCAAATGTGGTCTCACCAGCATTCTATATAACGGGATCATAATCTCCCTCTTCCTGCTTGTTATACCTCTAGCTATGCAGCCAAGCATCCTACTTGCTTTCCCTACCGCCTGACTGCACTGTTCACCCATTTTGAGACTGTCAGAAATCTATTAGATAAGCGAATTCTGCTTAGGCCTCTAGTTAGGCCTGGAATAAGACATTCTCCTGAGGCTAACAGGGACTGAGGGAGGATTTACTATGTCTGTAATAGTGCTTCCTCCAGGAGTGTTTACAGCCAAGTCTTTTATCATATCTATTGGGAGTATTTATCTCACCGTTTTGCCTCCATCTAGCTTCACTTTCCCTAATAATAAGAAATAATAATAATAATAATAATAATAATAATAATAATAATTTATTAGATTTGTATGCTGCCCCTCTACGAAGACTTGGGGTGGCTCACAACAATAACAACAATGTAACAAATCTAATACATTAAAAGAAGTCTAAAACCCATTATTTAAAAACCATACAACACACTCATACCATACATAAATAATATAACCCATAATATAATATAATCCATTCTTCCCCCTATTGATGTATCCATAAGCAACAAAGGAAAAGTCAAGAGGTGAAGGGGTTTTTGGAAGTATTTTTTTTACTATGCAATTCCACCAGCCTCCCTCCCTCCCTCCCTCCCTTCCCATTTACTACAGGAGCTTTCAGAGCAGTTAACAGAGCAGTTAATAAACCAGTTCCTGCTGGTAGAACTAGTAAATATCCTATTTGTGTGAAAAAAGCCACAGCTCTAAAGAATACCCCAGTCAGTATTTTCTTTCCTTTTAGATAGGACAGAAAGGAGTGAGCCTCATCGCTCTAATGAAGAGACTCTTTTGCATTCATTGAATGAGCCAAGCAATTAGTTTCCCTGGAGATCAGAGTGACACTGAGAATAGCTATGGCGTATTGATACAGCAAGTCTAGATCTCCCTCACAAAAAATGCAATCATGAAAACAAAACAAAACAAAAATGGCAAGCATTACTAAAGCAATAAAGCAAATGCATTAGCCGAGCTGGGGAGCAAGGTCTCCTTTTCATTTTCATTTTTCCACCATTACTAATCTTATTCTCCAACCCCATCTTCAGATTTCTTCCGGATGACGGAAATGCTAGTTAAAACCAGACACCCAGGAAAGGTATCTTACAAAAATTCCCATCTCTGATCTGGACTCTAAGAACATGAAAGAATGTTATTGTTATTTTAAAAAATAAACCTCTGAAATCATTTTTCCTCCTTCATCTATCTCCCTTTCTTCCAGTTAACAGAAAACACCTTCTTAATTTCTTAATAGATAAATTTCATCCAGATTCCTGCCTCTCTTTTGTAGGGAAGATGGTTGCATGGCATCTTCAGAGGGTCCTGGATGAAATGGATTGTTGGAGCTCTTCCACTCAGTTTTCAGGCCTGATTATGGGATGGAGACAGCATTCGTCACACTTGTCCACAATCTCTGGCGAGAGATTGCTCTTGACCTTCCATCAACCTTCAATACCATTGAACATGATATTCTTTGGGGTTGGCTGTAGGGTCTGGGGCCGAGCAGTGCCGTTTTGTGCTGTCTTGGCCTCTTTCTTCAAGGCTGGTCCCAATCAATGTTGATAGGGAGTGAGAGATGCAGTCCATGAATACTCCTTTGTGGTATACCACAGGGTTCAGTACTCTCCCTGCTGCTTTTTAATATCTACACGAAGCCACTGGGTGAGATCATTCAACACAATGGGGTGAGGTATCATCAACTTTGTATCTTCATCCCAGGTGATACAAGTGATGTTGTCACAGTGTTCTTGTGGTGCCTGAAGGTTGTGGGGGGATGGATTTTCTGAATGGGGGACAGCAAGCTTCAGCTGGCCACCTGGTAACATTTATTTGTTTATTTATTTTATTTATTCGATTTTTATGCCGCCCTTCTCCTTAGACTCAGGGCGGCTTACAACATGTTAGCAATAGCACTTTTTAACAGAGCCAGCATATTGCCCCCACAATCTGGGTCCTCATTTTACCCACCTCGGAAGGATGGAAGGCTGAGTCAACCTTGAACATAAGATGGCTATGGGCATATGGAGCTTTGGGATCCTGGAATTTAATATCCTGAGTTCTGGAAGGGATTGTACTGCCCTAGACAGGTTCTGCACAATTTAGGAGGGGGAGGGGGGTCTCCTAGGCTCATTATTCCTGTTTGAAGAGCAAACAGCAGCTGTCGCTAAAAGACCCTTTGCAAAATTTCATGTTGTGTACCAGTTGTACTTGTTCCTAGACCAGGAGATTCGTGCTCAGTCACTTATGCTGCATTTGGGCCACTGCAATGTGCTCTCCATAGGGTTACCTTTGAAGTGTATTCAGAAGCTACAACTGGCACAGAACACAGCAGCATATAGTTCTAGGGGCCTCTAGTGACCCATATAACACCACTGCTGCATTAACTGCATTTGTTGATGGTTTATTCAAGGTATTGGTTGTCACCTATAAAGTTCTTTATGGCCTGGCTCCATGTCACCTGACCTGAGGAAGTCTCATCCCAAACATTTGCTTCAGCAGAAGAGGCATGCCTGGATACTATACGACAAAGAATTTCAGTTAGCGGCTCTAGAATTTTTTTTGCTGTGACTCCTGCCTTGTGGAACACCTTGCCCATCAAGATGCCATCTGCTGTTACCCTTTTGACTTTTCAAAAGGCTCTGAAAACCTGGTTCTGCCGAATAGCTTGGAACCTTGATGAAGATAATAATAATAATAATTAATAATAATTTATTAGAGTTTTATGCCGCCCCTCTCTGCAGACTCGTGTAGGACTCATGTCCTACACACAAAGTAGTTAGTGGATTAAGAGAAGATCCCACTTAAAATTGATTTTAAAAATTGGATAAAAATATATAAATAGAAAATGTAAGTGGGAATCTTCTCCTAACATTTTAATGTTTAATGCTTAATGTTTCTAACATTTTAATGCTCTAGTTATTTTATATTGTGTTTTATGACTTTGTAAGCTACAAAGAGCGGGGAGGAAGAGGGAGAGAGAGAAGAAGAAAGAAAGATTGCAGTTGACTAATAGCAGGGCCAAGTGAAATGGTTGATTGTACCTTCATCTCAAGGATTTAAATTGCATATCTTGAGGTGCTACTGAAACTAATTATCCTTTCCTTCCTGGATTTTCATTTATAAGATCTGGAAAACATAGTGAGCTAGTCAACAACATCGCTAAGAAGGCCTCAAGAGTTGTTAATCTAATCATACGTAGCTTCTGCTCTGGAAATCTCACACTACTTACCAGAGCTTACAAAACTTTCGCCAGGCCCATCCTCGAATATAGCTCATCTGTTTGGAACCCATATCGCATCTCAGACATTAACACCATTGAAAATGTTCAAAGATACTTCACAAGAAGAGCCCTTCATTCCTCCACTCGAAACAGAATACCCTACGAAACTAGACTTACAATCCTGGGTCTTGAAAGCTTAGAACTACGATGCCTTAAACATGATCTAAGTATTGCCCACAAGATCATATGCTGCAATGTCCTGCCTGTCAAAGACTACTTCAGCTTCAACCACAACAACACAAGAGCACACAACAGATCCAAGAGTATATTAACCGCTCCAAACTTGACTATAAAAAATATGACTTTAGTAATCGGGTTGTTGAAGCGTGGAACTCCTTACCGGACTCTATAGTAGCATCCCCTAACCCCCAACATTTTACCCTTAGACTATCCATGGTTGACCTCTCCAGATTCCTAAGAGGTTAGTAAGGGGCGTACATAAGTGCACTAGAGTGTCTTCCGTTCCCTGTCCTATAGTCTCTCCTATATCTCGTATTTCTTCCCTACTATATCCTCTATTACCTTCATTGTGTATTATTGTGCATTGGACAAAATAAATAAATAAATAAAGTAAAGTAAATAAACAAACAAACAAACAAGACCAAACAGACATATGGGTT
Organism: Erythrolamprus reginae; assembly: GCF_031021105.1. NCBI lineage: Eukaryota > Metazoa > Chordata > Lepidosauria > Squamata > Dipsadidae > Erythrolamprus > Erythrolamprus reginae. Next base: position 100,823,548 of record NC_091951.1, read on the forward strand.
AATGAATAAACATCACTGTCTTTTAAGCAATGCTACGGAGCAGGCCAGGTTCTCTTTGGTGAGGAGAATTGCCAAAGGGACCATTACGATGTATTCAGCTGTAATCTTTGCTGACAATGAGCACTGACCCAACAACCTCTGCAACAAAAGGGCAGAAGATGTCTTCCAGAGCATTCCTAGAGGAAAAGCAGCAGATTTCAGCATTAACACCAAATTCCAGCATCCCTCAGATCACCTTAACTTTGTTCAGAGGGCGTTACAAATGTAAACTCAATCTCTGAAAAGGTAAATAAAGCCTTTACAAAAGAGGCCATATTCAGATGTTTACCTCACCAGCCTTTCATTAGATGTCTTGCATTCTCCTGAAATAAGGGTTAACTTGAATAAAGATGGTAATCTATATAAAATAGGTATCAATATATTGCTTTAAGCTAATTATCTACTCTGCTACACTGTTCATCCAACCTTATTACTCCAGAACCACTATCAAATTGCAATAGCAGCTGTAAAAAAATTAAAATCAATAAGGTACCACGATTACAGTCAAAGGAGAAATAATTTTTAAATGATACATGAGAATGGGAAAGATGTTGCAGCAATGAAATAGGAACATACCTTGCATCCTAAAAGGAAAGCTAGAAAAGCTATTACCAGTAGCTTCGCATGCCTTGTGCAAAGAAGAATTTACTGTATTTTTCCTCTGACTTTATTACTAGGAATTCAATTCCTTTTATATACAGTATCCTTTTGTCTCTACAACAATAATAAACTATTAACTTATGTATAAATGTCCTACTATTGTGTTCTGCCAGACTCTCTGGTAGGAGCATCCCAAATTCAAAGGTACAAATTTCAGACACACACACGTTTGAAAATTCAAAACAATATTCTTTATCACAAAATTCAAAATAAACTAAGCACTCTTTTTGTATTGCAAAGAGCACTCGTCCCAAAACAACCTGGTAGTTTGTACAAGTCCCTTATCAGTTCGTAAGTACTTAGCTTGCAGCTGTGAAGAAAGTCTCAGCCCTTCTTCCACGATGTGAAACACACATTGCTCTGCTTTGGTTTCAAAGTGGTGAAAAGCCAACAAACAAAGGCAGGAGTCAGCAAGACATTCATGAAACACAACAATCAGATAATTCTCCAAAACGGCCAAACCCACATGCTGCTATTTATAGCAGCAGCACTAATTACAGCAGCCCCACCCAACCATAGGTGGCCTCATTTTCTCTTGTAATAATCCTTTAGTTGTTGCTTCCTATGCATCACTCTATGCATGTGTGGATGTGTCATTAATTCTTGTTCAGAATCCAGAGATGATACAGATGATTGATCGCCTCCTGGGCTGTCTGCCAAACTCTCCTCCTCCCTGTCTGGGCCTTCTGTGAGATGGGGGACGGGGGCTTCCCACAGCAAATCTCTTCCTGTTTTCCTCTCCAGGTTGGGTTACCTACCAGTCTACCTTGTAGTGGGTAACATTCCTGAGTCCCTTTCCTCCAAATGACCAAGCTCCATTCCCCTGTCCTCCACAGCCATACTAATTATAGCAACTTTGCCTCTTTTTTCACACAGTGACCACGGATGAAAAGGGGGGATTTTGTACTCTGTATAAAAATAAATGATTGTAAGGAAGGCAGAGGACAATGGGCAACTTTGGGGTTTTTTTGCAACTTCCAATTGATCAGCTGGTCAAAACACTGTTGAACAACATAAGAGAGAGGCGATCCTTGCCTTGCATGATTAAGCTACTGCAGAACCTAAGCAAGGCAATACTTGTTACATGTATTTGCACCAAAAGAAAGACGAATAAAGCTTGTAGTCACAATCAGTTGCCGGATTGAAGAATACAAGCAAATCGGAGGGCAGGGGGATAACGGGTGGGCTACTGCCTGGATGTGGGGGAACCAACGGGGTAGCAACAATGGAGCTCCGCTCCAGAGCACCTAATTTGCACGGGAAGAGGTTGAAATAAAATACAGGGCATCCTGCATAAGCCACACCCACAGTGTGGTAGTAAAAATTTTGGTAGCCCTTCACTGGGGGGATAAATACTTAGGACACATATTTGAACAAGAGAGTGTGTGTCTGAGAAGAGTTGGACATTATCTTGAATTTTTAAATACAGAATAGAAAGCAGAGGGCCATTTGCAATACATTCTGGATATTGTAGGCCTTGCATCTGTATTGCAAAAGCAGACAAGTATGGTAGTAGGGCTCTTTGAATGTCAGTAATAAAATGTCCGAGCCAGCACATTTTTCTTTCCTCGTTAGAACAACATACTATTATTTTTACATAGGACATTGATGCTGCTTCCACATTACTATGCCTATAGGTTCTCATACTAGAACTGACTGCTCCTTAATAGGCATTCAACCCAATTTTCTATCAGCTCAGTCTCTTAAAACCCGACTTTCCTCTCAGTTGTAAAATAGTGCACTGTGTATAGTGACCCCCAAATGATCTATGGATTTTTGCCAGTCAAATTGGCTGCTTTTCTTCCTTAACTTTAAGCCAAGGCAGGGGCACTAGAGGCAGGTGTGCTGGCCAGTCACCAATTTCTGCATTCAGTCATTGGTTGTATAGAGGAAAATGCAGGTCTGTTCCCCCATTCCCTCAACAACTACTGCCACTATAATCTTATGTTACTGTAGGAATGATTCTGACGGTTTAAGGGAGAATCGAGGATAGGGTGAAGATGGATGCGTAAAGTGATATGAGTTAATTTTTGTCCTGAGCATATTAAGGGAAGGCCATCTTGGTTTGTCTGTCTGTCTGTCTGTCTGTCTGTCTGTCTGTCTGTCTGTCTGTCTGTCTGTCTGTCTATCTATCTATCTATCTATCTATCTATTTATTATTAGAGTTGGAACGGACCATGCGGGTCATCAAGTCCAACCCCCTGCCTAAGCAGGAACCCTATAGCATCCTAGCCAAATGGCAGTCCAATTTCCTCTTAAAAATGTCCGGGGTATTGGAGTTCACAATGTCTGCTGGTAGGTTGTTCCACTGGTTGATCATTCTGACCGTCAGGAAGTTCTTCCTTATTTCCAGGTTGAATCTCTCCTTGGTCAGCTTCCAGCCGTTGTTCCTCGTCCGGCCCTCCACTGCCCTGGAGAATAAAGTGATCCCCTCCTCTCTGTGGCAACCCCTTGTATACCTGTAGACTGCTATCATGTCCGCTCTGGCCCTCTTTTTCTCTAGGCTATCCATGCCCAGTTCCCCCAGCCTCTCTTTGTAAGTCTTGGTTTCTAGACCCCTCTTCTCCTTCTTGCTTTGCTTACCGGCCTTTTTCCTCCTACCCAGAAAGAAACACTTATTTTCATGGTATGAATTAGCAACTGGGATGTGATTCACACATGAGTCACAGCACAACGCACAGGTGGCATCAAGCAAATTATAGGGCATCCACCCAGCACTAGTCTCTTCCAAGTGCCAGAATGCACCACATATTCACTTTCTTTAAGTACTCAGAGTAATATCTCATTTGCCCTCTTCTTGTAATTTTTGTTTGCTGTTATACTAAACCATACTCCTCATCCCACTATGCTTCTTCGTTGTAGCAGAAATGAGGAAGGAGCGTGTCAAATAGGCATCACCCAAAGTGTGGAGGTCATTCCGGCTGCCTAGCTAAAGCTGGAAAGAAGTAATATAGCATTGGAGACAGATTATAATTTTAGTGAGAACAAAGATTTGTGCATCTTCGTGCACAAGACAAAGAAGTTGACACATTTTACAGTCAAATTCAATCTGAAATAACAGAACATGCAAGCAGATATAAAAGTAAAGACGTACTGAGGGATTGGTTGTGAAACATGTCAAAAACTGGTTTTGGCTGGCAGAGGGCTGCAGGTGGCCATGTAGGCCAAAAAGAGGCCGCAGGCATGCCTTTTGTAGTACTCTGACGGTCAAAACAGGCGGCCTTTGCCTCCTGCAGCACTCTGCCTCCTGCCTCCTGGGATTACCTTGAAATATCAAAGGACCAGCCCGCAGTATCTCTATTGGCCAAAATGGGGCATGGGCTTCGCACAGCCCTTCTGTGGCCCATTTTCGGCCTCCATGGCTCCTCCAGCTAAAAATCCTTGTCTCAATCTGTTGCCAAGCTGGAGCCAGTTTCTCTGTTCCTGTCCTAAGTCCAGATTTCAAATGAGGATAGTGAGACGTTCTTGAATTCCCACTTTCCTAAAGATATACCACCGTTTGACATTTATTTATTTATTTATTTATTTATTCATTCATTCATTCATTCATTCATTTATTAGATTTGTATGCTGCTCCTCTCCGCAGACTTGGGGCGGCTAACAACAGTAAAAAGACAATATAAACAAATCTAATATTAAAAGTAATTTTAAAAACCCCAATTTAAGGAACCAATCACACATACAGACATACCATGCATAAATTTTATAAGCCTAGGGGGAAGGTAATATCTCAATTCCCCCATGCCTGACGACAGAGGTGGGTTTTAAGAAGCTTACGAAAGGCAAGGAGGGTGGGGGCAACTCTGATATCAATACAATTAACTTTTATAGACAATAGAGTGCATACTAAGTTTTGTCTTTGGATGTTTCAATTATCCAACATATACCAGCAATAATGCCTCTTATTCAGTAGTGGGTTCTAAAACCCATTGCTACTGGTTCTTCGCGCATGCGTGCACTATGTTTCTTAGTGTGCAGAAGCATGCCATTCTGATAGCGGAGCCTCCCACGGCTGGTGCTACCAGTTCTAAGAACTGGTCCAAACCAAGAAGAACCCACTGCTGCTCTTGTTCCTTTCCCCTTTTTAAAATGAACTCAGGTATTTTTCTGTATTCACTAACCTCTTCTGCTGGGCGTGATGGAATGGATGGATATAACTGGGGGAAGGTAGTCCCATATATAATCAGAAACTAGTTACCTCTATTGGAGAGATTAAAATATGTATAGAACAGCATCATTATTGATATTGGTATTGGTATATTCATGTATACGATTGTAGGGTTTTTTTTTAGTACGTATAGATATGAAGCCGAGGAGGTATCATGCTAATCTTCAATATAGAGAACTTCTAAATGGAGACATAATCTTTGCATGCTGCATATGGAGGAGCCAATTGCATCAGATTCCTTTTGCAGTAATCTTTAAATAGCCATATTGACCACCAGCCAGATTAAAAGATGACAAAAGAGACTGGAAAGTAACTCTGTAAAGTACCATCTTTCTCGTTGTCCCTTACATGTGTTGAACATGTGTTGTCAATTCATAGCTAGCATAGCCATTTGTTAACATGACCCAATGCTTTCTGATTCTGTCTATTCTCAGTGAATAGACAATGGGGTTTCCTATAGTCAAGTTATCATGCTGTTGTATTCTATGGTAAGGATGGCTTTGAATGCTGCCAAGAAATATAATGAAGTATGTTAGGATTTTAGTGGAAGGTGTGGTAAGTTAGAAAGTGGATGCCACTTTACGTTAGTACAATTCAGAGCCTGAACATCACTGCTAATTTATTTCTATAGCATAATTTATTCATTTCACCAAGAGAGTCAAAGTAATGGTCTTCTATTTCAAGCACACTGCCTAAGCTAATTGCCTTTTTCTTTTTGAAGTATAATATCACCATTATAATCACATAACATTTTGTGATATCGTTTCTTTATCTTGCAGTTATCTGATCTTGACCCAAATATGGGCCCTTAATTTTAGTGTAACTCTGATTGGCACATTAATTACTGGAGCTATTTTCAACAGAGATGATACACAATTTCCTTGCTCAGTTATCTTATAATCTATTTGAATATATCTTCAAACTATAAGCAAATTAGATTTGTGATCTTGAGAGACTGGGGCTAGTTCAAAATGTTTGATACAGAGACCAAGTGGCATTTTTTCTTTCTCTAAGAAAAGCAGGGTATAATGCACTGGCAATTTCACCTTAGCTGGCCATCTAGGAATAAACAGCCTTAAATTCCTTTCACTGCAAGTTGGATTCACAAAAAATTGTGTCCTATGGGTTCAATCTGGCTCCTGCCCCTATCTGTGATTCTTAACAATACCAGTCTGCTTCAAGAATGACCTCATTTCCATGCTTCATAGTAGGATCATGTAAGGGGTGTGCATAAGTGCACCAATCCTAGTCTCCCTTAATTTTAAAAATTTCAGCAAAAAATGTGATACATATATATATATAAATATAAATAAGTAAATATAAATAAATAAGAAGTAGATAATTTGATGGGAAGGATTTTATTTTAGACTATTTACAAGAAGTAAGCTTTCTTCATCTTTCATCCCAAAAGACCTGGCTAGCTTTGCTTTACAAATTTAACAATTGTTAAAAAAAAAAAAAGAGCCCCTCCTTTAATTTATACCTAGTGAGACTGGATTTTCTTCTGCCTTTTGAATTGAATATAAAGGTATCACCAAGATGATATAAATATCAGATCAAAGATTTGATCCAATCATTACTCCTTCCATTTTGCCAGAAACTCCACCCCATTCTGTTATAATCACTATCTGGTTTTCTAGATTTTAATATTTTGTGCCTAACTCTATTCTTAGTCCTTCCATGCTAATTTGCGGGTACATTTTCCCCCCAAAGTATCATTGTGGATACTTGAGAGGCAGGAGGCATGGAATTTTAATTACCCTGTTTTCCCCAAAATAAGACAGCCTAATCAGGCTTTTGACTGCATGGTAATAAGACCAAGCCCTTATTTCAGGATTCAATGTGGATTTGGCATTTTTGTCCACCTAACAACTCCTTCATAAGGACTGGGGATAGACAGATGTTGTTTGATAGTGTTAAATAGAATACAATAGAATAGAATAGATTTTTTATTGGCCAAGTGTGATTGGACACACAAGGAATTTGTCTTGGTGCATATGCTCTCAACGTACATAAAATAAAATATACATTTGTCAAGAATCATGTGGTACAACACTTAATGATTGTCATAGGGGTCAAATAAGCAATGAAGAAGCAATATTAATAAAAATCTTAGGATATGCGCAACAAGTTACAGTCATACAGTCAACATGGGAGGAAATGGGTGATAGGAATGATGAGAAAAACTAGTAGAATAGAAGTGCAGATAGTGTTAAAGATAGTGTTAAAGATAAACTGTAAATTGTCACCTTTGCCATTGATTGATGGTGATTCTGTCAATGCCAATTCAAATAGTGCTCCAGTTTCTTTGAGATTGCACCCAAAGTGCCTATTATCATAGGTACTATATTTGCTTTTTCATACCACAATCATTTTACTTCTGTTTGCAGGTCTTTGTATTTTGTAATTTTCTCCAATTCTTTCTCTTCTCTGCTGCTATCTACTGATGCTGCCATGTCCACTATCCAGATTGTTAAGTCTATGGTGTGATGTGGCAGATCTTGTCTGTTTGAATTCTATAGTCCCAGAGAACTCTAGCCTCTTCATATTCTATTACTTTGTTTATTAGTGATTTCACCAGTACTCGCTTGCAGGCAAATGGTATTTCTTGCAGATATTCCAATAGACCAGAGTTGCTACTTTGTCATGCTTTTATTTTAGCTCAATCTGTGCAATCTTCTTGCAGCTGTTAACTGGGTGGAAATTAGCTGATTCTCCAGCTTCTTTGCAGAAGCTGCCATTTGCTTGCTGTGCTGTCTTTTCAATTCTGACTTTGTATGCATTTGTTCTTCAGGCTTGGTTTTGTGAGGCCAGAATTAGCTCCTCTGTCTCTTCCTTAAATTTTCTTCCTCTTAGCCCTTGCCAGGTCTGCTTTGCCTGCTATTTTGTTTAATGTACTGCCCATGTAATATTTTGCATTTCCATGCCTCCCTTCTGTTCTTCATTTGGTCCTTCTTATAGGCCAGTTTGGTCTCTCTAATTCTCAGTAAGTCTTCCTGGTACACTAGCTTCAGACATCTTATTCACTGTCTTTCAGATAGTCTTCAAATCCTATTTTTTCTTCTTCAACTGTTGGGTGTACTTGCAACATTCCACACCCACATATTTCCTTGGGTAAGTAGAGTCTGGTCAACGTTGTTGCTTGGATGAAAGGCATGATTCATTGTTATTATTTTTCTTGTCTCCATATCCAGGACTTTTAGTTCTCTTTGAGTAAGTCCTCTATTCCAGAAGTATATGAAATGACTAGAATTGCCTGGGTGTTAAATGCTTTGATGACATTTCCTCCCCTGAGTTTAGACTTCAAGATCTTTGATGATAATTATGTTCGTCCATTGTTTTCGAAAAGGGCCTTGACATCTTGGGGGGATGGCAAGATCTTTACTCTTATGATGTATTCATTCCTGACTTCCTTCTTGACTTCAGTGTGCTTGGTGTTGTCAGTTTGAAGGATGCCCAGATGTTGTAGTGATAGTCTTTATCCAGACTCTTGATGCTTTTTGTCATAGGGCATCAGGCATCTTGATTCCTGTATTTTTCACAGTTTGATGGTGAGCGCATCATGTTTGTCTAGTCCAAACTCCTTTGCAATATCTTGGCTGAAGATATGGGCAAAGTAGAGAAGCAGTTCTATTACAGATGGTGTTTTTCTATCAACTTCAGATTGTAAAGGAGGTGCGATATCTTGGCAGACATTTTTGATATTTGATAGCCATAGCCTGAGTTGCTCAATATCGTTGACAGTGGAATCAGTGCAGTGAAAAACAGTGGTGATGATAGTTACTCTCTGTTCTGATTCCGTCCGAGGCCCCTCAGGGAACGGCTGATCTTCTGTCGGTTTCCTGCTCAGAGGGGGAGGATGAGGAACAGGAGGTGCAGGCAGACGAGGAGGAGGAATCTCAGGCTGAGGAAGAGGGGGAACAGCCAGAGGCCCCCGAGAGGGAGCTCTCCCCAGCAAGCAGCCTGGATTCCTTAGAGGAAAATGCACAAGCAATAATCAATCTGCGACAGAGAAGAGCAACACAAAGAAGGGACCAATTAGCTAGGTACTTTCAGCACTAAAGAGGCAACAGCTGGGTTTGGGTGTGGTGCTCTCTGGAAAGGCTAAAAGGCAGACCCACCCTTCCTGGCTTGTGGAGTATTATCTTTGGGAGTCCTGGGACCTGGCTGTGCTCTTTGGCGTCTTGGAATTCTGGTTTGTGACTTTGAATACTGAAACCTTGGGGGGTGGAAAGGTGGGGGGTCTTATTCTCTACAGTGGTGGGTGTGCCAGCAAGAAGGCTGCTGTATTGTCTGGACATCAGGACTCTGCTGTAAAGTCTCATAACCTGCCTGTGGGGAAGAACAGGTTTTTCTCTGTGTTTATTTTTCAAGCTATAAAGTACTTTTGCTTTTACCAGCGTGTCTGGCTGTTTTTTCCAGTTGGTGTTGAGGTCTGGGGGCACCCAGACAGAACAGTCTCCTTCAAAGATTCCTCTCTTAATATTAACTTGATATTGACCAGCAGCTGCATCTTCCATTGTGCCATTACCTTTGCACAAACTTATGGTGTTTTTCTTGCTGTTATTTCCAGGCACTGATTTATTCAATCATTATTCAACAGGGAGTTGAATACCTTCTTGTAATCAATCCAAGATAATTCAAGTTGGTCTTTCTTCTCTTGCAATTTTCCAGAATCATCTTGTCATTAAGGAGCTGATCCTTTGTTCCTGTGCTGGTGGCAGTTTCCCAAATGCTCTAGTGGAAAAAGCTTGTTTTCAACTAGGTGCTATTGACCTGCATCAGCTACCACACCAGCGAGCAATGAGAAAGTTGTTGGTAAACAGGTAATTGGCCTGTAGTTGCCTAGTGCTGCCCATTTTATTGGATTTTTCATTAACCTTCCATGCTGTTTTCACCACCATTTTGGCTGTTACTACAAGATCTTTTATTTCAGTTTCTCTTTTTCTAGCTCCTTTACCCAAGCTGCGTTCTTGTTGTATTATTCTGAATTGCCCCAAAGCTGCACTCAGTATCTTTTCTTCTGTATTATGATTATGAAGAACTACCGTGTTTCCCCAAAAATAAGGCCCTGTCTTATATTTTTTTGAACCCTGAAATAAGCACTTGGCCTTACTGCCATGTACTCAAAAGACCGATTGGGCTTATTATCAGGGGATGTCTTATTTTGGAGGAAACAGGCTGGTTGATCCTAAATATTTCTCTAACAAAAGTTCTCTTGGCCCTATTTTAGTTTTCCAGAAGACATCCTGCTTACCACACCAATGGAAACACAACTTAGTCACTGTTTTTATATTCACACTTTCCACCTCTGTAGGTATGAATAGTTTTTCCTACTTACTTCAGAGTATTTCCTGTTAATAGTCCTTAATCTTGCACATAGAAGTGACAAGGAGCAATGGACAATCTATTCCTGAGGAATGTGGAATAACACACAAATACACAAACATTATTTTAAATATTAATGAAAGGGTGACTGGTAAAAAATAGAAAACATTACTAAACCATGAGACTTTATGGCAGCTAACCTCAGTCACCAGAGGCCAAAGTGGATAGACAGAATTCTGGGAGTTATAGTCCCACATCCTAAGAAGCAGCTATCCTAAGTGAATCATTCTACTTTGTCCCATCGTTGGAAGAAATATCCACCTGATTCAGTTCCAAGCCGGGAGAAACACTGGAAACATGGAGGCTTTCCAGAGGGTTTAATGGTGAACAGAACCACCAAGCACATGGTCCTGCTGCAGCAGACCACATGGATTTGAGAATGAAGGTTATTTATACCTTCTCTCTGGCCTTGGCCTTGAGCTTCCTGTTCCTGTACAAGAACATGCATTCTATTGGCTGTTGTAGGGGTCATAGCTAACTCTGTAGGTTGTCTGAGAAGTTTTGGTTGAAGCTTGGAGGGTGATGCAATGTCCCCAGGTGATTTTGCCAAATGGTGAGCTCTGCTGCTAGATAATCCTTTTATGTCCTGGAGGCCCATGTCTTAATCCCATCATCCTGGAGTTGAAGGTCTTTTCTTTTGTAGATAGGCTGGCCTAGTCCTTCTCAATGGGCTCCAAATATCTGCTAGGGGCAGGAAGCTGAAGCTCTGAGTTTCTGTCCCCTTAATTTTTTTTTTAAAAAAATTCTCATTTAGGGGAAATATTTTACCCTGACTTTTTAAATATTTATCAAAATATTTCATTCTTGGGGCGTGGGGGAGCAGCTTCCCACACCATTCTACTTTGTCCTATTCTTAGATTATATTTCTTTGTTTGTATAGTGTAGTTTATAGGCCACCTGACTCCCAGTGATGCTGAGTGACTTTCAATTTAAAACATTTTTAAAAAGAAAAGAAATCATAAACATTCCCCAAAACTATATATAATTAAAAAAAAAACACCCCCGAATCACAGAGTTATATTCCTGCAGTGATAAGTGCCAAACCTATTCTCCCAAATAGGCAGTTTTTGCAGAAAACTGCCCAAAATCCTCCAGAAACTGATTTAAAAAATGCAAATCACCATATGATTGCAGGGAGTGGGCAGCTCGACAAGATTACCACCACCACTCCACAATTAACACCAACTGAAATTGGCTTCAAAGAAATCAGGAGAATCCTTTCTCCAAAAAGTACAGCTAAGAGGTGAAAAAAGTTACTTTGCTGCAATGAACCACGGTCTGCGACTACAAGGAAGCATCCGTTTATATTTCACACTTCCATGAGCTTGTTGAAGCTTGTTGAAGTTTTACTTGCATGGGTTCCCTATTGCTTCTTCTCTCACACTTTTAATTTCAGCACAATATCACATTTGAAATATCTGTTAAAGGAATATCTGTTAAATTAAATTGAGAGATGGTGGACTTTTTAACAGGACAAAGGTTTATACCCGGCAATAATCATTACTGACTGAAGACCCAACTCACCTTTTAGCAGCTATTCCTTTTTTTAATTAATATTTTTACTGATTTTTATAATATTTATTTATTTATTTATTGGATTTGTATGCCGCCCCTCTCCGGAGATTCGGGGCAGCTAACAGCAATAATAAGACAGTGTACAATAATAATCCAATACTAAAAATGATTAAAAACCCATTAATATAAAAAACCAAACATACATACAGACATACCATGCATAAAATTGTAAAGGCCTAGGGGGAAAGAGCATCTCAATTCCCCCATGCCTGGCGGCAGAGGTGGGTTTTAAGTAGCTTACGAAAGGCAAGGAGGGTAGGGGCAATTCTAATCTCTGGGGGGAGTTGGTTCCAGAGGGCTGGGGCCGCCACAGAGAAAGCTCTTCCCCTGGGTCCCGCCAAGCGGCATTGTTTAGTTGACGGGACCCGGAGAAGACCCACTCTGTGGGACCTAACTGGTCGCTGGGATTCGTGCAGCAGAAGGCGGTCCCTGAGATAATCTGGTCCAGTCCCATGAAGGGCTTTATAGGTCATAACCAACACACACACAACATATAACATGTGCTCAGTGATCCCACCACCAGACAATCAATCATACCCCCCCACCAGTTGGGGATATTTCTTGTATAAATCATTTAAACCCAAGAGTGAACTATTTCTTTACATATTATACAGTGATTCCAACTTGTTTCTTATAGCTTGGTCTCGGATCCTACTCGCCATATATCGTCTTACATTGTCCCATCGCCCCATCAGCTGTTGCAAATCAGTTTCACTCATCGAATTCATCCTTTTATCCATAATCTCGAATTGAATGTACCTATACCACCATATACCTATACCAATTTTGCATTGTCCATTTTGTCGCGTCTTTCCACCCCAAGACTATTACCGCCTGAGCGCTTTCTATCGCTGCTTGTTTTATTTCTCTGTATTCTCCCATCTCACTACTTTTTACTAATACTGCCATTTCCTTAGTAATCGTCCATCTTATATTTAATATCCTATTAATATCCTCTTGCACTTTTTGCCAAAAATTCTGCACCACTGGGCATTCCCAGAGCATATGCATAAACACTCCTTTATCTTGACACCCATGCCAACAAATACCCCTGGCATTCTGCTGAAAGTGTGCAAGTTGAACAGGTGTGTAATACCACTTATGTAATATTTTCCTTCTCATTTCCCTAACCCTTGTATTCTTGGTTTTCCTTATATTCTCTACTGTGTTTTCCATCTCTTGCACCTCTACTTGCATCTCATTTTGCCACCATTTAGTCAATCCTTGGATCACATCCCCGTCTGACTTCACTAACATCTTATATATATTGCTTGCCTGCGCCTTTGTACCCTCAGTTTTTTCTCTTATTATTTTCTCTAGTTCCATCTCCTCCCTAAATATTTTTTAGCAGCTATTCCCAAACAATAAGAGATAACAATTTGCTCTGATCTTGAATCTATTCTCTTGCCTTAAAGCCAAGATAACTCTGCAGACATGCAAGCAAGAACAGTGCTGTCTTGCTACATACTACCTATTGAGCTAAAGCAGAGAGTCTGAAGAATGACGGAACAGAGAGATTGTGCTGCAGACATCTTAAGTAGTTGCTTTATCACTGTGACTTTAAAGATGTTGCTAGATGATGCCTGAACTAGGAAGCCGAGGCAGCGCTTCCAGTCGCCCATGGGGGAAGGTTTTCCTTCCTGGGTGCACTCGACTCCCATTAAAATGAATCCTGCCTGTTCTCCTCATTGACAGATCTCCTAGAAAAGCCTCTTTTTTTGTTTCGTAGAAAAAGAGGGTTGTGAAAGAAATGGGAGGTGTACACGTACAGAACAAAACACAATGGCTGCTACATCTGCCTCCTCTCCTTTCAAAGAAGCCAGTCTCTCTGTCGCTCTCTCTCTCTCTCTCTTTCTCTCTATGGCTACAGAACATGTTGGTTCTCTAATGGAATTGGCAGAGTGGGTGGCATCAATTGTAGATTAAGAGCGTGGGTGGATTTGCACTTTGTGGATTTTATTTTTCCAAGATAATATTACTAATCTAAGCAGGGCAGAAGATGGCAAATACTATCGAATATTGGGAGGAGAAATTGAAGGAGGAAAATCGTAAAGGATTACTATTGAAATTGCAGAATGTGTGGCTTATTCCAGTCGTGCTGTTGAACAGTGGCTTCATTGGAATCTTTGCCTACTGGGAAAAAAATAGAGTTTAAAGGCTAAAGTAAGGCAAAGTTTCCCTTCGCACGTATGTGCTAGTCATTCCCAACTCTAGGGGGCAGTGCTCATCTCAGAGCCAGCACTGTCATGACTAAGTGCCAAAGGTGCACGGAATACTGTTATCTTCCCACCAAAGATAGTCTCTATTTTTCTATTTGCATTTTTTACGTGCTTTCGAACTGCTAGGTTGGCAGAAGCTGGGACAAGTAACGGGAGCTCACCCCATTACGCAGCACTAGGGATTCGAACTGCTGAACGGCCGACCTTTTGATCGACAAGCTCAGCATCTTAGCTGAGGCTAAATTTTATGTAGTCTAAAAATCAATCTTATTGATGTTGTTATAAAAACAAACACTTGTTTAATCTCCACGGCTCAACATTTATTTCCCGAAGAGTTTATGAAATAAAGGCAAAGTTCTTAAACCTGGAAAAATATATTCCTCGGGAAGATATCTCAAATATATAAACGCTTCATAAAGACCAAGATGGTCCTTCAGATAATCTGGCTGCTAAACATGTATGCAGAGTTTTAAAGGTCAAAATTAGAATTTTGAATTAGTCCTAAATCAGCTGGTAATGAGAGCAATAGGCAGAGTTTGTGTTTTATATTCTGATCACTTGGCAGCAAAGATGATTCTGCACATCTGATTTTTTTAAAAAAATTCAATAGCAATGCATTACATTTATGTTTTAATTGTTACACCCATTAAAATAGGGTTACTGCTTTTTTAGATGTATCCACAACTCCCTGTCAAGCTGGTATAGAGAAAACCTGGTTTGAGCCTCTTTTAGTGTTTTCTGCATTACTGAATATTTTTGCCACTGAAAGTTATTATAAAAGAAGCGGCTGGGGGTAGGCAGATGAGGCCCCAAGGCATTTCTGTGTCATCAAGTTGGCCCTCTAGAATTATTATTATTATTATTATTATTATTATTATTATTATTATTATTATTATTTATTAGATTTGTATGCCGCCCCTCTCCGTAGACTCGGGGCGGCTCACCACGCAATAAAACAGTTCATGACAAATCTAATAATTTACAATTTAAAATATTTTAAAAAACCCATTATTAAGCAGACATACATACAAACATACCATACATAAATTGTACAGGCCTGGGGGAGATATCTCAATTCCCCCATGCCTGACGACAAAGGTGGGTTTTAAGGAGTTTACGAAAGGCAAGGAGGGTAGGGGCAGTTCTAATCTCTGGGGGGAGCTGGTTCCATAGAGTCGGGGCCACCACAGAGAAGGCTCTTCCCCTGGGGCCCGCCAACCGACATTGTTTAGTTGACGGGAGCCGGAGAAGGCCCATGGTCGCTGGGATTCGTGCAGCAGAAGGCGGTCTCGGAGATATTCTGGTCCGATGCCATGAAGAATGGTCTCCCACAATGAATACATACACTTGTTCCTAACTCAGGTCACTTTCTTGGAACTTTCAAAAATGAAGCTTTTCTGGGGGGCATTTGGAGGCCGATATCAAATGCCACCTGGAACATAACACCATCCTTTCATAGGAGACCAGATAAGGACACCAGTGCCATGTAAGTCAGTATACTTTTCATTGTGAAACTACATGAATACAATCTTGCAAGTCTAGTGTCCAGGAAAACCAGACAGGAGACATGACCAGTTGAGCTAATTCTACTTTATTGTGAAGCTATGTTGATAGAATCTTGTAAGTCTGGTGTGGTGGTGGTGGAGGAAGTAGGGCTAGGGCTGGCGCTGCTAAAGGAGGTGAAACGTGGGTGACTGGTGAAGGAAGGGCAGGGATAGATAAGTAGAAATTCCAAAAAATTCCCTACTTTTTCCTCTGGCCATGGCTAGGTGGTGTGTGTGTGTGTGTGATGTGACTGAGTGGGCATGAGTGATGGCAAGTTGACCATGCCCACTCAGTCACGTGCCGTGGACTCGGGGCGGCTAACAACAGTGATAAAAACAGCATGTAACAATACAATACTAAAACAACTAAAAAATCCTTATTATAAAACCAACATGCATACAAACATACCATGTATAAATTGTAGAGGCCTAGGGGGAAAGAGGGACCAGTTCCATGGAGAGAGGTTTTTCTCTGGGGGCTTGGTTTTCCATGCTGCCTGCAACCCAGATGGGGATTCCCTTGTTTGCACAGTCTGGTTTCTGTCATGCCACGGACCAGTGTCAGTCCACAGACCGAGGGTTTGGAACCCCAGCTGGTTCCATTGATAAATATCAATGCCATTGCCTATGGAATAACAGTCTCCGTGGTTTAGAAAGAAAGAAAAACATAATTACTTTTGTTTCTACTTGGAAACTGCTTCTCGACTTTGTGCTTGAAGTGGGAAAAATATGAAACTTTGACTTTGGGTTTCACTGATTACCATAGATAGATTTGTTATTATAGAAATGGCTAATTTATGCTACTGGGTAAAAGTAAAAAGTTGAACAAAGCACAAAAGAGAGTGAGAAATCAATGTCTTTTCTTTCTTTTTCCCTTTTCCCTCTCCCTTTTCCTATTATTTGTTTTTGTATTTTATATTATAAACTAATAAAAAGGACAACTCAAAAAAATAGAAATAGGTTTCTAGACTCACGTGTAGCAGCCCCGAGTCCTCAGAGAGGGGTGGCATACAAATCCAATTAATAAATTATATATATATATATATATATATATATATATATATATATATATATATAACTATTATTATTATTTATTATTATTATTATTATTATTATTATTTAGATTTGTATGCCGCCCATCTCCATAGACTCGGGGCGGCTAACAACAATAACAAGAAACAGCATAAAGCAAATCTAATATTTAAATTACTATTCTTTACAAGGCAGGAGA
The DNA here is from genome assembly GCF_031021105.1 of Erythrolamprus reginae. NCBI lineage: Eukaryota > Metazoa > Chordata > Lepidosauria > Squamata > Dipsadidae > Erythrolamprus > Erythrolamprus reginae. Next base: position 100,840,372 of record NC_091951.1, read on the forward strand.
AATTTATTTTGAGTGGATCCATCTCTAGAATCCGTGTGGTAAGAGCTTCACTGTGATTAGCTAGGGGATGACTATAAAAGGACAGTTCCAAAAGAAAAGGTTATCTTAAAATGTTATCCAATGTAAATTACTACAAATTAATGCACAGTGCAGTAGGCAAAATAATGGTAGATAGTTAATATAGATGATAGATTAGGAGGATGGGTGGGTGGATGGATGGATAGTTGCTATTTGTCATTGTCTAAAATAAATGCACACCACCTTTAAAAAAACATAAACAAACCATCATCTGGCTATTAATCCAGGCCTAAGGCAAGCAAGAATGAGATCCCTCTCACTCTACTGCATATGTCTTTTCTTTATCTTGTATTATTTATTGGTTTGGTTGTAATTTCTTTGATTGTTTTAAGCTGCCCAGCACTGCTGAAAGTCAGGAAGCACATAAGTTAAATTAATAATTTAAAACAATTTAAATTTAAAACAATTTAATCTAATAGATTCTTGCTCAGAATTCCCTAATAAAATCACTCACAAGGGCTGATTCTTTTCCTCAAGGATTCTCATCTTGGTATCAAAGGTAAAAATTGCCTGTGGATCTGAAGTGTTCCACTACTGACTGCTGGATGTTGCCATCACAAACATACTGAGGGATCCGAGCTCCAGTAAGGACATCGTAGGATTGATGAAAAGCAAAGCTGTCAAGATGCTCCATTAACTATGAAGATTTTACAAATATATATTTTTATGTATTGATACTGTGTTTTTTATCTATGCATACGTACTTTTATTTTAAGGTGGAGAAAAATAAAAAAATATACCCAAAAAGAAAAGAAAAACTGTTGTGTGGGACTATTATTAGGTATATGATGGGAAGGATTATAAATTACATCAAATACTGGATGTAATATTTATTTATTTATTTTATTTATTTATTAGATTTGTATGCCGCCCCTCTCCGCAGACTCAGGGCGGCTCACAACAATAATAAAACAGTATAAAATAAACAAATCTAATATTTAAAAAATATCTAAAAACCCATTATTTTAAAAACACACAACACAAGCATACCATACATAAAACTATAAAAGCCTGGGGGAGATGTCTCAATTCCCCCATGCCTGATGGCAGAGGTGGCTTTTAAAAAGTTTGCGAAAGGCAAGGAGGGTGGGGGCAATCCTAATCTCTGGGGGGGAGCTGGTTCCAGAGGGTTGGGGCCGCCACAGAGAAGGTTCTTCCCCTGGGTCCTGCCAGACGACATTGTTTAGTCGACGGGACCCAGGGAAGGCCAACTCTGTGGGACCTAACCGGTCACTGGGCGGTCAGAAGGCGGTCTCAGAGATATTCTGGTCCGATGCCATGAAGGGCTTTATAGGTCATAACCAACACTTTGAATTGTGACCAGAAACTGATCAGCAACCAATGCAGACTGCGGAGTGTTGGTGTTACATGGGTATACCTAGGGAAGCCCATGACTGCTCTCGCAGCTGCATTTTGCACGATCTTAAGTTTCCAAATACTCTTCAAAGGTAGCCCCATGTAGAGAGCGTTACAGTAGTCGAGCCTCGAGGTGATGAGGGCATGAGTGACTGTGAGCAGTGACACCTGGTCCAGATAGGGCCGCAATTGGTACACCTGGCGAACCTGGACAAACATCCCCCTCGCCACAGCTGAAAGATGGTTCTCTAATGTGAGCTGTGGATTGAGGAGGACACCCAAGTTGCGGACCCTCTCTGAGGGCGTCAATAGTTCCCCCCCCCCAGGGTGACAGATGGGATTGTCCTTGGGAGGCAAAACCCACAGCCACTCCATCTTGTCAGGGTTGAGTTTGAGTCTGTTGACACCCATCCAAACCCCAAAAACCTCCAGGCACCGGCACATCACTTCCACTGCTTCGTTGACTGGACATGGGGTGGAGATGTACAGCTGGGTATCATCAGCGTACTGATTATACCTCACCCCATGCCCTTGGATAATCTCACCCAGCAATATACTGTATTTCTGAATGCTAATGACCAGGAATCATGAATGGAGGATGTTACAGGTCCTCTTTGTTATTTACTCACGTGTGCTAGAATAGCTAGTATAGGAACAAAACACTAAATTAAAAAGACCTTTGGAAGGATCCAGCTACACAGTTTCCTCATGTTCCTATACAAGCCTCTGGCCATTCATTAATTGATTTATTAGCTAATTATAAACTGGATTATTTATGATGAGGATAATTATTGCCCAATCCGTAACCTTTCTTTCAATTCTTAGAATTGACCACAAAGCTGCCCCTCCTCAATATTTCTATTACAACAGCCATGTGGACCATAGAATGGCAAGGCTGAAAAGTATTACATACATATAACATTAGACCCAGAAAGGATCATTTAGCTCAAACCATTGACCAGTTTAAAAAAGAGGGGGGAAGGTCCCCTTTTCTTCCTTCAGGAAATGAAGCTTAGGAACTAAATGATGTACAGTAGTTTGTTTTTTTAAGTAAATTGAATAGATTTTCGTCCGTGCTCTGTGAATTTGTTTTCTTGCAGACATTTCATTACCCAAACTAGGTAGCATCATCAGTGTTAGTAAGGAGTGCTGTTTGCTGTGAGTTTATATTTTAGTGGCTTTGTTTGGTTGTGTTGTATGGGTTGAGTGGTCAAGGACTTTTTGATAAAGTTGCATGGATTTTGTTGGAATGTGTTGCACGGATGCTCTGTTCCCTTTTTCTGCTGTTCCAAGCCCTTACACAGCTTCTCTTGTGGGAGACTGGATTGCTGCTTTGGTGCTGGAGCACCTGGTTAGTATGGGAGGCTTTTCTATAGACTTACATTTCTAGTTTGCCATTGTGGTCTCTGCTGATCAGGATGTCCAGGAAGGGTAGTTGTTTTCTTCTTCCCTAAATTTTCAAAATATCGTAGTCAATCGTTTTTACTGTCCCTTCCTCAAAAACTAACAGAGTTCATAGAACTCTGCTTTACAAGAAAAACAAAATAGGGGAAGAGCAAGATAAACCCTCACTTAAGTTGAAACCAAACCACAAAATCTTGTTTTAAGTTTTTCAGTAAAATCCTAAGCACACGTGGTTCAGCCTTAGGATCCAGCTGAGATTCCTGCTCTCTCAGAGTCTGTGGCGATTTTTGGGCTCTATTTCTATTATTTTATTTATTTATTTATTTTGTCCAATACACAATGAGGGTTTCGGTGGGTATATATCTATATACACATAGTAAAATAGATGATGAAGGTTATAGAGGAAATACTCATAGTAAAATATATCTAAGAAATAATAGAAAAGAACATACAGTAGTCCCTCGCTATACCGCGCTTCACCTACTGCGGCTTCACTTCATCGCGGGTTTCTGAGGAAGTCGATCGGCAGATTTAAACAGCCCTTCGAACTTTTTTTAAAAAAAAATCTAAAATTGTAAATACTGTATTTAAATACTGTATCTAAAATAAATACTGTGTGGGAAGGGTTTATAAACACTTAAAACAATGAAAACTTACCAAACAATTACAATATAAATACTTAAATAAGTACTATCAGTCGATAAATTCCCCATCGCGGATTTCACCTATCGCGGCCAGGTCTGGAACGTAACACCAGCGATAGGTGAGGGACTACTGTATAGTAATAGAACATATCAATGAAAGAATAGAAGAGATATAGCAATAGAAGAAAGGTATAGGAGATATAGGAGAGCAATAGAACAGGGGACGGAAGGCATTCTAGTGCACTTATGTACGCCCCTTACTGACCTCTTAGGAATCTGGATAGGTCAACCGTAGATAATCTAAGGATAAAGTGTTGGGGGTTTGGGGATGACACTATGGAGTCCGGTAATGAGTTCCACGCTTCGACAACTCGGTTACTGAAGTCATATTTTTTAAAGTCAAGTTTGGAGCGGTTAATATTTCCAAACACATTGGCCTATCTTTGCTCTTCTGCTCCTTTTAGGGTCCTTCTGCTCTTTTGGACTGGCCTCTGCTCCCAAAGCAGGAACCACTTCGGACTGAAGATAGCTGTAGTTCAGCAATTCAAATCTCACCACCTGCTCAAGGTTGACTCAGCCTTACACCCTTCGGGGGTGGGTAAAGTGAGGACCCAGATTGTTGGGGGCAATATGCTGATTCTGTAAAGCTGCTTAGAGACAGCTGTAAAAGCACTGTGAAGCGGTATATATAAATGCTATTGCTAAGGTTCACATTTTTTTTAAAAAAGAAAAGAATGGCTTGTACATTTTATTTTGTCACAAAGGACGGAGTTCCCTTCCGGTGTTTGGGAGATCTCCCCTTCTTCCATCTGCAAATCTATGTCTTTTTTCCCTCAGAGACTGGGGAGGGGGAGGGGAAGAGAAGGGAAATCCATTTTTCAGGCCTGCTTTAGGGGGCTAATGGTGCTGCCAGCTTAAGTAGAGAAGGGCTTGAGGAAAATCCACCCCGTTGTCTTAGCCTCCTAGACCGGCTCCTGGGGATATGCGGAAGGGCCCAGTCTCTCCTCCTGCTCCTTCTCATGCGAGGGTAATGCACCTCCATGTTCAAACGCCTGAGCAGTCTCTCCCTCCCTCCTTCTTCCCTTCCCCTTCCTCCCAGAAACCAAACGCCTGGTTCTTCCACGCATGCTCCTAGCCTCACACACTCGTCGCCGGCAGCGCCAGGAACGGTTGTGTGCGGGACAAGAAGGAGACCCATCCCGCCGCACCTGGGTCAGCTCGAGATTTCGGCAAGTTAAAAAAACAACATATCTTTCCGACGGGACGCCGAGTCGACGCCACGCCTGATTGACTGACAGACACACACACACACACCGGGAGAGGAGAAGCTCTCCTCCGGGTCCAAGGCAGGTGAGCGATGGACTTGGGAAGCGCCTAGCGCGCTCTGCCTAACGCGAGGGAAGAGGCGGCGGCAGTGGAAGGAACACACGTGCGGCTTGTAGCCGAGCTGTGGCTTTGTTCGGAGACCCGGTCCAGCCATCATCCCTCGGGGCAGGCAGGAGGGGAGATTTGGGCGGGGGGAGGAGGAATCGAGGATCCTCGCTCCCGATCCTCCACTCCTACAGGTTATCTGGAGAAAGTGGCCTGGAATATGGCGTGGGCATAATCGGTCCCGATCGGATCCTCTCCGCCGTTGCGCGTTTAAGAAGATCCGCGTGCGCGGCTGGCGGGAGCGCAATCGGGTGGGTGGAAGACACCCCCCCTCCCTTTCCCCTCCTCCCGTTAAAATAGTTGGAGATGCGCGGCGGCCACGCGTGTCTGTGCGCGCGTGTGGAAAGTGGGGTTTGCATTGGTGCCGCTGCCCGTCGGACGCGCTTTAGGACGCCGTATTGGAAACGCGAGTTACCTCCGGGTAGGCAGACGCGTATTTAGGCTTTGGGTGTGTGTGTGTGTGTGTGTCTATGCGTGTATGTGTGTGTGTGTTAAATTCACGGTACCCGCGCGCGCTCGCGTGTGTTTTGCCCGCGGGTAAAATAATCCGCGTGGGCTGCATAACATTACGTGTAGGTTTTTCTTCCCGATCCGTGTGCGAGACTGCCCTCGCTGGGTGTAGATACACATAGGTAGCTGGAAGATGTGTTTGTGCGCTCCCCGCCGATAGGCTGCGTGGATCAAAGGAGTGTGGATTCCCCCTCCACACACACACACAAACCCCGCTTGTTCGGCGGTGTTGGGTTCCATTCATCGATTTCCCTCCGGATCGCCCGTTCGGTTTCCGAGGCGACGGATCCCTGCCGATCTCATTCCACCGCCGCCACTCCGGGCTCTTCGCCGAATCGTGGTGTTTGCCTTGCCCCGCGAGCCGTCGTTGGCTCCGAAGCCCCGCTTTTGCCTTCTCAGGTACCACCCGCGAGTAAGCGATGGGGTCCGTCGGGCTTCTTAGCTCTCCGCCTGACATCCATCCTCCAGGCAGGGATGTTGACTTGACTGTTGTTCGCTTCGCTGAATTCCCTTCGCCAGCTGGATTTTGCTTTTCGGACTGTTGATTTGGGGCTTTGAGAAGGGGGTGTCTTTGGCTTGTATGTGGATGCATGTGAGTAAATAAGGCGCATGGAAGAGGAGAGGTTGCTTATGAAATGTGGATACGGAATCTGAATGTGAATCTACAGGTTTGAAACCATAAAAAGGCCACACACAGTATTAAGGATTCCATAGTGGGTGCTGTGTCCATTCAGAAAGAAATTTATTTAGAAACATAGAAACATAGAAGATTGATGATCTATCTATCTATCTATCTATCTATCTATCTATCTATCTATCTATCTATCTATCCATCCATCCATCCATCCATCCATCCATCCATCCATCCATCCATCCATCCGGTGGATTTACCAACCACGTCTGCTGGAAGTTTATTCCAAGCATTTATCTACTACTCTTTCAGTAAAATAATATTTTCTCATGTGGCTTCTGATCTTTTCCCCAACTAACCTCAGATTGTGGCCCTTTGTTCTTGTGTTCATTTTCCTATTTGTGGGTTTTTATCTTAGAATTCCTGAGGGGGGGGGGCATGATTAGCTGGCTAGGAGAAAAAACCACGATTAGCTGATTATGATTATTACCATAAATCAAGGAGAAAAGAACCAATGCTTCTACAAATAATACTGAATTTCCTGATAGTATGACCTATGGTAGTAGTATGAGGGATGCCAGAAACTGTTCAGTAAAATCTTGAGAAATGCTTGTTGTAGATGGAGAATTGAAGCTAAGGTAGCTACAAGGAAAAGCATATTTTTTGCCTGCAAAGAAATATCAGATTCAGTCCCCAGAACCTCAAGAAAAGGAACATTGGTGGTGTTGGGGAGGGGGGGGGGTGTTCTGAAAAATTGATGTCAATCATCCCAGCCTAACAGGATGCCCTGCATATGCACTGGGAACCTAGCCCAGAGTCACTTAGGTGTGGTGGGCAATGTAAAAATGTGATAAATAAGTTTTAAGAATCCCAAGCCAGCTTGGCCCACCCAAGACAATATGGCATTAAACCACTGCTGTACCTGTACTCCTTTGGGATGAAGCAACTTGTTCAAACCTCCTTCTACTCCTCTTGAGGTTTTCGTGCAACAAGTAAAATTTGAAATTAAACTTGTGCAGTAAGTGGTTTTTGCTTTTATCCAATGTGTTTGTTCTCCTGTGGAATGGTTATAGCTAAGTAACACAAGGCTTCTTGCAGATGTGCTGCAGATGTGCCACTAAACAAAGCAGCTTTACTGGGACTGGATAAGAGTTGAGGAGAGACTGTGGGTTAATGGTAGCAAAGGACTTTTTTGTGGTCTCTGCAGCTGGCTTGCGAAGGGGAACCCTCACAGCTGGCATCTTTTCAGAAGGAAACACATGCGCAACATTGCTTGGCTGAAGTTTAAACCTTCCTTGAAGTCAGGCTTTAATATCAGATGTGTGGCTGGGCCTGTTTCTTAAGGAAATGTGCAAACTCTGCAGAGAAAGAAACTTTGTTCTTGATTATTAGATTACATCCGTGCAATATGTTTCCTCTTCAGGCTTACAATCAGTATTTTCATCTTCCACTGGAATATTCCATTTAACTTCCTACCACTGCAATTCTGAAGAGTTTCCATTCTCCTTCTACCAGTATCCTGCATCCTGTTCCTATGGTTAACATTTAGATCTCATTTGGGTTTTCCCCAGTTAGGGTTTTGATTTTTTCGGTTTTAGTTCAGGGTTCTTATTATTTTTCTAAATAATTTTTTGTTTTGTTATGACTACAGTCTTGATTAGTTTTAATGTGATGAGACGTTGAACTCTATGACCCTACCAGTGTGACTGATCTACAACTCTCAGCAATCTTGGCCAGTATTAACCAACGATAAGGGATATTGAGAGTTGTTGAGCAACAACTCAGGACCACAGGGGTGAGAGTTACTTGGGGAGCTGGAAATTCCCAGGCCAGGAATTCTGAGAACCTTATTCACCATACAAAGAATAAGGAAGGGTTCTACTAAGCAGTAAGGGTAGGAAGAAGAGAGAGGGGGCGACATACAAATCTAATCTAATCTAATCTAATAAATAAATAAATAAATAAATACATAAATATATAAATAAATAAAGAAAGAAAGAAAGAAAGAAAGAAAGAAAGAAAGAAAGAAAGAAAGACACTGAGTTTAAGCTCTGGAGGATAGAAAATGTGCCAGCATCTTTAATGTCAGAATGTCAAAAGAGTTCATTAGCTTCAGTCCTAATAAATGACCAAGATTTGAGCTATGTAACAATTCAGAAGAGAGGGAGAAAAAAGTAATTCAAATCACATGGGATACTCAAGTCATGCTTGCCAGCAATTACCGCGCTTAAAAAAAAATCATAGACATGTGTGATTGTTGCTATGCAAGCCCAATGAAAAGCACATTTTATTTATGAAGGTGCCAACAGATGAGACATCCATATGCTCCAAATAATCTTCTTCACTTTGGTCCTGATCATGGCATAGCCTTAATATTATTATTATTATTATTATTATTATTATTATTATTATTATTATTATTATTTATTAGATTTGTATGCCGCCCCTCTCCGCAGACTCGGGGCGGCTCACAACAGTGACAAAAACAATATATACTGACAAATCTAATAATTAAAATCTAAGATAGCAATTATACATTTAAAAATCTAAAAGCAAGGAACCACAATATAAAAAACATACATACAGTCATATCATGCACTTGGACTAAATAGGCAGGAGGAGATGTCTCAGTTCCCCCACGCTTGACGACAGAGGTGGGTTTTAATGAGTTTACAAAAGGCAAGGAGGGTGGGGGCAATTCTAATCTCCGGGGGGGGGAGTTGGTTCCAGAGGGCCGGGGCCGCCACAGAGAAGGCTCTTCCCCTGGGCCCCGCCAAACGACATTGTTTTGTTGACGGGACCCATCAATATTACTATGATATCAAATAAACAGGAAGCTTTAGGCTAGTTGAGGCAAACAAATGTGGGAGGAGGAGTGGCTGACAAATAATAATGCATAATTTTTAGAGGCCTTGAATGTTATTTCCTTTTATAAACTAATTTGAGGCTATGCAGCTTAGTACTTAGAAGTTGTGAACAACCTCAAGGAGTTCCAATCTGTGACCCAGCTGACTATGTTCTGAAGAGGTTGCAATTCAAAGCATCAGGAGGTTCCAGGCTCTAATCTGATTCTAGATATACTTATGGCTTTTGCTTTGGAGTTGATTCGCATAGTCATAGTTCAGGTTTTCTACTGAAGCCAACTGCTAATGGCTGGTGTTGATGTAGCTTTAGTGCCAGCTCAACCATTCGCTACTCGTAGAAGCTGCAGCTTGCTGTTCTTGTCATTCAACAGATACTTGAAAGGATAAACATGCAAAGGATAAATGAAAGCCTCTGAGCAGGTTACCTGGCTGGTAGCTTCTGGTCATGAAGGCAGCAACCTGTTTGCTATAAGCACTGAATCCATTGTTCATAGTTCTCTGTGTGAGCAGCTGAGCATTGAAAGTGTACAAAGAATCGTAGACAAATTTAAGTAGTAGTGAGAAAGAAATTGCATACTCAGCCATGCATGTGCCACAGGGACCAGCAATTGATTTGCACCTGTTCTCAGCTTGGCACTGAAATGTATGTGTATGTATGTATGCATGTGTATGTATGTGTGTGTGTAACATTTTTTTGCTGATAATGAAAAAGGAAGGAAGACGATTCGACAGAAATATTCGACATGAAATGATTCAACAGGAAAAAACATCCACGTACACACATCCCTTAGCTGTCTTCATTTTTGTTGTTGTTGTTCTAGGGAAACCTGTCTGTTTATATTTGTATCTCTTTGAAAAACTGGTAAATTATTTAAATCATACTATGAATACCTTTTAGCTACAGATAAAACCGTTCAGGAGCAAACACTTTTAGTCTGATTGGCCTGGTTTCATCTACTACTCGCAAGGGATAGACCAGAGGTGATTTACCAGCCAGATCTACCGCCATCCTCTTTAAAATAATAGCTGGAAAGGAAGGCGTGAGTATCCTAAAGGTTTTATTTCATGGATAAAGGGAATCAGTTGTCAGTTTAACTAATTCATAGTTTGCACAATGCTTTCCTTCTGACTGCTGCTGGCAGACCTCAATTACAACTGCGGCCTGGTCAGAGAAAAGGTGATTATCGACCATATTGCCTTGGACAATTAAATTGGTTACTCTATAAAAGAAGAGATCAGATTGATTTGACACGACTTAATTTTGATAAAGTCATGCTGTTCCTGTTAAGCAGTGCATTTCTTTTTAAAATACTGTACTCACAGATCATATACCTAATAACCTGGCAGAGAATTGTATATATCACCATCAGTGTTTGCAGTTACACAAACGAATAAATACAAATAAAAACAATATTTTTCTGATCTATAAACAATCTTTAAAACTTCATCATTGAAACTTAACCAAGAAAAATTCAATGAAGATCTATTAGAAATAGCAAATTATTATTTTTTAATCTCTTCAAATGATGTCCCACAAATCAATCTCTTGCTATCATCTCCTGTCAGTTTTAATACCAAAATAGAACAAAATTCTCTTCTTCCCACAGCTATAAACAAATCTTTAAAGCATTATCATTCAGGCCTAGTTAACATTAAAAGCTGTTAGAAAAAAGAGGATCATATACAGCTTAACCTTGATTGAATAAGCAAACTTTTTAAAAGATTTGTTTTAGTTTTAAAGGTCTTGATTATTACTTTTTAAATAATGTCCCAAAAGCTGATTTCTTCTCTGTTTTCTTTTTCTCAGCAAAATTAAAACATACCAATGGTATTTTTCTAAAACCAAAGTGATAAATTTGTCCAAGTCCCTTTTCTGACTTAAAATCCAAATCACTCTTTTAATTTATTATTTATATATCCATTTTTATTAATAAAACCTAAGACAATTTCATTTGTAGGTACTATATAACATCTTAATGTCAATATCATTCTTGTATCCTATTGATTTTAAGTCAATTTTCAAAATAGCCTGATTTTCAGTTATCATCCAACTCATGGTTGTCCCAAAAGAGGCTTTTTTTCCTTTTGAAAACCTTTCGCTTCTCATCCAAGAGACTTCTTCATCTTTGACTGGATGGTGGGGTACAAGAAAGTCCAGTTACCTCCTGAAAAAAGCTCCTTTGGGTCTTTAAGCCCATTTTTGTTGTATCGGACAGGTTAAAGAATACATTTTGGGTCAAATTATTGGCAAACATCCTTACATTTTTCTAGCACTAAAATACTTTTTCCATTCCATATTAGTGGGAATTCTCAATTGTTATTTTTTTTGGCTGCTTCTAGTAATCAGCTTCCTCTTACCATGTTTTCTGTCAACCAGAACATTATCCCATTCTTCAGAGAATACTAAGTATCCAGGAAGAAGAATATGGTGGCTCCGCAGTCAAAGACCCACTAAACCTAAAACATGTCCAAGTTACACATGATCTCACCCTTCCTGAAACCATTGTCTGTGATCTGCCTTAAATACCACACTTCGCTTTCTACTTTGTTACAGGGCCCCAGACTATGACATCACACATGCGAACAAATTAACCTCACTGCCCATACCCCCTTATCTTTCTTGGAGACCTCAATCTACCTCTCATTAACTGGACCCTAAACGAATGCACAACTGAATCCATCCATACAACTGTATACAATGCTGATACCAATCTAGGACTCGGCCAACTAGTAACAAACAAGAATAGAATAGAATAGAATAGAATTCTTTATTGGCAAAGTGTGATTGGACACACAAGGAATTTGTCTTGGTGCATATGCTCTCAGTGTACATAAAAGAAAACATAGATTTGTCAAGAATCATGAGGTACAACACTTAATGATTGTCATAGGGGGTCAAATAAGCGATGAAAAAACAATCAATATTAATAAAAATCACAGGATATAAGCAACAAGTTACAGTCATACAGTCCTAAATGGGAGGAAAAGGATGATGGGAATGATGAGAAAAAAATTAATATAGAAGTGCAGACTTAGTAAAAAGTTTGATAATGTTGAGGGAATTATTTGTTTAGTAGAGTGATGGCCTTCGGGGAAAATATTCTTGTGTCTAGTTGTCTTGGTGTGCAGTGCTCTGTAGCGGTGTTTTGAGGGTAGGAGTTGAAACAGTTTGTGTCCAGGATGTGAGGGGTCAGTAAATATTTTCATCGTCCTCTTTTAGACTCAACAACTACCTTGACCTCATATTCTGCAACAGCCAAAGCACAATTTATGGACTACAAATAAAAGAAAAAGAATCCTTTTCCAACAGCAACCACAGCACGATAGACTTCAGCCTCAATCTACACTATTGCAAGAATCCCCTTAATAATAGGATACCCAAGTACAACTTTTAAAAAGCCAACTATGAACTCATGGATCACCGGCCCCCCAACTTTTGTGCACCAGCGACTAGAGGAAGCATGGTTTATTATTATTATTATTATTATTATTAGTAGTAGTAGTAGTAGTAGTAGTAGTAGTAATTAGATTTGTATGCCACCCTTCTACGAAGACTTGGGGTGGCTATGCTCATGCTGCCTGAATCACATGGATGGGACTTCATTGTTTGTGCATCCTGGGTTTTGGCATGCCACAGCCCAGTGCCGGTCCACAGACCTGGGGTTGGGGACCCTTGTTGTAGATGACTCTTGCTCTCGTTTCCTTTGGTTATTGAACCTTTGCTCAATTTTTGCTTTAAGTAATTAGGAGGGATATTGTTGGTTCGTCTTATAGTGTGATAGAAGGTAGTTGTAATAGATTGTTGGTTGTCTTGGAGATGTTTTTGATATACTGTAGAGGAGCATTATCCTTTTCATAGGTTGTTGGGGTCATTCATGTAGTCAGGAACGTTTTGATAAAGCATGGGTATCTGTTACATAGAAAGATGCTGTATAGGTGGTTTGTTTTCTATTTTTGACATTCCAGGTTACTAGAAGTTTTTGTTATTGCAGTGTGCTTAAATAATTTTCAGAAAACTTCTCATGTTATTGATAGTGAGGCACTCGGTTAGTTTGAGCGTTTTTTGTGAACTTGGTCTCAGATTTGCCATCCCATCTTCTACAAATGTGGAATATCCAGGAAAGGTGGTGTGTTTTTCTTTCCTCCTTCTCTGATAAATTTCTGTTTCTGTTTCTCATGTGTCTTTCTCATCAATTTTTTTTTATTATGATGGAAGTTTGACTACATCGAAGAGTCATATTTTAAATTGGAGGCGTGAGAATTATTCCTTCTAGATGTTGCATCACAGTCTCAGCAATCCTGAATGTGGTGATCCCTTCAGCGTTGCTTTTTTCCCCTCAGATCAGAGGCAGAAATCCTTCCATTTGTAAAGGCTGGAGAGCAGGGGTCCCCAACCCCCAGTCCGTGGACTGGCACCTATCCTTGGCATGCCAGAAACCAAGCCGCGCAAACAAATAAAACCCCATCCGCGGAGTGCAGGCAGCACACAAAACCACGCCCCCTTTGATCTGTGGAAAAACCTCTCTCCATGGAACAGGTCCCTTGTGTCCAAAACAGGCCCATTTTGCCGCTCTCAGCACACTGAGTGCACAGCTTCAGGTGCCTGACATGCAATAATGATAACGATAACGATAATAATTCAATGCCTGAGGAAGGCTAAAACAGCTTTCCCCACCCCCTGGAAGCCCTTTGGAGGCTGGAAATGGCCTGTTTCCCAACTTCTGGTGGGCCCAGTAGGCTCTTGTTTCACCCTCCCCAGGCTCCAAAGGGTTCCCTATAGCCAGGGGAGGGTAAAAACATTCTCCCCCATCCCTCCAGAGGCTCTCTGGAACCCAAAAACGCCCTCCCAGGGCCTCTGTGCGAGCCAAAAATCAGCTGGCCAGCGCTCACATGCAGGTTGGAGCTGAGCTAGGGCAACAATTCGTCTGCTAGCAGATATGGTTCTGTGTGCCACCTGTGGCACCTGTTTCATAGGTTCGCTATCAGTGGCATAGCCTGTTATGTATAAGCAGAGTTGCTAAGCATATTGCACCAAGTTAGAAAAAAAACTGTTTGCCTTGTTCTGATTGGCTCCTGGGTTTTGGCGCCAGAATTGTATCCTTGTCAAAAGTTTCCTGTTGCCGGGCTGTAAGAGTATAAATAAGAGAAACACTGTATTACGCTCTCTCGCTATCTCGCGTATAGTGTTAACAGTAACCACGCTCGTTAGTGTTCCTGTCAGAAATAAACTTCAGTAAAAGATACCGAGTGAGAGTCATTTTATAGCCTATAACCATTTTCTCTTCCAAAGTGTCAGCTTAAACTTGTAGCAGGTAGATAAGTTATTCTCTTCAGAGATGAAAGCATGCCTGGAACATCCTCAGGAACTCATTAAAGCCGTTTCTCCATCCCTTTGTTCCTCTATGTACGACAAACAAAATGGTGTCTTCCTCTGAACTCCTCTCATGAATTTCCTTACCAAATTCTTTCTTGCTTTCCCTGCTTGCTTATTCCGTGAGCTTGCTCTCTGGAGGACTGTTTGCCTTAGAAGTTCCTTGTAGCTGCCTCGCCAAGCAATGCCCCAGTCCCATACAACGGGCAAAACGTTCCACAGGGTGTAGTTAGCAGCAGTTAGCAATCTGTCAGCAGTCTCTTCCCTTTTTAGCTTTTCTTCTTCTTCTTCCTCTGCCTCTCACTTGCTGGATTTGAATTGCTCTCTCTGTTTACTCACCCAACAAACCAAAGAGGAATATGGGACTTGTTGTGAGGAGGTGCAAATGTTACTCATTTCCCCCCCAAAAGTTGCAGATTATACTATTTGAATTGGGACGAGATAGGTAGCAGATCAAGCTCACAAATTTCATGGATGATTGGTGCTCTCCTACAATCTCTGCATAGCTTGTAGCCTGCGTTGAAAAATAGACTTTTGTAAAACTTTCATTTCTGGCCATCTGGTGGTGATGCTTCATACACACATGATCTTCAGTGCAGTTTTCTGAACCGAATTCAATGAGATTTCCTCTCAAGATAGCATCTATAAGACAGCATTACAAACCAATGGAAATCGGCTATAGATCATTACATTACAGGAAAATAATGTTTCTACATTTTTATTTTTTGGGAATATTTTGAAAGAGAGAAGAAACTGTCCTATAAAAGCTTTCTCTTTACAAGCTGTTTCTGACATTTTTGTCCCATGCATCTGATCTCCATACAGGGAGAATGAGAAGCATAGCCTCTATCTTAGGCTTCAATCACAGCAGGGCTTTTTTTTATTTTAGCAAGGCTGGGATTGCTGCATTTGGGAGATCCACCGAAAAGACAGTGGTGTTTGCACAACACACACCGAAACACAAATTTGGGCGGGTGGGTGTTGTAGTGGAGTATTTTATCTAAATCCAGCCTGACTTCAGTTATGGTCCAGTGAGTTTACACATCTAGAAAGTTCATCTAACTGATAAATGGTTTCTAGTCACTGAAAAATGTGTCATATGAACAATATTTCGGTAGGCACAAGGGTACAATATTTGGGAGGTGTGGAAAAAGCAACTTTCTTGGTTGTTTTTGCTTTGAAGTCCTTTCTGTCTGCCTTAAAATAATAACAGAGGCTTTACTAGGCAGACTGTGAGTGGTAAAGGTAAAAGTTTCTCTGTCCAGTCTTGTGTCTGACTCAGGCATGGTACTCATCTCTGTTTCTTGGCCATCAGAGCCAGCATCGTCCAAAGATAATTTCCATGGTAATGCGGCCAGCATGAGTATATGCCCAAGATGCCTGGAAAACTTTGCCTTTCCACCAAAGTGGTACCTATTCATCTATTTGCACTGGCATGCTTTCAGACTGCTAAGGCCCACACACACTGCTAGGTGTATACTATAGGTAGTCCTCAACTTATGACCATAACTGAGCCCAACATTTCTCTTGTTAGTTGATAATTTCTTAAGTGAGTTTTGTCCCTTTTTATGACAATGACATTTTATGACATTGTCATTTATTGGCATTGTCCAGAAATACAGTTGGCTGAAAACATTTTAGTCGTAATTGAAGATAATATACCGGTAGTTAAATATTTAGTTTTACTTTTTTCTGTGTTAAATAACAAGGCAAGTATGAATTTTAATGCTCTGTAATGTTGGTATAACCCACCATTATCCGGTCCAGCTGGTCCTGCCTTTCTTTGCTGTATATCCTGATTATTTGTGTGTGTTAAGACAAATGGATATGAGTCATTTTATTATTATTATTATTATTATTTATTAGATTTCTATGCCGTCCTTCTCTGAAGACTCGGGGTGGCTTTCTCTTTCCCCAAACGTCATGCTACCCTGATATCAACTTGTCCTGTTTTAAAATGTATTAATTTATTTGCATTTTGAGGTATTCACAAGAGAGAAAAGGAAAAAAATAGTGTAGAGAACTGGATGCTCAAGATAGAGATAGTTTCAGTTAACTTTTAGTAGCAAGTCTCAAGAGTAAATTTAAGTAAGGCATAAAATGGAAGTTTTTAAAAAAAAGAAAAACAAACCTTGCTCTGCTAGGGTGTCAGATCTACATCAGAATTCTTTTTCCAGTTCTTTACTTTTAAGAAACCACCATTCATAAAGTTGCTAGTTGTGTGAATGTTGCCTTGTCTATTTGAGCTTTAGAGCAAGCAATAGATGAACGCTGGGTCATTTTTAAATGATGTGGCATATTTAGAAACTAGGGTTGTTTGACACATTGTTCAACTGACCCGTCAGATACTATTAGAGAAACACCTGCTCTTTGAGTATGATCCGTTATTTCAAGAATGCCACATATTAATAGCCATTTGCCTTTTAAAATGGTCATTGTGGCGCCAGTTATCAGCAAGGGCAGCTTGCCCATAGTGCTTGGGGAGAACTGCAAACATTTTGTCTTGCCCACATGTTACAAATGTAGGTTGTGTGTGTGTGGACTGTTTAGATCAGGGCTGTCAAACTTGTGGCCCACTGGCCGAATGCGTCATGTGCTGGCTACGCCCACAACATGACAACGCAAGTTTGACACTCCTGGTTTAGATAGTGTTGGTTTAGGACTGGGAAGATTTAAAATGAGAATACCTCCCATCTGGTGACATTCCGCAAGTTAATAGCTTGCCTACCTCCCAGGTTTTAATGAGAGTAGTGGAAATTCAGTAGGCTGTCACAATTTCTTGGGGTGGGTAGGAATTGAATAAAAATAAAATGGTTTGTTATGGTATCATATTAATGGTATTGTTCATCAGTATTGATTATTTGAATTATTTTAATATTAGGATAAGGATCAACTCTTATATCATCTCTTATAACTTTTGTTTTAAAAGCCTTAGTAATTATCTTTGGTAGAATTACTTTTTATTTTACTATAATGTAGCTAAGCTTACAGCTGTAGTCACCTCTACTGGTGAGTAAGCCTGGCCCAGGGGTCTGCAACCTTAAACACTTAAAGAGCCACTTGGGCCAGTTTTCCACAGAAAACAAAACAACGGAAGCCACAAAATCTGGGTAGGTGTGGCCAACTCAACATCACTCATTCCCACCCAGTCACATGACAACCCCCCTAGCTACACCGACCCAGGTTTTGTGGTTCTCCGTACTGAAGGAGCGGGTCCAGCAGTCACATGGGTTGCTCATGTCCAATCCGGTGGAACTGAGCCTAGTGTTAAAAAAGCTTGCTGGATCCGCCCCTTCCCCAGAATTCGCTCAGTTCGCATATCCTGCGGTTGTATTGTGATAGCTCGTTCAACATTCTAACACCTTCCCTTCGATCTTTCCTTCAAAAGTAGTAAGAATTGTTTATCCTTATTTGTTTACTTGCACTAATAGCGCCAGCCGTTTGCGGCTCGGCTTTTTTCCTTGGGAGAAGTTGCGGTTTCGTTTTCCCACGGCTGTTTTGCCGTTTACGATCCCCGCTGCCGCTTGTGGATTCCTTTAATCCTTTGGCCTGGAGGTCTTGGTGCAAGTATTGCTTCATTGATTTATTTATAGTACTATTGTTAAAGGGCTTAAGAAATACCTCCTGCGGAGTGAGACGCTTGTTTCTAGTCTCCTGGACTTAGTCGATCGCTTCCCCTTTAAGAATTCTATTACGGAGCGATTTTTCGGCGCGAAGGCCTTCGCGCCCTTTTTTTAATTTAGGCCTCTCGTGTTGGCCTTCTGCCAGCCGCGTAGGCCTCAGTCCACCGCTCGGATCCCGGAGTGGGCTTTGGGACGCTCAGGCTTAATTCTCCACCGGCTAAGCCTCCAACCAGAGTGCCTTGGTTACTTTAATTAAAGTTTAGGGAGGCTGGCCACGCTGTATTTGGGGACACGAACTCTGGGTTTGCCCAGATTGCCCTCAAGTCTCAGCAGCTCCGAGGCCTCGGAGCAGGATCCATTCCTCTTGGGAAGTCTTTGAAATTCTTCTCCCTAATTATTCAGTTATTTGGCTCAGCCTTGTCTTCTGTTAATTGTCAGACTATGGCTACTTTTCCCAAGAGAGGCACCACTCAAGGTCCCAGAGAGGCCAGGCCTACAGGCGATGAGATTACCAGTATCCCCCAGGCCTCGACCTTCTCTTCTTCAGGGGCCCGCCCCTCGACCAAAGTCACCAGGGCTGAGAAGAGAAGGGACCTAGCCCTACAAAAAATCCATGACAAATCAGCAAAGCGTTTGAAAGTACAGGCCCAAGTACTCATTAGTCATGACCCCCCAGAGGCTTCTAATCTGCCTTCTTCTGGGGTCACTGTGTTATCTCTGGATGAGCCAAACCTAGACAGACCCCAACCTAACCTATGGGGAATAGGTCCAGAGGAACCAGATATTATTGAAGATTCCCCCCAGCCAGGATCCTCCCAGGCCTTCAGGGATTCTTCTGCCATTCCTGCTGATATTTCTAGTTTACCTCCTGAATTCCAATCTATTTTTTCTGTGTTATCCAAGGCCATTGATGCTAAACTCTCTACCATCAATGCGCTCCCCTTACCTCCTCCACCTCCTCGTCCCTCCCGCCCCTTGGGTTCTTCCCCAACGGTTAGAGCTCCTATTCAGGATGAATCAGATTCCTCTCAGGACGAATATGAGGATATGGAGGAGGATGAGGATCCCTTTCAAGGCCTCTCAGATGATGAGGAATCCCAAATAAAGGTTCCTTCTCCAATTACTATTTTTCCCTCTCAATTGTTCAAATCTTTCCTCCTCAAAGCTAGAATTTCTACGGGATTGGCGGCCCAGGAGAAACAGGCCTCCACATCCACTGATCCCCCGGAGGAGAATTTACCTTACTTCACAGAGGAACAGGAGGATAACGAGGTAATTCCTATGCCTAAATTGTTTAAAGATGCCTTACTTAAGCAGTGGGATTTCCCAGCCTCTGGGCTTAATCCCACAACCAAGGACAAAAAGTTGTACAAACTCTCCTCTTCCTATGAGGAGCTCCTGTCCTTTCCTAAACCGGATGAACCTGTCAAGATCCTTCACTCGGCGGCTGCTGTGCCAGGCGAAGCAGAGGAAGTCCTCCGCCCAGAGGACAAGCGGATTGAACAGATGCTCAAAAGAGGATTCACCGCAGATTCCTGGGCCATTAAAAGTTCTGCAGCGGCTTCCTTTTTCTCCAGAGCCATGCTTCTGTGGCTTCGCCAACTTCAACAGCATATTCCTCCCGATGACTTGAGAGGTCAACAAGACTTCAACAAGGTATTTGCAGCTGCTCAGTACGTGGCTGATGCCACTTTACAATCTACTAGATTTTCTGCTAAGTCTATTGCAGCTTCTACAACGGCAAGAAGACTCCTATGGCTTCGCCCTTGGCAAGCAGGAGTACGTCAGAAGTGGCAGTTATCTCTGGGACCCTTAAAGCGCGACCTTCTTTTCGGGGATCTTCTGGATCCACTCCTCACGGAAACCACGGACAAGAAGAAAGTATTGGGTCCAACCACCAAAAAGGCCACCAAAACGCAGTCCTTTCGTCGCCCAGGGCGTCAACAAGATCAAGCGGCTTCCTATCAGAGAACTCCAGGTCAGTATTCCCCCCGCTTTCGTTCCCAAGGTAGGAACTCCAGGGGCAGAGGTTTTCGCTTCCAAAGGGGAGCGTCCTCTAACAGGGCTTCAAAAAAACCTAGATGGTAGTTTTTCCTCGATTCCCATAGGTGGCCGCCTAGCCTATTTCGCCTCTAATTGGCGTCTCACCTCCAAGGACCCCTGGGTCATTGACACAGTTCAAAAAGGCCTTCTTTTAGAATTTACTTCTCCCCCCCCTAAACGTTTTATTTCCTGCCCTTCTCCCAGGTCCTCCTCAGATTGTAACCGTATGGAGGAGGCCATTTCCCACTTATTGTCCATCAGAGCCATTCAACCGGTTCCCCCCGGTCAGAAGGGCCTAGGTTTTTATTCCATCCTATTTATGGTTCCAAAATCCTCCGGAGGTTGGAGAGCTATTTTGGATTTAAAGAAGCTGAACCTATTCATCAAATATAGGAAGTTTAAGATGCACTCCTTATCATCCATTTTGGCCGCCATCCACCCGGGTGATTTCATGGTCTCTTTAGACCTCACTGAGGCCTACCTCCATATTCCTATAGCCAAATGCCACAGAAAATTTTTACGTTTCTCTTTTCAGGGCAGGCATTTCCAGTATAGGGCGATGCCATTTGGCCTTTCCTCGGCCCCTCGGGTCTTTACAAAGCTCTTGGGGTCCCTGGCGGCCTATATCCGGGCGTCACCCATCCATATTTTATGTTACCTTGATGATATTTTGGTTCATGGGAACTCCCTAGAGAAAGTGAAAACAGACCTTTCTGTCACCATGTCAGTTCTACAGGACCATGGATTTTCCATCAACTTTGACAAAAGTCATCTCCAACCTTCCACATCCATTTTACACCTGGGATCCGTTATTAATTCAGAATCCTCCCAGGTCTTTCTCTCTCCTGAGAGAAAAATCAGTATAGGGGAGTTAATTTCATGCATTTTATCTCAACCTTCAGTTTCCATAGTAACCCTGTCTTCCCTTTTGGGGAAGATGGTGTCATGCATAGGCATCATTCCTTGGGCTCGCCTTCATGCTAGGGAACTACAGTGGCTCCTATTACCCTTTCAGAGATCGGGGCACAGCAACTCAAGTCGTCGCATTGTCATCCCACCAATCGTTCGCAGATCCTTCAAGTGGTGGAAGTCTCCGGCCATGGACAAAGGATCCCCGTTCAGGTGCCCGGATCAATTTGTCATCACCACAGATGCCAGTCTATCGGGATGGGGCGCCCACGCCCAGGGGATGATAGCCCAGGGCACGTGGTCCCCGGAGGAAGCTTCCAAGCCAATCAATTGGCTAGAGTTAAGAGCCGTATCCCTGGCTCTGAAGCATTTCTCTCCTCGCATTCCCAACCGGCACGTTCTCATTCTCACCGACAACATTGCCACAAAAAGCCACATCTGCAGACAGGGGGGCACGAGATCCAAGGCCCTCATGAGGGAGGCCCTCAAGTTAGGCCTTTGGGCGGAAAAACATCTGCGGTCGCTCCTAGCCGACCACATCTCGGGGAGCCTCAACGTCCAGGCGGATTGGCTATCTCGAACAACGATAGACCCAGGAGAGTGGAATCTCCATCAAGACCTGTTCCATCAAATCAGCCTCAGATTCGGCCTACCAGTTCTGGATCTCTTCGCGACCAATGCGAACGCCCAACTCCCTCGCTTTTTTTCCAGATTTCCATCCCCGGGAGCGGAAGCAATCAATGCCCTCCGGAGCCCATGGCCTCCAGGCCTACTTTACGCATTCCCTCCAATTCCAATTCTCCCGGACGTGATTCACAAAGTCCTCACCGAGAGGGCCCGAGTAATCCTAATCGCCCCTCATTGGCCCCGCCGGCCCTGGTTCGCGGATCTCCAACAGTTGTCCGTCCAGGACCCTTGGCGACTCCCCGTTTCGGGGGATATGCTGCGGCAGGGGGCCTCATTCCATCCAGACCCGGAGTGGTTCCACCTCACCGCCTGGCTGTTATCAGGAGAGACTTAGAACTGCGTGGTCACGACCCCGATACAGTGGAGGTCATTTTAAAGGCCAGAAGGGGTTCGACCAATCGAATCTACGACCATACGTGGTCCAAGTTTCACCAGTGGTGTCTACAGGAAGGCCTCTCTCCCCTGTGCATCCCCATTCACAGGATCATTTCCTTCCTTATGCAGGGTTTCCATCAAGGACTTTCCACCAGCACCCTCCGGCGTCATCTGGCGGCCATTTCCTCTGTCCTAGCGGGGGCCCGCAGACAGTCTCTCCGTTCCTTTCCAGAAGTTCAGGAATTCCTCAAGGGTATAGCCAACCTCAGACCTTCCAAGGTCCACAGGTATCCATCCTGGGATTTGCCTCGGGTTCTCCATTCCCTCACGCAGGCACCATACGAACCCCTAAAATCGGCGTCCCTCAGGTACCTATCCTTTAAAGTAGCATTCCTGGTGGCTATTACCTCTGCCCGACGCATTTCGGAGCTGGCTTCCCTCTCAATCAGGCAGGACCTCTGCCAATTTCATCAGGACAAGGTAGTCTTGCGACTGGACCCCACCTTCTTACCCAAGGTCAGTTCCATGTTCCACAGAACCCAGGATATTGTCTTACCTTCCTTCTGTCTCCAACGGGACCATTCCTTGGCAATTAGATGGCACACCCTGGACCTCATCAGAGCGCTGAGGATCTATATCCAACGCACAGGACCCTTTCGGAGGTCAGAAGCACTTTTTATAGCCTATCACCCCAGAGTCATGGGTACCAAAGTGTCTTCAACAGTGATTGGCCGTTGGATCAGAGGGACTATATCTAAGGCCTACGAGTTGGCCTCCCTTTCAGTTCCAAGGAACATCACAGCGCATTCCACCAGGAGCGCAGCCACCTCGGCCGCTTGGGCGACTCAAGCCCCGTTGGAGGAGGTCTGCAAAGCAGCCACTTGGGCCTCGCCAAATTCCTTCATCAGGCACTACAAGATTGACTCTTACGCTTCAGCGGACGCTGCCTTCGGCAGAAGGGTACTCCAATCCGTTATCTCTCACGATAGCAATCTAATCCCACCCTAGGGACCATCTATTGGGTATGTCCCATGTGACTGCTGGACCCGCTCCTTCAGTACGGAGAATAGGCGTTGATTGCTTACCTGAACGCCTCTTCTCGTACGGTGAGCGGGTACAGCAGTCACTTCCCGCCCTTGTATGTGTCTTCTTTACCTTCCTATAACCTTTCTTCCTCTAACAATGAGAGTTGAACACTACAGAGCTTCACAGCTGAGCCTAGTCTATGGATTCGCGAATTCTGGGGAAGGGGCGGATCCAGCAAGCTTTTTTAACACTAGGCTCAGTTCCACCGGATTGGACATGAGCAACCCATGTGACTGCTGTACCCGCTCACCGTACGAGAAGAGGCGTTCAGGTAAGCAATCAACGCCTATTCCCTGTGTTTTGTTTCCTATAGGAAATAGGTATCTCCCTCATCCCTCTTACTCTCTCTCTCTGTCTATCTTTCTTTCTCTCTCTCTCTCTCATCTCTCTTTTTCTCTGACTCCCTCTCTCCCCCTCCTCCCTCTCATCTTTTTCTTTCTCTCATCTGTTTTTTTATCTATATCTCCCTATCACCCTCTCTCTCTTTCTCTCTCTCTCTCTCTCTCTCTGTCACTCATGTCTCTCTGTCTCTTCTCACTCTCTCTGATTTCATTTTACAGCTCTGAAAATGTAGGCTAATAGTCTCTTAAAATGCCGAGGGGAGTGAGGGGAATCACACACAAGATAGGAATTTACATATCAGATATCGGTTGGGTTTATAGATACACAAAAAGCTTGGCATTTCTAGCAGGGCCCCCATTTTGTTTTCCTTTTATATGATTAAATGATACTACTTTATCTGTCTATCTCTATCTCTCTCGATTATCTGTCTGTCTGTCTATCAGCCTGATAAACACTATTCATTGAAAGCTATCTTCTAAAATTAAATGAAATCGCAGTTTCATACTGACATCAGTTGAAATCAATATGATGTGCATGTATAAATAGGGCAGGGTATACATGTCTTATTTGGCATCTTTAAATAATGCTGGGGATGAAAATGACATTGCTGCGCTGTTTTGAACTCATTCTGCCAATGTTGCTGCTGGCTGAGATCTCAGGCTTTGTGACATTTTTATTTTAATAGAGAATCTCTTTGATCTCTGCAACCTTGTTGGTTCTCCCTTCAAAGGAAGCAGCATCCAACTCTGCCCCAATTACTACCTAAATAGAAGATGTTCATGGCTGTTGATTCCCTGCTGAGGGGTCCCCAAATGATGCTGGCAAAGCTAATTGGAGTTGCATCCTGCTTAAAAACACACTGCTTATGAATTCTTTCCTGTGATCTTGTGGCTTCATTTTATGGAAGTGGATTTAATTGCAGATGGGCAGAAATGAATTTACACAGATTGTAAACGGCATCTCCTTATCTGCTTAGGTCAACATTACCCAACCTGTGTATCCTCCAGAATGCTGGACTTGGTATGGGAATCCTGACTCCCATAGTTCTCTAGCCATGCAGGCTATATCTGATGTACATCCAGATGAAGATGCTGTTTTATCAACATTTGTCTAAGAAGAGTTAAAACTTGGGATATTCTTATCAGCTACCAGAATTATGCAAGGGATTCGGGATTCTTTTGATCTGCATACTGACAGAATGGGATCAAATCTGCACAAAAGCAGCTGGCAAAAGAAATATTGTGTTAAAAATGGGGCTGTAGGAAGAAAAATCCTTGCAGTTGGGTGGTGGCTCAGAAAGTTCCTGGCTGCTCCATTCTGATCCAGAGAGCAAAGTGTTCAGCCCTCCGTACCCTTCCCAGGGCACCTAGATTGAAACATACAACCGCTGCAGTACAGGGGGTTAAGAAAGAATACCAGAAACACTCCTTTGCACATTTCCCTTGCCAGCTCCAGCATGCACGTGTATTATTATTATTATTATTATTATTATTATTATTATTATTATTATTATTATTTATTAGATTTGTATGCCGCCCCTCTCCGTAGACTCGGGGCGGCTCACAACAATAACAAAGACAATGTAAGAACAAATATAATAATTTAAAAAACACTAAAAATCCCATTATTAAAAGCAAACATACACACAAACATACCATGTATAAACTGTATGCTGGCCAGCTGATTTTTGGCTCACACAGACACTCTGGGAGGGCATTTTTGGCTTCCAGAGTCTCTGGAGGGTGTTTTTACCCTACCATGGCTCCAGGGAGCCTTTAGAGCCTGAAGAAGGTGAAACACGAGCCTACTGGGCCCATCAGAAGTTGGGAAACAGGTCATTTCCGGCTTCCGGGGGGGTAGGGGTAGCTGTTTTTGCCCTCCCCAGGCATTGAATCATAGGTGTGGGCACTTGCACATGCACAATAGCGCTTGCACATGCTCTTTCAGTACTCGAGGAAAAAAAGGTTCGCAATCACTGGACTAGACTATAGGTTAGTCTCCATTTACTCACCACAGTTGGGACCAGCAATCTGGTCATTAAACAACGATGCTGAGTGAAACTGCAACTGTGGTTACAAACCTTACTTCAGTTGCCTATACTTTATTTGCAGACCTACGAAGAACATAAATGCTAGGACTCACCACAAAGTTGCTTCATTGCTGTCATAATTGTGAATGACCCTGAGAGGAGGCAGCCACCATCTGTTCTGCAGGCGTGTCTAAACCACCCGTAATTACAGGGTAATTAGTCCAGGAAGACACACACCACACGATAAAAGGAAAACCCAAAAGTTTTTATAAACAGAAAAACAGAAACAGCTCCCTTTTTAAATGTCAGAGGGATTTTCTGGTACACACAAGGCACAGGTTAAATGCAGTCCAATTGCTCACCCAATAACTGGGAAATTGAGTCGAATTCTAAAGTCCAGAGTCCACGCACACAATCCTGAAGAGCAAAAACCACGATGTTGACGAAACAATGAATCAGATAAACTGCCATGAGGCTAAAACACCAGGCTGCACTTTTATCTATAGCACTAATTACAGCAGCCCCACCCAACCACAGGTGGCCTCATTTTCTCTTGTAATAATCCTTCAGCTGTTGTCTCCTATGCATCACTCTACGCATGCGTGGATGTGTCATTAATTCTTATTCAGAATCCAGGGATGATACAGATGACTGATCTCCTCCTGGGCTGTCTGCCAAACTCTCCTCTTCCCTGTCACTCACGCTTCCTTGGTCAGAGGAGACTTCGTTGGCAGATTCAACTGGGAGCAAAACAGACCTGCGGCATGTGGATGTCTACCCCACATCCACCTCCACATTCCTTGGGGCAGGAGCTGGGGCAGAGCTGACCACAACACCATCCAAGCATTAATTTGGGGAGAATTTCAGCCCCGATTCCCTTTGCCAGTTTTACTGAGTTGTCTGCTTAGTACAGTGATGGCGAACCTATGAGTGCCACAGGTGGCATGCGGATCCATATCTACTGACACACGAGCTGTTGCCCTAGTTCAGCTCCAGTGTGCATGTGTGTGCTGCCCAGCTGATTTTTGGCTCACACAGAGCTCTGGGAGGGTGTTTTTGGCTTCCAGAGAGCCTCCAGGAGGATGGGGAGGTTGTTTTTACCCTTCCCCAACTCCAGGGAGCCTTTGGAGCCTGAGGAAGGTGAAACCACCATCCAAGCATTAAGTTTGGGGGAATTTCAGCCCCGATTCCCTTTGCCAGTTTTACTGAGTCTTGTCTGTCTAGTAGATGGTAGGAATCAGGAAAAAAAACCCAGACTTGCAGCATTGTCCCATAAATGCATCACCAGGATGCTTATGATGCTTCTCCAACTTTGCCACAATGCAGATCCTTGAATATACCACAGCTACCTTTCCATCCAACAGCAAATTTTGTGGCTGGCCATAAACACTGTGTCTAGTCCATTTCTTCACCCACAGCCCTATGCCTGACCCAGCACTTTATCTGGGGATGGCTTGGAGCCTCTATATACTTTCTTTTATAAAAGCAATCATAGTGGAGAGAGAAGGCTATTCTTTTCTCTCTTTTTTTAGTTTAAATTTCTTTATTGAGTTTTCACATATAATTCAAATCACACATTATTCTGTTTTACAGATTATAAACCATCTCTATTAAAATTCTTATCTTAGATTTTTACCTGTTACATTCCATTATATACATTATATTTCATACTTTTATATTCTAATAAAAAGTACATTCAATAACTGGTAAATAAAACTTTTTACAAGGTAGCTGTAGATTGTTTCCATTGTACTATTGCTTCTTATTAGATTGTTTCTATATTCTCTTTTGAACCCATTCATGCCATTTTTGCCATGTTCGTTTTGATTCCATGATTTTGTTTCTCTTGATTGAGTTAGTGAGTTCGTCCATCTCCAAGCATGTATAGATCTTATCTATAATTAAGTCTTCCGTTGGGGTCTGGTCATTTTTCCAGAGTTGTGCTATCGCGATTCTCGTTGCAGTGTTTATGTGTGTTGTAAGAAGCATTGAGAGAAGGCTATTCTTGTACATGTGCACACACATTACCAAAAGCCCTGACAGGGCTCGCCTTGCCAATGACTTCCCCCTTATTGGCTTGGTCATAGATTGCTGGTTCAAAGCGTCGACATTTTACCCGGGGCTTGCCGGGTGCATTTCGTTCTTCGGAGAGTGCAGATTTGGGAAATGTAATGAAAAGCTCCAGCTGAGCCTTTCTACTACAGCGCCCCAGAGTGAAGTCTTGGACTGTAGCAGCTTCAGCCTCAAAGTGCACATTTGGAGAAGGGATGGAGGATGGAAGCACCATTCTTTTAGAAGCCCGAGAAAGAAGAAGGGGGAGAAGAGGATGGCTTGACTGATTGATTCAGGAAATTTGGAATTACAGTGTTCCCTTGATTTTCGCGGGTTCGAACTTCGCGAAAAGTCTATACCACGGTTTTTCAAAAATATTAATTAAAAAATACTTCACGGTTTTTTCCCCCATACCACAGTTTTTCTTGCCCAATGACATCATATGTCATCGCCAAACTTTCATCTGCCTTTAATAAATAATTTTTAAAAATAAACTTTAATAAATAAACATGGTGAGTAATAATCTAAATGGTTGCTAAGGGAATGGGAAATTGCACTTTAAAGTGTGCCAAAAATAGTGTGTTTACTTCTGCATCTCTACTTCGCAGAAATTCGACTTTCGCGGGCAGTCTTGGAACGCATCTCCTGCAAAAATCGAGGGAACACTGTACTCTGGTATTGTTACACCAGTCAGTCTGCTTCTCTGGTTCTATTCGGGGAAGCAATCTTTTTCACCAAGGCAGAGGGGGTGACAGGCAATGCATTCCTCTTTCCTTAAATATTTGCCCATTTATTTTTATTTATTTTATTTATTTATTTATTACTTGGATTTGTATGCTGCCCCTCTCCGAAGACTCGGGGCGGCTCACAACATGTAGAAACAAATCATAAGTAATCAAACAATTTAAAATTGTAAAGATTTAAAAAAACCCATATACTAACAGACACACACACAAGCATACCATATATAAATTAAACGTGCCCAGGGGGAGATGTTTCAATTCCCCCATGCCTGACGGCAAAGGTGGGTTTTAAGAAGTTTACGGAAGGCAGGAAGAGTAGGGGCAGTTCTAATCTCCGGGGGGAGTTGGTTCCAGAGGGCCGGTGCCGCCACAGAGAAGGTTCTTCCCCTGGGGCCCGCCAACCGACATTGCTTAGTTGACGGGACCCGGAGAAGGCCCACTCTGTGGGACCTAATTGGTCGCTGGGATTCGTGCGGCAGGAGGCGGTCTCGGAGATATTCTGGTCCAGTGCCATGAAGGGCTTTAAAGGTCATAACCAACACTTTGAATTGTGACCGGAAACTGATCGGCAGCCAATGCAGACTGCGGAGTGATGGAGAAACATGTCTGTTTCCTTTCCACTCAACATTACCTATTGCACTTAAAATCTTGGACAATTCCCTGAGGCTTCCATGGTTCCTTTCTTTCTTATTTGAACTTAATGCACCAAGTTGTCCTGTGTGGACAAAGCTAATGCGGCTTGCTTGCTCGCTTGCTGAGCTCTTGGCACACTGAAAAGATTCATCTCTGTAAGGCATTGTTTCTCAACCTTGGCAACTTGAAGATATTAGGACTTCAATTCCCAGAATTCCCCAGCCAGCGAATGCTGGCTGGGGAATTCTGGGAGTTGAAGTCCAGATATCTTCAAGTTGCCAAGGTTGGGAAACACCGCTGTAAGGAATCTTAAAAGTATATAGATTTCACCTCAGAGCAGGACCTGCAGTATGCTATTCGTTGTTTTTTCTTTAGCAGAATGAGCCCAGCTTACTAGGCAGCAATTCAAATGTAGAGACATGTCTTGCGCTGCACTTATGCAGGTTTAGAATGTTGAAAAATTGTTTAAGGTCAGAAGGTGATAATAATAATAATAATAATAATAATAATAATAATAATAATAATAATAATAATTTATTACATTTGTATGCCGCCCCCTCTCCAAAGACTCTGATATTAGTAATTACTAATTACTAAGATATTAGTAATAGCAATAGCACTTAGACTTACATACTGCTTCACAGTGCTTTACAGCCCTCTCTAAACAGTTTATAGAGTCAGCCATCGCCCCCAACAACTTGGGTCCTCATTTTACAAACCTCAGAAAGATGGAAGACAGAGTCAACGTTGAGCCTGGTGAGATTCGAACTGCCAGATTGCAGGCATCTAGCAGTCAGCAGAAATAGCCTACAGTACTGCACTCTAACCACTGCACCATCTTGGCTTTCTATTTAAGTTGTCCAAGCTGCCAAAGAAATGCAGAATAGCTTTCACACAGAAATTTTTGTTCAGGCTATGATAGCTGGCTTCTTTGGATCTTAAATTTTCCTTCCATTGGGGATGCTAACTTGTGCAAAAGGCCATGTTGCCTCTAGATAAAGGGCTGTACATCTACTACTGAGAAAAATATCTGCATATCCTACTTTGGTTTCTACCTGTCATTGTACTTCCTTGCTTAAATTAGTCCATAAATTAAATTTTATATTGGGTGGAAGCTTCAATACGTTGGGAATTCAGTTTCACTGGAAGGATAGTTTTGGAAGAAATGGATTGTATCTGGTGATATTGCAGAAACTGGGAGCTCACTGAAATTTCTAGTTGTTAAAAAGTGGAGTTGCAACATAACTCCTTGTTCATCTCTTCTGATAGGACAATGCATTGCTGACTAAATGAATTTGTGCAATTTATTTGCATAAGAATTCTAATTATGTGAAAGAGTCAAATCGTCTTGACTGCTGTGTATATTATTTTGGCTGTTTTTATGGTTTTTATAGAAACATAGAAACATAGAAGACTGACGGCAGAAAAAGACCTCATGATCCATCTAGTCTGCCCTTATGCTATTTTCTGTATTTTATCTTACAATGGATATATGTTTATCCCAGGCATGTTTAAATTCAGTTACTGTGGATTTACCAACCATGTCTTCTGGAAGTTTGTTCCAAGGATCTACTACTCTTTCAGTAAAATCATATTTTCTCATGTTGCTTTTGATCTTTCCCCCAACTAACCTCAGATTGTGTCCCCTTGCTCTTGTGTTCACTTTCCTATTAAAAACACTTCCCTCCTGGACCTTATTTAACCCTTTAACATATTTAAATGTTTCGATCATGTCCCCCCTTTTCCTTCTGTCCTCCAGACTATACAGATTGAGTTCATGAAGTCTTTCCTGATATGTTTTATGCTTAAGACCTTCCACCATTCTTGTAGCCCGTCTTTGGACCTGTTCAATTTTGTCAATTGAGTTTTGGAGTTTTAAGCTACTCAGAGTCATTTGAGATGGGTGGTTATAGAGACTGAATAAAAAAATGAAGTGAATGAATGAATAAATACGAGATATATCTGGACTATATCATCATTCATGCTATTAAAATGAAGTCGTTCCAGCAATAAGAATCAAAATGTTAAGAACTGGAAGGGAGCTTAAAAATCGCCTCAGCCTAACCAATGGAGGATTACTGCTGCATCCATGACAAATAGATTTTGACACCTCCAGCAAAGGACGATCCATCGCCTTTCCAGGAAATCTCTTCCATTGTTGAACACTTCTTACTATTAAGAATTTCTTCTGGTGTCCAATCAAAATCTGCATCCCTGTATTTTGCACCCATGGTTTTTTTCTCTGTTCTTTCTTCCATATCTTGGGATAGTCCAAACTAAGTTGGAACAAAGAGCTGTTTTCACATACTGTTTTTTTTTTTAAAGTTTACTTGTTTATTCATTGTTAAAAATGGACAGAAGGGAAATTACCATAATTTCCAACAAATAAAACATATATTAAAGGCCTCAGATTGGGGAAGTCTGATTTAGGAATTGGTTAACAAAATTATTTCATGTGCACATCCTCAAATATTGGCAGAAAGCACTTTTGTCCTCACAAGAGAATTTTGACTCTGTGCGAAAGCTTATATGTAATATCTATTTAAAAGGAGAAAATGTTTTAATATTTTACTATACAGTGCCTCGAGTTGCTCTCCAAGGGAGGTGGGCAGTTCAAAAATGTGAAAAATAAATAAATAAATAGACAATAAACAGATGTGGCAGTATACCTATTTTAAATATGTGAGGCCACAACTGGACATTTATCACAATTAACTGAAGGAATTACATAGATTCTTGACACAATGCATTCCTGGCATGGAAGAAATCATTTTAATCATAATGCATATATTATCTTAATGTGAGGGGTGGCCATCGGTTTAAGCCCTATAAAGCTGACACAGCATCTCAGCCAAATTAATGGGGAAAGGCTGGCATGTGCTTCAGATGTGCTACATCCCTCCTCTTGGGAATAAGGTTTATGTTCACAAAGGGAAAGGGAAGACAGATTTATTCACTCAGTAGGGGATAACATAAATTGTGGGGTTGTAGAGAACTGCTAGACAGGTTAAAAAGACTAGAAAGGAAATTCTGGGAAAATCCTAAGTGAATTTGTGTGTGAGGTGAAGTTCTGTTGTGTCACTGCATTTAGGCCATGCCTAGGAGAATCTATAAATAATTGCATTTGGCTAGCCCTTCTGGGTTCAAAATATACATGGATAGATTGTGGTTATTTTCTGGAAGGACTTTCTTTTATCAACTCATTTCTCCTGGGGGAAAAGGAGGTTCGGAGCAATAAAGAATGATTGTTTAAGGCCTTCTGTACCAATATTGTTGTGTCCAGGGGACAGTTAGGCCTTGTACCTGCCCCACATTCCTTGGGCGGGAAAATACTGCAAGGTGATTGGTTGGCTCAGCCTGGCAGCCCGGCTTATATATAGCTGCCAGGCACAGCCATGTTTTGTCTTGTTCAGTTCTGTAAACCATTACTTCCTGTTTAATAAAGAACCGTTACTTACTGCAAGATTGAAGTCCTTCATTCCAGCAAGGATTTAACATCTGGCGGTTTTCCAAAATAATAATAATAATTATTATTATTATTATTATTATTATTATTATTATTCTAATTATTATTCTATACAATTTATTTATTTATTGTTAGAGTTGGAAGGGACCATGCGGGTCATCAAGTCCAACCCCCTGCCTAAGCAGGAACCCTATAGCATCCCAGCCAAATGGCAGTTCAATTTCCTCTTAAAAATGTCCATAGTATTGGAGTTCACAACATCCGCTGGTAGGTTGTTCCACTGGTTGATCGTTCTGACCGTCAGGAAGTTCTTCCTTATTTCCAGGTTGAGTCTCTCCTTGGTCAGCTTCCAGCCCTCCGGTGCCCTGGAGAATAAAGTGATCCCCTCCTCTCTGTGGCAACCCCTCGTATACCTGTAGACTGCTATCATGTCTGTTCTGGCCCTCCTTTTCTCTAGGCTATCCATGCCCAGTTCCCACAGTCTCTCTTCGTAAGTCTTGGTTTCTAGACCCCTGATAATTTTGGTTGCTCTTTTCTGCACCTTCTCCAGAGTTTCAATGTCTTTTTTGAAGTGTGCTGACCAGAACTGAACACAGTACTCCAGGTGTGGTCTGACCAGGGCGTAGTAGAGTGGTATTAAGACTTCCCTGGTCTTGGACTGTATTCCCCTGTTGATGCAGCTTAGGATTGTATTGGCTTTTTTGGCTGCTGATGCACATTGTTGGCTCATGTTTAGTTGATTATCCACCAAGAATCCCCATATCATTTTTCATTCTCCCACAATTTGTTGCAAACTCCAGATCTAACATATGTATTGAAACGGAGGAAAGGAAGCGGCTCAGGAAACGTTTTTGAAATGGAGAAATGGCAAAGAGGAAAAGGGTTACAAGAAAACTTGAGTTCAGGGCATTGAACTGCTATTTCCCTCTCTGCTTTTCCTTTCAAGAATCTCTTGTGAAAGATGCTTTTATAGTCAAAGAAAGGAAATGGGGGCTCGCTTGACTTGCATTGGCACATAACATGTATAGCAAGGTCTCTGATGCTGCCCATTAAGGTTTGGTATTCTGAACACCAATATATCCAGTCAGGGCTGCACTGCTAAGGCAGTTCCATTTTGGCTCTGTGTGTGTTTGTGTGTGTGCTCTTCATTGTGATAATTGTGATGGGGGGCTGAGCACATTTCATGAATCTTTCAGAGGTGCTTTGGGCTATGCCTTAGTATAAAACTTGCCTGCTATTAATTAAAGGAGTCGTTTCATGGGGGGGGGGGCAAGATTTTGCATGAGCTGCGCAGTTCAGCATAGTGAGGCTGGGTTTAATTAGTGGCAAAGAAATTCTGCACTTACACGAGGACCAAAGTTCTTCTTCCAGACCATTTTGGCATGATTCACAGCCCTGATGAGAAGATCCCAAAAAGAAATGAATTATTTTAGATATAAAATGGGGTGCATAAAATGAGTGAAAGATTCAATATGTTTTTCTTCCTAAAAGAAAAATAGAAAATTGTAAATACTCATTTAAAAAAAAGCAACATATGTACATAAAATTAATCCCTAAACTCAATCAGTGGTTTTACCAGGCCTATTGAAAGACAAAGAGATAAGGATTCCCACAAGGAAAACATCCCCACCATACAGAGTTATGCCTTCCTCCCAACTTCATTGTTAAAGGTTTCAAGCTGAACCCCTGCAGAGCAGAGCTTCAGGGGCCCTGGCCTTATAGGACTCAAAAGAAGCATCCTGGGAAATGGGTAGGATAGGAGGAAGGTGGTTTGGAAGCTCCAACCTCCCAACATTAAAAAGAAAAAGCACATCTCAAAATGTATTGGGGGAAAAACAAAGGAGCAATAAAAGTATAGGCCAATGATGGTGAACCTTTTTTTTGGCTCAGGTGCCGAAAGGATATGCGGACACGTGATATTTACGGGACCGTCTCCTGCCGCATACCTCCCAGAGACCAATAAGAGCTCACAGAGTTGGCCTCCTCTGGGTCCCGTCGTCTAAGCAATGCACATTGGCAGGACTGAAGTCCGGAGGTGGGGTTTCAAGGACTTCTGTGTTTTTGCAATGCTGCGATTTCGGTGAGGCTTCCCTCGTTGGGAAACCCCACCTCCGGACTTCCGTTGCCAGCGAAGCGCCCATTTTTGCGATACTAGGATTCCCCTTCTGGGATTCCCCTGCAGCATCGCCAAAACACGGAAGTCCAGAGGTGGGGTTTCCCATGGAGGGGAGCCTCAGGAGAATCCCAGCAGTGCAAAAGCAGGCCCTTCGGCTGGCGAAAGGGGTGAATTTTGGGCTTGCACGAATTAATCGCTTTTCCATTGATTCCTATGGGAAACATTGTTTCATCTTACAAACTTCATCTTACAAACTTTTCACTTTACGAACCTTGTCCCGGAACCAATTAAGTTCGTAAGACAAGGTATCACTGTATTATTATTATTAAACTCTCCCAAATAATGCAGAGGAATCATTGACCTAGAACAGGAGTCTCCAAAACCTTGGCAACTTTAAGCCTGGAGGATTTCAACTCCACCAGGCTTAAAGTCCTTCAGGATTGGGCATAGAAGTCAAATTAAATAAACTCCCAGAATTCCCCAGCCAGCCAAGCAAAGCTGGCTGGGGAATTCTGGAACTTGAAGTCCACCAGGCTTAAGGTTGCCAAGGTTGGAGACCCCTGGCCTAGAAGACAGATAGCTTTAAGATCAATGTGTTTTTCTTTGAGATTCCCTGAGATAATGGTCTTGTCTCTTCTCCGCCCTCTTTCTCCTTTCAGAACCTTCCAAGAGCGGTACAAAGACTAGCATGGCAGAGGTCCTGCCTAGAGATGGGCAGTGCTAAGGAGACGGAGGCTCTGCAGTTGCTGGACCAAGAAGCTGTTTCTGAAGATGCTCACAAGCCCACCACCAGCTCACCTTGTGGTTTTGGAAAAAACAGCTGCCTCCAAAACGTCAGCTGTGCAAGCGGCGATTTCACCATGAGGAACTGCTGCGTGAATGAACTCAGCACCAAAGACGGCACCATGGTGGATAACCCAAACCAGAAAGAGAAGGCTCAAGCTGTCGATCCAAAGTCTTCTGTAGATGTGGTTGTTGTTGCTGCTGCTGAGCCCCCCCTACTAAAAGACACAGGGGTTGGAGGAACTCCTCCGGAATCAAAAGGGGAAGCAGCAGCTCGCCACGGGTGGAAACAGAACAGTCAGCAGGATGAGACCATGGAGGTGGTCTCCAATAGCATGGTGACCACCTGCAGCTCTCTGGGGGGGAAAGTTAGCCCTGTTGCCGGAGAAGCGTGTAGGCATCTCCCAGCAGAGCCCTGCCTCAAAGGACCCAATAAAGACTCATCCGGTACACCAACCTCCCTGAAACACGTTGCATTTTATGAACCCGCCACAGGCAAAGCTGAGGAGGAACGAATCCAAACAAAAACAGTTCATTCCAAGTTGGCTTCAATGCTTCCCACCGGCCTGCAAAACACAAGTCAAGAGGGGCAGCCTCTTGCCTCTAAGGGAGATAAATCACACGTCAGCAGCATCACTTGCGAAGCTGTGGAATACGGGAAAGAAGATTCCAGAAATCTCTTTGGCTCAGGCGCTATGAAGGAGCCTGTTCTGGAATCCTCTAAAGCTGAAACCACATCGGAAAAGTCAGCCAGGTCCATTGCAGCAAAGAATCTGTTGAGTGATACTGAGGATAAAAAGTTCCCTGTTGCAGGGACTCCCCTACCTGGGAGCTCCTATCAAATGCCAGATGTCCCTGTCACCAGCATTTCTTACGAAGTCAAGCATCAAGGCACGCCAGGTGAATTAGAACCAAGGCCAGCTGCATCCATGGAAGAGAAAACAGGGCGCAGGGAACCAACCACGTCCAGCTGCAAAAGCCAGGACCAAACTCACGAAAAAAGGGGGGCAACGATTAGCATAGCTACAAGTGAGGACCATGCAACCCAGGGGGAGATGACATCTGTCGGACTTCTCACCCAGACCTGCCTATTGGAAGTCACAGCTCCTCAGCATGATGCTGGGACTCAGGTTGATAACCGGGTATCTTTGGTGTCTGTAGCCGTCAGCCCTATTAATCCGCCCGACGGTTCTTCAGCTTTCCCATTTCACACGAGAGGCTTAGGGGCTTCTGCTCTGAAGAGTCCCGGTCCAGAGGAGAAACCCACGAAAAGGGATGTGGAGATGCAAGTGTCCATCCCAGTGGAGACCAGGTCAGTGGCCACGGGACCTATGACGCCGGTAACCAAATCCCCTCAATCCTCCTATCCTGAAGTGCACGTTAAGGATGCCGAGGATGAGTCCTCGGAGCCGATACGGGAGGTCAGCTGGGATGAAAAGGGGATGACCTGGGAAGTCTACGGAGCCTCCATGGAGGTGGAAGTGCTGGGAATGGCCATACAGAAGCACCTGGAGAAGCAGATCGAAGAACATGGCCGGCAGATGGTGATGACCCCGCAAAGTACCCGCTCCAATTCTGTCAAGGCTGCCGCACGCAAGGGTGAGGTCAAGAGGCAGCCCGGTGTGTTCAGGGCGCTCCTGCAGAATGTACGACGGCCACGCTGCTGCTCTCGTGGAGGCCCCGCGGTGGAGTGAAATGCGTCCTCGTCGTTTTCTTGCATTTTTATGATAGCTGGAAAATGCAAATATTATGTAGTTTCTCAGGCAAGGGGGGGAGGGGAGGGAATAATCCCTTTTTAATGTTTTGAAGCTGTTATGTTATGGCATCTCTATCTATGACTCTCCAAGTGGCATGTTTTTAAAATGTTGGCAAAGTACTGAATTATAAGCTTGATAAGTTTGGCTGGAGAGCTTTGAGCCCCGCCCAGCGATAGGTGTTTTCATACACACCTGAAGAACTTACACATTCCTGAGAGCAGTGGTTTAGTGCCTGCTGCTGACATCCCAAGTGCAATTTTTATGCTGGATGTGTAATCTCCACAATGACAAAATAACAAAGCTCTCGACAACCTATTTATTATTATAGGATGGAGATCATCCTTGGGGTTTTGCTGCCCAACTGGTTCAGCCCTCTGATAGCCCACGTTTGTCATTTTAAAATAATCACACACGACTTTGCACTGAGATCTCTGAAACAAAGTCATCCAAGGTATAAGGGGATGGAGTTGGCCATCTCTAAGTATTTGGGAGCCACAAACAGAAGAAGCTCTCTCTTTAAATGAAGCATATTTTAAAACAACCACTGTTGTTTTAACCACACCAACATCTTTCTTGGTCCTGTTCCTAGACCAGTGATTTTCAACCTTTTTTGAGCCGCGGCACATTTTTTACATTTACAAAACCCTGGGGCATATTGAGCGGAGGGGGGGGGGGGGGGCTAAAAAAAGTTTGGACAAAAAAATTCTCTCTCTCTCTTCCTCCCCTTCGCTCTATTTATTTCTCCCTCCCTTTCTCTCCCTTCCTTCCTCTTTCTTTCTCTCTCTCTCCATCCCTTTCTTTCTCTTCCTTCCTTCCTCTCTTTTTTGCTCTTTATCTCTCCCTCCCTACCTCCCTCTATGTCTTTCTCTCTCTCTCCTTCCCTCCCTCTCTCTCTCTATTGCTCTCTTTCTCTCTCTTGCTTGCTTTCTCTCTTGCTTGCTTTCTCTCTCTCTTGCTTGCTCTCTCTCTTGCTTGCTTTCTCTCTGAGCTTCGCAGCACACCTGACCATGTCTCGCGGCACACTAGTGTGCTGCGGCACACTGGCTGAAAAACACTGTCCTAGACC
Source organism: Erythrolamprus reginae (assembly GCF_031021105.1). Lineage (NCBI taxonomy): Eukaryota > Metazoa > Chordata > Lepidosauria > Squamata > Dipsadidae > Erythrolamprus > Erythrolamprus reginae. The sequence continues at coordinate 100,878,371 of NC_091951.1, forward strand.
ACTGAAAGACCAATGACAGTGACAACTGGTTCACCTAGATAAGTAGATCCATGCGCATTTAGGTTGCTCCACTTGGAGGTCTCCTAGTGCTATTGTGAGAAATTCTCATTTCCTTCCTTAGCTGATGATTGTTGTTGTTGGTAGTTGTGGTAATAAGAAAAATGCAGTAGTAATTAATAACATAGTAGGCATAGTTGTCTGGATTCTTCCTTCTGTAACCCAGAGGATGCCATTATTTAATTCCATAACAGTCTGTGAATGCAGCGAAGTAGGAGCCACAACTAAACATTGTCTGTTACATATAAATCCACTTAACACACATGTGGATCTTTTAGTATACCAGAAACATGCTTTTCACAGCGGGTAATGGTCAGGTTTTATGGTTCTCCCTAGGAGTAATTCAGTGGGAAACTGCTTTTCTGAAGAGAATGGAGTATGAGTGGAATGCTTACCATAAATGTATAATACAGTGATCCCTCAATTATCGCGAGGGTTCCGTTCCAAGACCCCTCGCGATAATCGATTTTTCGCAATGTAGGGTTGCGGAAGTAAAAACACCATCTGCGCATGCGCGCCCTTTTTCCATGGCCGTGCATGCGCAGATGGTGGAGTTTGCGTGGGCGGCGGGGAAACCCCGATCTTTGTCTGCTCGCTGCTGCTGTGGCCGCCCAGCAGCTGATTTGCTCGGCGGCAGCAGCAAAGAGCCGAATCGGGCTTTCCCCTTTGCGTGGGCGGCGGGGAAACCCTGATCTTCGTCTGCTCGCTGCTGCTGCGGCCGCCCAGCAGCTGATCTGCTCGGCGGCAGCAGCGAGGAGCCGAATCGGGCTTTCCCCTTTGCGTGGGCGGCGGGGAAACCCCGATCTTCGTCTGCTCGCTGCTGCTGCGGCCGCCCAGCAGCTGATCTGCTTGGCAGCGCAGCAGCAGCGAGCAGACGAAGATCGGGGTTTCCCCGCCGCCCACGCAAAGGGGAAACCCCGGCTCCTCGCTGATGCCCCCGCTCGCCCGCCCACCGCCCGCCAGCAAGAGGGGGAGAGATAGAGAAAGAGAGAGAAGGAAAGAAAGAGATGAGAGAGGGAGGAAGAGAGTGTGAGAGAGGAAGAAGCAAGATAGAGAAAGAGAGAGAGAAAGAAAGATGAGAAAGGAAGGAAGAGAGTGACGTCATCGGGTGGGAAAAATCGCGATATAGCGTTTCGCGAAGATCGAGATCGCGAAAATCGAGGGATCACTGTATTTTGCATTTACTTTGATCCAAAGAAATCCAAGGCCACATAAATGCAAATCTCAAGTTCTAAGCATCGCTGCTTGGAAATAACCTTATATTTCTTAGAGCACATATTTGATGTTGGAATGGTCCAACATCAAATATTCAGCGCAAACATACTTCGCCTAATTCCTAAATCACTGGGGCTGCCCCTTTCCTTAATAAGAAAGTAAACTCCTTTCTGATTTTAAATATATTTAACCATTTGGAATTGAATTCAATCCCCACTTTTCCGTTTACAATATCCAAGCACTGGAGGCGGCTTGCAATTTAAAACTGCAGAATATTCAACGTAATAAAACCCACGTAACTAAACTTTAAAAATCAGTTTTACTTAAATCAGTTAACTGTTGAAAAATTGACCAAAACAATGTTCTTTTTTCCATTTTCCATTTATGGAACCCGCTAACTCGAGAAGCCAGAGAAGCAGTCCTGGATAGTTAGACATGGAACCCAGAGAAAGGCATTGAGTAGCACCTTTGCCACTTAAAAATAATAATAATAATAACATGTTTGCTTTCATGGAGGATCGAGGCTTAGTTCTTAGTGAACCAGTTGTATGTCAAGGTTTGGTCCCACTTTCTTTACCACCAGTGATTTGCTATGGTAAGTGTGCACATATTTCTCAAATGCGATTCCTCTCTGTAAAGCTGTCCCAATCCTTCAGAAATCTTTTTGTTTCTGCAATACCCAATGGGGATACCATGATAAGGTGGAGGCTGCTTAGGAGACATTCCCTGAGTCTGCTTTTAGGCTAAGCAGAGCAAGTTTATTAAGTGTTGTAAGCACCGTGCAAACTGAGTATTTTCTCACGTGCCATTTAAAGAAAAATGATTGATGGGGTAAGGACCAGCAGCCTTACTTTCTAAATTACTGACAGTTATGCTGTTTTACCCCGTAGATCCAAAACAGGACCTTTGTTTTGCTACAACAATCTTGCACGGCTGTGCTTGTAAAGTATTACTTCTTTGATGTAGCCTGAAAAGATAAAGTCTTTGGAGATAACATTGAGGGAGTTACAGTAGCTTTGGAGCTGTACATCTGATTGGGAAGTTTTCACAGTATAATGCAGGACCTCAGCTCTTAAGACCTCTGAAGATCTATTTTCTTTCCATTCCCCGATCTTTTAGGAACTAAGGCCAAGCCAAAAATTGCATGTATGTGAGGTTCTAATAATCCAGCAGACGTGGTAGATAAATCCACAGTAACTGAATTTAAACATGCCTGGGATAAACATATATCCATCCTAAGATAAAATACAGAAAATAGTATAAGGGCAGACTAGATGGACCATGAGGTCTTTTTCTGCCATCAGACTTCTATGTTTGATCATTCCCATTGGTCTAGCCACACTGATTACAGGTGATAGAACCTGTGAACCAATACATGTAGAAGCCCTTTTCAAAAATGGTCAAAGACCTGTAATATTGTAGAAGCAGAGATGGCTACTGCATTCATTTATTTGTCCATTCCACATAGACAAGTTTCCCTCCTGTCATGGTGTTTTTCTTGCCAATAACATTCCTCCACATCACCTCATATATCCAGGAAGTAATCTAATCAAACAACTTCAAGCAAATAACCCAATTCATAAAGTATAATTCACATCTAGGGATGTGCATCACTTTGGATCCGAAACTAAGATGGCGATGCGTAGTTGGCAGGGCACACATGCCAAATCTGTTGGTGTCATCTTCCATCTTTTCTGGGTTTGCATCGTGGCCATACGATACTAGAAAAATATGGCTGAATTGAGGCATTTAGGCCAACTCTAAAGCACCTTCCTGCATATTATTGATGACTCCTGAAAACATATTTTCCTTGGTTGTCATGCAATACAAGCCCAGGCCAAAGATGCAACTGCTTTAAGGAGGGACTTTAAAGAAGTATGATCTGCATGCCCACATCTACTCTGAAGCCAATGTTTAAACATTTTGACAGCACCAAAACTTTACACATAGCTTTTTTGTATGTATAGACATTACCTTAGTATGAGTGTGGATTTACATTCTGTTTGTTTTGCACAGAAGGTGGGCAATTTAGAGCAGAAGTGTCCAACCTGTGCCCCTCGGACTGCACGGACCCCTGGACAGCTACTAATGCGGCCCCTAAAACTAAAGGAAGTTTGTCATTTATATACATTAACTATGTTTTTTATATATATTTATATATGGCCCAAGACAATTCTCTTCACTCAATGCAGCCCAAGCAAAATAAAAGGTCAGACATGCCTGATTTACAGCGATAGGTCAAAAGAAACTGAGCTATTCCTAAAAGAACAAAAAAAATGTAGACAAAATATTTAATCGCTCTTGGTCCGCAGGGTATCAATAGCAGGGGTGAAATGTTCCTGGTTCGCTCATGCCTGTCCATCGTCGGAGAGCTGGTCGCGAAGAAGAATAGAATAGAATAGGCAAAGTATGATTGGACACACAAGGAATTTGTCTTGGTGCATATGCTCTCAGTGTACATGAGGGATAAGGGAGCGCGAGGCTCTGCCCAGACGCCATTTGGGTTCTTTTACCCACTGTACACGCACAGAATGCTTTGTGCATGCGCAGAGGGTAAAAAACCAAATGGCGGCGTATGGGCAGGTGGGCAGAGCCTTGCACTCCTTTCAACTGGCTTGCCAACGACCGACAGGCACTAGCCAATCAGAAGCATTTCACCCCTGATCAATAATCCCCTCAGGCCCAAGGTCTGGGCCTCTTGCATGTCAAAACGTTATAGCCTAGATCAATGATGGTGAACTTTTTTTTCCTTGGGTGCCAAAAGAACGTAGGTGTGCGCTATCGTGCATGCGCGAGTGCCAATACCCATAATTCAATGCCTGGGGAGGGCGAAAACAGCTTCTCCCGTCCCCCCGGAGGCCCTCTGGAGGCTTTAAAAGGCCTATTTCCCAACTTCTGGTGGGCCCAGTAGGCTCATGTTTTGCCCAATCCAGCCTACAAAGGCTTCCCTAGAGCCGGGGGGGGGAAGGTAGAAACACCCTCCCGCATCCCCCCGGAGACGCTCTGGAAGCCAAAAACGCCCTCCCAGAGCCTCTGTGGGAGCCAAAAATCAGATGGCAGGCACAGACATGTATTTTGGAGCTGAGCTAGGGCAACAGCTCATGTGCCAGCAGATACAGCTCTGTGTGCCACCTGTGCCATAGGTTCGCCATCACTGGCCTAGATATTGAATTGATGGTGGGTTTTCTATATTGACCTGGACCTCTTGCAGCATGACTGGCTGGCAAGCATCGCTGAGGCCCATGGATGTCGTTTTAGACCTCACATCAGGGTCCTTAGACCACCAATCCATTTGCCTGAGAAACTAATCTTTGGGAAGAATTCATGTCTTGTGCGTGAATGGGCGATTTGATGTGCATCTTGTGTGCACTTGAAGATTGCATGGACATATATGTATTTTTGCCTCTTTGCATTCTACACTGTTTTCTCCATAGAACAAAGAGGTCTGTTGCCACCTGAAAATTGGCAAGTGTTATATTCCAGATTTTTTTTTCCCCAAAGGGTTTGTGTGGGCTGAAATATTTTATTCATATGTGTCAGGATATGTATGGGGGCTTTAAAAATTGTTGTTTACTCTGGACCAAATTCTTGTTTTTTCTTGTTGTTCCTCCTCCTCTTTTTTAATCTCTTTTTCCTTCTGTTACTAATATTTGGGATTTTGTACTTTTCCCGTAAATGGTACAATTTGAACCAGAACTGTGTCTGACAAAAAAAGCTGATAAATTGAAATGAGAATGGTAATGTGGGGAAGACCCAGCTTATTTTTTTCTTTTTTGGTGGTAGCTTTCTAGATAGTTACATCAACTCTCATTTCAAAGGAGCTTCCAGTGGGAACTATAGTGCCAAAAATCTATTTTAAATTGCATAGAAGAGTTTTCATTTTCACTTACTATTGTGATTGTTTTTCCCTGTCTGGGCTGTTGATAACAGGAAAAAAAATGAACAGATCAAGTTTGCTCATCATGAAAAATAAGCAAAGTTCTGCTGAATTTTCTTCTTCAGGAAGTCCTGCCATGAAATAAGGGGAACATTGACCCATTATACTCTGAATGGAGATGAACTCTTTGAGTCTAGATAATGGAGGGTATGTCCCCAAAAGAAATACTTTCTGTATATCTCTCTGTATCTCTTCACTAGCAGTTGATTGACAACATCAGTGCTTCTCAAAGGGTGGGGTGTCCTGCCCCCCTGAGGGCATGTGAAGCAATGTCAGGGTTTTTTGCACTGAACAATAGCGCACAGCATAGAGCAGGAAATATGAAGTGCAGATAACAAATCCTTAAGAGATACCAGAGAAAAATGTTTAACATGGATGAAAAGAAAGGAGGAGAGAGACGGAGATAATGAGACAAACATAACTCTCCCGAAAGCTAAGACAAGGAAATAGACGAAGTGTATGTAGCGCTTGGCTTCACTGTGACTACAGTGAGAGACAAGGAAAGACCAGTATGTTTATTGTGTCTAAAAATGTTGGCACCGAACAGCATGAAGCCAAATAAATTTAAGGCGTCACTTAATCACATTACACCCCAATCACGCTGATAAGCCGCTTGAGTTTTTTTAGTGAAAATGTGCCGAATATTGCAAACAATCATCCCGACAGAGAGTTGGGGGGTGCACACAATGTTTGCTTCTTCCTGGGGGGGCTTAATAGAAAATAATTGAGAAGCACTGGACAACATGCAGCATCCATTCATTTATTCAAGTCTAAATGGATTGGCCTTTCCTTCCTTCCTTCCTTCCTTCCTTCCTTCCTTCCTTCCTTCCATCCTTCTTTCCTTCCTTCCTTCCTTCCTCCTTTCCTTCCTTCCTTCCTCCTTTCCTTCCTTCCTTCCTTCTTTCCTTCCTCCCTTCCTCCTTTCCTTCCTTCCTTTCTCTCCTCCCTCCCTCCCTCCCAAATATCCGTTTGCAGTTAATGAGTCCTACTTAAACTCCGGTCTGGAGTGTAAAAATCTCTTCACCAAACCCTCAAAAACTAGGCTGCATTGTGTTCCTGTGGTGCAAGGATGTGTTTCCTTCTGATGATTGGGAAAAAAAGCTTTTTGAATGTTGGCTTTTCTCCAGACAATGAAGATTAACTCATTTGCAGAATTGGGGGTGAGTGGGTGGCATTATTTCATCTCTAAGTAGCTTTTAAAATCTTTGTAAACAATGCAAGCGTATGAATGGTTTGGCTGTCAGCTATCTTGCACAAGAGAGAGAGAGAGAGAGAATCTATGTCAGGTTTCTCCAACCCAGTGTTCTCCAGAGGTGTCGGACTACACAGCCCATCATCTCCAGACAGCCTTACTCTTGGACGACATCTGGCTGATGAAAAAGTCTTAAGCTCCTAGCGGCTTTTAGCAGGCATTTGCTTCAAGTACAAATGTTAGCACTAGGTTTGATACACAGGGAAGTGTGGAATTATTGCACTGACTTAGCAACAACACTGCCTGCATAAAGCTACACCTAAAGTGTATCGGGCTGGCAAGCTCTCCTCCACACATGGAGCAGGCCTTTCGGAAGACCTGCTGGAGGATGGACTCTCAACCCTTCAGCCAGCTGCATTCCTGGGTTCCCGGAGTGCTCGGTGTTCACAAGTAGCCTTCCAGTTGCAGATACATGATCCAGGTTGTCTTGAGATTTCACTTGCCTGGCAGGTCAGGGCATGGGCTCGACCCACAGACTCAGGCATGCAAGAGGAGAACTGAGGAAGAGGCATCCAGCGTGGAAATACAAGCCTTGGTGTTGAAATCTACTATGCCTAGAATGGGAAGCGCTGCTCAGGCTCTGGCCAATGGACTTTCGCCCTCCTCAGAATTGAGGGGAAACCTACACAACCCCTGGAGAACCTTCCCACGTCCTGCTTTGTGTGCTGTCCTCAGTATGGTGTTTGCGTGCCATATGGATTTATAGTACCAAGCAATGCTGAATTGTTAAAAGAGTGATTTTGCCTTTTGATTTCTTTCCCCTCGCCACCACCTTTCTTTATATCTTTAGGGTACTACTTGTAAAACTAACTGTTGGATAATAAAATTTTCTCCAAAATACCCAAACCTGACACAACAATCAACATTTTTTTTGTTGCTCAAAAAGTTTTCTTTGTATTTGTCAAGGGGTTTGGGGGGGATGGTTTCCCTTTAATGGGCTGAAGTTCTGAATATTCTCCCTGCTGAGAAGGATGAACATTGTGTTGAAAGGCTCTCAAACATGATCCATTGGCAGCTTCTAGAAAGAGCTGCAGAAAAATCATTTCAAAAAGAAGTTCTTCAAATTACAAGTTTATCCTCTGTTCAAGTCATGAATTGCAAATTTATTTATTTATTGGATTTGTATGCTGCCCCTCTCCGTGGACTCGGGGCGGCTAACAACAGTGACAAAAACAGAATGTAAAAATCCAATACGAAAACAGCTAAAAACCCTTGTTATAAAACCAATCATACATACAAACATACCATGCATAAATTGTAGAAGCCTAGGGGGAAACATTATCTTAGTTCCCCCATGCCTGACGGCAGAGGTGGGTTTTGAGGAGCTTACGAAAGGCAAGGAGGGTGGGGGCTATTCTAATCTCTGGGGGGAGTTGGTTCCAGAGGGCCGGGGCCGCCACAGAGAAGGCTCTTCCCCTGGGCCCTGCCAACCGACATTGTATAGTTGACAGGACCCGGAGAAGGCCCACTCTGTGGGACCTAACTGGTCGCTGGGATTCGTGTGGCAGAAGGCGGTCCCTGAGATAATCTGGCCTGGTGCCATGAAGGGCTTTATAGGTCATAACCAACACTTTGAATTGTGACCAGAAACTGATCGGCAACCCATGCAGACTGCGGAGTGTTGGTGTGACATGGGCATATTTAGGGAAGCCCATGATTGCTCTCGCAGCTGCATTCTGCACGATCTGAAGTTTCCGAACACTTTTCAAAGGTAGCCCCATGTAGAGAGCGTTACAGTAGTCGAGCCTCGAGGTGATGAGGGCGTGAGTGACTGTGAGCAGTGACTCCCGGTCCAACTAGGGCCGCAACTGGTGCACCAGGCGATGTCACACATGTCCACATTGGCTGGCATTTCAAATTCATGCAGGCACCAAAAATGGAGCATTCCCATTTTTCTTGTACCTACAAACTCACTGATACCAGGGTTAAAAAAAATATCCCAGAACCTTTTTCCTTTCTTCTCATAGTAAGAATAGAATAGAATACAATAGAATTCTTTATTGGCCAAGCATGATTGGACACACAAGGAATTTATCTTTGGTGCAGATGCTCTCAGTGTACATAAGAGAAAAGACATGTCTCAAGAATCACGAGGTACAACACTTAATGATTGCCTTACGGCAGTGTTTCTCAAATAATGGGGTGGGGCCCCCTGGGGGGACATGGAGCAATGCCAGGGGGCACGTGTCACCCCAGGGAATATGCGTGGTCCCTGTCAATTGATTCCCCTAACCGAAAACGGGCTCCACTGAGTTCCCTGGGACTTACTCCCAGGTAAGTGACTAGAGCAGCCTTCCCCAGCCAATAGTTTGCTTGCAGCTTATAATAAGTAAAATAATAAATATTAACACTAAAATTCCTTTGGGGCCCAGGTCGGAGAGTGGAGGGGGGGATGTGAAATGTTTACTTCTTCCTGGGGGAGGTGTAAGAGAAAATAATTGAGAAGCACTGCCTTAGGGTACAAATAAGCAATCTTGGGAATCAATATAAGGATACAAGCAACAAGTTACAGACATACAGCCATAAGTGAGGAGATGGGTGATGGAAACCGTGAGAAGATTAATAGTAGTGCAGACTTAGTATAGTTTTGACAGTATTGAGGGAATTATGTGTTTAGCAGAGTGATGGCATTCAGGAAAAAACTGTTCTTGTGGCTAGTTGTTTTGGTGTGCAGTGCACTATAGCAAAGTATTGAGGGTAGGAGTAAAACAGTTTATGTCCAGGATGTGAGGGGTCAGTAACTACTTTCATGGCCCTCTTGTTCAGTATACAGGTCCTTAATAGAAGGCAGATTGGTAGAAATTGCTTTTTTCTGTAGTCCTGGTTATCCTTTGAAGTCGGTGTCTGTCTTGTTGGGTTGCAGAACCAAACCAAACATACAAAGGTGCAAATGACAGATTCAATAATTCCTCTGTAGAGCTGTATCCGCAGCTCCTTGGGCAGTTTAAGCTTCCTGAGTTGGCTAATATTAAAATTTAGCCTAAGAAATATTTGTTTTCTTATGATACCCAAAGAGGAATTGCCTTATTCCATCTTATAGTGGCAACATGCCTTTCAATCCCACACATTGTTGGCGAGCCAAAATGTGAAAGCACATATAAACAATACAACACGTTAAGAAAATAAGGCATGTTTGCTGGTATAGTTCTAGCTCATTTCCAAGCATCTTAATAATAAAGGTTTAGAGCTTTTTTCCTGAGAATAAAATGTTTTGATATGATCACTACTTTGTGTAGAATCTTTAGGGGGGGAAGGAAACAATTGTGTGCAATTATTTTTAAAGATATCGGAGTTTTCCATGAAAACCACCATCTTGGCACCTTGTAATAAAGTAGCAAGAGACCGGGATCTTCTCCTGCAATGGTGAGATGATAGGATAAGAGCCTGGATAGTGAAAGTGTCTACCCAGAGACTGATAGTGTCCATAAGTTAGTTGTGACTTCTATTGACTACATGGACAAGCTCCTGCTTCACTGGCTCAAAGTCATTCTGTTACACCCCATTAAAGCAGGACCAGAACTTTTAGTGACCAGTAACTAAGTTCCATATTTTCAGTCATTACACTATCTTCATACTAAACTTTTATTTTCTGTCTTGTGTCTATTGAAGTATTTTGTTTTACTGAATACCCTAACAATTTTGTGTAGTAGCCGCATGTATGTATCTTTCACCTGGATTCCTAAGCCCACAGGTCGCTGGACATTAATGGCCCAGGAAAGGTTCTTCCAGTTGTTCAGTTCCATGATCTTGTTCAGTCTGATCTTTGCTTCTGGTTTAGAGGAGATGTGGTATGGTTTAAGGTGCAGACCTTGAGTTAATTCAGGCCACAGGGAAGGGACTATCCCAAAGTTTGTATAATTTATTTCATTAGTATTTCAGCATCTTCAGGTTACAGCTGCTATATATTTGGGGCAGTGCTTTGCCAGAAGGAAATGAGCACGGTCATATTTCTGTAGTATTAATGGAAACGTTTCCAGAGTCTAATGATCCCTTGAGGTTCCCTTGCAGCATTAGCTTATTCTTCCTATGATTGTCTAAAGCAGCTTTCAAGGGCTCTTCCCAATTGTTTATTTCCTGCTGAGCATCTGCTTTGTCCGGCTGAAAATAGTAAAATCATATTTAAGAATTCATGATTCTGTGGGTTACAAATGATAGATAACAATAGTTTTGGATCGCCGCACAATATAGACACCGTATCCCTAGGTTTTATCCCTGGATATTTTATTTAAAAAGCCACATCTTACACAGTTTTCTACTACCCACCAGCTGACATCCTTACATATAAAAGCTGGAAGACAGTTCTAACAGCAGATCTATAGCAGAAAAAAGAGGACATACAATTGTTGAAGCTGCTGCTTCTGTTCTATCACAAAACTGCTCTCTCCAACATGGTGGTCTCCAGATGGACTGAAAATTCATTTCTCAGAATCTCTAGCCTTTGTCTACACTAGTGTATTCCCAGCCCACCTACAGGGTCCAAAGTTGGGGGAGGTTGTTAAGGATGTGAAAAGCATTTTCTTTCAGCAGGTGTTGATCCAGAACACTACACTGCTAGAGCACAGCACAGATGAATGTGAGTCTTTCCACTCTGTTTTCAAATACATACTTTGTCATCTGGCATCTTTGTAAACAGCCAAGCACAGTGTAAACTATGGCTGTGATCGTGTGAACATAAGGCAGGCTTCTTCATGCCATTCCTTGTAGAGATTGCAAAGGCCTAACAACAAAAGTGATGTAAAACTGAGCAGCACAAGCCCAAATTCTTCATGAAAATCAGTTTATCAGTAAGGGGTGAACCAGAGAAATGGGTGTACAGATATAGAGTAGCTGTATCCTTCCGATAATTTCATCTTCAGGAAGAAATTGTGATAACCCACAACTTTGTTCCAGTAGTGCTGGCTTCGTAAGTTACAGAAATCCAAGCATTGTGATTTGTAAACTATTGTTTATGATATGTTATGAACCAAACTACTGACGTTTGCTCAGTGATCTATAACCTAACCACAAAGTGCGGATCCAACTTATCAATCCTTAAGGTTTTAGTTTAGAGGGCAGAAATTCTGTCCAAAATAGAAAAAGCCTTCATAAATAAAGGACAGGACAGCAGATAATTTCCATTTGTCATTGTATATGTTACTCACAAATCAAGCAGAAGGTGAAAGCAAGGCTTGACTTGCCACCCAGGAATGTAAAGATAATGCAACTCGTTATTAATACTTTCCATATGTGAAAATATCTATTACCTTATTAAAAACCCATAGAGATAGAAGATGTTAGCTTATTCTTAGTAAAGCAAGTAATGTAATTACTTAGAACAAAGGATACCCTACCTAAAAATATTCATCATGCAAAAAATGTGCAAAAAATGTGATAGGTATCTTACTTTCAGTTTAGCAGGAAATACGTTTTGTGGACCATCAACCATGTTTTCATCCAGAGAGTTCAGGCTGTAATACAAAAAAGCAGCTTGACTGTCCTAAGAACTCTTTATCATCTCTAGCTACAAGTCTCCATAACCCCGTTATTGCCTCCACTAGTTCTGGAGACCTCCTTTGGTTTCTAACTTTTAGCAATGTGGGAAATTTGACACCTCAATGACAAAAGTAATATTGGGGGGGGGGGTGTCAAAGAGATTTCAGAAACTGTAAGAGATAAAGCTTTGAATAAAGCAGTCACATCAGCACAACCACATCAATCACAATCACATTTGCATAGATGATGATTAATTAAAGATTAAATTCATCATACTACCTGGCTGTTTCAGAACCGGCATTTTCCTCAAAGCCAAAGTTCACAGAAGGATCCAAGGAGAAACCAAGCACAGGATTAGCCCTGCAGAAGAATGTTTTACACATGAATGTCTTATGTATCAAATCCTATGGCCAGCAGAGAATGCCATAATTCAGCATTTGGCAGCAAACATGTCCTACAGATTAGATTAGATTAGATTAGATTAGATTATTAGAGTTGGAAGGGATCTTGTAGGTCATCTAGGCCACTTACTCTGTGTAGCAAACAAAAATAAAATAGAATAAAACTTGTTGTGGTTAGCTCTGGCCCAGCTCCTGCCCCAAGGACTGTGGATGTGGGGGAGACATCCACATGCTGCCGGCCTGTTTTGCCCCCCCGCCGGTGGAATCTGCTGATGAAGACTCTGACCAAGAAGACATGAGTGACAGGGAGGAGGAGAGTGTGGCAGACAGCTCAGAAGGAGATTAATTATCTAGCTCCTCCTTGGATTCAGAACAAGAGTTAATGATACAGCCATGCATGCGGAGAGCGATGCATAGGCAACAACAACTGAGAGATTATTATCAAAGAAAATGAGGCCACCTGTGGTTGGGTGGGGCTGTGGTAATTAGTGAGGCTGCTATAAATAGCAGCCTGTGGGTTTGGCCATTGTGGAGGATTATCTGATCGTTGTGTTTCATGACTGCTTTACTGACTTTGACCTTTTGTGTGCTGATTTTTCTCCGCTTTGAAACTAAACCAGAGCAAAGGGTGTTTCACTTTGTGAAAGAAGGACTGTGAATTGCCTCACAGCTGCAAGCTAAGTATCACAGAACTGATAAGGGACTTGTACAAATTATCAGTTTGTTTGGAGACCAGTGCTCTTTGCTATACCAAAAGAGGGCTTAGTTTCAGTGAATTTTCATTATAAAGAACATTGTTTTGAATTTTCAAACATGTGTGTGTCTGAAATTTGTACCTCTGAATTTTTGGGAGGAGTCTACCAGAGAGCCCGACAGAACAAAAACTAAAAACAAATCCTAGCAAAATTAAAAATGCAGGCAACCAATAAACCACCACCCAATCTAACACAACCAAGAAGCGCATCCCTCCACAAATCAGGGCTTCTGTCACAAGCTAGACCTGCTTCTCTCCAAATGAAGCAAACTATTCCCGGTGCCCACATACCCTTCTGTATTATACTTATTGGTCCCAGGGATGGCAGATCCTTGCTGTACTTCTTTGGCTGAGAAATGTGAAGCCACCTTCAAAGCTTTGAGTGCCTTCAACTTCCTTGTATAACTGCAAAAAAAAAAAAAAAAAAGGAAGTTTGTACCAAATTAGCAAGTGGGTTGAAGGGAATCTTTAATTGTAGAAGAATAGACTATATGAGGGAGGTTGCTGCATTGGCTTTTACTGAGATGGAGCTACTATAGTAGGACAAAAGAGCTTGCAGCCCTAGAGAAAATTCTGGGTGCATTGAATTCACCCAGATTCTGCTCACGAATTTGGGGGGGGGGAGACATGGAGAAATTGAGCTGATAGGGAAATTGTACCTTTTCCTCATGCCAATTATTGTCCCAATCAGGAGGAGGAGGAGGACGAAGACAGCTGCGGCCAATCCTATAATAATACCAAACAACTCCATCCCTTTCTCAGGTTCTTTTGTAACTGCAGGACCCTGAGAACATACAAATGTGTCACAATAGCTCACTAGGTATAGAGTCCATTCTACCTTTCCCCATCCTGATCCTCCCCATATCAAATTGCAACTCACATTGTCTGCAGCAGACTCATATTAGTCGAGCACCATGTAAGCTACAGTCTAAACATCGGGAAAATGCTAATTTTGGGGAGGCCGATGGGTATTACATAGCTAATTTTAGCTAATGCTAAAGGCTATACAGTGTTCCCTCAATTTTCGCGGGGGATGCGTTCCGAGACCACCCGCGAAAGTTGAATTTCCGCAAAGTAGAGATGCGGAAGTAAATACACTATTTTTGGCTATGAACAGTATCACCAGCCTTCCCTTAACACTTTAAACCCCTGAATTGCAATTTCCCATTCCCTTAGCAACCATTTACTCACCATGTTTATTTATTAAAGTTTATTTTTAAAAATATTTATTAAAGGCAGATGAAAGTTTGGCGATGACATATGACATCATTGGGTGGGAAAAACCGTGGTATGGGGAAAAAACCCGCAAAGTATTTTTTAATTATTTTTTTTGAAAAACCGTGGTATAGACTTTTCGTGAAGTTCGAATCCGTGAAAATCGATGGAACACTGTACTGGGAAGTTGTGGGAGGAGGGAGAAATCACTGAAAATAGTGATTTCCATAGTGTTGTCAAGAAAATTGCACTCCTGTGCCCAAGGAGCCATTAGGTGCCAAATTTGATTTGAGAAGGACTTTTTGTAGACAGAACTCCTCCATCCTAGCTGCCCTCCAAACCTTTTGGATTACAATTCCATCATCGCCACCCAATGTGGCTAATAAGAAGGGAATGCAAAAATTGTAACCTAAAGTTGCATATGTGCCATTGCTGGATGCCTATTTCTCCATGTGAAACTTTGGCTTCCCCTATACGGCTTCTCTCTTAGCTGTTTTGCTCACTTCTGGCACAAAATTATTGTCTTCTCTAGTCATACAAATTGCTACTTTCGTTCCTACTTTTCTGTTTTCTTTTCAAATTCTGAATTCGGAAGCATTAGAAAGATAAGAATTCTCACAATGACCAACAAGCCAAGTTCCATAAGTTGGTTGAACTCTTTCTGGTTTCTTCGAATGAGCCTGGAGAAAAGATATTTTGAAGATGATTAGGAAGTGTTTCCCAAGAGCCATTTGGTATTGGCAACAATATAATTAAGCATGAGTTGTTGTTTTTTTAAAAAAAAAACCTGAAAAGACAATGTATAATCTTATACATTATAAATTAAATGAAAATATACTGTTCTAAACTTCTTAAATGAAGGACTGGAGTAAATTATATCATTAAGAAAAAAATAAATAACTGAAACAGCACTTGAAAATTGCTTGGATATTTTTCATCCAATCATCTTAGTTTCTAATGGAATTTAACAGAGATGCTAAATGGCAAGTGAGTGGAGTATAATTTTTAGAAACTTATGAAAAAATGAAACTTAGTGCCTCTGCTGATCCTCCTGTGGGTTTTTTGTATGTGTGTCATAATGCTGAACTTTCCACCACTAATTGCTTCCTCAACCTCAGCCTTCCTCTGCATTATTTTTCCTCTGTTTTCCACAAGACTTTCATTTTAGCTCCATATACACTGATACATTTAAATGTTTTGCCCAGGTTAAAATTTCATGGGGGGAGAAGTACTGGGGCTAAAATATCGTTTAGAACAGTGTTTCCCAACCTTGTCAACTTGAAGATATTTGGACTTCAATTCCCAGAATTCCCCAGCCAGCAAATGCTGGCTGGGGAATTCTGAGAGTTGAAGTCCAGATATCTTCAAGTTGCCAAGGTTGGAAAACACTGGTTTAGAAGGTGTGGGGTGATTCTTAACTTAAATTATTGGGGTTGGGAATGAGGGACAAGGTTTGCATCATTTAAAGATCCCCACCTTTTCTTTTTAATTTGGCCACTTACCCCACCTGATGAAGTGGGCAAGGCCATTGGAGCTGTGAGTTCTGCCACCTGTTTACTGGATCCGTGTTCCTCTTGGTTGGCTTTGGCCAGCAGGGAGGTGACATGGAGCTGGGTCCAGGAGATTGTCAACGCTTCTTTGAGGGGGGGTCCTTCCCAGCTCCCTACAAGGAGGCACTCATGTGCCCCCTCCTCAAGAAGCCTTCCCTGGACCCAGCCGTGCTTAATAACTATCGTCCAGTCTCCAACCTTCTCTTTATGGGGAAGGTTGTCGAGAAGGTGGTGTCGCTCCAGCTCCAGTGGTCCTTGGAAGAAGCCGATTATCTAGGCCCTCAGCAGTCAGGATTCAGGGCCAGCTACAGCATGGAAACTGTTTTTGTCATGCTGATGGATGATCTCTGGCGGGCCAGAGAGAAGGGCTTGTCCTCTGTCCTGGTGCTTCTTAACCTCTCAGCAGCTTTTGATACCATTGACCATGGTATCCTTCTGCGCTGGCTGGAGGGGTTGGGAGTGGGGGGCACTGTTCTCCAGTGGTTCTCCTCCTACCTCTCAGGTTGGTTGCAGTCAGTGTTAGTGGGGGGTCAGAGGTCGACCTCTAGGCCTCTCCCTTGCGGGGTGCCTCAGGGGTCGGTCCTCTCCCCCTTACTATTTAATATCTACATGAAACCACTGGGTGAGATCATCCAAGGGCATGGTGTGAGGTATCATCAGTATGCTGATGATACTTAGTTGTACATCTCCACTCCATGTCCAGTCAGCGAAGCAGTGGAAGTGATGTGCCAGTGCCTGGAGGCTTTTAGGGTCTGGATGGGTGTCAACAGGCTCAAACTCAACCGTGACAAGATGGAGTGGCTGTGGGTTCTGCCTCCCAAGGACAATTCCATCTGTCCATCCATTAACCTGGGGGGTGGAACTACTGACCCCCTCAGAGAGGGTTCGCAACTTAGGCATCCTCCGCAATCCACAGCTAACACTAGAGCACCATCTTTCAGCTGTGACGAGGAGGGCGTTTGCCCAGGTTCGCCTGGTGCACCAGTTGCAGCCCTATCTGGACAGGGAGTCATTGCTCACAGTTGCTCATGCCCTCATCACCTCAAGGTTCGACTACTGCAATGCTCTCTACATGGGGCTACCTTTGAAGAGTGTTCGGAAACTCCAGGTCATGCAGAATGCGGCCGCTAGAGCTATCATGGGGCTACCTAGATTTGCCCACGTCTCTCCAACACTTCACGGCCTGCACTGGCTGCTGATCAGTTTCCGGTCACAATTCAAAGTGTTGGTAATGACCTATAAAGCCCTACATGGCATCGGACCAGAATACCTTCGGGATCGTCTTCTGCCGCACAAATCCCAGTGACCGATAAGGTCCCACACAGTTGGCCTTCTCCGAGTACTGTCGACTAAACAATATTGTCAGGCAGGCCCCAGGGGAAGATCCTTCTCTGTGGTGGCCCCGGTCTCTGGAATCAACTCCCCCCAGAGATTCAAACTGCCCCCATCCTCCTTGCCTTTCGTAAGTTACTAAAGACCCACTTATGTTGCCAGGCCTACACAGTTTACGCATGGTATGATTGTGTTGTATGGTTCCAATGTTGGTTTTAGAATGTTTTTAATATTAGATTTGTCACACTGTCACTATTTTGTTGTGAGCCGCCCTGAGTGTGCGGAGAGGGGCGGCATACAAGTCTAGTAAATTATTATTCATTATTATTATTAATTTGACCACTTCCTTTCCCAGTGTTGCCACACTAACTGCTGAATGGGCCAAGCCCAATGGAGAACAATGTGACCCTTACGTGAGCACATCATCATCAGCCAGAGCCGTGCCATTCTTGTAAATAAAATAGGCATCCATTGCAGTATTCTTCCCAGCCCTACAGAAGATAAAAAGACATGTCAGACAGATGGGCTGAAGGGAAAGTACCAGCACCACCTTCTTAGAATCAGGACCAATCCAAGAACTATCTCATAGGAATGGCTACCTTTCCAATCACCTTTTTAAAAAAAAACACAACAGCCTTAAGGAATCAGTGATATAAAGGCAGCCTGATCATTTTAAATATACTAGTATTTACTAGGCATTTTGAATTAGATGATGATTATTTACAATATAAATGTAAACTCGTTTTTTCTTCTTTTACTTTCTTTTCTCTCTTTTTCTTTTCTTATTTTAGTTCAATTTAAGCTAAAATGTTAAAAATTTTATATATGTTCTTTAATATTTTAGATGTGTTTTTATCTACTACCTTATAATTGATATTCTTAAGTATTTTATGGACGGTGTTAAACAAAGACAAGATCTTTCCTTTTTTATCTATTTTTTTTCTCTCTCTCTAAACACAAAGACGACTTCTACTCTGAGCGCAGCGACTGTAGCTCCACTAAGTGTTGCATGAGTCTATGGAGAGGGGTGGCATACAAATCCAATAAATAAATAAAGGTTATGTATGTCATGTCTGTCTATGCAATTTAATAAAAATATATATACAGCGGTACCTCTACTTAAGAACGCCTCGACTTAAGAACTTTTCTAGATAAGAACCGGGTGTTCAAGATTTTTTTGCCTCTACTTAAGAACCATTTTCTACTTAAGAACCCGAGCCCGGGAAAATTTCCCAGGAAATTTGAGAGCGGCACGAAGGCCCAGCCAGTTTCCTGCCATTCCCCCTTTAATCCCAGCCATCTCGGTCTTTTCTGGGCTGCCTTTTGGTGATGCTTAAGGAGGCTTTGGCAGTCCAGAGCGAATGAAGCATTTTCATTTCTCTGGACGCTTTTCTTTGCCAATGCCCAGAGAAAAGAAATGCTCCCTTCGCTCTGGGCAGCTGAGGAGTCACAACAAAGGAAAGGCACCGGCTACAAAGCGAGCGAGCGAGAGGAGAGGGGAGCCCTTCAGCATGGGAAGGAAGAGGAAGCAGGTAGCAGCAGCAGCAGACAGTGTATGGGAGGCAGCCTCGCATTGGGTTTATGGGGGGCACGTGCTCCTCCTTGCTACCTCAAAGTCCCTCTTTTTTTTTTAAAGCCTTAAAGTTTTGGATTTTTTTGATTCCCCTCCCCTCACCTTCTTCGGCAGCGACTGTCCTCCTCCTCTTCTTCCTCCTCCTCCCACCCAAATTCCGAGCTTTTATTTCTTTCCTAATGGGTTTGCACGCATTACAGTGATCCCTCGAGTTTCGCGATCTCGATCTTCGCGAAACGCTATATTGCGATTTTTCCACTGGATGACGTCACTCTCTTCCTTCCTTTCTCATCTTTCTTTCTCTCTCTCTTTCTCTATCTTGCTTCTTCCTCTCTCACACTCTCTTCCTCCCTCTCTCATCTCTTTCTTTCCTTCTCTCTCTTTCTCTATCTCTCCCCCTCTTGCTGGCGGGCGGCAGGCGGCGGGCGGGCGAGCGGGGGCATCAGCGAGGAGCCGGGGTTTCCCCTTTGTGTGGGCGGCTGGGAAACCCCAATCTTCGTCTGCTCACTGCTGCTGCGCCGAGCAGATCAGCTGCTGGGCGGCCGAAGGAACCTTCCCTGGGTCTTCCCCCTCTTGCTGGCGGGCGGGCGAGCGGCGGGCATCAGCGAGGAGCCGGGGTTTCCCCTTTGCGTGGGCGTCTGGGAAGACCCAGGGAAGGTTCCTTCGGCCGCCCAGCAGCTGATCTGCTCGGTAGCGCAGCAGCAGCGAGGAGCCGAATCGGGGTTTCCCCGCACGCAAAGGGGAAACCCCGATTCGGCTCCTCGCTGCTGCTGCGCTACCGAGCAGATCAGCTGCTGGGCGGCCGAAGGAACCTTCCCTGGGTCTTCCCAGCCGCCCACGCAAAGGGGAAACCCCGGCTCCTCGCTGATGCCCGCAACGCAAACTCCACCATCTACGCATGCGCGGCCATAGAAAAAAGGGCGCGCATGCGCAGATGGTGTTTTTACTTCCGCAACCCTACATCGCGAAAAATCGATTATCGCGAGGGGTCTTGGAACGGAACCCTCGCGATAATAGAGGGATCACTGTATTTGCTTTTACATTGATTCCAATGGGAAAAATTGCTTCTTCTTAAAAACGTTTCTACTTAAGAACCTGGTCACGGAACGAATTAAGTTCTTAAGTAGAGGTACCACTGTATATAAAAAAAGACAGCCTGATCATTTGTAAACAGGGACTAACTGCACTGTTCACCCCAGATACTAACTTCATGCTGGAATCTCAAAAGTCTCCTTCCGTTTTCGTATGTTCTACCAACACCATACACATTCCACTGAGTATTCCAATGCTAGTTGGTGTAGCAAAATATACCCTCCAATATTTCAATCTGCATCTCTTTTTGTCCTCACCAACCATTTTATATGCTTTTTAACCTCATTTACTTCCTCATTACCATGGCTTCCCTCGGTTCAAATCACCTTTCAGATTTGGAGGTTGGTGAATCGTCTGGATAGATTGCTGTTATGTAGACTGTTGTTCCGGTTGCTTCGATCAGAATTCTGAAAGCAAAATTTTTAAAAAGGCACAGGTCTCATCAGCTAATCCATGCTAAACAGTCCATACCATTGCACTGCAAGGTTCCCAGTTAATGTTCACAAATTGTAAAATATTTAGTGTTATTTCATTGTATATTTCAATTCTCTTTGGAGTATGGTCTACCCTGCACCATTAGGTATGAGACACTCATATCATTAGAGAGCCATAATTCAAAATCACATTTTAAATATGGATATATAGGACTGGGGAATGTAAATTTGGGGTGGGGGGGGAAGGAGCCAGTCATTTTTAGCAGCTCTGTTTAGAAAACATCTCAAGAGATTCATAAAACATTAACTCTGACCAAGAAAACTCTAGTGCCTGTTATTCTATCCTAATCAAATATACTGCAATGCTCAAAAAATATAGGGAACACTCAAATTAACAAATCCTAGATCTGAATGAATGAAATATTCTCATTGAATACTTTGTTCTGTACAAAATTGAATGTGCACAACAGCATGTGAAATAGATCAGTGTTGCTTCCTAAGTGGACAGTTTGACTTCACAGAAGCTTGCTTTACTTGCAGTTATATTATGTTGTTTAAGTGTACCCTTAAGCAGTGTATTTTAACATCTTAGGGACTTGAAATTGATACAATCCCAGCAGCCACTATTTGCTTTTGTGTTTTGGGTGTTTTCCTTCACACAGTGCACTAAGGCAGTGTTTTTCAACACTAGTGTGCTGTGAGACATGGTCAGGTGTGCCATGGAGAAATTAAACATGGGTCCCCAAACTACGGCCTGTATGCTGGATACGGCCCACGGAGGCCATTTATCCGGCCCGCCACCAGCCGCCTCCATCTGAACATAAGCATTCCCCTCAAAATCCCTCCAGCTATCAGCGACAGGAAGAATGGAGGCACAGGAAACGCTCACTGACCAATCACCTTCTAGGATTCATCCCAATCACTAGCGATGAACCAATAGCAGGCCACCTCTCATCCACACCCAGGAAGGTCCCCGCTCGGGCTGCTGTGCACTTGTCATTGTGTGGCCGCAGCAAGTAGTTGAAGCTGCTACTCCTCCCCATGGTCCCAATTTCTAATCCTGGTCAGGACTTTGGTTATCTGTTGCCAAGGAGTTCCCCATTCTGTCCAACAAAGCTATTTTGACATTGCTCCTGTTTTCAACCACATATCTATGTGAGCTGAGCTTCTCAAGCTTGACTGCGATAGAAAACTAAAAACAGAGAGAGACTGAGAACTGTTGAGGAAGAGCTTCATGTGTGTCTTTCTACCATTCCTGACAGGATCTCCCTTTTGTATTCATCAAAACAGGCCCAGGTTTCACACTAAGTGAGTATAAACACATTTAGAAACCATATTATTCACTATATGTATAATATGTACTGTGTTACAGTGTCATTTTGTGTTATTATGGTTGGTGATGTGCCCTAGGATTTTGTAAATGTAAAAAATGTGCCGTGGCTCAAAAAAGGTTGAAAATCACTGCACTAAGGCACTATATGCCTCGTCTGACTCTGTCTCAATATGTTGTGTGAAACCCCCCCCCCCCCCAATTGTGATTTCTCTAGCTTAGCATATTAGATGTAAATTGTAGTGCCTTCAGTAAATCAAAGTTAAGCAAATCTGGTGTAGCATGATATGTGAATGTAGCATTTGTTTTAAGCATGGTTTTGCCAAAGCTAAATGGCACCGTCTTCACTTATGGAGTCAATGCCCACAAGTGTGCACATCCATATCCCACACTGCATTCTTTCTACTTTGTTTTGTAAACTGATATTGTATTTTCCCTTGTTCTGCATAAGAAGATAGACAGAAGGCCCATATTTAGACAGTGGGAGGTGAGAGGGTGCCCTACCCTTTTATTTGATTGGATTTGTCCTCCACTTCCTTTAAAGGCATAACAAATACCAGTTTTATACGGTAGCTCTTATCCACGCTGAAGATCTGGAGAAAGAGATAAATGATCGCTCTCAGGGATCAGACATTATGAAAATTCTATCGATGGAAGTTGGTCAAGAGAGACAACAAACTTACATCCAGTGATGTGAAATTGCTTAGGGCCTGAGTTCCATTGTCTTTAGCTTCCACTTTCACGCGATATCGGCCTTTCAACATGCTATTAAGTTTGCTTGCTATGCTGTAGGGATAAAAGGTGTTGCAGCATCAAAGAGGCTTATTCTTGATCAAACTCTGCACTACCCTTTAGTAGACTTGCCCAGTCCCACCTTCTATTCTATCTTGAAATAGTTCTGCACTGGTAGCTTTTTCAAGTTTCAGGATAGTTCAGCAGAAAACGAAACGAAGCATTTGCCAAAATGGAATCTTTATCATAGCATCAGAAAAAAAAAGCTGGATGTTGCCAAAAACCACACACAACAGGTCCTGCTGATAACATTTCAATAATTTAGAAGTATGTTTTTTATAAAATGATAAAAGTAAAATGAAATTGTGTAAAATGCTTTTCAGTGTTTTATGAGAACCCAGCTGACGGTGATCTATGTGGTATGATGTACAGTGATACCTTGTCTTACAAATTTAATTGGTTCCGGGATGAGGTTCTTAAGGTGAAAAGTTTGTAAGACAAAACAATGCTTCCCATAGGAATCAATGGAAAAGCGATTAATGCGTGCAAGCCCAAAACTCATCCCTTTTACCAGCCGAAGCGCCCGTTTTTGCACTGCTGGGGTTCCCCTGAGGCTCCCCTCCATGGGAAACTCCACCTACAGACTTCCGTGTTTTTGCAATGCTGCAGGGGAATCCCAGCATCACAAAAACGAGCGCTTCACTGGCAACGGAAGTCCAGAGGTGGGGTTTCCCAGCAAAGGGAGCATCAGTGAAATCGCAGCATCGCAAAAACACCAAAGTCCTCGAAACCCCACATCCGGACCTCTGTGTTTTTGTGATGCTGCAATTTCACTGAGGCTCCCCTCGCTGGGAAACCCCACCTCTGGACTTCCGTTGCCAGCGAAGTGCCTGTTTTTGCGCTGCTGGGATTCACCTGCTGGGATTCCCCTGCAGCATCACAAAAACACGGAAGTCCGGAGGTGGTGTTTCCCATGGAGGGGAGCTTCAGGGGAATCCCAGCAGTGGAAAAACGGGTGCTTCGTTGGCAATGGAAGTCTGGAGGCGGGACATCCCAGCGGCGGTGGTGGGTTTGTAAGGTGAAAATAGTTTGTAAGAAGAGACAAAAAAAATCTTAAACCCCGGGTTTGTATCTCGAAAGGTTTGTATGATGAGGTGTTTGTATGATGAGGTGTCACTGTACTTTATACCATTAAACCATAATCTGGCTTATTTGAGCAAAAACATTCCATTTGAACACAGTGATTGAAATTTTCTAATCTGGGTTTAGTGTGTTCTGCTAACTACATCCAGATGGTCACTCAGCATGCCTGACAGCCTCTCCTAACCATCTCCCCTCAGGAGCTGTCATCCAACTACATCTGGAGAGCACCAAATTAAAGTTGTTCTATGAAACCCAGCATCAGCAATCCCACTGAAAACACTGAAAGCGATTAGTCAAAGTTCTGCTCCTATTTAGCTGCTTCTAAATGTACCAAAAAGCAAATCTCTCCTTCTCCCTTCCCAGTAGAGATCCCCAATAAGCCCCATGTACATGTTCAAAGTAGGTGTGTGGAAATCAAGCATTGCAGCAATCTATTGGCGCAAAAGCCAGCTCTTCCCCATATCTTGTCATGCAAATTCCTTTGTGTTAAAGAAGTAAAAAACTCCCATCACTTACAGGATGTTTCCCACAGACACATCCTTCTCCATTGTTTTTGCCACGCTGAAAACATCGGAAAGGTTCTGTTCACGTCCATCGTCCTGGATGAAAGCTACCTGGGAGATGCTAAATGTGATCACACCGTTTTCACCTGAATCGGCATCCTTGGCCTGGAAGGGGAGAAACAATATTGATGGGCTTTGAAATATTATCAGATCCTGTCACACCGTTTTTGAGCATCCAGTTTAGTTTCTTTAAAAAAGCAACAACAAGCAACCAGGAAGTCTGTGCGGATAAATAAGTGTTCATAATCTTACCTTGACCACAGCCACAGACAGGTCTATTGTAGAGATTTCTGGGATTATTACTGCAATGAAATACCAGATACAGGTCAGTACAATCCAAACAGCAAAAGGCTTTAAGGCTCACTACCAAATCACATTATAATGGAGCTGTTGTCTACTCCCAAGTTCTTTTAAAAAAATAGTTTTTATTATATTACAAAAATAAAAAAGGAAGAGCAAATGTATCTTATTTTACATCACTGTTTCGACATATATTTATAATTATATAATCATTGTACTTATCTTCTTAGTTATTTTGTACAGATATTCATGACATTTCAAAATAAAGAGGTTATTATATCAATAATTAAACATAGAACATAAATTCTAAACTTTCTGTCTAAATGTTTTGTACATTCTTGCCCTTCCTTTAGCCATACCTCCCCCTTGAACTGTTTCGTAACAGTTCGAAATTTCTTTAATTATTGGTATGCGGCACATGGCGGCAGCGGTTTTGACAATTTTTATTCTGACATACACTTTATCTAAGGTCAGTTTGGATTGAGTTTAATATCAAATCAATTGAAGATTTTCAGAATCTGATATTTGTTCACTATCAATGTTCTTTTCATGTAACACCTTGTTTTAGTTTTAATTTTTTGTCTTTTTTTCTTGTTGTTACCCATTCGTAAAATTTTCCCCAAATTTCGTAATATTTTGAGTCTTCTTTGTTTTTGAGTTTTTGGGTAAGTCTGTCCATTTCTGCACAATCATATATTTTGTTAATAATTTCTCTTTCTGATGGTCTACTCCCAAGTTCTATCAATACTGTTGTGGTTGGCTTCACGCCAGCTCCTTTGGCTGCTGATTTTTACGCAGAGGAGTGGGAGCCGTCTGCTTAGAGAAGACCCATCTGGCTGGAGGAAGAATCAGACAGTGAACCAGAAGAAGAGAGAGACAGAGAATTGGAGCAGGAAGGGACTGGAGAGGCAGAATGGGGAACGGATTCAGTCAGATCTCCAGCCAGCATTTCATCTGAATCAGAAGAGGAAGAGTTAATGAATAATCCTATTCTCAATGTTTGGGTCAGGAGAAGGCTGGGAAGACAAGAGCAGCTGCACAAACAAATTATGGGTCACAAGTGCTAAGAATTAATGATGCTGCTGTAGCCTTGAAAAAGGGGAGGGTTGGAGAGGCCTGTGTGGGAGTCTATCGTTCAGTTTTGAAGAAAGTTTGATGAATTGCGGTTTGGTGTTTGCTGTGGATTTCTGGACATTCTGACATTCAAACTGTGAGTTATTTCTGGCTGACATAAGCCTGAAAGGCTCCTGCACTGACTGGAGTAATTAACTCTGACCTATTGACTTTTTAAACTAAAATTGCTCTGAAACTCCATGGTTTGCAGTTTTCTGAATATAAAGAACAACCCTGCGTATGTATAGTTGATTAATTACTTCTATTTATTATTTATTTATTTATTGGATTTATACTTCGTTCCTGGGTGGCTCAAGGCCAGGCAGAACAAATTTTGCTAGAAAGATAAATGTTCCCCTCATGGCTAGCTAACATAAAGAGGAATGCATACATTGAAGGAAATGATGTGATGGAAGAAGCATTATGACAGGGCTGTCAAAGTCATGGCCCGCAGGCCGGATGCATCATGTGCTGGTCATGCCCACACCCGTTTCAGCAAAGAGGGGATACATCACATGACAACAGCCACGATGACCTCAGTTTGACGCCCCTGCTTTATGAGAACTACAATCAGCTAGCACAGAGATGGATCTGACTAAGCCTAGCAGAAATCTCTGTTTGAATAGGCTTAAGGGAATCCTTAAAGCGCACTACCACCTATCGTATCAGGGGGGGCAGCGAGGCATATCATGGTTGCAAGTGTCCTACAATTCTGCTCTTACCAAAGGTGTCATTGACAGGATAAAACTGGGGTGCGTTGTCATTTGCATCACCAATGAAGATGACCAGAGTCTCTGCAAAAAAAAGAAGAAGCCACAAATAGATAAGTTCTAGCCATTGATATGAAAACAGCTCTGCACGCCTTCCTAGAACCCTGACATTGGTGCCTCCATGGACTTCTGAGGATCCAGTGGCAGGATAAGGTGCCACACACAGAAGTCCTCTCCAGAGCAGGCTTGCCAATCACCCTGCTGATGAAAGTCCAGACACACTGGGCAGGCCATTCTCGAGTTGCCTCGAGAAGGGTGGCATAGAAATCTAATAAATAAATAAATGTTGCTAGGATGCCAGACCATCGCATCCCTAAACAGCTCCTTTATGATGAGCTGTCTAAAGGAAAGCGATCGCACGGGGGACAAAGGAAGCGTTACAAAGCCTCCTTCAAGTCCCTCAACATCGACACCCCCTCCTGGGAAATCCTGGCACACGGTCAACCAACATGGCGCATGTTAATCCACCAAGACTGCCAGACATCTAAGACCAGAAGAACATTCATAGCAGAAGAGAAGCGAGCACTCCGCAAAGCCAGAGCTGCAAATGCTGTGACAATGGTGCCTACATGTCTACCCAATGTGTGGCAGAACATTACATGCCCATATAGGCCTTACCAGCCACCTGTGGCACATCGCATACAGCCCACAACCTGTTAGATGTCAAGGTCCTCTTCGAACACAATAGACGAACATCAGTTATCAACACATTGGAGCCATAACCCTGTTCAAGTAAAAGTAGTCCCATTTCCTATCAACAGCAGGTGTTGCACCCTCATTTATATAACAGTGTCAATGCTGATATTCCTCCAGCTGTGAAGTTGTTAGGAGTAGATAATCTGCGGCTATACTTTTTGGCAGCCACTTTTGTAAGCCACCTTTCTAAGACACAAATACAAGAGTGGCAATACCCTGAGAAACAAGGCTGTGATACATTTTGTCACTCGTTCTCTTTCTATTCTGGCAGGCATTGAAGCAATGGTCAAATCTTCCTCCATTCAATAATACTAAGGCCACCCACGACAGCCTTATCCCTACTTAATGTGGTTAGTACATCTGGAGGTCATCAGGCGAAGGTTATGGAAGGTATTGATGAAGACAGCTCAAGTGAATATGGTTATTATAAACAATTACAGTGGTACCTCTACTTATGAAGTTAATTTGTTCTGTGACCAGGTTCTTAAGTAGAAAAGTTTGTAAGAAGAAGCAATTTTTTCCATAGGAATCAATGTAAAAGCAAATAATGTGTGCGATTGGGGAAACCACAGGGAGGGTGTAGGCCCTGTTTCCTCCCAGGAGATTCCTAGAGAGGCCCCACGGAGGCTTCTCCCCACCTTTCCCAGCCCTGTTTCCTCTCAAGAGATTCCTAGAGAGGCCCCACGGAGGCTTCTCCCTGCCTTTTCCGGTTACAGTTTTGGAGGCTCAGGTTTGTAAGTGGAAAATGGTTCTTGAGAAGAGGCAAAAAAATCTTGAACACCCGTTTCTTATCTAGAAAAGTTCATAAGTAGATGTGTTCTTAGGTAGAGGCACCACTGTATATTACTCATGTGAGATTAATTTTTAAAAATCTAGAAGAAAGGAAAAGTAGGACTGATAGAAGAAGGGTATACACCTTACAGGATAAAAACAAAGTGTGAAAGCAAATGTTCAAACAGGTACCTTACCATTTCTACTGTAGGGACTTCCTGCTTCAGTGAACTCATCCTTAACACGCAGTGTGATTTCCACTCGGGTGCACAGTTCATAGTCTATATCTGAACTATTCACAAAAAGTGATCCATTGGCTGCTAGGTGGAACCAGTGCTGACATATATTGCCTACACTGCCTGTACTGTTGAAACATGCAACCGCCAACCCCTGGAATACTAATGAGTGGTTGGTGTCCTTATCAGTAGCCTCCAGCTCAGCTACCAACGTATGTAGTTTTTCATTCTCTGTAACGTGAATGCCTTCTGGTGGAAACGGTACAATAGTTGGGGATTCATCGTTGACGTCTAGTACATACACCTTCACCATGGCAATGGCAGCTTCCATGGTTTCCCCTAAGTCTGAGTTTTCAGCCCGTAGAATGAGATTGAAGAATTTCTCCTGCATTTGGTCATAGTCAAGAGCAATTTCTGGATCTAGAGACAACGTGCCCTGATACCAGCCAGGTCCCTTGGCTCTGGACCGAATCAGAAAGTTGTTGGAACCTGCGCTGCTATTAATGAAGAATGAAATACGGTTGTGAATTTGTGTTTGATCAGCATCTCTGGCTTCCACAACTCCCACCAAGGCACCTGAGACAGAATTGGAATATGAAAATTAGAATGATTGCAGAATTAAACATATGCCATCCTTCTACACCCAGATCAAAATAGTAGAGGTCTGAAGTTCCCTTGTGAATTTATTTATTAATATTTAGAAACAGAAACAGATTGACGGCAGAAAAAGACCTCCTGGTCCATCTAGTCTGCCCTTTTACTCTTTCCTGTATTTTATCTCAGGATGGATCTATGTTTATCCCAGGCATGTTTAAATTCAGTTACTGTGGATTTACCAACCACGTCTGCTGAAAGTTCCAAGCATCTACTACTCTTTCAGTAAAATAGTATTTTCTCATGTTGCTTCTGATCTTTCCCCCAACTAACCTCAGATTGTGTCCCCTTGTTCTTGTGTTCACTTTCCTATTGATTTATTATTTGGACTTCTAGGCCGCCCTTCTCCATAGACTCAGGGCGGCTTACAATACAGCATATGGGAAATCTAAACATTAAAATTTATTAAACTAATCATAAAACCTAAAACCTATAATAAACTAATCCTAATACCCCAATAATAACCATTCAACCCTGTTCATCCATACTTCAGTCATATTATGGGCCGGAGCAAGATGTCAATAATCAACTGTGCCAAGCCTGCTGGCAAAGTAAGTTTTTAAAGCCTTCTGAAAGGCCGGGAGGGTGGGAGCAGTGCAAAACTCTGGGGAGAATTGATTCCAAAGGGTCAGAGCCACCACAGAGAAGGCCCTTCCAGGCGACTCTGTGGGACCTGACTGGCCACTGGGATACGTGAGGCAGAAGACAGTCCCGTAGGTAACCTGGTCCTAAGCCATGTTGGGTTTATAGTTCATAACCAACACTTTAAATTGCATCTGGAGACCAATCGGCAACCAATGCAGCTTGCAGAGTGATGGTGAGATATGTGCATGCCTTGGAAGGCCCAGGACAGCTCGCACGGCTGCATGCTCTCTACATGGGGCTACCTTCGAAAAGTGTTCGGAGACTTCAGATCGTGCAGAATGCAGCTGCGAGAACAATCATGGGCTTCCCGAAATATACCCATGTCACACCAACACTCCGCAGTCTGCATTGGTTGCCGATCAATTTCCGGTCACAATTCAAAGTGTTGGTTATGACCTATAAAGCCCTTCATGGCATCGGACCAGAATATCTCCGAGACCGCCTTCTGCCGCACGAATCCCAGCGACCGATTAGGTCCCACAGAGTGGATCTTCTCCGGGTCCTGTCAACTAAATAATGTCGTTTGGTGGGACCCAGGGGAAGAGCCTTCTCTGTGGCGGCCCCAGCCCTCGGGAACCAACTCCCCCCAGAGATTAGAATTGCCCCCACCCTCCTTGCCTTTTGTAAGCTCCTTAAAACCCACCTCTGCCGTCAGACATGGGGGAACTGAGATATTCTTTCCCCCTAGGCTTCTACAATTTATGCATGGTATGTTTGTATGTATGATTGGTTTTATAACAAGGGTTTTTAGCTGTTTTAGTATTGGATTGTCACATGCTGTTTTTATCACTGTTGTTAGCCGCCCCGAGTCCACAGAGAGGGGCGGCATACAAATCCAATAAATAATAATAATAATAATAATAATAATAATAATAATTATTATTATTATTATTATTATTATTATTATTATTATTATTTTGCATCAACTGTAGCCTCCGAACATTCTTTAAAGGTAACCCCATGTAGAGGGCATTGCAGTAGCTGAACCTTGAGTGATGAGAGCATGGGATTCCTTATCCAGATAGGGCTGCAACTGGTGCACTAGGTGAACCTGTGCAAACGCCCCCCTTGCCACAGCCGAAAGATCATGTTCCAAGGTCATCTGTGGATCAAGGAAGACGCCCAAGTTGTAGACCCTCTGTGAGGGGGGCCAACATTCCCCCCCAGGTAATGGATGGACAGATAGAATTGTCCCTGGGAGGCAAAACTCACAGCCACTTGTCAGGGTTGAGCCTGAGCCTATTAACACCCATCCAGACCGTCACAGCGATGCCCCAATCAGGCAAATGCCATCCCCTATCTCCAGTTTCATGCATTACTTACCATTCCTACTACTGGTTCTCAAGAATCCCTTTGTGCCCCATTTTGGTGATTTAAACTGCCTCTTATTAGATTGGCCTTGAAGGTGCCTGTTATAATCTTATATAACATAAACCACCTGGTTTGCAAAGATTGCCAGGTTACCTGGGTTTTGCTTAACTCTTGACTTGGTTTGCAAAACACACCTGGCCTCTTTGGCCTTAATTGAGAAAAGTGGCAACAATCTTGTCTGCCGTTTATCTATGGACACATGAAAATTGCAATGTAGCAAAAGAAAGCCAAAAAGTAAAGAGAAAGCTAAGGATTACTCCTCAGACCCAACCACATACCATATGTGATGGGGTGTCATCTGCCTACTTTGCGGGTCTATGCATTATTAGGGACAATTTTTAATCTTCTTATCCCTTAAGATCTGTGCAGAATACCATACATTAAAACTTTGGGTAAACTTTGGAAGAATTATCAAGAACTTCCTCTTCGAGAAAGGCTAAGGTTAGTTTAAAAAGGGCTGGGAGATTTTCCTCTCCCCAAATGATCAAGCTAATGGAATCAATGAATGTTGATTCTTAGAGATATATGTTGCTTGCTTCTATAATAGTAACCAGAGCATTCCTGTGGTATCATGTCCAGCTTCCAGTCTTGCTATAGTGGTGATTTTGGGAAAAGAACACTCAACAAGACAACTATCATCTGATCCAGTAGAGCTTTGTAGGTGGTTTGTTTAGCTCCTCAATCTGGACTTTTTTGAGAACTCCTAGCTGGTTTTTGCTTCAGGTTATCCTCCATATTAGTTTCTAGTTTCATTTTCAGTCCATTTCAAAGAGATTCACTGAATCATACCTTGCACGCCTTCAGAAACAGAGAATTCATAATTTGAACTGCTGAAGTGGGGTGCATTGTCATTTACGTCCTAAGGAGAGAAGTACTTGTGTTATGTTGCTGTGCCATATAAAACGGAAACCCTATTACCAAAAATACCAGTCTGCAAAATAAAAGCAAATTTCATTTCTGGAGTATTTTACACATGCCCCCTTCTCCACCAGGCACCTTACCCAGAATAGAATTTAGGCAAGAATTTTGCATTCCCACCACCTCTTTCTCCAACTTCCTTAGCTCAAACTCCTGGCAAAGAGCAGTGGGATTACCTCCACAGTGATGGTGACATTGACGGTGGTGTTCAACTGAGGGATCCCCAAGTCTTCTACAAGTATTGTCAACACTATCTTCCCATTGAGCTCCGCAGGAATAGCTTCTCGGTCCAAGGGTCCTTTGCTGAATAGCATTCTACTATCTGAGTCAACAGTGAAGTTGTTGCTGAAAATGCCAGGCATAATTTCCAAACGCAAAATGCCATTATTGGTTTCTGGGTTATCCTGATCAGTGACCTAGGAAAATAATTGAGTTAAAAAATGAGTCTTACTTCTTACTCTTCCTTATTCCATAAACCAGGAGCAAAATCCATCAAAGGATTCTACAGTACCTTAAATAAATGGATATCCACACCTGTTTTAAACCTATGCATATGCTTTGGGTTCTATGGATTCTCATTTGCATAGAGAGAACTCCTATTTCTTTTAAACCCGAATCTTAAGAGATCTATAATTGTGGCACTCTGAAGTTCCTGTCTATATTCTAGAATGATTGAAAATGCCATCTTTAAAAAATACAAACGCTCAGAATACCACATTCCAATGCTCCATAATTTTGGAGTAGGACTGGAGAGAAACAGGACAGTCACAATTTGGTGAAATAATCTCAGCTTCAAAAATAAACTTCCAAATTTATAATATCTAATTGAATTATTACTTCTTCTAAGAAGCAAACCATTGCATTTTGTTTTGTTTGAAAGTGCCTTTTAGTCTAGTTTGGGAAATGTTTTCAGTAGACAAAGGGAGCTCTGCCGTCAGGCATGGGGGAATTGAGATATCTCACCCAGGCTTATATAGCTTTATGTATGGTATGCTTGTGTTGTATGTTTTTAAAATAATGGGTTTTTAGATTTTTTTTAAATATTAGATTTGTTCATTGTACACTGTTTTGTGGTTGTTGTGAGCCGCCCCGAGTCTGCGGAGAGGGGTGGCATACAAATCAAATAGATAGATAGATAGATAGATAGATAGATAGATAGATAGATAGATAGATAGATAGATAGATAGACAGACAGACAGACAGACAGACAGACAGACAGACAGACAGACAGACAGACAGACAGACAGACAAGCTGGCATTTTAGCTTTACCTGGATCTGAATAGGCTCAATGTTGTGACCCTCAATGACCATGAACTTGTAGGAACCTGTCACAACTGGAGGATTGTTGTTGATGTCAATCACTATGATTTCCAATTGGGTAGAACCAATCAGCCCTTCACCATCCATTGCTTGCAAAGTGGCATAATAGAAAGGGCGTTTTCCCCAATTTATTTTACTGCCATTGGCCACAAATATTGTACCAGTCGTTGAATTCACATTGAAATCTGATTGGCTGCAAAACAGATAAACAAGCATATCTTTAATTATGTGATGACACTCACTTAGCAAGAAAGCGTTGGCACAAGTTATTTCCATTCCTCTCTGCTAATTATTGCACTGTATACACTTACATGCTCTTGGGCAGTAATTGGTAGGTGAGCTCTCCAAACTTTCCACTATCTGGATCAGTGGCCTTTAAAAAAAAAAAGCAAATAGAGGAAACTATCAGGTTCATCAGGATTTGAAGTCTGCAACTCAGGAAAGAGAGAATTGGGATATAGTGTTTTCTTTCTACTAATAAATACTGTAATTGGTTTGAATGGATTAATTAATGAGCCAGGGTGGCGCAGCAGGTAGAGTGTTGTACTGCAGGCCACTGAAGCTGACTTGTGGGTCTGAAGGTCAGCGGTTCAAATCTCATCACCGGCTCAAGGTTGACTCAGCCTTCCATCCTTCCGAGGTGGTTAAATGAGGACCCGGATTGTGGGGGCAATAGCCTAGCTCTGTTTAAAAAGTGCTATTGCTAACATGTTGTAAGCCGCCCTGAGTCTAAGGAGAAGGGCGGCATAAAAATCAAATAAATAAATAAATAAATAAATAATAGCAGGTGTTAAGGCCAAATCAGTTGTTGCTACGGTAGATTTATCGAAGAAAAAATGAAATATATCTATAATATGTGCAGGATAGATAGGCATTTTGGTGTGTCTAGTAACCAGGAGACTGTGAGTTCTAGCCTTGTTTTAGGTCACAAACCAGCTTAGTGACCTTGGGCTAGTCACTTTCTCTCCATCCTAGGAAGGAGGCAACAGCAAACCACTTCTGAAAAGCCTTGCCAAGAAAACCACAGGGACTTTTCCAGAGAATTGGACACAATTGAATAAAAAGTTAAATAAACAGGCAGGTTATGGAGAAACAAGGAGCCTAATAGATGCAAAACAGACATAAAGTCATAGAGCTAATAGGCTTTTCTATCTCCATCAGATTTACTCCAGGAGCTCAAAAAGACGTAGAAGTTTTTTACTGTGATCCATAACAATTATGGTACAAATGGCACGAATGGATTCAAAACAAAGATTGAAAATATAACAATATAAAGTACCAGTATACAAAAGAAGGATAGCAATTACCTTAAGATGTATGATCTCTTTTTCTATGTATTTCTTTCTACACTAATAGTAAAATCTACTTACGATATTTTTATGTAAATGTACAAATATATGAAGAAATGTATTGGAAAAGGTAATAGAAATGGATTAAGATCTGTTAAACTAGAACAAAATATCTGAGAAATATTTTTTTTTACTCCTTATTCTTTTTATTTTCTTTTTTCTTTTTGGAAAACAATAAAGATACTTTAAAAAAAAGAAAGAAGTTTCTTACTGTGATATTAGAAGCTACAATGGAACCAGGTGGGCTCTCCTCCAATACGAAGAGCTGGTAGTCAGTCTGTCCAAATTCAGGCCTGTGATCATTGATGTCAAGGAGATGAATGGTCACCGTAGCAAAAGAGCAGCAGTCCACTGTCCTTCCAGTATCATTTGCTACAATCTGTTAGCACACAAAAGGGTCAAATTACTAAGCTCATCTCATGTATAAGGGTCACGGTATCAGTCCGATGAGGGACAAAGGAATGGAATGAAGGGATACGAAATAAATAAATAAATACTCAGAATCAGAAGAGAATTTCCCCCAGAATGAATCTCACCATCTCAGGCAGGGCCATCAGAACGCATGCACATTGTTTAGCCCGTTAGCCCTTCGAGCTAGGCAAGATCAACAAAACAGCACAGATGCTGTGTAACTGGACAGAACTATAGCCAAAAATAATAGAAGAATCTCAAGAAGCCGATCCCTTTCTCTCTGCTCAATCTTAAACCAGACAGAATGAAAGCAGAATGGTTTTGAGTATCTTTCTCATGCTTTCTTCCTTCTCAGGACTAAAGTCTCCGCTTAATGGCTCAGCGTTTCCTTCCCATTTCCCAAATTCAAGTCTACATTTATTATTGTAAGGTACAGTACTTAAAGTAGCCCCACAGCGAGATAGGCAGGAAACAAACAAACAAACAAACAAATTCTTGACATTTGTGAAGAATGGATAGCCATATTCTTGGCAGCAGCTAGATGACGATTATTTAGTAGGACAATTCATAGTAGAACCAGTTTCCACATAGTCTGAGATCTGCAGAGTATAGATGCAAATGTACCAAGTATTCCCCACTTACATTACCTTCAGCAGTGATGGCAAACCTTTTTTTGCTCGGGTGCCAAAAGGATGTGCAATAGTGCGCTTGCGTATGCCCACACTCATAATGCAATGCCCTCCCCCACTCATGTGCAGACACCCCCTCCCCCTCCATGCACTGAAGCCTATGAACTTCCAGTAGGCCCGCTGGGCCATTTTTCGCCCTTCCCAGGCTTCACGAAAGCCTCCGGAGCCTGTGGATGGTGAAAAACGGCCCAATGGGAAAGCCTCCTGAAGTCTGGGGAGGGTGAAAATGGCCTCCCCCACCCTCCAGAAGACCGAAAATCAGCTGAATAGTGCGTACATACGTACTGGAACTGATATAGGGCAACATCTTGCGTGCCCTCAGATATATGCCTTCCGTCCCCTGTCCTATTGCTCTCCTATATCTCCTATACCTTTCTTCTATTCCTATATCTCTTCTTCTATTCTTTCATTGATATGTTCTATTACTATATCTTCTTTTCTATTATTTCTTAGATATATTTTACTATGAGTATCTCCTCTATAACCTTCATCATGCATTTTACTATGTGTATATAGATATATACTCACTAAAACCCTCATTGTGTATTGGACTAAATAAACAAACAAACAAACAAACAAATAAATATATATATAGTTCCACGTGCCACCTGTGGTACCCATGCCATAGGTTCGCCATCACGGACCTACAATAAAGCTGTCTAAGGCAATGTTTTTCAACCAGTGTGCCGTGGCACACTAGTGTGCCGCGAGACATGGTCAGGTGTGCCGTGAAGAAGGAAGCTCAGGTTTTGGTCTCGCAACTTTTTGTTGAGAGAGAGAGAGTGAGAAAGAAAGAGAGAGAGAAAGAGAGAGAAAGAGAGAGAGAAATGAGCAAAAAGGGGAGGAAAAAAGAGAAATGAGAAAATGATTGAGACAGAGACTGAGAGGAAAGAGAAAGAAACAAAAGAGAGAGAGAAGTGACTCTTGATTTAAAGCATATGATAAAAAGCACCCAAAAAATAAGAGAGAAAACCCCCCAGCCCTCACCTGTTTTTGGAAATGGTCCAAGAGTGTGTATACACATGCACACACACACACAAAAGGGTGGGGAGGAGACAGGGATGGAAAAAGAGAGGAGAGTGTCTTAGGGTGTCATTTTGTGTCATTTTGGTTGGTGGTGTGCCCCAGGATTTTGTAAATGTAAAAAATGTGCCGCGGCTCAAAAAAGGTTGAAAATCACTGGTCTAAGGAGTAATTCAGTGCATAGAGGACTGAAAAACACTGGTTTTGATTGCCTTTTGATCAAAGGATCTTTCCCACTTTCCCCTTTTTCTCACCTCCACCCTCATAGTAGTTGTAATTTCATAATCCACAAGGCTTGGATTTCTCACTAGCACTTGAACAGTGCCTTCGTTTACAATCTGCCTGGGGGACACTGAGAATGCCAGCGCATCAGGACCTCTCAGGAACAGCTGGAAAGTTCCGTTCTCACCCTGTTCAAGAGAAAAGACAGGACATTCTGAAAGAACTCTACCAACCAGGAGAATTGATTAGTACCAGCCAGGAGAGTGACAGCCGATTGAACAGAAAATAGCAGGCAGGCGTGTTTTGGTTTTCTTTCCTTCTGTTTGCCTGCATTCACTCTTGAATTTTCCTGCAGCTGTAAAATTGCAGTTGTGAAACAAGATTTTTTCTAACCATCTCCTAGAAAAGCAAAAGGCTAATGATCAACTAGACACAAGAACAGTTTTTTTCCGAACGCCATCACTCTACTAAACAAATAATTCCCTCAACACTGTCAGACTTTCTGCTAAATCTGCACTTCTATTCTACTACTTTTTCTCATCATTCCTTTCACCCATTTCCTCCCATGTTGACTGTATGACTATAACTTGTTGCTTATATCCTAAGATTTTTATTAATATTGCTTCTTCATTGCTTATTTGACCCCTATGACAATCATTAAGTGTTGTACCACATGATTCTTGACAAATGTATATTTTATTTTATGTACGCTGAGAGCATATGCACCAAGACAAATTCCTTGTGTGTCCAATCACACTTGGCCAATAAAATTCTATTCTATCTTAGACTGCCATTGACCTACCCTCTCAATGTCACAGTAAAGCACATTAAAATATTCAATCAAATGAGCCAAAGTAATTAATGGAACATTTAGATTGTGTTCTGAATGCAGATGAGCATTCAGTAGGTACATTTAAAGACAGGTAAACGAGAAAAGTTACTGCTAGCAAAAACAGTCATTGATTCCCTTACAATTTAACTGGAGTGACCTGTTTTCAGCTAACACAGATCTAATACAACAGGGAACACTTCCCAGCTCATTTGTGGGATTATACTGCTGTATTGGCAAATTCAATGGGATGATATGAAATATGTTCATAACTCAGAGAAATTAAAGAGAAAGGTAGGTTCCACTGCCTCAAACAGACAAGTGCATAGACAATTTTCCATGTACTGTATAGGAATTTTTCAGATACAAAGTTTTCTCTAAGACAAACTGAACTGTTGGTGACTTCATAGACACATCTTCATGAAGGCTTTTCTGGCCTAGCATGGAAATATTCTGCTATTGTTTTCTTCTGAGGGTTTAATCATTTTTAACTTTCTAATTTACAACACAGTTATGTCTTGGTGGTCTCCAATCCAAATACTAAGGAGATCCAATAGTGTTTAGTCTGTTTTGTTTTATTTTTCTTTATTTGTCAACTATGTATTTGTAATACACATAGATATATAACATTAGATTGGTACTGATAAGAGAGAACATTTGGACAGGGATGGTGGCCATGCTGATACTGACCTCTTAGGAATCGCATGAGGTCAACAGTGGACAATCTAATGATAAAGTTTTGGGAGGTTGGTGACAAAATGACAGAGTCAGGTAATGAGTTCCTGGCATTAAGTCCTCTTGCTAAAGTCGTATTTTCTACAGTCAAGTTTGGAGTGGTTTACTTTGAGTTTGTATCTGTTGTGTGCTCGAAGTACTCGTTGACAGGGAGGACATTGTAGCAAATAATTTTATAAGCTATGCTAAGGCCACGTAGTTCTAAGCTTTCTAAGCCCAGGATTTCAAGTCTGGTTACGTAAAGTATTCCGTTGCGAGTGGAGGAGAGGAGCGGAGGGCTCTTCTACTAAAGTATCTCTGGACACTTTCTAATGTACAATGTTCCCTCGATTTCCGCGGGGGATGCGTTCCGAGACCGCCTGCGAAAGTCGAATTTCCGCGAAGTAGAGATGCGGAAGTAAATACTGTACACCATTTTTGGCTATGAACAGTATCACAAGTCATCCCTTAACTCTTTAAACCCCTAAATTACCATTTCCCATTCCCTTAACAACCATTTACTCACCATTATTACTGGTACTCACCATTGAATAAGACATTTAGTGATCCTGATATTTATAAACATAATTATTTATTTGCAAAAATTATTAGTTTGGCGATAACATATGACGTCATTGGGTGGGAAAAACCATGGTATAGGGAAAAAAACCGCGAAGTATTTTTTAATTAATATTTTTTGAAAAACCGTGGTATAGGCTATTCGCGAAGTTCGAACCCGCAAAAATTGAGGGAACACTGTATTTATGTCTGATATGTGGTGTGGGTTCCAGACAGATGAGCTGTATTCAAGGATTGGTCTGGCAAATGTTTTGTATGTTCTGATTAATAGCATGATATTACCTGAGAAGAAGCTATGTAAGATTAGGTTAACAACTCTTGAAGCCTTTTTGGCAATGTTGTTGCAGTGGGCTTTAGCACTTAGGTCATTTGATATAGTTTTCCAAGATCTTTGACAGAGTGAGGGTCATCCGCAAGGCCTTGTTTATTCAGCATGTATTTGGTGTTCTGATTATTTTACCAATGTGTAGGACAGGGCATTTGTTGGTTGAGATTTGGAGTGGTCAGGTGTTTGACCATTCATACACAAAGTGTGCTTATATGCTTAATTGGTCAAAATAATTTAAATTAGTCCAAATTCAAAGTCCTAGTCTTCAGTGAAGGAAACAGCAATCTAGTTTTGTCAGAGGGTCAATCACATCCAGCCTTGTTCTGAACTGATGCTTTTTTAAAACTCCAGCTTTGCACAAACTACATGAAGATGTCTAATCTAGCCACTGTTATGCAGCAGTTAAATTGTTAGGCTAGGAGTGGAAAGACCCAGGGTGTTTCCACACTCCACCATGGAAAATCACTGAGTGACTAGGGGACAGTTGATCGCTGTCGCCCAATCTACTTTGCAGGGGTGGTGTTTTAGGGATAAACTTGTCGACTTCAACTCCCAGAATTCCTCAGCCAGCAGCTGGCTGAGGAATTCTGGGAGTTGAAAACTACAAGTCTTAAAGTTGCCAAGGTTGAAGACCCCTGGCCTAGAACATTTGAAGCAAAGGCAAGCTAAAAAGCTAACAAAATCCCCAAACGCTCACCTTGTCAGGATCATAGGCCACAATGCTGAGGTTGGCCACAGGGGTTCTGGCCGAAGCGTGTTCCTCGATCTGACCTGAAACATTGACCACTGGAGGGCCTGTGAAGTTGCAGGGAGGATCCGTGCATAAATAAAACTGAGGTTTGTTATCGTTGACGTCGGTGATATGGATGGTCACCTGGGAGCTCGCTTGGGCCACTTGATGATAAATGTTCAGGTTTTTTTCTCGAGCCTGTCCATTGAAGCAAGAGAGATCGCTTAGTCTGGAGGCCTACTTAGTTTAGTCATTTGATGCTTTTGTATACTAAAAGATTATTATTATTATTATTATTATTATTATTATTATTATTATTATTATTATTTAATTTATTTATTAAATTTGTATGCCGCCCCTCTCCACAGACTCAAGGCAGCTCACAGCAACAATAGAAAACAATATACTGTACAATACAAATCTAATATTACAAAGTTAAAAACCCATAATTTAAAAAACATGCACACAACATACCATACATAAACTACCGTATATAGGCCTGGGGAAAATGTCTCAGTTCCCCCATGCCTGATGGCAGAGGTGGGTTTAAAGAAGTTTGCGAAAGGCAAGGAGGGTGGTGGCAATTCTGATATCTGGGGGGAGCTGGTTCCAGAGGGTCGGGGCCGCCACAGAGAAGGCTCTTCCCCTGGGTCCCACCAGATGACATTGTTTAGTCGACGGGACCTGGAGAAGGCCAACTCTGTGGGACCTGACTGGTTGCTGGGATTCGTGCGGCAGAAGGCGGTCCCAGAGATATTCTGGTCCGGTTCCATAAAGGGCTTTATAGGTAATAACCAACACATAGAATTGTGACCGGAAACTGATCAGCAATCAATGCAGACTGTGGAGTGTTGGTGTGACATGGGCATATTTGGGAAAGCCCACGATTGCTCTTGCAGCTGCATTCTGCACGATTTGAAGTTTCCGAACACTTTTCAAAGGTAGCCCCATGTAGAGAGCATTACAGATTTTTGTATACTGACAGGCCTTTGACAAAAAGCAGGGGTAGAAGAGGACATAGACCAACCACTTCCCAGTGCTGCTTTTGTACTCACAACAATCTGAAATTGCACCTCTTCACCTGGCACGCCTTCTCGGTCCAGGTTACTACTCACAGTGATGACTCCCGTAGACTGGTTAACTGTAAACAGGTTGCTGGCATCTAGAGAGGGAGAGGATCAGAAAAGTGTCGTATCAGCAGTATTGGAAAAGTTAGTCCTTCAACTAAAGATGCCAGTTGAGTTTGGCTTTTAATTTGAATTTATTATCTATTTATCTATTTATCTATTTATATCTATTTATTTATCTATTTATCTATTTATCTATTTATCTATTTATCTATTTATCTATTTATCTATTTATTTATCTATCTATCTATCTATCTATTTATTTATTTATTTATTTATTAGATATGTATGCCGCCCCTCTCCGTAGACTCGGGGCGGCTAACAACAATAAAAAGACAATATGAACAAATCTAATATTAAAAGTAATGTAAAAAACCCCAATTTAAGAAACCAATCATACATACAGACATATCATGCATAAATTTTATAAGCCTAGGGGGGAAGGGAATATCTCAATTCCCCCATGCCTGACAACAGAAGTGGGTTTTAAGGAGCTTAATTGAATTGAATTTATTTGATTTGTATGCTACCCCTCTCCGAAGTCTCGGGGCAGTTCACAACAAATTTGGACCTCAGGAAAGGGGTGTGCTTTTCTATAAGAGTTGGTAGAGATTTTCAGTCATCCAGATGTCATATCACGGCAAGATATACAAATACCCCAACCTTCTTCAGTCAACCAGTGCTTTTTTCCAGGGGTGAGTTCTACTTACCTTCCCCACAGGTTCACATTGTGATGGAAGTGCACATTTTGCACATGTGCATGTGTGCCCGTCACTTCCCGGAAATGACCCTCTGCGCATGCACAGTACTAAAAATAAGCTTCTGAGCATGCGCAGAAGCAAAAAACCCAAGATGCCATAGGCACCGTTGAGATCAATGGCTCGGGGGCATAGCAGGCCTGAGTCACTGCTGGTTCCAGGGACCCAGGCCGCCAAGTTACTACCAGATCTATAGAAACGGTTTGAACTGGGAAGAACCCACCTCTCAGTGAAGGGCTACCAAATTTTTTACTACCACACTGTGGGCGTGGCTTATGCAGGATGCCCTGCATTTTCTTTCAACCTCTTTCAGTGCAAATTGGGTGCTCTGGGGTGGAGCTCCATTTTTGCCACCCCGCTGCCCACCTCTTCTTTTTTCATGAGGCAACTGGACTTCCTTGCTTTTTCTTTGAAGACGTTTCACTTCTCATCCATCTCATTCTTCACCTCTGACAGGATAGTAGGGAATGGAAGGATTTATATTCCTTGCAGACAGCTGGTACTTTGCAAAATAAAGTAAAACTGCAGTCTACAGGAACCCTACAGGTGACCTTGAGGACACAAATAAACCCCCAAGTGCTTCAACGACCCTCTAAGGATGCAAATTGCCAGCTGTCTGCAAGGAATATAAATCCTTCCATCCCCCACTATCCTGTCAGAGCGGAAGAAGCTTCTTGGCTAAGAAGTGTAACGTCTTCAAAGAAAAAACAAGAAAGTCCAGTTGCCCCATGGGAAAAAAAGCATCTTTTGTATAAGAACAATTTTCTAACCACTTGGTGCGTTATACCAGTGTTTCCCAACCTTGGCAACTTGAAGATATTTGGACTTCAACTCCCAGAATTCCCCAGCCAGCGGATGCTGGCTGGGGGCTTCTGGGAGTTGAAGTCCAAATATCTTCAAGTTGCCAAGGTTGGGAAACACTGCGTTATAGGACCTAAAGAAGGTCCTCTGACAGCTTCTTCCTTCAACTCTTGGGCAGGAAATAGTTTAAGATTGCAGTAATCCAACATAGTCAAGATTAAGCCATGAGACAATTTCTGGAGCTGTCCATTGCATGGATAAGCAGTGGAGCGGCCTACAGAAACTGTGCGAATTTAAGTTCAAAATATATAGAAGACATTACATATCTGCCTGTAGGAAAAGTTATGCAAAGGAAGTCAAGAAGACAACTTGGGAAGATTGTGATAGGAGCCAGACTTTCTGCTTTAATGTGTCAGGAAAAGTCTGAACATCAGCTATGATTTCCTAAGCATAAGGGTGTTGCTATGCATTATGTAGACTTAAAGTATCACTATAGTAATTAAAAATTAGAGCCATATGCACAATTCATTTCATGGTTGTAGACAACAGGAATCATAAACTTGACCCCGTCTGCACACTCCCCCAGACTCTTTACTCACTGAGGACACTGTAAAGGATTACATCATTCACATATTTGTCCATGTCAACGGCCAATACTGTCAATACAGGAGTACCCTAGAAAGAAGAATGCCTGAATTAAGATACAACATGTTTTGTATCCCCATAGTACAGTATATAAAGAAAGAATCTGATTTGCCAGTGTGTTCATCAACCCTTGCAGCGGTGCACAATTCTAGCTTTAATTTAAAAAAAAGAAATAAAAGTTAAACAAATTTCCAACAAGAAAATAAATTGAACCACCTTCTAGATCAGTGTTTTTCAACCAGTGTGCCGTGGCACACTAGTGTGCTGTGAGACATGGTCAGGTGTGCCGTAGGGAAATTAAACATGGGTCCCCAAACTACGGCCCGCGTGCCAGATATGGTCCGCAGAGGCCATTTATCTGGCCTGCCGCCAGCCGTCCCCATCCAAACATAAACATTCCGCTCACAATCCCTCCAGCTATCAGCGACAGGAAGAGTAGAGGCACAGGGAACGCTCACTGACCAATCACCTTTTAGGATTCATCCCAACCACTAGCAATGAACCAATAGCAGGCCACCTCTCATCCACACCCAGGAAGGTCCCCACTCAGGCTGCCGCACACTTGTCATTGTGTGGCCGTGGTGAGTAGTTGAAGCTGCTACTCCTCCCCATGGTCCCGATTTCTAATCCCGGTCATGACCAGAGGTAAATGTTGCCACCACTGGATAAAGCCTCAGCTGGTTATGTCTATCCAAACATAGATATTTGACCTTTTTCTTTTTATAAGAGGCCCCCGCAGAGAGTGATGTACAATGCATCACAATGTGTTAGAGTGTCATTTTGTGTCATTTTGGTTGGTGGTGTGCCTGAGGATTTTGTAAATGTAAAAAATGTGCCGCGGCTCAAAACAGGTTGAAAATCACTGTTCTAGATAGATCATTGCTGTTCAGGAAAATAATTTCAGGTGTCTAAAAAAGCAATTCTGTCTTGATCTCCAGGGGACAATTTATTCAGGATGCTGCGCTATGTGCTTAGAGCTCAAAGCCTTGTTAAAAACCCACTTTACAATCTGTTTCTGTTTCACAAGGACTTCCAGCTTCTGTAACAGCTTTGTTTCCTTATGCCTTCCATCTAGTAAATGTGCAAGATTCATTTTTCTCACCATGTATACATCCGGACTAGTTTGTTGTTTCTCTGTGTCACATAATATATATGGTCTATTAGGAATCTCTGCATTTAATTTCTAAAAACAAACCATGTTTGTAAGTTTGTGTGTGTTGCAGTAATTATTTGGGGCTTCAGCGCTGGACTGTAACATTATGTCCGATATGGACTGTGGCTTCCAGACAGATGAGCTATATGTACAGAGCTTTAGATATAAGGTAAAAAGGTGT
The DNA here is from genome assembly GCF_031021105.1 of Erythrolamprus reginae. Taxonomy (NCBI): domain Eukaryota; kingdom Metazoa; phylum Chordata; class Lepidosauria; order Squamata; family Dipsadidae; genus Erythrolamprus; species Erythrolamprus reginae. The sequence continues at coordinate 100,922,757 of NC_091951.1, forward strand.
TTGACAGCACGTGGGGGCATTCATGTGGCTCTTGTATGCAACTTCTTAAGGTGCTTGCAACTATACATGACATAAGGTGTTTGCAACTATACACAGACCAAAATGCACTGAAGATGTCTTCTTAAATGGGGACAAAACATTTGCAACCAAATTGTCAAGTTTGGAGCTCGAACAAGCAACATAATTAATGACCCAAACTACTAATATCCAAAGACATTTCATGCATGAAAGTGCTTTGCTGTTCACAGGAAAACAAATTGCTCCCAACCCCTGAGTCCTATGGAATTGGGCGGCATATAATAATAATAAAAAAATTAATGAAATTAAAAATAAATTAAATGGAAAGACCACTTTCTGAATCAACCTGCCAATGATTTCTGATTTTGAAGGGGAGAAAAATCTCACCTCTAGAAGTTAAAACAGAATCTTTTAAAAAAAATAAAAGACAGAATCTTTTCAATGGCAATTTTGGAGCTACCTACTGAGGAATTTATGAAGGAAATGTCTTCGGATTATTTAGGCTTTAGATATTATACCTCTGTTCGTATTTTAAATTTAATGCCATCCTGTGATTTTACTATGCTTAGCTCCCACATGGATTTAGTAGGAAATTTTGAAGCTTTAAGATTTGAAAGCCAGATTTTCTCGTATACAGGTGAGAAGATTCTTACCAAAGGGCAGTTCTCTGGCACCGAGGCCACATATGGTGCTCCAAAAAACTGTGGATCCAGATCTGGAACATCAATAATGGTCACAGATATATAAGCTGTATTGTTCTGGTAGATAAAAGAACCATTCAACCATCCTCCATTGTCCTAGAAGACACAGAAGCAACGTAAGTCATTTGAATTGACATTTTACCTATCTATGGTAGCCCTGTGATGAATCCTTGTATTTTGATGTAACCGAAAACAAACCTAGCACATCTAGGAGATTGCATTTCCATGAAAAAAAGATTCTTGAAAAACACCTATTCTGACTTTTTTCCTGAATAAATACCGACATCTAAAGCTGTTCTTTCATAGTGTTGCATCTAATTGAAATAGGTTAATTGTTCTGAATAGTAAACTTAGAACTGAAGGTGATGGAGGGATTTTTTAAACAGTTTTTTGATTGCCTATCTAAAACACTGGTTTTAGAAAAAAATAAAAGATTGGTGTTTGCTAGCATTATATAAATGTGGAAGCGTTCATCTCAATTCATCTCTCGGAATCATCTAGACTGGGGTGTCAAACTCATATCGTCAAGGCAGTGTCCCATGATGTATTGGAATTTGACAGCCCTGTTCTAGATCAAGAATTGAAAGACATTCTTTCTCCGACTTACTTAACAAGGCTATTCATGTAGGTAACTTAATTAGAAAGGACAATTAATTGATCTTATGTGAAAGTGTTTATGTATTTGTTTTCTCTGTTCCTTCCTCTTTTTTTCTCTCCAAACAACTTAATATATATATATGTCACATGTTTTTGCTGAATTTGAAAATTAAGGGAGACTAGGATAGATCTATTTCAGCCTTATTTTGGCCTCATCAGCTAGCCATACCCTCACTGGGACTTGAACCTGCAAACCTTTGCCTTGTAAGGCAGAGAATTAACCTCTAGGCTACAGTATCCAATCCCTTCAGCTCTGTACCAGGGAAGGGTTACTTATTTTTTGTGTTGAATCATTCATATGTATGTATGTATGTATGTATGTATGTATGTATGTATGTATGTATATGACGGGAGAGAGAGACAGAGAGACAGAGAGAGATTAGGTTTTCCTCTCTCCGAGTCTTCGGAGAGGGGCGGCATAAAAATCTAATAAATAAATAAATAAATAAATATAAATAAATAAATAAATGTTATTTTTTTTAAAAAGCATAGTTTCTCTAAAACCTTTATCCTATGTAGGATATTACTCCTCTTAAAATGTAGTTAAATTAAAATGCAGCATTATATATATTTGTCTAGATTTTTAATCAACCCAGTCAATGCAAGGCAACAATAATTGGGAATCTATCTCTCCGAAAGGTGCTTGTGAGGGGAGGGACAACCAAAAGGAAGAAATGGTTCATGTAGTTTTAAAAGTTTTTTTTTTTTAAACCAAAACGGCAATGTTTGAATTGAAGCAGCTACCGATAAAGAGATAGTTATTTACAATGTACCGTGCATCTCATTCCTAAACTTTTTCTAAAGTCATTGCAGACTTTTCAAGAACTCTTTAGCAACCTGTAAATCTGGAATTCATCAAATGGCAGCATAGACCAAATCCAGAACCAACCCCTTACCTAAATATTCCATGATGATCTACAACTTTGTGCTTTTCAAATGGGCGCCATGATATTTTGTGACATAAAGGACTAACACAATGGCTGAGAACCATTATTTCCTGCTGATGTGATCAATGTCGTGCCTGGTTTTCTCAAGACGGATGATTTTAATAACAATCCCTGAACTGCTGTGTTCAGTTATTGATGCATTGAAGGAGGAAAGAGCTCTTCCTGATGTGCTCCAGGTTGGTGAAAAGCTCCTCGGGATTCTGCACTCTAAGCACCTGCTTAGTTATTGTTGAGTGGGCCATGGTGCAGATCCAAACAAGGAGGAAGAAGGACAGCCTCAGTTACAACAGGGGCTTTCCACTGCTTCCTAATTTGATTTCGTTTATTTAGGATCTGAATTACGGACAGAATCCTTAACAAAACTACATAATCCCATCTAGTTCTTGCCCTACTGTTAATCACATCGCCATCAACCTGCTCAAGACATACAAGGAAGATGGAAATACTCATGCTGGAATCCCCTATCTAGTTTTCACCAAAAAATGTTGGGACTATAACCCCATGCTAACATGTGAATTCTAGGAGTTGCTGTTTTAGCACACTCACGGGCTAACTATTGGAACACCAGTAATAATCCTTGTCAAAGAACCCAGTTGAAAGCTGCTAGGCACAGCGCCTTATCCGTAGCAATTAAGCACCTAGTTTTTCCTCTCCACATAAATGAGATTACCATCCCTTCTCTCCCTCTGAATCCTCACCGTAGCAAAGATCTTGATTCGATAGAAAGTGCTCTTATTGTTGTAACTGAGGGAGCCATTCAACACCACCGTGCCATTTTGCAGAATGTTAAAAAGATGGCGATTCTCTGCATTGTTTGGAATGACCTGCAAAGGAGTCACATGGTAGAAACATGAGCAGTAACAAAACACAAAACTTTGCCTAAATACAAATTTCCTCAAGGATGATTTGGTGGCAAGTCCTGAAGATATTACAAATTAGTTGATGGTAGAGGGGAAATATACCTATTTATAACAGACAGACTCAACCAGTAAAGTAACCTTCACCAGTGGTCAGATGAATTCTCAGCTTATATAGAAATGTGTACAACATCTAGTAGCAATGGTTGCAGCACCCCAGGGCCATGTGATTACCATTTCAACCTACCCAGTTGGTTTCCAACAAACAAAGTCAACTCGGGAAGCTGGATTCAAATATCGACTGTGTGATTTACTTAGCACCTGTAATGATTTGCTTAACAACCATGGCAGAAAAGGGTGTAAAAGTATGAGGGACTCACTTAAAAACTGCTTCGCTTAGCAACAGAAATTTTGATCCCAATTGTGGTTGAAAGACGAGAACTAGCAAGATGTCAAGATTCTATTTGCAATCTGCATTCATTTTCAGTTCCAACTAACTTTTGAAATTCTTGTACTATATGGAATTTCTTTTGACTTCCGTTTTTAGTAATGCAAATTCACAGAGAGATATTAACCAAAATTCTCCAATACGATTATATAAATTGTGTAAATTAACCTGATATCTTTAAATGGCCTTGATACAGTACACTTTTTACATGGGACTCTTTTTACTTCTATCTGCTGTGGCCTAGAGGTGGAAGCTCTTGCCTCACAATCAGGAGGTTGTGAGTTTGATCTTAGGTAGAGGCAGATGTAGGGTCTCCTGCTAAGGTAGGGGGTTGGATAAAATGACCTGCAAAGTCCCTTCCAACTTTGTTAATCTGAATTTATTCATCTATCTGTCTGTCTGTCTGTCTGTCTGTCTGTCTTTCTATCACTATTTATAACTATTTGGCATATGGCATATCATATCCATCCACCCATCATCTATCTATCTATCTATCTATCTATCTATCTATCTATCTATCTATCTATCTATCTATCTATCTACCGTATATCTATAACTACTATCTATTTGGCATATGGCATATCATACATAGATTTGCAAAATATATGACCCAGCAGGACCCAGGAGAAGAGCCTTCTCTGTGGCGGCCCCGGCTCTCTGGAATCAACCCCCCCAGAGATTCGAACTGCCCCCACAATTGCCTTCCGCAAGACTCTGAAAACCCACCTATGTTGCCAGGCATGGAGTAATTGATGTATCCCTTGGCTAGTAAGATTTATGTATGGTTATGACTGAGTAGTATTGTCTGTTTTTTAATGATAGAGGGTTTTAAGTCATAGTTTTAATTATTGGATTTGTTGTACATTATTTATTGTTGCTGTGAGCCACCCTGAGTCTTCAGAGAGGGGCGGCATACAAATCTAATAAATTATTATTATTATTATTATTAATAATAATAATAATTTATTAGATTTGTATGCCACCCCTCTCCAAGGACTCGGGGCAGCTCACAACAGCATAAACAGTGTACAAATCCAATTTTAAAAATACAATTTAAAACCCTTATAATAAAATAAAATAATCACACAACCCAATCAAACCATACACCAACCTTGACAATTTGGGGGGGGGGTGTTAGTTTCCCCATGCCTGGCGGCAAAGATGAGTTTTTAATAATTTACGAAAGGTGAGGAGGGGGGGAAGTCCTAATCTCTGGGGGGAGTTGATTCCAGAGGGCTCGGGCCACCACAGAGAAGGCTCTTCCCCTGGGTCCCGCCAGACGACATTGTTTAGTCGACGGGACCCAAAGAAGACCAACTCTGTGGGACCTAATCAGCCGCTGGGATTCGTGCGGAAGAAGGTGGTCTCAGAGGTATTCTGGTCCGATGCCATGTAGGGCTTTATAGGTCATAACCAACGCTTTGAATTGTAACCAGAAATTGATCGGCAGCCAGAGCAGGCCCTGGAGTGTTGTTGAGACATGGGTATAACTGGGGAGGCCCATGATTGCTCTTGCGGCTGCATTCTGCACAATCTGAAGTTTCCGAACACTCTTCAAAGGTCGTCCCATGTAAAGAGTGTTGCAGTAGTCGAACCTTGAGGTTGTTGTTGTTGTTGTTGTTGTTGTTGTTATTATTATTATTATTATTATTAACATTTCACCTGGATTAAACAAAACACAATACAATATGTATATTTTTTTTAAAAATCTAAATTCAGACACCAAATCTGTAGGTAATCTAACCATTGAAGTGTAGCTTTGTTTATGTTAAAAAAATAATCAGATATTGGACTAGTATATGCCCTCAGCTCATAAACTGGCTACAATGTGATCTACAGTTTGACAGTTTTTCTCAATGGAAATGGGTTGCTGAATGCCCATATGTGTAAGACGTGTATAAATGACCCTACCCAAAAGTACCAGGTTTTAAATTACCATGCCAACAATGGACAACCTTGAATAGGATTTGTACCTCACATGGCATCTGCCAAGATTCACTATATATATTGCGTACAGCATTCTCCCCTTGGTGTGACTGTGGGGTTCCACTCACCTCTATGATGTCATAGGATACCCGTCCAGCATTGTCACTGTCAATATCCACAGCAATCACATTATAGATTGGGGTACCAATTGCTGTGTTCTGGAACAAAGTTAATCAGTTAATAAGTTTGCAGACTTGAAGCTTAGAATGAGTTGAAGGAAAGCAACAGAAGCTACGTATAGCATCCAAAGCTAATATGCAAATTATTTAACAGAACCAAACATGCTTTGAAAATTATTCTGAATAATAATCTTCGGAGAGGGGCGGCATACAAATCTAATAAATTGAATTGAATTGAATTGAATTGTCTTGCACCTCACACAAGGTCAACACCTTTCTGCTTTGATTCAACAAAGTGAACCTCAAAAAAAGATTCCCCTACTTAAAGGATTTCATTCAGTGCAAACAATGGTGTTGAGTGCTTTAAGACAATTGGGCTGCTTTAATCAATAGGAAGGAGGTATTGTAAAATCCAAAGTACTGTACTTTCTCTGGACTAACTTGGAAATGAGCATAGTTATATTAAAAATTATCTAATAAGGTCAATCCGATCATTTCAATTAAAAAAGAATGGCAAAGCTAGAAGTTAAGGTGTTCTTCCTTAGCTTTTTCCATGTATGTGAGTCATTATGTCCTGAAGATATGAAGAACTGCAACCTACTGAAAACTCAGCCAAGAGTTTTCAACTGAGGAGTTACAGCCCTCTGTTTCTGAAAGGTAGAACTTTTGTAATTTGTGGCTATTTCCCTCGGACACAAAAAGCACTGTATGAGGGCTAACATCTCATTCTGTGTCTCAATCCAGTAATGATGTGCTAGAGAAAACAAGCGACTTTCACTACTGTTAAAGAGCATTCAGGTTTGTTTAGTCTAATATGCAAAGGCTAACATTCTACATGTTGAAGAATAGAATAGAATAGAATAGAACAGAACAGAACAGAATAATTTTATTGGCCAAGAGAATTTCTCTCTCGGTGTACATAAAAGAAAATATATATTTGTCAAGAATCATGTGGTACAACACTTAATGATTGTCATAGGGGTCAAATAAGCAATGAAGAAACAATCATTATTGAAAAAAATCGTAAGGATACAAGCAACAAGTTACAGTCATAAGTGGGAGGAAATGGGTGATAGGAACGATGAGAAAAAACTAGTAGTAATAGTAGTGCAGACTTAGTAAACTTGAAGTAACGTCTAAGGAATGAGGTAAGATCAAAATGTCAGAGAAAAACAGGCTAATTAATCATTGTGTTTAAATTACAGAGCACAAAATAATGTATAGCTTTATTAATTACTATTTAATTAAATGATAATTAAATTATTTTATACCAATTGGGGTTGCAATACATAGGAAAAAGGGGATTAAACCTTCCTTAATTGGCTGCATTCATATCAAAAATCCATTATTTTGATAGCAATTAGGCAGAGGTGGGGTGGGGAGAATTGCCAATGACATGGCAATGAAGGTTTCTGTCTAAGCTGCTTTAAATATTCATATCATGCTGCGTGACACAGATTTAACATATCGCCAGTTTAGGCTTTATCATTATCTACTGTAAATACCATTGCCAACTTGCATCTACTAAATCTCCTGCTGCTTTTAAATTATTACTTTTTTCATCAACAAGTTCTTAAACTCTCTATTTAAAACAGCAGTTTTTCCTCATTTTTCTTATTCCCATACTGAAGTAGCTTCATTCATTCCTTGTTTTAACAGTAGCCATAGTGACTAGCATATACAGTACTATGTTAGAAAGGAGTCCACTAAGAATGAAATTTTGTGGCAGAATAGAATAGAATAGAATAGAATAGAATTTTATTGGCCGAGTGTGATTGGACACACAATGAATTTGTCTTTGGTGCAGATGCTCTCAGTGTACATAAAAAAATATAGATTATTTGTCAAGAATCATGGGGTACTGCACTTAATGATTGTCATAGGGGTCAAATAAGCAATGGAGAAATAGTCAATATTAATAAAAATTAAACAAATGGACAGAGTTGAATACAGAAGTTGTTTCTCAAATGTAAGGTAGGTATCCAAATGATATAATGTCCTTGCAGTTGTGACAGGTTAATCCCCCCTTTTTTAGTTCCCACAGAAATTGAATACAACAGAAGCTTTTTCAATGAGTGGCAGGGGGGTCCTGTATGCACGCTTGGGGTGAGCTATGCAGAATTTCTCTGAACTCCTTTTCAAAACATACACAGCCCTGATCGTCATTGTTTCCATGATTAACTTTTGCCAATCGTTGTACAGGGCTACTTTTAAAAAAAATATACCGTATTTAGTGTGTTTATAATTCTCAGTTAACAATATTTCTATTATAATAGAGGTGATTTAGAAGTTATGGGGATCTTGAATGAATGGTAGTTATGTCTGGTCCCCCAAAGGTACAGCTGCTGCAGCACACAAATAGTGATGTAATCAAAATTCTGACCTTTGGCAGCCCACCTGCACTTACAACCCCAGGAATGCCCAATTCCATTCCTCCGTCTCCCCTATCTTCATTTCTAATTTTGCATGGCTTTGGAAGGCTCCAAAACCTCAAAGGAAAACCCCATATAAAGCAGCAGGCAAAACCAAGTGCAAAGCCAGCAGGGGAGATATGTGGGGGAGGGCCAGGTGGTTGTGGGCTGGGGGGGGGCTTGAAGAGGAGGCAGAGGATGGAGAGCCTTCCTTTTCCAAGGATCCGGATGGGAGGGCCCAAGCTGGGAACAGTCTGTGTCCTCACTTAACAACTAGTAGGATTCAGTTAACAATGGCAAAAGGGATTTTCAGAACAGCCTCTATTAAGTAACGAGGTCATATCTTATTTATTTATTTATTCATTCATTCATTCATTCATTCATTCAATTTTTATGCTGCCCTTCTCCTTAGACTCAGGGCGGCTTACAATATGTTAGCAATAGCACTTTTTAACAGAGCCAGCCTATTGCCCCCACAATCTGGGTCCTCATTTTACCCACCTCGGAAGGATGGAAGGCTGAGTCAACCTTGAGCCAGTGATAAGATTTGAACCGCTGACCTTCAGATCTACAAGTCAGCTTCAGTGGCCTGCAGTACAGCACTCTACCTGCTGCGCCACCCCGGCTTTTTACGTTATGATTACATCACTTAGTTTTGGATATTCTGGTCCCAATTACCATTGTAATTTGAGGAGTATTTGTATGGGACACACAGTCCCACCCTTTCTAGAATAAACATGAGCAGAAAATAATTAGATACCTCAAGGACATCTGTCAGATAAGGTTCATTCTGGAATATTGGTTTGTTGTCATTCCGGTCTTTTATAATGATAGAGATTTTTGTAAAGATCTGTTGATAAAAAGAACGAGGAGGTTGAAAACTAATCGTAGAAGAGACTAAACAGAAGGGCTTCAGCATTCATGAGTAGAAAAGGGCTGTAGAGATATGATAATCCATATACAAGGCAGATTAAACCCTGAACCCAAAAGTATAAGACTTGAAACTCTATTAGTCAACAAAATAAAAGGCAAAACTCCAGTAGTCAGCATATAAAAATGTAACCATCACTGTCATCGTAATCAACAATAGCAGTTGCAGCTCAGCAAGTTAATGGATGAGAAAAAGTGCAACCACAGAAATGTTTTCAGCACAGCTGTTACATTTGGTTTTACGTCTGGTTCTCTAGCGGAGTTGCGTGGAGGCTTTTATCTTTTAAAAAAATATTTTTTTAATTATTTTCTCCACATTTTCATACACATACATCAATACAGATACCTTAAGAATAATACACACATTTTCCAATCAAAATTCCTGTATATTGATATAGAAACTTTTGCCTCTCATTTGGAAACCAAGGACCAGGGTATGGAGGAAGAATGGGGAGGCACACGCTGCAAGATGCTTGAAGTCTAGTGTGAAGTTTGCACAGTCTGTGGCGATTTGGGGAGCCGTGTCCACTGGGCTTCATTAAATCCAGGGTCAACACAACTGTCTACCAGGAGATTTTGGAGCACTTCATGCTTCCTTCCGCACCAAGTTTTATGGGGATGCTGACTCCATTTTCCAGCAGGACTTGGCATCTGCCCACAGTTCCAAAAGCACCAAAACCTGGTTCAATGCCCGTGGGATTACTGTGCTTGACTGGCCAGCAAACCTGCCTGACCTGAACCCCATTGAGAATCTATGGGGCATTGCCAAGAGAAAGATGAGAGACATGAGACTAAACAATGCAGAAGAGCTTAAGGCCACTATTGAAGTTTCCTGTTCTGCCATAACACTTCAACAGTGCCACAGGCTGATTGATAGCTTCCATGCCACACCACATTGAGACAGTAATTGCTGCAGAAGGGGCCCAAACCAAGTTTCTGAGTACATGTGCATGCGTATACTTTTCAGAGGTCCAATATTGTTCTATGTACAATCCTTGTTTTATTGATCACATGTAATATTCTAATCTTCTGAGATGGTGGATTTGAGCTGTATCACAATTATGACAAATGGCTTGAACTATCTTGCTTTGCATGTAATGAGTCTCTCTCATATACCGGTACTACTTTTCACCTTTTAAGTTGCATTACTGAAATAAATGAACTTCGGCACAATATTCTATTTTTTTTCACCTGTAGTCTCGCTGCTATTGATCAGTCTGTTTCTTTCTTTTCTCCACAATCCCCTCTCTATCTACCTTCTCCTCTTTCTGGATGGGTGTCAACAGACTCAAACTCAACCCTGATAAGACGGAGTGGCTGTGGGTTTTGCCTCCCAAGGACAATTCCATCTGTCTATCCATCACCCTGGGGGGGGATTATTGACCCCCTCGGAGAGGGTCCGCAACTTGGGTGTCCTCCTTGATCCACAGCTCACATTAGAGAAACATCTTTCAGCTGTGGCGAGGGGGGCGTTTGCCCAGGTTCACCTGGTACACCAGTTGTGGCCCTATTTGGACCGGGAGTCACTGCTCACAGTCACTCATGCCCTCATTACCTCGAGGCTCGACTACTGTAACACTCTCTACATGGGGCTACCTTTGAAGAGTGTTCAGAAACTTCAGATCGTGCAGAATGCAGCTGCGAGAGCAATCATGGGCTTTCCAAAATATGCCCATGTTACCCCAACACTCTGCAGTCTGCATTGGTTGCCGATCAGTTTCCGGTCACAATTCAAAGTGTTGGTCATCACCAATAAAGACCTTCATGGTACCGGACCAGGGTATCTACGAGACCGCCTTCTGCCGCATGAATCCCAGTGACCGGTTAGGTCCCACAGAGATGGTCTCCTCCGGGTCCTGTCAATTAAATAATGTCGTTTGGCAGGACCCAGAGGAAGAGCCTTCTCTGTGGTGGCTCCAACCCTCTGGAACCAGTTCCCTCCAGAGATTAGAACTGCCCCCACCCTCCTTGCCTTTCGTAAACTCCTTAAAACCCACCTCTGTCGTCAGGCGTGGGGGAACTGAAACATCTCCCCCTGCCTATGTAGTTCTTTGTGTATGATATGACTGTATGTATGTTTTTAATATATATATATATATATATATATATTGGGGTTTCTTGTTTTTTAGACTTTTTAAATGCATTATTGTTATTTTAGATTCTAACATTTAGATTTGTCATTATATATTGTTTTTATCATTACTATAAGCCGCCCCGAGTCTACGGAGAGGGGCTGTATACAAATCTAATAAATAATAATAATAATAATCATCATCATCATCATCATCATCATCTACCTTCTTTTTCCTTCTCTCCCCCTGCCTACCTCCCTTTTCTATGTTTCTATGTTTCTATGTTTCTATGTTTCTCAATGTTATAACTGGCTTTAGTCAAACCGTAGCTTGCTCAAACTGTGCTCTAGCTCAGGGGTCTCCAACCTTGGCAACTTTAAGCCTGGTGGACTTCAGCTCCCAGAATTCCCCAGCCAAGCAAAGCTTCAAGACTCCTGCTCTAGCTCCTATCTGAGCCCTGGGCTAGCAAATACACCCCGTCGCTCTATTCCCCATCATAGGCCGCTTCCATAGGGATTCTATGTGTCCCATGTATCCCTCCAGATTTTTCTTTCTCCCAACACTTTCTCATTTTACTTACTGGTACAGTGATCTTGTCTGTTGCTTTCACATTGAGCAGGATAACTTTTGTTCGCTGAAAATAAAGTGCAAAGCGGAAGTACTTTAATAATGATATGCCAACATGGTGATCATACTTTGGTTTCAATCTGGTTGATGAATAAGTTGTACTTACTTGCTGTCAATCTCATTGCTTTTTAGAGTGAGATGGGCAGCATATAAATTTCATAAATAAATAAACACAGAAAAACATAGAAATCATATCAATATACTGGTAGTCCTCCACAGTTGATTTAGTGAGTGTTTACAGTTATAACAGCGCTGAAAAAAAATGACTTATGACGGTTTTTCACACACTCCCCCTAGGCCTTTAAAATTTTATGCATGGTATGTCTGTATGTATGATTGGTTTTTATATAATGGGTTTTTAACTGTTTTTAGTATTGGATTATTGTTATACACTGTTTTATTACTGTTGTTAGCTGCCCCGAGCCTGCGGAGAGGGGCGGCATACAAATCCAATAAATAAATAAAATAAAATAAATAAATAAAGTCAATGGGGAAGCCAGATTCGTTTAACAACTGTGCTACTAACTTAACGACTACAATGATTCACTTAAAAACTGTGGCAAGAAAAGTTGTAAAATGGAGCATAATTCACTTAACAAATGTCCCATTTAGCAAAAGAAATGTTGGGCTCAATCGTGGTTGTAAGTCAAGCACTACCTGTATTAATAAAAGCTGTTCATGCCCATCCTTGGGGCACTCAAAATTGCTGCCATAGACACATTCTTCCTCAGCTGAAGCTTCTGGGTCCCCTTCTGTGGTACGTTGAGCAAAGTCAACTTACCACAAGTCATGTCCCCCAAAAAGGTGCTTTATTCCAAATGGCAACTGGACTTTCTTTGTTTCTTTTCCTTTGAAAATGTTTTGCTTCTCATCCAAGGAGCTTCTTTAGTTCTATTAGGGTGAATAGGAGATTGCCTCCAACAAATTTAGGACAAGGGATGTACCAGCACTCATGATTTACAGCCTGATTATCAAAACAACAGAAGAAACTTCTTGGATGAGAAGCAAAATGTTTTCAAAGGGAAAAAAAACCTAAGGAAGTCCAGTTGCCATTTGGAAAAAAACACCTGTGGAACAACTATGATGATTGAATGGATGATTGAAAATCTTCATAGACATTCACCAAAATCAGGGGTGGATTCTAACTTACCTCGCTGCCGGTTTGTTTCCTCCTGTGGGACATGGCCATACCTCCTGGCCATGCAATGCCGAAAAAATGCCCCTCTCCCCCCAAAAAGCCCAAAACAAGATAGCAACACATATGCAGTGCCAGAAAATCAGCTTCTACGCAGGCACAGAAGAAAGAAACCCCGTGGAAAAAATGCAAATGAATGAATGAATGAATTCATTTTTTAAAATTCCCCAAAATAGATGGTGCCCACGGACCGGCACTGACCGAACCAGTTCTGTGATGTCATCATGATGTCACTAGTGATTTGCTACCAGTTGGGGCAAACCAGTCCGAATTGGGAGGAACCCACCTCTGATCGAAATGTCTTCTCCCAAACAGTCTTGACCGAAGGTAGGCCCTTCTATGACACATAGATTTCCACTCCCAGAATTCCTGAGCTAGCATGATTGGCTCAGGAATTCTGGGAGTTGAAGTCCACAAGTCACAGAAGAGCCAATTTTGCCTACCCCTGGTCTTTACCAAACAAGAGAACATAGATCTAGTTCATATCTGGTGACATTTGCAATCTGAAGCACCATGTCAATTTTTTCACATCTGCTTCTAAGTAATCGAATAGGTTCACTCTCTGAACATCTCCGCAGGATTTGTCCCATGTTTGACACCCAATTGAGAATAGATCTGAATGATTTTATCTGCCAGATGCATAGAAAATTACTCTGTGTGGCCTTGGAAGTAGACCTCTGCCCTCCTCCCCTTTCCTAGAAGGGTCTGGGTAATCTTAAACAGGGCAGCCAGGTGCCTTCTGCAGTTGTTCAATAAGAATGAAGAAGTATTGACACTTTGCTGCTCTTGTTGCCACAAACGATGCCTTAATTGCTGTTCTAAATTGTTCTGTCTGGGTGCCCCCAGACTTCAACACCAACTGAAAAAAGCAGCCAGACACGCTGGTAAAAGCAAAGGCACTTTATAGTTTGAAAAATAAACACAGAGAAAAACCTGTTCTTCCCAACAGACAGGCTATGAGGCTTCACAGCAGAGTCCTGACGGGCAGACAATACAGCAGACTTCTTGCTGGCACACACACCACTGTAGAGAATAAGACCCACGCCTTCCCCCCCAAGGTTTCAGCCTTCAAGGCCACAAGCCAGAATCAGAGACACCAAAGATCACAGCCAGGTCCCAGGACTCCCAAAGATAATACTCCACAATACAGGAAGGGTGGGTCTGCCTTTTCAGCCTTTCTGGGGAGAACCACACCCAAACCCAGCTGTTGCCTATTTAGGGCTGGAAATACCTGGCTAATTGTCCCCTTCGTTGTGCTGCTCTTCTCTGCCTGAGATCGAGGATGGCTTGTGCATTTTCATCTAAGGACTCCAGGCTGCTTGCTGGGGAGAGCTCCACCCCGGGGGACTCAGGCTGTTCTCCTTCTCCCTCGGCCTGATATTCCTCCTCCCCGTCTGCCTGGGCCTCCTCCTCCTGTTCCTCATCCTCCCCCTCTGAGCATGGAGCCGGCAGAGGTTCAGCCGTTCCCTGAAGAGCCTCAGACGGAATCACAACATAAATCATACATGTCAGATTCATAGGCCATTTCACCCCCAGGTAGCACTTTAGACATCCCTTGATTCTTTTTAACACCCTCAACTCTTCCATGAACCATGGACAATATAGGGAGTAATGGACCAAAGGAGGTCACACAGATGTGATGCTGATAAAGTTCTGTCTGTCTCCTTATATAACCTAATTCACATGCAGTACTAAGTCAGAACAGACAAATTACATTATAACTTGAAATGATAAATGAACCAGACCACATCTCTTATTAATACTTCTTCTCCAAGGACAGATTAGTTGAGATGCCTCATTTATGAATCATTTACATCCCTATCCACAGTCTATTACTCCCTTCCCTTTTCTGCAAATGATTCCAGATATAGTAGGTCTAATAAATCAATTATGCTCTGATTTATTTAAGCCAGTAGTTTTCTTTCAGTCCAGATTTTGCAGACAAATGAAAGCAGCAAACTCCAATAACTCCAGATGTCCATGTGCCACCTCTATGTTGGCGGAGGCAGGCAGGATTCACTTGAGTACCATTTGTTGGGGGTCAAGGGAAAGGGAGGGTTTTGCCTTCTCTTTCTGATCAAGATCCCCATGGACAATTGGTGGGCCACTGTGGGACACAGAATGCTGGAGTCGATGGGCTTTGGCCTGATTCAGCATGGCTCTTCTTATGTTCTTAATAACTAATTACTAATATGTTATTTCTACTTTGTTTACAGCTCTTCCTATAAATAAGAAAAATTGTACAGTATGGATAAAGAATAGAATGGAATTTAATGGGGTGGAATGGAATGGAATGGAATGGAATAGAATAGAATTATTTATTTGGCAAATCTGATTGGACACACAAGGAATTTGCCTTTGGTGCAAATGCGTAACTTAAACCCTTGTTATTATTCAGGGATACAACTTCCAAAATCTCAAAATGGCCTGGGAAACAGAGAAAGAGAAGACCAAAACATCTGCAAGACATTATGCTCCCAGTTTACACCATATAGTGTATAAAATACTGTAATCTACAATTTTAAGATCTGTGGACTTTAATTCCTAGAAGTCCCCAGCTAGCATGCTCACACATCGTACGGTGGCCCAGACTGAGAAACATTGGTCTACAATATATAGAGGATAAGCTGAGATACTATAATGTTTCTTGGATGTTTGTGCTGAAAGTCTCTGACCCAGATTGGGATGGGACAAGGGAGTTGTTGATGATGGGGGAGTTATTGATGATGATGTTCATCAGTTGAGCGAGATGCTGTTGATGATTTATTTATTTATTTATTTTATTTATTAGATTTGTATGCCGCCCCTCTCCGTAAATGTTCATCTGGTTACAAATGAAAAATTAAATATTGTGAGAGTGAGAGTAACCTAGTAGAAAAAGAGTCAAGAAGTCCAACCAGGAACACAAAAGCAGAAGCAGCAAAGAAAAGAAATTGAAAACACAACCTAAGATAACAACATGTTAAAAGAATACTTTGAATTCTGAAGTATACCTCTACAGAGAGTGGTCATAGGGAGATGCTAGTGCTTAAGATAAAGTAAATATGGAGATCAATAATAAACAAATATATTGAAGACTGAGACTAGAAAAGTATGAAAACATAATAACATTTAAATCCCAGTGTAGATAAAGAACCCATAGAAATACTTTTATTAGTAAAGTATTAATTCCTGAACGAGTTGAAGGCATTTATAATTTATAATTTCTTTCTCTCTTTTTTTGGCAATCTTTCCTTTTTTTCTAGAACAAGTCTCCACCAGTCATTGAAGAAAGATTCAAAAAAGCAACCAACAGTCTAAATTTTTAGTACCTTGGGTCTTAATTGATTCTGGGTCAATCGGATTACTTCCCATTCAGTAGAAGATCTTGTGAAAACACCATTAAAAAAAGGGGGAGGAAGAACGATACGTGTGGGAGATAAATACTGTACTCTCTTTCCCCCAAAATAAGACATCTCCTGATAATAAACCCAGTTGGGCTTCTAAGTGCACAGCAATAAGGCCAAGCACTTATTTCAGGGTACAAAAAAATATAAGACAGTCTTATTTTCAGGGAAACATGGTAATTTTAGCCCAATCATCTTAATATCTATTTTGGGCAAATTGCAGGCAATGGTAGTCCAAGAAAAAAAAGATGAATATTAATCAAGTAAACAATGCATTTTAATTTAAATGAGGCAAAGGAACACACAGTGGAGTAAACTCTTAATTACACAAATGCACTGGTGGTATCTGAGCTGTCTGTAAATAACAAGGTAAATGTACTTAGGGTTAGTATTGGGTGAACCCAACGAAGTTCGGGTTCAGCACCTGAATTTTTTAAAAAATTCGGGTTCGGCACCTGAACCCGAACTTTTGCGAAAATTCGGGTTCAGGTTCGGTATGCCGAACCGTGCAAAGTTCGGTACGAACCCGAACTTTGCAGGTTCGGTTCGGCCAACACTACTTAGGGTCATAACCGAGAATTTATATAAAAGGGACAAATTCCACATCAGGCATATTAGAAAGGGGTTGTAAATAAAAACTGCAAAGAGAATAATGTCCTTAAATAAATATATGGTATAAATGTACATAATTCTGGCACATTTGAAAAAGGATATACAGTAATAGAGCTGCAAAAAGGGCAGCTCAAATGATCAGGGAGCCTGAATGTTTTTCTTGCACGAAAAAAAAATTGAACATCTGAAGCGTTTTAGCTCAGAATAGGATGACTTGGATATAATCAAAGTATGTGACTCCATGCATGACCTAGAGAAAAACAATGGACATTTTTCTCTCCTCTCAGAACATTAGGATCAGAGGTCATCCAATTAATTTGGATGGGATGTATTTTAGAACAAAAGAAATCACACTGTAGTTAATTTGTGGAATTCATTCCTTCATTATCTGATAATAAGTCTCTAATTCCGATAGCTTTAAAGGGGTTGGATGAATTCATGAAAGATCTATTGAAGTGTTTCGGGCTAACATGAGTTAATATCTAATTCAGGGGCAGTTAAAAGCAAATGCAGATGTATGGACAGAGTTGTGGAAAATTCAGAAGTATGAAGCACAAGGAGAAGAAACCATTTTGTTGTAAGAAAGAGGGATCCCTAAAAATAAGAAAGCAAAGGTGTTTATAGGAGTTGATAGCTACCCTATTTGTTTCACATCCTGTAGTTCTCAACTTCTATAAATTGACCCAGACTGGAACCTGCAACAATATCCAACTTTTGGGGGAGTTAGAAAGGTCTTGTCCATGTACTGTACTTCAGGTTTTTTTTTCTTTTAATCCTTTTATTGCAATGTTATAATTTACCTTGGTACAATGTATTCTTTCAATGCAATAAAATTTATGCAATATATTATTAAACATGCCATTATTTATAAAGTTGTAAATATTGAAAATAAATGACTTGCATATAGCTACATCTTGACATAGGATATACCAGTATTAGCATGCTGAACACTAGTATTTTTCTCCATCTGCTCTTGTCACAATCTCAGTTTCCCTCTGCCTTTTTTATTTCCCCTGTGGTCTCCTTTTTACAAATTGACTGATTCCACTCACTCTCTGAAGCCAAGTCCCTTCTTTGCTCTGAGGGGGACAGCTAAATAGATCCTGTCAATGGCATCTCCTACTGAATTGCTACTGTATATGAGGAATAGAACAATTGAGCGGTGGTTTTTTTTTTTTAAAGGCATGTAACTTTTCACGAGCCAATGTTCACCCTCCCTTACTTTATTAAATTATGAAAATGGGGTTTACAGTATACTGAATATACAGTGTTCCCTTGATTTTCGCGGGTTCGAACTTCACAAATAGCCTATACCACGGTTAAAAAAAAATTTAAATAAAAAACACTTCACGGGTTTTTTTTCTATACCACGTTTTTTCCCGCCCAATGACATCATACGTCATCGCCAAACTAATAATTTTTGCAAATAAATAACAAAAAACATAATTATTGTTAATAAATAATTATGTTTATAAATATCAAGATCACTAAGTGTCTTATTCAATGGTGAGTACCAGTAATAATGGTGAGTAAATGGTTGTTAAGGGAATGGGAAATGGTAATTTAGGGGTTTAAAGTGTTAAGGGATGGCTTGTAATACTGTCCATAGCCAAAAATGGTGTATTTACTTCCGCATCTTTACTTCGCGGAAATTTGACTTTCGCAGACGGTCATCTCTTTCCTATGTTTCCATTACATTACAGGGATAGTTAAGAAGCAACAACAACAACAAAAAGCATAGTAATGCTAGAAATAATGCAAGATCTTTAACACAATGCTCATGTTTCTGATTTACACAGCTACAAAGGAAAGATTGAGAAAGCCACATTT
This sequence comes from Erythrolamprus reginae, assembly GCF_031021105.1. Classification (NCBI taxonomy): domain Eukaryota; kingdom Metazoa; phylum Chordata; class Lepidosauria; order Squamata; family Dipsadidae; genus Erythrolamprus; species Erythrolamprus reginae. The sequence goes on from NC_091951.1 coordinate 100,941,553, forward strand.
GCAATACAAGTAGTCCTTATTTAGCAACTTGTTTGCGGTTATGACAGTGACAAAAAATAAATTCCTTTTTGACCAATCCTTACATTAATGATTTTTGCAGGTCCGTAAAGGAAAGGAAGCTGAAGTTAGATATTAAATACAATTGCGTTTTCACTTAACAATAATTTCACTTAATGACTGAATTGGCGCTCCCAATTGTGACCCCTTGCTCAGAAGATGGTTGACAGAGTTGTCATCCCACTTTGCCCATCCCTAGTTATTTCTCTTCATATCTTTACCTCATAATCCACAGGTTGCTTCAGTGTCACGTTGCCTGTTGTACTTTCAACTGAGAAGTAGTAAGCATTTTCACCCTCAATGCTATAGTATATTGTATCATTGTCAGCATCAATTGCCACCAGCTGAAAAACCCAGGTGCCTGCAATGAAAAACGAGGACCAGAAGCAGAGAAGGTGAGAGGAAAGAACCAGAGAGATACCTGGTTTTAAAGGAATCCTTATGGCCAGGGACTTCCACCCCCACCCCCCAATCCCCTAGTCATCTCCCTAAAATCACACCTTTTGAAAGAAACCTGAATAGTTTCTGGATTCCTATTTTATTTTATTTTTTTAAGTAATATAGCCACCCATCTCATAAAATAGTGACTCTACTTATGGCATACAGCAAAACTAAAACAATAGCTAAAACCATTAACCAAAATCATTAAATAGTTTTTTAATATTAAAAACTATAAAAACAGAACCAAAATAATGACTAGTAGATGTAGAGGTATTAATAATAACAAAGCCATCTCATTACTTCACCCATCCCCTGGGCTGCCCAGATCCACAGAATAGAATAGAATAGAATAGAATAGAATAGAACAGAACAGAACAGAATAGAATTCTTTATTGGCCAAGTGTGATTGGACACACAAGGAATTTGTCTTTGGTGTGTATGCTCTCAGTGTACATAAAATAAAAAGATACGTTTGACAAGAATCATGAGGTACAACACTTAATGATTGTCATAGGGGTCAAATAAGCAATCAGGAAACAATCAATATTAATATAAATCATAAGGATACAAGCAACAAGTTACAGTCATGTATGTAACCTTACCATGTCTTCTTATCATAATCCTCTTACCATGTCCTCAGTATGCATAGGCTTATAGCTCCTCCATCATTACAACCTCTAGCTAAAATGATGGGAGTCACTGTCTGTCTCATGTATAGGTCTTAACCTAGGAAGGCTACGAAAAATACCATTGACAAATATAGAAATACTGGCTTTCATTTTTTGCATTCCAAACAAAGCTTTCTCCGTCACTAACCTATAGGTGTGTCCTCTGGCAACTCAAAGACTCTGCTCATGTTGAACCTTGGGGATGTGTTTGCGGATGCTGCATGAAAGAAAGTCAGCTGAAATTACGATTTTATGAGCAAAAGACAATCCCCACCCAAGCACACCAACCAATCTTCTAACTCTTCCTTCATATGAATTGCCTCATAATATCTTCCGCCATAGTTCTTAATATTTTCCAAAACTCAACAGATTTACATCTAATGGACTTAATGCAGGGGTGAAATTTAAAAAAAAATTCTTACCAGTTCTGTAGGCGTGGCTTGGTGGACATGGCAGGGGAAGGATATTGCAAAATCCCCATTCCCACCAGAAGTGGTATTTGCCAGTTCTCAGAACTACTCAAAATTTCCGCTATTGGTTCTGTAGAACCTGTCAGAACCTGCTGAATTTCACCTCTGACTTAATGATACCCTTAACAGGGTGCCCAGAACAATCATGGTCTAGTCTTAGCAGGTAAGACCCTGGAAAATGTATAGTTCCATCGATCTCCCCTCAATTCAAGAGAAAATGAACACCAAGATACCTTGCTGATTTATTGTATGTTTACTTCAGTGTAAATCCTATTGCAATATACGGAATTATACTGCTGATTGTAACTCTCACATGAAGATGTTCTTCTATTCAGAGTTAAGACTCAGTAATTAGAATTAGAATAACAGAGTTGGAAGGGACCTTGGAGGTCTTCTAGTCCAACCCCCTGTATAGGCAGGAAAGCCTATACCACTTCAGACAAATGGTTATCCAGCATCTTCTTAAAAACTTCCAGTGTTGGAGCATTCACAATTTCTGGAGGCAAGTTTCCATAATGGCAACAATTGGCAGGCGAAAGCCTCTAACTCCACATGATGTGCACCGGACTGGTCCACGTGATTGCACTTGTGGGTGTGGGGATATGAGATGAAGATGCCCGAGGCAATATATTTCCCCATGATGGGATGGGCGCAATGCCAGTGTATTGGAATGGATGAAACGTAACCAACAAGGCTCTGCTAATAAATTAAACTTTTTGTGTGAGAATTGGAGTAGATTCTGATTTATTTCTCAGATGCTATTTGGGGCGTTAACAACAATATTATATCTGCCCTAATTTACTTGAATTTATTTTATTTTTAAATTTTTTAAATTTTATTTATTTATTTTATTTATTTATTTATTTATTTAGTTATTTTATTTGTCAAACATGTATAGGATAGTAGTTTGTATAAACATAACATAAGTAAAAAGTAATGATAAAAGAGGACAATAGGATAGTAGGACAGGGACAATAGGCACAATGGTGCGCTTATGCACGCCTCTTATTTCTAATTCTAATTCACCCTGTTTATTCCTCATACTCTGTGCATTGGTGTATAGACATTTGAATACATTTTGATTGACCCTGTGTTTACTGTCTACATCAGTGTTTCCCAACCTTGGCCACTTGAAGATATCTGGACTTCAACTCCCAGAATTCCCCAGCCAGCATTTGCTGGCTGGGAAATTCTGGGAGTTGAAGTCCAGATATCTTCAAGTGGCCAAGGTTGGGAAACACTGGTCTACATAACCTGTGTTGTGCCTGACTGGCCCTACTCTTTTGCCACCTGTTTGACAAGTGCACATGGAATGGCAGTCACTTAAATGCTTGCTTTTGCTTGAAAACAAGGTTGATAAATTTACCGGCACAAACATCTGTTACGTTCACTTATACCCCTATTAGTTTTAGATTACTGGGGACAGATGTCTCAACGAGCATGAACTGGCACAGAAGTGGGGGAGGAATTTTTTCTACAGAAAATCTTACCTAAGGTCAGAAATAGAGAGAAAACTATCCATGAAAGCCAGAGCATCCTGCCGAGCCAAGGAGATCTGCAAATACAACAGAAAGGAAGGATTAACTATCGTGAAGATAAAACTGCTCATCCTGCGCAGGGCCTGGTTGTTTGTAAGATCACGTTCGTTGCTGAGACTGACTGTCCTTGGAAAGCAGGAATTGTGTTCCTTTAAAAAAATATTATCACAATGAAAAGGCAACAGAGAATTCTATGCAATGTAGATTTACTCATATGTTGTGTTTTATGGCTTTATTATGTCTCTCAAGTATCATATAAAAACATATGTTCTCTGGGTGGAGTGGCTAGATAAATGCTAAATTGCATTAGCAACAAAAGCTTCCTATCTCTAATAATGTTTTATGGCATTACAAGCAAACAGCTGGGGTGGTGCAGCAGGTAGAGTGCTGTATTGCAGGCCACTGAAGCTGATCTGAAGGTCAGCGGTTCAAATCTCATCACCGGCTCAAGGTTGACTCAGCCTTCCATCCTTCCAAGGTGGGTAAAATGAGGACCTGGATTGTGGGGGCAAGAGGCTGGCTCTGTTAAAAAGTGCTATTGCTAACATGTTGTAAGCCGCCCTGAGTCTAAGAAGAAGGGCGGCATAAAAATTGAATGAATGAATGAATGAATGAATGAATGAATGAATGAATGAATGAAGCAAGACACTCTATGTCTATCACAGAATTTCAATATGCCCTATTATCAAACTGCCTAAGATAACCAGAAAAAACATGTTATGACATAAGGAGCATATTGTGCAAGCCGAAGAAAGAAGACTAATTTACTAATTATCCACATAGACCCAGAAGAAATGGGATGGCAAAGGGAAAAACTCAATGTAAAAATAGAACACAGAGAGAGGAAATGCCGTTCGTCAAAATTTATCAAGGAATAACCTCTAGAAAAGTAAAACATTAAATAAATACTTCTGAAGCAGTGGAAATTTGGAGTTGAAAAGTATTGAGACGCCAGACCAAGTGCTAAACAGTGGTTCCCTTTATTCAGCTCTTTCTGCAAGTGACAATCAGCTGGGAACTCACCAGCCGGCAATGAGAAACTCGGCTCTATTTATACTCTTAAGGCTCGCGCCAAAAGAGCTGTCCTGCGTCTGAGCCAATCAGACGCCACCAAGCATTTCCAATCTGCCTGGTAACAGCATTCACCTCAGGCAACTATTTACATGGCATATTAACATACTCAACACCCCTCCCTCCTTAGTCAAGTGCCAACTGTCCATCAGTTGAGCCATGTGATGAAGTCCTCCAATCGAGTGGGTCTGCGCGAGGCTCGCTCAGACCTGCGCAGATCAGTCGAGTCTGGGACTTCGTTGGTGGAGGTTGGCTCTCTGTCGGATCCGGAGCCTGGCTGGGCCCGAGTGGGGGCTCCGGCCTGCAGCGATGTCCGGATGGAAGCTGAATCGACGTCGGAGGAAGATGATGGTGGTTCGTTGGTGTCGCGGAGACGTTCCAGCCTTGGTAAGCCCAAATCTACATCCAATAATTCGGGTTGTGCATAAGAGTCTGCTTTGGGGGAAGAGGTTACAATGGCGGTTTGCGTATTTTCAGAGTTAATCCGCCCTCTTAAGTAATCAATGTGCCGTTTCCAAACACGGCCATCCTCTAATTGTATTAAATATGTTTTAGGTCCCTTTTGTTGTAGGACTTTTCCTTTTACCCATTGAACTCCCCCATCGAAATTCCGGGTAAATACATTTTGACCTAGAAACATGCTTCTTTCAGGTAAAACAGACATCTCACCTTGACCCATGGTATTTGAATAGCGAGGGTGTAACCTGTCTAAAGGAGACCTTAGTTTCCGCCCCATTAAGACTTCTGCAGGGCTTCTATGGGTGGCAGCATTTGGAGTAATGTGTTGCATTAACAGGAATTGGTCTAATTTATTTTGTATCTCCCCAGGGCCTGCTCTGCGCAGCGCCTCTTTCGCCACCCGTACATAACGTTCAGCCAACCCATTAGCCCATGGGGAGTAAGGGGAGATTAGCGCATGCCTGACCCCTAGATTACTCAAGAACACCTCAAACTGTCGAGCGGTCAGTTGTGGCCCATTATCTGAAACAAGGACATCAGGACACCCATGGGTTGCAAACAAATGATACAGGGCCTTAATAGTGGCACATGTTGTTATATTTTGCATAGCCACAATCTCTACCCACTTAGAAAAAGCATCTACGACCACCAGGAAGTACTGGGACCCAATGGGGCCAGCGAAGTCTATATGTATCCTGGACCAAGGTCCAGTGGGTTCTCCCCATTCTACGGGGGCAGTTCGAGGGGGATTTGGCCGTGACTCTTGACAGGGGTCACACCGGCCTACCCAATGCTCAATATCGAGATCTAGGCCCGGCCACCACAGGTATCCCCTTGCCAAACCCTTCATTCTGACAATGCCTGGGTGTCCCACATGTAACATAGTCAGTACCTTTTTCCTAAGCGTAGTTGGAATGACCACTCGATCCCCCCATAGTACACATCCTTTCAAGTAGGACAATTCTAGTCGCTTTGTCTTAAAGTCTGCCAGTCCCCCCTCTTCTGGTCCTCCATGCCAACCCCTGTGAATACAATTTATTACTGTTTGAAGAATGGGATCTGACTTAGTATGCTCAGCCACTTCCCTGGCTGAAGTTAGAGGGGTTTCTTCTATTTCTAATAGTAGTACCTCATCAGAAGGAACAGGGTCTTCCCCTCTTTGTGCCAAAGGGCACCTGCTTAGTCCATCAGCGTGGCTAATGGACTTACCACCCTTATGTATTAAGGTATACTGATAACTGGAGAGGAATAGAGCCCATCTAATTAGTCTAGGAGACATGAACGGAGGGGTAGGTTTATCTGAAGGCAACAGTCCCAAAAGGGGTTTGTGGTCTGTTATTAATTCAAACCTCCTTCCAAATAAGTAATTATGAAATTTCTTAACGCAAGCTATTAAAGCCAGGGCCTCCTTATCCAATTGGCTATAGTTTCGTTCGGCAGGGGTCAGTGTTCTAGAGAAAAAAGCTATAGGTGCCTCAGTGTTGTCTGGCATTACGTGGGCCAATACTCCGCCCACCCCATAAGCCGAAGCATCGCATGTAAGCCTTATGGGCAAGACTGAACTGTACTGCACCACCACACTATTAGAAGTCAACAAGGTCTTTATTAGAGAAAATGCTTCGCGTTCAGGTCTGCCCCAGGTCCAGGGAATTCCCTTCTGAAGGAGTCGGTGGAGGGGTTCTGCGACCGTTGCCTTCTGTCTCAAAAAAATAGAATAAAAATTCAGAAGACCTAAAAAAGCTTGTAGTTCAGTCTTATTGGTTGGTTCAGGTGCTTCGGTAATTGCTTTTAATTTCTCAGTTGTGGGGTGGATGCCCTGACTGTCTATTCTATACCCTAGAAATTCAATGCTAGTGGTGCCCCATACACACTTGTCTGCTTTTACTCTGAGCCCCTTGGAGTGGAGTCGTTGTAGCACAGCCCTGATTCTCTGGTTTAATTGGGGAATGGATTTAGCCAAAATTAGAATATCATCGAAGTAGGGTATGGTTCCTTCAAGACCCGTTAACACTCGCTCCATTAGACTCTGAAATATCCCAGGGGCTATGCTTACCCCGAATTGCAATCTGGTGCATCTGAAAGCACCTCTGTGCATGACAATTGTCTGAGCCAAAGAGGTAGGCTCATCGACCGGAAGCTGCAGGTATGCCTGAGCAAGATCGATCTTTGCAAAGACTTTTCCTTCTCCTAGGGAGTGTAGGAGGTGCTGAACTACTGGTATGGGATAGGGGTGATGCTGAAGGGCCTTATTAATAGTAGACTTATAGTCCGCACAGACTCTAAGCGAACCGTCCGGTTTTAATGGTGTGACAATTGGAGTCTCCCATGGCCCTTGCTCTACAGGGACTAGGATTCCTTGAGCAATAAGTTGATCTAGCTGGTGGTCTAGTTTAGGCAGTAAAGGTAAAGGAACCCTTCGTGGCTTCAGGCGAATGGGTGGAACCTTTGGGTCTATGGAGAAAGAGATAGGGTCCCCCTTATAAGTTCCCAAAGTAGGGCTGAATACTTCAGGAAACTCATGTACAAAATCTGGGGTATCAGAGGGGGACTGAAGTAAACAGATGCCAGAGATCTCAATTCCTAAGGGGGCCATCCAGGTTAACCCAAGGAGGGAATGCCTTGCCCCATCTACAATTACCAAAGGTAGGGAACATTTAACAGATTTGAATTGTACAGGAATATCAACTTTACCCAATACAGGGATGACATGTCCCTGGAAATCCCTTATAATTAAAGCAGTTTGAGTTAACTTAGATTTACAAACATTTGGCATATACATTTTGAATTTGTCCCAAGGCATAATAGAGTGCCTAGACCCGGTGTCCAGTTCTAAATCACAAGGCTTGCCATTTAAAAGTAGAGAAATAATGATTTTTTTGCCTTGCGTTGTATTTGCGCAATTTACGTAAGTTTGACAGTTACCTCTGTTGTAGTCGCGGTTAGCGGCTGAGTTGTTTTTCCGGGTAAAAGATCTTGGAGGCCGGTTTTCGCGGGCTTGTGGAGCCTGGTAGGAGAAACGCTGTTGGCGAGGAGCGGAAAAGGTTTCTTCAGGCAGGGGAGCCCGGCAGGCCTCAGCGATGTGACCGCGCCGATTGCAGCGGCGACAGATGGCGTCCCGAAAAGGGCAGCGAAGTCGCGGATGATTTCCCCGGCAACCTGGGCATGGGGCTGGTGTGCGAGGGTATCTCGGTTGTCTTGAGGGGTCGGTCGGAAGCAGGAGGCATGTGTCGTCGGCGGCGGCTGGAGGGCTGAGGTCGTCTGCTTGATCAGCTGCGGAAGAGATTTTGGAGACTGTTTCTTTGTGCTCGTGGCTTTGGAGGTCTTTGGCTGCTGCTTCGGCGACCTCGGCGGTCTGGGCGAGTTTAATGACGTTTTGCAAAGTAGGTTCGTCCTCGGTGAGGAGTTTGTTGCGCACTGTGGCGTTTTTCATGCCGAATATAATCGCGTCTGTTAGCCGGGCTTCTGGGCTGTCAAAACGGCATTTTGACAGTACCGTTCGGAGTCTGGTGGCGAATTGGTTAATAGACTCAGCTTCTCGTTGGGCCATCCTGGAGAACTGATGGCGGTATACCACAGCCGGCTTCGTGGGTTTGAAGTGACCCGCAAGCTTGGATTGTAAGTCTGGCCACGGCACGTTCTTGGCTGGAAACGGATCGGTGAGCGTTTGAACCAGATCGAAGATTTCGGGGCCGCAATAGTTGAGGAAGATGGCTCGTTTTCTGTCGTCTTCGGCGGTCCCCATACCGGCGGCTTCCAGGAAGATCTCGAAGCGGTTCATGTAGGCTTCCCAGGACGCCTTTTCGGGGTCGAAGTAGTCGGGTGCTCGGCCGATCTGCGAAGGATTCATCTTGCTCGTAGGTTCTCTCCGGTTCTCGTCGCCAGTGAAAAGTATTGAGACGCCAGACCAAGTGCTAAACAGTGGTTCCCTTTATTCAGCTCTTTCTGCAAGTGACAATCAGCTGGGAACTCACCAGTCGGCAATGAGAAACTCGGCTCTATTTATACTCTTAAGGCTCGCGCCAAAAGAGCTGTCCTGCGTCTGAGCCAATCAGACGCCACCAAGCATTTCCAATCTGCCTGGTAACAGCATTCACCTCAGGCAACTATTTACATGGCATATTAACATACTCAACAGGAGTCAAAATTTTACTCAGTGCGAAATTGGAATATTGGCTACCAGTTTGTTAGGTTTACAAGAAGGCTGGAGACGACAGCGACTCTTGTTAATATAGAGGAACCTGAAAGGACATTCAGCTCCTGGGTCCTCCCATTTCTCAAGCAAAACTTTGAGGATTTGGGTAGTGCCTGGAGCTTCAGAATAATTTATTTATTTATTGGATTTGTATGCCGCCCCTCTCCGAGGACTTATGGCGGCTCACAATATAAGCAATATGCAATACAGTAATACCTCATCTTACGAACTTAATTGGTGCCGGGAGGAGGTTCGTAAGGTGAAAAGTTCATAAGACGAAACATTGTTTCCCATAGGAATCAATGGAAAAGTGATTAATGCGTCCAAGCCCAAAACTCAGAAACCCAGAAGCCGGCTGCCACCACCGAAGGAGGCTTGAGCCTCCCAATCCTCCCCGCCCCTTTGCCATGCATGTTATCCTGGGTGAAGCGCTGGGGGGAGGGAGTCAGGAAGGTCCTCCTGCTCCACACACCCCCAGCTGAAAGCACAACGGAGATCTGCGGCTGCCAGTGGCTTGAGCCTCCCTTTCCTCTACGCCACTTCGCCCTGCCTGTCATCCTGAGCGAAGCATTGGGGGGAGGGAGTCAGGAAGGTCCTCCTGCTCCCCCCCAGCCAAAAACACAAAGGCGGTCTGCCGCCGCCCGCTTGAGCCAGGATGACAGGCAGGGCGAAGCGGTGTGAAGCAATGGGAAGCTGAAGCCGCCGGCGGTTTGAGCCTCCCTTTGCCCCACGCTGCTTCGCCCTGCCTGTTGTCATGGGTGAAGTGCTGGGGGGAGAGAGTTAGGAAGGTCTTCCTGCTCCCCCCCAGCCAAAAATACAAAGGCGGTCTGCTGCCGCCCGCAGAGCAATGGGAAGCTGAAGCCGCCGGCGGTTTGAGCCTCCCTTTGCCCCACGCTGCTTCGCCCTGCCTGTTGTCATGGGTGAAGTGCTGGGGGGAGAGAGTTAGGAAGGTCTTCCTGCTCCCCCCCAGCCAAAAATACAAAGGCGGTCTGCTGCCGCCCGCAGAGCAATGGGAAGCTGAAGCCGCCGGCGGTTTCAGCCTCCCTTTGCTCCACGCTGCTTCGCCCTTGCCTGTCACTCAAGCGGGTGGCGGCAGACCGTCTTTGTGTTTCTGGCTGGGGGGGAGCAGGAAGACCTTCTTAACTCTCTCCCCCCAGCACTTCGCCCAGGACAACAGACAGGGCGAAGCAGCGTGGGGCAAAACCGCCCACGGAGCAATGGGAAGCTGAAGCTGCTGGCGGTTTGAGTCTCCCTTTGCCCCACGCTGCTTCGCCCTGTCTGTTGTCCTGGGCAAAGTGCTGGGGGGAGGGAGTCAGGAAGGTCCTCCTGCTCCCCCCCCCCAGCCAAAAACACAAAAACGGTCTGCCGCCGCCCACTTGAGTCAGGATGACAGGCAGGGCGAAGCAGCGTGGAGCAAAGGGAGGCTGAAACCGCCGGCGGCTTCAGCTTCCCATTGCTCCGCAGGCGGTTTTGCCCCACGCTGCTTCGCCCTGCCTGTTGTCCTGGGCGAAGTGCTGGGGGGAGATGACAGCCGGGCAGCGGGGCTTCCCAGCGGCCTCCCAAATGCCGAACCCAGAAGTTCGGCAAAAGTTCGGGTTCGGGAGGCCACTGGGAAGCCCCGCCACCTGGCTGTCACCTTTCAAAACAGCCGGGGGGCTTCTCGGCGGCCTCCCAAACGCCGAACCCAAAAGTTCGGGTTTGGCGTTCGGGTTTAGGAGGACACTTGGAAGCCCCCCGGCTGTTTCAAAAAGCGACAGCCGGGCGGAGGGGCTTCTTGGTGGTGGCGGCGGCGGGTTCATAAGAAGAAAAAAGTTCGTAAGAAGAGGCAAACATTTTCTGAACCCCGGGTTCGTATCTTGGGTTGTTCGTAAGACGAGGGGTTCGTATCATGAGGTACCACTGTATACAAATCTGAAAAATCCAATTAATTTAACTAAAAATCTTTAAAACCCATACAAATCGGCATACAAATCTAATAAATTATTATTATTATTATTATTATTATTATTATTATTATTATTATTATTAAAATCATTCATTCCCGTTCACACCACAAAACATACTACATTTGTCTTTAAGATTTTAAGCTTAAAGCTTGTCTTTAAGCTTTTATGGAAGGCAAGGAGGGTGGGGGCAGTACAAATCTCGGGGGGGGGAGCTGATTCCAGAGGGCCAGAGCCCCCACAGAGATGGCTCTTCCCCTAGGATCCGCAAAGTGACATTGTCTAGTTGATGGGACCTGGAGAAGGCTGACTCTATGGGACCAGTCGCTGGGATTCGTGCGGCAGAAAGCGGTCCCGCAGGTATTCTGGCCCGATGCCATGCAGGGCTTTATAGATCATAACCAACAGTTTTAATTGAGTCCGGAAACCAATTGCCAAGGCCACTCCAACAAAACTGTGGATGTAATGTAAGCACAAGGTAATTGTACCTAGAATTAGTTTGTGCTTCTTTAGTCCAATCTTTGAGAAAGGAAACGTAGCACACAAACTGATCGAGCTTCTGCATCTAAATGTCATTCCTACATAAGGGACAAAAGGGACAGGAATTTAGGCTTTTTTGCATCTGGCCACGCTTGACACATATGTCAGCCTACAGTTCCTAAAAAATTAACTAGCAATGCTTTGGTGTCCTGAAAGATACAATTTTGCAGAACTGGAGCAAAACAAACAGAGGGTCTGGCTTGGTCACATATACTTGGTGCTGGCGTCGATAGGATCTTCTCAAACTGTTGATGTATCTACATCCCTTATAAAGCCTAGGAGCTCCTAGGCATAAGGATGAAAGGTCAGTATCCTAGCTAGGCATGGACTCTGGCCTGATATAAGACTATTATGGACATTTAATTATAGTAACATGGACAAAACTGATATGGCCTGCTAGGTGGAGATGCTCACTCTGAATATGCACTGGAAGTTAGTTTCTTATGTAGCTAACTAATGAACTTGAGGGAGAAGGTGCAATAATTTATTTGTGATGTAAAGGACAAGTACACCTCTAGAAACAGCCTGTTTCCCAACTTCTGGTGGGCCCAGTAGGCTCATGTTTCACCCTCCCCAGGCTCCAAATGCTTCCTTGGAGCCAGGGGAGGTTAAAAACGTTCTCCCCATCCCCCTGGAGGCTCTCTGAAAGCCCAAAACGTCCTCCCAGAGCCTCTGTGCAAGCCAAAAATAAGCTGGCTGTCACACACATGCATGTTGATCTAAGGCAACAGCTTGCATGCCATTAAGTTCGCCATCACTGTTATAATTATTCCCTGCATATTTATTTCCTGGAAAGAAATAGGGAAATCTAAACTCACAACAATACGTACAGAACCGGTAATAACTACTAGAGTGACAGATTTAACAGATAATGGTTTGTGTCAGCCCCAACAGATAAACCAGAAAGGAAATCAACTCCACAAGGAAACTAAAATTCTGTTTTATCGGAAGTATAAAACAGAATGTTGTGAGTCTGATTGTGTTGGACTTCCTCTTCCTTATACTTCAGTGAATTAGGGAGGCATCCATCTGCGTTGCTTCCAAATGCTATCTTATTCAGAATTTTAAAAACACTTGAACCCCTTTTGCCTAAGCAAAAGATCATGCGTATTCCTGCCAATGTTATCTTCCTTATTCTCTATAGTGTGGTAGAGTGTGCATATTTTCCCTGGAAAGAATCTACATGATGAAAGCTAAATTCACAAAAATATGACTTGGACGTTTATCAATTACTAGAATGACAAGGCTTGGGAAAGGAGGAAGGTTTCAGATCCAAGAAATCCACAATTCTGCTGTGAAATCATACTTCATCCCTGACCTGCTTCTTTCCTAGAAGAAAGTTCCCTATTGTGTTTTACTTTCTCTACATTTAGAAAAACTGAAGGATTGTTTGGCTCCTCGGAGATACTATGAAGACTGAAGGATTAAATTACCTAGGGACCATAAATCAAACTATAATCAAATAAATCAGAACAAACAAGTCCAAACATCAAAACAATGCTAATAATATATAGCATAAACAAGAATAGAAAACATACGCTGTAAGAATGTCATTAGAACAGGCCAAAGGTCTTTCCTAGTCTAGTACTGGGATCAATTTCCCTAAGAATAAATTGGAGATGATATAAATGTCATTTCATGTTGTTTTTCCTTCAACATTTATTGATCATGGTTATATTACCTCAGATCAAGATGGCTTCGTTTGTCCATAGGCTTATCTTCTACAAAGACACTTCGATATTCTAATCTAAAACAATCACTTAAGCTGGTAGCCATCATATTTTGTGTTACATAACAAATTATTGTTTATAGAAAATACTGAATTTGCCCAAAGTGAATTATGTAAAATACATAATTGTTAAAATACACAAAGATCAAATGCTATAAGGTGGGATGTGGGGATAGAGACCAGAGATACAACCTGGCACCTTCTATACCTGTGTTAGATAATATACTCACAGTCATAGAAATAGTACATATTCTGTTTGAAGAGACACAGAATTAGGAAAAGCTGGTTTGGATCTCTATGATTAAGAATAAATGTGGTTTTAAAGTGAGGCAGAGAGCTGCCTTTGAAAAAAAACCTTTTTCATTAAATCAGCATCAGGAACTGAAAGTGAATACTGTATGTGCTAATATTTATTATTATTACTATTATTACTATTATTATTATTATTATTATTATTATTATTATTATTATTATTATTATTATTATTATTTAGATTTGTATGCCGCCCCTCTCCGGAGACTCGGGGCGGTTCACAACAATATTCTATTCCCATCTATTATTATTATCATATACACTTTCCATCTCACCAATAATGATGCCCTGGATGGAGTTAATAGGAGCTAAACTCTTATTACTCTTCCCCTTTTTCTTTTTCCCCTTCCCTCTCTTTTCTTTCTTTTTCCCTTTATCGTGTATAAATACAGTTTAGGCTTATGTGATAACTATGTAACTAAATAAAAACAACCCATAGTAAATATACTTATTTGATATAAAATATATAAAGAAGAGAGAATGGTAAACTGCTGAAATGTAAGCCTAAAAACCTCAACCAATGTCAAACACATTTGTTAATTATGTTTATTTTAATTGTTCAATAAAGTTTATTTATTTTTTTTAAAAAAGAGCTAAACTCCATTGATTGTATGGCTAGTATAGTTAAGCACCTCAGCTCTTTTGCAAGCAAGAATTCATACAAGATCTACAGTAACTCAGGCAGGCCTACTACTGTAGAACCGTCATACAGTACATCCCATCCCATTGACCCTGAAGGATTTTCAAATTTAGCACTTGCTCTTTCTTCAGAGCTCTTCCCTTAAAGGGGTGAAGAGACCTAGCCCCCTTCATGTTGTGGTAGGGCTGCCTACCGTCATTCTCATCCCACTTTCTCTAGTCCCAGTTCTGAGAGATAAGCAACAGCACTCAAGTCTTACCTTGAATCATGCAGGCTCATAGGGCTTTGATGGTTCTTTTGCAGGTGATGGAGGTCTGAGTGCCTTATGCAGACTTTGGCTCCTGTTATAAATTAGCTCATCAATCATTAACTGAAATGAGTAGATAGAAAAGTTCAAATCTCCTTCCTTGAAAAAGCTTCCTTCTCATATTGTCGTCAGTGCTAAAGTCTTATTTATGCATTAAATTGTCCTTAATCAAGGGAAGTTTGAAACTCCGGAGGCTTTACATGACTTCTGCCCCTATTGTTGTGATGATGATTTCTCTATTTTTACACAATATATATGCCCTGTGTTCTCTTTTCCAGTTAGTCTGACCACCATGAGACACCGAGTGCCTGGTTTCATCCTTTATTGGGACTTTATTTGGGGTTCAGATCCTCTACCTCTGCATTTTAGATCGCTACCAATATGTACAGTGGTGCCTTTACCTAAGAACGCCTCTACTTACAAACTTTTTAAGATAAGAACTGGGTGTTCACAATTTTTTTGCCTCTTCTCAAGAACCATTTTCCACTTACAAACCCGAGCCTACGAAACTGTAACCAGAAAAGGCAGGGAGAAGCCTCCGTGGGGCCTCTCTAGGAATCTCCTGGGAGGAAACAGGGCCGGAAAAGGCAGGGAGGAGCCTCCGTGGGGCCTCTCTAGGAATCTCTTGGGAGGAAACAGGGCCGGAAAAGGCAGGGAGGAGCCTCCGTGGGGCCTTTCTAGGAATATCCTGGGAGGAAACAGGGCCGGAAAAGGCAGGGAGGAGCCTCTGTGGGGCCTCTCTAGGAATCTCCTGGGAGGAAACAGGGCCAGAAAAGGTGGGGAGAAGCCTCCATGGGGCCTCTCTAAGAATCTCCTGGGAGGAAACAAGGCCTCCACCCTCCCTGTGGTTTCCCCAATCACATGCATTATTTGCTTTTACATTGATTCCTATGGGAAAAATTGCTTCTTCTTACAAACTTTTCTACTTAAAAACCTGGTCACAGAACAAATTAAGTTCATAAGTAGAGGCACCACTGTATAATGCATTCCTTAAGAGCTATCCAGGTTCTGGCCCTCAGTGGTTGTAGGAAGGGATATATGGAAGTGTGATCAGAAGGGTATACATGTAGTTACAACTGAGCATTTAGTGACCAGAGTTAAAATGGCACAGTCAAAAGTGACCTATTATTGGTTTTGACACTTACAACTATGGCAGCCACCCCATGGTCATGTGATCAAAATTTGGGCACTTGGCAACTGGCATGTATCCATAACAGCTGAACTGTCCTGAGTTCATGTGATCATCATTTGTAACTTTCCCAACCAGCTTCTGACAAGCAAGTGGGGAAAGCCAGATTTATTTAATGACCGCATGATTCACTTAACAGCTACAGCGATCTGCTTAACAAAGGTTGTAAAATGGGTCACAACTCACTTAAGAACTGCCTTCCTTAGCAATGGAAATATTTGGCTTACCAAACATTTATTACCAAACATTTAGAGCAGTGTTTCCCAACCTTGGCAACTTGAAGATATTTGGACTTCAACTCCCAGAATTCCCCAGCCAGCGAATGCTGCCTGGGGAATTCTGGGAGTTGAAGTCCTGATATCTTCAAGTTGCCAAGGTTGGGAAACACTCATTTAGAGGATTACCTATATGTGATCCACTTTCCCTTAAGCTCTGAGAGCAGAAAAATACATTTCATTCCCCCAACTGCTCGGTTTTACATGACTCTCATTGAGCCCTTTCCTTTCCTATCCCCCACAAGCTTTTCAGAACCACAGCTAACTTCTCTATCGGGCACAGTTTACAATTTAAAGCCCTGCCTCCGTTGAGTGACACATCAGCGATTAGAAGATCTTGCTTGCGAGGGAGGGAATAGCAGATCTGCCAAGATGTATCACTAGTAGTCGGAGACTTATCCAAAAGGATGTCCCACTGTCAAGGAAAGGAGGAGGAGAGGGTGCATGCACTTTTCACCAGCCTAAGTGAGAATTCTCCAGGAAAATGTATGGTATGCTTGTGTTGTATGCTTTTTTAAATGACGGGTTTTTAGATACTTTCTTTTAATATTAGATTTGTTACATTGTATATTGTTATTATTATTGTTGTGAGCCACCCCAGTTTGCGGAGAGGGGCGGCATACAAATCTAATAAATAAATGAATGAACGAACCAACCAACCAACCAACCAACCAACCAACAAACAAACAAACAAACAAACAAACAAACAAACAAACAAACAAACAAACAAACAAACAAACAAATAAAAATACTTTGGAAGGCAAGATCAGAGTTAGTCTCATTCCAAGGGCCATTGCAAGGAATCAGTATAAATCCCCAGGGATTGGGTGGAGAGAAAGAGAAGAGGGTATCAGAAAAAATACCCGGTGCTCCAAAATATAGAGAATATGTGGCTTCACTCTGCCTTGGTTCTGACCTCCCCCATAGCGCTTGCTATCTTCACCACTGCCACGGGATGCAGCTTTCAGGAGTTTGCGCCTGACAAAAGGCTGCCTTCCGCAGAGTCGAATTTCTCTGGGTCACCAAGTCTTTTTTCTGCCTGTCCCACTTCCCACTTCACCTCCTTTTCTTTTCATTGCACATGAGCTCTCAAGCAGAAGATGAATCACTGGATTGTGTGGTTATTTCAGCCATAAATACCTAAAGTACAATGTATTTCACCGGGTTGTCTTTCCAGCCGAAATGCAGCTTCTTACACAGTGCAGGTTGCTAATGATGGGCAAAACCAACTCTATTTTCAAGCCTTTCCATCCTTTTGTCCTCCCCTCTACAGCAACAGCACTTAGAATTATGCATTGCTTTACAGCCTTCGCCAAGCAGTTTATAAAGTCAGCATTGTTAGTATACAGTGATCCCTCAATTTTCGCGATCTCGATCTTCGCGAAACGCTATATCGCGATTTTTCAAAAAATATTAATTAAAAATATTTTCCCACCCGATGACGTCACTCTCTTCCTTTCTCATCTTTCTTTCTCTCTCTCTTTCTCTATCTTGCTTCTTCCTCTCTCACACTCTCTTCCTCCCTCTCTCATCTCTTTCTTTCCTTCTCTCTCTTTCTCTGTCTCTCCCCCTCTTGCTCTCGAGCGGCGGGCGGCAGGCGAGCGGCGGGCGGGCAGCAGCAAGGAGCCGAAGATCGGGGTTTCCCCTTTGCGTGGGCGGCGGGGAAGACCCAGGGAAGGTTCCTTTGGCCGCCCAGCAGCCTGCGCAGATGGTGTTTTTACTTCCGCACCACTATATCGCGAAAAATCAATTATCGCGAGGGGTCTTGGAACGGAACCCTCGCGATAATCGAGGGATCACTGTATATACAAACAGTTGTTGACAATGTATAAACAAACTAACAATGAATGCTTGAAGTACTATAGCTTTAAGAGGTAGCGTTGCAAATTGCCATAAGAGGGAGCCAGAAAGCATGATTCTCTCTCTATGCTCTTTCTGTTCTTTCTGCTGATTCACTGTCTATGACTGATGAAGAAAGTTTTGTGTGTTATATGATAGTTTGATATTATTTGTAAACTGTAATGTATGTTTGATGATGCAAGACAAAGACAGGCTTCTAATGTTATTATTGTATTGAGAGATATTGACTGATTTGAATGTGGATGATTGGACTGTTTGACTGTGCTATTTCTAAAGTATTTACACTATTTTATACACTTTAATGTATCTGTCTTGTATGACTGAATAATTACACAGATCTCCTGGATATCTGCTGGAATCCCGCGTTTTCCTCTGTGGATGTCCTTGATAACTCAAGGGTCATGCACCCTACTTAATAAGCATATTTCCACCAACCATCTGGGCCCTCATTTTACCCACATCGGAAGGATGGAAAGCTGAGTCAATCTTGAACCTGGTGAGATTAGAACTGCCAAATTGCAGGTACCCAGCAGTCAGCAGAAGTAGCCTGCAGTACTGCACTCTAACCACTGCACCACTGTGGCTCTGCAGCTTTCCTCCTGCCCCCATTTTGGTTTTCTTCCTTCCCTCCCCCTGGGTATCTCCGTTGTCCTTTCCTATAGGTGTGTGCAAAGGGACTTTCAATGACTCCTGTTTTCCTGGTCAGAGAATCCACAGCACGCACCCAAGCACAGTCACAGCACGGGGCAAAGGATGTCAAGGTGACTGTGGGAAAATGACCACCTTAGGCCAGACTCCTGTGTTTCGGCCTCATGGTTCTGCTCAGCTGTCAGCCTTGAACTCTGAACCCTGCCTCGGCCAGAAACACCAGCAAAGCGGCAAGGCAGATTTCCTCAATTTGCTGGCTTATTATGCTTTTGACTACACACTGAAGTAACTGACGAGCAAGACGATTTGTCAGGCGGGGTCTTGTCCTGTTGTGCAGAGGGAAGGGGGCGGGGTAGCATAGCTTTCCCAGTGACCTATTTTCAGGAACAAATGCAGATTGTGCAGTTTCCATTCAGGCATAAATTGAGGGAGGGCTGAACAAATGAGAGGCACCTAGCGTCTAATCGCTAATATTCTAGCATATTATTAGCTACACATTGAAACAAATAAGATTCCTTAGAGGTTGGGGCTTCCTTTTGCAAAGACCCAAAAATGAAATGAAGAACAATACAGAAAACAGAATATAAGACGGCCTTTCTCTAGAAGTTGCAACTATTAGAAAGTGAAGGAATAAATCATAGTGATTTAGAAATCAAAACAAACTGCTACATTTATGATGGCAAAAGTAAAAATGAGCCTTAGGCTGCAATCCTTTGTCTGGTTATGTAGGTGGAAGCTCCATTAAAGAAGCCTGATTTTGCCTGTAAAAGCAAGGATAAAAATAAACTGTTTGGAAGACATTAAAGAAAGAGGAGGATTTGGTCTTCCAAACTGGAAATTATATTACCAGGCCGCCGCCTTAACATGGATTAAAGATTGGATAACTTTAGAGAATAAAAGAACATTAAATTTAGAAGGACATGATCTTATGTTGGGTTGGCATGCATTTATATGGTATGACAAGGAAAAAAATCACTCATATTTTAAAAGACACACATTAAGGAAGTATTTACTAGAGGTTTGGAAGGACATAAAGAAAAATCACTTCTTAAATGTTCCAGAATGGATAGCCCCCCTAGAAGCAATAATACATCCAAAGTCTATAAAAGACACGAAAATATTTTATAGATATAAAGAACTATTAAATGATCAGATGAAGCTAAAGCCTAGGAATAAACTACAAGAAGAAGGGATAATAATAGATTGGTGGCATTATGCTCAGATTCGATCCAGATACCAGAAGGATACAACTCTTTACACTTTTAATAAAAGTAAGAATTTGCTAAGTCATTTAATTATCACCAATTCAGCAAAAATGATAGGGAAAGTATATAAATTTCTTATCGCTCACAAAAATATAGAGTTGACTTTAAAAGATACTATGATAAGATGGTGCAGAAATATAGGTAAGGAAATAGATATAGATACTTGGGAAAAAGTCTGGATTAATAATTGGAAAATGACCAAGTCAGTTTCATTAAAAGAAAACCAAATTAAAATGTTTTATAGATGGCACCTCCCACCAAACAGGATAGCAAAAATGTTTCCTAAAACATCCCCACTGTGTTGGAAATGCAAGAAAGATATAGGAACTTATTACCATCAATGGTGGACATGTGGTAAAGCTAAAATTTATTGGAAGATGATTGAGAAGATATTAAAAGAAATATTAAAGCATGATATAGATAACACCCCGGAATTTTACTTATTAGGAATTACCAATCAGACTTATAAGAAAGAAACTCTTTATTTAATCATACACATATTAACTGCGGCTAGAATAATATATGCGCAAAACTGGAAGGGGGAGGAAATCCCCAAGAAAGAAGAAGTTATAGCTAAAATATTAGATTGCGCCGAAATGGATATGATGACAAGACGATTAAACGATCAAGAAGATACAAAATTTTATGAAACATGGAATAACATATATAAATGGTTAGATAAGAAAAAATAAGAGATAGATCTGTTTTTATTTAGGTAATAACATTATTAAATGTATTTGTTGATGATTTTGATATAATAGTTTACTCATAAGCAACATATTAAAAATTTTGTTTTATGTATGTTTAGTAACTGAGATTTGTTTAAATGTTTGATTAGATGAATATATTACACATAAACAATATATTAAGCATTTTTACTTATACCGTACTAATATTGCATTTAAGATTTGAAAATTTTTTACTAGACTTTTTAACATTTAACAAATGTTTGATTATGTATTCTTTTTTCTATTTGAATGTATACTTTCAAAAGAAGCGGGGAAATACATCCCCATTCTATGTTTAATGTTTGTATGTCTGTATGTCTATTTTATGAAAAATAATAAAAAAAATTGAAAAAAAATAAAATAAAGAAGCCTGATTTTGAGTGACATGACTACTAGACCGCCCTCCTAGTTACTTGAAGATGAGGAGTGAGCAAAGGCAGCTTGACACTTGAGCGTGATTAATAAGACAAGGGTTTTTTAAATTTTGATTTGGTTTCGGTTTTAATTACCAAAGGGCTCTTTTCTTCCATTTCTTAATCCAAGTGGGGAAGACTTCCCATCTTCCAGCTATTGTAGGCTTTGCCCTTCTTTTTCCCGACCACAAAATGACCACAATGTGTTGGCAGAGGCTAACATCGTCCAGGACTTTTGTCATAGTGGCTACGTTTATGTGACGCAATTGCCAATCTGAAATGTAAATGTAACATCTTCATTATTTCCTTCTTAGCAGTTTTGTGATGTTTTTGTATCTTATTCTATCACTGTGGAAAGAATGTGAGGCGAGAAAGTTATACACTGTTCTTCCTTTTGATGAACGTTTCATCTTCACCTTTGATGGGGTGGCTGGCTGGCTGGAAATAGGAAATAGCCCTCACTGTTATCACTCAGCCTTGGAAGATTGACCATTTATTTATTTTGACACACTTCATGCACAGCTAGGTGGTAGCACAGTTGGGAAGACTGCTCTTTAAAAATCTGCAAAGAAAAAAGAAACACCTGTGTTTGCTCTGACAAGGGTGTTAAATCAGTGTTCTTTCCACTGGAAAGGCAGGCTTTATTTTCCACATTAAAAGGGGAGGACAGCTTTCAAGACACCTTTTAACTATTCTTAAGCATGAGAAAGGAGATTGAAGCATTTACAAGAGTGAAGGAGCTCCAGAATTCCAGAGGAGCTGAGAGGTCCAAAGGCAAAACCAGCAGCCAAGAGGTTACATAATTAACAAGGTACAGTACACCTCTATAGAGCAATCTGGCTGCCAAAGGCCATGTTTTGTTTTCCATTATTTCTCCGAGGCTGATTAAGTGACATGGGTTTGTTCTGCTGAGCCCTCAGCAGGGTGAATGCAATGAATGATAAAAGCAATGACGTGATCTGAGATGTGACTGAAGTTAGGAAATCCTGGAAGGATCCTGGAAGAGTCTACGGAGAGGGGCGGCATACAAATCTAATAAATTGAATTGAATTGAATTTAAACGCTTATAGGTGAATGAAAGGGATCAGTCAAGGAATGGAATAGATACATTATACATAAAATGTTAGTATCCAAGTAAAAAGTGATAAAGTCTTAAGCTAATACATAAATTTTGGCTGCAAGTGTGTTGCAATTGGAGAAATGCTAAAATGTAGTTTATGTTGTTAATAGAGAGAAGTTGCATCGTGTCTCACATATGTGCAAAGACTGCACTTGTGCCTGTTCATTGGAAAAATGTTATTAGTGTTCATTTAACTAGGAGGAAAAAAAGAATAAGAGCAAATACAAAAACCACGAGCGAGGGCACAGGAAGTGAAAAGGAAGTGCAATGCAGTGAATATCAGGCAGGTGGTGTGCAGTCCAAATTTTTACTCTTCAACTGTCATAAGAAATGTTAGGGGGAAAAGGTGTTTTATATACAGTATATTTTTATTTAAAGAATATGAGAAAGTGAATAGGATTGAGTTAAGAAAGTGTGAGTGAGTATGAAATTGAAAGCTGGTTTTGCAGGCTAAGAGGAAAATAAAACGTGCATGGGAATAAATGACATATTTTGCAAACCTTTAGAAGACATTAAAAAGAATATGCAATTCTTCCGTCATTATTTAATATATTTTGTCATTGAATGCATATAGTGATGTTAAAGATACTGTTGTTGGAAATATGCATGGACAGGTGCTTTGAAATGTAGATAATGTTTTTCCATTGACAGAGAATCCAAATGATTTGAAGAAAATGTTCATTAGATTTGAAAGTAAATATTTCAAAGATAAAGAAAACTGACAAGGAAAATGGATTGAAATGATTTGCAAGATATAAATGATGAAAAAATAAGTGCAGGTGATCCTCATTTAACGACCACTCATTCAGCGATCGTTTAAACTTGTGGCAGTGCTGCATGAGTGGCACTTATGACCAGTTCTTGAGGTGCTGACCATTGCAGTGCTCCTTCAGTCACATGGCTGTAGTCCAAGCAATTGGCAACTGTCCTGGATTTCTGCCCATTGCAGCATCCCAAGCTCACCCCATTGCACTTTACCTTCTCCTCCCCTGGTACCCCACAAACAAAGTCCATTAGGGAAGCCAACAGAAAGTCACAAGTTGAAACTTCCTGAATTTCCTGCTTAACCAGAGTCTGCTCTGGCTTGATCAGCATGGTTATGTGATGTCTATGCTTCACAACTGCATTCTTTGCAATGGAAATACAGGTCCCATCATTGTTGTTCAGTGATTCACATGATAATTTGTGTAACTTTGAGTCAGTCGAGGTGACAGAGGCATGTCTTAGTTCTGTTTTGTGGGAGGAGTTTGACCTAGTGACACCTGATGAAGTGGACAAGGCCATGGGAACTGTGAGTTACGCCACCTGTTTATTGGATCCGTGTCCCTCCTGGCTGGTTTTGGCAGGCAGGGAGGTGACACAAGGCTGGGTCCAGGAGATTGTCAATGC
The DNA here is from genome assembly GCF_031021105.1 of Erythrolamprus reginae. Lineage (NCBI taxonomy): Eukaryota > Metazoa > Chordata > Lepidosauria > Squamata > Dipsadidae > Erythrolamprus > Erythrolamprus reginae. Next base: position 100,964,807 of record NC_091951.1, read on the forward strand.
TTCTCTGAGGAAAGGGTCCTTTCTAGCTCCCTGGAAGGAGCAGTTGTGTGCCCCCTCCTCAAGAAGCCTTCCCTGGACCCAGCTGTCTTGAACAACTATTGTCCTGTACTCCAACCTTCCCTTTATTGGGAAGGTTGTTGAGAAGGTGATAATGCTCCAGCTCCAACGGTCCTTGGATGAAGCTGATTATCTGGGTCCTCGGCAGTCAGAATTCAGGCCTGGCTACAACACTGAAAGTGGTTACAAACCAGGGGTGGGCTGCTGCCGGGACGGGGGGGGGGAACTCAGGGGTAGCAAAAATGGAACTCCACCCCAGAACACCCAATTTGCATTGAAAGATGAAAGAAAATGCAGGGAATCCTGCATAAGCCACACCCACAATATGGTAGTAAAAAATTTGGTAGCCCTTCACTGTTACAGATATATATGTGTGTACTGTATATGGAGTTCTTAACACTTTTAGCAATTTGTATCATTCTTTCAAATAAATTAGATTTCTTTTATACATTGTTGCATTTATAATATTGTATGCTGCGCTGAGATGCTTTGAGAAGGGCAGCATAGAAATCTAATAAATAAATAAATTCAATTCAATTCAATTTATTAGATTTGTATGCCGCCCCTCTCCGAAGACTCGGGGCGGCTCACAACAATGATAAAAACAATATTATAATGACACAAATCTAATATTAAAAATAACTAAAACCCTATCATATTAAAACCAGACAACACATACATACCAAACATAAATTATAAGGAGCCTGGGGGAAAGATGTCTTAAATCCCCCATGCCTGGTGGTATAGGTGGGTCTTGAGTAGTTTACGGAAAACAAGGAGGGTGGGAGCAGTTCTAATCTCCGGGGGGAGTTGATTCCAGAGGGCCGGGGCCGCCACAGAGAAGGCTCTTCCCCTGGGGCCCGCCAGACGACATTGTTTAGTCGACGGGACTCGGAGAAGGCCAACTCTGTGGGACCTTATTGGTTGCTGGGATTCGTGCGGTAGCAGGCAGTTCCGGAGGTACTCTGGTCCAATGCCATGTCATAACCAACACTTTGAATTATGACTGGAAATTGATTGGCAGCCAATGCAGGCCACGGAGTGTTGTAGAGTTGGAACAGATTATTAAAAATTTGGAAATGGAGCAAGTTTGATATGCAAATGCTGGTGGAAAGACAGTGGGTAGTACATGGATTGATAGAATATTTATAGAAAAAAGTTAAAATTCCTTTTAGACTGTCAACCAGGGGTATCAAACTCAAGGCCCATGAGGTTGATATGCAGATGCTTAAATCTGGCTTCGTAGGGCGTCTGTGTGGGACATTTTTGCTCGCAGAGTGTTACTGGAGGTCATTTTCACCAGCGGAGCCATCACAGGCCAGTCCTTGGATAGTAAGAGGCCAGCCATGTGGGCCAGATTTAAGCACCCCACAGGCCTTGAATTTAATGTAATGGATCTAAGAATAGGATAATTTGAACCAGGACATTTCTACTTCAAGCAAAAATTCTGGATTGATTTGTTCAATAATCATTTTTTTTTAAATTGTCCATAATATTTTGTGGTGTTTTCTCTAACATTAAAGTTCAAGTGTCAATACTTTTCCAATCCTGCTTCTTCAAAATCAACCTTTAGCTTCCAGGTATTACTATAGGTAAATAGCTTTGCTTTCCCAGTTCTGGTCTTTGTAGGCATAATGGCACAGCATTTGAATAGAGGCTAGGTATTGATTAGTACATAGAATGAATCCCATGAAACAGTAGCATTATTCAAATATGTACAATAACCAAGTGCTATTTCTATGGAAAATATGGTAATTGGTTCCAGCTTGACATAAATTAGACAATGAAAAATTGTAAACATAAATTTTATACATATATGAATATTACAATAAAGAGTAAAAGGAGTGTTTAATTTAACTTTGTGGTTTATAAGATCACAGTGTAGTTAGAGAAAGCAAAATAAAAATTTAAAAATCTACCATAGATTCAGGTATTCCAACATCTGGTCCTATTTTCATGTTGCTATGAACACATTTGGATTATTCAATTTTTGCTTTAATGTAATAAGTTTCTTCTTTTAAAAAAAAATTGTACTCTTTTCACCTGATGGAAGTCTACCTTTTCTCCGTTTCGTACCCCAAAAGATTAGCAATGTCTAAACCCCAGGAGCAACTGTGGATGTACTAGCTTCAACTGTGCATGTGGTAGCCTTGCATCCAAAGAATCTTGGTTTCAATTTAAAATTCACTTTAAATCAAATACAGGTGCTCAGCCTATGACCATAATTGGGCCTGCAATAAGTTGTGATGATCGTAAAGCAGGTCATCAAGTGACCAACCCAATTTTACACCTTTTTGGGGGTGGTTATTAAATGAATGTGATGGTTGTAAAGCAACCACTATGATTGTTAAATGAACCTATGGTTTGCCACGGGTGGTTTTGCTAGAAACTAGAAATAAATACTAATTTCTGGCAAAAATATCATAAATCAGTCACATGACTGCAGGACACACAAAAAGGTGGTCCAGTTGCTGAGAACACCTGTTTTCATCAAAAACAAACCCTTCTTCAGCCCCTAGGGGCACTCTGCAGACCCCCCAAATACTCTGCGCGTCTTGTTTTCTCTCAGGGCAGGGCTTTGGGAAGCCAAAAATGGCTATATTTGATGTGTAAGGCACACCAACATTTCCAACCTCTTTTTTGGGGGGGTGTCTTATACTTCAAAAAATGCATATCACATTACTTGAACTAACAAGCATCCTTTATCTTTTACAATATCTTTGTGGATACTCTACCAAGTGCTAATCTGCCAATTTATTGACTGATTCTTCTTTTACTCTTGACGGTTAAAATTAAACAGCAAAAGAACAGATGCATAAAAGAAACATGAACGAATCAACTAGAGGACTGAGAGTCATGGTGACATAAGAGACTGGTGAGAAGGCAAAATTAATGCCTAAATTAATGTACCTTTTGAAAGCAAAGCTAGTTAGTTACAAACAGTTCATAATGTTAAATATTTTTAACTATTTCTTTCTTCCCTCTCTATCACTTGCTTATCTAAAAACACACATGCGTGTAATTAGAGTATATTCTAAGAAATTGCATTAGAGAACGAATTTGATATTGCATTTAAGACTCCAAGTTATCTTGTCTACCAGGAATAAAAAATAACATGAGAATCACTCAGACTGACTCCCCAACTACAACTACAGACTTGTCTGGATTCAGTTTCAATCTGTTAACAAGACTAATTCAGAGAAGACTACAATCTAGTCCAGGCAGGAAGAAATGTGGGAGTGAAGTAGACCTGGTGTAAGGATGGAAAAGGGAAGCAACCTTGGATTGCTTGGTAACAGGCACTTCCCTATCACTGACAGCCTCCTTAAGCAATCAGCTGCATAGCTGAAACTATGTTCGCCAAACAGCATGGGAAGCTTCACATTAAATCAGGCAAGTTGCCAGATTGGAGAGATCCAACAGCTGTTTGGCAGGCGGAGGGAAGGGGGGGGCTGCCAAGGTTTTGAGACAGTGGGCTCGCCTGCCTTATCACTCAGCTTGTTTCTGTTTAATGTGCTCTATAAAGCGGGCCAGATAACCCACCTGTCAGAACCGACCACCTCCCTAACCCTCCTTCCTGCACCTACATCACTGTTGTAATTGGTAGCAGATGGTTTCAGACTGGCTGGTGACATTCCTAATGAGGGAGGACAGCAAAATCAACAGCTTTGCTTGACACTGTCCTTCACATATAAACTCAGGACACCACCATTTGGTAGCAAGCCAAAACAGCGGCAATGGAGACGGCACATATTTTACCTTATTTTTATTAAATTGTCAAGCATGTATTAGATAACAGATATAGGTATAAACAAGTTTATTAATACATGAAATGGATACGAATAAAAGGGGACATTAGGACAGAGATGATAGGCATGTTGGTGCATTATGCACTCTCTTTACAGACCTCTTAGGAATGGGGTGAGGTCAACAGTAGATAGTCTAAGGTTAAAGTTTGGGAGATTTGCATTTTTACTCAGCAACAAAAATAGGCAGGCCTTTAGAGTCTGCTGCCTGTACTGGAGGGAATAAGAAGCTGATTTCCACAATTATCTTGGAGCCCTAAGAGTTCTTGCTTCTTTCTTTTGGAGAACTATATTGCCAGTTCCCCCACCTCACACTCATTTTTCCACCTGTAGGTCATCCTTTCATGAAACATCTGAAAAAACATCTGCAATATCAGGTGGAGGACACTACTAGAATCTTGATTGGAATGGAGATGTCGACCTGACATAAGCGTTATTTAATTGACAGCCATTTTAGAAGCCTGTCTTCTTCTCTCCCCTCAGTTTAAGTGCCAAGTGACATGTCTTTTTCTCAGCATTGCTGCCTTCTTTACCTGTTTAAGTTTCTCAAGCGCATGATGTCCAGTCTGGATCCAGCGGAAAATCTATGCCAGTTACAAGTTCAAGAGGAACATGTCTTTGGAGAGGGGCGGCATACAAATCTAATAAATAACAACAACAACAACAACAACAATAATGTTTTTGATCCATTAAAATGAGCCGAGATGGCGCAGTGGGTAGAGTGCAGTACTGCAGGCCACTAAAGCCGTCTGTAGATTTGCAGGTCAGCGGTTCAAATCTCATCACCTGCTCAACGTTGACTCAGCCTTCCATCCTTCTGAGCTGGGTAAAATGAGGACCCGGATTGTGGGGGCAATATGCTGGCTCTGTTAAAAAGTGCTATTGCTAACATGTTGTAAGCCGCCCTGAGTCTAAGGAGAAATTGAATAAACAAACAAATTGTGAGCAAAGCAATCAAATGGAGAAAGCAATGGAGAGATGATGGAACTGTTGGTCTTTGTTTGCATGTGTTTTATAGTACACTTTTAAACAGTTATGGTACTTTCCGATGTCTTTCTATTATCATCCCTGTAATTTCTAATGTTACTGAAAAGCTCAAAATAGCTTTTAAAATTATTATTATTTTAGTTGTTGTTAGAAAATAAAATTTTATTATTTTCTAAATAATAAAATTTTATTTTCTAACAACAACTAAAATAATAATAATTTTAAAAGCTATTTTGAGCTTTTCAGTAACATTGTGGACTATTTATTTCAAGATGATTTCTGAAATGAAAATTTTTGAATCTTCAATACTGAAGTTAGGTATTTGAGCTTTTCATTTCAGAAACAATTTTATCTGGATTAGTGTGTATACCACAATGTCACAATAGGATTTGCTTGGTTTATGGCTTAATTTATGTGTGAACTTGACTAATATGATTTATTCAGTAAACTGTGACAATGTAAATATGGCCTTTTTTCTCCATGTAGCTTTGAGCATTGCTTTAATTCATAATTTATTAAGTGTTCATCCTGCAATAAAACTGTCTTTTAAGTGCTATGTGACTTAATTTTGTCTGTGTAAGTACATTTGAATATCACTGCTTTTCAAAAATTACAGAAAAATACTGCATGATGGAAAGCATACAGTGATTATCTACCCATCTATAAATCTAAATCTTATCATTAATGGATTTGGAGTAGACAGCAATATTCCAATTCTAATTCATAAATCTAAGACAATCTTTGTTACTTTAGTTGTGGAATAGGGCTTGTTAGTGATTTAGGTTAAATTCCAAAAAGCTGCTTCAAAGTATATAAAGGTCTTCTGTTCACACCTTTACATGCTTTAAAGCACTTTTTCAAAATTAAATTCAGACTAATGCCTTGCTCTATTGTGCAACTATTCGTTTCAGTCCAGTTTAATAAAATAGATTATATACAGTGGTCCTTTGACTTTTGCGGGGGATACATTCCAAAACCCCCCGCGAAAGTCAAATTTCCACGAAGTAGGGACGCTCCCTTCTTTCCTTCTCCTACATCCTCCATTCCTGGTTTTACTTATCCCTAGAACAGGGCAATGGGGCGGCAAGCTGGGGGCTTTGCTGCGCTTGCTGCGGGTGTCTCCTATGGCGGCAGCGGCAGCGCCGGTGCTCAGGGTCAGGGCAGGGGAAGCTCAAGGCAAGAGGGATCCAGGCCAGGACTCGAAGCCGGGATTCCAGGCCAGTCAGCTGGGAGGTTGGACGCTATCACTAAGGGAGATGGCTTAGGTGGGTGGGGGAAGAAGAGACGGCAGTGGTGGGTAGCAGTAAGGCTCAGCTTCAAGTGGAGCGTACCAACGCTCTGAGAATTAAAGGAGAGGGATTGGGAGGCTGGGGCGGAAGCAGAGCTTTTATTTAAAGATGCAGGACGGCTGGGGTGGGGAAGGGAGGAGAGTTAAAACACACAGTATTGTACCTTGGGCGGCCACGGAAAAACATTCAAATGTTTAAAAAAAGGAGTATTTTTTAATTAATATTTTTTGAAAACCTGTGGTATAGCCTTTCCGCGAGTTGGACCCACGAAAGTCAAGGGCCCACTGTACAACTCTTTCTAGCTCTTTTGAAAAATAAGGTCTAGCAACTTTGTATGATTATTCTCCAGATGTTGCAGAGGCAGAGCCCTAATCTACTTCACTTTTTCTTTTTCTCAAGACACACAATGGGGATGAGTTTAATATCTATTGGCTGGGGTAAAACAAAAAACACCACTCGGATCAAGCACAATACATGTGGTATTCTGTATTCTCCATTTTAAAAGCAATGTGTGTAAACGCACACTGTATTTTCCTAGGTATATCTAGATGCTGGCTTTGAGGTGGCCTCTGGGCAACTATAGTGGTCTTTGTGCCTTCGTCTTCTATATCGCCTTTATAAACATCTAGTGGTATAACAAATGACCTTCTTAGGACAGCTAATGAATATGATAGCGGACAAGATGGTACAAGATGGACTGAAGGGCATTAGTGAAAAGTTGTTTCTCAGTCCAGTCTGTTTTAGATGACAGCTCTTATCATCTCCTGGCATTGCGGTCTTACCAACTTTTCATTAATTTGTAGTCAAATATATGTAGAATACATCTAGATGTTGATATCTGTAACACCGATTAGTCTCTGGATAACATTTCATTGGGTTTAACTTGATAGCCTCTCTTTTAACAAAGAACTTTAGGTTGGATTATATATGCTAATATGAAATATAGACATGCAATGAACTATAGTTACCCCCCCATTGTGTATAAAGCACGCAGATTGAACTAGGACCAAGCAAGGCAGAAGGTAGATTAGATTTTAAAAGTAGATTTATAGACAGTAGCTTAGGAAAGAGTTCAACTACCAGTTGTTTAATAAATGGGTTAAAATAGTATAGCCTCTCCTACACACTGATTGAATTGTTTGACAAAAACACATTCAAGAGTGTGATAAAGAACAGGAAACGAGATTTTGTTTATGAAACTACCTGCAAACATTTCATTCTGATACTACTCACAAATTCCTGGGAAAAGGAATCTTATTGAATGTCCACTGGTTATGCTATTTAGAATTTTGAGAATTTAGATAACCAACTTAGGGTGCTAGGGCTAGACTACTATCAGAATTTTAAAGAAGTTATTTGGCAAGATTATCAAAACCAAGACATGATATATTCCTTCTACCGTGTTTCCCCGAAAATAAGACACTGTCTTATATTAATTTTTGCTCCAAAAGTTGTGCTACGTCTTATTTTCGGGGGGTGCCTTATATTCCGATCCTTCCCCTTTAATTCTTGGAGCGTTGGTACGCTCCACTTGAAGAGCCTTACTACCCCCGTTGCTGCCAATTTTGCTGCCGCCGATTTTGTTGCAGGAACCCTCAGCTGTTTGGCGGCCCACGTATCTTCTGTTGGCCGCCGCGGGGGCAGGAGGTGTAATCTGGGCAGCAGCGGCCAAGGCTCAGCTAAGGTCGCGGCAGCAGCGGCCGACAGAAGACACATGGGCTGCCAGACAGCTGAGAGGCCCGGCGGCAGTGAAATCGGCGGTGGCATCGGAAGAGCAGCTCCCGACACTGACCAGCCCAAACCGTCGGCCCCCTTTGCTGCTGCAGGTGGGTAGCCGCCCATCCCTCGGGCTGTCTTCTGCCTCTGGATCCGGAGGCACGCCCATGGCCACCAAGGGCTCCTCCCAAAGCGGTGCCGGCGCCAAAAAAAGATGGGTCCGGCAAGGGGGCTGAGCCTTGGCCGCCGCTGCCGAGATTGCACCTCCTGCCCCCGCGGCGGCCAACAGAAGACATGGTGGTAAGATCTGCGGCGGCATAGGTCCTGTGAGCCACCAAGCAGCTCAGTTTTGGGGTTAAGTAAAACCAGGCATGGAGGAGGGAGGGGGGGAGGAAGAAAGGAAACATATTACTGGTACCGTATGTTTTTCCATCACTACAACTTATTTTCGGGGGGTGCCTTATATTAACAAATTCTGCAAAATCTCTGACATGCCTTACTTTCGGGGTACGTCTTATTTTCGGGAAAACACGGTAGTTCTAATAAATTAATTGGAATGAGAGCACATCTATGGGTCAAATAAATCATTTCAATGATGCAAATTTTGTTTGCAATATAGGTAATTTAAAATTATGACACAAATCTTGTAAATCTCCGATGACATCAACATTCAAATTATAACAGCATATTATTTCCTATACATGGACCACTTGCCCTGCAGTTCCGTTAACCAAGCACATCTTGAAGTACCATTTGGGTTTCAAATCTGAAATGCTGCATAGCTCTATTGCCTGTTGTAGCCAAGGGGAGTTCTAAACAGAGTTACGGTAGGAAGCTGCTTCCTATTTTCTCCTTCAGTGCGAGAGTCTGATAAAGCATAAATACCCCTGGTCTCTCTCTAAACTGAATGTGGCTTATAAAATGGTGGTAGAAGTAATGTTTCCTTCAGCAGCTGTTACTGCTGAGTAACTTTTTTGTGGTTGTTATTTACAGATAAGGGCAATAACAAGTAAGAGCAAAGGATAAAATAGTTTTCTGAACTATCAGTGATCTGGCTCAGTGGTTCACACTTCCTTGTCTAAATGCAATTTTAAAAAGTTTGTGAGTTCTTCGACAGTGAAACCTATGTTCTGGACAAAGCAAGTCTAAATTCTGCAGTTTATCCAAGTGTTAAACAAGCAGAAAAATGACAAGATGGGTTTCAAAACTGCTTCTTTTGATTGCGGAAATGGTATAAGAGGTAATTTTATTTTTATCCTATCTTTATTGTTTTTTTGATAAGTAACTCAAAGTGGCAATACCTAATACTATTTCTGCAGTTTATCCAAATATTACACAAACAGAAAAATGACAAAATGGGTTTCAAAACTGCTTCTTTTTAAAAGTTTGTTTATTGGTTTTTACACAAATACAAAAGACTAAAACAAATATTGTTCACATTTGTCATTTACACATCATAAACCCTTCTATTACATTCCTTATTAACACATCCATATACAATATACAGTATATTATTTCTTCTTCCCCACAACAGCAAACTGTGATTCTGTGCATTTTGGAGAAATCTGACTTAGGGTGAAGCTCTTCTAAAATGAACTTTATATCCAGCCATTTAACTAGATGCCTAAAATATTACACACACTATTATGATTTCATTTTGAACTGTAGGGGTAAGGTTCAAATGCACAAGGAATTTCAGCACAACTGAAGTTCATAGTGCAAATAACAATACATAGAATAATAATAATAATAATAATAATAATAATAATAATAATTTATTAGATTTGCATGCCTTATGTATTAGAGGTTATCTTATCCATCAAGCATGACTCTTATATAGCCCAAATTGCATTATTCACAAAGCAGAACAAAGCTATTGAATAGAATATGAACTATTTCAAACTGCAAGTTTTTGTTGCAGGATCTAAACATAGTAGAGATTATTGCGATATTTTACCACCATTAACAGATACTGTATTTTATTGTGCTCTGTGATCTCAGTCATCATAGTTTATGAATCAGTTTCTAGTTTACCATGATTTGTTAAACAGATCATTCTAATTTGCTTAAGAAATATGAGAATTATAGTTTAGTATAATGTTTATTTTTAAAGTGACACAAACATCTTATTTTTGCTGCAATGGAATTACAGTTTTATCCCACTACAGAAGGGGTGTATCACTCGTGGTCCTTTGTGGAACTCTAATAATGCATATTCAGCATCACAAATGGTGGTGAATTTTTCATGCTGGGCAACAGGTTCAAACTAAATCTTGTTCTATACCAGGGGTGGGCAATTAATTTTGCCATGGGGGCCGCATGAGAAATTGGGATGGTTTTAGAGGGCCGGATTAATATAATCAACTCAGTTCTACCCAATACTGGATATTATTGGGTAGAACTGAGTTAATTATATTATAATTATATATTATAATTATATGTTATATAATTATAATTATAAATTAATTGCCCACCTCTTCCTTCCTTGTTCGCTCCATTTCGCTTTCCTTCCTTCCTCCCTCCCTCCCTCCCTGGCTGGGCCGCATCTGGTCCCCAGGCCGCACTTTGCCCAGGTCTGTTCTACATTAAGGGTGTCAATTGACATTGTCACGACGTTGTCATGTGATGTATTGGGACTTTCCCCCTCTTCACTAAAACAGGTATGCGCGTGGCCAATGCATGACACATCCAGCCCGCAGGCTGGAAATTTGACAGCCCTCTTCCAGTTCTTAAGATTATGTCACATATGTTGACAGTATTCAGACAATATAGATATTTACCTCATGAACATCTATCATTACCTTCTTTTTGGTTAATATGGTATCTTTTTGGGTCTGCCAAGTCACTATTTCTTTTAAAATAATAAATAACCCAAATAACAAATGGCAGCCTAATATATGCAAAGTAGGAGATGCCAAAATATTTTCAGTCTCCAACTGAGAAGTGAAGAAGAGGAATTAACATCCTATTTGGAAATGGATGCCATACAAGGCTGGGAGTTAAAACAACTACAACAAACCTTTGTTAATATATGTAATCTGAAGTCAAATCTGGGTTTAGGTGATATACTAAGCCGAACCATAATATTGTATAACTTATTCCCAGTGTAGTATCAGTGCAACTGTTACTTTAATTATATCCAGTTGGTCAGTGTACTTTTTGCGGATAGATGATGAGGTGCTTCATTTTGCATAGTGAGTTCAATCTAAAGCCATTTATGGGAGGACGCTCTCTTGCATTTTGTGAGTCTTACCTCTAAGTCAATATGCATCCGAATGTATTATTATTGAAATTGTCACTGCATGAATTTACACTGAATCAATTTATATTCATATCTATTGCATTATGCCAAATAGAATCTTAAGAATTAAAAACCTTTCTACTTAAAACTTTGAGAACTCTGCAAAAATTGAACCGTTCCTAATGAAATTAATACTGTGTAATTAATTTGGTATATATCCACTAAGCATACTCACCAATCTTTTCCAATCATTATGAATAAACAGCCTTCTTCCATATGTGTTTGTGTATTGCACAGATTAGCACCTCTTCCTGTATAAGTCACAATTTCATCAGCACTCAACTTTTTTCTATTCAACAGCGGATCCAGTGCCTCTCATACTCTATCTCATTTTCTATTGGAGTCAGCCTCCTGGACACGTTCTTGCTACAAATGTTTGTCCTTCTAGACATTTGTAAAGGAATCAGTTAGTAGGGCCTGCCAACCACCTTTATTCTCATTTGCCTTTTGTAGATCTCTTCAATACCTTCACTTCCGTATTCCTATTATAACTGTAAATTTTCTTGAGACTTACTGGTCTTTTAAAAAGCATCTTTCCTTGTTTTTCACTGTATTGTAACAATCTTAAATGATTTTTTTGGTCTTTTCTTGCTTGATAGTTTGGCTGTCATATTTCCTCGCATAGTAGTTTTTACCCTACTGGTTTTCAGGATGGCTTATTCTAAAAGCCACTGTCATTTTTTAATTTATTGTTTGCTTTAGTTTGGGATAAGATTCTTCTCAGGTTCTTTTTCACCTAAATTAAATCTACTGAAATTGGTCTTTACATTGATCTTAAATTCTGTCTGTATGACAAAACGGTAGTGTCAAATCTTTAAAATACCATTTAAGTTTATAAGATTAACCATATATTTGACACTAAAACATCTAATTTTTCCCCATAATCTCCATTTGGAAGTGCCATAACTGATTGAACTTCATTTTTTCTTTTTCTAATTCCCATCCTGTAGTAGATTTGAATCTGATCTGATCTGAGCTTTCCTGTGAAATTTGTGAAAAATTGCTACAAATTTCCCCGTCCCGAAAACTCTACCAACCAACCCTGTCTAAATCTTCTGGTAATTCCAGATTTCATTTTTCTTTCTAATAATCCATTACTTACCCTTTATGGATTTTGAATTGAGAAACTTCAAGGTTTGCTGGTGAATTAAAAATTGATATTTGGAATACTGTGTTCAGTTCTGGAGACCTCACCTACAAAAAGATATTGACAAAATTGAACGAGTCCAAAGACAGGCTACAAGAATGGTGGAAGGTCTTAAGCATAAAACGTATCAGGAAAGACTTAATGAACTCAATCTGTATAGTCTGGAGGACAGAAGGAAAAGGGGGGACATGATCGAAACATTTAAATATATTAAAGGATTAAATAAGGTCCAGGAGGGAAGTGTTTTTAATAGGAAAGTGAACACAAGAACAAGGGGACACAATCTGAAGTTAGTTGGGGGAAAGACCAAAAGCAACATGAGAAAATATTATTTTACTGAAAGAGTAGTAGATCCTTGGAACAAACTTCCAGCAGACGTGGTAGATAAATCCACAGTAACTGAATTTAAACATGCCTGGGATAAACATATATCCATCCTAAGATAAAATACAGAAAATAGTATAAGGGCAGACTAGATGGACCATGAGGTCTTTTTCTGCCATCAGACTTCTATGTTTCTATGTTTCTATGATATATTATTTCAGCTATTCCATTATAGAGTGGGGCATAGCCTTAAAAGGATCGCTGCTATTCAAATTCTTAACATGGCTTCATGCCATGAACCACTTATCCAATAACGAATTATTTTTCAGGTCACTCAACCTGTTCATACCACCCAAGTTCTCTTGTTCCTAAACAGCAAATTTAGAATTATTTTCTTTTGATAGTTTTAGATTTTCCTTGTTTCAGAATCATAAGAGATTGTGGAAGGCCTGTGGAATAGAGATAAACACATCTCATATTTCATCTCCAAGTAGCACTAGTCCTCATAAAATGAGGACACGCCCTTTCAATATGAACAGTGACTACATTTCCTTGTGGCTTCAGTTTGGCTGCATCAACTTCCATGTATAACTTTGAAAGTTCAACACTCTCCCCCCAAAAAAACTTAAAATATTCCAAGTATACAGGGAAAGATGATTTGACTAAGAACCTCAGTGTCTTGCCAACATCATTCTCAGATACAGTACTGGGCTCTCAAATATACTCGGTCCTCCCAAAATTGTAGATTTTAACACATAGTGAGGTTTTATTGCAGAGGTTGGTTACTCACCAATGTGTCATTCGGATTATGCATTTATAATAGGTATATTCTCTAAAACAAAGATGCAATTACAACCTTGTTTTGATTATATCCAAGGGGACAGAGAGAGAGAGAGAGATAAATGTATCAAGGATGTAATTCACCTCAGTGAGCTGCACCGCACCACCCAATCTGTATTTAAATACAGCTACTCGCCATTTAGTACCATTTCACATTGCAACATACTAAAATACCAGAAGGGGGAACAACAATTCTTTCGCCCGGGGAGGCAAACAAAGAGTTTATGCCCGAGGTGCACGAATCTTTATTTATTTATTATATTTGTCAAACAAGTATACAGTGATCCCTCGATTATCGCGAGGGTTCCGTTCCAAGACCCCTCGCGATAATCGATTTTTCGCGATATAGCGGTGCGGAAGTAAAAACACCATCTGCGCATGCGCGTCCTGTTTTCCATGGCCGCGCATGCGCAGATGGTGGAGCGACGAAAGTTCGGAGGCTGGCAATGGTTGTTTTTCATGCCGGCCACCCCCCCCAGCGCCTCCGGGCTCCTCGCCGCTACCCCCCGCCCGCCCGATTCACCCCTCTCACCGGCTTTCTTGGGGCACGAGTCCTCCTTCAGCAGCGCTTGTGGCAACGGCTTCTCGGCTTTTAGAATGCCCGCCTCCTTCCTTCCATCCCTCCCTCCTTCCCTCCCTCCTTCCTTCCCTTCTCTCCTTCCCTCCCTCCCTTCTCTCATTCCCTCCCTCCCTCCTTCCCTCCTTCCTTCCTTTCTCTCCTTCCTTCCCTCCTTCCTTCCCTCCTCTCATTCCCTCCCTCCCTCCTTCCCTTCTCTCCTTCCCTCCCTCCTTCCTTCCTTTCGTAAAAAGCACTTAAACAATGACAGAATAAAAAACCCCAGCCCTCACCTGTGTTTGAATTTCATTCACTCAGTCATTCATTCATTCTTCTGTATGCCACTCAGTCCCAACACTTTCAACCCACAAATTACCATTTCCCATCCCCTTAATTACTGTACTGTACCTCTACCTGTACCTGTACTGTACACATTGAATAACACACTTAGTCATCCTGATAGAAATAATAACAATATTTATTTACATTTTTTGGGGGGGGTTAGCATAACTAGGATAAATCGGGATCTTCTTCTATCACCATGTCTACAATGGACGCTGCAGGTGATGGTGTGACCGACCTCTTGGTTTTTGTGACAAACATAGTTATGGGCAGTTGTTGGCGCATTTTCTTTTTCTTGGCTAACATGGCTCTGTATGGTGCAAAGGTGTTGTCAAGGGAGGCCTTAAATTGTATAGAGCGAGTCACGTTGGGATCCCAAAGTTCCACCATGCGTTGTACATTTGCAGCAGCTCTGTTCAGTTCTGCAAGCCGCTCAAGCGTTAGGCCAACATCTTCTTCTTCCTTAGCTTGTTCAGCTTCCGCTTCCTCCTCTTCTTCACTCGCTGACCTGGTCAGCTCCTCCAGATCTTTGTCTGTCAGTGGTAGGCCATGCTCATCAAGCAAACCATTGACTTCCTCTGGTGTCATGTCAATGAAGCCTTCTCTGCGCTGGACGAAGTTTTCGGCTGCACCTGTATCTGCTGAGGCAGCTTCTCCATGCAATGACACACTCTTCAGGCCATAGCGCCGTTGAAATTTCTCAAACCACCCTTTGCTTGCTGTGAATGTGGCTGGGGCTGAAGAAGTAGAAGATGTTGATGGCTGGGGGTCTTCAGAGTCACCAGCACCTTCATCTACAGAGAATGACAGGAAAGGGAGAGAGAAGTGACTTGAATGAAAGCATACAGTCCTTCCTTCCTTCCCTCCCTCCCTTCTCTCCTTCCCTCCTTCCTTCCCTCCCTCCTTCCCTCCCTCCTTCCCTCCTTCCTTAAAAAGCACTTAAATAATGACAGAATAAAAAACCCCAGCCCTCACCTGGGTTTCCCTCATCTGCATCGCCTCCTTCTGTGTTTCCAAGACGGTTGTACAGTTGCTGCGCCTTGGTTCGTATAGTGTTCGTATCCAAAGCAATGCTCTTTTTGCGGCAGTCTTGTACCCACACGGACAAAGCAGCTTCCATCTTCATAAGGCGTTTGTTTCTAGGCGTCACCATTCTTTTTGCAGCCTTGTTGAACATTATCTGAGAAGTTTGCCTTATCTTCTTTTCGTCTTTCCGAATGTATCGCACAGTCGATTCGTTGATCCCATAATGCCGACCAACATCTACATTAGAACGTCCCGCTTTCAGCATGTCCAAAAGTTCAATTTTCTCCTTAATTGTCAGCATCTTCCTGCTCTTTTTAGCGTCGCCGCCTCCAGTCCGCGTGCAACGTTTAGGAGCCATCTTCCAACAAGTCTTAACAAGTTCCAACAGTTCCAAAAGTTTCAAAGCACACTGAGCAAACAACACGGATTAGCCGAGATTTCGGCCAACCAGCAATGGCAGACGTCAGTTTGGTGATGACGTGTGACGTCATCGGGCGGGAAAAACCGTGGTGTAGAAAAAAACAGCGCACATATTTTTAATTTATTTTTTGAAAAATCGCGATATAGCGTTTTGCGAAAATCGAGATCGCGAAAATCAAGGGACGTATTAACGTGACAAAGTATAAAGAAGTGAGAAAAGGGATAATAGGACGGAAGGACAGGGACGGTAGGCACAATAGTGCGCTTATGCACGCCCCTTACAATCTTTCCCGCCTCCCGCTGAAGGGATCAGAAGATTTACTTGCGCGGGTGCCTCAGAATCCCCGCCGTATCACCCAGATCCGACTGACCGCACCTCGGCTACGGTTGCCATGACGTCGCCCCGCTAACACCCCCTCGATAGGCTTTGGCTCCGCCGCTGCCGCGTGCAGCTCGCTCGGACGCGCCCAAGCACGACTGCGCGAGAGGGCCGTGGGCTTCGGCTAATTGCAGCGGCGGGCTCGGTCACGTGTCGTAGCGCTCGGGGCCGCGCCTCTCCCCTCCCTCCTCCCCAGTTGGCCCAAGCCAGGCTCGGGCGCGCGCGCTAAGGTCCGAATGTTGTGAATAAAATGCGCCGTTTGTTCCACCCCGGCGGCGCAGGCAGCTCTTAAAGGACCAGAGACCGCGGGTCGCCGCCGCCTCCTTGGATCTCCCCGGCTGTGGGGGCAACTCGGAGGAGGCTGCGGCGCTCTGCAAGCGCGGAGGAAAACAAAGAAGCCGCCGGAAACCGCCGTGGGGGGCGCGGGCACGGGGTTCGGAGCCGGCGCCCAGGAGCCACGGCCCAAAGGAGGGCTTATGTGGGGTGCAGCTGCACCCAGGACAGCGGAGCCAGCGGACAGGTAGGCAGGGCAGATCGGGGGGCGTTGGGGGCGCTCATTGCATGCACGCACAGCTGCGAGCTGGAAATGCACGGGGAGGGAGGGGCGCGTCGCTTGGACTGGGCGGCTTAACGGTCCTCCCTCCAGATGATTTAAGGCCCTTCGAAGCTATAAATGAAACCCGGCTTTTAACAATGCAATTGGGGTGGTGGTGGGTTTCTGCTCAAGATGGTTCTTATGGGTGATGCTGCTGGAGGGGGGAGGGTCAAATGGGCCGGCACTGCAAACTGCGGCTTCCTAACAAACAAAAACGCAGCCGGCGGGGGCCTTTCCTCTTTCTCACTATCGGCTGCACCTGCATCGCCTCTCCTGACCTTTGAGAGCACAAAAAACGAGAGAAATTCCCATCAAAACCGCCTTGGAGCCGGAGTGGGATGGGGAAAAGAAATTGCGGGCGACCCTCCCGGGTGAAGATGAACGGCCGCTGCCTGATAGAAATCGGGGCCGGCGTTTTGCAGCAAAGGCAGAGCAGCTGTGCGGCAATCAAAGTGGAGGGATTTCTTCCTTCCGACCCCGATTGATGGGCAATGGCAGATTTCGGGACTGAAAAAAATGGTTGGAGTCGTCGGTTTGTGTTGTGAAATTATTATTTTTTTTGAAGGTGACTTGTGAATGCAAAGGACGTGTGAAGGCAACAGGAAACAAAGCTCTTGGGGAGGGGAGGGTCATGGTTGGAAGTAGCTTGCCTCCTTTTCTCTCTTGTACAAAGCGGATGGTCCTTTTTGAGCGTTTATGGCCCTGGTGGTTTCCTGTCTTGAGTTTCTGTAAAGCTGCTGCTGCTTTTCCTTTGCTGCTGCTCTCCAGATGTTGAACTTCATGAAGTCCGGATAGTATGATACGGGGAGGGGGGAATTGTGGGAGGCGTGTTCCAAATGATGGAGCATGCATGCGAGAGCTGCAACCGTATGGGTATTTTATGTCAAGATGCCAAATTCTGTGAGAAACCACCACCTTGAACAGAGCCAGTCTCCTTTTTGATTTTCCCAGTTTGTGTGAACCTCTCTCCTTCCCCAGGAGCAGTGGAAACATATTGCAGTAGTTCCGTGAGAGGAACATTTCCTTTCCTTGGTTTCTCCAAAATGGATACAGAACTGAATGGTTTGAATTGAAATGGAGGAGAGGCACAGGAAGTGTAAGGAAAGTTATTTGTTATTAGGTTTGGTTTTAGAAATGAGAGCAGATAAAATGGCAAATTTCTACCAAAGGAGAAAAACAAATATTGCTTTGAAGAGTTTGTTGGCACTGAGGCTGTTGTTACTTTAAAATAATTAAAGGAGAATATGAGTAGAAGTCAAAATTGCTGTTTAATTTTGTGACGTGGTAACTGGACTACTAATAATTTCTGACTGATATATCAGTCAGAAAAGATAGCTTCTAGACAAATATATGTCTTGGATTTTGCGTATCTTGTAACCCCTTTTTCTCCCTTCCTATCTTGTTTCTGTTTAACTTGTAATGTTATGCAAAATTTGATGCATGTGGTAGTGACATGCTTCCCAAGAAATGGGAAATATTAATGTAATAATACTGCAATTAAAAACGTGAAATACTGCAATATTAGTGCAATATCTGGTTTTAAATTTTATTGTGAAGGGTGTATGTGTTTGTGCGTGTATATGTGTTTATAGTTTTCTCATGATGTATACTGAAGATGGCATTTAATTTTGTTGTATGAGGTGCAATGACAAGTAAATTTAATGTGAAGAAATGGGGCTGGCAGCCTGGCACATTCTGAGATTTCCCCAAATATCTGTACTGCCATGATGATTTGGTACATTTTTCTCTTTAAAACTAGCATGCTACAGGAAACAAAATATTATTTTCTGTAGCATGCCTGGTGAGGCCTGAAGATAAATATGCACTGTATATGTTAGCTGATTGCCACTGTACAGTTAAGGTAACATAACTCATGAGATTTAACATAATGGAACAGCGATAAGGCTTGGATGATGTCTGAGGAGATACTTGGCTTAGGTGCAGGAAGCTTTACCCAATCTGTATTTGGATATTATTATTATTATTATTATTATTATTATTATTATTATTATTATTATTATTATTATTTATTGGATTTATATGCCGCCCCTCTCCAAAGACTCTTTTGAGAATCAGCATCGCAGTGTACTTGGGAAGTCACCAGGTTGAAGAAAGCTGTTCCACTATAATGCCCTATTATGTTATTCTGAAGATTTTTCCCAGCTGACAGAGCAGTGCTGATCATCGAAAATAATTGCTTTATTGTGTCAGTTAACTCTACTTGAAATGGAAAGCTTTTATAGCAATGGCTAGCCAAGGAATGATTAGCTGAATTGACACATTGTTAGTTGCCAGACAATTTTTATTTGCCATTAGTAGATGCAGCAGATTTGATGGTTAAGATGAAAAGCATGACTTCTCCTAACATTTTGTCTCCTGTTGAATGTCCATAACATTGTTTGAGCTGGGGCAGTATGATTTCCATTCCACTCTAAATGGAAAAGTACCTTGGGCCTGCTCAGATCTTTTCTTCTGCATTTATATGTGAAATTTAATGTAGAAAAAAGTCTTCCACTTAGGCAAGAAAAACCAAACATACACATATAGATTTGGAAAAACCACATTTAATAGAAACATAGAAGATTGATGGCAGAAAAAGACCTCATGGTCCATCTAGTCTGCTTTTATACTATTTTCTGTATTTTATCTTAGGATGGATCTATGTTTATCCCAGGCATGTTTAAATTCAGTTACTGTGGATTTATCTACCACGTCTGCTGGAAGTTTGTTCCAAGGATCTACTACTCTTTCAGTAAAATAATATTTTCTCATGTTGCTTTTGATCTTTCCCCCAACTAACTTCAGATTGTGTCCCCTTGTTCTTGTGTTCACTTTCCTATTAAAAACACTTCCCTCCTGGACCTTATTTAACAGTAGCAGTAACTGTGTGAGGTATTTTGGAGTCTTAGTGGACAACCAATTAAATATGAGCCAGCAGTGTGTAGCAGCAGCCAAAAAAGCCAGTGCAATCCTAAATTGCATTAACAGAGATATTCAATAAAGATCACATGAGGTACTAATTAATACCACTCTATAAAGCCTTAGTAAGACTACACCTAGAATACTGTATCCAGTTTTGTTCACCACACTATTAAAAAGATATTGAGACTCTAGAAAAAGTGCAGAGAAAAGCAAGAAAGATGTTTGGGGGGACTATAGGCTAAAATATATGAAGAACGATTACAGGAACTGGGCATGGCTAGTCCAGTGAAGAGAAGGTACAGGGGAGACATAGCAGTGTTCCGATAATTGAAGGGCTGTCACAGAAAAGAGGGAGTCAACCTATTTTTCCAAAGGTCAGACAAAGAATACTGTAATGGATGGAAAATGATAAAGCAGAGATTCAACCTAGAATCACTGGGTGTCAACAGACTTGAAGGCATACACATGGAGATTATATATGTGATGAAGTGATGAAGTTTCAGTGATGAAGCTCTCACAACCTCTGAAGGGAAGCTGTTCCATTGGTCAATTGTTCTCACCAGCAGTGGGCTACGAGCCGGAACGCTAAATTGCAATCGCCGCCGCGGATCGTAAGTTCTTGCGGGACCAGCAAGATTTTGCTGCTGCACCTGGGGAGGTAGCAAAATTGCGCCAGTGTTTCGGCGAGGTTTTACCTGCGGCTCCATGTGCGATTTTGCTACCTCCACAGGTGCAGCAACGAAATCGCACTGGTCCTGCAAGAACTTACGAACTACGGCGGCGAGCGAGCACATCACTGAAGCTTCATCACTTCATCACATATATACATTTATGGAATTTAAATTGACACCGCTGGATTTTTCATTCAAAAAACCTCAATTTTTCTTTAACATAACCAACTGTTCTTGGAACCAAATTGTTTTAGCTTTATTATCTATTCTTCAGGTCTAGAAAAGTGTCCATGTTTTTAAAAAATTTAGGAGCTATAAAGGAAATTATAAACTAGTTAGATTATAATATCCATGTGTATGCCTTCAAGTCTGTTGACACCTGGTGATTGTCTGAACAAATCAATATATTTTCTTGGCAATATTTTTGAGAGTTTTATATGGTCTGGGCTCTAGGGCTGAAAGGCTATGAGTGCTCATGGTCACCCAGCTAACTTTGTATGTAAAGTGGGACTAGAACCCAGCCTCCCAATTTCTAGGCTGTTGCCTTAAACACTACATCAGATTGACTTTTCAAATTATTATCACATTTGTTGGAAATGGTTGAAAATGCTAAAGAAAAATAGGTGAATATATAGCCTTGCAGAAAATTGTCTTTGCTTCTACCAGGATGTTTTCTTATGATCATTATATCCTTTTTGGTGAGTTTCAAAAAGCATACCGGGTCCGCCTTCTGCCGCACGAATCCCAGCGACCAGTTAGGTCCCACAGAGTTGGCCTTCTCCGGGTCTCATTGACTAAACAATGTCGTTTGGCGGGACCCAGGAGAAGAGCCTTCTCTGTGGCGGCCCCAACCCTCTGGAACCAACTCTCCCCAGATATCAGAGTTGCCCTCACCCTCCTTGCCTTTCGCAAGCTCCTTAAAACCCACTTCTGTCGTCAGGCATGGGGGAATTGAAATTTTCCCTTCCCCCTAGGCTTATAGAATTTATACATGGTATGCTTGTATGTATGATTGGTTCTTTAAATTGGGGTTTTTTAGATTATTTTTAATATTAGATTTGTTCACATTGTCTTTTTTTATTGTTGTTAGCCGCCCCGAGTCTTTGGAGAGGGGCGGCATACAAATCTAATAAATACAAATACCACCTTCATAATAGATATTGCATACTTAGATTTTTAGAAATCCAATGTTGAACAAAAATTATCTCACCCAAACCCCTGAGGATAGGTGTTCTCATAGAGTGGCAAATAGCTACAAAAATAAAAGGAAACAAAATTGTGAATAATTTTCATACTGGCAAGATGTGAACAGTGGGATTCTTGTCTGGACCTGTGGTTTTTTAAACTTGTGTCTAAAATATCTCAAGAGGAGGATTAGATTATGAAGTTTACATCTTTGCCTAGGATACCAAAAAAGGGGGGATTGAGAAGAGTTCCTAAAGGCAGCTTCTATTTGTATGAATTGGCTTCAAAATATCAAATATGCTTCAGGATCAACAAATGCGAACTGTTGCTTGCTGACATAAAAGACTCAAGTTTTGCCTATACCTTAACATGGTCTGAACAGGTAGTAACTGGCCAGAAAGAGATTTCAGTCATGAAGAACAGATTGAGGTAACTATCATTCCTCTATGCAGGTGCTTTAAAAAAAAAGGTCAAATATTATGGCTGGAATCATTAATTTGAAAATAAAACTGCCAATATAATAATGTTCTTGCACAAACCTTAAATGAGTCTGCAGTTGGAATAGTCTGTATGGTTCTGATCATCACACATCATGAAAAGATGCAAAAAGGCAAATAATTTATTAAGGATTATTTCCTATTAAGATGAAGACTGTCTCTTCTGTAGCAATTCAGTCTCAGTCTTTTGATCCCAGTGCTAAAATTTGAGATCATCCAGTGAATAAATGCAGGATAATTCAGGAGTCATAGAATTAAATGGGTTTCCTTTTACACAGTGCACTATAGAATTCACTGCTAGCAGTTGTAATGGTTTGAATTCTAATATGAATGGTTTTAAAGAAGATCAGGCTATAATATTACTGTTTATTAGTTCCTGCAGCTCCTTTTCCTAAAAGGAGATTGCTGGGTGGTAACATTATAATGTTAGTATATTCTTACATTTTTAAAATGAGATTTTGGGTGTAGCTTATTAATATATATCTCATCCAAATGGTGTTGGAATTAATGATGGTTGTGCTTATGTTTATCATTGAAGAACGTTTATGACTTTCTTTGCTAATTTCATTACATGGCCAAGTCTGATCTATGAATTCTTTGTTGGATCTGGGTATTCAAAGTTGAAATCTATTTCAGCCACAAGTTTTCTTGGCCCATTATATTTTTAAGTTACTTGTCTTGGTTGTCCGGTAGATTAAGCTGGAGTGCTCTGAACCTCTTAAAAGAAAGGAAGAGATATAATAGAATTCAGTTAAAAGTAGTACCACATAATATGATGAAAGACTTAGTCTAGCACTGAATAGGTGGGGATTTTTTCACTTCTTGCTGTTGTGTTGCAACCTACCAGTCCCTCTAGCATAACTCTTCTACAGATTGTTCTGTTTTAGAACGTAAAACTCAAAACTCTTTTTATCACAGGGCTGGTGTTCAATAGCTGTTTCATCCCTGTTTGCAGATCCCAAATAACGACTGTGGAACTGCATTTGGAGTGTGAGATCCAGCATCACCTTTTGCCTTGTGAACATCCCCAATGCGACCATGGGAACTGGCAGTGAATAGGTGGCCGCCTGTCCCATTTGACCAGCAACTATTCCCAGGAGAGAGCTGTGGCAGCCCAGCACACCTCAGGAGAAGGTAGAGAGCTTCATCTTTTAACTAATGTTGATAATTCAGTGCAAACCAGCATTCTCCCTATGGGCTTCAGGGGGATTCAGAAGTTTGACGTGCCTCCTTAAAACATAGCACAGACATTGTGCTGCATGACTACAGATGACACCGCTATAGTTTTAAAGAATGCATCTGTGGTTTAAAATAGCAGCACTCAATTTCATATTAAAATAAATGCAAATTTTGCCTCAATTCTTAATCACTTAGTTTCCATACTAGCTTCTCAGCAACTTCATGGAAGTGGGTTTTTTCAAGACTACTTCTGAGATATGTTTGGATTATCCTATCCAATCAGTGGCTCTAAGATTTCTTTATAATTCCACATGTGAGTATTAAGCAGGTCCACATCTTCCTCTTTCCAATTGTTTCAAAATAATCTCCATTCAACTAGGAACTCTCACTTGCTGTTACTGCCTTCTATAACAAAGCCAACATAGCACTTGCTACAGTCACAAATATTAAAATGGTTGGAAATACATTTTTATTCCATGGTATAAGAATCATAGTAAGTTTCTGGTTGATGATCATATCTATTACTAGATTAGGGTTGTCAAACTCAATTTCATTGAGGGCTGCATCAGTATTGTGATTACCCTTGGTTATGGCAGGGATTTGACAGTAGACTGGGTGGGTGGGGCCAGGGTGCATGTGGCCAACTCGACATTGGAGGCTGGTGAAGATCCAGATGTCTCCAGTGGAGTGAGGGGCAGGATCAGGGCTGGTGCTGGGGCCTGATCCTCCATAGGAGTAAAAACAGAGGTGGGATCATGATGGGGCAACCCAGCTGCTTGCCATCACTGTCATGCCACAGCTTTTACATGCTCAGGCCTCACCAGCCAACTTCATCTTCCAGCTCCACAATATATGGGATGAGCCTTCCACCCGCCGCCCCACCAGTGACGGCCTTGGCGAGCAGGAAGTATAGGTATGCCTGTCCCCAAAAAGGTAGTCTGAAGCCCACACAGCACAAGTGAGTCTGAGCTTCTAGACCACTGGGTTGACCCTCCAAACAGTAGTCAGAGGCAAAGACGCACTACAGGTGGCATGTGATCCGGTCTGCCAGATGTGCCGGGCAGCTGTGTGGCTGGTGGCTCCATTTGAGCTGTAGTGGCCGCAGGCAAGCAAGACAGACAATGGTATGGAGCAAGCAGGCAGGTATGGCTATCTGGTGGGCCAGATAATGTGCCTCCCCACTGCATCACTGTCTCCTCCTACTGCTTGGAGGGTAACCTGCCCCAGCTGTGCTGTGCAGATTTAGGAGCCCCAGGTGCGCTGGCTGGCGGTCTGCTGCTGCAGCTGCTGGAAACCGTCGACCCCCCTCACACACTCACTGTCTCCTGTGCATGCGTCTGAAGGAGCTTGTACTTCCCTCTCATCTCTGATCCAATATCCTATAGACTAAATTTCGGGGGGGAAAACAAAAATATGTTTCTGGCCCTGGTACTAGAAATGTGTTGATTGATACTGATTAGTCTCTTTGTTGGCTGGCATCATCTTTCAGCAAATTGGCAGTATACAGTTGTAATACTGGATTATGAATGTGTCCCTACAATATCAAACAGGTTTTTATTTTAAAAAAATAGAGATTATTTCTGTAACAGCCTGAATCTCTAGGGCAGTAGTATTCTTGACAAGAGTTCATCTTCCAACTACACACAGGAAAATATTTAACACTTTTTATACTAAGCGGTTAAACCTCTGACATAAACTTTTTAGACTAATGGAATAACGTGGGGGGAAAATTTTTCAAGAAAAAGAGAAGAATAATTCCAAGTTGTGCCACTGTTTGCTTTTGAGCCTAGTACATCTGAAATATAAAGCTTTCACAGGCATTGTCTATACATAAAAGGAAACTGAGGAAAAGACTATCTAACTAGTGTATATGAAATAAAGATAAAAAGTACTGCTTTCAGGAAAGCATCTTTGAGATTGATTGTTATTAGGACACATTAGCTTGCTAAGGAATAGTGAAAATGCAGGATATACAATTTATAAATAGAAAAATAACTGGACTACTTGATTACTAGGCAAAGTTGGTGTGGTGGTTTAGACTCAGAAATATATGCATGACAATCTAGGAAGAGAGTATTTCAAAAGAGATTTTCCCAGTACAATTTCAATTTTTGGATCATGAACACTCACCTTGAATTGTTTATATTCTATGTTGTTGTTATCTCTAACTTGTATCACCAGGCTACTCGATTAAAATCTCCACTGTTCTATTACTTAGTGGGCATGTGAGTGATGGAAGAAGAGAGATACATAAAAGGAAATCAGTGATAAAAGAAGGAAATTCAAAAACAACAAAATACCTAAAAAATAGAGAGAACAAAAAGACATGATTTTGATTTCCGACTTCTCCTTTTTTTAACATTTACCAATTGTTGATACATTATTTATAAATACTTAGGTGCCCTAACATTTAGACTGTCAATAATTCTATTTATGTGCCTAATGTGTTGTATGTGTGGATTATTGTTAATTGTAAAGCAAAACAAGCATTTCAGGAGCAGAGATGGGGGAGTCCATTGTTAAAGAGATGCAATGTTGAGCTAATGAAGGAAGAGTCCTTGACTGAGATGGAAAGGAGCTACCTTTGAAGAGTGTTCAGAAACTTCAAATCGTGCAGAATGCAGGCACGCAAGCCGTCATGGGTCTTTCCAGATACACTCATGTCTCTCCAACACTCCGCGGCCTGCATTGGCTGTCGATTAGTTTCCGGACACAATTTGAAGTGTTGGTGATGACCTATAAAGCCCTACATGGCATTGGACCAGATTACTTACGGGACCGCCTTCTGTCACATGAATCCCAACGACTGGTTAGGTCCCACAGAGTTGGCCTTCTCCAGCTCCCGTTGACCAGACAATATCGTCTGGTGGGGCCTAGGGGAAGAGCCTTCTCTGTGGCGGCCCCGGCCCTCTGGAATCAGCTCCCTCTGGAGATTCGCACTGCCCCCACCCTCCTCACTTTTCGCAAGACCCTTAAGACCCATCTATGTCGCCAGGAATGGGGCAGCCAGACCACGCCCCCTTCTTCTCTGTTATGTATGGATGTGACTGAGTAGACTGTTTATTAACATAATGGGATTTTTAGCTTACTGTTTTAACTATTAGATTTGTATACATAGTTTTGTATTGCATGTTATGAGCTGCTCTGGGTCTTCAGAGAGGGGCGGCATAGAAATCTAATAAATAAATAAATACATAAATACATAATACATAAATAAATAAATAAGCAAACAAACAAACAAATAAATAAATAAATTTCCTTCTTAGGATTGTCCATGGGCCATACTGTGAGGGGAGAATGGAGTTTAGTTTAGTTTATTATTAGATTTGTATGCCGCCCCTCTCTGAAGACTTTCTATCTTTGATTTAGGAGGCTTCTAATCTTTGATTTAGGTCAGGTATGTCCACGGTCCGGCACTGATTAGCTAGTAAAAGAACCCCATGAGATTATATTAAAAAATTAAAAAGGGAGTTTGTTATTTATGTATTATACATAGCGGAAGAAAATTATCTTCATTCAATGTGGCCTGGGCAAGCCAAAAGGATGCACACCCATGGTTTCAATCTTTCAATCTTTTATGACTTGTGGACTTCAATTCCCAGAATTCCTGAGCCAGCCAGGAATTCTGGGAGGTGAAGTCAACAAGTCATAAAAGAGGTAGTTCCCACTTCTGGTTTAGATGAAACTGCAGGGAGCTTTGTCTGGGGCTAGGGAAGATCAGTTTGAGTGTGAAGAGATTGGGTAAAGAGAGGAGCTGGGTTTGACCCAGGGGTGATATTCATGGACTGGCTTGGGCAAACCAGTAGCGGAAATTTTGAGTAGTTTGGAGAACTGGAAAATACCAACTCTGGCCGTCCCCGACCTTGCTGCTCGCCCTCATCCCAACTCAGTGCTTGCCCCGCCCACCCTCTCGACGCCCACCCACTTGCCCCACCCCACCCAGTCACTCCTCTTGCCTCCCCGGCATAGCACACTGTGTGCCTCCTCGCTTGCATTGACCACAGTCTCTGCGGCTTGCCTGCCCTCCCATGTGGTGCCTGTGGTCCAACGAAGCAGCCCTGATCTGTCTGTCTGGGTAAGAAAAACTGCAAGCCGCGCCCTAGCTAGCGGCCCCACTGTCACTATCCCCAGCTTCCAGTTTGCCTGGCTTGCTTGCTGCCTTGGCTCCATCCCATGTGGCGCTGCGGCCTAGCTAGCTGTCCCCCCTCCCCATCTCTGGAGCTTATCTTTCTTGCTCCGCCATTCACCTCGGCCAGTCAGGAAACGCATCATTCCCCAGCTCCAGCCTTGCCATAGAGCCTCTGTCTACTTGTTGCTTGCCTTGATGGGTCAGGGAACATACCATTCCCCCATTCCAGCCTTGCTCCAGGCCTCCACTCGCTTGCCGCCCCTCCCTCTGGCCTCAAAGGCGGCCCCCCTGGCTGAAGCAATTTATTGAAACATATACACAGAACAAACAGGTACACACCTCATGGCACCAGAACCTTCTGTGAGGCGATGGCACGTGGGCGACTCCCTCTGACGGCATGAGATGTGTGTGGGTTTGCTCTGTATGTATGTTTGAGCCCGAGAAGGAGGAGACGACTTGGCCGAACTTTTCCTGAGGCAGCCTGTCCCTTTAAGGTACCTCGATGCTGCCCACTGTCCAGCCCTGTACAAAGGCAGCCAAACGGAGCTGCTGCTACCAAAGGAAAAGGACTTGACTCTTCCAAGTCCTGGTCACTCCGTAATCTGAAGCCGGGTGGCGGAGGGGGGAACCTTAAAGGGAGAGGCTGCGGCGGCTGCCTTCTGAGCAGATTCGTTGCAAAGGGAAACAGAAAAGTTCACCCAAGTTGCCTCCTCCTTTTTAGTGTCAAACATACGGAGCAAAACAAGCCCTCATCTGATGGCGCCAGAGAGACTCACCCACGAGTTGTCTCCTCACAGAAGGTCCCAGTGCTGTGAAATGTGTGCGTGTTTGCTGTGGGGGAGTAGTCCTCCTTAACAAGCTCCAGACTATTGCTGCAAGCCTGGGTTTTTTTGTAGGTCTTTTGTTTTCCCTCCCTCCCCATCCCGATCCAGCATGCACAGCCCAATGGAGGCGGAAAACGGGTCATTTCCATCGGACCTCCTCTTTTCCCTCCCTCTAGCCTCCTTTTGCCAACATTCGGCAGGCAGGTTCGGCAGGTCGTTGATATTTAGATGGGCTTTTATTTTGTCAGAGCAAGGGCAGAGGTGGGAGGTACATAGGAAATCATCCTGTCTCTGCAGCATCAGTCATGTGACTGAGTGGGTGTGGCCAACTCGATGTGACTCACAGCAATATGCCATCCCACCTTGCCGTAAGGGATGTCGAGTTGGTCACGCCCACTCAGTCACATGACTCTCACCAAACTATGCCCACCAAGCCACATCACAGAACCAGTAGTAAAAAAAAATTGAATCCCATCATTAGTTTGACCATTGGTCACTTTAAAAAGGCAGTGAGGCAAAGAGTTCAGCCTCCTTTCTGAGACATTCTTGGTCTTAGAATTCTTTCATATTAAATACATTTGATTTGTACATAGACTGTAAAGTTCTGTAAAACAATTGTAACAGAACATTCTCCAAAGGCCATTATTTTCTTTCAATATGCTTTTTCTCCAAATTTATTTCACTGTTTAAAAACAACTTAGTTCCCATGTGCTATTTCTCCAGTTTAAAACGGCATTAAAACCTGTATTCACAAGAACCTCTCTAAAAGTTCTTTACATTTTTCTTCCACCTATAGCTTTCACTTGAATGGAGAAGGAGTTTATGAATATGACTTTCGTGGCCGTACATCATTTCTCTCCTTTGATGATGGGAATCATGTATCCTTACAGCATTTAAATGTGTAT
This sequence comes from Erythrolamprus reginae, assembly GCF_031021105.1. NCBI lineage: Eukaryota > Metazoa > Chordata > Lepidosauria > Squamata > Dipsadidae > Erythrolamprus > Erythrolamprus reginae. The sequence goes on from NC_091951.1 coordinate 100,993,904, forward strand.
CAGAGTGATGAACATTTTTTACTAGCATTCCTGCAAAGATCACAATCTTTGGTAGGGTCCAGACAATCTTGATGGAGCTTGGGAAAAAAAATCCCCCAAGTGGAATTGAACCAAATTAATACTTGGATGGAAGCCCATCTATAGAATGGAATAAGGTATTTTTGAAAAGGTCCAAGATCCAGAATAAAGGAAATAACACTTTATGTTTTTTAAAAAACCTCTTCAGGTATATATCTAGATAGTCACTAGGGACTTCGCTCATCTTGTCTTCAGAGTCTCATCGAGTCTTCAGAGAGGGGCGGCATACAAATCTAATAAATTATTATTATTATTATTATTATTATTATTATTATCTTTACATAAAGCAGATGTGACTTCTCAATTCTTCTTGTTACACCATTATGCATTAGTGTATGGCACTGCAATGTTATCTATGATAAAATCAATTCCTTAATTGGAAAGAGTGTGAACTACCAATCCAAATTTTTTAATAGATTTTTTTTATAAGCATCTTCAAAAAAACAAAAGAAAGGCAACATGGTTATTTAACTGCATCTTAAAACTGTTGTTGGGTTGGACAATATTCCATTTCCACATAAATAATTAAGGCATTTTAATTAGAAGCAGCTGAGGAACAAGTTGTTTGTGCGATAAATGTATGAAGAAGCTACTTCTTGCAAATATGAAAGAATGAGAAAAAATGCTATTTTCAGATATAACCATTTATAATCATGAACATGATTTCAATAGCATCTTGGCTCTAGTTTTAGTTTTCAGCCATTTTAGTATACGGTACATGTGAGCCCAGTGCCAGTTGAGAAAAGGAAAAGGGAATGATATCCCTTGATATTTCTATCACACGAAATTCAACTTGAACTGAATCATGATTAGTTTCTTGTAAAATGCCTGACTTTCCATTCCAAGTGACATTACTCCAATAATAAAACATAAATAATGTATTGTTTTAACAGGTCTGAGCATACAAAAAAAGAGACTTGCATACAGCCACTTCTTGGCATAGGAAATACAGTGGTACCTCTACCTAAGAATGCCTCTACCTATGGACTTTTCTAGATAAGAACTGGGTGTTCAAGATTTTTTTGCCTCTTCTCAAGAACCATTTTCCACTTACAAATCCGAGCCTCCGAAATTGTAACTGGAAAAGGCAGGGAGAAGCCTCCGTGGTGCCCCTCTAGGAATCTCCTGGGAGGAAACAGGGCCGAAAAGGTGGGGAGAAGTCTCCATGGGGCCTCTCTAGGAATCTCCTGGGAGGAAACAGGGCCAGAAAAGGCAAGGAGAAACCTCCATGGGGCCTCTCTAGGAATCTCCTGGGAGGAAACAGGGCCTCCACTCTCCCTGTGGTTTCCCCAGTCGCACACCTTATTTGCTTTACATTGATTCCTATGGGAAAAATTGCTTCTTTTTATAAACTTTTCTACTTAAGAACCTGGTCACGGAACGAATTAAGTTTGTAAGTAGAGGTACCACTGTACCAGTCTTAACACGCTGAACATTAGCTTTATGAAGCTGATTCCACCCATTCTCTGCAGCCATGGCAGATATCATCCGAAGTGCCTTCTTTGCTCTGAAGGGACAGCTAAAAGGATAGCAAGATGAAGCTGATATATGTTGAACTGTTGGGTTGTCTTCACGAATGCTGCATGAAAGCTGAAATTATGATTATTTCCCCATGAGCAAAAGAGTATCCCCACCCACATAGACCATCCAATCTCCTAATTCTTCCTTCATCTGAATTTCCTCATATTATCTCCTGCCATAAATTCTTCATTTTTCCAAACACTCAATAGACTAAGTCTAGTGGACTTAATAGTACCCTTAACAGATATCCAGAACAATCATGGTCTAGTCTTAGAATACCATGGAAAATGTTCAGTTCCACCAACCCCCTTTCACTTTCTTCAAAAGGGGTTGAATACCAAGGTGCTTTCCTGATTTATTGTACATTTACTTCAATGTAAATCCTACATATCTCCATGAGCAATTGTAGTGCTTATTGTAATTCTCACTTGAGGATGTTCTTCCATACAATGCCAAGCCTCAGTAATATCTCGGCAGACCTGAATTGGCGTAGAAGTGAGGGAGGAATTTTTCTACAGAAAATCTTACCTAATATCAGAAATAGAGAGAAAACTACCCATAAAAGCCAGAGTGTCCTGCCAAGGCAAGGAGATACAACAGAAAGGAAGGATTAAATATCTTGAAGACAAAACTGCTCATCCTGCCCAGGTCCCGGTGTAAGATCATATTCGTTGCTGAGAATCGCTGTCCCATAAAGCAGGAATCGTGTTCCTTTTAAAAATTTATCACAATGAAAAGGCAAAGAGAATTGTGTGCAATGTAGATTTACTCATATGTCATGTTGTATGGCTTTATTAAGCCTTTCAAGTATTATATAACAACACATGTTCTCTGGGTGTAGTGGCTAGATAAATGCTAAATTGCATTAGCAACAAAAACGTCCTATCCTATCTTACAAGTAAGAGAGTCTAGGCTTATCACAGAATTTCAATATGCCCTCTTATCAAACTGCCTAATGTAACCAGAAAAAATATATGACATAAGGAGCATACTATGCTAGCCAAAGAGAGGACTAATTTATAAATTTATCCACATAAACCAAGAAGAAATGGGATGGTAAAGGGAAAAACACAATGTAAAAATAGAACACACACAAAGGAAATTTAAGAATGACATTGGAAAAGGTTAAGGGTCTTTTCTAGTCTAGAACTATTTTCAGCTTGTATCAATTCCCCTAAGAATAAATGGGAGATCATATAAATGTCACTTGTTGTTTTCCTTCAACATTTATCGGATATACTACTTCAGATCAACGTGACTTCATTTAATCATAGACTTATGTTCTATAAACAAGCTTCAGTATTTTAAAACAATCAATTAAGGTAATAGTTATCATATTTTTTATTATATAACAAATAATTGATGGTAATGATGGTAGAAAATAATGTCCTGAATTTGCCTAAGTACATAATTATTAAAATACAGAAAGAACAACTGTAAAGTGGGATGGGGGGTGGAGAAGAGCGATACAACCAGGCACCTTCAACATGTGCACTGGATAATAAAATCTAAGCCATAGAAATATTAGATATCCTAGATAAGCTTTACTAGATAAATGGTCAAAGCAATGGAAACTGCAGTTTAATGTTTCCAAATGTAAAATAATGCACTTGGGGAAAAAGAATCCTCAATCTGAGTATTGTATTGGCAGTTCTGTGTTAGCAAAAACTTCAGAAGAAAAGGATTTAGGTGTAGTGCTGGTGAGACCACATTTGGAATACTGTGTTCAGTTCTGGAGACCTCACCTACAAAAAGATATTGACAAAATTGAACGGGTCCAAAGACGGGCTACAAGAATGGTGGAAGGTCTTAAGAAGCATAAAACGTATCAGGAAAGACTTAATGAACTCAATCTGTATAGTCTGGAGGATAGAAGGAAAAAGGGGGACATGATTGAAACATTTAAATATGTTAAAGGGTTAAATAAGGTCCAGGAGGGAAGTATTTTTAGTAGGAAAGTGAACACAAGAACAAGGGGGCACAATCTGAAGTTAGTTGGGGGAAAGATCAAAAGCAATATAAGAAAAATATTATTTTACTGAAAGAGTAGTGGATCCTTGCAACAAACTTCCAACAGATGTGGTAGATAAATCCACAGTAAATGAATTTAAACATGCCTGGGATAAACATATATCCATCCGAAGATAAAATACAGAAAATAGTATAAGGGCTATGGACCATGAAGTCTTTTTCTGCCGTCAATCTTCTATGTTTCTATGTTTCTATCCTGTTGCAAGAGAGACATAGAATTAGGGAACGCTGATTTGGATATCTGTGACTAAGAATATATGTGGTTTTAAAATGATGCAGAGGGCTTACTTTGAAAAAATATTTTGGATTAAATCATTGTCAGGAATGAAAAGAGAATACTATATATGCTCATATTTATTGATTGAAATACATGTTTCTAATCTTCCCGATGAAGCAACACCATTGATTGTATGACTAGTATATGCTGTCAATATGATTATGTTATGAGTGCTCCTTAAGCACCTCAGCTCTTTTGCAAGCAAAAATCCACACAAGATGTACAGTAAGTCAGGCAGGTCTGCTACTGTAGAACCTTCATACAGAACATCCCATCCCATTGACCCTGAAGGATTTTGCAAGTTTAGCACTTGCTCTTTATGCAGAGCACTTTCCTTAGAGGGATGAGGAGCCCTGCCCCCCTTCATGTTGTGGTAGGGCTGCCTACTGTCATTCTCACTCCAATTTCTCTAGGCCCAGCTCTGAGAGCTGACCAACAGCTCTCAAGTCTTACCTTGAATCATGCAGGCTCATAGGACTTTGATGGTTCTTTTGCAGGTGATGGTGGTCTGAGTTCCTTATGCAGACTTTAGTTCCTTTTATAAATTAGCTCATCAATCATTAACTGAAATGAGTAGATAGAAAAGTTCAAATCTCCTTCCTTGAAAAAGCTTCTTTTTCAGATTGTTGTCAGTGCCGAAGTCTTATTTATGCATCAAATTGCCTTTTATGATTGGGAAAGGAAGTACAGTATTGTTATGCATTAAATTTTCCTTAATCAAGGGGAGCTTGAAACTCCTGATGCTTTACATGACTTCCACCCCTATTCTTGTGGTCGCAGTTTCTCTATTTTTACACAGTGTATGCCCTACATTCTCCTTTCTGCCACTTTAGATATACAATGCATTCCTTAAGAGTTATCCAGGTTCTGCCTCTCAGTGGTTGTAGGATGGGATATATGGAAGTGCCATCAGAAAGGGTATACATGTAGTTACAACTATTTGTTTAGTGGCCATTTGAAGTTAGAACTGAAAAAAGTGACTCATGACTTTTTTCCACATTTATGACAGTTGTAGCCATGTCACCATGGTCATGTGATAAAATTTGTGCACTTGGCAATTGGTATGTGTTTATGACAGTTTTATTGACTCGTGTACAAAATTCTTTGCCCACTGAATTATACAATGCTTCACATACTCATACTCCAAGTTCAATTTTAATAACAACTTATAAACCTTAGCAATATGTTCCTCATTACCGCATAATAGTTTACAATTCATTTTTTTGCAGAATCAAATCTATAACATTTAAAAAATGTAATTTAAACCTTTCTTTGAATTGTAAATGTGCAAAAATGTCCTTCTAATTCTAACAGCTCTTTAGATTTGATGATAGTATCCCCATAACTGAAAAATATTAATTGACTATAAGTCCACTAGTCTGGCCTCACCACCATTTCTTTTCTTAAAATAGCTTTCTGGTGTGACACCCAAAGAGGCATCTTTGCAGAGAAATTTACTTTATCTTAATTCCAAATTATTAGGAGGGCATGTCTAATAAAGTTGTTGAAATCAACATTTAACTTAGAGGGTTAGGAGATTTATTCAATTTTTTATGCCGCCCTTCTCCTTAGACTCAGGGCGGCTTACATCATGTTAGCAATAGCATTTTTTTAACAGAGCCAGCATATTGCCCCCACAATCGGGTCCTTAGATTCTTTGTGAGGGAGGAAATAGCAGATCTGCCACGATGTATCACTGGTAGTGGGAGACCTATCCAAAAGGGTGTCCCACTGTCAAGGAAAGGAGGAGGAGAGGGTGCATGCACTTTTCACCAGCCTAAGTGAGAAGCCTCCAGGAAAATGTATGGTATGCTTGTGTTGTATGCTTTTTTAAATGACGGTTTTTTTAGATACTTTCTTTTAATATTAGATTTGTTACATTGTATATTGTTATTATTGTGTGCCGCCCGAGTTTGCGGAGAAGGGCGGCATACAAATCTAATAAATAAATAAATAAAAATACTTTGGAAGACAAGATCACAGTTAGTCTCATTCCAAGGGCCATTGCAAGGAATCAGTATAAATCCCCAAGGATTGCAGTCTCTCCATTACCTGGTGTGGGGTGTGGGGTGTGGAGAGAAAGAGAAGAGGGTATCAGAAAAAATACCCGATGCTCCAAAATATAGAGAATATGTGGCTTCACTCTGCCTTGGTTCTGACCTCCCCCATAGCGCTTGCTATCTTCACCTCTGCCACGGGATGCAGCTTTCAGGAGTTTGCGCCTGACAAAAGGCTGCCTTCCGCAGACTCGAATTTCTCTGGGTCACCAAGTCTTTTTTCTGCCTGTCCCACTTCCCCTCCCTTTCTTTTCATTGCACACGAGCTCTCAAGCAGAAGATGAATCACTGGATTGCGTGGTTATTTCACCCATAAATACCTAAAGTACAGTGTATTTCACAGGGTTGCCTTTCCAGCCGAAATGCAGCTTCTTACACAGTGCAGGTTACTAATGATGGGCAAAACCAACATTATTTTCAAGCCTTCCCATCCTTTTGTCCTTCGCTCTATAGCAACAGCACTTAGAATTATGTATTGCTTTACAGTCTTCTGTAAGCAGTTTATGGAGTAAACATATTGCCCACAACCATCTGGGCTCTCATTTTACCAACCAGAAGAATGGAAGGCAGAGTCAACCTTGACCCTGATGAGATTAGAACTGCTGACTGCTGGCACCCAGCAGTCAGTAGAAGTAGCCTGCCCCGCAGTACTGCACTCTACTGTGGGTCTGTAGCTTTCCTCCTGCCCCCTTTGGTAGCTGCCCCCTTTCTCTGACTTCTATTATGGTCTCCCTCCACCAACTCATCCCAAATGGTAGCCTTCCCTGTCAGGGAAGCACTTTCACACTTGCTGCCTTTGTCACTTGCGGTCTACTCTTCCTTCACTCTGCCCTTAAGCCTTCGTATACATTCTGCAGTATGTCTGTAGAACTTAAAGATGGCCTATAAACCATTCTGGTTTTCTCTCCCACCCCCCGCCCCCCGCCCCATATCTCCGTTGTCCTTTCCTACATTGAAAGGGACTTTCAATGACTCCTGTTTTCCTGGTCAGAGAATCCACAGCATGCACCCAAGCACAGTCACAGCACGGGGCAAAGGATGTCAAGGTGACTGTGGGAAAATGACCACCTTAGGCCAGACTCCTGCGTTTCGGCCTGATGGTTCTGCTTAGCCGTCGGCCTTGAACTCTGGACACTGCCCAGGCCAGAAACACCAGCAAAGCGGCAAGGCAGATTTCCTCAATTTGCTGGCTTATTATGCTTTTGACTACACACTGAAGTAACTGACGAGCAAGACGATTTGTCAGGCGGGGTCTTGTCCTGTTGTGCGGAGGGAAGGGGGCGGGGTAGCGTAGCTTCCCCAGTGACCTATTTTCAGGAACAAATGCAGATTGTGCAGTTTTCATTCAGGCATAAATTGAGGGAGGGCTGAACAAACGAGAGGTTTGGTGAATGTATGTACCTAGCTTCTAATCGCTAATATTCTAGCATATTATTAGCCACACATTGAAACAAATAAGATTCCTTAGAGGTTGGGGCTTCCTTTTGCAAAGACCCAAAAATGAAATGAAGAACAATACAGAAAATGACCACAGTAACTGAATTTAAACATGCCTGGGATAAACATAGATCCATCCTAAGATTAAATACAGGAAATAGTATAAGGCCAGACTAGATGGACCATGAGGTCTTTTTCTGCCGTCAATCTTCTATGTTTCTAAAACAGAATATAAGATGGCCTTTCTGTAGAAGTTGGAACTATTAGAAAATGAAGAAGTAAATCATAGTGAAATCAAAACAAACTGCTACATTTATGATGGCAAAAGTAAAAATGAGCCTTAGCTGCAATCCTTTGTCTGGTTATGTAGGTGGAAGCTCCATTAAAGAAGCCTGATTGAGTGACATGACTACTAGACCGCCCTCCTAGTTACTTGAAGATGAGGAGTGAGCAAAGGCAGCTTGACACTTGAGCGTGATTAATAAGACAAGGGTTTTTTAAATTTTGATTTGGTTTCGGTTTTAATTACCAAAGGGCTCTTTTCTTCCATTTCTTTATCCAAGTGGGGAAGGCTTCCCATCTTCCAGCTATTGTAGGCTTTGCCCTTCTTTTTCCCGACCACAAAATGACCACAATGTGTTGGCAGAGGCTAACATCGTCCAGAAGACTTTTGTCATAGTGGCTACGTTTACGTGACGCAATTGACAACCTGAAATGTAAATGTAACATCTTCATTATTTCCTTCTTAGCAGTTTTGTGATGTTTTTGTATCTTATTCTATCACTGTGGAAAGAATCTGCGGCGAGAAAGTTATACACTGTTCTTCCTCTTGATGAACGTTTCATCTTCATCTTTGATGGGGTGGGTGGCTGGCTAGAAATAGGAAATAGCCTTCACTTGTTATCACTCAGCTTTGAAAGATTGACCATTTATTTATTTTGACACACTTCATGCACAGCTAGGTGGTAGCACAGTTGGGAAGACTGCTCTTTAAAAATCTGCAAAGAAAAAAGAAACACCTGTGTTTGCTCTGACAAGGGTGTTAAATCAGTGTTCTTTCCACTGGAAAGGCAGGCTTTATTTTCCACATTAAAAGGGGAGGATAGCTTTCAAGACACCTTTTAATAACAATAGAGTTGGAAGGGACTTTGGAGGTCTTCTAGTCCCACCCCCTGCTTGGACAGGAGTCCGTACACTACTACAGACAAATGGTTATCCAACATCTTCTTAAAAACTTTCAGTGTTGGATCATTCACAGCTTCTGGTAGCAAGCCGTTGTTTTAACTGTCAGGAATGTTCTCCTTAGTTCTAAGTTGCTTCTCTCCTTGATTAGTTTCCACCCATTGCTTCTTGTCCTGCCCTCAGGTGGAGAATAGCCTGACTCCTGACTTCTTTGCGGCAACCCTTGAGATATTGGAACACTGCTATCATGTCTGCCCTAGTCCTTCTTTTCATTAAACTAGACATAACCAGTTCTTCATAGGTTATGTTAATATGTTCTTCACATTTTAACTATTCTTAAGGATGAGAAAGGAGATCAAAGCATTTACAAGAGTGAAAGAGCTCCAGAATTCCAGAGGAGCCGAGAGATCCAAAGGCAAAACCAGCAGCCACAAGGTTATATAATTAATAAGGTACAGTACACCTCTATAGAGCAACCTGGCTGCAAAAGGCCATGTTTTATTTTCTATTATTTCTCTGAGGCCAATTAAGTGACTTGGGTTTGTTCTGCTGAGCCTCTAGCAAGATGAATGCAATGAAAGATAAAATGACGTGATCTGGGATGCGACGGAAATTAGGAAATCCTGGAAGGAGAGTTTTAAACACTTGTGCATGAATTAAAGGGATCTGTCAAGGAATGGAACAGAACCAAATACAATGAAAATTAGTACCTGAATATGAAATGATGAAAACATAGTTTAATACTATATAAATGTTGGCTGCACGTGTACTGCAATTGGATATTAAAATATGGTTGTGTTTTGTTAATAGAAGGTGCATCATATCCCACATATGTGCAAAGATTGCATTTTTGCCTGATGTTTGGAAAAATGTCATTAGTATTCTCTTGACTAGAAGAAAATAAGAATAAGAGCAAATACAAAAACTACATGGGAAATTTTAACTTCTTCATAAAGTGACGGAGAGGGTACAAGAAGTATATCAGGCAGGTGGTGTGCAGTCCAAATTTTTACTCTTCAACTGTCATAAAAAATGTTAGGAAAAAAGGGTGTTTTTTATATACAATTGTACCTCTACCTAAGAACGTCTACTTAAGAACTTTTCTAGATAAGAACCGGGTGTTCAAGATTTTTTTGCCTTTTATCAAGAACCATTTTCTACTTAAGAACCCGAGCCTGGAAAAATTTCTCAGGAAATTTGAAAGCAGCACGAAGGCCCGGCCAGTTTCCTGCCATCCCCCCTTTAATCCCGACCATCTTGGGCTTTTCTAGGCTCCCGGAGAGCCTTTCGGTGGTGCTTAAGGAGGCTTTGGCAGCTCAGAGCGAACGGAGGGAGGCACGTGCTCCTCCTCGCCACCTCAGTGTCCCTCTTTTTTTTTAAGCCTTAAAGTTTATGATTTTTTTGATTCCCCTCACCTCTCCCTCTTCCTTCGGCAGCGATTGTCCTCCTCATCTTCTTCCTCCTCCCACCGAAATTCCGAGCTTTTATTTCTTTCCTAATGGGTTTTCACGCATTATTTGCTTTTACATTGATTCCTATGGGAAAAATTGCTTCTACTTATAAACTTTTCTACTTAAGAACCTGGTCACGGAATGAATTAAGTTCTTAAGTAGATGTACCACCTCATATTTATTTAAGCAGAATGAGAAAGTGAATAGGATTGCATTAAGGAACTTTTGAATGAATATAAAGTTGGTTTTGAATTTGATGAACAGCCTATAATGAAAGTCAAACATGCACGAGAACAAATGAAATATTTTACAAATGATTTAACACAAAGAATACATTTAAAAAGAATATGTTATCCGCCTATGATTATTAAATGTATTTAATAATGCATAAAGAAAATATGGCGTGATGTTAAAGATACGGTTGTTAGCAATATGCATGGTCTTTTCAAATATAAATGGCAGTTTACAATCACTGAGAATACAAATGGTTTGCAGAAAGTGTTGGAAAACTCTATTATACAGTGAGAAGTATGGATTCGAAACTTAATACAATATTTCAAAGATCAAGAAATCTATGTCTGATAGGGAAGATGGAGCGAATGATTGTAAGTTATAAATGATGAAAAAATAAGTTTATGGTCCTCATTTAATACTCATTCCATGATTGTTCAAACTTATGACAGTGCTATATGTGTGGTAGTTATGGCCAGTGCTCCTTCAGCCACATGATTGCGATCTAGGTGTTTGGCAACCAGCCTGGATTTCTGCCCATTGCAGCATCCCACGTTTACACTGCTTATTAAAAATTTGGAAATGTGAATTTTTTTTGGATATGCAAATGCCAGATGGATCGATAGAATATTTACAGAAAAAAGTGAAAATTCCTATACCCTGTAAAAGTATCCTACAACCCCTTTGATATAAAAGTTGGAGAAATATAATGGGAAGATATGCATATGGTAAGAAATAGGCTCAAGAATGAATGGATGCCAAGTCAATATGAGTGGAGTACCAAAGTGAGGGACCAGTATGAAAAAAGTAGGTTGAGGTTATTTAGTCATATAAAGAGAAGGAGCAAGGATTGAATTACAGAACAGATTAAGTATTGATTAGGTGCCACCAAGGCATTTTTGATTCCCAATCACATAGATTTTCTCCATGACAATCTATTCTAAATTGTGTCTCTCAGGTCTTTTCATGTTGCACCCATCAACACCGTAACTGCGTCCATCCACCTTATTCTGGTTGTTGTCTTTTTTCTTCTACCTTTCCCAGCATTAGAGCCTTCTCCTGAAGCCTAAATCTTCATTTAATGGGTTTGAAGGTAGAATAATTTGAACCAGGTTATTTCTCCTTTTAGTGAAAATTCTGGATTGATTTATTCAATAATCCTTTTTTTTTTTTACTATCCATGGCATTCTTGGGGATTTTCTCTAATACTAAAGTACGTGTGTCAATACTTTTCCAGTCCTGCTTCTTCAAAATTAGCTTCCAGGTAATATCATAGGTAAATAGCTTTGCTTTCACATTTCTAGTCTTTGAAGGCATAAAGGCATGACATTTGAATACAGGGTAGGTCTTGATTAGTAGAGATAACAAATCCCATAAAAGAGTAGCATTATTCAAATCTGTACTATAACCAAGTGCTGTTTCTATGGAAAATATGGTAATTGGTTCCAGCTTGACATAAACAGGCAATGAAAATTTTTAAAAGATAAAATTTTATACACATATGAATAAAATATTACAATGAAAGATAAAAAGGAATATATATTTAATTTACATTTTTGGTTTACAAAGTTACAGCATAGCTGTAGAAAGCAAAATAAAATTTAAACAATCTCCCATATATTCAGCTATTCCATCATCTCATCCTATTTTAGTGTTGCTATGACCACGTTCTGGTTGTTCAGTTGCATCACATTTTTGCTCTAATGTAATAATAAGCCTCTTTTTTAAAACTTGTCTGGATTCAGTTTCAATCTGCTAAGCAAAGACTACAATCTAGTCCAGGCAGGAAGAAATGTGGGAGTGAAGCAGACCTGGTGTAAGGATGGAAAAGGGAAGCAACCTTGGATTGCTTGGTAACAGGATAATAGTCCACTTCCCTATCACTGACAGCCTCCTTCAGCAATCAGCTGCATAGCTGGAACTATCTTCGCCAAACAGCATGGGAAGCTTCACATTAAATCAGGCAAGTTGCCAGATTGGAGAGATCCAACAGCTGTTTGGCAGGCGGAGGGAAGGGGGGGGGCTGCCAAGGTTTTGAGACAGTGGGCTCGCCTGCCTTATCACTCAGCTTCTTGTTTCTGTTTAATGTGCTCCATAAAGTGGGCCAGATGACCCACCTGTCAGAACCGACCACCTCCCCAACCCTCCTTCCTGCACCTACATCACTGTTGTAATTGGTAGCAGATGGTTTCAGACTGGCTGGTGACATTCCTAATGAGGGAGGACAGCAAAATCAACAGCTTTGCTTGACACTGTCCTTCACATATAAACTCAGGACACCACCATTTGGTAGCAAGCCAAAACAGCGGCAATGGAGACGGCACATATTTTACCTTATTTTTATTAAATTGTCATGCATGTATTAGATAACAGATATAGGTATAAATATGGTTATTAATACCTGAAATGGATATGAATAAAAGGGGATATTAGGACAGATATTTATTTGTTTGTTTGTTTGTTTGACTGATTTCTATGCCGCCCCTCTCCATAGGCATTTTGGTGCATTTATGTATTCTCTTTACAGAACTCTTAGGAATGGGGTGAGGTCAACGGTAGATAGTTTAAGGTCAACGTTTTGGGGGCTTTGGGGGGAAACATCCCAAACTTTCCCCCCCAAATCAAGATTAGGTTTGCATTTTTATTAGCAGTAAAAATAGGCAGGCCCTGGGAGTCTGCTGCCTGTATTGGAGGGAATAAGAAGCTGATTTCCACAATTATCTTGGAGCCCTAACAGTTCTTGCTTCTTCTGCAGATCTATATTGCCAGTTCCCCCACTTCACATCCATTTTTCCACCTGTAGGTCATCCTTTCGTGTGAAACATCTGAAAAAGGACTGCTAGGAGCACTGCTGTTAAAAATCAGGTGGAGGACACTACTAGAATCTTGATTGGAATGGAGATGTCGACCTGACATAAGCGTATTTAATTGAGAGCCATTTTAGAAGCCTGTTTTCTTCTCTCCCCTCAGTTTAAGTGTCAAGTGACATGTGTTTTTCTCAGCATTGCTGGCTTCTTTGCCTGTTTAAGTTTCTCAAGTGCATAATGTCCAGTCTGGATGCAGCGGAAAATCTATGCCAGTTACGAGTTCGAGATGAGCATGTTTTTGATCCATTGAAATGGATTGTGAGCAAAGCAATCAAATGAATACTTGCTATGAAGGTAGCAATAGAGAGATGATGGGAAGAAGCAAGAACTCTTAGGGCTCCAAGATTATTGGGTGTGTTTTATAGTACGTTTTTAAACAGTTACGGTATTTTCCGAGGTATTTCTAGTATCATCCCTGTAATTAGAAAATAATAAATTTTATTTTCTTACAACAGCTAAAATACAAATAATTTTAAAAGCTATTTTGAGCTTTTCTGTAACATTGTGGACTATTGATTTCAAGATGATTTCTGAAATGAAAATTTTTGAATCTTCAATACTGAAGTTAGGTATTTGGGCTTTTCATTTCAGAAACAAACTATTTTATATGGATCAGTGCGAATACCACAATGTCACAATAGGATTTGCTTGGTTTATGGCTTAATTTATGTGTGAACATGACTAATATGATTTATTCAGTAAATTGTGACAATGTAAATATGGCCTTTTTTCTTCATGTAGCTTTGAGCATTGCTTTCATTCATAATTTATTAAGTGTTCATCCTGCAATAAAACTGTCTTTTAAGTACTATGTGACTTAATTTTGTCTGTGTAAGTACATTTGAATATCGCTGCTTTTCAAAAATTACAGAAAATACTGCATTAAGGAAAGCATAAGGTGATTATCTACCCATCTATAAATCTAAATCTTATCATTAAAGGATGTGGAGTAGACAGCGATATTCCAATTTTAATTCATAATGGTAAGACAACCTTTGTTACGTTAGTTGTGAAATAGGGCTTGTTAGTGATTTAGGTTAAATTCCAAAAAGCTGCTTCAGAGTACATGGAGGTGTTCTGTTAACACCTTTACACACTTTAAAGTAGCTTTTCAGAACTGAATTCAAACTAATGCCTTGATATATTGTGCAACTGTTACTTTCAGTCCACTTTAAGGAAGTAGATTATGTACAAGAGTTTCTAGCTCTTTTGTAAAATAAGGCCTAGCTACTTTGTACGATTGTAGTCCAGATGTTTCAGAGGAAGAGCCCTAGTCTACTTCTCTTTTCCAGTTCCACTAGGAGAGGTAGTATTTTAAAAGCAAGGTGTGTAAATGCACACTGTATTTTCCTAGGCATATCCAGATGCTGGCTTTGAGGTGGCCTCTGGACAACAGCAGTGGTATTTTCCCCTTCATCTTCTATATTGTCTCTATGAACATCTAGTGGTATAACAAATGACCTCCCTAGGACAGCTAATAAATATGAGAGCAGATCCTTGGTGCAAGATGGACTGAAGGACATTAGTGAAAATTACTGTGTCTCAATCCAGTCTCTTCTATTGTTTTAGATAGCAGCTCTTGTCATCCCCAGGCAATGCTCTCTTGGCAATTTGCCATTAATTTGTAGTTCAATACATGTAGAAGACATCTAGAAATTGTCTGCCCAACTGAGTAGTGTTTGGATCCGCTTGCATCCCCAGCACCTAGACTTGGTCATAACCTGGATAAGACATATCTCTGATTAATCCATTCCTGTATGGTTATCCAAAAGTTCTAAATTGTTTCAAAACATTGTTGCTGCAGCTCCCAGCTTCGATTGGTTGAGCAGCTCCTTATTCCAGTGTGAAGAGCTTCTGCCCAGTTCCACCGAAAATCACATGGGAGGCGGCTAGACTGCCAGAGGGCAGATCTAACGGTAGTACTCATGAGCCTGGGTCTGAAATGCTGATTCAAGGGCTCATTGCACATAGCCGATTTGGCCTGATCACACCGGAGCTGCTGCATGGCAGCAGGATCAAGTCAGCATGCATGAGCTTGGCTCCACAGTGGTAGCTTGGGGTATGAAGAACACACCATTTTGAAACGGCACAAAGGAGAAAGGCAGAAGTGCCATTTTGGAGCTGCCAGAGCCATATTTCAGTGGGGTGAATTAGGACCCCTGCCACGCGGCTAAGCCGCACAATCAGTGCCTTAACTTCCATTAATATTGGGAGGCATTCTAGCCCCTGCCCGGACTCTGGACATGCTAGAACCCTGGTTCAGTGCAATATAAACTCAAACTCCAGGCCCTGGGGCAGATACATGCAATGAATGTTTGTGTTGCTGCAAAGAGTCCCCCCTTCGGACTCTTTTTGTGTAATTTGTTTGTTTGTTTGTTTGTTTGTTTGACTTCTCCGTACTGAAGGAGTGGGTCCAGCAGTCACGTGGGTTGCTCCTGTCCAATCCGATGGGACTGAGCCTAGTATTAAAAAAGCCTGCTGGATCCGCCCCTTCCCCAGAATTCGCTCAGTCCCCGCATCCAGCGGGTCGCGTGAACGCTCGTTCCTCTCAAAACACCTTCCCTTCGATCCTTTCTCTCTAAAACAGTAAGATTATTTTATTACTAAAGCTTGCCGGCAGTGAAATCTACTCAGCCGTATCGGGCTTCGAGTTTGGGGGAGAAGTGGGCGGCGCAGCCATTCGCGGCTTTTTTTCCCTCCGTGTTGTCGCTGCGGCTGGCCTGGAATTTTATCTTATTCCTCTCGGTCTGGAGGTCCTGCCGGGCAAGCCATTGTTTATATAAGGATTAAAGGGCTATTTACCTCCTGCGGTGTGGGACTCGTTTGTCTCCCGGACTTAGTTCCCTCCGATTGCAAAAAAACTGAGCGGTTTTTTTGGCGCAAAGGCTCTCGCGCCCAGTAACTTCACACTTTCGGTTTGCCCTGCTTGGTCATCCATCAGTGCTTCCAGTCCGCCGCTTGACCCTGGAGTAGCTGTGAGTTTCCTCAGGTCCATTCTCCACGGAAGTGGCCTCCAACCAGTGTGCCTTGGTTTACTTAAGTTAAGTTTAGTGAGGCCTGCCACGCTGCATTTAGGGACACGAACTCTTGGTTCCGTCCGGATTGCCCCTAAGTCGCAGCCGCTCCTGGGCCTAGGAGCAGGGTCACCTCTCCTCTTGGGAAAGCTATTAAATTCTTCTCCCCCCTATTTTCTTTGGCTCAAGCCTTGTCTTCTGTAATTTGTTCAGACTATGGCTTCTTTTCCCAAGAGAGGCACTACCAAAGGTCCCAGAGAGGTTAGGCCTACTGGTGATGAATCTACTAATATCCCCCAGGCCTCTTCCTCCTCTTCTTCAGGAGCCCATTCCTTGGCCAAGTCCACCAGGGCTGAGAAGAGAAGGGACCTAGCCCTGCAAAAAATACATGATAAATCAGCCAAACGTTTAAAGGTGCAGGCCCAAGTGCATATGAATCCAACGCCCCCGGAGGCCTCTAACCTGCCTCTCTCTGGGGTTCCTGTGCTATCCCTGGATGAGCCAAACCTAAATCCACCCCAACCTAATCTATGGGGCTTAGGTCCAGAGGAGCCAGATATTACTGAAGATTCCTCCCAGCCAGAACCTTCTCAGGCCTTCAGGGATCCTTCTAACTTTCCGGCTGATATTTCTTCCTTGCCTCCGGAGTTTCAGTCTATCTTGTCTGTTTTGACTAAAACCATTGATGCTAAACTCTCGGCCATCAATGTTCCTTCTCTGTCTCATCCCCCTCCACGCTCCTCCCGTCCCGTGAGTTCTTCTCCTTCCTACAGAGCCCCAGTCATGGAGGACTCAGATTCTTCTCAGGAAGAGAATGAGGACATGGAAGCAGAAGAGGATGATGACCCCTTTCAGCGTCTGTCGGAAGATGAGGAATCTCAAATTAAGATTCCAGCTCCAGCTGCCATCTTTCCATCTCAACTCTTCAAATCTCTCCTTCTCAAAGCAAGAGTATCCATGGGGCTAGCCGGGCAAGAAAAGCAGGCTACTCCTTCCACAGATCCTCCGGAGGAAAATATTCCTTATTTCATGGGAGAACAGGAAGACAATGAGGTAATTCCTATGCCCAAATTGTTTAAGGATGCCTTGCTCAAACAGTGGGACCATCCAACCTCTGGCTTCACTCCCACTTCCAAGGACAGGAAGCTCTACAAGCTCTCTCCCTCTTATGAGGAGCTCCTAGCCTGTCCCAGGCCAGATGAACCGGTGAAGACTCTCCACTCGGCTGCTGCCATGCCTGGCGAAGCAGAGGAGGTCCTCCGTCCAGAAGACAAGCGTCTTGAGCAAATGCTCAAGAGAGGTTTCTTCGCAGACTCATGGGCCATTAAAAGTGCTGCAGCAGCATCTTTCTTCTCCAGAGCTATGCTCTTGTGGCTTCGTCAGCTCCAACAACATCTACCTCCAGATGATCTACGAGGCCAACAAGATTTCAACAAAATCTTCGCAGCTGCCCAATACATAGCGGATGCTACTCTCCAATCTTCCAGATTTGCAGCCAGGTCAGTAGCGGCCTCCACAACGGCCAGAAGACTTCTATAGCTCCGCCCTTGGCAGGCGGGAGTAAGGCAGAAGTGGCAGTTAGCCATGGGTCCTCTGAAACGCAATCTCCTCTTCGGAGACCTTCTGGACCCTCTCCTCACAGAGACCACGGACAAGAAAAAGGTCTTAGGACCTACCACCAAGAAGGCCCCTAAACCGCAGTCCTTTCGGCACACAGGTCGTCAACAGGATCAGGGTTTCGCCTTTCAAAGGAATCCAGGTCAGTATTCCCCTCGGTTTCGATCCCAATCTAGAAACACCAGGGGCAGAGGTTCCCGCTACCAGAGAGGATCCTCCTCTACCAGTGCTTCCAAAAAACCCAGATGGTGAGTCTTCCTCTTTTCCCATAGGCGGTCGCCTGGCCTGGTTTTCCACCTCCTGGCACCGTTCTTATAAGGACCCCTGGGTCATTGATACTGTGGAGAGGGGTCTCCGTTTAGAGTTTATTTCTCCTCCCCCTAAGCGTTTTATTTCTTGTCCCTCTCCCAGCTCCTCTCCATCTCGTATCCGACTGGAGGAAGCTATTTCCCACTTATTGGCTATTAAAGCTATCCAACCGGTCCCCTCTCTCCAGAGAGGCTTGGGCTTCTACTCCATCCTCTTCATGGTCCCTAAGACCTCTGGAGGCTGGAGAGCCATCTTAGACCTAAATAATTTGAACCAATTCATTAAATATAGGAAATTTAAAATGCATTCCTTATCTTCCATCTTAGCCGCCCTGCATCCTGGGGATTTTATGGTCTCCCTGGACCTTACGGAAGCTTACCTCCACATCCCCATTGCCAAAGGCCATAGAAAATTTCTACGTTTTGCCTTCCAGGGCAGGCATTTTCAGTATAGGGCTATGCCATTTGGGCTCTCCTCGGCTCCCAGAGTCTTTACCAAGCTCTTGGGATCCCTGGCGGCACATATCTGGGCCACGCCCATTCATATTTTATGTTATTTAGATGACATTTTAATTCATGGAAATTCTAAAAATGGAGTGGCTGCAGATCTCTCTTCCACCATGTCGGTCCTACAGAACCATGGTTTCTCCATAAATTTCAAAAAGAGCCACCTTAAGCCATCTACTTCCATTCTACATCTGGGAACTATCATTAATTCTGAGATATCCCAGGTTTTCCTCTCTTCTGAGAAAAAACACAGCATGTTGGATCTCATTTCTCGTATTCTATCCCAACAATCTGCCTCCATTGTCACCCTATCTTCCCTACTGGGAAAGATGGTGTCGTGTATTGGCATTGTCCCCTGGGCTCGTCTTCACGCCAGGGAACTACAGTGGCTTCTGTTACCATTCCAGAGATCGGGGCACAGCAACTCGACTCGTCGCATCGCCATTCCACCGGCAGTTCGCAGATCCCTCAAGTGGTGGACTTCTCCAGCCCTAGACAAGGGATCTCCCTTCAGGTGCCCAGACCAGTTTGTTGTCATCACAGATGCCAGCCTATCGGGCTGGGGAGCCCATGCCCAGGGTCTAATAGCCCAGGGCACGTGGTCACCGGAGGAAGCCTCCAGGCCCATCAGTTGGCTAGAATTAAGAGCTGTGTCCCTAGCTCTAAAACAGTTCAAACCTCACATCTCCAACCAGCATGTTCTGATTCTTACCGACAACATAGCCACAAAAAGCCACATTTGCAGACAGGGAGGCACAAGATCCAAAGCCCTCATGAGGGAGGCCCTAAAGTTAGGCCTTTGGGCGGAGAAACATCTCCAGTCGCTTCTAGCCGATCACATCTCGGGGAGCCTCAACGTCCAAGCGGACTGGCTCTCGCGAGCGACCATAGATCCAGGAGAGTGGAATCTCCATCAGGCACTGTTCCACCAAATCTGCCTCAGGTTCGGCCATCCAGTGCTGGATCTGTTTGCGACCGAAGCCAATGCCCAGCTCCCTCGCTTCATCTCCAGGTTTCCATCCCCGGGAGCAGAGGCAATCAATGCTCTCAGGATCCCTTGGCCTCCAGGTCTTCTGTATGCCTTCCCTCCAATTCCAATTCTCCCAGGCGTGGTCCACAAGATCATCCTAGAGAGGGCTCGAGTAATCCTGATCGCCCCCCACTGGCCTCGCCAGCCCTGGTTCGCGGACCTCCAACAGCTGCCCGTCCAGGACCCCTGGCGACTCCCCGTTTCGGAGGATATGTTGCGGCAGGGGGCCTCCTTTCATCCAGACCCGGAGTGGTTCCACCTCACCGCCTGGCTATTATCCGGAGAGACCTAGACCTGCGAGGGTACGACCCGGACACAGTGGAAATCATCCTGAAGTCTAGAAGAGGGTCTACCAACCGGATATACGACCATACCTGGTCCAAATTCCATCAGTGGTGCTCGCAAGAGGGCTTATCTCCCCTGTGTCTTCCCATTCACAGGATAATCTCGTTCCTCATGAAAGGTTTCCACCAAGGCCTCTCTACCAGCACCATCCGTCGCCACCTGGCAGCTATCTCTTCTGTCTTGGCGGGGCCTCGCAGGCAGCCTCTCCGCTCCCTTCCTGAAATCCAAGAATTTCTCAGAGGAGTGGCCAACCTCAGGCCTTCTAAGGTCCACAGATATCCTTCCTGGGACTTGCCACGGGTTCTCCATTCCCTTACTCAGGCACCCTATGAACCCCTGAAATCTGCGTCCCTCAGGTACCTATCCTTTGAGGTAGCATTCCTGGTGGCGATTACATCCGCCCGACGCATATCTGAGTTGGCAGCTCTCTCTATCAGACAGGACCTCTGACAGTTCCATCAGGACAAGGTGGTTCTGCGACTGGACCCCACCTTTCTACCCAAGGTCAGTTCCATGTTCCACAGATCCCAGGATATTGTCTTACCTTCTTTTTGTCTCCAACGGGAGCATCCCCTGGCAATTAGATGGCACACTCTGGATCTCACTAGAGCGCTAAAAATGTATATTCAACGCACAGGACCCATTCGGAGGTCTGAGGCACTCTTCGTGGCCTATCATCCCAGATCCATGGGATCCAAAGTGTCCTCATCAGTAATAGCCCGTTGGATCAGAGGGACCATCTCTAAGGCCTATGAGACAGCCTCCCTCTCCATTCCAAAGAATATTACAGCGCACTCCACCAGAAGTGCTGCCACATCTGCCGCTTGGGCGACTCAAGACCCGTTGGAAGAAGTCTGCAAAGCAGCCACTTGGGTCTCGCCAAATTCCTTCATAAGGCACTACAAAATCGATTCTTACGCCTCAGCGGACGCTGCCTTCGGCAGAAGGGTACTCCAATCCGTTATCTCTCACGATAGCAATCTAATCCCACCCTAGGGACCTATCTATTGGGTATGTCCCACGTGACTGCTGGACCCACTCCTTCAGTACGGAGAATAGGCGTTGATTGCTTACCTGAACGCCTCTTCTCGTACGGTGAGTTGGTACAGCAGTCACTTCCCTCCCTTTTATGTGGTCTTCTATGTCTTCTATTCCTACCTTTCTTCTAACACATGAGAGTTGAACATTATTGAGCTTTCACATCTGAGCCTAGTCTACGGATTCACGAATTCTGGGGAACGGGCGGATCCAGCAGGCTTTTTTAATACTAGGCTCAGTCCCATTGGATTGGACAGGAGCAACCCACGTGACTGCTGTACCCACTCACCGTACGAGAAGAGGCGTTCAGGTAAGCAATCAATGCCTATTCTATGCCTCCCAATCCAAATGGGACTCAGGGCGGTGTAGGTTGCAGGGGGATAGAAATTCCGGCCTAGGGTCTGCTTTGCCCTCCTGGTGTGGGGCTTTGGGCAAAGGCTGGAGGGAAGCACTACTGGTGGCAAAGAGCCAGAGGGCTTTGTGGAACTGCAGTGGAACTGCATCATGGCCTGGAACTGGCTGATCATCTCAGCCTGCTGAGCTTCCAGGTGCTGGAACCTGGCCTTGCACTCCCACAGGTCTTCCCTCTGGTTGGAAAGCCTATGTTTGTGAGTGCTTCTACTGAACCTCCTTCTCAGTCAGATACAATTTGAACTGAGCCAGCTGTTTTGCCAACTCTTTCTTGTGGTGGCTGCTTAGCTCTAACAATCGCTTCCTGTTGGGGCTCTAAGGAGCCTGAGTGGGGAGGGCAGGAGTAGATGGGAGGGGAAGGGCCAGTAGAGGCCGGCAAGGCACCCCTCGACATGAGTGACATCAAGTTGGCCATGCCTACCCAGTCACGTGACCACCTAGCCACACTCACATGGCCAGTCATTGGCACATCATATTAGTGGTCTGCAGGATTTAAAATTATGAATTTAGTGGTCCCTGAGAATCAAAAAGTTGGGAACCCTGGTCTAGAACAATAATAAAACAATCTTTAAAAAATAGATCTAATAATTTGAACGTTCTACCGACATTTATAGTTATTGACTTACCTCCTTGCATCCAATTTCAGCAGTCTGATTAGCACAAGAAAATATAAATCTGCCTCCACCTCTCAACAATTTGTCTCCTTGCAGCTTTACTTTCACTTTCAGTTTCAGCATGTGGCTTGATTGCCACCTCAAATCAGATGAGGGTCAGGAAGCTGATAATCAGTTGCTTGGCTTAACAGGCTCTGTTCTGCTTGCTGCAAGGAGATAAGTTGCTGGGAGGCAGAGGCCAAAGGGTGGGGGTGGCTGGGTGGGGCTACATTTGGGGTATAAGACACACCCAAGTTTTCACCCTCTTTTTGGGAGTAAAAATGTGTGTTTTATACTCCAAAAAATACAGTATTAAATATTGTAAATATTATAAATTACACAATTATTCCAGCCTTTATGAACCACTCCTTTCTCTTAATTTACTTATTTTTCTATTAACTATTGACTGTTTTTATCCACTTTTAGTATGAACACTTACGTTATATTATTTTCATTATATTAGTCCTATGACATTTGTTCAAGGCCGCATCCAGAAACCCCTTCCCCACCCTCTTTCATCTTATCTCACTTATACTGTTCAAGCATTTGATATATTTGTGAGTAATTTTCTGACTTCAGCAGGGCTGGAGGTGTGAAAAACAATGGTCAAGTCTTACAAGTGCCTTTGGACATTTGTATGGACCATTTGTTTGCAGTTCCTCAAGCACATCCTGAAGTGCCATTTTGGTTTCAAATCTGAAATGCTGAAAAGCTTCATTGCCTGTTGCAAGCAAGGGGAGTTCTAAATAGAGTTACGGTAAGAAGCTGCTTCCTATTTTCTCCTTCAGTGCAAGAGTCTGATAAAGCACAAGCTCTTTCTCTCTAAACTGAATGTGGCTTATAAAATGGCGGTAGAAGTAATGTTTCCTTCAGCAGCTGTTACTGCTGAATAACTTTTTTGTGGTTCTTATTTACAGATAACAAGTAAGAGCAAAGGATTTGCAGCTTGTAAAGGGAGTAGTGCTTTATATTCTCTGTTCCTAGGTCAGAGGAGGGAATTGATTGGTTAACAAATATAAAAGGTTGCTGGAGTAAGATCTATGGATTTCTTGGTCAAAGTGAAAGGGAATTTAAAAAAGGTTTAATTAGCTCAATTTATCAAAGTTAGAAAAACACCATAAAAAGTATGTTTATAGGAGGGTTAAAATAGCTAGGACAGGAGTTGGAGACTGGCACTGGTCTGCAGCATGCCAGAAAC
This sequence comes from Erythrolamprus reginae, assembly GCF_031021105.1. Classification (NCBI taxonomy): domain Eukaryota; kingdom Metazoa; phylum Chordata; class Lepidosauria; order Squamata; family Dipsadidae; genus Erythrolamprus; species Erythrolamprus reginae. Next base: position 101,017,157 of record NC_091951.1, read on the forward strand.
TGGGCCGCTCAAAGAACTGAAGTGAAGCCCCATCCATGGGATGCAGGCAGCAACATGAAACCAGACCCTGTCTGATCTGTGGAAAAACCTCTCTCCACAGAACTGATTCGGGACCACTGGTCTGCAGATCACTGACGGCCTGCTACTGGAACACTAAGGTGCTACGTTCCGGTAGCGATTTTAAGGAGGTGCATGCAACTGCGCGTCTCTGGCGCATGCCCGCATATTTGGCTTCTGAGCATGGGCAGCAAGTGAAATCTTGTGTTAAGACGCTCGTGTGAGTGAGATTTCGACGACTTTCAGCAATTTTTTTGCTTCTGTGCACCCTAACCCAGAAGTCAAATCTGGGTTAGGTTGATATACTAAGCCAAACCATAATGTTGTATAGTATTCTATGCACCCTATTTTCAGTGTAGTGTCAGTGCAGTTGTTACTTTAATTATATTTCTAACAGGTTCATCCAGTTGGTCAGGCGCCTTCTTTTGGATAGTGAGGTAATGTCTGTTCAATCTGAAGGCATTTATGGGAGAAAGCTCTCTTGCATTTCATGAGTCTTACTTCTAAATCAATATGCATCAGAATGTATTATTATTTATTTATTTATTCAATTTTTATGTCGCCCTTCTCCTTAGTCTCAGGGCGGCTTATTATTGAAATTGTCACTGGATGAATTTACAGATTAACATTCATATCTGTTGCAATATGCCAAATAGAATCTTAATTTAAAAGAGTGAATAACACCTATACTAAAAAGGTTGAGAACACTGCAACCATTGAAAGTTCTGTTCCTGACTGAGGAGATTAATATTTTATCTGAATACTTCCACTAAGCTTACTCACCAATTTGTTCCAGTCTATATGAACAGTTTTCTTCCATATGTGTTTGTATATTGCACAGATTAGCACCTCTTGCATTCTAAGTCACTATTTCATCTGCACTCAACTTTTTCTATTCAACAGCCGATCCAGTGCCTCTCAAACTGTACCTTACTTTCTAGAGGAGTCAGTCTTCTGAACACATTCTTGCTACAAATGTTTCTGTATTTCTAGAATGACATTTGTAAATCAGTTAGTGCTACCTGCCAACCACCTTTATCCTCATTTGCCTTTTGTAGTTCTCTTCAATACCTGGCACTTCTGTATTCCTATTATAACTGTAAATTTTCCTGTGACTTACCTGGCCTTTTAAAAGCATCTTGCCTTGTTTTCAATGTGGTATAACATTCTTAAAGGATTTTTTGTCCTTTCCTGCTTGATTTGGTTGTCACATTTCCTTGCATAGGAGTTTTTACCCTACTGATTTTCCTTTCTATTAAGATGGTTTATCCTAAAAGCCACTGTCATTCTTTAATTTTTAAAATTTTTGCTGAACTTTGTTTTTTCTTTTTCTAATTCTAATGTAATTTGACAAATCTAATCTGTCAAATTATGTCTGCTTGTGGAATTTGAAAAAGTGCTCAAAATAAATAATTTTTCCTGCAAAATGAATCAACCATTACCCGATCCAAATATTCTGGAAATTCCAGGTTTCATCTTTCAAACTTTCACCTTTTCTTCCAATAACCCATTACGTACCCTTTCTGGGCTTTGGATTGAGAACATGGGGTTTTCCATGTAATTCATATATAATTTATATGACCAATTATTTCAGTAATTCCATTATAAATTGGGACAGATCCTTAACAGTATTCTATTTTTAATATTACTGCTATTGCAGTTCTTAATGTGGTTTTATACCATAAATCATTTCAACTGAATTTTGCTTTTTTTTTTTTGCTTCCTTTACTGTGAAGAATAATTCAATTTTTTTTTTTTTTGTGCCGCCCTTCTCCTTAGACTCAGGGCGGCTTACAACATGTTAGCAGTAGCACTTTTTAACAGAGCCAGCATATTGCCCCCACAATCCGCGTCCTCATTTTACCCACTTCGGAAGGATGGAAGGCTGAGTCAACCTTGAGCCGGTGATGAGATTTGAACCGCTGACCTGCAGATCTAGCAGTCAGCTTTAGTGGCCTGCAGTACTGCACTCTATCCACTGCGCCACTTCGGCTCAATTTTCACTTTATAAAATTCATTTTTGTCTTTAGTTGTACTTACAAAAAACCAAATATTTTAATGAGATACTTTAATAAGAGATAATTGATTCCTGTAACAGACTTATTGGCTCCACCTCTTCTTTTAGAGGAGCAATTCAAGACTGCCGGCATGCTTTGGTGCTGACAGAGCAAGCTGAGACTTATTCTGAACTTACAAGAAACATTGATGTAGATCCTGCCTCTTACGCCAAAGGCAGGATCAGTATAGACAAGTCTAAATTGTTATTTTTCTCCTCTTGGTATTTGTGTATGTGTGTGTGTGTAGTTGCTAGAGTGGAAGTACTATAACATGACTTGATAACTGACATAACTGCAGGCAACCCAAATCCTTTTGAGACGCAAGGCAGAAAATCGAAATGGTATTTTTTTTGCTGATAATAATGTAACAAAGTAATAGTGCCTTGTTGCCTCCCCCCCCCCCCCAATCTGTTTGGTAAGGAGGAAGTTCTCAAAACTATAGGCTGGTTTACCCCTCATAATAGTAAGGGTAACTCTTGTCAAACTTTTTCTTTCCTCTTTCTACGAACTTGGGAAGGAAATACATTATAATGAACGCAAGAACTTCTAAATATATAAATGAATAGGCCTAGCTTTGTTTGTAAGGTTTATGTTAATTTAAAGGTTCTGGAGAACCCAGTGTCCTCAGCTTATTTAATATAAGCAAACAAAAGGAAATTATAATGCACATTATAATTTTTGGGATGATATTTTCTTAAAATGCAAAGACATACAGTATGAATGCCTGGATTTTTAAAAAAATTAGCTTTAGGAATGTCCAAATACTCTTCAGACAAGATGACTTTGGACAAGCAAAGCGAAGTCACAATTGGCTTTCCCCCCACCTCTATTTGTATTCTGCCTTTATTATTTTTACAAACATCCCAAGGTTGCAGACATATCCAACTCATCTTCCCCCTCTTATGTTCCCCACAACCATCCTGTGAAATGGGTTGGGCTGAGAGATTGATTTACCCAAAGTCACCCAGAGTTAGCTTTCATGTTCCAAGGTGAGACTTGAACTCAGGATCTATACTTTAATCACTAGAACAAACTGTCAAGCAGTTGGCTTTTGTGATTAACCATCTCTAGTGATTAACCATCTCTTTAACCAAAAAAATTCTTGAACAACTAAAAATGCATTTTAGTTTTTCAAGAGGTTTTTTTTTCGGTTAGAGATGGATTTAAAAAGCTTAAAGCTTTAAGCTTTTGAGCCAACAATGCAGGAAGAGTAAAGCGGACTTATGAACCCCATAATCGTCCTTGATCAGATACTCTCCCTTTCCTCATGTTATTTGAAAAATAACCACCAGATGTGCCCTCTATTGGCATATGTGGTTTGTCCTGATGGATGTCTATTACTGTATTGATTGAAATAATATGAGTTAAAGTCCTTACTCTAGTTAGAGAAGTTTCAGAAAGGCATTATCTTTGAAAGAAGATAATGAAGAAAAAAGATAAGCGCACCAGTGTGTGCCCAGGTCCCTGTTCTAATGTTCCCTCTTATCAGTATCCATCTTATGTACTGTATATAAACAACCTTATATACATATGTATATGCATATATGCATACTTGACAAATAAATAGGAAATAGGAAGACCTATAAATGGAGGAATCTCCATTCATACCTCCACAAAATTGTACTTTTCATTGAATAACCTTGTATCACAATTTATTTATTTATTTGGTTTATTTATTTATTTAATTATTTATTTTGTCCAATACACAATGAGGGTTTTAGTGGGTATATATCTATATACACATAGTAAAATACATGATGAAGGTTATAGAGGAGATACTCATAGTAAAATATATCTAAGAAATAATAGAAAAGAAGGTATAGTAATAGAACATATCAATGAAAGAATAGAAGAAGAGATATAGGAATAGAAGAAAGGTTTTTATTTATTTAAAAGTGTCCCTCTACTTTTTCTACTATCCATTTACAATGTGTCAATCGGATTACGCATTTATAATATGCATATTCTCTAAAGCAAAGATGAAATTAAAACCTTGTTTTGATTACGCCCAAGACTAGAGAATGTATTAACGTTGTCATTCACCTCAGTGAGCTGCACAGCACCAACCAATTGCATTTAAGTACAGCTACTCATCATTCAGTACCATTACACATTGCAAGATACTAAAATAGGGGGGAGAGGGAGCAACAATTCTTTCGCCCGGGGAGGCAAACAAAGAGGTTCATGCCTGAGATCCACGAATCTTTCCCGCCTCCCGCTGAAGGGACCAGAAGATTTACTTGCGCGGGTCGTTTTGCGCGGGTGCCTCAGAGTCCCCGCCGTGTCACCTAGATCCGACTGACCGCACCTCGGCTACGGTTGCCATGACGTCGCCCCGCTAACACCCCCTCGGTAGGCTTTGGCTTCGCCGCTGCCGCGTGCAGCTCGCTCGGACGCGCCCAAGCACGACTGCGCGAGAGGGCCGTGGGCTTCGGCTAATTGCAGCGGCGGGCCCGGTCACGTGTCGTAGCGCTCGGGGCCGCGCCTCTCCTCCCCCCCCTCCTCCCCAGTTGGCCCAAGCCAGGCTCGGGCGCGCGCGCTCAGGTCCGAATGTTGTGAATAAAATGCGCCGTTTGTTCCACCTCGGCGGCGCAGGCAGCTCTTAAAGGACCAGAGACCGCAGGTCGCCGCCGCCTTCTTGGACCTCCCCAGCTGTGGGGGCAACTCGGAGGAGGCTGCGGCGCTCTGCAAGCGCGGAGGAAAACAAAGAAGCCGCCGGAAACCGCCGTGGGGGGCGCGGGCACGGGGCACGGAGCCGGCGCCCAGGAGCCACGGCCCAAAGGAGGGCTTATGTGGGGTGCAGCTGCACCCAGGAGAGCGGAGCCAGCGGGCAGGTAGGCAGGGCAGATCGGGGGGCGTTGGGGGCGCTCATTGCATGCACGCACAGCTGCGAGCTGGAGATGCACGGGGAGGGAGGGGCGCGTCGCTTGGACTGGGCGGCTTAACGGTCCTCCCTCCAGATGATTTAAGGCCCTTCGAAGCCATACATGAAACCCGGCTTTTAACAATGCAATTGGGGTGGTGGTGGGTTTCTGCCCAAGATGGTTCTTATGGGTGATGCTGCTGGAGGGGGGAGGGTCAAATGGGCCGGCACTGCAAACTGCGGCTTCCTAACAAACAAAAACGCAGTCGGCGGGGGCCTTTCCTCTTCCTCGATTGTCGTTTGCACCTGCAGCTCATCGAGAGCTTAACGGGGACAGTCGATCGTGGTGTCTTTGCCTTTCTTTTGCAAAACGCGAAACGCCGCTTTTGAGCTTTTCTTCCCTGATGGGGAAACCGCGTCTCCTTCCTGTTCCTTTCAAGCGAAGGGTGAGGCGGCTGCAAAGGGGACCAAAAAGGGAGAAAACGGCTGAGGTGGGGGTGATTGAAAGGAGGCTCCGGCTGGTGGGTTTGCTCGGCGCGCGGTCGGAGAAAGGGGGCCGCTTCCTGCTTTGACTGACACGTGCGGCTTCTCTGCTGTTGTTGACGCCTTTGTCTTGGAGCGCGAAGGCGGCTCGTCCCTTCCTGCGGTGGCTCGAGGCCCGTCGGGCTCGCCTAAGGAGGGTTGGGCGTGAGCCGCCCTCTTCTGCTTTTTCTCCGGGCTCGCGTTTCCGTTTTGGCTGGGCAGGCCGGAGGACTAGGCGGTCCCCGCTCTCTCTCTCTTTGTTATTGCTTTTGTTTCGCGCGGAGCACGTGGCCTGTGATCTCGCGGTTCTTAAAGTTGCAGATCCCCGCAACCCTGGCTTCAAGCAACCCATTTGGACTCCTTGGATCCAGACTCCTGGCCTTTGGGAGGAAGAAAGGGGAGGAAAAAAAGAAAACGGAAGGAAAGAAATAAAGAAATTCCAGAAAAGCGCCTCCTTCTCCTAGAGCCGGAGTGGGATGGGGAAAAGAAATTGCGGCCGACCCCCATGGTCTCTGCCTGATCAAAATCAGGTCCAGCGATTTGCAGCAAATGCAGAGCAGCTATGTGGCAATCAAAATGCGGGATTTACAGTATTCCGATTGGGATTGACGGGCAATGGCAGATTTCGACAATGAAAAACGGTTGGTGGGATCTGAGTCGCTGGTTGGTGTTGCGAAACAAATTTTGAAGGTGACTTGTGAATGCAAAAGAGTGTGAAGGCAACAGGAAACAAAGTGGGGAGGGGGGAGGGTCATGGTTGGAAGTAGCTTGCCTCCTTTTCTCTCTCGTACAAAGCGGATGGTCCTTTTTGAGCGTTTATGGCCCTGGTGGTTTCCTGTCATGAGTTTCTCTAAAGCTGCTGCTGCTTTTCCTTTGCTGCTGCTCTCCAGATGTTGAACTTCATGAAGTCCGGATTGACACCGGGAGGGAGTCTACAGAGAGGGATGGCATACAAATCTAATTAATAATAATAATTATCATTATTATTATTATTATTATTATTATTTTTGTTGTTGTTGTTATTATTATTATTATTATTATTATTACTACTACTACTACTACTACTACTACTACTACTACTACTACTACTACTCTGGGAGGTGTGTTCCAAATGATGGAGCATGCATGTGAGAGCTGCAACCTTATGGGTGTTTTATGTCAAGATGCCAAATTCTGTGAGAACCACCACCTTGAACAAAGCCAGTCTCCTTTTTGATTTTCCCAGTTTGTGTGAACCTCTCTCATTCCCCAGGAGCAGTGGAAACATAGTGCAGGTTGTTCCACCAGAGGGAAAATTTTCCTTCCTTGGTTTCTCCAAATGGATACAGAACTGAATGGTTTGCATTGAAATGGAGGAGAGGCACAGGAAGTGTGAGGAAAGTTATTTGTTACTAGGTTTGGTTTTAGAAATGAGAGCAAATAAAATGTGAAATTTCTACCAAAGGAGAAAAATCTTAATATTGCTTTGAATAGTTTGTTGGTGCTAGGGCTTTTGTTACTCTGAAATAATGAAAGGAGAATATGAGTAGAAATCAAAATTGCCATTTTGATTTTGTGAGGTAACTGGACTACCAATGATTTCTGACTGATCTACCAGTCACAAAAGATAGCTCCTAGATCAGCCCCCACCCCCCCAAATCCTTTTGGGCATCAGGGATCTTTTCTCTGGAGAGCAGTTTTTCCACAGACCAGAGGGAGCATGGTTTCCGCAAACTTCCTGCATCCCTTGGATGGGGCTTTACTTGTTTGCTCAGCCCCATTTCTGGCATGCTGTGGACCGGTGTCTGGGAGCCCATCCTAGATGAATTCATCTGTCTTGGAGTTTGGCTATATTGATATACAGTACTGTACCTTGGGTCCCCTTTTTCTTCATTCCTCTCTGTCTTTGTTTCTCTATTTAACTTGGAATGTTTATGGAAAATTTGTGGTAGTGACATGCTTACAAGAAATGTGGAGAGATGGGGCAGGCACATTCTGAGATTTCCCCAAATATCTATACTGTACTACTATGATGATGTGGTACTTTTTTCCTTTTTAAAACTTGCATGTTACAGGAAGCACAATATTATTTCCTGTGGCATGTCTGGTGAGGCATGCAAATATGCATTATATATGTTAGCTGATTGCCAGCCTGAACAATTACAGGTCGCGGAACTCGTGAGATTTAACATAATGGAACAGCTAGAAGGCTTGAATGATGTCTGAGGAGATACTTGAATGTTATTCTGAAGATTTTTCCCAGTTGACATAGTGCTGATCAGTGAAAATAATTGCTTTATTGTGTCAGTTAACTCCACTTGAAGTGGAAAGCTTTTATAGCAATGGCTAGCCAAGGAATGATTACCTGAATTGACACATTGTTAGTTGCCGGACAGTTTTTATTGGCCACTAGTAGATGTAATACAGTCGATAGTTAAGATGAAAAGAGTGCCTTCTCCTAATAACATTTAGGCTTCCTGTGGAGTGTCCAATAATAACATTATTTGAATCAGGAGCAGTGTGATTTCCATACCACTCTAAGTGGAAAAGTACCTTGGGCCTGTTCAGATCTTTTCTTTTGCATTTATATGTTTAAAACAGCCCTTTAACTTGGGGAAGTTGCAAAGAGATTTTATTGCACTTTGTGAAAGTTAAAATGGTGACACACTTTGCTAGACTTGGGACGCCACAGTCACTACAGAACCTAGTCAGTCTTGGATTTCAGAAAAGCTAATTCGAATTAAACTTAATTAGTTGTGAGATACTAGACCTTCATGAAATCTCAGGGCTGATTAAGAAACAAAAAAAATATTTGTGGAGTGAGCAGTTGCAAACCACTTCTGAACAGTTGCCAAAAAACCTGCATGAATGTCTCCATAAGCCACTAGTACAGGGGTTTCCAATCTTGGCAACTTTAAGACTTTGTGGACTTCAACTCCCAGAATTCCTCAGCCAGCTTTGCCCTGGGAGTTGAAGTCCACAAGTCTTAAAATTGTCATGGTTGGAGAGTCTGCGAAGATGAGCTTCATTTGAGTTTTACTTGTTACTTTTGAAGGGTATCTTTAAACAATATGAAAACATTCCTCTGGTTTCTTGTAAAACTGCTTGTGGAATATCTCACCCTATAATTTAAGACAGAACAAGAAGCGGTAACTTAAGCCGGAGAATGGACAAAGCAAATATTTTAGTTGTTTGAATTTATTTTTAATGTTTAAACTGTCTTAAAATGAGTCTTGATTAAGTGAATTTAAAACCTGAGCAACAATTGAAATACTTTATGGTAGTGGGAAAGGGGGAGATCTTCCTTAGCTCAGAGCCTATAATAGAGAAAAGTTATTTCTTTTTAGAAACACCACATAATAGTGATGCCTTCAAAATGAAAAGTAAAATCTTCAAGTTAGCTTGTATCCTGATAAATTCATGGCTGCATCTATATAGACACAATAACAGTTTTTTTCCGAACGCCATCACTCTACTAAACAAATAATTCCCTCAACACTGTCAGACTTTCTACTAAATCTGCACTTCTATTCTACTAGTTTTTCTCATCATTCCTATCACCCATTTCCTCCCATGTTGACTGTATGACTGTAATTTGTTGCTTATATCCTAAGATTTTTATTAATATTGCTTCTTCATTGCTTATTTGACCCCTATGACAATCATTAAGTGTTGTACCACATGATTCTTGACAAATGTATATTTTATTTTATGTACGCTGAGAGCATATGCACCAAGACAAATTCCTTGTGTGTCCAATCACACTTGGCCAATAAAAATTCTATTCTATTCTATATAGTTGTTCTGGCAATTATGTGGAGGCAAATACCATTATACCCAGGCATGTCAAACTGGCAGGCCTGTGAGCCACATACAGCCTGTGGAGGCCACGCCCACTCCGTCTTCACAAGGGCAAAAAATATCACCATACAGCCCATGATGTGATTGGGTTTGATAACCCTGATTATACCAGTACAAAATGCAGTAGAATTTGTTTGTAGGTGTCTTTTTGAGGCATACAATTCCTTGTATTCTTGTATATTGCAATTGGAAATCCCAGCTCACTCAGCATTGGCTTCACCTGCCAGATGGGGAAGTACAGCAGCCAATTGCCTTGTGTTTGTGCAAGAGCATTTATAAGTAATTCTAGCTTTTTGACAAATATAGTTATTGACTTTTCTCCTTGCCCTAAAGGAGGCTGCTATATAGGATTGTCTTCTCTAAAATATTTTTTTCTTTAACAAGCCAGGCAAATGGATGACTTTGGAGAAGTGAATGTTGCAAAAGAACAGGAGAGCAATGCTGATCAGTATCACAGGCCATTACCTTCATGTACCAAATGCCTTGATGGTCTGCTCTTGCTTAGCTAGAAGTTAAAGTTTTTTTTAAAAAATGGAGGAAGATGATTCTATTTTTTTCTAAATCAATTGCCTTGACCTTTTTTGAATTTAATATACGGTTAGAGGATGTTCATTTAGGACATCACAATCCTCCATTGGAATAATGTTGCATGTTCCAAATTACTATTGGAAAAGATAGTTTATTAATTTGCTTTGTGTTGCCTGTTTTCAACATTAATATGGCACTGTTGCAATGTTTGGGTAATTGTTCTACTTTTTATACAATTAAACAAGGTCATTCCAAACTTGTTATTGGTTGTTCATTTGTCCATCTTTCAGCAATAAACATAGAGAGCTGCTAAGACCACACATCATGGAAAAAAAAGTTTAATTCATAAAAAGCAATGGGAATCAATTGTTCATTGAAGTATAAAGTTTCAAGTTTCAAGTTTAATCAGATTTGTATGCCGCCCCTCTCCGCAGACTCGGGCCGGCTCACAGCAATAACAATACAATGTAAAACAAATCTAATATTTAAGTTAATTTAAAAAACACCACAAATTAAAACCAATCATACATACTAGCGTACCATGCATAAATTTTATAAGCCTAGGGGGAGGGAACATGTCAATTCCCCCATGCCTGACGACAGAGGTGGGTTTTAAGGAGCTTACGAAAGGCTAGGAGGGTGGGGGCAACTCTGATATCTGGGGGGAGTTGGTTCCAAAGGGTCGGGGCCGCCACAGAGAAGGCTCTTCCCCTGGGTCCCACCAAACGACATTGTTTAGTTGACGGGACCCGGAGAAGGCCAACTCTGTGGGACTTTGTCAACAAGATTGGATATTTTTGTGTATGGAGAGACTTTTTGGCTACCATTTTTGTGTTAAAATATATGTTTAATTCTAAACTACAATTGTAAGTTGTCTTGAAAAAGTTAAAGTGTCCCTAGGAAGGAAATTTATTCAGAAAACATATGGAACTTATATAAATTCAGATATGACATGTATCAGGGTTGCTTCCATGCAAAATCCAGGAAAGAAAGACCCCAACTCCATGTTGCTAGAGATGAGTACTTTTACTAGACAAGAACTGATAGCGACAAAAGGAAAGCAAGATCTGAGGCAAAAGGCTCATAAATGCATATATAAAGAATCTGAAATCCCTCCCTTATAACCCCCCTAGGCAAATCATCCAATTTGAATGTCCCAAGATGTCAGGTGGGTACATTGGCCGTTTGGGCCCTCAAAGCTGTTGACCTTGAGCAGGCTATAAACATGTCCATGTAGCCTGGTAGTACGTGATGAGAATTTTCCTCCCTATGCCCCTAATCAAACACAGGCAGAGACATCTCCAGCACATCTATCCCCACCCCCTCCAAATACCTAACCGTCCCTCCACCCCCGTTTCTATGGCAGCCGAAGCAAGCAGCCAGTGTGGAGGCTGACAAGATGAATGGATTAGTAGAAAATCATGATGCTCCAACATGTAAAAAACCAAATAACTGCTTTTAAAATGAAACTGTAGGCAAATTACAAAAGTGACGATGCATAACCACAGTGAGAAGATTTGAGAAATAATATTTGTCCAATCTTGGAAATATATTTGAACTAATAATGATACTGGTAGTCCTCAGACTATGATGGCAATTGGATCTGGTATTTTCTTGGCTGAGCAACAGAGTTGTAAAGTGTGAGGCTGCATCAGTTAGCAATCCCAATAGTTTTGGTTGCCCTTGTAACCTCAGTACCATGTGGATAGTTAAGCGGTAAGAGATGGAAGTCCCAGGCTATGATCACCATGCATTTATTTGGGTGCCATGATTACGGCTAAGATGTATGCTATGGAGACTGGGCAGGTGATGAGGTCCTATTCTATAGTGGGATTCGTCATGGGCGAAAGTGGCAGGAATGTCTTACAAGTTTCCAGATTTCCCATTGACTCTGTAGGAAGCTGGCAGAGAAGGTTGCAAATGATGATCACTTGATTGTGGCTTGCTGTAATGTCATAATTGCAATCTGGGTCCTCAGATTGCAATCAAATGACCATGGGGCTGTACAATTTGTGAACTGGTGTTCAGTGCTACTGTAATTTTGAATGATCATTGAATGGAGTGGTCACAATTCAAGGACAACCTGTAAATGGGCTTAGGGGATGATCTAGGCAGAAAGCGACCACATTAACGACCACCACAATTTACAAATGTAATCCTGAATTCAATTACTGCTATAAGTTAAGGACTACCTGTACACTATTGTATTTACTGATGGCTAGCCAGTGGTTCTGTTTAGAATGAGGAGATCCCTTTTCTGCACAGGAGAAGAGTAGGGGAGCTCCTGGAGGTCCAATGTGAGGAATGTTCTTGAATAAAATAATCCGACTTCACTTAGAATTGGATGCCAGCTGGCCTGGTCCAGTGATGGTGCCCAGGAAACACTGTGGAACCTAGTTATCTGACAGGAATTTGAGCCAGTTATTCTCCTGTGTGCTGCTAAAGGGAGTCCAAGCATGGGAATAAACTCTGGTCAGTTCTTAGGGACGGAATTTAATTTTAATTTTAGAAGTAGGCCTTCCCATCTGCTTTCCAGTCAGTTTTCAAAACTCAGTCGAGTAGGTGGCCATTCTGTTGTCAGGCAGATTTTGTGGTGGCCGTAACCACTGCCTAATTGCAAGTTGCCAGGCAGAATAGCAGTGGCCATTTTAAGTAGCAGTTTCTGTGCACTGAGTGTGCCAACGGCCATTTTAAAAGCCGTTATCGATGGCAAGGCTTCAATCGCCATTTTGTGAGTGTTCTCACAGGAAGGTCATGTTCTTTCCCTTGACAGCAATTCAAACCTTCACTGGCTGCTCTGCATAGTGAGAGGTGTGGTTGAGTCCTGTGTTCATAAATCCATGGGGCTCCTGGCCCAAATTCATTAAGTTTGGAGTCACTGCCCAAGAGCTACTCTCCTTACTGGGCTCATGGGGTGTTCCCCTTCGTCGAGCCAGTTCTGTCAGAGTTGGAGTGCCAGTCATTTGCCTACTTCACCATCTAATACGGCTGGCAAATCAGATAAATCCATGGGGGAGAAGCCATCCCCTTCTGCTGCTCCCAAAAGGCCACATCTAAAAGCCATGTCGCCTCTAAGGAGAAAGCCAAGGCTTCTGGGTTGTCATCATCTTACAGCAGCCCTTAAAGATGCTGAGAGAAGGCTTTGGGCCTTGGAAAAACAATTTGAGAAAGCCCAAAATTAGGCCGTTTTATCTCAGATACCTCAGCTGCAGCTGCAAGCACCCCTGTCTGCACAGCCCTTGCTACCTTCCCCATCTCCAGTCCAGATTGCAAACCCATCTGTGCTTACAGGAACTGCAACTGAGAGAGATTGATCTCCAGACCATCCTTTTGTAGTTCAGGTCAACAATTGGAACACCGTTGGCATAAGTTGGATGTCAGGAGGGCTCTCCGGATTTATGTGTGTCGGACAACTTCATTCTGAAAGACTGAAGTGCTCTTTGTCATGTTTCTCCCAGCTTCCATGGGTCACAAGGTCACAGCTCAGACTGCTGGCTTAAGGCTGGCATTGTCAGGGCTTATGAGGCTCAGTCCTGGCCTGTCCCTGGCAAGATCATGGCACATTCCACCTGTAGCGTGGCCACTTCAGCGGCCTGGGCCATGCAGGCTTCCATCGAAGAAATATGCAGCGCTGCTACATGGTCTTTGCCTTTCCCATTTGTCAGACATTACAAACTTGACTCATCTGTATCTGTTGAGGCTGCCTCTGGCGGGCAGGTACTCCAGAAGGTCTGCTCCACCTCTGCTCCCCTGAACCAGCCTTCTGCCCACAAGACTTAGGCTTGGATATATTCCATGCTTGGACTCTACATAGCAGTGCACAAGAGAAGTGCCATTGGCAACCTTAACGGTTTTCCCTGTGCACTGCAGGGAGAGTACAAACCCGACCTGGCTTTGTGTGGTCCAGGGTTGCAATCCTACTACTTGGACATGTTCTACACCTGATATTTGTTTGCGCTTTTGTTTGAAAACTGACTGAAAGAACAGATAGAGGGCATACTTCAAACTAAAATTAAACTCAGTCCCTAACAACTGACCATACTTTGTTCCCATGCTTGGACTCTCCCCGCACAGAGAAAACCATACAGGTAAGCCAAGCAGCACACTTCTGCTGTGCGCTGCTAAGTAGAGTCCATAGTCCACGTTCCAAAAGACATAAGAACATATGATACAGTATTAACTATGTCAGCTAAAAAAAACATTTGACACACACACACACACACATATGTGTGTGTGTGTGTGTGTGTGTTTTTCTTATGTCGGATCACCCTGGTATATTTAAGGAACGTCACAGCTCCTTTTTTGCCTCTAGGCCCAACCCAGGACCACTTCAAGGCAGTTAATATATTTATAGCCGACAACTATATTCTGTATGTGTTAAATTTTTTTTTTTTAAACACAAACATTTAACATATATATATATATATATATATATATATATATATATATATATATATATATATATATATAATTCTTGTTTTAAAAAGAAGAGTTGGAAAGCAATAAAGGAAACTATGAGCAACTTAAATAAAAATCTCTATGGTTTCAAATCATGTTGACTCCTGGCGATTGTCTCTAATAAGTCATTGTAGTTTTCTTGGCAAGGTTTTTCAGAGTTTTGCATTGTTCTGGCCTCTAGGGCTGAAAGACTATGAGTGTTCATGGTCACCCAACTGACTTTGTACATAAAGTGGGGCTAGAACTAAATCTCCCAATTTCTAGGCCACACCACATTGGTTGTCCAGATTATTATGTCATTGGTTGGAAATGGTTGAAAATGCTAGAGAAAAATACGGTAGGTGAATAAATAGCCTTGCAGAAAATTGTCTTGGTGTCTACCAAGATGTTTTCTTATGAACATTCTATCCTTTTTGTTGAGTTTCAGAAAGCATACCACCTTTATAATAGATATTGCATACTTGGATTTTTAGAACTCCAATTTTGAACAAAAATTATCTCATCCAAACCCCTGAGGATAGGTGTTCTCATTGAGTGACAACTAGCTACAAAAAAGGAAATAAATTGCAAATGATTTTTATACTGGCAAGATGTGCAAAGTGGGATTCATGTTTGGACCTGTTTTTTTAAAAAACCTTTGTCTAAAATATCTCAATAGGAGGATTAAATTATGAACTCACCAGATTTGCATATAATACCAAAAAGTGGGGATTGAGAAGAATTCCTAAAGGCTTCTTTTTAAAGAAAAAAATCTTTATTAATATATATACATTAAAACCAAAAAGAAAACACTATATAAGCAGTAGACAAAGGAAACGGTGAACAAAAAAAAGGAAAAGGAAATGGTTTGAATTCTAATTTGAATGGTTTTTAAAGAAGATCAGGCTATAATATTACTGTTTATTACCTCCTGCATCATATGCAATCTTTCCTAAAAGCTGATTGCTGGGTAGTGACATTAGAATGTTAGCATATGCTTACATTTTTAAAATGAGACTCTGGATGTAGCTTATTAATATATACCTCATCCAAATGCTGTTGGATTTAATGATGGCTGTGTTTTTGTTTATCATTGCAGGACCTTTATTACTTTCTTTGCATGGTCAAGCGTGATCTATGAATTCTTTGTTGCATCTGGATATTCAAAGTTTAAATCTCTTTCAACCACAGATTTTCTTGGCCCATTATATTGTGAAGTTATGTGTCTTAGTTCTCCTGTAGATTACGCTGGAGTGCTCAGAGCCTCTTAAAAGAAAGAAAGAGATAAAATTGGATTCACAACTAGATTTAATTAAAAGTGGTAGAAGGGAATGAAAGATAGGAAACAGAAAAGAAAGGCATACCACAGGAATGAACAAGCAAGTCAAAATTATTAGCTATTCGGAGAGAACATTTAAATGGAGACCACGTAATATAAAGAAAGTTTTAGTCTAGTACTGAATACATGTGGATTTTTTCATTTCTTCTTCTTGTGTTGCAACCTACCAGTCCCTCTAGCATAACTCTTCTACAGATTGTTCTGTTTTAAAACTTAAAACTCAAAACTCTTTTTATTACAGGGCTGGTGTTTAATAGCTCTTTCATCCCTGTTTGCAGATCCCAAAGAACCAGTGTGGAACTGCGTTTGGAGTGTGAGATCCAGCATCACCTTTTGCCTTGTGAACATCTCCAATGCGACCATGGGAACTGGCAGTGAATAGGTGGCCTCCTGTCCCATTTGACCAGCAACTATTCCCAGGAGAGAGCTGTGGCAGCCCAGCACACCTCAGGAGAAGGTAGAGAGCTTCATCTTTTAACTAATGTTGATAATTCAGTGCAAACCAGCATTCTCCCTATGGGCTTTAGAGGGATTCAGAGGTTTGATGTGCCTCCTTAAAACATAGCACAGACGTTGTGCTGCATGACTACAGATGACACCGCTATAGTTTTAAAGAATGCATCTTTGGTTTAAAGATATTTTTGGATTATCCAGTCCAGTCAGTGGCTCTAAAATATCTTTACAATCCCACATGTCAGTATTAGACAGGTCCAGATCTTTCTCACTCCAGTTGTTTCAAAATAATCTCGGTTCCACTAGGAACACTCTCACTTGCTGTGACTGCCCTGTATAACAAAGCCAATATAGCACTTGTTCAGTTACTTGAAGAAAAGCTTTATAGATCTTCAACAAGAAATCTTTTATAAATGTATGCCCAGGTTGCTACAGTCACATTACTCTTGATGTGGTACACGATATCAGATAGACGGAAATTAATGCTTACTCCATGGATGAACCATTAATCATAAGCTTGTGTTTTATCACTATATCTGCTAGATAATGAGATGGTTTTGCCCAGTTGCTTGGAATCTCGTCAAGTCCAGAAGATTATTCATGAAAACTAATGAGCTTTGTGCATTTCTTCTCTTGGCATTTTTTCTCTGCAGAATGAAGGAATGACACATAGCCGAATCTTGGCAGCTATACCACAAAATCAGTGTATTGAATGCACTAATTGCATTTATGGCCTAATTCGCTGAATGAGCAGCTAGACCTTCCTCTGCCCCACATAATATTACTACATTAATACCTCGTCTTATGAACTTAATTGGTTCCCGGAGGAGGTTCGTAAAGTGAAATGTTCGTAAGACGAAACAATGTTTCCCATAGGAAACAATGTAAAATCAATTAATGCGTGCAAGGCACCCCCCACCCCACACAAAAATGGCGCTCCGCTGGGCACCACCGCCCAGCTGTCGTGTTTTGAAACAGCCGGGGGGCTTCTCGGCGTCCTCCTGAACCCAAACGCCAAACCCGAACTTTTGCCGAACTTCCGGGTTCGGCGTTCGGGAGACCGCCGAGAAACCCCGCCGCCTGGCTGTCGCCTTTTGAATCAGCCAGGGGGCTCCTCGGCGTTCTCCCGAATGCCAAACCCGGAAGTTCAGCAAAAGTTCGGCGTTCGGGTTCAAGAGAACGCTGAGAAGCCCTGCCGCCCGGCTGTCAGCTTTGCAAAAGAGCACGGAGCTGTCGGCTGGTCGGGAGGCTCAAACAGAGGTGGGGAATCCCAATAGGGAATTCCATGGGCGGAGCTTTGACATCATGGAGACGTCCTTCCTGGCCGGCCGAAACGTGGCCTCCAGGAAGGACGTCTTCATGACGTCAAAGCTCCGCCCATGGAATTCTTTATTGGGATTCCCCACCTCTGTTTGAGCCTCCCGACTGGCTGACAGCTCCACGCTCTTTTGCAAAGCTGACAGCCAGGCGGTGGAGCTTCTCAGCGTTTTCCTGAAGCTGAACACCGAACCCGAACTTTTGCTGAATTTCCTGGTTCGGCGTTCGGGAGAACGCCGAGAAGCCCCCCGGCTGTTTCAAAAGGTGACAGCCGGGCAGTGGGGCTTCTCGGCGGCCTCCCGAGCGCCGAACCCAGAAGTTCGGCAAAAGTTCGGGTTTGGGAGAACGCCGAGAAGCCCCCCCGGCTGTTTCAAAAGGCAACAGCCGGGTGGCGGGGTTTCTCGGCAGCAACCCAAACCCGAACTTTTGCCGAACTTCCGGGTTCGGCGTTTGGGCGGCGGGTTCGTAAGGCGGAAAAAGTTTGTAAGAAGAGGCAAAAAAATTCCGAACCCCAGGTTCATATCGGAAAGTTTATATGACGAGGGATTCGTATCACGAGGTACCACTGTATGTTGACCTATCCTTGACATTAAAAATTGGTGTATTCATAGCTAAGAGGTCAGCACAGATAAGTGGCCAGCCCCTAGGGTCACCCCTCTATATTTCTCTCCCCGCAACTGGCACCACAGCCCTCCTTTCCGGCACCACTGGGGCCGACGTGAGCGACCTCTACAAACTCTCCTAGCCCAGGATGAGAACTACTTGCACCCGGCTTTTTTCCAGCAGCAGCAGCAGCCACAGCCACAAGTCTCTGTAGATGAGCACCCAGCGTATGTTCTGGCCACCACGCCACCACGAATGCTTCACCCAGCGGCACACACATCCCACCAGCATCCATTCATGGTGGATCTCCATGATCAGGTAAGGTGGATGTTGTGTCATAAATACATTTAGAAACCTATGTTCGGGATATTGTCCCGCCTACATTTGGAAGAGTCTTATTGGCCAAGGATAGTAGAACCATAAGTTTCCCTTCTCATATACTGAAAAGGGTAAATTTTGTTGTTGTACTTGTAGCCAAGACTTAGCATCCTTTGAAAGCTTTTGCCTATGAAAGCCTATACAGTGTTCCCTCGATTTTCGCGGGGGATGCATTCCGAGACCGCCCGCGAAAGTCGAATTTCCGCGAAGTAGAGATGCGGAAGTAAATACACCATTTTTGGCTATGGACAGTATCACAAGCCTTCCCTTAACACTTTAAACCCCTAAATTACCAATTCCCATTCCCTTAACAACCATTTACTCACCATTATTACTGGTATTCACCATTGAATAAGACAATTAGGGATCCTGATATTTATAAACATAATTATTAACAATAATTATTTTTTTTGTTATTTATTTGCAAAAATTATTAGTTTGGCGATGGCATATGATGTGGTATAGAAAAAAACCTGCGGAGTATTTTTTTAATTAATATTTTTTGAAAAACCGTGGTATAGGCTATTCGCGAAGTTCGAACCCGCGAAAATCGAGGTAACACTGTATAACTGATAGTGTGAACCATCCTTTAAAACTGTTTAAGGTATAGCAGTTTTAGGATCCAGTTGTTGACTAAAAGAATGGCAATGGGGAATATAAAACTGCTCATAAGTACAGCACATGCTGCTTAGTTGCCTGGCTATTTTATTTGCAGGTGATGAGATAATTTATAACTTCATTGGAAAGAGCATGCTTTTGTACAGGCACCAATCTAAGCTGATTCTTTAATATCTTCACTTGAAAGTTTCACATCTTTTGGTTGGGAAGCACTTCTGCTTGAAACCCTGAGGTACATTTTCCTCATTTCATTCACAGAATTTCCCCTTTTTGCTGCTAGTGATGGAATGCAAAAAGCAATGAAAGTTTCTGTATCGGCCATTAGGACCATTGTGAAGTCAAACTTATCCTGCTTTTGAGATTGAATTTTTCTTCGCACAAAGAGGAATATACAAACATTTTATAATACTTTGGATGTTTGCCAGGTATCATATGATGGTATCTTAAAACAATATATGTAAAGGGCGATTAAATAGTTTTGTTCCTCTCGTTTTTATTATATTGTTTCATTTAATATTGTAGGGATTTAAAGTGTGATGCCTGGAATCTATTTCAGCAGGAGGGCCTTGCTTACACTTTTAAAAATATGCATCAGAATTCGGCATATATTTGATAAAAGCTGAAGTGACCAGAGTGGGGGTAGTGAAATCATAACCAGTGTAATGTGCAATCGATACCTTAGACATTATGAGAAAAGCCATCCAAGCCCTTTAAAATCTGTATTCTTTTAGCAGTGAAAGTGCAGTTGTGTGACTGCTATAATTGTGGGAATGTTGTTCCTATGGCAACATGTACCCAGCTGCTGCTGAAATTCTGAAACTTCCAGCAGGGCCAAGCATTTGACTTTTGACTTTCCAGTTAGGCTTCTGCCCTGTTAATCTTCCTTGCCCTCCGCTTGGTAAGACAGCATCAAACAGTCCTTGCAGAGGATAGGTCTCTTAAGAATCCATTGGTTTGCAGATATCGCTGCACTGTGATCAGACACTTCCATGGTAGCCAATAATTATGGCGGCTGTAATCCAACAACTGCATCTGAAGAGCCTTATGCTTCTCATCTCTCTTCCAATACTTTATAGACCTGTATGGTGAAGTGGAGCCATATATGTGTCCACTGATTTTCGGCCTTGGGGAAGGCAGTTTTCACCTTCCCCAGGCTTCAGGAGCCTTCCGCGAAGCCTCCAGAGTGTGAAAAATGGTCCAACAGGCAAACTTGAAGTTTGTTTTTCTGAACTTCTGCTTTGCCTGTTGGGCTGTTTTTCCCACTCTGGAGGCTTCAAGGAAGCCTGAGGGTGTAAAATGGCCCAACTTGTGGGCGCATGCACGGGGATGCGCATATGAGCAGTATAGGGTTGTGTGCTGGCACATGCTAGTGTGTGCATACCCTCCCATTTTTGGCACACAAGAAGAAAAAGGTTCACTATCATGGCTAGACTAAATTTATTTCACACAAATATATTTCTTGCCTTACTACCAGAAATGTGTTGATTCATACTGATTAGACTCTTTGCTGGCTGGCATCATCTTTCATCACGTTGGCAGCATACAGTTGGTACACTGGATTCGGAATGTAATTTGTATGTTGTATGTGTTGGTTTAGCTACATTAAACTCCCAACAACATCAAATAATCTAGCAGCCTGAATCTCTCGGCCAGTAGTATGCTTGACAAGAGTCCATCTTCCAAAAATGTACAGGAAAAGATTTAACACTTTTTAGACTATGCAGTCTATCATAAAAACATGTTAGATTGATGGAATAACATGGGGAAAATGTTTTCAACAAGAGAATAGAATGATTCCTGTTTGTGCTGCTGTTTGCTTTTGAGATTAGTGTAATATATAAACTAATGCAATATAGTGAAATATACTGCTCAAAAAAATAAAGGGAACACTTAAGCAACAGAATATAATTCCAAATTAATCAAACTTCTGTGAAATTAAACTGCCCACTTAGGAAGCAACACTGATTGACAATCCATTTCATTTTGTTGTCAGCACATTCAACTGTGTACAGAACAAAGTATTCAATGAGAATATTTCATTCATTCAGATGTAGGATGTGTTATTTGAATATTCCCTTTATTTTTTTGATACCATGGCCTTTCGAGACTGAAGGATGCCAAAGCAATAGTGAAATACAGTAATCCCTCGTTTTTCATGGAGGATGTGTTCCAAGACCACCCGTGAAAAACAAATTTCTGTGAAGTAGAGGAAAGATATATTTTTTAATGTATTTAACGAGTATTTGGACTTTTAAAACCCACCCTTTGCATTAAACAGTCATTCTATAATGTTTCTCATCTGGAACTACATGTGATATCCTACCAGTTTCTTTAATAGAGTACAGTAGTACTGTAGAAGAATTTTATGAATTTTTAATGGATTTAAAATTTTCAATGGATTTAAGCCCCCTTTGAAGCCCCTTGAAGTAGCAAATCCGCAAAAGATGAACCGCGAAGTAGCGAGGGATTACTGTATAAACTTTCATGGGCATTGTCAATACTGTACATAAAAGGAAACTGAATAAGCAACTATCTATGACCCATAGTGGCACAGTGGTTAGAGTGCAGTACTACAGGCTACTTCTGATCACCAGTTGCCAGCAGTTTGGGAGATCGAATCTCACCAGGTTCAAGGTTGACTCAGCCTTCCATCCTTCTGGGGTAGGACTCAGGGGGACAACATGCTCACTCTGTAAACTGCTTAGGGAAGGCTGTAAAGCACTGTGAAGTGGTATATAAGTCTAAATGCTATTGCTATCTTAGCAACATACCGGTATATAAAATAAAGATAAAAAGTACTGCTTTCAAGAAAGACAACAAAGCATCCTGGAGATGGATTGTTATTAGCAAACTTTAGCTTCTTAAGGAATAGTGAAAATGCAGGATATACAATTTACAAGTAGAGAAAAAACTGTACTGCTTGATTATTAGACAAAGATGGGGTGGTAGTTAATATGAGCCTGAGAATCTTGTAAAATTAGTATTTTTCAGGAGAAACTTTCCCATTACTACTTCAATTTTGGGATCATGAGCACTCAATTTCAATTGTTTATGATTCCATGTTATGGTAATCAAACTTAATATCACCAGGTTTATATACCTTTGATTTGTTATCCCTAATCTTTGTTCTTTGTTGTTTGTGCTGATTTTAAATCGCTTCCTTTTACGGTTTGTGTCTGACTAGTACTTCCTTTTTTAATTACTATTGCTTAATGTCAAATCTACATTCATACATTAAAGAGATTAGTGGGGAAACGTAAAATACTTTGGATGTGATTTGATTATGCTTTATCTCACCTTCCCTTCCAGGTGCATCAGGGAGCTGTCCCTCTCTCCTACACGGTGACCACAGTAACAACACAAGGCTTCCCCATTCACACTAGCCAGCACATACCTGGCTGCAGTGCGCAGCAGCTCCCAGCATGCTCAGTGATGTTCAGTGGACAGCACTATCCACTCTGCTGCCTCCCACCCCCTGTGAGTCCTTTGGCTTAAAAAGAGGCGGAATTAATTCTGGATGACCTGGCATGAATTACCAATATTTGTTTGTACACGTGCTGCGGGTTCATGACAGTTATGGACTTGACCCAGATAGTTATGGGCCCGACTTACAGGAGACGTCATATGCTTCATTCATCTTGGGACATTGGCAATATGATCCGGATGGTCAAATCAGTTCCCTGCCATAGTCTGATCACAGTCTGGTTGCTTTGGAGTTTTTAATGGCTGTTTCCTGCTGCGGAGGCAGTTTGAGGTTGTTCCTGAGGCTCCAGGAGGCACAGTCTTGATCATTGCTTGGAAAATGAGTGCAATGATAAACATAGATTGGGTTGCAGCTATACATCCCCTCACTGCTTGTAGATCCTGTGGTGGTGAACCAGGGGGGCTTTGTTGACAACAGACCTGGCATTAAGCAACAGCAGCCTGAGGCCAGGGCCCTGACATCCCAAGTCACCAGGTATACGAGATGGGGCAGAACAAGTAATTGCTTTGAAACAGCGAGTCCTAGTTCCCAGAGAGAGGCCTACCTCCCTGCTCGCCATATCTACCTCTCCCAGTTATGACCGTAATACTCTGGCTCTCAAACACCCTAGAGATCTCTCCCCCCAACATCTACAGCCCTCCTCCTTCCCAGCAGGTCCGTCTCCCCAGTCATACCAAGTGGAGGGTTATATTTGGGTCTCAGATAGTCATTGACAGGAGAGGTTTGGTTCATCTTGTGCACCAATTGTGGCTGTTCCTGGAATGTGCAGTTCTATTCAATCAGTTGGGTCTTAGTCACTTCCCACTGGATAATTGCAAAACACTTTACATGGGACCGCTGATGAGCACATAGAAGTTGCAGTTAGTCCAGAATTTGGCACTGCAGGTAGTTACGGGCATGCCTTGGTACCACCATGGTACACCATTACTTCATCATTATTTTGTGAGCTGCACTGGCTTCTGGGTGCAAATTATGATGTTGGTCATGACCTTAATGGAGCTGGATTTTGAGGATGTTTGTTCTCAATTTTCTATGCTTATCCTGTGAGATCCAGTTAAACTAACTAAAGAAGCCAAAGAAAGCCCTCTGAGACATCTTCAGTAACCAAACTATTAAATAAACCCAAAATAAAATAAAAAAACCAAGAGGTACATATAGCATACAGTGTGAGTCCTATTGCAAGTATTTCTTTTAGTCAGCCCCTTGAGACGAGGTAGCCATTGTGGCAGGAAATAGCAACAGCAGCGGCTTGCGATCTTTCCTGATGGCTTCCCCATTGACTTTCTGGGGAAGCCAGCAGAGATGATTGAAAATGTTGTGGGGTGCTTGGCAACTGTAAGCGTAAACAGGTTGCCGTGCAGCCGGATTGTCATAATTTGACTGTGGGGGGAGTTGGGTTGGTGCAACATTTTGCAACTGTCATGAACCACCAAACGTATTATGATTGTACACTGTTGTTAAAAGGTTGATTGTAAGTCAGGGACTACCTGTAAAAAGGCTAAGAAAGGAACCTGAAAGACCAGGACGTACATTTCCAGCACTCAGGTAAGCAGGGACAACGTCAGAGAAATAAGCACGGAACAAGAAACTCCCAAGAAGAAAACAGCACCCCCATCAATCTGGCAATGCAAGCTACTATATATATGAACAAGGAGGAAATGACATACTTGTATTGATGATGTTATCTAGCTGTCTAATGAAACATCTGCAACCAACCAACCAAACTCAGAGAGTATTAAGGACTCCACAGTTCAACTCTGAGTTGCGTATATTTATTGGAGAGAATAAATAACTTGGTTTCCATTTAAAGGCCTTTAGGCCTGTGCTAGTCTTTGGAGATGGCATTTTGCTGCCAAATGGATTTTCCCCTTTTTATTGGCAGGCTGAGGTCAATTATTTTTCAAGTAGACATGCTGATCTTAAACGCACTGAAGGTAGCTTTCTTTAGAGGATGCTGTCTTTCTGTTTTCGTCTTACAGCTGATCCAGGCCTGTGCCATGCAGCAACTCCATGTCTCTTATCAAACATTCCCACCACTCATTTCCAGTGATCATTATATCCTGCACCCTCCACCGCCTGTGCCACCACACCAGCCTCCACATATGACAGCCCTCGGCCAGTTTGTCCCACTCCAGCCACAGCATCCTCGTATGGTAAGTTTCTTGAGATGGCATAACTTTGATCAGAAGGAAGAAGTGGTCACTGCTCTTATTTCCCCACACCTGCATCTACTCTCGTGCAAAAACGTGTAGCATACCATCTCCCGATTTCCTAAAACTTTGGAATCAAAGAGAATACCTTGCAGCATAGAAGAAGCAGCTTGCAGATGGCCACTACCCTGTTTCCCCGAAAATAAGTCACTCCTGAAAGTAAGACATAGGAGAGGTTTCATAGAATTGCCTAATATAAGGCATCCCCCCAAAGTAAGACATAGGAGACGTTTCGTTTCGCAGCATTCCCGAACAAAACATATATAACACTACTGTCCATAAATTGCATCCCAAAACGCTGCATCAATCAGATTTAAAACACATCCAACATGCGGCTGTGTATTTGGATGCATTTTTGCTGCAGCACAGGATATAGGATACAGCAGTGATTTTCAACCTTTTTTGAGCCACGGCACATTTTTTACATTTACGAAACCCTGGGGCACATTGATCGGGGGGAGGGTGGGGGCTAAAAAAAGTTTGGATAAAAAAATTCTCTCTCTTCCTCCCTTTCGCTCTATTTCTCTCTCCCTCCCTCTTTCTCTCCCTTCCTTCTTTCTCTCTCCATCCCTCTTTCTTTCTCTTCCGTCCTTCCTCTCTTTTTTGCTCTCTTTCTCTCTCCATCCCTACCTCCCTCTATGTCTTTCTCTCTCCTTCCCTCCCTCTCTTTTTCTCTCTCTTTCTCTCTTTCTTGCTTTCTCTCTCTCTTGTTCTCTTTCTCTCTCTTGCTTTCTTTCTCTCTCTCTCTCTTGCTTTCTTTCTCTCTCTGAGCTTCGCGGCACACCTGACCATGTCTGCGGCACACTGGTTGAAAAACACTGGGATACAGGATACAATTCAATGGAAAAAAATAAGACATTCCCTGAAAATAAGACGTAGCACATCTTTGGGAGCAAAAATTAATATAAGGCGCTATCTTATTTTTGAGGAAACAGGGTAATACCATAGTCCAGTGATGGCGAACCTTTTTGGCCTTGTGTATTGAAAGAGCATGGGCGCGCTATTGCACATGTGCAAGTGCCCTCACCCATAATTCAATGTCCAAAGAGGGCAAAAACAGTTCCCTCGCCCCCTGGAGACTCTCTAGAGGCCAGAAACGGCCTGTTTCCCAACTTCTGATGGACCCAGTAGGCTCATGTTTTGCCCTCCCCAGACTCCAAAGGCTTCCCTGGAGACGGGGGAGAGTAAAAACGCCCTCCCCACCCCAGAGGCTCTCTGGAAGCCAAAAATGCCCTCCCAGAGCCTCTGTGCGAGCCAAAAATCAGCTGGCCAGCAGACACATACACGTTGGAACTGAGCTAGGGCAACAGCTTGCGTGCCGGTAGATATGGGTCCACATGCCACCTGTGGCACCCGTGCCATAAGTTCGCCATCACTGCCATAGTAATTTTCTATCTTAAAGGACTGCAGAGTCGTTGACCTGGAGCTACTCTTGAAACTCAAACTTGAAATTGGTTCAGAATGTAAAAGCACAAATAATTATGGAAACACCTCTCCTTGACCACACCACACCATGCTTTGCAAGTTACACTGACTCCCTAAAAGCTTCTTGATGGTGTTGTCTGTAAAGCTCTTTGTGGCACAAAGCAGGGTTACTTAAGGAACTGCCTGGCTCCAGTTGTCTCTGTTTATCCTGTGAGATCCAGCTAAGTGGAAATGTTTTGGTTCCCTTCCACAAAATAGTGTCACTACTGGGGTCCAGGGATATGTTTTTATTTTTGGCACTTCTGGAACATCATTTTCCCTGAGGCTTAGATGGTCTCAGCATTTATGTATTCTCACAAGACCCTGAAAGCCTGGTTCTTCTCCTAAATGTTGGACCATACCTAGGCTCAGCCTATGCCTAATGTCAGACCATTGAATAAGATATGTGCTCCTTAGCTCCTTTGTTCTGTTGTTAGTGTTGTTACTGTTGTTAATGATACCGTCTCCTGTTATTTTGTGTTCCAGTGTATTATTTTATTTCATACTATATTCTATCTAATAATTAATTCCTTTGAATTGTAAATTGCCCAGAATCTGTCTGGTGAATTGGGTGGCCATATAAATCTAGAGGGAATGGAGCATCTCCCTTATGAAACCAGGTTGCAACGCCTTGGTCTCTTCAGCCTTGAAAGACGGTGTTTAAGGGGTGACTTGATCGAAGTGTATAAAATCAGGCACGGGATAGAAAAGGTGGATAGAGAAAAAATATTTTCTCTATCACACAATACTAGGACAAGGGGGCACTCCCTAAAGCTCATAGGTAAGAAAGTGAGGAAATATTTCTTCACCCAGAGGGTCATTGGTTTATGCAATTGGAGCAAGGCTTGAAGAAAATTGCAGACAGTTGGAGCATGAGTGGCCGTAATTTGGTTAATGAGAAAGATGAAAAAAACACGACTAGCTACAGAATAAGCCACCTTTCCTAAGGAAGATGATAATCGAAGGAGTCAGCGAAGAGTAAAAAGCAGATTTAGAAGATATTTTTCAGCCTGAAACTGAGAAGGAGCTTTCAGGTGTTAGTGCAGAAAGAAGCTGTGAGCCTTCAGAGAAGGAAGCAAGTCCTGTGGAATACAGTGGCTAATTCCTAAAGAGCAGAGAAGATTCTGGTTGGTCCTCCCAGGAAATTTTGTTGATAGCTTTTTTCTACAGATAGAGGAAGCCCTCCCCCCCAAAAATCAGCTGTTTTTGGTTCTTTCTTTCCTTTTGACCACTGGATAAAACTTAGTTGAGCAAGGAGGAACTGGGGGAGTGGAGGTCAAGACCTGTCTCCTCTCATTCCAGAGTACACCACGTAGAATAATAGACTTACATTACAAGAGAAGTCCATTCCAGTTGAGTGTTAGGAAAAGCTTCCTAGGTAGAGATTTAGACTCAATGGCCTAAATGACTTCTTCCCTGAGTCTATATATTAGTTACACAGATTAATCTTGTGGAGGTATAGTACATGGTAGCTTGTCTTATTGATGGTACGCAAGAGTTAGCCATCTTTTGGTTCCAGTTCTTACTCTTCAGACGTATTGGGGAGCAATTTCCAATGCAGACTGTGTATCTCCTTTTCCCACAGCCACTTCAGAGGATAGAAAACGAGGTAGAGCTTCGGGGTGAACAGCACTCAATGGGGGGCTTCTCGTATTCTCCTTCCCATCATACTCCTGCATTGTCTCCCTCTGTACCATTGTATCTTCCACACACACACGACCCACTTCACCAAGAACTGCCGTTTGGAGTGGTAAGTGCCATGTTAAAAGAAAAAAGCCGTTCTCTGTGGCCTCTGAACCAGGTAGAAGAGGGTGTCTTAATAAATAAAACCAAAATCTTTTTGTTTGGCAACCACAAGCGTGGTAGCAGTGTGATGATTTGTTGCTGGATCTGTTGAAGGATAGAGTAGTAGATCCTTGGAACAAACTTCCAGCAGATGTGGTAGATCAATCCACAGTAACTGAATTTAAACATGCCTGGGATAAACATATATCCATCCTAAGATAAAATACAGAAAATAGTATAAGGGCAGACTAGATGGACCATGAGGTCTTTTTCTGCCGTCAGACTTCTATGTTTCTATGTTTCTAAACTGGGTACCTCCTGCCAGGTTATATTCCAAAAAAGTAAGAGAGGGGTTTAGAAGATGCAAATGGACAGCAAGGTCTAAAGAAGGCTCAGATTTTGACTCGAGAGTACTGTATTTTTCAGACTGTAAGATGCACCAAGATTTAAAAGAGGTAAGTAAGGAAAAAAGTTTTGGTCCTCCCCGGACCCCAGAAATACTTGCAAACCTCCCAAACTCCCTGCATGCCCCCTTTTTTCTGCAAAAATGGAGGCAATTTTGCCTTCCCCAGCCCCCAACAGCATTCTGCAGGCTTTCCAAACACTCTGCATGCCCCATTTTTTGCAAAAACTGACCAGTTTTCCATCTGTTTTTGCAAAAAATGGGGCTCTTGGGGGCTGAGGAAAGGCAAAAATGTCCTCATTTTTGCAAAAAATGGACATTTTAAGTATAAAGTATTTAAGTATGAAACAGACTGACATTTCCATTCTCTTTGGGAGGGGGGTCTTATACTCTGAAAAATACGGTACTTCCCCTTGTGAGAAAAACATGGTTAGGAATAATGTTCAGGCTAAGAAAGGCAGCTGATGGAATAGAGATGATAGTTTATAGAACTAGATGAAGCATTTGAAAACCTTAGGTATAGGCAGTCTTCGACTTACAACAATTTAGTGACTGTTCAAAAGTTACCACAGTGAAAAAATGTGACTTATGATTGCTTTTCAGAGTTACAACCTTTGCAGCATCCCCCCCCCCCCCCCCAAAACCATATAATCCAAATTCAGGCGCTTGGCAGCTGGTTCATATTCATAACCATTGCTATGTCCTTAGGTCACGTGATTCCCCCCTTTTGCGATATTCAGACAAGCAAAAGTCAGTGAGGGAAGTCAGATGCATGGGTTACTAACTTTACCAGCTGCAGTGTTTCACTTAACAACTGGTGAGAAACTCACAAAACTTAAATGTCTCAATGACAGAAATTTTGAGCTCAGTTGTGATCTTAGGACTATCTGTATTCAAATAAAAGCCCGTTTGTTCTTATGTTAACCAAGTGTCTATGTGGTCTTCGGTCTGTCTTATACTCCCAAGACAAAAATGGAAAAACAAAAAGGATAGGAAAAAAGACACCCGTCCCTTCCAGAGGGGGTATGACCGGCATCCCAGTGGGTGGGCCAGTGTCCTTCCTTACAGGTAGTTCTTGAGCTGCATTCAGAAGTGTCATCCCTGCAGTCAAGCAGCGCAACATCATGTGACTGCATCGTGTAGCCATATCAGTCCCAACTATAATGGCAATCTTGGTTTGCCTTCCTAACCCCAAGACCTGATTCATCAGGTAGAAATCTGGGAGTTGCAACGAAGGATAATGAGGATGTTACAGAGGGAGGAGGGAGGCGGATGGAGACCATGTATGAACACAAGAAGAATGGGGGATGGATGGTGCGTCTGAGTGCAAGGGGATGCAGGGTGTGAGCTTAAGAAGGTGGCTGGGATTTCCCAGAGCTACTGGTGGTTTTCCTTATTGAATTCCCCATTGACTGTCCTTGTGAGAGACTGTCAGGATAGGTCACAAATAGCAAGTCTCTGCTCTGGGAATATTGTGGCGGCCAGATCCCATGTCATCTTTTGCCCCTCTCCTTGTAGCTTGCCATTTCCCAAGATTGCATAGATTTATAGTAATACTGTAATGCAGGGGTCCCCAAACTTGGCAAGTTTAAGACTTGTGTACTTCAACTCCCAGAATTCTCTAGCCAGCTTTACTGGCTGGAGAATTCTGGGAGTTGAAGTCCACAAGTCTTAAAATTGCCAAGTTTGAAGACCTCTGCTGTAATGTTTTAGATGCGAGAGGGGTAGCCAACTAAGGTCCCAGTGACAGAGAATGTGGTTTCTAGTGCTTTGCATAACTTCTTTCTGTTCTCTGTTACTAGGACAACAGGAATAAATGATGCAACATAGTAAAGAAAAAAGCAGAACATATTCCTTTTTTTTAATTTGCATATCATATCATGCTAAAGGAGCCAGATTTTCTTTGCAAACTTTTGCTTGGCTAGAATATGTTAATTCTTTTTTTTCCCCACGTGGCATGGAATGTATGCGGAGGTTACAGATTAGACAGCATTGACAAAGCTTGTGATGTCCCCACAGCCATATCCACATATGATGCCCCGGCGGCTGAATTCCCAGCGATACAGATTACAGCAACCACTGCCTCCGCCGCCACCTCCTCCACCGCCATACTACCCAAGCTTCCTGCCATACTTTCTGTGAGTATCTCTGGTAACAGGGAGGAGAACCCCGAGTCGAAAATGCTCCCTTCATTGGAATAAAGCATTGCAGAATTAAAAGCTTTGCTTTCCTTAATAGCCACTTGGGGAGCAAGGGGCCAATATAGGCCCAGCAGTATCCTCCATCACAACATCCATTTTGGTGTGCCATGGGTGCATGTGTTACTTCCCCGTCTGTTCACTGCTATCTGCTTCTTTAAAATTGCAGCTCAATGCTTCCTGTGTCGCCAACAGCTGTGGGGCCCACAATAAGTTTGGACTTGGACGTGGATGATGTAGAGATGGAAAACTATGAGGTAGGTTTGCTTCTTTGTGTTGATTGTTAGACTGGAGAAAGGGCTCTTGGTCAGAAAAATTTGGAGGTGGAGAGGCGGGTTACAACAGACTGACAAGGATATTGTTAACTCCTGAAAGACTGGGAAGGATGAAATGCTTTTCCACCAGGAGTGGAAGAATTATGAGTTCCTATCTGTTCTGGTACTCAGATTTCTTTCATTGTGACTTTTAGTACTTGCTGCTGGTAGCGAGGTGTGGAACAAGGTCTGGCTGGTAGATCTTGAGTTGTACCAATAGATCCAAGAAATTTCATGTCTGTCTGCTCTGCCCTAGAGTCCACAATTAAAGGAAAGACAGCTGAGATTATACTTAACGAGTTGCACTAGGTGGAGATTGCAATTGTGCAACGGATTCTGTTTCTGGGGCCATTTCTTATGGCAGAGGAATACAAATCTGATGGAAGGCTCATTTAATGTTAATATGGCATTGAGGACCAAGGGTGTGGCATTTTAAAAAGAGAGCAAGGAAGGCCAGACATAGATGTAAAGGATAAAACTAATTAGATTGGATGGATAATCAGAATAAAAACGAATTGTCAGTATTTTCGTAGTGTTAAACTTCAGTAAAAGTCAATTCATAGTCTCTTATTTATTCAAAGTTTTGATGGCGAAAAATTCGTCTTTCTGCCTTTCTTGACGTTACAGACCGCATAGTGAAGGGAAACTGCCCTTCCCCAGTGGGCCGACCTCTAGGAAGGCACAGAATGCCATAATTGCCACATCAGAATGAAGCAACGGAGAAATTTTTCTCTGTGAGACGGCCTCGATTGAATCAAGATCGCTCCTTTTATTGTATTTCACTTTTCCTGACATGTGGTACAGAATAACCAATTCGCGAACGCCACATACATTAAGCCATCCCCCAACTACCATTCACTCATGCGCTGTATAAGGCAACCTCTTCGTGACTTCCCTATAGATAATTAATGGAAGCTCCATTCATTGCCTTTTCCTGGATTGTGTGTTTACTGGTGATTAGCAAAGGAATGAGAGTAAGGCATATATTTCCTTATATGGAAGTTAGCTATACGTTATCTTGTATATCAAGTTAATTATTTTCCACGTGGTCATGGATTCTGCAGCTTGCTTACTCAGCCTGGACTTTGCTGCCCTTCCATAGAGGAAGAATAAGGTTTATACAGCACCCATTAGGCTAAAACATCACCCTTCAGCAATATTCTATCCCAATGTTCAGTGCCTAAGAACCTATGATTACAACAGCATAGTTTATAAAGGATTAAAGCGGCGGGGCGGTTATTCTCAGTTACAGAATCACTTGCTTTGTATTCCTTTCTTTCGTTTTGTTTTCTCTCAGGCATTACTGAATTTAGCTGAAAGATTAGGGGAGGCCAAGCCACGGGGACTCACCAAAGCAGATATTGAGCACCTTCCATCCTACCGCTTTAACCCAGAGAGCCATCAGTCCGAGCAAACCTTGTGAGTTCTCAAAGAAGCCGCTTTGCTGTGAAGTGTCTCTGTATATGCCTTGCTCTCCTTCTCCCTTACTGGTTGGATTTTTCACCCTTCCCAGGTGTGTGGTGTGCTTCAGTGACTTTGAAATCAGGCAGCTGCTGCGAGTACTGCCCTGCAACCATGAGTTCCATGCTAAGTGCATCGACAAATGGTTAAAGGTAAAATTCGCTGGTTTGACTAATCAGTCTTTAATAAAAATTGTTTGGGTCCTACCTGTCTTCTTTAGTGGGCCCAGTTGGTTTCTAAAGTGACTGTAAAGGCAAAGGCTTCCCAGGTTTCACAACATAGGTATATCCATGTCATTTTTTCCCAGCAGTGGTTTCATTAATGCAGCTACTTCCACTTTCTAGAATGTGAATAACTGATTATATGCAGTGTATAAAACGTTGTATATCCCACAGGATTAGTGGTCTTCAGGTCCCGTCAGCTAAACAGTGTCAGCTGGTGGGTTCGCAGGGGAAAGCCCTCTCTGTGGTTGCCCCAACTTTTTGGAATCAGCTACCTCCTAAGATCCACTCTGCCCCCACCTTATTGGCCTGCTGTAAAGACTGGCTTTTCCAACAGGCCTGGGGCCATTGACCTCGGGGAGGTTACTAATAAGGTTGCCCCACAAATCTAATTAATAATAATAATAATAATAATAATAATAATAATAATAATAATACAGTGGTACCTCATCTTACGAACGCCTCTTCTAACGAACTTTTCAAGATACGAACCCGGTGTTTAAGATTTTTTTGCCTCTTCCGAACTATTTTCACCTTACGAACCCAAGCAGCTGCTGCTGGGATGAAGGGGTTTCTTTTTTCCCCCTTTTTTGAAGAAAGAAAAGGGAGGGGCAGCTTGGAGGAGTAAAGATTTTGCATGCTTGCAAAGGCACTGAAACGGTATCTTTTTAAGAAAGAAAGGGGAGGGGCAGCTTGGAGGAGTAAAGATTTTGCATGCTTGCAAAGGCACTGAAACGGTGTCTTTTGAAGAAAGAAAAGGGAGGGGCGCCCCCCTTGCCTTTCTTCCTTCCCACTCACCCTTTAGCCTAGCCTTGCTTCTTCCACCCGCCCCCTTTAGCTGCTCCTCCCTACCCTCTGTTCGCCTCCCTTCTAAAGTTTGGGATTTTCCGGAAGGATTTGCACACATTATTTGCTTTTACATTGATTCCTATGGGAAACATTGTTTCATCTTACGAACTTTTCACCTTACGAACCTCCTCCTGGAACCAATTAAGTTCGTATGATGAGGTACCACTGTATAATGAATGGATGGATGGCTGCAATTATTTTAAATTGAAATGTTTTTATATTGATCCATGTTTATTTTTGTTGTGAGCCACCCTGATTGATTGGTTGGTTGATTGATTGATTGATTGATTGATTGATTGATTAGCAGTCTCAACTTCTCTCCAAAGGTGGATGGGTGGGAGCAAAGCTTAATTGGATAGACTAGAGCTTAGAAGGGCAATATGAAAAATTTTCCAGAATGAAGACAGTAATCTCTTTGATATTGTTGGCAATAAAAGCACATAGTCATATCAAGGCAGTCAACAGAAGAACTCTGCAATAAGGCTAATTTGGTATCTGAACAAAGAGGAGACAGCTGGAGATAGCTTTTAAAGCACTTAGAGGAGCCTTTAATTATTCCAGGGCAGGTCATTCATTCTCATTCCAGTGTATTGCAAAGCTCACCTCTTTTCAATGCATTGCACAGTCACATTGCACATTACTAGACAAGACTATTTTCTTCTGATGGAATCTGATTGTGCTGCTAGCTTCATTACATGACCATCAGCTGAATTCTTAAATATCTGCAGTTCACCCTTCATTGTCATTTTCCCTTCACTAATAAAAACTCCAAATCCTTTCACTTTTCTTGCGCTCATTCTTATTTTTCTCCTCTGTGATTCCCTTTCATAGAGTGAATAAAAAAATTACACAGATTGCTCCAAATGCAATAATTTAACAACTTAAATTGGAAAGTTCCTAACTGGTCACGGCTGTTGCAGTGGCCCCCCCTGGTCATATGAGTAAAATGTGGGTGTTTGGCTGCCTACTTGTGCTTACAACCCCAGCATTCGCTCCACCTACCTATCCTCCCCTCCGTTTCTGCCCTTTGTCTGCTGGGCCCGCTGCCATTGTGACCTGCCTCTGCTGCTGAGGTGCAGCTAACCAATGACAATGCAGCTTCTGACTCCTGATGAGGCCTTGAGCTTCTGCAGGATGACCAGAAGGGCAAAGACCGGAGGGATATTTAATTTAATTTAATTTATTAAATTTATAAGCCGCTCAACTCCTTCCGGACTTGGATATAGAAAGATAGAAACATAGAAGATTGACAGCAGAAAAAGACCTCATGGTCCATCTAGTCTGCCCTTATACTATTTCCTGTATTTTATCTTAGGATGGATATATGTTTATCCCAGGCATGTTTACATTCAGTTACTGTGGATTTACCAACCATGTCTGCTGGAAATTTGTTCCAAGCATCTACTGCTCTTTCAGTAAAATAATATTTCTCACGTTGCTTCTGATCTTTCCCCCAACTAACCTCAGATTGTGCCCCCTTGTTCTTGTGTTCACTTTCCTATTAAAAAACACTTCCCTCCTGAACCTTATTTAAACCTTTAACATATTTAAATGTTTCGATCATGTGCCCTCTTTCCCTTCTGTCCTCCAGACTATACAGATTGAGTTCATTAAGTCTTTCCTGATACATTTTATACTTAAGACCTTCCACCATTTTTGTAGCCCGTCTTTGGACCCATTCAATTTTATCAATATCTTTTTGTAGGTGAGGTCTCCAGAACTGAACACAGTATTCCAAATGTGGTCTCACCAGCGCTCTATACAACGGGATCACAATCTCCCTCTTCCTGCTTGTTATATCTCTAGCTATGCAGCCAAGCCTTCTACTTGCTTTCCCTATTGCCTGACTGCACTGTTCACCCATTTTGAGATTGTCAGAAATCACTACCCCAAATCCTTCTCTTCTGAAGTTTTTGCAAGCACAGAACTGCCAATACAATACTTAGATTGAGGATTCCTTTTGCCCAAGTACATTATTTTACATTTGGAAACATTAAACTGCAGTTTCCATTTCTTTGACCACTTATCTAGTAAAGCTAAATCATTACAGATGCCTCCAGGAATATCAACCCTATTGCACATTTTAGAGTCATCGGCAAATAGACAAACCTTCCCTACCAAATCTCCCCCTGTGTCACTCACAAACATATTAAAAAGAATAGGACCCAGAACAGACCCTTGTGGCACACCGCTTGTAACCGCTTGTAATATAGGTGGGTGGAGATAGATGAAGGGGAGGCAATTATGGTATGGCAATGGAGCATCGTCTTCCAAAGGGAATTTGCCAGGCACAACTAGGGAATTACAGTAGGTCAGCACTGGAAGTTTGTATAGAGTAGAAAGACGCATGAGATCCTCACCTAATAACACTACAATCCTCATTTCATGACCGCAATTACAAATATTGGAACGGCCATTGCTAAGTGGCGTATGATGTTTCACAACCACTTTGCTTAGCAACAGAAATTCCGGTCCCAATAAAGGCCAGTGACTATCGATGCATACAATACACAATTCTTTTTGAGTATCAGCACCAGTTCGATGATACGAATTGAATTCATTCATTGCAGATTGAATACTTTGATAAAAACGCTCTTGGGTTGCTTATTGAATGGCTTGGGCTTTGTGACTTTCTCTTACCGAATAGGGGTGTGACTGCATTTCAGTTTAGTCATTCTGAAACGGGCCGCCCTCAAAAGCAGGGAAGT
The DNA here is from genome assembly GCF_031021105.1 of Erythrolamprus reginae. Taxonomy (NCBI): domain Eukaryota; kingdom Metazoa; phylum Chordata; class Lepidosauria; order Squamata; family Dipsadidae; genus Erythrolamprus; species Erythrolamprus reginae. Next base: position 101,053,266 of record NC_091951.1, read on the forward strand.
CCTTTGAGTAGACGTCCCATCCCCGAAGTCATGCCTTTCTCATTGATCGTTGCAGGCAAACCGCACATGCCCCATCTGCCGAGCAGATGCTTCAGAAGTGCACCGGGAGGCCGAATGAGGTTCGTCAATGCACTGCTGCACAAATTTTAACTCCAGGATACGGACCTTGGACCAGAGGCACGGGCCAGCCTGTACGCTTAGCCTCTGGGGCCTCTCCTGGGATGCGGTGAGAATATAAGCAATGTATGACACCCCCTCCCCCTCACCCCATGGCATGGACTGGGCCTGGTGGTTGAGCCAGCTCTGCGGTGTCATGCTTTGTAGGGGGAGGCATCCCCACCTGCTCTGCACTCCAAAGACTCGCCATCCTTGCACCATTGTTTTCCAGCTGTTTGCATTCCTTCTCGGTTTGGGGTTTGTTTGTTTTTTGTTTTTCCCCCTTTCCTAATTTGGTTTTGTGGCTGTCCGGCCTAGATTTTTAATCCGAATTCATTCCTTTCTGGCAGAGCCAGACTTGGGGGCCTTGAAAGCAGAACAGCTCCAAGGGAGAGAGGGGAAGAAGTGCCTGCTTCAACCCCCACCACCTGCTTGCCTAGAATAATGCAGTGTTGCAAGACAGTAGGGGGGGGGGGGAGTTTGTTGGTTGCAACACTGATGTAAGCCACTTGAGGCCTTGCCAAAGAAACATCTGTGGCTGTCTCCACGCTAATCATGGCCCACTGGCCCAGGACCACCCTGTGTTTTCCTCCCCTGCACATGCACAGAATAAGTCCCACCAGCGTCTCAGACTCTCCCTCCCTTTGCATGCCTGCAATGTTGGGTGGAGTTTCAGGGTTGTTCTCACAAGTTGCACAGTGAGGTAAAGAAAAAAAAAATGGGCCTAAACTTAAGTCCAGCAATATTCTGCTGCAAGGCAGTTTTGGGGGGAAAGACCCATTTTCCCCCCCCTCAGAAAGCTCGAAAGAGAGGAGGAGTATGCAAGTGAAAATCCCTACAATAAAACAGCCGGCTCTGTTTGTTACATACTTAATGAAATGAAGGCTTGTGGCTTGTGTTTTGAGATACAGAATCATATAATAATTGACGTGTCTTCCTTTTTATTTTCCCCTTTCACACTCAAGACTCCTGATAATTGTCCTAATAATACATTTGGGTTGCTATTCCTTCTCGGCACCCATTTCCAGGAAACACCTCTCCCTCCATCAAGTTTTTGAGTATCCCCTGCAAACTGCCTGCCTGTGCTCTTGCTCCCCTGGTGTAGGGGAGGGAGGGATACTCGGCAGACTGAGGCAAAATATTTACACTCCCCTCCCTCAGTTCTCTGTCCTGACTCCTGGCTAAGCCCTGAGAGTTGTCGGGCAGCTCCAGAGGACTCAGTGACTGGATCCTGGGCAGAGAGAACAGGCAGGAATTATTTTTTAACTATTATTTACCCTTGCACTAGCTGTCATGGAGGAAGCCTTTCTGGTGGTCATTCCTCACTCCCGAGTGCTGCACGTCGGCATTCGCAGAGCCGGGGAGGCCTTTCCATCCTACCTTTTTCAGTCTCTTCCCTTCAGCAAACGTCCCTTCTTTTCACGTTCGGCCTACTGATGCTCATCGCAATGAGCTTTTCTGTATGGCCTGATGCTTGTGCGCTCGGTCAGGAACTATGTGTGCCTTCTTGCGTCTGCACACACACACAACACACACACACACACACACACACACTCCTACCTAAATACCTGCTGATTTGAAGCAAGAATAGCAACCAACCTGCCACCCTGTTACAGAAACCTGTTATCGTAAAAAGTAATAAATTTTAAAAAAAAATGTTTTGCATGATTATGCCATGGAATTAAGAGAGAAGCCCTCGCCGTTTAGTTGGTTTGTGTCTGAAGCCTGGAAGAATCAAGAGAAGATGATTTTTAAAAAAAATCTAATGTAAATGTTCACAAATTATGCATGCATGTTATGACCAGCTTGGAACTTGGTATTGGCTATCTCTCTAGCCAGCTGTGGGGTGATGGGGGTGGGTGGGAATTGAGGGGGTTCTTTGTGCTCAGCTGATTACTGCCATGCACTGTACTGCACATGTCCGCAACGCCTCACAAGGACCGTTAACGCTTTTCAGGGCATTTCTCTCCCCTCCCTCCCCCTCCAAACGAGAGATTGGTTTGAAACCAGGTTGGGTTAGGAGGCAGCATGTTTTTAGTACAGGGCCAGTTTGGTGTAGTGGTTAAGGCATCTGGCTAGGAACTGGGAGACTGTGAGTTCTGGTCCTGCTTTATGTACAAAGCCGGGTTGGCGACCTTGGGCCAGTCTTACTCCTCAGTCCAATGGCAAACAACTTCCGAAATCTTACCGAGAAAACTAGAGGGCCTTGTCCAGCCATTCGTCAGGAATCCACACTGACTTAAAGATGCACGCACATAACATACACAGATGGTTTTAGTGGATTTAATTCGAGGTGGAGTTCCGAGGCTTAGGGGCATTTAATAGCTGCCTTGGAAGGAGGACTCTGGCAGGGTCACTTTCTCCTTCGTGGTGCTGCAGAAGTAGGAGAAAAGAGACCTGCTGACCACTCCTTCCTTCCTTCCTTCCTTGCTTGGTTTATCTTGTCCTGCGTCAACCAGGGTAAGTTTGGCAGTGTCATAAATCCGCCTCTGCCCACCCACAGTGGTTTATTTGTGCTACCTTTTCAGTTTGATGGCATCTTCTGCCCTCCCTCAGTCCCACTCCTCCAAACACTAGACCCAGGGTGATGGTTAGATCTCAACTCTTTCCCTTCAAAATGGAGGCAACAGATCGGAACAGGACTGCAAGGGAGCCTAAGGCCAGGAGGCAAGGCCCTGAGCCTTTCTGCCATCTTCTTTGGGCGCTGACATCCAATTGGTAAGAGGGCCTGATGAATATATGCAGCAGCTAAGCAGGGCTCTTCTTGGGGGCCATGTGAATGCAAGGGAGCAGTAATAAATAGATCAGGCAGTGTGATATCCCACAAAGTCTGAAGAGGGCTTAGTCAGCCAAGAACAAAGAAGGGATAGTTAAGGAGAAGAGCAGCTTCTGTATCCACTTTTCCCACTGAAGATGGATAGTGACCGGAGCGGGCATGGCTTTGGTGCCATGTAGTTGTCATTTTTTTATTTTCCTGCACATGCCAGATCTCAGCAATATATTTACCTCTAAAAGTAGGAGAAAAACTTTGGGACGCAGCTGTAGCCTTTTGCCACTTGTCCCGATAGCCATGTCTGGTGAGGCAACCACTTTCTTCGCCAGCAGTTGTTGCGATTTTCCCCCCGCCACCCAGCTGAGGAGAGGCGATCCCCAGGGTGCAAAGGAGGAGGACAATGAGAAGGAGGCGCGCAAAGTTTAGTTTTGTGGCTTCTTTTGTTGTAAGTGACAATGCTAGTGCTTCATAATGCAGCTGACTTGCAACCATATGTTTAATGACCATTTGAAATTATGACAGAGCTGGAAAAAAATGGGGGCTTTATGACACAGGTCCTCATGCTCAGTGACTTGTACCCAAGCCGTATGCTTGGCAATCAGCACATATTTGCGATGGTTGCAATGTTCCTTGTAACCTTCCCAGCGGGCTTCCGACAAGCAAAATCAATGGAGAAAGCCAGATTCACTTAATGACAATGGCAAAAAAAAAAAAAAAAAGGTAGCAAAAGCAGGTGTGACTCAGTGACCTCATTGCTTAGCAACTGGAAGTTAGCCCCAATTATGGTCATAAATCAAGGGCTGCTGTAAAAGATCCTCAGACCTTTAGTTCCTGCAAAGATGCCACAAGGCAGGACGGATGGACCGGCAGCCCTTGATTGGAAAGTAGCAGCTGGCTTGCAGATTGATCAGTGAATGAGAAGCTCTGGGCAGGTCCCAGGTTTTTAGTTTTTATTTTTTTCTTCTTGACTAACAATCAATTGTTTCCATTTGTTAAGAATGATCAGTGCTACATTTTAGAAGTCTCTCTCTGCTCCTGCTCTGCTCACCCCACTTAACGTTGGGGGGGGGGGGGTGCAAGTTACTCTTGGGTAGTAGCCCCGATAATGAATTTCCTCTTTCCCCTCCTCCTCTTCCGAGGGGGAGACCAGCTGCAGTGGGACATCTAAGCCAGGTCTTGGCCCGGGCACAGGCAATCACCGAGAAACGGGCCGCTTGCCATCCTCTCCAACTGCACAGACACCAGCAGCTTCTTCCCGGTCCTCCCGCGATGGATGTGTCACGCCGCCCCCTCTCTCCTGCCATGTCAAGCCAGTGCCTTGTGTCAGACCCACCTCTTCCCCCCACCAGCCTTTCCCCTCGTTTCACAGCTTTTGAAGGGAGAGAGAGAGAGGGAACCAACCCCTTATTCCATGTGATAACAAATAACCAAAGGTCTTTACTGTATATATCTATATTAAAAAGTTGAAACAAACAAACACGGGAGGTGTTTCTATATTTATAGCCAATCAGAAATAGTGCCGATGCCCATCTCTCTGTGTCAGTGTCTCTTCTCCTCCTCCTCTTCCCCCCCTCCCTCCGCTGTCTTTTCAGAGAGGTTTATTTGGGGCTGGGGAGGGAAGGAAAAAGCCTTACGGTTCTTCTGACGGTGACTCGAAAGCTCACAGCTCGTGTGCTGCAGAATTTATTCCAAGGAGCAGCTAAAAGTTATCATGAAAAAAAAAATAACAAAAACAAAAAAATATTACTAAAACAATTTATTTAGGATGTTTGTGATTGCTGATTGCGCTGTAGATGCCACTGTTTACCAATGATTTCCTGTGGTGGGATAGTGGGCTGTTTACTGTTCTTTTATACCAGTCCCGTGCCCTCCAGAAGGATCGCTCAGCTTCACCCTACAAGGAGACGGGCCTCCCTGTAGGGCACCAGGGCATTTGTTCTGTGTTAGAAAGTTTATATATATATATATTATATATATATTATAAATATATATATATAATTTTTTTTTGCTCTGTTACTTGCACATTTACAGTTACCTCATTTTTCCCATGTATGTATTTGGAAAAAAAAAGGCTAATATATAGAGAAGAAAAAAAAATATCTTAAATCTCTAAAGTGTTTCCTTTGTTTTATTTCCATTCCATTGGAATCATATTGGTTTGTAGCATTTAACATAACTAGTATGTTGTATTATATATGTGTATTATACTGATTGAAATTTTTAACAGATTTGTACTTTTTTTAAAATGAAAGTTGCTAGTTCTGCTTGACCAAGTAGTGCAATCATTATTTTTTTTAATGTTGTGGCTGATTTTGAGAGGGATATTCACTAATAAATGTATGATGTATACCAAAGAGGGCAGAGTGGTCTCTTCTTTTGGCAAAGACAATGTTCACAGAAAGGAATATTTGCCCCACATACTGTGCAAACACACAAACAGCTTAAATTGGTTGGAATATCTGGTTTATCCAAAGAGCTGAGAATGAATAATTGTATAATAATCTGAACATGAAGCTCAAATAGTTAAGATTTTTAATAGTGATTGTGGATGCAGTAATTATGAAGCATATATCATACTTTTCACACTAAGATGCTGTGGACCATAAAACGCACATTAGCTTTAGAGGAGGATAATTGGGGGGGCGGGGGCGGGGGGGCTGCCTCTGCCTCACCGCATCCATCCAGTATTTACACCCAGGTTTTCATCCTGGTTTTTTGGGGTGGAGGGTGGGGTAAAAAGGTCTGAAAAATACAGTAACCTTTTTGCCTCACAAACACAGCCAGCTGTTCAATAGTGGAACAGCTTGTGTTGAGAATTGTATGAAGATTTCTACACTGAATAACAGCTCGGCTAAAAGAACTCCAAGGGCCCTTCCAGTCCTGGTTTCTCTGATTGAATTAAATATCTTCTTCAGACCAACATTTTAGGAATGATATGGTGAGTGTCCTTAGTCCAGCCTTCTTAGCGGTGCTTGTTTTTAAAAGCTGCTATTTTAGCTGCTCAGAGAGGGCACATCCATTTCTCAAATCTTATGATTTTCAGTCATTAACACTATTAAAACGGGATTCAATCAGGAGTAAAACATTTGAATTGGGTACAAGTTAATCAATAGAAACCTTATCAGTGTCCTGGCAAATGATTAATATGAGTTAGGCCAGAAATTTTTTTGGTTGATCTAATATCAATATTGTTCATAAATACAAATTGGCCAGGATTTTATTTTAGCACAATGATGAGTGTCTGTGTGTGAATATTATTCTCTTTTATACTTTTAATCTGTAAGGAAAAAAGATTTTGGCTCCTTTAGTGAAAAAGCCCACGAGTGTGGTTTTGCCTTTTTGTTTTCTCACCAGGAAAGTACCTACGTTTACACAATTCATCCAAGGGCATGGGGTGAGGTATCATCAATATGCGGATGATACCCAATTGTACATCTCCACCCCATGTCCAGTCAACGAAGCAGTGGAAGTGATGTGCCGGTGCCTGGAGGCTGTTGGGGACTGGATGGGTGTCAACAAACTCAAACTCAACCCAGACAAGACGGAGTGGCTGTGGGTATTGCCTCCCAAGGACAATTCCATCTGTCCGTCCATTACCCTGGGGGGGGGGGACTATTGACCTCAGAGAGGGTTCGCAACTTGGGCATCCTCCTTGATCCACAGCTGACATTGGAACATCATCTTTCGGCTGTGGCCAGGAGGGCGTTTGCCCAGGTTCGCCTGGTGCACCAGTTGCGGCCCTATTTGGACAGGGAGTCATTGCTCACAATCACTCATGCCCTTATCACCTCGAGGTTCGATTACTGCAACGCTCTCTACATGGTGCTACCTTTGAAAAGTGTTCGGAAACTTCAGATCGTGCAGAACACAGCCGCGAGAGCCATCGTGGGGCTTCCCAGATTCGCCCACGTATCTACAACACTCTGTGGCCTGCATTAGTTGCCGATCAGTTTCCGGTCACAATTCAAAGTGTTGGTCATGACCTTTAAAACCCTACATGGCATTGGACCAGAATACTTCCGGAACCGCCTGCTACCGCACGAATCCCAGCGGCCGATAAGGTCCCACAGAGTTGGCCTTCTCCGGGTCCCATCGACTAAACAATGTCGTCTGGCGGGCCCCAGGGGAAGAGCCTTCTCTGTGGCGGCCCCGGCCCTCTGGAATCAACTCCCCCCGGAGATTAGAACTGCTCCCACCCTCCTGGTCTTCCGTAAACTACTTAAGACCCACTTATACCGCCAGGCATGGAGGATTTGAGACACCTTTCCCCCAGGCTTATTATAATTTATGTTTGGTATGAATGTGCTGTTTGGTTTTTAATTATGATAGGGTTTTTAGTTTTTTCTTAATATTAGATTTGTGCCTATATATATTGTTTTATCGTTTGTTGTGAGCCACCCCGAGTCTTCGGAGAGAGGCGGCATACAAATCTAATAAATTATTATTATTATTAATTATTAATTCAAACTCTTCGTAGGTTATGAACCTCTGAGGAGGTTCTTAAAAGTTTACCTCAGTTTTATGGACAAATGTTTACATCAAAGCACAGCCATTTATTTGCCTTTGTTATGTCAGGATTACCAGAAGACTGGAAACTAGATCTAGATTCAAGAAAATTTAAGACAACTTGTAAGGTTTTAACTCTACTGTGCACATGCTGCCAATAAAAACAGATTATATCCAGATGCCTCCTTTCTGATACTTAGAATAGGATTCTTTATTGGCCAAGTGTGATTGGACACACAAGGAATTTGTCTTGGTGCATATGCCCTCAGTGTACATAAAAAATATATAAATTTGTCAAGAATCATGAGGTACAACACTTAATTATCATAGGGGTCAAATAAGCAATGTTCTAAGTCCTCAATGCTATTTTCATGTTTGAGAGATACTGAGCAAATGAAGCCATTTTTTGCTCAAGGTACAATACTGTTCTTGGTAGCTCCTAAAATAGGTAAGATTTTAGAAGCATATACTAGTGGCTCCAAAGAAGCCTACTGCTAGGCTTTTTCTGTAGTGAAATGGTGGCATACAGTGATACATGCAAGGCAATGCAAGTCAATTGCAGTAAGACTTCTGGAAGTGAACCTTTTTTTTTGCTTGGGCGCCAAGAGAGCCCATGCATGTGTCCATACCCATAATGCAATGCCCTCCCGTGCATGTGCACACACACCCTGTGTTGGGCACATACGCACAGGCCTCACTAAAGCTTCCAGACTCCCTGTAGGCATGTTGTGCCATTTTTCACCCTCCCCAGACTTTAGGAAAGCCTCGAGCCTAGGAGGGCACTGGGCCCGTTTTTCACTCCCGCTTTCCTGAAGCCTGAGGAGGGTGAAAACTGCCTCCTCCGACCTTCCAGGTCGAAAATCAGCTGGACAGCATGCACAGGCACACGAGCTGACAACGCCTCATGTGCCCTCAGTTATGACTCCATGCGCCACTTTTGCTACACATGCCATAGGTTTGCCATCGCAGACCTAGTCCCTTAAAGCTGGGGTCTCCAACATTTTGGACCTCAGGGATCACCAAATTCATAATTTTAAATCCTGTGGACCATTGGGGGGGGGGGAGGGGGAAGCACAGTTGTCTTTCAGGCCTACCAGTGTGCTTCTGTGAGGGCTCCAGGTGGGAGGCCCAAGAGAAAGTGCCTGATCCAGGCACCCAGCCTGGAAACCTCTTTTGTGTTCCTTCTTTCAAGAAGTTTGATCAATCTGAATGAAGATGGGCAGTCTGATGATGGCTTGCTGATGGTGGGAAAGTCAGTCCCCTAAATATCCCGGAACTGTAGACCCTTCCCCTTTTCTTTCCTACTTTCCTCCTCTCTTGTTCCATTCCTTTCCTCTCCTCTTCTTTTCCCTCCACCTTCCTTCTTTCCCTCTCTCCTTTTCCTTTCCTCCCCTCTCTTCCCTTTCTTACACCAGGAGCTGCTCCTCAATTCATGCCATTTGGGGCTCAGAGCAATGAACTGCGTCCGGGAAGCACTACAGCATCGAGAAACAGCCTGAGTTAACCCTAGCTTTGCTGTCCATTGCAGATACTAGGTTGGCCCCCTGCAAATTTTCGTCTCTTGAGGAGCCCAGCCGAAGTTTCCTGCGCCGCTTCAGTGACAGATGAGTTTGCAGGGGGTCGATCTAGCATCTGCAGTGGACAGCCAAATTAAGGTTGACCCGGGGTGCTTCTCTCCACTAACAGGCAACCAAGCTAACTGCCTGAAGGACCCCAACCTATCTCTGGGAGTCTAAGCACAGGGATTTTGGCAAGGTTTATTGAGAGTACTGCAAAGATTTCTCTGCAGACCACCATATTTTTGTCACGGAGAAAATATCCCTGTATTTTCTAGACTTCCATATGAAAAAAAATGACTTTAACCAGTAAATTCATAGAAGTCAATCCAAGCAGTCACTTCTTTTGTCAGGATCACAGAATCCAGGAGAGAGAGGAGATCCAAACTATTACTTCCAAATCATTTTAAGTACAGTAGTACCTCTACTTAAGAATGCCTCTCATTAAGAACTTTCCTAGATAGGAACTGGGTGTTCAAGATTTTTTTGCCCCTTCTTAAGAACCATTTTCTACTTATGAACCCGAGCCTGGAAAAATTTCCCAGGAAATTTGAGAGCGGCACAAAGGCCCAGACAGTTTCCTGCCATTCCCCCTGGGTTTCTCTCTCTGGCGCAGTGTATGAGGCAGCCTCGAGCCGGGTGTATGGGAGGCGCGTGCTCTTCCTCACCGCCTCAGATTCCCTTTTTAAAAAAAAAAAAAAACCCAAAACCTTAAAGTTTTGGATTTTTTTTATTCCTCTCACCTCACCTTCTTCCTTTGGCAGCGACTGTCGTTCTCCTCTTCGTCCTCCCACCCAAATTCCAAGCTTTTATTTCTTTCCTAATGGGTTTGCACACATCATTTGCTTTTACATTGATTCCTATGGGAAAAATTGCTTCTACTTACAAATTTTTCTATTTAAGAACCTGGTCATGGAACGAATTAAGTTCTTAAGTAGAGGTACCATTGTATTCACAGTCCTAGTGTTGCTGCTCTCTATTCCTTTACAAGTATCATTTGATAACAAACTGACCTTTAAGGATAGCTTTGAAAGAAAAATTAGTCATTTCGTTCCAAGAAAATGTTAGCTGTAGTTATTTCATATGCCTCCCACAAAAGCCTCTACAAATATATACATATGAGCTTGAAAAGCAATTAAATCTTTCACAACCACATCCTTTAATATCACCAAATAGTACTGGATCTAATTGCAAAATCCAGACGACCACTAAGTGACAATAAAATGCTCTGCTGCTATCTATTGGTCATCTAGATTCCTGCAGTAGGGTTTTGGATATCCTAAAATTAGCATTATCCTTAAATACAAATGGGAACTCATAGGTTTTTGGTTCCTAAATGTCTGCTTGTTTGGGAGATAAAATTTGTAATAGATACAGCACATTACGTGGTAATTACAAGACGCAGTTTACTAACGTTTATACTTTCTAGAAAGACTGCACTTTCCCCCTTAAAATAATATAAGACTATGATGGCACATGGAGCCATGTCTCAGGGCATGCAAGGCGGTACCCTATGTCAGCTCCAACATGCACACTGGCCAGCTGATTTTTGGCCTTCCAGATGGCAGTCTCTTGAAGCCTGGGGATGTCAAAAAATGGCCCAACGGGTCTATATGAAATCTGGAGGCTTCAGTAAGGCCTGTGCACATGTGCATCAAGGCAGCACAGGTATGGGGTGGGGGTTGTTGTGTGCACATGCACGGGAAGGGGGCAAAAAACCACACTGAAACACGGGTGCACCTGTCTCCGCGCATGATTTTGCTACCTGCACAGGTGCAGTAGCATAATTGCGCTGGACTCCACTAGCACTCAGAGACACGGGCGAGCACACATCACTATTCCACCTTCCACCTCTGCTGATGTCGCTTTGTGTTAATCCATCTTGGCGGATCCCAATGAGTCTTTGCTAAGCCAGGGATCGTTGGTGCACCCAGATCTGACGTGGTACCAACTGACCAGATTTAACCCTCCCTACAGACAAAACAGCTTTGGTACATCTCATACTTGGATGTTGATTCCACCCACTATGGAGAATGGGTGTTCGTCCTCACCCAATACATCTCTTCTCATGTCCAATCCCACCCAAAGTCGTTCTGGTCAGCAAATTGTGGTCTATTCTGTTGCACTGTTCTGTTATTTTCTCTTGACTGACTTTGGGGGTACCCATGCCATGTCTGAACAGTCATCCCATACTTGTTGGCTATACCCTATGAGGTGTATCAGGTGTGGTCCAAAACTCATTCTCACACAGCCTCGATAAAAATAGGATGTGCTTTCAAGGATAGGTGTTGGCATGTCATCCAAAATGTTTCTGTATGTGTCATAGGTTCGCTCTCACTGGACTAGACTTTATAGAAAAGGGCTCACTGAGAGGAAATAAACGTACCTATGATTGCTGTTTAAAAGACAGAAAATTATTCCTTTTTCTTTTCATTTGGGGGCTTTTATTTCTTTTCTGATTTCTTTTCCTTATTTTTTTCCCTCTTCTATCCAAGGTTTGTATTGCTTTTTTATTTTGTGAAAAATTATTTAATAAAAAAAAGTAGGGGACAGCAACAGCAGGCAAGGCAAATGAGAAAGCTAGAGAGATATCAGGGCCTAGAGGAGGAAGTGGAGAGGATGTGGAAAGTAAAGGCCAAAGTGGTCAGTGGTGGCAGGAACACTTGAGGGCGTGACTCCTAAGCTGGGAGAGTGGCTCCCAACAGATTCCAGGATCATCATCATCAGAGCTTTCTCTGTCTAGAATAGTGCGGTGCTGTGAACAGCTAAGATACTGTACGGAGGCCCCAAACTCCCAGGCCTCTGGTAGAGGATCTGAGATTGAGGAAGATGCATATCATCCACAGGGGTAAGAAGGGAACCTTTAAAAAATAGAATAAAATAAAATGGCTCACCCACGCTGTACTGCACTGGTGTTCTACCCAAATACTCAACATTCCCATGAAGCATAAAATCCCCAGCTGAGAATGTTACACTTTCAATCTTGAGCAGTAGGTTAATCACCAGTTAGTCTGTGACTATCATCAGATCCCTTAATGCATATGGAGGAAAATGTGTATATGTGCATATATATCATCATTAAGGTCACCCAAACTCACTACATATATGCATACACAATTCAGAGAGCAAGTTCCTACTTCATAGGTTTCCTTTTAATTCCAAGTTATTCAACAGCTTTCCCTTTTTAATTGCTGGTAAAACATAGACGATTAGTGGACTTCTGCTTCTGTCCAAATCAAACAAAACATAGAGGGAAAGCCAAGTATGGCAAATGAAAATACTGCATGAGTTCATGCCTGATTCCATGCTAACCCTTACAGGAAACAATATTATTTGCAAGTTAACATAGAAGCAAGAAGACAGAAGGGCTTTCTCAAGAAGAGATACAAGAACCTAGTGGGTTTTACGAGCAAGATTTGTACCTTTAAACAAAAAACTACAGTCCAAAAGGATTCTCAAATCAATTAGTTAGCTGAAAGATCAAGAGAAAAGGGTTTTCTGATCACAGGAGCCCAAATTGTGAGATAGAATTGACTTAATCTCCCACCTCTTAGGATTCATAATTGACTTAATCCCTCAACTCCACACTTGGATTCAGAAGAACTCATCTGTATAAGAGTCAAAAGTTGATTTCTTTGATTGCCCTTTTTCTCTGAATCCTACTGTTACTACATGTGTTGTTTAGAAGTTGGCAACTTGAAGAGAATTTGGAGAAATTTGCCAGCCAACTCCATTCCTCTATTGGGAAACCCAACTTTGAGGCTACAACCATAATAAAAAGATCGGTCTGCATGAACTGGTACTATAAAATTCAGAGGTACCAACCACAATGTTCATCATCCCTGCAGCCTTTTAGGTCGCTGTAGCACCTATCAACATTGACAAATGACCTTACTACTCACCTGGCTCAGCAAAGATTATGAGTCCATGCTTCAATGCTGGTTTTTCTATATTTTTCAGTCACCACTGCAGAGTCATCGGATTAAATTGCAAACGTCTTACACTAGCACAGAAAAAGGCTCATCCCAAATGGAGTGAGGCTGTGTTAAAGTCAAAAAGAGTGTCAGTTCCAGACGGATGCTCTACTACCGTTGTTGGTCTGCACATGGTTGGGACAAGGCATTATGTCAGACTGGTACATTTGGGCTGGGTATTGAAGAGGCAGTAAGACACTGACAGGTGTTAGCACAGGCACACTAGAGGCAGAGTTTATTACACTATGCAGCTAACAACCCTGGAGAAAAAAAAACCCTCTGCTGTTATCAACAGCTCCATATTTAAGTGGAAAAAAATCATTGTTAACCCATTCTCCTTTGGTCATTACAAAGCAAAAGATATATTTAAGGTATTTTTTACAGAGTGAGAAGCTGGAAGAAAATAACCTTCTATCTGACTCTCCCCGATGGGGGGGGGCAGATCTCAACCTGGCTCACAGGTACGTTTCTTTAGCTGTCAAAAGCAGCAAAACGTCAAATTTTCTAATGTCAAAATGATGGTGTAAATTATTTCCAATAAAAGCAGCGTTTACCAAAGGCTGCCATTTCTGACCCTCTCGGGACGCCAATTGTGGCTGCTCCCATCCGCCCTCTCAAGGTCAAAGGGGCCGAGTGTGTGCGAGTGTGCAGTTTTGCCTGCCAGTTGCAGTCACATGACATGGCTGGCCAGGCCATGTAGTCTCTGATCCCTCATTTGTATGCAGCAGTCTTTAAAAAAAATATTGTATTATAATAGGAATTTCTCTTTCCATCTCTGTATTTTGGGTAAATGTCAATCGTCCGTGAGGTCTTGCACAAAGAGAACTTCCGTGTGGCTGAGTCCGGCTTCTTGCAGCGTGGGTGGGTTAGGCCATTCCTCTGTGGGAAGGCAGGGCAGGACACGGCGGGGGAAATTGGCCTCAATCTGGAACTTTTCCGGACTCTCTTTCAAAGAGAATAGGAAATCATGGATCACCTGGGAAAATCATACAAAATATCAGTCAAAAGGATTTGTTCTGGCGAAGTATCACAATGAACAAATGCTCACTTTACAACAATACCACTGAAGACTGGTACCGTGCAATGAGTAGAAAGCTTTAAATGGCAAGGTAGAGACCATAGTTCCCTCTAAGCTGAGCAGTGAGCAATCGCTCACTTAAAAATCATCATCAACTCAGAGTTTTCCAAACCTGCCCAGAAGCTGAGAGGGAAAGAGTGAGAGGGAAGGATAGAGAGAGGAAGAGAGGAAGAGAGAGAAACAGATAGAAAAAAGAGAGGAAGGAAAAGAGAAAGAAAAAGAATGGGAGTAAGGAAGAGAGAGAGAAAATCAAAATCTAGTTTGAAACTAGCTCAACTATTTAAGTGGCATTTTGATATTGATAGAGTTGCCCTATTATGAATTCACTGTTATAGACACACAGTACAGTATTTTATTTTGAAATTCTCTGAGGCAAAACAGGGTGGGTTTTTTATTTATTTGTTTGTTTGTTTGTTTGTTTGTTTGTTTATTATTTCTGTGCCGCCCAGTCCCGAAGGGACTGCCGCTCAGACACTATACTTTTCCGCCCCCCCTCAAAAAAAAATTAGAGGGAACACTGGTAGAGACCTCCAAGAAATCACACCCTTTGTTAAATAAAGCGTTCTTATGATCTGTAAATTATTCCTTGGTTTCAACAAAAAAGATAGTGGCTCGGATCCAGGCTTCAGTAAACAAAACTCCACTAACGAATACTGGTGGAGAAAAGGGGAAGCGATATCCCAGCCCCAATTCCTCATCCTTTCTAACCATCCCCTGAAAATTCCTCGAAATATTTGGAAATGGTAGTACAGCACAGAGGTGGAAAGAAAAGATATTCCATATCCAATCCATTCGCTTCCTTGGGAGCCTGAATAGTACAATAAAATAAACACTGGATGTCCATGTGGGAAACTGAAGTCCTTAATAAGTGCCTCTTCATAGCCTAATTTATTTGGCACAATTCTAGGTCAGGTGAGAACTGAACAATCAGAATCAAAAAATGGTAAGTGCAGCATTGTGCTTTGCTTCACCCTTTGACTAAACCCCACACTGCTGTTTTAGCTTGCTTGGGGGGGGGGCAGCTTAACAGTGCACATTTTTGAAGGCCAGTCATATAAAAACATTCATCACTCCTAAGTTATCATTTGTCCCCCTCCTTTTCTTACAGTTAAAGATTGCGAAAAGTGAAACCTCCTTTCCACCCTGGAGTCATTGGGCATCTTGAAGATGATCTTCACACTTTCAGGATCATCAGGATGTGGCTCAGGGGGAAGGCATTCAGATTTCCGTTCCTTCTCCTCTTGCAAAGTCTAGAGGGTTAATTGGAGAGACGAGTAACAAGCAGAAATTCAAAAAACATAGCTAAACACAGGTATCAGGAAAACGTAGCAACAGTCATGGGGCTTAAGCAGACTCTCAAATCTCAATCCCTTTAGACAAGGGGCCCCTAAGCTTTCTTGGTTCATGGTTTCCTCAGCATCTCAGCAATATTGCTGTGGCACCTCTAGAGGTCCCTAAACTGTGCATCCAGATGGTGAAGCACCAAAGATAGCTCACTAACGATTCTATTTATTAATTAGTAAAATACCATGTCTTGAATAGCTTGGAAACTGCAGCTCTAGATACAAGGTGAGGATTCAAATGTGGAAATGCAACATTTCAAGCAAGAGATTTAACAACAATAATAGCCAAACTCCTTAATAATTAAATTTGACAGGCATTAAAATCTGCAGTAAATTTTTTTAAATATATTCATTGAAACTCCATTGAAAGGTTCTGTTGAACAGAGGAGTTTAGCAAACTTCTAGAAGAAAATGTAATTATGCACATTCTTTACTTCTTGGGGAAAAGTAAATTTGAACAATTTGAGCCATTCCTTATATAAATATTTCAGAACTTGACACCTTAGCACATCAGACTACAGGTAGTGATATAATCTTTATAAATTAATCTATTATATATTAGAAGCTTTTATACACTTTCTCATTACAAAAAAAGTTCAAAACTGAATGAAATACAAATTAAAACATCTAACTCCTAACTCATTTCCATCTTGCAGGTTGAGTCTTGATGTGCGAGAACCAGTGGAGGGTTGCTCCCAGTTCTGCAAACCGGAAGCGGCGGCGGGAGGCTCCGTCCACCTGCCCTGGATGCTTCTGTGCATGCATCTGCAAACTGTAGTGGATTTAGAACCCACTACTGGTGAGGACACTTGTTATTTGGCCTAGTACAGTATTCCTTAAACCTTTTGCTCAGGAACCCCACCCCACCTCCCCCACAAAATATGGTGGGGACTCCAAAACAGCTTTTGTTCATATGGGTTATATTTATGATTCACATTCGCCAGATTAAAAATTAAAATTGATACACTTGGAGATATTTATTGAATCAGGTAGAAATGACAATGTTGCAAACATCTTCAACAGGCGGATAAAAAAATATTGATTTAGTGTCCTGGAACAGGGAGTTGGAGAACTCCTAGGGGCACACAGACCACATCTAATATATAGGCCTGCAATGGTGAACCTATGGCATGCAAGCCCGAAGTGGCACGCGAAGCATATCACCTGGCATACGCGGCATTGCCCATTCCTCTTCCGGGTTTCTGGTGCTCACGCATGCATGGCGATCAGCTGCCCTTTGTGCGTGCAAAAGTGCCGGAAACTGGAAGAGCTGGTCTTCCGTTTTCTGGTGTGAGCATGCGTGCTGGCCAGCTGATTGTCGCATGCACATGGGTGCCAGTAACCAGAAGTTCATTTTCCAGCGTGTGCATGCCATCTGGGCAGCTCCTCTTCTGGGTCGCAGCCCCGACGAGCGCACGCTCCCTTTTTGGCACTTGGTGCTGAAAAGGTTCGCCATCACTGATATAGACTAATCAACTAGAAACGCTATATCCTCTAATCTATAATTTATTCTAAGACAATCAATATCTCTTCTTACCTGCCGCCTTCTCTCCTCTGCCAGCTTCTGCTGTTGCACCTCTTCCTCCTTTCTCTTCTTCTTCTCTCGTTCTTCTTTTTTCTTACGATCTTTCTCCTGATCTGCCCGTAACGAAGCCAGGTATGCCTCATCCTGTTGCTGCCTCAGGACCTGAGTTTGGTTTCGTTCTTCTCTAATATAGAAAGGAAAATTTGTTCTAATTAACAAATTAAAAGGTTTTTTTTAAATTAGAAATTATAGAATAGCAATTTCTGACTTTTTAAAATAAGCAAATGCATTGAAGAGTTAGGATTGTTGACCACTTTTCTATCACAACTTGAGTACACATATGGCTGCCCTACACAACGGTATGTCCCAAAGATACTTTTTCCAAAAGACAACAGGACTTTCTGGGTTCTTTAAAAACATTTTGCTTCTTGTCCAAGAAGCTTCATCATTTCACAGGTGGAACTGAAGAAGGTTCTTGTATAAAAACCTTTTCACAGAAATAACAAAGAAAGTCCAGTTGCCTTTTGGAACAAGCACATTTGGAATGCATAACCTGGACGATTGGGAATCTCCATGCACATTTAGATAGCAGAATTTTCAAATTGAACTTCCCACCAAGTGACAGCTACTTTCTTTCCAATCAAAAATGAAAAGCATTCCAAAAATAGGTGAACACTTCAAACCTGTAATCTAGATATATGAAAGATAAAGAACTTATCAAGAGGAGAAGTGTTTTTTCCTTCTTTTCAATGGAAGATGTATTTCATCCGTATGGAAATGCACCAATTGCTGAGACTATAATTAGATTAGTCTAAAACTAATTGTAGTTCCAACGACTCTAAGGTCCTACTGGATCTGATCCCTGGAGCCTACCTTTGAGGCTGAGGAAGAGATTAAAAGTCTGAGAAGGGGAATGTAACTTTTCAACAGCAGAAGGCAACATTGTCACACTTCTGATGTCTTGGGTGAGGCACAGAAGCAACACCGTCAGAGAACAGTTCTATCTCATCTTTATTGCTCCAACTTTCCCCCAAACGTCCTCATGTTTACTGCAGGTCTTGGAGCAAAGCTCTCAGATGTACTCCCAACAGCCTCTGGCTGCGAGTAGTCCACCAAAGTTAGCAAGGCAGCAACCAAGGCAAGAATTCCAGCAAGGCAGGCAAACTGGACAAGGCACACAAGGCAAAGCACGGCAAAACCCAGGCGTTGGCAACTGCATATCAGGCTGCATGGATTCAACGCTTGTTCCCGACAAACGCCCCTCCCAACAGTGTGTCTGGTCATAGCATATAATCTATCAGTTATGTGCATAGTTATTAATTTGGTCATGAAGCAGACAAATAAAAGTTGAATAGAGTAGATTTCTGATATTATGAGGCATTAAATATATTCCTGCTTCCCACTGAACCAGATCCTCAGAGATCAGAATGCCTGAGTTCATACAACACTTCACATAATTTGTCAGTTTTCTTACACTGCTGAGCGAATCAAATCCATCAGATTATAATTTATTACTTCATGTGTTGTTTGTATCAATCAAACAAACTGCATCTTATTAAGCAATCTATAATTAAAACAACCATAAGCCATAATATGATTTATGAATCTAGTTAATTTCAATTTTCGGTGACTGAGAATAAACTAAATTAAAAAAAGATGTAACATGAAAAGAAATATGCGTGTAAACTGCATTGAGTTTTTGATGAGATACAGTATATTATTTGTTAGAAACAAAAGACCCCTCTTTCTCCCAAAATAGGACATCCCTTGATAATAAGCCCAATTGGGCTTTTGAGTACATTGGTAATAAGGCCAAGTGCATATTTAAGGGTTCAAAAAAATATAAGACAGGGTCTTATTTTCAGGGAAACATGGCATCATACTCCATTTTTTATTCAATATTAAAATATTCTGGAAAACAAAGGAACAAAATGGTGTTACTTTTCTGGTTAATACCTTTCCAGTCGCTCAGACACTAGGTATGTCTGATTGGAATCCATAATGAATGTCAATTGGTTAATGAGATCATCAGGTTGGATAAGTCCTTCTAACCTTCCAACCACAGTCATTTTACGATCTTTCAGCATGATCACTGCCAAAAAAGGGTAGGTGTTCTCACGCAAAGCCTGAGACACTGAAGAAAATAAAGCAGAATCACTATTTGCAACATTTAACATTTAAATTGAACTACATTATTTTGTCTCTCAATTCTTATTAATAGCCACTCTGACAGTTTCCAGAGGAAAACATTTCCTATTTCTGTTATAAATATCTTGTAATTCAGGATGACAGAGATTGGGGTGTGATCTTTATTCAAATATTCCTTATTCATAGACCTATAATTTTATTCCATAATGGACTGTAAAAAAAAAACTTGTTCAAGCTGCCACATTTATTTCTACTCTAGGATGGAACTGTTTCTTTGTTCTAATCTAAAAGCACAATAGAATAATACAATTTATATCAAGCAATGGAATATCAGAAAAGTGGTCTCAAAAAGTAAGATTTTCATAATTTAGATGCCGAGATCTGATTTCTCATAGCAAACAATCTGTACTTCAATGAACTGTGAAATCCTGAGTAGAATCTCCTCAAAAGATTCAAGGCAAGATAGAACATATAATAATGGCAGATGGATATTTAATATCTGACTCTTAACACTTATTTTCAAATAATCAGAAACAATAACAAATTCCTGCCATATTATGGATTCCAATATCCATCAAAGGCGGACTTAAATAAAGGTTGCTGTAAAACCAATATTTTGGATAACATCTTGCTCTTGCTTAGAAAGCCTGATTTATTAAATATAATAGCATCATCTGATAATCCAGGATAATTATTAATATGCAACTTCATTTTTAGAAGGACAAATTTATTATCAATACTAATTAGATTTAACAATATGCTCAATGTGAATTCCAAATGGGATTGTTCCATACATTCATGAAGTTCCTGCATTATTGGAATTTTTTTTCAGCTTCCTTCCAAATTATCTTCAACGTGGAACTCCCTTTTCTGATTTGACACTTCACCAAAATACATTTCCTTTGTTAATTACTGCATACTTGACCCGACTACCATATATGTTAAAAAAAAATATCTAAAAATCTTATTTTTACTGCTTACACAAAACCACACATGAAATTTTACTGCCCTTCCCTGGAAACATGATTTGCAGATCCTTACTAGCCTTTTTAAAAAAAAAGCTAATTATTCCTAGTTCTAAATTGTATGTGGATTAATTAAAAATCTCTGGTAATAATATAAAGTTTTATAACTACCAATTATTTATATACTTTTATTGTCAGAAATGCCAATGGAACTCCATTCAATTATTTTTATTCACATCAGTTGTAAATTCTTCATAGTCCAAGAATACCTTTTTCCAAATTACCTAGTCTCCTAATGAAGATTTAAAGTTTCTAAATAACATTAAAAGTTATTTAAAAATGTAAAACATACCAACATTTAATGGGATTTATTTCCCAGGAAATATATGTAATACAGCATCTAAGACTATTCCAGGCCAAAAGCACCAATACACACACTCACTGTTACTTCTGAATAATAAGGCCAGATATGTTACAAGAAGACATACCTCTGTATCCTTCCGGTTTATTGGTAGAACATGCCCAGAAGAGCATCCTGGTGTTTATGAGGGAAATTACTTCTGGTGCACAGAGTGTACTGCTGCAAGAAGAGGAGAATAAACAGCGTACTTGAAGCCACATAACAAAACATATTATTGATTTATTTGATACATTTATATCCAGTTTTGTTTAGGAGCAAACAACATTGTTCATAGTGCTTCCTCCTTTCTTTTTTCCACATAACAAGGTTGTAAGGTAAATTAAGCTGATAGTTACCGTGACTGAAAGTGACTTACACGCAGATAACTTGTTGACTTAGTAACACCTACCGACAGAATTCATCAGTATCTTGATGATCATCACCATGCAGGTAAACGAGGAGGAAGCGTAACTCCCTCTTGGCATCATTCAGCGCCTTGAAAAACAGGATTTAAAAAATGGGATTATAGAAGATGTATAAAAAGGTTTGGTTTGCAGAAGAGACAGATGATCTATGCCTAAAAACACAAGGCCACATTTTGGATGTTTCTATCTGAGTATGTTTTTCCTAGGAAAAATGGTTGGGCAACAGGCAAAAAGCCCGGGACATAAGCAACTGAGTGTAGGCAAGGGAGGTATGGGAGAGGGGAAGTATGGGAATACGCCATTTGGGTAGGAGTAGAGAAATGGTACAGAGTTGCTTTAGAACAAATAGTCTTAAACCTGAATACAGATAATCCTTTACTATGACAATTTAGCCCACAGTTGTTATGTAAACCTGGCTTCCCTATTGACTTTACTTGACAGGTTAATTGCAAAAGGTCATCAAAGACCCTGGGACCCAGATACCATCATAAACATGAGTCAATTGCCAAGCAACCAAATTTTGATCACATGACTATGGGTATGCTGGCAATGGGCTCATATTTACGATGCAGTATCACGAGGTCATGTGACTATCTTTTCCAACCCTCTGACAAGCAAAGTCAATGGGGAACCCAGATTCACTTAACAACTGTGCTACTAACTTTCCACTGCAGTGATTCATTTAGCAACTGTGGGAAGAGAGGCAAGTGTGTAAGTCGTAAATCTGGTCATAAATACAAAGTGCCATTGTAACTTTGGTCACTAAATGAATTGTTGTAAGTTGAGGATAACCTGTATATACAGTACTTTGCAATAATTTATTCATGAGGATTAATGTGGATTTCCATCTAAAAGACAATTGAAAGATGACGTTAGAACTGTGTTGGATACCTTGGAATATTTGGAACAATGTAATACAAACACAATACAACAAAAAACCAAGTTCCCCTAATTTTATGCTTCTGACCAATGCAAAAGTGAGTTTGAAACAGAACTGTGTACAAACGATAAACTTGTCATTGCTAACATCTATAAACTTTGGTTGAAATTTGAGACAGAAGCGCAAGTGAAAGAATATGAGAAAGTGGGCTAAAATTTTGGTTATGATATACAAATGGAATAATGAGAAAATATGTGGCTGAAAGTTTTGAAATTTATATAATATTCTACTCTTCAAAGTTTTAAATAATAAAACACTTGTGTGAAACCAAAATGTATAAAGATATTTTGAATTCAAGCTGGAAATGTAAACAATTTGAAGGGATATCTTATCATGTTTGGTGGATGTGTAAAAAGCAAAAAATAAAAAATAAAAAAATTGAATTCAAAAACATGAACTCAATGAGAAGACTACAAATAGTCCTTTGCTTACAACCACAATCGGAATCAAACTGTTCATTACTAAATGATGCAATCATTAAGCAGATCACACCTTATTTTACAATCTTTTATGCCATGGTCATTATACAAATTATGTGACTATTAAGTGAATCTAGCTTCCCACATTGACTTTGCTTGTTGGAAAATACTTGGGAAAGTTGCAAATGGTTATCACTTGTTATAATTTTTTGTAAGCATTTTCCCAATTTTGAACAGTTGTTAAATGAATGATTGTAAGTTGAGAAACCACCTGTAATATACAATTAAAACAAGAGAGATTTCTTTTTGGATTAGTGGACAGTTAGAAAAAAAATCATGAAACTTTATTTTTATATTTGAGAAATGCAGGAAGAATATTGTATGTTCAAAAATGGGAAGATACAGTGCTAACCACAACAAAGGAATGGATGGTGATGACCACAGAACATGCAGAGATGGCTAAATTTGACTTTTTAAATCAGAGATTTACATTTATTGCTGACAGCAAATACCTTACAGACTTTTTTGTTCTTTACCACTTTCTCCCTATCTTCATTAATTTTTGTTAAGTTTTTCATAATTAATTTTTATAAAGGAACCCTTAACGAAAATGCAACTATTGTCTAATCACAAATAACACTATCAGAATTTCAAATTACAGGTTTAAATTTTACCAGTATTTTTTTTTGAAAAGAGAAGGAATTGCAATTATGCTTCGAAGGAAAGCTTAAGAGTGGCTTTCTAAGAGATATAACAAAACAGGATTAGAATTCCATTTATCTGAGTCAACATTTCCACCAACCTGGCTGTATGTTCCCTGATAGAAGACAGGATGTATTCTTCCATATTTTTCTTCAAAGATATGAATAAATGAAACAATGTCCCCTACAGGGTCAGTGACCCGACTACGAGGATCAGGACGGATAAAACGCAAAGCAAACCTGAGAGAAAACAGGATCAAAAATTTTGATTGCTACTTATTTAAGAATCTGAAAATGTGAACTGACTAAGGTCTTTGGTGATCTAAACTAATCCCTACATGATCAGCTACAAAGTTTGATTTAAGTTTATAAAACACAAATATTCATTAGGAATCAATCAATACTGATTACTGATTATATTTCTATTACATTTTTATACTTCAGCATAAAAAGGTAAGAAATGCCTTATTGAATCAAAACACAATTTATGAGCCTTCACACTTTTATACAATTTCTAATGCATCTTAGTTACTGAGTGGCTTACTAGAAATCTGGCACTTATCCATTTGTAACTCAATCTTATTTATTTGTGTGCTTGTGCATGTGTGTATACCCATGTATGTGACAGATTAAATTAATTAACAAAAATTTAAAAAAATTAATTAAGGATAAACTATAAGGTTAATATAAACAAATATTAACTCAGCTGGACTTACCTAAATATATCAAGTAATGTGTAATATGTAAATCGGAACGGAAGCATTATCAAATAGTAACCCCAACCTAATAAACCCTGAAAAAAAAGAAAGCAATTATCAGTATATTCCTTTTATACACGCAGGTTAATGTATTTTTAAGTCATTATTTTAGTGAAAAATTAACAGAATCAGGAAAACTGCTGCCATTAAGACCATAAAGACAACATCAAACTATCATAACTAATGCTCCTCTATACTTTCTCTCCTCCAGTGTGGAAAGTATTATAGTATAACAATGACACAAATTTTAGAATTTTCAAATGCAATTTTTTTTTAAAAAAAAATGGAAACAAGGACATTTATTAGCTTTTAGGGCATTAATGAACATTAAAAATAGCTATTTAAAATGGTCAGTGGCTACTTCATGTGACATTTTCATTCTACACAGAAAATAAAACACTTCATGAATATACCATATATATATTAGCATATAACAAATGTGGGTAGGTTTTCTGCTAGGACAGCTTCACTATTTTGATGGGTAGATGTAAAATATGTTGCTACACAAAATAAATAAGTTAAGCCTCCCAGAAGCTTCTAACGTACCTGTTCTATGGACTAATTCAGCAAAAATAAGTGCCCTACTGGAAACATAACTGCTGTGTTTACTATTTACAGTAATGTTACAAAATGAAATGTGCCCATTGGGGAGGCTCGCAAGCCATCTCTTCTATACAAAGGGATTCCTAGTGATTCAAGCAAAGTGCATGCAGCACACGAACAATCTATAACACAAAAAACACAAAAGGAAAGAACTTTCCTTCTGTTGGTCCTTTTCACATTAGCAACAGAGAACCCCACTCTCCCCTTTTTAAGCACATTCAGATAAAATAACCTGCCCTTGGCTGTGGCCTTGAAACAACATAGCTGTAGATTCTGTGATCCGCAGTGTTGACCTGCAAGGGCCGAGAAGGTGGTGGGTTGAAGACACTTGGGACTCCCTCTTGTTCATTTAATCGGTCCTGAACAGCTGCCTACAGACGGAGACCCAAATGTATTATGGTCCTATTACAGAAATTATTATACTATTTTGAATACAGAAGGAATGACCTAATGGACATAGATCTATTGACAACTTGCAGTTTGAAATAATTATTAAAATGTTTAAATAGACAAAATGTTTAAATTTACAAAATGTTCTTTCAATTTAAAATGCTAAGGAATAGTTAGAAACAATCAAGATGATATACATTCAAATCTTCCCAGTTTCATCGCCATGAAAATAATCTTTGAATGAATTAAACTGAAAGACAGTAAGTGGTTCAAAGCCATCTGCTCCAGAGATGAGTGAGGTTTGAATCTGGGTGTTATACCATGTCCATTAACCACTTATGGGCTCTAGAACTTGAACATTTCAGAAATCTAACTTCTTATATATCTCAGTTTTCAATTAAAGAATATACCACTTTTTAGTTCTTATAAATGAGGTATACATGTATTTGAAAGTTGTACAGATAATCATATGTGAATACATTACATTTGTAATAATTAGATGTAGACCAGAATTGCAATATTTTGCTGAATTCCATACTTCTTCCTCAATTATAAGAATTCTGCAGTGAATCAAAGCAGAATTATGCAAAATAAAGGAAGTTGAGTAGTTATGCTTATTAATATATTTATAATATGTGAAATAGCTTTGTTTTATTACTAAGCATATCTGATTATAAGATACATTAAAGAAATAACTCATATCAATGTCTTTCACAGATGTAAGACTATAATCAGTACAATAAGAACGGAGAGCCAAATGGCACAGTACCTCTATATTCCAGTTGTGTTGCTCCAGTGTATGACGACATTGGTCCATAGACTCTATGCCAGTCAAATCCTAAGGCCAAAGGAAGTGGGAAAACCAATGTCACAAAAGATATATTTCTTGAACTAATTAACATTTATTTTTAGTCACTTCTCTTAATAATTCAGACATCAGCCCTAACACACCCAATAATTAAGCAATGCTAGATTCTAAACAAACTTTATCTTTAATGCTTAGCTTTATTTTAAGAAATCCTATGATTCTTTAAAAATACTTGGAGAAAACCTTTTTTTTTTTTTAAGATTTCTATTACTTGGAAAAAGTCCAGCTCTCCCATCATGAAAATAGTGTGCCTAATTGATGAAATGCTTCATGGTAATTCTTCTTGCACCAGTGATCATTTCAATAGATCATGCGCTATTCCCCTTTTGGCATATCAATTTGCAATCAAAACTCTTCTCTCCTCTATATTTAACAGTATTCATCCATTCTCAGATGTACTGTTGGTAAAGATATCAGGGACCAGTTTTGTGGAAGACAATTTTTCCATGGATCCGGGGGAGTGTACAGATTCCTTGCATGTGCAATTTACACTAGGGTTTGCATTCCTATGAGAATCGTACCTGATGCTCTGAGATGGAGCTACGTGATGCCACCACTAGGCAGTGGCTACAAATGCAAATGGAGCTTTACTCACTCACGCCACTCACCTCCAGCTCTGCAGCCTGGTTCCTAATAGTTAGACACACTTTTGGTCTGACACTGATTGATTTTCATATCTCATTAATACTTGGATGGACTAACAGAATTTTCCAATAGCTACAACACAGCTGTCTACCAGATTTTGCAGTATTTCATGCTTCCTGCCGCCAATGAGCTTTATGGGGATGCTTACTTCATTTTCCAGCAGGACTTGGCATCTACCCACACTGCCAAAAGCACCAAAACCTGATTCAATGACCATGAGATTACTGTGCTTGATTGGCCGGCAAACGCGCCTGACCTGAACCCCATAGAGAATCTATAGGGCATTGCCAAGAGAAAGATGAGACGTGAAACCAAACAATGCAGAAGAGCTGAAGGCTGCTATTGAAGCATCCTGATCTTCTATAACACCTCAGCAGTGCCACAGGCTGATAGCTTCCATGCATTGAGGCAGTAATTGCTGCAAAAGGGACCCAAACCATGTACTGAGTACATATGCATGCTTATACTTTTCAGAGGTCCAATATTGTTTTATGTATAATCCTTGTTTTATTGATTGCATGTAATATTCTAATTTTCTGAGATAGTGGATCGGGGTTTTCAAGAGATGTACACCATAATCATCACAATTATGGCAAATCATGGCTTCAACTATCTTGCATTGCGTGTAATGAGTTTCTCTCATATTACGTTTTACCTTTTAAGTTGCATTACTGAAATAAATGAACTTTTGCACAATACAGTGGTACCTCAAGATACGAACCCCTCGTCTTACGAACAACTCGAGATACGAACCCGGGGTTCAGAAAAAATTTGCCTCTTCTTACGAACTTTTTTCGTGTTACGAACCCCAAACCCGAACTTCCGGGTTCAGCGTTTGGAGGCTGCTGGGAAGCCCCCCGGCTGTTTTAAAAGGTCACAGCCGGGCGGCGGGGCTTCCCAGCAGCCTCCGAACGCCGAACCCGGAAGTTCGGGTTTGGAGTTCGTAACACGAAAAAAGTTCGTAAGAAGAGGCAAATTTTTTCTGAACCGTTCGGAGGTTGCTGGGAAGCCGCGCGGCTGTTTTAAAAAGTGACAGCCGGGCTGGGGGGCTTCCCAGCAGCCTCCGAACGCCGAAGTTCGGGTTTGGCGTTCAGCTTCGGGAAGCTGCTGGGAAGCCGCGCGGCTGTTTTAAAGGTCACAGCCGGGCTGGGGGGCTTCCCAGCAACCCCCCGAACCCCGAACTTTTGCCGAACGTCCGGGTTCGGGGTGTTGCTGGGAAGCCCCCCAGCCCGGCTGTCACCTTTTAAAACAGCCGCGCGGCTTCCCAGCAGCCGCCGAATGCCGAATGCGGAAGTTCGGGTTTGGCATTCGGCTTCGGGAGACAGCTGGGAAGCCGCGCGGCTGTTTTAAAAGGTCACAGCCGGGCTGGGGAGCTTCCTAGCAACCTCCCGAACCCCGAACTTTTGCCGAACTTCCGCGTTCAGCGTTCGGAGGCTGCTGGGAAGCCGCGCGGCTGTTTTAAAAGGTGACAGCGGGCTGGGGGGCTTCCCAGCAACCTCCTGAACCCCGAACCCGGAAGTTCGGCAAAAGTTCGGCGTTCGGAGGCTGCTGGGACGCCCCGCCGCCCGGCTGTCACCTTTTAAAACAGCCTGGGGGCTTCTCGGCGGCCTCCCGAACGCCGAACCCGGAAGTTCGGGTTTGGCGTTCAGTGTTCGGGAGGTCGCTGAGAAGCCCCCAGGCTGTTTTAAAAGGTGACAGCCAGGCGGCAGCGGGTTTTTTTGTGGGTTTTTTTTGTTTTGGTTGCACGGATTAATTGACTTTACATTGTTTCCTATGGGAAACAATATTTCGTCTTACGAACCTTTCGTCTTACGAACCTCCCCCTGGAACCAATTAGGTTCGTAAGACGAGGTATGACTGTATTCTAATTTTTCGAGTTTCACCTGTATAGGGTAGACTAGGAATTTGAAAAACAACTTAGAAGGCAATGCCCAATAACTATCATATTGTTGCTGAGAAAACCACATAAACATGTAGAGGAATTTGCCAGGAGTTGAATTAAACACAAATAAAGCTTTATCTTATTACTTCTGTAAGTACTAATTGGGTGGTCATAAATGCTAGGCAAAAATTAAACTTCTTAAATCATAACTATAAAAGTTGAGTTATTGTAACACAACA
Organism: Erythrolamprus reginae; assembly: GCF_031021105.1. NCBI lineage: Eukaryota > Metazoa > Chordata > Lepidosauria > Squamata > Dipsadidae > Erythrolamprus > Erythrolamprus reginae. Next base: position 101,081,560 of record NC_091951.1, read on the forward strand.
AGCAATAACTAAATTCCTGATGACTACCACAACCATCACACACACACACAAAATTACTTAAGAGAAGAAAATCACTAGGTATTTTCCCCAGGAATAAACTGGTCTATCCTCAGTGACATACTGCACTGAGAAAATGCATGCAAGCATACTGAAAAAATTCAAGGAGGCCTCAGGCATTCCAGTTACCCTGTTAAGCTGGTATTCCTGGTCTTGTTTTATATATCTTTTCAAACTTAACTTTTGTTGAATATGTAGAAGCTCTGCAAACCAAAGGATTACCCAATCAGCATTTTGCCATAACATTAGCTTATGAAGTTTTCAAAGAATCTCAATTCACTCTCTCAATACTAAAGATATCTTACAACCCTCTCCCTGAAATAAGTTTTTAATTACGGTAAGCTAAAACAAAATCTATAAACATCCTCCTAAATTATATACTTGGTTGGACAAATGCATCCAATATTTCTGTACATTTCTAGGCTCTATTGCCCTTTTGCATGTAGCCTGCCTGTTAGAACTTTCTTTATTAAACTAGATGAGAGAGGATAGTAACCTTATGTGAGAGAACTAACAACATCACACATCAGCATTTTTATGTCGGTTTCAACATCACAAAGAGGCAGATTTTAGCAGCATGCACTTTTTAGCTAAAACCAAATTTCCAATATTCTTTCCCTTGACTTTGTACCATAATGCAAGAGTCACAAACAATTGAATAAAGTTTCTCTGATAAAATTATCATTACAGTGAACTGGAGCATTTAAGTGCCCTATACTGTAATTTTGAAAGACCTGAACATTCATAATGTCACAACCCTGTGAAAATATGGAAATATAATCTCTTTGATGTTGCAAGAAGGACAATCATTAAAGTACACTTTCCCCGGTGTTATAATCCAGGAATTAAAGATTTGTATAATGCAATATTTTCCTCACAAGCTGTCAAAAAACATTCAAAATAATCAGTAGTACTATCAGCTGATTTTCCTTCCTCTTCTACATTTAAATAAAATAACTAAAATGAAAGCTATCTTCCTATCTGAAATTCTTGGAATTAATGAATAATAAATAATAAATGGAGGGGTCTGTGGTGAACTCTGAGCTTGGTTGTAAACATTTCATTACCCAAACTAGATAACATCATCAATTCTAGTAGGGAATGGAGTCTGCCCTAAATTTATATTATAATGGCTTGCCTTGTTAGTGTTGGTGGAGTGGCCTTGGTGGGAGATAGTTTTTTGGGTTGGGCTGTTACTGATGGCTAGTTTGGCAGTCCTTTGATTGGAGTATTGTTTACTTTTTGATTTGTTAGTCAATCTACACTCATTGGGTGTAGATTGTTGCAGAGAAATATTTTTGTCTCCTTTTTTAGCTTGTTCGTGGTCTCTTTTACACAGTATATAGATTTTGTGTCTTTATATCTATTGATGGATGATTTGAAAAAGTGCCCGGCTTCCAGGAATTCTCTATCATTTTTGGACTTGTCTTGGTCTAGGACAGACAGAGTTTCCCAATTGAATGTGTTCAAATTAAAGAGTTTTCATCAATTATCACTCATTCTGGAACTGCTTTTTAGGCTATGATAATAGGTTTTACTGAATGATCCAATACTCTGTACTTCAACTTTAGAATATAGGTAGTCCTCAACTTATGACCACAATTGAGCCCATAATTTATGTTGTTAAGTGAGAAAATCCGTAAGTGAGTTTTGCCCCATTTTAGGACTTTCGTTGCCATATTTGTTGAGTGAATCACTGCAGTTGTTAAATTGGTGGTTCCGTAAATCTGGTTTCCTCACTGACCTTTGCATGCCACAAAAGAAGATCACATGACCCCAGGACACTGCAAACTTCATAAATGTGAGTCAGTTCTCAAGCATCTGAATGTAAATCACATGGCCATGGGGATGCCAGAACAATCATAAGAGTAAAAAATAGTCATAAATTATTTTTTCCGGGGCCATTGTAACTTTGAACAGTCACTAAACAAGTTGTTACAAGTCAATGACTACCTGCAATTATCTATTTTAGGTGAAGGGCAGATTTATTGAGCATTTATTTGTCCAATGAGAAGTATTACTGTAAAACATATTCCATAAAGATACATTTTGAACTTTTTTGCTAAATGTAATGTAAAAACACTAACCTAGAAAATATGTTTTTACTCAAGACAACAGAGAAACAAATCTTAGTTTAACTCACTCATATTATAAATACAATACCAATTATGGATTATTTTAAACGAACATCCTAGAAATGCCAAAAGAGTGGCAATAGGCTATTTGTATGCACTTCAACTTTCATATATCCCATTTTTCTTATTAGATGAGGAAAGAAAATAGTAATATAGTGCATTACTACTATGCCATAAGGACATTTTCTGCAATGAGATAACATTTTCTACAAGATGATAACAAAAAGTATAGCACCAAAAGAAGAAAGGATGAATTTTTTTATGTCTATTAAAGCCACTAAAATTTTTACTAATTTTTTACTAAAATCCAAGCATATTATATCAAACCAAAGTTAACTTTTTTTATAATTTTAAGAGAGAGTCAAACACATTTTAAAAGTGTTCGATTGGATCAGACTATCCCTCAGGCATGTGCTGTAAAATGATCAGTTTGTTAAGACTTATTACAACTGTAGAAACTCTACAATTTATAGTGTATCAATTCAATTTTGATTCTTGACACTTCGACATGTTGGTATATGATGAAAGATGGCATCTCTCACAGGTTGGAAGAAATAATCATAAATATTATCCATAATAAAATGGTTACATTTTTTTCTTTTTCTTCCCCACCCCAATTTAACAGCTGCGGTAATTTCTTTTTAGCAAAATATTTAAGAAGAAACCTGTCTAAATACAAACATAAGCTCTAATTTAGTTCTGCATTTTCTACCAATCCCCAGTTTTGAGCTGTTCCAGATCACCTTTAGATCTTATCACCAGTTTTTTTATAGTAATGAGGAACAAAGCAGATTACGCAACTGTGAAGTTGCTGTACCTATTTCAGCTATTAGTTCCCTTTCATCCCCACTAAAGATATAAAAGAGCCAAATTTCAATTGTACTTGATGTGGGCTTGAAAACAATACCTTCAGAATCCTATATATTTTTATTTCCTGAATACTATTACTACTGTGTCTTCATATATATATATATATTGGGGGGGGGGGATGTCTGCTATTAGTCTTCACACCCTTTAGATTTTTATACCTGTATTTTATGTAACTATAGTGCATGTCTTGTGTGATGATACAGAATTAAATAAGTCACTATGCTGAAACTTATTTATTTGATTTCTATTTGTGGTGGAATCTGGTACTGAATCTAGAGGGAGGGAGGGAGGGAGGGTCGCTCACAAGGAGCTAAGAGGAAAATCAGTCTTGTGTCCTTGGTTTGCAGAAAGAAGCCCAGAAGGGATCCTCCCTAAAGCTTCACAACTCCCAAAGGTGCTTTTAATAAAAAGGCAAATGGACTCGCTTCCCATTCAAGAAAGGTCTTCAGCTCTGACTGAATAATGGGGAATGGAAGGATTTATATTATTTGCAGTCACCTGAAGGTTGGTGGTTAGCTCTCTGAAGAGTCTGCTTGAGGCCACTTGAAGGTTTATCTGTACTCTCAAGGCCACCTGAATTAGAGTGCCAATGGATTGTGCACTCTTCTTGGGACTGCTGAGAAGACCATGTTGCAGACAGCAGATAAGTGGTGTCATTTTAAAAAAAAAGCACTTTCAAGGAAAAAAAATCTAAGAGAGTCTGGTTCCTTTTAAAAAGCACATTTGGGACAACCAGAACCTGGATGATTGAGAATCTCCATAGCCAATAATCCTTCCCCAGTTTTATTCGATAGTATAGTTATGCAGAGTGTGCTTTAGTAAGCCTAAACTTTTGCCTATTGGCAAACAGCTATAAGAGTAATACCCAGAGCAATTGACTGTGTTGCTCTTTGTGGCTGACAATATTCTTCAATATTCTTTTATTTTTAGAACATTTCCTTTTGGAAAACAGTATGCACAGTGTAAATTATTTTCTACAGAAAATACTAAATATGAAGCTCAGAAAATATACAGAATTATAATACAGAAATTATAATTGATTTTGACAGCCCAATTTAAGTTACAGACAGATATGATGGTAAATGATTATGAGTAAAATCTATCTTAGAGAAGCAAAAATTTCAACTTAACTAAAAGCAACTTGGGTTTACTAAAATATGAGGGAATATGCTAATCCGCAATAGCCAAAAATCACAATACATTTGGTAGTTCCTTTTCAAATTAAATGCATTAATAAAAGGCATGTTTTTGTGAATTACAGCTCAGCTACAACTACAGCTATGGTTCATGAAAGTTTATGAACTGGTCCCAGTGACCGACCCAGATTGGTTCCAGCAAGAAAAAATATGTTTATTATTAAAATATATTAGTCTGAAAAGATGCTACCATGCTCTAATTTCTAACTGGGTATCAGAAAATCAGAAAATAGCTTTCTTCAATCATGCATTATCCAGATGTGCTGTATCTGCTATTTCCAAAAATATGGACCAAAGCAATACTGGCTAGTGTTCTCAGAACTGTAACTTCAACTGACACCAAACTGGTAAATGTTGATGTACAGAATTATGCAAAACTTAATTTCTGTTCTGTTCAACATTCAAGTGGAATAGAAATTGATAATGAAAGACCAGACATCATATTGTCCAAAATCAATTTTAAGGCAACAGATCTATTAAACTAATTACAATGAATAACTACTGGTTGGTTACAAATTCAATTCAATTCAATTCAATTTATTGGATTTATATGCCGCCCCTCTCCGAAAACTCAGGGCGGCTAACAACAGTCATGAACAATATACATGAACAATATACAGTAAAAATCCAATACTAAAAACTAACTTAAAACCCCTTAATGTATAAAACCAGCATACGTACAAACATACCATACATACAGTTGTATCAGCCTAGGGGGAGAAGAAGTCTTAATTCCCCCAGGCCTGGCGGCAGAGGTGGGTTTTGAGTAGCTTACGAAAGGCAAGGAGGGTAGGGGCAGTTCTAATCTCTGGGGGGAGTTGGTTCCAGAGGGCCGGGGCCGCCACAGAGAAGGCTCTTCTCCTGGGTCCCGCCAAGTGGCATTGTTTCGTTGACGGGACCCGGAGAAGACATCTCCCCCTGGGCATGTTTAATTTATATATGGTATGCTTGTGTGTATGTCTGTTAGTATATGGGGTCTTTCTTAAATCTTTAAATATTTTAAATTGTCAGATTATTTATGATTTGTTTCCACGTGTTGTGAGCCTCCCCGAGTCTTCGGAGAGGGGCGGCATACAAATCTAAGTAATAAATAAATAAATAAAATAAGACCCACTCTGACCTAACTGGCCGCTGGGATTTGTGCGGCACAAGGCGGTTCCTAAGGTAATCTGGTCCGGTGCCATGAAGGGCTTTTAAATTATATATAATCCAATAGGCTGAACATTTAAAAATGTTAGGGGGAAAAGGAACAGCTGAGGTTGAAACAGGATCTATATATAATCAGTAGCATTATGGAATAACAGGGAATAGGAAATTCTCTTCTTCCATTATGGATCAATGTGGAAGTATTCCCAAGGACTTGACATGGCAGGGCTTGGAATAAACACTATGTCCCACAAGCCCAATTCAAACCCCTCACAATAGTGGGTTTATTTTTATAGTCATATTATTTTTCTTTCAAGAATTGTAAATATTCCATGTTATACTTGCATCTCTTTTAAAAACCAAGAATAATACAACAGAAGTTGCATATGCAGGGGGAATAATAACCCTGCTCTCACTATAGTCATGTAGGAAACTGCTGTGAAAAGCCAAAAGAAACTGAAGGCAGCAGCGGAAGACTTAATTGGCTTTCCCAAATTTATTATAAAAGCTAAATATAACACAGTCATAAATGGTAAGGCACATAACAATGCAATAATGGTTTTTTAGCTTATGTATCTAATATATATATGCCATCAATTAAAACCAATTAAAGGGAGATTGGACTGCCATTTGTCCAAAATAGTGCAGGAACTCAGGCTTGGGGGGGAGGGAATCGGGAGGGGGGTTGGACTAGATGACCTACAAGGTCCCTTCCAACTCTAACCTGTAAAGTGTGAAATGTAATTAAGAATTCTAACTAGTTTTATTGGAATTTATTAGTTTTATTGTAAGAGTTGCCAACTTTTCTACAAATTGTCAAAACTGTCCTGGGTGATATCCTCCCTAATACGCTCATGGTGTAGTAAACATGAACATCTTATGCTTTTACTTACTCTTTCAAGAACTACAATGATTTCTGTGTACATTATAGCTCAGTGTCTTAGAACAAGACAGAAAATTTAGCATTTGACTATATACATACCACTTCACAGTGCTTTACACTGTGAACTCTCTAAGCAGTTTACAGAGAGTAAGCATATTGCCCCAACAATTTGGGTCCTTGAAAAGCATAAACCCATTCATGTTCACCTCATTTACCTATAATCTTATGTCACTTCTCCTTTTATTTATTTTACTTTATCAAATTTACTGGCTGCCCATTTTACTGCAACTTTGTTAAAATCAACAGGATTTTTATCAAAATCAACAGGAATATCAGTCATGTCTGGGACAAGAAGTATGTAGGTATCAACTGTTTTATTTGATGACAGAATATTGTTACGTTTGATCTTGGCTTGTGGAACTATAATACAATGGCTATTCCATACTTCGGACATGGACAAATATAGGAGTAACACTACACATTTGTACGTAGGAGGAATCCATTACAGCTTATTCAAACTAAAGTAAATATTTATAATAATGGACTCCATGTCAACTTATCATTTAGGGTTGCCTGGAATGGATTGGAAAGTTGACTCATTTCCTGTTGTCTTTAATCAACTTACCGTGATTATTGCTACTACTACTGAATTTCGAAGGCAACATATAAATACATAGATTTCAAGCAAGTCCATACTTTACATTACAGATTTCTCCCCCACCCCCTTATCCCCGTAATGTCCCCCCTTGGGGGGAAAGAGCCATTTGTTTTACGCAGAGCCTCCGGCAGAAACCGCACAAACAAACAAACAAACACACACACAGAGGCAAAAGCTTTACCGAGCTCCCCTAAGAATCGGGGGGAGGGGGGACTGCCCTTTTTCCAAGCACCACCATTCCATACCGCACATGGCCCCGCTGCCATCCCACGGCCAGCAGCAGCGAATGGCCAAGTGGCTCCCGCCTTTCCCTGCACGCTAGAAACCCCCGAGGGACGAACTAGACGGAGCTCTAGCAGGAGTCGCCGGCCTCCTCCTGTTCACCCAGGCCCGCCCGCCCACCAGCCGTGCCCCGCGGCCAGCACCTGGAATTGAAGGAGCTTCTCCGTTTGCTCCGCCGACAACTCCCGCTCGTCCGGTGCCGCCATTTTGCCGCCGCCTCTGACCCGCAGCTGCGTCACTCTTACGGATGTGACGTGACAATTCGAAGCTTCCGTTTATGCTCTGCCCGCGCGCGTCACCATAGAGGTTGGCGCTCTATTTCAACCCCCCCCTCCCGTTGCTGTTGCGCAATGCCACGCTTCAGCGTTAACTGTAATTCTATGAGTAAAAATGGACCTTATGGCTTGAATTTGCGAAACGGTGGCCCAAAGAGAAAAGAGATCCCTCCTTTTCTTTTTAATCACGATCCGTTAGTGGTACATTTTCTGTGAAATCGTCGGAAGTCATCTTTTGGTGGTTTTTAATTCGTGTCAACTTGATTGAATACACATGCGCGCGCAGCGTTACCTGCAAAACGCGGACAAGTTTCGACAGATAACCAGCTGGAGAGCTTTCAGCAGGTGGAGTTGTCAATGACGCCTCGGAAGTGTAACCCATTGTTTAACCCTGCAGGTTAGAAGTGGAACCAAAGCTAGCTTAGATTCGAGACAAAAAGCCAAGCTACAATCGACGTTACCTCAGTCCTAAGAGGTCTGGAGGGGCGTGCTGCGTGCATAAGCGCGCCGCAGTTTACAGGGACGGTAAGTTGTGCTTACCGTCCCTGTCCTAACGTCCTATTGCCTAATTTACCTGTATCTACCTTGCTAATGTTTTATGTTTATGCCAATGCCTACTATCTGGTCAGTGATGGGCTACCAAAATGTTTACTGCCACACTGTGGGCGTGGCTTATGCATTTTGTTTCAACATTTTTTAGTGCAAATTGGGTGTTCTGGGGTGGAGCTCCATTTTAGCTACAACACTGCGTTCCCCCCATCCGGGCAGTAGCCCACCCCTGATTATCTACTATAGAAAGTGTATGTACACACATGCACGCCTCTTCTAAAATTATATACATTCAACCTCATTTACTGTGATAGGAAAAACATGCCCAGAAGGAGAAAAAAGAAAAAAAAATCTAAATTTTTCTATCCCTTACTGTATACCTGACCAAAGTTTTGGTACTGGTACTGCATACCTGACCGTACCCAAAGGAGCCCACTACAGTATCTGGTACATGCTTGACTGACTGATTGACTAAACAACTAAGTAAACAAACAAACAGTACAACGATTCCGAGGTTGCAAGTCTATGACCGCACCGATGGGTCACATTTGCAACATCCCCCATAGCTTCCGGTTTTATTTATGAGCCGCAGCTCATCCTCAGAGAATCTCTAGTGTCACGTGGTTTTATGCGAAATAAAGGAGTGTAAGATGTCCGCATGTATTTCTGATACTCTATTCAATTATAATCATTGCTCAAAAAAAATAAAGGGTACATTTAAACAACACAATATAGCCAGGGGTGGGCTGCTGCCTGAACGGAGGGGTGGGGGTGGGGAACTGTTGCAGTATAGCAAATTATGTTAGGATAGGATTGTATTAAATCTGGATTTCTAGCATAATATATATATATACTCTGACCCTGATTCTATAAAACCAGGACAGGACACTAATCTGCATTTCTGGGAAACAAACAGGGCTCAGAATAAACATCTCACTATAAACAAAGCTTTCACAACTCTGGACAGGACATTATAGGATCAAAGGGGGGAAATTTCATTGCCTGGAGCACACAAACAGCAGGGCAAGTAAGAAAGATTAAGCCAGATAAAGAAGAAACCTTCAGAGAAATTAGGTGCGAATAAACATCTGTTTTTAGGAAGTTCCAAGAAGATTGTTTCTTGATATCTATGGGAAAGGAAGAACTCAAAGATATGTTTGAAGCTGTATGGTTGATGTATCATTTTGACATGTATATGTAATTATACCCCATTTCCTTATGTTCCCAGATAAAAAGGAGCGCATGGCTCTACACCATGTCACTCCACCCAGAGAGAGAATGTGTCCAGGTTCTACTTTCTAGGATTCGCTTTCGTGGGTGACCCCACACACGGCTGGGTTGTTCTTAGCCCTTTTGAGGACATCGTCTTCACTGGGGACTTTGACAGCATCCACAGGGAACACAGTGGGGTAGCAAAAATGGAACTCCACCCCAGAGGACCCAATTTGCACTGAAAGATGTTGAAAGAAAATGCAGGGCGTCCTGCATAAGCCACACCAACAGTGTGGTAGTAAAAAATTTGATAGCCCTTCACTGAATATAACTCCAAGTACTGTAAATCAAACTTCTGTGAAATCAAACCGTCCACTTAGGAAGCAACACTGATTGACAATCAATTTCACATGCTGTTGTGCACATTCAACTTTGTACAGAACAAAGTATTCAATGGGAATATTTAATTCATCCAGATCTAGGATGTGTTCTTTGAGTGTTCTATTTATTTTTTTGAGCAGTATATATTTTCCTTGGACACTCCTGAGCTATGTTTTCTTTTTGGATGGCTATTGCTACTTGTTCTTCTCTAGGACTCAGAGTGATGGGAACTGGAATCCAACAGCCTTGAAAGGGGATGATTTCCCTACATGAATCGTCTACTGTCAGATGACAATATAATTTCAGGTGATTGTTATTATAATCCTTGTTGTTTATTGTTATTATAGGTGCTAGGAAATCACTGTATTCAAGAATTGGACTAGCGGATGTTTTGTATGCTTTGGTTAGCAGTGTAATATTGCCAGAGAAGTTATACAAAATTTGATTAACAACTCTTAGTGCCTTTTTGGCAATGTTATTACAGTGGGATCTTAGGCATTTAGGTCATTAGATATGAGTACTCCAAGGTCTTTGACAGAGTGAGGGTCGTCTACAAGGTCATGTCCTCTTCGCTTGTATTTTGTCTTCTGATTCTTTTTGCCGATGTGTAAGACACAGCATTTGTTGGTTGAGATTTGAAGTTGCCAATTGTTTGACCATTCTGATACATAGTCAAAGTGTAAGAAGGGAGCAGCATTGTTGGTGGTGTTCAATAGTTTAACATCATTGGCGAAGAGAACACAGTTGCTTATAATATGATCACAAAGGTCGCTTATGAATGAAGAGTGTTGTTTCCTAGAACATATCTTGAGGGACACCACTGTTTTAACTACGTGTTGTCTGCTTGAGAGGAATGCAATTATCCAATCATGTAGGGGTCCAGAGATTCCATAAGATTTTAGTTTCAGAAGTAGTTTGCAGTGTACCACTTAATCAAAGGCTTTGCAAAAGTCTATGTAAATTGCATCTATTGCTTTACTTTGAGTTGTGTAGTCCATATGTTTTTGTGGTGTAGGAGTTGCAGATTACATGATATTTTTTTCCTGAAACCAAATTGTTTGTTAGAGGGTAGGTTGTTACTTTCCAAGTGGAGGGTAATGGATTGGTTTATGATTGCTTTCATGACTTTTCAGGTGACGGAACATGATGAGATTTGTCTCCTTTTTTGAAGATATAGATGACTGTGGCTAGTGACCATTAGTTGGGTAAGGAGTTAATCCCAAAGGATTTTTAAAAAATTATGCTTAGAGGTTCAGCTACGGCAGTGGAGAGATTTTTAAAAATATGCACATAGTCTGTCAGGTCTTATAGATAGAGATGATTTTAGGTCGCCTTTTCAATGTTATCTACTGTAAAATTGATTTGTGTTAGATTGTTGTAGTTATTTGTGGTACAACTAGGAAATATTGGGCATGAGCTATTGCTGTTTACAAATACTGAGCCAAAGAATATGTTAAAGAGGTTGTCTTTAATGACTTCATCATTCTAGTCTTTACCATTTGGTCCTTAAAGGGGTGGGATGGATCTCAAAAATCCATCACCATGAGATTCATCATACCATTGAAGTTTTGATTATAAGCTGTGGTAAATTCACACCCGGGTAGGATCTTTTCATTTCCGAAAGAAAGTTACTTGTCATGTATCTCTCTCCATCCTCTTATCTTTAATAAGTAAATTTGACAGTTCTTCTTTTGCATACAATATTTTCAGGGGTGCTCACTTCCATTTTAGAAACACCATCAACTGAATGTCCAATGGTTGTTTTATTATTAAATAGCAATGATGAAGAATTCAGCACAGGAAGTCTGAGTCTAAACCAGAGAGAAGTCCAATATCCTACAAAAAACACCCCCTTTTGTTTTATCTTTGCTGAGAATGGATCTTCAATATGTGCCTGACTAGTAACTACTGTACACCGTGCATTGGTTGAATTCAGCCAATATGATTTGATTCAGTGCCTTATGTAAACCTGGTACTTCTGGCTGAATAAACTAAATGTTTACTGTGTCATTTAAGCATCTTCACCTAAGCTGCTTTATCCTGTTATGGGAGAACTGGCAAAGGGAATTTTGGAAGCATGACTCAGAAGGCAGTGCATGAATGTCCCTTCCCATGTCCTGCCTTCAAGGGAGCAGTGTGATTTCTAGACCAGATATGTGGGAATTGTAGACAATTAGGGGACATGGGGTGGCACTTTTCAATAGTAGCTGTGCAGAGAGGAAGAGGTCTCTTATCCAGTATCCTTCCAAATTATACAGTAAGTTTTCACAGCAAAACATCTGCAAACAAGTGTTACAAGGGTATAGAAGAGTTTTTCTATGTTTATGTTTGAACTAGAGACTGCAATGTTGCATTGTTTATAACCAGCATTGGAGGCAAAAATAATAATAAAGAAAGGATTACTGTATGATCCCTCTTTATGTATTTATTCAAATTACAATATTTTGGTAAGTATTTGCATACAGCATATAATGTAACTAGTGAGGTCAGTGAAGCTATAAGTATAATGAGGCAAGGCTACAAAGACTTTGAAGTTTTGAAATAACACCAGAGAGGCAATATTTTATGGCATAGTTTCTTTCTAGGGAGTCACTTTGTTTTTGCTTCCCAGAACTACTGGCTTCTCAGTATCTTTTCCAAACTTATCAGCATTCCATGACCTTGTAAATGTTTTGTGGCTGGTTTGACAGTTTTACTTTCTCTGAGAAAGGGGCTTTTCGTTCAATCTCATGTTTCACCTTCAGGAACAAATGAATGAAGGAGGCTATTGGTAATACGGCCTAGCACATGAGTGCAAAAAAAAAAAAAGTATCACTCAAATTGAAACTGTGCTAAAAGTAATATAATGTGACTTTTTAAAAAAGTGGTCATTAAACATATAGAATCTCCATTACCTACTGAGGTGTTTTAAAGCTGCAATCTGATTCCTGCTTACTAGTTTCATGGAATTTCTGTTCAACTATGCATATACAAAATTACAAGGTAAATATTACAGAAGTTTTTAACTAGAGATAATTAATCTGTGTTCCACATTTCCCTGATTATGGACTCTAAGTTAAGGTTAAGGTCCAACTTGCTGAATCGCAGATTTGTTCACCAGTTTGGACAACAGTTTCCACAACTAAGAAATATATTGAGGGATAAGCTTTCCTGAACAAAATTCCACTATATTGGGTATGCAAGATCATTCTCTGTAGAATCATTGGTATGTTTCACCAATGAGGTTAATGATAAATGACAGACAACAGACTCATTAAATAGTGTATTCGTTGGGACCCTATTCAGTCATAAGAAGACTTGTTCATAGTTCAATGCAATGCAGAAACCAAGGCATTTATGATTAATTAATAAATAGTTTGCACACACTATTCTGGGATAATATATTGTATGAACCAGTGGTGGGTTTGAAAATTTCCGCTATTGGTTTGGTGGGCATGGGTAGGTGGGGGGCACATGACTGAGTAGCCATAGCGTCACTCATGCCCATGCCCACTCAGTCACATGACCCTCCCACCTAGCCACCCCCATAGGAAAAGGTAGGAAAATTTTGGGAATTTCAACCTATCTACCCCAACCTCCCTTCACCAGTTGTCCCTGTTTCCCCTCCTTTAGCAGCTCAGCCCTGTCCCGGGTTCTGCACCTATGCGCAGAAAGCAAAATCTTGTGAGGGGAGACACATGTGTGTGAGATTTCGCATGTGCGGAAACAATTCTTTTTGCCAAAATCTCATGCGCGTGCAGAAGCAAAACCCCGCTCGGACACGCACATTAGAGACATGGAGCTGCACGCACAGCGCACCGGAGCAGCAACCCCCACCTGATCTGAATGTCCACTGGGATGCTGCATTCGTCATAAGTGTGAAAAATGGTCCTAAATCAAACTTTTTACTAAGTCTGCACTTCTATTTCTACTAGTTTTTTCTCATCATTCCTATCACCCTCTTCCTCCCACTTGGGACTGTATGACTGTAACTTGTTGCTTGTATCCTAAGATTTTTATTAATATTGGAGAACGAGATTGCCGGGATCGAGAACGACGAAGGCATCAGCTGCGCCGAAGGGACCGTCAGGGGAGGCCTGGAGGCCGCCGGGGAGACCGCGGGTGAGTGCGCGGGCGGAGGCGGGCGGCTTCTCCACCGAGGGGTCCCGCACGTTTTCCCGCCCAGGCACGGCGCCGCTTATTTGACCCCCTATGACAATCATTAAGTGTTGTACCACATGATTCTTGACAAATTTATCATTTTCTTTTATGTACACAGAGGGCATAATGCACCGAAGACAAATTCCTTGTGTGTCCAATCACACCTGGCCAATAAAGAATAAACAGCTGGATATGATGACGAGGCGGTTGAAGGGCCAAGAAGAGACTGAATATTATAAAACCTGGGATAGGGTCTATAATTGGTTGAACAGAAGAAATTCCTAATCGGTTTAAGACCATATAGTATTATACTACTATAAAATTGTAAATAATAGAAAAATATAAGCATATGATCTTTTTTCCTTTAAATATGATTTGATTAACAAAGGTTTTTTTCCAGAGACTTCTATTAAGAGCGGAGCAACTAGAGCTTCTCTTTTTTGTTGTATGTTTGTTCTTCTATGTATGTTAATGTTGTCTTGTTTTTGGAAAATATAATTAAAAAAAGAAAATAATAATAAAGAATTCTATTTTGTTTTCAGTGCCGCCATAACTTCAAACAGTCACTAAACGAACTGTTGTAAGTTCGAGGACTACCTGTAGAACTTTTCTAGCAGCTTGACTTTTAAAAATATTTAAAACATTGCTACTTCCTCTGCTGGCTTGGCATCACCACAGCAGCAACTGCGCTTTGTTATGAGCACCTCTTCTGATGGCAATCACGAAGGCAGTTGAATTTCGGGATGCGGCATTATTCCTCCCAACAAGAGGTTGGGCCTTCTTTCTCCCACGCCACAGCTGTCGGGAGCGGAACTCCTCCGCCTTCGGAGCTGATGCTGCCGCCGAGCCCAACCCAGGGCGGCCGCTGCTTCCCTCTAATGGCTCCGGAACGCGCTAGCAGCTCGGCGGGTGAGGTCACCTCCTTTCGCCGCGTCAGTCTCCTCCCGCAAGCGCCGCAGTGACAGCTGAGCCGGCGGTTCCTGGTCACCCGCTTGGCTGGTTTGGCTTGGCGCTTCTCTCTCGGCCGCCCAGGTTTGCGGGCGCTGCTGGTCGAGGGTGCCCATCCCGGAGGGAGGAAGGCGGGCTTGAGAAAAGCTGCGGGAAACGGCCGCCATGGCGGATGACTTCGGCTTCTTCTCCTCCTCGGAAAGCGGAGCAGCCGAGGCCGCCGAAGAGGACCCGGCCGCTGCTTTCCTGGCTCAGCAGGAGAACGAGATTGCCGGGATCGAGAACGACGAAGGCATCAGCTGCGCCGAAGGGACCGTCAGGGGAGGCCTGGAGGCCGCCGGGGAGACCGCGGGTGAGTGCGCGGGCGGAGGCGGGCGGCTTCTCCACCGAGGGGTCCCGCACGTTTTCCCGCCCAGGCACGGCGCCGCGGGATCAAGCGGGGCGGCAGCAGCAGCATACCGTGGAAACGGGATCATTCCCGAAGAAGCTGCGTCCACCAGCCATCCCGCTGGCTGCCTGGCATCAGCCTGCCATAGAAAGCCAGCAAAACACGAGGAGTCGAGCGTAGAGAGGCCTCATCCAAGCCACCAAGCCCCAGTGGTGATGGGAATTGTAGTCTTAAATGCATCTTTCCAAACGGGAGCCACTGGTGCCTTACTTGCCAGTTCTTTCTAGAAGGCCATTTTTGTTTTTAAGTTGTGAAAAGGATGCTGCTGTGTGGCAGGACTTAGGGCCAACCACACTCCCCCTCAGCTCAGTCAAACCTCAGAGGGTTGTTGTGAGAAGAAGTAAGTGTGCGCTACTACCCCTGATTTAAAGGCAGGATGTAAAGTTCTGAGACTCCACAACAGTGACTCCTCTAGGGCTGTATAATAAATCCGTGACTGGGCTTATGCATTGTATTAAACCACCTAGTTGCCTGATTTTGTGTTGGCTTCATGTAAAAGCAACTTGGACTAACTCTCTTGGTATAAAGAGCATAAGAGTATGTGTGTATGTATGTATGTCCAGTATGCTCTTTATGCCAAACAAATTAGTTCAAACACTTCACGGAAAGAGCCCTTGTTGCTTTTACATGAAGCCAATACAAAATCAGACAACTAGGGGGCTTATCACAAGGCATAAGCCCAGTCACAGATTTATTATGTGTCTGGTATGCTCCAGATTTATTTTGTGTCTGGTATGGTATACCATACAGAGCAAGTAAACAGGTCTGTTCTTGCTTCTCTTATGGTAGTAGTCATGAAACTTATCATTCATCTACATATGTGTGTGTTTGTGTTTGGCATGCTCTTTGTACCAAGCGAGTTAGTTCAAACAGCTCACAGAAAGAGCCCTAGTTGCTTTTACATGAAGCCAACACACACGCACACGAGAGGGCTCTGAATCTGCTCTGTGGAACTAGCTGATTTTTCACCCTTCCCTCTTTGCCTCAGGGACCAGCTAGGCTGCTAGGGGTTGAGTCTCTCATTAGAAGCAAACACCTTTGACTCTTCAGTGCAGCTTTAGATAACCACAGAAGGAAAGAGAAACAAGCCTTGTCTGTAATGTAGGCTTTGCAAGAGCCAGCCAAGGATACTGCAAAATCTATCAGGAGCCTTGGGGGTTTTTTTTGTGAGTAATCCTTTTTTTTTTTTGGCTAGGACAAGAACATTTGGCCCAAGCACTGGGCTGGGGAAGAGAGGCTGCAGAAGGAAGAGATGACAACTAGAAGCTGATGTATCATAGGCATACTGATTTTCTTGTTTAGCTTTGGGAGGAGGCCTAGCAAAGGTTGCCAGACCAGATCTGGGTGCAGCCCAATATTCAAAATATGGGTGATATCAGGGGAAAGAAAAAGAATTTTCAAGTGATGGAAAGATGTTGCCCCCTCCCCCGGCCCAAATGCTATTTTTCGTTTGTAGCTGGATTCATCTAAAGCACTCTTGTTTTTAAACTGTCGTATTTTCCTCCTACCTGGGACCCCTGGAAGTTTAACAGGGAGTCTTTTCTGTGTATTGCCCAAACAAAGCTGTACTGGTTAATTTCTGTATGCCCTACTGCTGCTGGAAGTGCAGATACAGAGCAAGTAAACAGGACTGTTCTTCCTTCTCCTATGGCAGCAGTCATGAAATTTATCTGGTTCTCCAGCAAGAGGTTTAAACTATTGATGCTGTACACCTTTGTTTTTTTCTTATTAATTTACATTTTTAGAGTGGAGATCACTCTGTTTTAAATTGTTGTACACGGCCCAGAGTCTGCAAGGAATTGGGCGGATTTGAAATTTTAATAGCAATAACAACAACAATAATAATAATATAGTTTTGTTAGGATCTCATGTTAGAGACTTTGGACCTGTTTAATTACAGTAGGGAGACCTGGTGCATAGCTTTTTCTTGTAAATTGTTCTATTTGCTACTTACCACAAGGATATTTCATCCTATAGAAAAAAACCTCTTTAGCCCCAGCTCCTGTTTTCATACTTCATATTTCTAGTCCTTTCAATCAGATGCAGGAGAGGAGCCCGACATGCCAGAAACTGTTTAAACTGTTGATAAAAATTTCTCAGTACCATAAAGTACAGACATAGGGTTATTATATTAGACTTAGTCTGCAAATTCCAAACAGCTGCTGAATGTGAGAGTCAGATTTCTTTATCTCTTTGCTGTCAAGTTGATTTTTTTTTGCAGCCCATATCCAGGCCATATTCAGAAACTGATGTTAATCGATCTTCTCTGGATTGCTTGTTATTATTTAGTCCAATATTACGACCACATATACAGTACATCTATCTTAAAATCTATATTTCTATTGGTGACAGTTTTTATTTGCTAGGCTGTTTCCTGGAAGTGCACAGTCCTCTTTTTTTCAGATGAGTCAAGTGTTGATCCATTAACTGTGACAGAAATTATCCGACTGGCATGCAGCCCAAGCCCAATATTATGGGCTGAGAGAGAATGACTGGCTCAAAGTCAGCCAGCCAGCTTTCATGCCTAGGGCTGGGTCAAAACTCAGGTTCCTGGTTTCTACCCTAATGACTTAATTACTAGACCAAACTAGATTTTTTAAATCAATAAGATAAAGTGAGGAAAAAATTAAAAAGTGTTGCTAGGATGGTTGGAATCAATTTGAGCTGAGTAGCTATTAAATGTACATAAACAAACAAAGAAGTTTTTTTTTTAAAGTCAGGATATATGAGTTATTTTTGTTTCAGTTGCACATAATAAAGAATAAGGCTAAGCAATAGTATGGTATTATGGCTTTTTTTGCAGCATCTGAATTAAATCCCTATGCTTTATAACCTATGATTTATGGGTTAAATTCTATCCAAACCCAATAACTATTATACTGTGTATCTAATAAAGTGCCATTTAAAATGTAGTTTAGTGTGATATATAATCCTAGTCTGGTAAAATGGAACTTTGGAAATACAGTTATTTCATAAGTACCAAATGTCACATATTTTTTAAAGATCATTTGAATGTTGGAAACTCAAGGTAAACTCAAGAACCTTTATAGCATATGGCAATAGTTAAGCTTTATAATTTGCCAGCATCAGGACAGGATGACTTAAAAAAAAAACACATATAAAAATTTAATTTCTAAATAAAAGGATGCATTTCTATACTAAGGGGGGGGGGGAGAAAGGAGGGTATGAGATAAATATTTGCTTCCATTACAATCCAGGATTAGATTAATGATATCTAAAGCTTGATGACTTTCAGATTTTTAATATTTGTTCCAATATTTCAAACTACATAGCTATTTCTTAGGTATGGATTATTTATTTATTTATTCTACTTTTATGGGCATTTTTATCCAAAATAACTAAAGGTCAGTAAATTATTCTAATGAACCATACAGTATATGTCATTTACCATTTTATAATCTCAACAGAAAAATGTCTGTGTGAAAAATATCTGTGTGGATGAGTACAAAATAGAATATCCAGTGCATGAATCCAACTATTAGGCTGTATAAATTATGATTTATGGCAGCATTATATTGAACCAAATCACTACTGCTTATTTAACACAATTGTAAAATAAAGTATGAACTATTAAATGAATAGACAACAACCTTATATACTGGGATATATTTGGTGAATTTTACAAGCCAATAACCCTAGAGTACTAAACTGCAAATGAATCATTTTTAGTTTGTCAATCATAATGTCTACACTCTGATACAAGATGAAATTATAGCTAGAGTGCTTTAATCGCAAACTGTATTAATGTTTTCTGATACATTTATTAATCTCTTATAGGGCTAACAGGTAGCGAAATGAAGTCATAAATAAATGTGGCAGGGGAGTCTCTCCTAAACTCAATAGCCTTAATCCTAATTGGGTATTATACTTTTATTCCAGTATGAAAAACTACAAATCAGAAGTGTTGAATAACCAGCCAATGTAAAGATAACTATAATTGCAGCTAAAATGGTAAATAAATTTGGCTTAGTGGTCCATAGAAATATATTCATTCTTTTCCTTGACTTGAAAGTCTGAAAATATCTTAGAAAAAGGCAAGGCAATACACAACTATATTACCCACAAAAATATTACAGAAGTCTCACCTTGCAGAATATTTTTTCCTTTAACAAGTTGTTTCTCTTCTTTCAAAAGTCTCCCAGAATTTTGATTTCAGCTCTATTGGAGGCCCATATCACCTCTTACATGTTTTCTGTTTCTATTATTCAGTTAAATATCCTTCTCCCCCACTTAGCTAAACAGGAAGGTGCTTTTCAAGATAATGTCTGGTGCTGGCCTTTCTTTTGCAGGTTAAACTTTGCAGGTAACTGATGACTAAATGTTTTCTCTTACACTCAGAGATACCATAGCATTGAATAATACTTTAATATTTCCCCTTTATTGCAGTTAATTTTGAAAACACAGGAGGAACTACTGTGAACGGTGATGTGTTTCAGGTGAGAATCTGAACTGAGTTGGGCTCTAAATCATATCAACTTACTCCTACTGATTATGTTACCTAGTCTGGTAGTGAAATGTCTGAAAGTAAACAACTAAGATCAGAGAGCACCAAGAACTCTACAGTTCACCTCTGAGCTACAGATATTCTCTTCCATCAACATCTTCTTACCCTAGATATTGTGGACTGCCGTTTCCATAGTTCCTTTTCATTGGTCGTGCTCGTGTGAGCTGATAAAAATTAAAGCCCCCCCAAAATGGTATTTATCCATATTCCCATCACTCATCTACAATAAGAACTGATAAATATTTATTCTAAAATCAGCTCGAAGCCATTTGAAGATACCATGGTACCTCTACCTAAGAACACCTCTACTTAAAAACTTTTCTAGATAAGAACTTGGTGTTCATGATTTTTTTGCCTCTTCTTAGGAACCATTTTCTACTTAAGAACCCGAGCCTGGAAAAAATTCCCAGGAAAGTTGAGAGCAGCACGAAGGCCCGATCAGTTTCCTGCCATTCCCCCTGGGTTTCTCTCTCTGGCACAGTGTATGGGAGGCAGCCTCGTGCTGGGTGTATGGGAGGCACGTGCTCCTCCTCGCTGCCTCAAAGTCCCTCTTTTTTTTTTTTAAGCCTTAAAGTTTTGGATTTTTTTGATTCCCCTCACTTCACCTTCTTCCTTCGGCACTGACTATCCTCCTCCTCCCACCCAAATTCCGAGCTTTTATTTCTTTCCTAATGGGTTTGCACACATTATTTGCTTTTACATTGATTCCTATGGGAAAAATTGCTTCTACTTACAAACTTTTGTACTTAAGAACTTGATCACGGAACAAATTAAGTTCTTAAGTAGAGGTACCACTGTACTGACATTATTGAGGGAGATAATTATGACTGTAAGGAGAGAATGACATACACAGATTGCTGTGAGGTTGAACATCCAATTAAACATAGACATGGTATAGAAAGGACAGCATTGACACGGATAGCTTTTAAAATATTTTCTAGGTGAGTCAGACCTCTGCTTACTTAATTTTTAACAGATACGGCCAAAGATAAAGTCTAACTGGTCTGGAAGACGCTAGATTCTACCAGATTTGAATGCCAAAAAAAGGAATTATTCCCTTTTCTTTCTGTTTGTTTGTACTGAGGGATCCATGAATCAGTCCAATTGTGTGTATGTTTATTTAGCGCTAAATCCATTTTAATTTTGTGGGACTAACTCTCAGTAAATTGAACTGCTATATTAATCTCCATCAGATACAGAATTTAACTTTGAAAATTCCAATGCAATAATTCTGTCTTTCAGTTATATCAAGCCCTTCACAAATATAAACAAATGAACATTTTCTTTATTTTGAATGAAAGAATGTCGATCTGAAAATTGCAGGCATATCCTTATATTATTAATCCCCACATTCATCTGGAAAGCATTTTTATGTGTGGTTTTTAATCTACTTTTCCCTTCTATCTTGAAACAATGTAGATATTTGAAAAAAAACAAGTTTCTTTGAAGCAGTGCTCTGACTGTACTAAATAATTTGCATAACAAGATAATAATTATCAAATAGCAACCATATGCTTTTTTACATTGTAGAAGAACTCATTATGTTAGTAGAATTGTACAGTTCACTTTTCATTTTTAAAGCAAAGTCCTTTATCTTTATACACTTTTCTGTATTACCCTGCACAATGTGTATGGGAACTACTAAGGAGGATCAGGGGCATAACTTTTCATGGGATACCATTCCACAGCATGACAGCCTCTTTCTGTTGAGATCAATGGGAATGGGAATGGCTATTACTGGAACTTTTGGCTTCTTCTTGGTGTGATTTAGAGTCACATAATTATAGTTTGATTTATGTGATTATATTGGCAACAGTAGACCACTTCTGATAAACCTTGCCAAGAAAACTACAGGGATATGTCTGGGAAGTTTCCAAAAACTGGACATCATTCAACAGAAGAAAACATTATAGTCTTCAGAGAGGGGCGGCATGCAAATCTAATAAATAATAATAATAATAATAATAATTATTATTATTATTATTATTATTATTATTAAGAATTTAGCTTTCTGAGAGTTGAATTTGGATGTGTTCATCAAGATTATAAGCAGCAATATATAGAAACAGAATTTTCTAAGTGCACGCCCCTTTTTCTCTTCCCATCTCTTAAAACAACCACATTCCCCATACCTCAGAAATTCCTTTTTTCCCACTGAGCAATCTGCCTCCCACTCATTTTCTTCTACTCACCTCCAGAGAAGGCAACTCCAGATGACAATTTATTATTGTAAATGATCTAGTCCAACTTGAGACTGTGGATGAACCTAACCTACCCTAACCTGAAGCAGTAGATGCACAATTAGCAAATACAAACAAGCTAAAGCACAGGTTTCTGGAAATAATTATAGAAACCTGATGCTGGACCCAATATTTTAAAAATTATTATTTATAAAAAGAATCCGTACTGAGGAGTTCCTCTAATTTTGCAGTCAGTTTATTTAATTGCTCCATTACTGTCTTTACATGAAGATGATCACGTTTAGCATTTCCCTTGGGATTTTAGCCTGATACTGTGAAAATGGTTCTTGCCATGACAACAGCTGACACAAATGGCAGTTTTAAAACTCAACTGAAATCAACACCTAGTTCTGGTCAGAGAAGATTGCTGCAAGACATTGGCCCTTTAAAGATTGTGACATCATAAGAATTGTATCACAACGGCTGACTTACAGCTATTACCCCCTTAAAATTTCAGGAATTCACCTGAAGCACAGATATGAAAATCATGTTGGCCGTGAATGATAAGGCAAGTTGATTAAGAGAGGGCAGGTACATGGCTGATGAAGATGCTCATTCATCACCTTGAATATGTAACTCTGAAAAGCATCTGCTTTCATAAGACTTCAGCTAGTTGTGCTAATATCTGCCTGAGGGAGCCCTCAGACTGTCCTCATAATTTCAATTTTCTGTATCTCATTCTTTGAATTAATTTTGGGGAGAAATACTAAATTATGCTTAGATAAACCCCTAGTCAGCTAGGATTAGGATTTGCCTACAATCTTCTATAAGTCTTTTTGACAGGATTGGAGACTCCTATGTTCTTTTTCTTAACCATTCCTTGTTGGGGGAGACCAATAATTCACCCACAGTTTCTTTTGGCCCAAGGAATCCAATGGACCTACAGATACTTATGCAGCCATTGCCAGAGCTGACCGATTGACACAGGAGCCCGAGAGCATTCGCAAATGGCGAGAGGAACAGAAAAAGAGACTGCAGGAACTGGGTAGGAATAAAAACATTTGCTCAGGAGTTGAGCTGAAGGTCAAATATAATTATACAGTACTCATGTAAACTATATATTTAAAATTGTATTGTCTATGAGGATTACATGCATAACAATAATTTTTGTATAGCAGAAGAGAAGATGGTATAGAAGAGATTAAGAAAAAAATTCTTAAATGCTGCAAAAAATGCTGCTGGGATTTGTTTAGAAAAGGGTTCTTGATACAAAAAAGAAAATATAAATTGGACTGCAAAATTGCAAAGGGCTCCCAGATTAGCAGAGCAGAGAATGAATATAAGTATAATCAGGAAAGAGGAATAAAAATAAAAACAATATTGTGGAAACAGAAATAATGAGATATATTAATTCAAATTTTACTTCTAGCATCAGCTGAATAAATACATCATTGTGATGATGTAGCTAATCAGCATTTCCCCTCTCTTTACTAACTACTACAGTGTTTGTGGTTTCTGTTTTACAAATTCCATGTAGATGTCAGGCCATATACTTTTGTCCTTGCCATTCATAGCTTCTAGCGACCTCTCTTCCAATAAATGAATACTAATATATTCCTCTTAACCTGAGATATGACTTACAGTTCTTTATGACAATATCTATCCAGGGTACCTCACTTTTTCTGGGGATGATGTAGATGTCTTTCCATACATCTAGCCAGGTTGGATTTAGACTAGTTAACTTGCTAAGCCACTTAGGAATTTCCTTTGTAACTTTCATGATACGTTTTCCTTGGTTTTAGATGCTGCTTCGAAGGTATTAGAACAGGAATGGCGTGAAAAGGCTAAGAAAGACTTGGAGGAATGGAACATAAGGCAGAATGAACAAATGGAGAGGAACCAGGCCAATAACAGGTACAGCTAGGAAAAAAGTTTCTTAACTACAGTACTTGTTTATATCTGGATCTGCAACAAATGAAAGCGCATCCTACTGGATGTAAATTTCAACTCAGTCGTAACTGAGTTAAACATTCATTGGTTACTTTAGCTGCATGTAAATACGGTAATCTTAGGAGGGTTAATTCTAGTTCTTAGAACCTAGCTGTTTCTGCACCAGGTCTGTCACTGTGGAGGCATTATAACAAGCAGTTTACTTATACATAAAATATTCTCATTTTCTTTCTTATACATTTGATTAATGAACCTCTAACTCACTGAGCTGCTAATGCTTCCAAGTAGCATCTAGTTCTGCCTCTTCCACTTTTAAGGATATTACTAATCTGTGTTTCTCTCTTTAACTCTTTGCTTCCATTCTGCTCTGCCCTTTCTCCTGTTACTGGACCTTGCCACAGGATTGCTGACAAAGCCTTTTACCAGCAGCCAGATGCAGATGTGATTGGCTATGTGTATGTCTCTCTTGCTCATTTTTCAGGGGGTGGGGGTAAACTTTCTGGATGGGGACTGTGCATGAGGAGCTTCAGTATGTGCTTTTGGCCTAGATGTTTCGTAGGAGCAAAACCAGGCCCAGAATTGCCTGAATTCCTTCCCATAATTCATTGTGGTGTGAGAATAATCATTGTAATTATGTAGTTTCTTGACTCCTGATCTTGCTGTAATTTTGTTTACTCTCTGTTTTCTATCATCCATTAGGATAGGATAAATTTATTTATAGTTTTTGGTTAAGCAGATAAAAGACAAGAGTCTCTTCTGTTTCTATTTCTAAATTAATACTTTTCTTGCTAGCATAGCAAAAAGGTAAGGCATAAATTAATGTAGCAGTTGGAAATTTAGAAATATTGGAAATATAGAGGAGTGACAGGAGTCTATGAAGTGTACTAGTAAAATGGCAAAGGTATATTCAGTTATGCTACAGATTTCTTATTAAGGAATACCTATTAGTATTTTGAAGGATCTTAAAAGACTTGGCTTTTTGCCCAATTCTTTGGAGAAGACAACTGATACCCTTTTTCCTTTCTGTTCCCCTCTTGAGTTTATTTTCATCCATCATTGTTCCTTCATCTTCTGCAGTTTTTATGGGGTTTCTTTGTATTGTTTAAAAAAATGTTTTCACATTTGTATACTACTCAGAGTCACTAGGAGTTAGGGGAGCATTTAACTTCAATAAATTACTGTTATTACTAAATAATTATAAGGCTTATGATAATTTATAAGTACTTCAAAGCATGTCATATAAGCATCCTTTACATAGGCCTACATTGTAATTATATATTTGTTTTTGTGCAGTGCCAGATATCAGTCTGGGAATGTTCCCCATACTGCAGAATCTAAAAGAAGCTGCTTAAATAATATACAGTGTTCTCTCGATTTTTGTGTGGGATGCATTCCGAGACCGCCCACGAAAGTCGAATTTCCGCGAAGTAGAGATGCGGAAGTAAATACACTATTTTTGGCTATGAACAGTATCACAAGCCTTCCCTTAACACTTTAAACTTTAAATTGCAATTTCCCATTCCCTTAGCAGCCATTTAGATTATTACTCACCATGTTTGTTTATTAAAAAAAATATTTATTAAAGGCAGATGAAAGTTTGGCGATGACATATGACATCATCAGGCGGGAAAACCGTGGTATAGACTTTTCGCGAAGTTCGAACCCGCGAAAATCGAGGGAACATTGTATATCAAACAGTTCTTGAATCCTGTATTGTATGCTCCTATAGTCCTTCCAATAAGTTGCAGTGCTTATTTTAAATAATTCTAGTCTCAAGTTTGTCCATGCAATTCGTTTCAGGATTTACATATTTTGCTCCTAACCCTGGTTTCAAGTATAAGGTATATATCTGGGCCATCTCTGTTGTTACTCATACATATATTTATTCCAACCCCTTCCCCTTGTTTTTTTCCTCCTTGTTGAAGTTGCAGAAAACCCAGAGTGCTTTTCCAGCCTGTGGTCATGAATATTTTCATGATCTGAACTATAGCTGCTAATAAACTGTATTTAGCTGGTAGTGTATTTTATATCTATACAACCAGATGATGTGTCTCTTAGAATCTCTGCCTTTACATGGTAGTCAGTTTGCAAAGTTTGTTAGTCAGAACGTTGCTTAAAAGAAGGAAAATCAGTTCTGGGAAACACCCCCCTCCCATCTCAATAGTTGTATTCACATAACAGACCAAATCATAAGCCAACCAAATTTAATACTTTGCGTGATACAAGTTGTCATGCCTATCTAATTAATGTATATTTAGCACACCATGTGAATGCAGAAAATGTGGCTCGTTTTGATACCTCATAGGTTAGTTAACCAGTAGTGAACGTTTTGTGCCAACCCAGACCTTGTCTGGAGGCAACCAGTCTTGCCCTTCTTCCCTGGCCTGACAGTGTCTTCCTTGCCTTCTCCAGAGCCTCAGAGGAAGCTTTCCTAAAGGAGTCCAAGGAGGAGACGACTGGCACCGAGTGGGAGAAAGTGGCCCAACTCTGCGACTTCAATCCCAAGAGCAGCAAGCAGTCCAAGGATGTCTCGCGCATGCGCTCGGTGTTGATCTCCCTCAAACAGACCCCTCTGGCCCGCTAGCCCAGGCAAACAGAGGCTGGGGCTGGAGGGAGGGCGCTGGTGGCTCTTTGTGCCAGCCACTTTAGCAGCGACACCACCACAGGCTTAGAAGGCCACCAAACGGGGGGGGAAGAAACAAAAGCATCCCATCCCTGCCTCCTTCTCTCTTCTCAGTATGTTCCTGTCACTTAGATTGGGTGGCTGCCTGTGTATCCCTCCCTCCTCCCCCCCCCCTTTGAATTTACTTTGCTTAAAGGGTGCACTGATATCTTTTTACACATATTTATTAATGGTGTGGTCCTTGGGCAACTGCTCTCTTCCCTGCTGCGTTCAGGCAAGGTCACTTTCAATATTGGGTCATTCAGTTTCCCACTCCCCCCAGTGTTGCTGATATCTATTCCTCTCAAACCTGGCTGGTTTAATAGGTTAAACATGATTCCCCTTCTCTAGCCATTTGTACTCGACCAGGGGGGGTAGGGGCAATGCTAAAACTGAGCTTAAGGCTGGGAACAAAATTCTGGTCCCAGTTCTGTTGCTGTTCTTCTTTTTTTAACCTGAGTGATGAGCATGATTCTCAGGAATGGCCAACAGTTAAGAGAGTTGGGATTCAGTTGTGTTTCCCACTTGTGCTGGACATCGCAGACACAGTCTGATTGAAGAGATCTCTTTAAAAAATGAGTCCTTCAAGATCAAATGTACAGAAGAGAGAGGGGTGGGTGGAGAGAGTGACAGAGAACGGACAACTGAAGCATTGCAGTTATTGAAGTTAACTGAAGTAAAATGTATGTGGTACATTTTTAATAACAACAAACCTGAAAATGAGATTTGTATGAATCTGAAAGCTACAACCCAAGCTAAAACCACTGCACAAAGAATTGCTTGCACCGAAGAGAATGTTGTTTCTCTTTTTGAGATAAGCTTTAGGCTTAGTTGATGTCTAGAAAGGATCTACGAGCAGATTCCTTCACTTCCAAGTCCTCTCTTCAAAGGTTATTCCATATTTGCTTAAGAATACACTAAATGTATAGCAACAATGTAGAGTTAAACTGGATGTTATTAAAGGGAACCTTTGGATCTTCTCCACTGAGATAGCTGTAGATTTAACCAAACAGAAGCCAATTCTGGTTTTGCTCATATAACTTAATACACACAGAGCTAAACACTATGTTTTATGTTCACTTTTTTTGGGGGGGGGGCATTTAGTGCCGTAACCACAGTGAGACTTACTTCCATATACATTACGTTTAAGGTTTCAGATATAGATATGCCCCTTTTGTTCCAGAAGATACTTGCCTGTTCAGTTTTCAGCTCTTTGCATCAGCAACCATATCCTTGTTACTAGGATGGTTTTCCAATCCAGTTAACCTAGAGAAAGTTTTGTATCAGCAGCAATGTCAGATGATGAAAGCTTTTCCTGGTCTTCCTTTCCATACTACTAGCTCAGATCTGCAATCTCTTTTGCTGTAATTAAAGAAGATTCAACAATTCTTCCAATTTCCCTTTGGGTGTACGTCTTACTAGAAAAGGAAAATGGGTCGTTTAGTGAAGATTTTTTTCATTTGAGCAAAGGCACAGATGATAAATTTTTTTTAGCAGTGTAAAGATGTAAAATCAGGTTTTGAAAATGTGGCTTTAGAAAGAAAGACTGGGCATGTTACTTCATTTTAGCTGTTGTGTAACAGGGCTGAAATACATTCATGAAAATATAACTGTACACACAGCATTTACAGGTTGTGTTCACTACATAAGTTAGCATACTTTTATGTAAATATTTTACTTGTAAAATGTCCTAATGGGGTAAATTCAATATGTGATTTTTGCATAGTAACACATTTTCAAGAGCTGCAATACATTGAAGGGAAGGCATATTTTTCCAATATTTTATCTTAAGCTGATAACTTCATTATTTTTAACATTAACGTAACATTATTTTTCATAGGTGGGTTATTTTATACCAGAAAGTGCTATGCTAGAAATCATCCATTGAAAACCTGAAAACGTTCCCCAAAGGGATTTTTTTAGGGGGGGAAACATGTCATTTGGTGATAGTATCATCAGAAGGCTTTAGCAAGTCTTTTTCTTGCATGTCCTTGGCTTGCAACCTATGGGTCCAAGATTTTGACATTTGAAATGAAAAGTTCATAAGAATCCTACAACATACATCCCTTCTGGAGCACAGGAACAAAGAGAAGAAATATTGAGAAAAATTGAATACTTTCACAAGCTTTCTTTTCAGAAGTATTTACTAAATATAATTTTATCAGAAGCCAAAGACGACTCCTTCAAGTGTATGTGGCAAAAATGGCAAGGCTACCAAAGGGAATTAATTGAACAATTACAGTACTAAGGATAAACCCATCATTGACTACTCAATTTATAACCCAAGAATATGGCCAAGTGCCCCTAGTAGCAATCACAGTCTCTCTGGCCATTTCAGTTTAACAAAAATTAAAGCATCTCTCAATTTTCTGTGAGATTTCTAAACTAGCTGCTTCTAGAATCAGAGTAAAGTCACAAATTTACATTTCTTATCTAATTGAAAAGATAAAATAATAGACATCAAAATGCATTTTTCAAAATTTGTTACATAAGACCATCATCCGGATTCATGTATGAAGTCCTAATATTGTTTCTTGCAAAGTATTTTGAAGCAAAAAGAAATTAAAAAGTTATACAATTCACTACATTTAAAGACATTTATATGTGAGAACCCAACAAAATAATTTCTCAATTTTTTAAAAAAGATCCATCAAGATTGCCCCACATAAAGGTTTGTAGTTTTTTAAACCCTGCAAACCACTCATCACACCAGTCAATTAAAAATCAGGATATTTTAGAATAACTTCCATAATTATGTAAAATTAGACAAATGATGTAAATTTATGCAAAATTTAAATGCGACATTGATAATAGCTAAGAGGTATCCTGTACATGATTTATGTATATAATTGGGCAGTCTTGGGGTAAGAGTATTGCACACATAAAAATATCCCTTTGACTTATGAACTATGCGGATAAGACTAATTTTCTTGGCAGTAGTACAAACATTTCGGTGTTACCTTTTTCTGGGATACCTTTCAATTTCCTAGTCTAGATTGGGATGGTTTGTGCATCTAAATACAATCCAGGTTAGTTGCTTAGGTTTGGCTAAATACTGCCACATGCAGCATTTAAATAAATCCTTAAAACACAGGCAGTGTGACAAGATTTTAAAAGAATGTGGCTGCTGTGCTTCCAATCCTATACGCTACTTCAGCCTTATAGTTAGTAGCACCATTTCCTGCATAATACTACTAAGGTGCTAATAATAAGAAAGCCAAGATGCAGAACAGCTTCTGCAAAAGTGTCATTATCAAGTAAATATTGCCAGAAAGGAAGGAAGGAATCCAGTACTTCCTAGAGTATGAGCTATTTGATTTAAATTTTCAAATATTCACGGTTCATGTCTAAACAAGCAACAAGATTAGTGTCATAGCTTTTTCTTCTTAGTATTTGCATAAATCATTTTTTCTTCAATATTAACAAGCTATAGTTTACACCAGGGGTGGACAATTAATTTTGCCATAGGACTGCATGAGAAATTGGGATGGCTTTAGAGGACCGGACTAATATAATTAACTCAGTTCTACCCAATACTGTATATTATTGGGTAGAACTGAGTTAATTATAATTAAAAATTATAATTATATATTATATATTATACAGTATATTATATATTATATATATGATTATATATTATAATTATTATTAATTGGATTTGTATGCCGCCCCTCTCCGTAAACTCGGGGCGGCTAACAACAATGATAAAAACAGCATGTAACAATCCAATACTAAAACAACTAAAAACCCTTATTATAAAACCAAATATACACATAAACATACCATGCATAAATTGTAAAGGCCTAGGGGGAAGGAATATCTCAGTTCCTCCATGCCTGATGGCAGAGGTGGGTTTTAAGGAGCTTACGAAAGGCGAGGAGGGTGGGGGCAATTCTAATCTCTGGGGAGAGCTGGTTCCAGAGGGCTGGGGCCGCCACAGAGAAGGCTCTTCCCCTGGGTCCCGCCAAACGACATTGTTTAGTTGACAGGCCTCGGAGAAGGCCCACTCTGTGGGACCTAACTGGTCGCTGGGATTCGTGCGGCAGAAGGTGGTCCCGGAGATAATCTGGTGCGGTGCCATGAAGGCAAGAATTAATATTATATATTAAATCTTGAACACCCAGTTCTTATATAGAAAACTTGGACCGACCCCTGCAGGCCGGTCACAGACAGCGGGTGGGCCGCATTTTGCCCAGGTCTGGTTTACAGTTGCCTGTTCATTAGTGTATGGATCAGGGGTGGGTTCTAACTTACCTTGCTGCCAGTTTGCTTCCTTCCACGCTGCGTGGCCATACCTTGTGGGTGTACAGGTGCAGTGCCACAAAATTGGGGGGGGGGGGAGCAAAGAACAAGATGGTGGCCGCATGCACAGTGCCAGAGATTTGGCTTCTGCACATGCTCAGAAGAAAAAATAAATAAAAATGATGGCACCCACAGACCAGACTGGTTCTGTGACATCATTGTGATGTCGCCAGTGGGTCACTACAGGTTCAGATGAACCAGTCCGAACCCAGGTCTGGTATGGATCAAACTATAACCCTAATCAGAGCCATAATATTTACTTCTGAATAGGCGTATATAGTAGCTGTAAACAGTGTTATTAAGTTGAATGGGAAGACCTTTAACATCTTCAAAGTTTTGCTTCAATGGTGCTCACAGTTTCCAAGGTAAAAAAAGCCACCATTTAGTCCAGCACAGATTAAGTTACTTCAATGTAACAATAAAGGCAACTCATATACAGTGAACTATTATGCTGCTACCCTGTTTCCCCAAAATTAGACATTCCCTGATAATAAGCCTAACCGGGCTTTTGAGTGCATGGCAATAAACCCAAGTGCTTATTTCAGGATTCAAAAAAATACAAGACGGTCTTATTTTGGGGAAAATATGGTGGTAGTAAATTGTGCGAGTTAAGAGCTAAATTAATGCAATATAAAACACTGAACTTTAATTACAGGAACCACCAAAGAATGTAAAGTAATTATAGACACCAGGCAATCCTTCTAAGGCTGTTATCTCCCTGGAAGTGTAATTTAGCATCTTAATTCATATAACACTACTTATAGCCTTGATTTCAGAATCATACTGGATATCTGTTCTATTCTGCATGCTATCATACTTCTGCATTGTTTAAATCAACGCATAGCTGACATAGAAAGTGCATACAGTAGTTTCAAATCATTTTGGTGGAAGAAGCTTTCATGAACTAGCTCTAAGGATTTATCCATGGGCACAATAGATAAAAGTGCTCTGACAATCAGACTAAACTTTTCTCCTTAGTTTAACATATTTGAGTAATAATTATCAGACGTAAGCTGTTACCAAAATTGATCTACAATGCAAGGAAATAGTCAAAGATGACCCCACTCCCCCTGACAATTACAAACAACAATATGATTATGCATCAACATAATTATTTCACCCAACTTAGGCTGCCAGCAAGATGATTAGCACAAAGTGCCTGGATTCGTTTTGGTGACATAAAGCATAATGCTATTTGTTAGGTTTTGACTTACAATGGTGGGTAAGCACAGCTTTGAACCATAGTAACTTCAGTGCATTGGGCAATTCAGCTGTGGTTTTATTCAGTAACCGAAGATTTGATGTTGCTAGACCAGCTGTTATAATTTAGTCAATAAATCGTGGCTTAGCAGGATACATAAATTCAGCAAATACAAGATTTTCTTGAAACACTCAATTCCTAGAATACAGGAACGCTCACGATTTCAAACAA
Organism: Erythrolamprus reginae; assembly: GCF_031021105.1. Taxonomy (NCBI): domain Eukaryota; kingdom Metazoa; phylum Chordata; class Lepidosauria; order Squamata; family Dipsadidae; genus Erythrolamprus; species Erythrolamprus reginae. Next base: position 101,113,791 of record NC_091951.1, read on the forward strand.
GAACCCTGACTTTGTAGAATTTTGCATTTATTAAAATACGTCTCTTTTGTTCCGACTTAAAAGTATTTGCTACCTTCTCCATTTTTTGTGGTTTTTGCAAATATGAAGATTTGAACTTTATCCAAGCCATTTATAAATATGCTGAATAAAATAGGGTACTGAGTCATACCACTTGACTCTTCCTTCTAGATTAGGGGTGTCAAACTCATGTTGTCACAGCATTATCACTTTCCTCCCCCCCCCTTCACTGAACCAGGCATGGTCAGTGCCTGACGCACGAGTTTGACACCGTTGTTTTAGATTGATACCAAACTTGTTCAATTCTTTCTTCTAGTAGAAGCCTGTATTCCATCATCTCTCTTAGAATCTCTTCAGAATCTACTGAACTTTTTCCTAAAGTCCAGGTACACTATGACTATAGCGCAATGGACAACTAGGCTGGTCATTCATCTTAAAGCATATCAAATTGCTTTGGATTAACTACATCTGCTAAACCCTGCTGTCTCCTGCAGAAGCCAGTGCATTATTTTTAAAACGTTCCCAAATTATTTTCCCAGTATGAACATCAAGATGAAATGATCACCTGTCATTTTGGGTGTTTTGCTGTTCTCTAAACTTTTGGCATAACCTCTATTCATCATTAATTTTTACAGACATCAAAATATATGCAAGCTCCTCCAAGAGCCTTGGGTGGGATTAGATTTATCCTGGACGCAAAAGGTATGCTTATAGTACAAGTTTAACTGAGTTATCACTCCCTTGAGTCACTTGTTTTAGTTACATTAATTTGAACCAAAAAGCCCTTTGGGGAGACGGAAATAGAGTAGGAGATTATGGCATTTCCCCATTGTAGAGTTCTTGGTACATTATTTTCATGTTACCTGATAACATTTAGTTAATGAAATGTCTGCAAGCAAATATTTCAGATCACACCAAGGATGTTATAGTTCAACCCTGAGCTACATACAGTATATTCTCTTCTACTGCAACCTTTTTACATTCTCGATTACCATTTTACCATCTTTTTACAATTTATGCTTATCCATTCCATTTATTTCCTTTTGCTAATCACAAGTTTTATTTTCTCACGTAAACCTAAATTCTTTTGTACTTTAGGATTTCTGGCTCTTATCAAAATATATTTTAACATTTACTTTGTCAAACACAATAGGCATGACTAAACTTAAAGCAGGTTTAATTCTATTTAAAATTTAAAGATATTTAAAGATTTAGTAAAGATATTTAAAAATCCTACAAAATGTGATTTACACTCAAGTATATTAGCATAAAATTACATCTGAAAATATATTGTTGAATGACAATTTTTCCCTAGCACTCCTTTGTAATTTAACAGTTTGAATGCATAAGGAATTGCTAGAAACTTTTTAAAAAGTGGTATAAATTGTCACAAAAGCTATGACACGTGGAAAATGCTAATAGTTAACAAGACCAAGTTAATAATTCTTTCGCAAGCTAGCATGCTCAAAAATGAACAGAGATGTAATTTATCCTGCCCTTGACATTAAGAGAACTGCACGAGAGCCAAAAAGACAGGAATCTGGTAGCACTGTTTCAGACTAGAAAATTTTATTAAAAGGTATAAACCATTATGAAATGCAACTCCATCCTTCAAATGCTTGGAATGGCTACTCGAATAAAAGATTTTAATTGGAATGAATTTGACGGGAGGGAGGAGACAACAGGCCAGTTTACTTATTAATTTATAAGGCTGTTATGACTCTGGGCAACACAGAATAATAAAACAATTAAAACATCATCAACAAAAAAAGACACTTCACCCCCACAAATTTTCAAGGGAACCATATAACACTCAAAGTTCTGTATCATTCCAGCTCAAGACCTTGGTAAAAAACCAGCTTTCAAAAGCTTTTTTTAAAAACAAGGTCTTAATGTGGAGAAATTGGAGGATAGTGTTCCAGAGGGCAGGTATTGTGCCAAGAAGGCATGCTTTATAAGACCCATCTAATGATACTGTTTAATGGCTAAGAATATGACAAATCTGGTTAATCACAAAACAGGCAGAAACTTCGGAAAAGTCTCTTATGTAATGAGATGTGTTTATATAATAACCAGCACAGTGAATTTTAACTTGGAAGCCTCTCGGTAAACAGCACAACTCACAGAGCAGGGGTGTTGCACAGGCATGCCCATCATTGCTTAAGTTGCTGTTATATATCTTTTGATAATCTTCAATTAGGGCGTACTGCGATCATCCGTAAGTGAATAAAGCATGAGTGCTTGTTAGAAAGGCCCCTAGGTCCAGAAAATGGTGCAATCAATATGGATTTCTGCAAAGTCCTTCTTGGCCATAGTTGCCACTGGCTTCAGCTGGAGCTGTTAGTCCAAGTAGGTCTCCCTCCATCCCCCATTAAATTGTGTAACAGGAGGAAATGGATTCCCATTTGGGCCTAAATATGGAACATATATCCAGTTCCAACACTCAGTTTGTTAGAGTTGAATGAGTCTCTTTTTCCATATATATACTGCTCAAAAAAATAAATGGAACACTCAAAGAATACATCCTAGATCTGAATGAATGAAATATTCTCATTGAACATTTCATTTGCACAACTATTCCATTTGCACAACAGTATGTGAAATTGATTGTCAATCAGTGTTGCTTCCTAAGTGGACAGTTTGATTTCACACAAGTTTCATTTACTTGGAGTTATATTCTGTTTTCTAAATGTTTCCTTTATTTTTTTGAGCAGTGTATATAACCTGATAGTCTCCAAGTAGGGATACAAGACTTTGATCTCTGCCAACCTTGGGTTGAGATAAATAACTCAGTATTATCACCAAACCGATGGTGTCTGATCTCAAACCAATTCATGATCTCATCCAATGTTCTCAAGCAGATGTTAAAAAGGAGAAGAGTGCTTTAACTTGTGTTGGTTGAATTCACTCTTCATGTTCTTCCAATATGCTCTAGGTAGCTCTTCTGGCATTTCATCTCCTAAGTGCCCTGGAAAATCAAAGCACACTTCAGGATTCATGCTCAGCGAAAGGATGCAGTGGTGTACTAAGGCCTTTACTACATGTCCATTTCAGCCAGCCAGCAAATTCTCAGCCAAATTATTCATCAAATACTTAGACAGAAAAAAAACCCCAATCTCCCTTTACAACTTGTCAGGGTTTATTCGTTGCTTTGGATGGTCTAGTTCAGGGGTGTCAAACTCATGGTGGGCATCACATGACGTATCGGGACTTTCCCCACCTTTGCTAAACCAGGTTTGGGCATAGCCAGCACGTGATGCATCCGGACCATGGGTCGAAAGTTTGGCAGCCCTGGTATAGTGTAACAGATTCCATTTCCCATTTTGCAAGAAGTTCAAAATGTAAAGCAATCAGAGTATACGTCCCTAGTAATTAATGATTAGGTCTGCAACTCTCAGATCAGGTAGTTACTTCCCTGAAACAAAAAGTAAAGACCTGATGTGCATCAGGATCGTGATGACAAGTCAGCTTGATAATTACCATGAATGCTAAGATGCCCATGATTTAATGCCACCTGGGGGGAAGGTTGAAATCACCAAAGATTGTAAGCCTTGGCGACTCCACCTCAATCCACCAAAGGAACCCAGTAACTCAGGCAGGGATGTCACTATGCAGCATGAAGGCTGCTACATCAACAAACCCGCTGCTCAATGGTGCCCCGCTTCAAAGGGTCTTACTCTAGTTATCAAGTTCTACAGAAGTATCCAGTGGTGGCAAGCCTTTTTTGGTTTGCGTGCCAAAGGGTGTGTGCGCATACGCTAGCATGTGCACACATAGAGCTGGGGTGGCGCAGCAGGTAGAGTGCTGTACTGCAGGCCACTGAAGCTGACTGTAGATCTGTAGGTCAGCGGTTCAAATCTCATCACCGGCTCAAGGTTGACTCAGCCTTCCATCCTTCCGAGGTGGGTAAAATGAGGACCCAGATTGTGGGGGCAATAGGCTGGCTCTGTTAGAAAAAGTGCTATTGCTAACATGTTGTAAGCCGCCCTGAGTCTAAGGAGAAGGGCGGCATAAAAATTGAATAAATAAATAAATGTGCCCACACGCATGCCCCTCCTCACACATGCACACACACCCGCACTGCCCCTGCGCATGTGCACAATCCCCCTGTTGTCTCCACATATGCATACAGGACTCACTAATGCCTGGGACAGTGAAAAACAGCCAAATGGAACATTCGGAAAAACAGACTTACGGTTTGCCCGTTGTGCTGTTTTTCACACTTGGAGCCTTCAAGGAAGCTTCCTGAAGCCTCGGAGTGCGAAAAACAGCACAACAGGTAAACAGGAAGTCCTTTTTCCGAACTTCCTGTTTGCCCGTTGGACTGTTTTTTGCACTCTGCTGCTTCAAGGAAGCTTCCTTGAAGCATCTGGAAGGCGAAATAACCTTCCCCAAGGATGAAAATCAGCTGGCTGGCATGGAGCTGACTTAGGGCAATGCCGTGCATGCTCTCCGATATGGCTCTATGTGCCACCTGTATCACACAGCCATAGGTTCGCCATCATGGCAAGTAACTTATCAAGTAACAATTGTTTCAGACTAATTCAGTAGGTCTTAACACAATGGTATTTAATACATCACAGTTCGATTCCTCCTGACTTCTGTCCCCTTGACAGTGACATTTCAGCAAAAATAACATCAAGAATAGAAACTTTTATGATTCTTTAACACTAACATAACATGGTTCATCACACCCAGTCTCCATAATAAATGCATTACTTCCGATGCGCTTTTAACCATTTAACTGCCTAGTAGAAAATAAAGGCCCTCCATCCAATCTGCTTTATTTACATCAGGTAATTTTACCAGTTTTATCATAAAGACAGGCTTAAAACATAGCTATGAGACATAATGTTATACACGATTGGCAAATTTGAATTGATGGGATATGTTAACAATGTTACTAAATAAAACTGGGCATTCTTGGTTATCAGAAAAGTCAGTTCCTAAGTAGTGCTGAAATATCATTCGGCAAAATGTGGTGTTCTGGCAGTGGGCTTGTTCTTACCCCAGTTAGTGGACAATATTTTCATATTATTGTACGGTAGCGTTTTTTTCATTTGGGTGTCTTCAGGTTTGTAACAGCCATGCCCACTAATATGGCTGCAACGGTTAAGCCCTGGGCTATAACACGGGCCCTCATCATTATCTGGGATTCCCTGGGTTTGTTATTTATGAAGCAGAAGAGTCCATAACTCAAAATTCCAGCTGTACAAAGGCAGCCTGAAGGAAAAGGAAGCAAAATAAAGAAATATTGTTATTTCAGACTTAAGGGACCATAACATTCATAATTTTAAATCCTACAGACCATTAATATGATCTACCTAATGATTGGCTGGGTCAAGGGTAGGCAAAGTTGGCTCTTCTATGACTTGTGGACTTCAACTCCCAGAATTCCTGAGCCAATCATGCTAGCTCAGGAATTCTGGGAGTTGAAGTCCATATGTCATAGAAGGGCCAACTTTGCCTATCCCTGGGCTGGGTGGACGTGGGTAGGTGGTCATGTGTCTGGGTGGGCCTGGCCAACTCAATATCGCCGGCATCTACTCATCCATCCCTCCAGCCACTTCTTGCCTCTCTGCTTCCTTAGGGCCTTTACAGGAAGCAGTTTATTTATTTATTAGATTTGTATGCCGCCCCTCTCCGTAGACTCGGGGCGGCTAATAACAGTAAAAAGACAATATGAACAAATCTAATATTAAAAGTAATGTAAAAAAACCCAATTTAAGAAACCAATCATACATACAGACATACCATGCATAAATTTTATAAGCCTAGGGGGAAGGGAATATCTCAGTTCCCCCATGCCTGACGACAGAGGTGGATTTTAAGGAGCTTACGAAAGGCAAGGAAGGTGGGGGCAACTCTGATATCTGGGGGGAGTTGGTTCCAGAGGGTCAGGGCCGCCACAGAGAAGGCTCTTCCCCGGGGTTCCGCCAAACGACATTGTTTAGTCGATGGGACCCAGAGAAGGTCTACTCTGTGGGACCTAACCAGTCGCTGGGATTTGTGCGGCAGAAGGCGGTCCCGGAGATATTCTGGTCCGATGCCATGAAGGGCTTTATAGGTCATAACCAACACTTTGAATTGTGACCGGAAACCGATCAGCAACCAGTGCAGACTGCAGAGTGTTGGTGTGACATGGGCATATTTAGGAGCTAAGCAGCCACCATGAGGAGTTCGCAAAACAGCTGGCTCAATTCAAATTGGCTCTGGCCGAGAAGGAGGCTCAGCAGAAGCACCTCACTGAGGACTATAAGCATAGGCTTTCCAAGCAGACGGAAGACCTGCGGGAGTGCAAGGCCAGATGCCAGCACCTGGAGGCTCAGTGGGCTGAGATAGTTAGCCAGTTCCAGGCTATGATGCTGTCCCACTGGAACAAAGCCCTCTGGCTCTTTGTCACCAGTGGGCCTTCCCTCCAACTCAAAACTCCGCACCAGGAGGCTGAAGCAGACCCCCTCCGGCCTACCCCAAAAGACCCCGAAGTGGGAGAGACTCTGCAGCAACACAAACGTTCACTGCACGTATCTGGCCCAGGGGCCGTAGTTTGAGGACCCCTGATTTAGTGCAATATAAAAAAAGCAAATAATTTTTCTGTGGACCAAAATTTTCTCACGGACCACCAGTGGTCCATGGACCACCGGTTGGTGACCACTGTTATAGAGGCTTGGCCTATCTCTTGAATATACCATCCCATCTTTTCATTTGAGAGCTCTCAGTTCTGTCAAGAAACTCTGGTTCATTGACCTGTAGTTCTCACATATTAAAAAGGGTGACAAAGGATCTAAACACAAGGCAGGGCATTCTTTTCCATTCCTTCACACCAGGAAAAACTTTATACCACTTTTATGGCTCATGTTTCTGTTAAAGACACACACCGATGTGATTTTTTTTGTTATTTAACATTAGTATTTTCCTGATCATTCTCTAATTAATTATCATCATGATAATTAAAAAAACAATCAATTTAAAACCAGTTAAAAAATCTAAAACAATTTAAAACCAGTTAAAATAATTAAAGGCAGTAAAAGCAGTTTTTAAAAAATGGCCAGATCCCCATGGTGTACTGTACTATCACATCAACTGCCCCAATGATGAGAAAATCTCAAGAACTGGTGGTTTTTAAGCCAAGCTTGCACTCTCCCTTTCTCAATAAGATCTAAGCTGTTTGACACAACAAAATCAATCAAATTTGGCAACTTGAAGATGTGTGGACTCTCAGAACTGGCTGGGGAATTCTGGAAGTAGAACTCCACACACCATAGCAAGGGTCCCCAAACGTGGCCACTTTAACAGTTGTGGACTTCAACTCCCAGAATTCTCCAGCCAGCAAGTTTGGAGACCTCTGCACCATAGGGATGCCAGGTTTGTAAAACACTGAGCTAAATTAAATGCTGAGAAAAGATTAAGCAGTATTTTTTTATCTGATGAGCTCTTAGGACCGTTTGATTTGAGATAAGCAAAAAAGGCATTTCTGAGGCTGGCTGACTTCGGAGCTATTGTGCGAAATCATCTCTTTTGTTCCTTCCTATACTTTAGTTATAAAACTTTTTTTTAATGTTTTTCGCATTTTAAAGTCTATTTGATTACTAGGTTGTTTTCCCGAACGGTTTAATTAACGGCAATCCACCCCCACTCCCCTTCAACACTGGGGATGGACAGGCAGAATGAAAAATATTTTAAAGAAATCATGCAATATTGAAATAATATCCCCGCTGCTTTCCCCAAAAGTCGCGCTTTCCGACTCTCGACCAATTCGCTGCCACTACTCGTCTAGAAAGGAATATTCGCCCAGGCTCACCGATGGGCACAAATGGATTCTCGCGGAACTTGCGCACGAACTTGCTTTGGAAGGCTTCGCCACCCGTGTTAGAAATGGGAGTAAAGCCTTCAATAACCGGGGGTCGGTAGGGATCAAATGGCGGCGGAGGATTCTGAGCCATGGCAGATCTCGCCGGATTCCAACGCAGGAAGGTCACCTCTCGATTCGCTTGAACGAAGCTCGACTCTTCCGCTGTCGCTAAATGTCCACTGTCGACCTCCGTCTTCAGCCTATAGTGCTTTTCACATGGGACATCTCTCCCTCTCTCCTCCCCCTCGCTCTGGGAAATGTAGTCCAAGTTAAACGCACCTAGGCTACGCCGATTGATCAGGCAGAACTACCACTCCCATCCTCCATTGCGATCGGATGCTTTGACTGCGACTGCGTAGGTCTCGAAGCTGGGGAAGCGCGTGGGTCCTTTCCGAGTTGGGTTCCGAGAGCCGCCACCATGCCGAAAGCCAAGCAGAAGCAGCGTCGGAAGAAGTATAATTATAACGTCGACCGGAAAAAATTGAACCGGGCTTTCCGCAAACGGTCGACGCCTCGAATAAAATGGTGAGTCGAGGAAAGTTGCCTGTTCAAGTCATTATTTGGGGCGAGCTTCGGGTGTGCATAGTCATTTGAGACGGTCTGAAAGGCGCCAGGTTCTCCAATGCTGCCTTTTGCACGACGTGCTGAGCCATACGTAGGTTGCCTAGGATTGATTGATTGATTGATTGATTGATTGATTATTACATCTGGAACTAGCCATAAGGTCTGGGCTGATTTAACACGCAGGCTAGGCTTAAAATGGGGAAGGCTGATTCGTAATTCGTCTGTCCAGCTTGAGCATCGCTCCCGAAATCGAGCTTTCTCTATAGTAATAGCAGCGCCGCTTCTGTTCCAATGAAGCGTTGAAATAATCATTTTTTTAAAATGGTGTTGGCTAGATCAGTGTTTCCCAACCTTGGGAACCTGAAGATATTTGGACTTCAACTTCCAGAATTCCCCAGCCAGCATTCGCTGGCTGGGGAATTCTGGGAGTTGAAGTCCAAATATCTTCAAGTTCCCAAGGTTGGGAAACATTGGGCTAGATTGTGTTCAGAAACCTGTTAATGAGGAATCTGTTCTGTTCCAAAAGCAGCGTATTTTCCTTTCTTTGGATTGTATTATGTGATCAGTTAAGGGGTTCTGGGTGAGTTTGGAGTGGCTTTAAAGGCAGGGAAATAATGCATTGCAAAAACGGCAACAACATAAACCAGGTGTCCTCATTCTAAAATTATTCATTCATTCATTCATTTGATTTTTATGCCGCCCTTCTCCTTAGACTCAGGGCAGCTTACAACATGTTAGAAATGGCACTTTTTAACAGAACCAGCCTATTGCCCCCACAATCCGGGTCCTCATTTTACCCACCTTGGAAGGATGGAAGGCTGAGTCAACCTTGAGCCAGCTTCAGTGGCCTGCAGTACAGCACTCTACCTGCTGCACCACCCTGGCTCTATACAGTAATACAGTACCTCGTCTTGCGAACCTAATTGGTTCCCGGGGGAGGTTCGTAAGGCAAAAAGTTTGTAAGATGAAACATTGTTTCCCATAGGAAACAATGTAAAATGAATTAATGGGTGCAACGGAAAAAAAAAAAACGCCGGCCGGCTGTCACCTTTTGAAACAGCCGGGCGCTTCTCAGCTTCTGAGCGTTCTCCCAATGCCGAACCCCGAAGTTCGGCAAAAGTTCAGGTTCGGGTGGCCGCCGAGAAGCCCCGCTGCCAAGCGCTTATTTCAGGGGTCAAGAAAATAGAAAAGAGGGTCTTATTTTCGGGGAAACATGGTACTATTTACTCCTATCCAACTACAGGTAGTCCTAGACTTACAACAGTTCATTTAATGACCATTTGGAATCACAATATTACTGAAAACACTGACATATGACCGTTTTTCACACGACCCATCCCCGTGGTCAAGCTATTTCATTTTATTTATTTATATTTATATTTATATTTTGTAAGTACCTATTGGTAATATGCAAAGATATTTGGATGCTTGACAACTGACTTACATTTATGATGATTGCAGTGTCCCAGAGTCATATGATTGCCTTTTGTTACCCAAAAAGCAAAGTCAATGAGAAAACCAGATTCACTTAACAACCGTGTTATCAATTTAACAGTTGCAGTGATTCATTTAAAAATTATATTGTGGCAAGAAAAGTTGTAAAACGGGGCAAACCTCACTTAATGAATTTCTCACTTAACATAAATTTGGGGTGCAATTGTAGTCATGGGTTGAGGACTACCTGTACATATGATGTCTGTTCCGTGCTAATTTCTCCTGGAAAACTATTGTTGCACACAAGATTTGGGGATAAACAATAATTAAGTTTAATTTATAGAGATAGATTTAGTTAAAAAATAACATAGAATGGAAATGACTAAATTCAAAAGTTATGGCAAGCACTTCATTATCATTGCTACAACTCCTTTTCATGTGTCAGAAAGGTAAAATATTGAAGAAGATGGGTAAATTTAATAAAAGTAATGAAGTGAACCCAAATTATGCTAAAGACTGCTTCTTTAACGATACTTGGAATGTCTTTAAACATATATGTTTAAATACATATGGGGTTTTTTAGGCACTAGACTTGTATAGGATTATTCCTATCAAGAGATAGAGTTGAGATAGCTGCCCTAGGCAGCCAATTTTGTATGTCTTGAAATACTAGCAGATTGTCATTTAACACATTCTTTTATCTTTACAATTATGAAAAGAGATGGGCACGTATATATTAGAGATTTTTAGCATCAAATCAACATGTTTTGTGCACTTTAATTGTAGGAGACGTCTGCCATTTGTTGATGGGTTTTAGGTTCAAAATTTCTCTTGATTATTATTGAAAAGGGAGGTTCTCTTCAAGATTGCATAGCATTGATGCCCTGCTTTATTTCTCTCCCCCTCCTCCTCCCCCTTTATTTATCTTCAGTGCTCAAATACGACAAGCCTGGGATAGCACCAAATCAGCTTCTAAGAATTTGGCCGAAATGGGCCTGGCTGCTGATCCAAACAAAGCAATTCCCATTCCAAAGGTTAGTGCTGTATGAATTTTAAGAACAGTTAATCACTTGAAATTCAAGGAAAACTATAAATCAAGGTTTATCGTTTAGGACAATGATGGCAAACCTTTTCGGCACCGAATGCCCAAATGCCGCAGCACCGTAAACCCGAAGACCAGCTGGTCGGTGCACGCATGCGCACAGGTCAGCTGATTTTCGGGTTTCTGGCGCTCAAGTGCGCGCGAAGACCAGGATGCGTCCTGGAAACCAGAAGAGCAGCTGGCGGTGGCACAAATGCCCACAGAGAGGGCCCTGCGTGTCACTTTTGGCACTCCTGCCATAGATTCTCCATCACGGAATTAGGAGCATTCATTATTTATTTGGATATTGTTCCAGGAAGACAATAACTGGAAAATGAAAATAGCATAACTGATTAGAAAAGTACATCATGAAAATGTAGAATTTTTCCAGTAAGTCTTAGATGGTATTGGTTAAATACAAATTATGCATGAGAAATAACATTGTAACTAAACTGTCATTAACCCATTTTGGGTTTAGAGATAAATTCTTCATTTGTCTGACTTTCTTACTATTTAGGAAATGGAAATAGTTGAAGAACTATTTCCCGTTCTTGGCATTTCATTTAGGCAAGTGACAATCATCATCTTGTTATTCATTTAGTGCCCTCTGTTGTTGACAACCATAGCTATGCTGAGAAATAAATGATAGAATTCTACTGTAAAGACTTATAAAATAGCTGTAACCATTTGTATTGTATAATAATTTGAAACTCTGTGATGTAACACAATGATGTATCACTCCCCATTAGACACCCAAAGAAAGATACTGATCCTTTTAAATGTTTAAAATGAGTTAACCATTATAAAATGATAAATATTGTGGTAAAAAGAAAATATACAATAATTCCTAACTGCCTTTTTGTGCAATGTGAGTTGTCATGTCTTTTAAATTACAGGGTACAAAAATGGAAATTGATGGACAAGAGGCAGGGACAGCAATTGTTAGGAAGCCATATGTAATAAATGGTGGGTATTACTTCATATCGGCAAAGTTTGTTACACATGTCATTCTTCATAGTACAATCTTTCATTAGTTGACTTGCTATTCCAATTAAGTGCAGTTGTCTTTTCTTCATTGTTTATTACCAAACGTAGTAGATATTCCAACTTTTTTGTGATTTTGAATACTAAATATACAGTATATTTTTGCAATCAGTTGGATAATCATTAGAAATTAGGTTGAGGAAAGAAATACATTTGTGTCTGCTGATAATGCATCTTTTCCAAGCAAGCCTGGGCATGGTCTCCTATTGGAAGAAAGGGGTATGACTTCCATGATGTAATGGGTGGGTGGAGCTATTCTGTTTCCACAAAAGTGGGTTTCACAGTGTGCAAACATTTCTTAATACCTGTTGATTTATTTTCTTTATGCCCAGAATTAGAATATGAAGCCAGCTTCCCAGAGGAGAAATCCGAGACCCTCTCCAGAGATCTTATTGACTACGTCAAACACATGATTCAGAAACATGGTGAAAATTATAAGGTAGAAATAATTTTGTAAATATTTCCAACTGAAGTTATTTGGTTTAGATAACTGCAATACATCATTAGAAAATGGTGTGAAAAATCAGATTAGATCATCCCAATTACAATATTTGAAGTGAGGAGGATTGGCTGTTACTACCACATCATGCCAATCCGTTTGCCTCCTGTTATTATTTCAAGGCCAGTTCTAATTGAATCTTAACCTGTAAATGCCTTTGAAACAGCTTGGCTGGGTGATAGCTCCTCTCACATGCAAGTATTTAAAACAAGTGCAGTACTAACATTTTCTCCAGGGAGACTCTTCTGGATTGCATGCTTGGATCTTTATTTTCCCCACACATTTTTAAAAACTGTATTCAGATCTTGGCAGGGTTTTTAATATGAATGACTTTCATGATGGTCAAGACTTGCATTTGTTCATATTGATATATTATGCATTATATAAGCTGTTGTAATCATAGGTTTATAGGCACTGAAATTTGGGAATGGAATATTACTGGAGGGTGATGTTTTAAGCCTAATGGGTGCTGTATAAAACCTTAATTCTTCCTCTATTGAAAGGAAGCAAGAGTCCAGGCTGAATAAGCAAGTTGCAGAATCCATGGCCATGTGGAAAACAATTAACTTGATATACAGCATGAAGAAAACCTATAGCTAACTTCCATATAAGGAAATATATGCCTTACTCTCATTCCTTTGCTAATCACCAGTAAACACACAATCCAGGAAAAGACAAAGAATGGAGCTTCCATTAATTACCTATAGGGAAGTTACAAGGAGATTGCCTTATATGGTGCATGACTGAATGGTAGTTGGGGGATGGCTTAATGTATGTGGCGTTCGCGAATTGGTTATTCTGTACCACATGTCAGGAAAAGTGAAATACAATAAAAGGAGCGATCTTGATTCAACCGAGGTCGTCTCATTGAGAAAACTTTCTCTCTGTCGCTTCATTCTGATGTGGCAATCACGGCATTCTGTGCCTCCCTAGAGGTTGACCCACTGGGGGAGGGCTGTTTGCCTTCAATAAGCAGCTTTAGGAAAGGATTTGTTTCCTCTACTTTCCCATATTGTTTTGTACAGTGTTTCTTAAATGTATGATTGTTCTGAAATGAACATTTGAACTGAAATGTCAATTTCAGAACAATCATACATTTCAAGCAAGAAACACTACAAGGCAATATGGGAACATAGAGGAAACAAATCCTTTCCAAAGCTGCCTATATAATGCATAATACATCAATATAAATAAATACAAGACGTGACCATCATGAAAGTCATTCATATTAAAACCCCTGCCAAGATCTGAATACAGTTTTTAAACAATCTTAAGGCCATTTGGATGATTTACACTGGAATGCTTAAAATTCTATGCTGCTGGCAGAATTCAGAATATTTATAGAGCAACTGGTTAAATTGTCTCCAGCATCTGAATCTACCTTTTATTGTACTGGAGTTCTGTGATTGTATTTGCTTTTGCTTTATGTACAGGCTGTCCTTGAGACCTGGATATTTAATGTACGGCTTACTTTCTGGGTGTGGCGACTTTCTAAAGCTGTAAGATTAATATAAAACTGCTTCTCTGTTAATTTATGCTTGTAATTTACTACCCAGGCTATGGCTCGTGATGAGAAGAATTATTACCAGGATACACCAAAACAAATAAAGAGGAAGATCAATGTGTATAAACGCTTCTATCCCGAGGAGTACCAAGCATTTATTACATCTTTACGGACAGAAAAAATGGAGCAATAATTATGAGGAGGAAAAGAGACTGAAACATTTTATCTAGCATGGATTTAAGGGACTGAGATTGAAAAACTGATATTTGGATAACGTAAAATATTGTCTTCTAAAGAAATAAGAAAAATGCATGTGGAACTTTGATTCTCCAAAGTTCTGCAGAAATTTTAAGTCTGCTTTCAAGTTTATTTATTTCACTGAAAATTCTTCAATGCAAAATAACTCTTAATGACAAAATGTTTTTGCCTTGTAGAGATCTTGGTTGACATGACCTTTCTAAATCTAGTGTCATAATAGGGCATATTGAAAAAATATGTTATAAGAGCAGAGGTTAATTGTACACCATGAGCATTTTGGAAAGAGCACAATAATAATAGCCTCAAATAGCACTTTCCTTTCTCTGAAATAGGATATGGACATAATATTAAAGCTTCAAAACTAGTACACTTGGGCCAGAAAAGAGCTGTCTCCATTCTCCAATAAGAGTCTATCCCAAAGAAATGCTAACTCTCTCAGTAAGCACTAGTCCATATTTATGGGAGGGAAGAAGTCACCGGCGCACCGCCCTGTTGATGGCAATGTTGGAATGAAGGTTCCTAATGTGTGATATGACTTGTCTGTCAAGCCATCTTTCCTTGGCTATTTTAACCCTGCTGTTCTGTTTAAAAAAAGTTACAAATCTTCTGTTCCCGGGTCACCCTGACCCGGACCGAAAACTCTTCATTTGCAGTGCTTATGTTTGGTCAATTTGAATACTTTTTTCACTTGGAAAGTAGTCTGAACATTTCTGCACACAATGATATGAAAATTGAACTGAAGAAATTAATCCTTATTGGTTTATTTTGCACATAAATATGCCTCCCCCCCCCCCCCCCCCGTTTTTGTGAATTTTTTTTAGGTTTATTGATAATTATGCCTGCAAAATACATTCTATTTTACTAAAGTTGGTGTGGGATTGGTAGCTTGAACATTTCTGAACATAATGATATGAAAATTGAACTGGAACAATTGATGCATATTGGTTTATTTTGTTGATGAAATGCACGCCCCCCCGTTTTTTTTAAATAGTCTTCACTTTATGGATAGTTTTGCTAGCAAAATACATTCTATTTTACTAAAGTTGGTGTGGGATTGGTAGCTTGAACATTTCTGAACATAATGATATGAAAATTGAACTGGAAAAATTGATGCATATTGGTTTATTTTGCACATAAATGTATGCCTCCCCCCATGTTCAATTATTTCAATTTATATAAAAATTATGCTGTTAATTTCAAACTTACATACTTTTTTTTAGTAAAATGGATTTGTTTCATAAAATTAGTTCTCTGGCTACAATATGGTTGATTTTCAAAAGGATATTCCAAATATTTCTAGCCAAATATGTATAAAAAGTGACAATAATGGCACACAGCAAGGCCGAGGGGGGGGGTGGCCCTTTTGTGGTAAAAATAAACCAATAAGAACCATTTTTTCCAGTTCATTTATATTTTTCTTATATTCATAAATGTTCAATTTAGTATATCAAACCTTTTGGGGGAAAATTCCTTGGGGATTTGTAGCCTTAAAAAATAGAAATTGACACGAAATTCAGAAAGGATGGGGGGAGGGGCTTTTTGATCAAAATAAAAATATAAGTCTCAATTTTTCCAGTTCAATTTTCATATCATTATGTTCATAAATGTTCAAACTAGTTTTCCAGTTGAAAAAGTTTTCAAAAAGACCAAATTCAAGTACCTAAAAAAAATCATTTTGGTCCGGGTCTATATGACTCGAACAGACTAAACGTGACTTTTTTTTTGCCCAGAAAAAAATTTTTTCCCCCACCCCCACAAATATTTTTTTGATGATCAGCATTGTTAAATTGAGTAAATGAATGCCTAAGATTTTAAAGAATATTTCGGATTTGGAGCATAAAAAAATAAAAAGTGAAAATGGTTGCAAGCAGCTGAGGGGGGGGAAGGCCTTATTTCTGATGTTAAAAAACCAGTAAGAATCATTTTTTTCAGTTCCTTTATATTTTTCTTATATTCAGAAATGTTCAAGCTACCAATCCCACACCAACTTCAGTAAAATAGAATGCATTTTGCAAGCAAAACTATCCATAAATTGAAAAAACTTTCACAAAAACGTGGGGGCGTGCATTATATCAGCAAAATAAACCAATAAGATTTACTTTTTTCATTTCAATTTTCATATCATTGTGTGCAGAAATGTTCAGACTACTTTCCAAGTGAAAAAAGCTTTCAAAAAGACCAAACATAAGCACTGCAAATGAAGAGTTTTCGGTCCGGGTCAGGGTGACCCGGGAACAGAAGATTTTTAACTTCTTTTGCCCAGCAAAAACTAAGCCCCCAACCCCCCCAACCCCCAAAAAAAATTCTCATAGAGAGAACCCCTGAAATGATGAATAGTCATGAAATTTCAAGTTTCAGATATGCAGGGAAATTTTTTTACAAGGACTCAAACTTGGCTTCGGGTCAAATAGACCCGAAACAGAACAGCAGGGTTAAAAGAAACAGCATTGGTGGTTCTTCATCTCTGAAGACTGAAACTGCAGTTATACATTATCATGCAGCTACTACAGGAATTTGCAATTGATGAAGCTTCTGAATTCTCTGTTGAAGCAACTGGAAAACACGGGGCTAAAAAGCTGTCTAATCCTAAGTAAAGTTTTTGATGAAAATGGTCACTGACAATAATTGTCTTGCTAATTTGTACACGGGATTCTTGAGTGATGAATAGCAGAGTCTTACAAGATTTATTAATTAAAAACATCTTATATCTTACAAGATTTATTAATTAAAAATACAGCTTAAGATGTATCATCCAGGTTTCCTATATTCTGTAATACAATAAAGGGGGGGGGGGGGGGTTTCAAACATAAATTGTGCAAAAAGAGCTTAGTCCAAATAAAAATTCTGATCTGCCAAGAGAAGAGGGGGCAATGGAGAATAATATATGCATAATTTTCCTACTTAAGAAACAGCATCATTCTACTTGTAACATAAGAGCTGTAGAGACAAGTTGCCTAAAGATGGGATTGGCTTCCTGCACATATAGAATTAATACAGAGGTGTGACAAATGACAAATGCTTTTTTCCTCATTAGAAATTTAGGATAATGGAATTGATAGCTCCTATGATGTGGTTTACCTATATGTTGCAACAGTCATTACTAACTCACAATAGCTTTTGCATAGATAACATTTTGTTTCCATAATGGAGCATAAATAAAAACTTTTTAAGGACCTCTGATGGGTTGGGATCAAATAAGGATATTCAAGTACATTGGCCAGCCAACCTGGGAATTTGATAGTTGAGCTCATCTAGTTTGGAGGATGTCAGTTTCGCGCATCTCTTTGTGGTCTAACCCAGGCTTTCCAATTTTCTTGACCAATATCAAATATCTACGCTCCGTAGAGGTTAGTTAAGATAAGTAGGTTTGGCATCAGTTCAAGGCACAACTGTTCCAATGTGCGTAGCCAAAAATAAAAGATATTCCATTAAGGATTCCTCAAATCTAGATAAACCATCAGTTTCAGTACATACCACTTTCCGTTAACTGCAATCAGACTGATGTTGCCCGTTATGGGCCAAGACTAACCCCCAGCTTTTGAAGTGAGAAAGTCATTTCATAGGCAAAGAGCTTCCTCTCTATATAAAGTCATTGCATTACCTCTTCTTGCTTATAAAATCAACTACAGTAGATCCAATAAAGAAAAATGCAAACTCTTAGTGCAAATATCAGTATTATAGTTCTTTAGATTTGTGAAAAGAGCTGCTGCTTTCAATTGTCTGAGATTGATTGATGCTCTCCCTCCAGCAATGTTCTTTGCCATTTTCCCACCTTATCCAGAACAGTAGGCTATATTGGCAGGTGGAATTCCTTCTTCGTTGGGTGAATGCTGAGGTGGACTTTTACGACTTTTCTGACCATGCGGAAAAGGTTATTGCTGAGAGGCGCAATCACAGGGAATCCATCTTGCTTGAATGGGCAAGGATTTTGACCAGCAGGTGCTTCAAGTGAAGAACACTGTTTGTGGTGGCCAGACCGGCATAGGTTGCACTTGTGGGCAAGAAAAAGAATTTCCTCTGACTATCCAGGTTGTGTAAGGCCAACTCTTCTTGCAATTCTGCCACACTCAGGGCATCGTTCTTGTCCTAGAATAGATATACAAACAGCCATTTAAAAAACCTTAGGGATTTCTTATAGGAGCTATGCCACAATTTTGTATTTTTCTTCATTTGGGTGAGGATTAAGCTTAATGTGTGCTGTTGTTTCTTTTTTCACTTTTTGAAATTAATAAGAAATGGTTATTGGTGATCTACTGTTACATTTTGGTTGCATTCTTGCAAATCTTAGAGACTTTTGAGATGCAGGAAAATAATCTAGGAATCTAGTGATAGGAATAGCAACAGCATTTAGACTTATACTGTATACCGCTTCACAGTGCTTTACAGCTCTCTCTTAAGCAGTTTACAGAGAAAAAGCATATTGCCCCCAACAATCTGGGTCTGGAATGTCAGAATCATATGCAGTTCTAGAATTGTAAGTTGCTCTTCCATCTATGTCAGGGGTGTCAAACTGGTGGCTCACAGGCTGGATGTATCATGCAGGCCATGCCCATCCCAGTGCCTTGAAGGGGGAAAACATTGCGAAATGTCATGTGACTGTGATGTGACGCGGAGAGTTGGACACCCATGATTTATATCAGTGATGGAGAACCTTTTTTTCCTTGGGTGCCGAAAGAGCGTGCGTGCACGTTATTGCGCATGCGTGAGTGACCACACCCATAATTCAACACCTGGGGAGGGTAAAAACAACCTCCCCCTCTCCCTGGAGGCCAGAAATGGCCTGTTTCCCAACTTCTGGTGGACCCCTGGAGGCCTATTTTTCACCCTTCCCAGGCTCTAGAGATTTCTTTGGAGCCTGGAGAGAGCATAAATGCCAGTAAGACGATATATGATGAGCAGAATCCGAGACCAAGCTACAAGAAATAAATTGGAATCACTCTATAATATGTAAATAGATATTTTGCTCTTGGGTTAAGTGGACTATACAAGAAACACCCCCAATTTGGTGGTGGGGAATGTGTGTTTGGGTGGTGGCACATTTCACTATGCACTGTTTTATGTAGTGTGTAATATAAATTTGTTAAAAATTAATAAAAATATTTTAAAAGAGAGAGCGAGAGAGCATAAATGCCCTCCCCCATTCCCCTGGAGGCTCTCTGTAAACCAAAAATGTCCTCCCAGAGCCTCCGTGTGAGCTGAAAATCGACTGTCCGGCATGGCCATGAACATTGAAGTTGAACTAGGGCAATGGCTTGTGTGCCAGCAGATGTGGCACCCATGCCATAGGTTTGCCATCACTGATCTATATCAAGCCACAGTTTTAGGATGTCACATGTGAAAGATAGCCAAGGGCCTCACCTGCTTGTTAGCTAAGACGATCAAAGGCAGCCGAGGGTCCTCAGCTAGCAGGCAGTGGAGCTCCTGCCGAGCAATCTGAAGGCGTGGGCCATCTGCAGAGTCTACGACGAACACCAAAATGTGGGCTTTGCTCAGATACTGGTTCCAATAGAAGCGTAGATTCTGGCTTCCACCAACTGGTATAACAAAGAGCAAAAATACAGACTGAGTAGCATTCTTTCTCATCCTGATGTCCTCCAGTGCTTAATTGCAGTGCCCACACACGACAAGCAAATCATGAGAAAATATTGCTTTACATTATATCATGAGCATCTTTCCCAGGCCTGAAATCGCGGGTGAAATGCTCCTGATTCGCTCGTGCTTACCGGTTGTTGGAGAGTCAGTTGTGAAGGGAGCACCAGGCTCCCCCCCTCCCCACGCCATAATTTGGGTTCTTTTACTTTTTTGCACATGCACAGAACGCTTTGTTAACATTCGTCAGTTTTTCAAAAAGTTGGCTATTTGTTTGGGTATTTGATATTCAGGCTTTTTGAGACTTTGTTTATAATAATACAGTGGTACCTCGAGATACGAGTTTAATTCGTTCCGGACCTGGGCTCTTAAGTCGAGCAGCTCTTATCTCGAACGACTTTTCCCCATAGGAATTAATGTAAATAATTTTAATTGGTTCCAGCCCTCAAAAAACTCACAAAGTTAGTCTAAATTATGCAGAAAGACATGTTTTTAATGAAGAAATGTACATGTACATATAAATGAATAATGAAGTTTCTTTCACTTAACTTGTAAACTTTCTTAAACTTTTAAATTTACATATGTTCAACTTCTCTGCCACCCAATCCTGTAGGACAGAGGTCCCCAACTCTTTTTGCACCAGGGACCGGCTTTAAGCGATCAAGAGAGGAATGGGTGAATGAATGGACGGAGGGTGGGAAGGAAGGAAGGAAAGAGGGAAGGGACAGGAACAGAGGAAGGAAGCAAGGAAACTTATGAAAGGGGAGAGTAAGAGAGGAATGAGTGAAGGGAGGGAGGGAGGGAAGAAGGTGGGAAGGAGAAAGAAAAGAAGAAATAGAGGAAGGGAAGGTAAAAGAGAGAAAGAAAAAGAGCAAGAAAGAAAGAAAGGGGGAAGGGACAGGAACAGAGGAAGGAAGCAAGGAAACTTATGAAAGGGGAGAGTAAGAGAGGAATGAGTGAAAGGAGGGAGGGAAGAAGGTGGGAAGGAGAAAGAAAAGAAGAAATAGAGGAAGGGAAGGTAAAAGAGAGAAAGAAAAAGAGCAAGAAAGAAAGCTGCAAGCACCCCCCCCCCCCGAGCCCCCCAGGCCGGCTGCAACTTTTTAAAACACGCGCGCCGCTTCGCAGCTGTCTCCTGAAGCCGAACGCGGAAGTTAGCGTTTGGCTTCAGGAGACAGCTCCTTGGCGCTTGTATCCCGAATTTGGGCTTGTAAGTAGAACAAAAATATCTCTCCCCTCCCAGCTCTTATCTCGAGTTGCTCTTAAGTAGAGCAGCTCTTATGTCGGGGTTCCACTGTAATAATAACAACAACAATAAAAATAATAATAATTTATTAGATTTGTATGCTGCTCCTCTCCGTTTATGATGTAAACAAACTGACTTGCACAGTTATAAGTTAAGTTTGGCTTCTGAACAAAGCCAGTGATTGCTATCAGAGAAACTCTTTCCTGCACAAGTCCCTTATCATGCCACACGTTAGTATGTTGTAGATTGTGCCCTATTTCCAAGCAGGGCTTACCTTCTAGAAGGTCCATCTGGAGCCCACTGGCCTGCAGCTGCACTGAGTTGAAGCCGTGAGTAGGTGCTATAGGCTTCTTGGCTTCTGGACTACATACATGGTGAAGAATGGTGCTTTTTCCAGCCCCGTCCAAGCCTAGAATCAAAACCTGGTATTCGCAGTGATGTGGCTGCTATGAGAAAAAGAATTCAGGTTAGTTCAGGCAGTAATTAATTAAATTAATGGAAAACCTTTGTAACCCTGGCTCATCCCTGATAAGATGGCTGGGCAAAAATATTCAGATGAGACAATAAGAAAGCAGGAAAAAATTGTGGATTTGCGGATAGCATTTAGAATAGTCCTGTTTGTCAAAAGCATACCTCTCAATCTTTTTAATGCTGTGACCCTTAATACAGTTGTGACCACCAACCATAAGTCTAGCGCCAATTCCCCCAACAGCTTTAAGCTGATTGGCAGGAAGGTCAGAGGGACAACCCCACTGTAAATGCCTGATTTATCGGGTTGTAAAAATATGTTCCACAGCGCCAGAATAGAAGCTTTAGTTCCTAACACTATGGGAAATTTGTCTTTTCCCAAGGTCTTAGGTGACCCCTGTGAAACGGTTGTTCGACTCCCAAAGGGGTCCTGACCCCCAGGTTGAGAAACACTGGGGTAGCTGAACTATAAATATAGCAAATTAGTCACTCATTCTTGACAGCTTTAGGAAAAAATGACAGCCTAGTCCAATTTGGATTATTAATTTAGGATACCAATCCTGAAAGAAAGGGTCATAAATCACACGAGTAATACAGTGAAAGTAATTGCTCCAATTGAGGGCCTTGTACAGGTTATCATTCTCATATTTTCCATCTGGGTTGTATGCCCAGAATCTGAATGGGTTGTTATAAAAAAATAATTGAATTAAACTACTGATACAGGAGATGTGTTGGCTATTGGTTTCTCCCCAAGTGCAATTCAAGGATTGGTCATCATCATAAAGTCCAAAAGGGCTCAGTGCAGTGGTGAAATATTTTTTTTTGCTACTGGTTCTGTCGGCGTGGCTTGGTGGGCGAAGTCTGGCTTGATGTGTGTGGCTTGGGGGGCGTGGCAGGGGAAGTATACTGCAAAATCTCCATCCCCACCCCACTCTGGGGCCAGCCAGAGGTGGTATTTGCCAGTTCCTGAACTACTCAAAATTTCCACTACCGGTTCTCCAGAACCTATCCTGCTAGATTTCACCCCTGGCTCAGTGCCTGATAACTGAGACGGCATCTTTCCATTCATTCTGCCTGCCTAATCTAAAGGTTCCATCAAAAAATAGGACAGCAGAGAACATACAGAGGCATTCTCAGTCACGTCTACCCTTCTATGGAAGATGACTCCTTCCCAAGAACTGTAGGAAGTTGGCTTTTGTCTCACAAAATCCAGACTTTGGCAACTCAATAATTAAGTGGAGATAGCATAATAGATAAAAATGAAAATGTGAGATGAAAGAGTGTTCTAGTAACTGTAGTTTTTGTAATCTAAAACTTAATAGGGTAAAGCAGTTTATAAATCTTACAGATAATAAAGGGATAACCTTGGTCAAACAAAACAAAGAAACACCCAATACACAATCTTCCTACAAGGAAATTCCATCCAATATTGATTTTCTTGGTGGAAGGGTTCATTAAAATTTCCCTGAAATTATTACAAACTTCTTCTTCTTCTTCTTCTTCTTCTTCTTCTTCTTCTTCTTCTTCTTCTTCTTCTTCTTCTTCTTCTTCTTCTTCTTCTTCTTCTTCTCCTCCTCCTCCTCCTCCTCCTCCTCCTCCTCCTCCTTATTATTATTTATTAGATTTGTATGCCGCCCCTCTCCGAAGACTCAGAGCGGCTCTTATGGGTAAACTCATAGTGGAGGTAGCAGTTCTTCAGGTCATTTACCTAACTCTGTAAAGATAAATATTGTACTACCGGCTGCACCTTGAATAATTCCAGTGAAAACAAACAGGAAGTCAAGATTGGATTATGAGTAAAACAAAACTGAAATAAAACATGAGTAAACATCAACAAGCAACTTACTTTCTCTGTTTTTTATAAGTGAAACTCATTTCAAGAGCAGTTCTATGTACTGTATATCAAACTAGAAGTGGGTGAAAGATGAATCACTGTTGTCAGCTATAGCCATTAGATTAAATTGGACATTTATTCAGGAAATAAGTTTGTATCAACATATGCCACCTGGATAAAAGTTTGGGAACTTAATTTAGTCAAGGAAGCGGCATAGCTCTCACTAGTACTGTCACTTAAGGAATCTTTTATGACAATTAGAGAAACAGTGGCATTGTAAGTATTTTAATTACCTACACATAAACAGAATGAAGAAGTAAACTAAGGAAGTCTGCCTCTTTTCTTCTTTAGCCAAGGCCCTTGTTTTCGACTCTCTAAATCTGCTCACTTTGCAGAATCTTTGCTACAGAAAGTTCTATTCTTGTATTGCTTTCATAAGCTGCCAACACCAAAAGGGTTTGAAGTGGGCAGCTATATAAATTGAATAAATAAAAATGTAAGCAGATCCCCGATGGAACAGATCAAAAGCTTGTTTTATCCAGGAATTCAATCCCAGTGGCCCAGCATGTGTCTGGGAGAAACCCACAAAAGAGGACAATATGGAAAATCCCTCCTGTTCATCTTCACCAGGAAACAATATTGAGAGTGGTTGCATGAGGTAATTGGTGCTTAGCCTTCATGTCTTTGAATCTAATCCTCTTTTTAAACCAGTCCAAACCAGTGGCAATTCTTATGTTTTCTGGTAGCATAGTCCAGAACCCACATGAGTGTTGTGGTGGTTTAGAGGCAGGGCTCTTGCCTCATGATCAGGAGGCTGTGAGTTCGATCCTAGGTAGAGGCAGAAATTTCTCTCTCCTGGCAGAATGAGAATATAACTGACTAGCTAAATACCCATGCTCCACTACGGATCGGATCAGCCTGTCCCCTTTCCTCAAGTTTGCCCCACAGAATCCTTTCCTCTACTCTCCCTCAGCCTTGCCCCACAGAGGTCTCTCCTATCCTATCCCCTGCTTGTTGCTGTGAAAGTAAAACTGAATCTGAAATTCCTCTCCTCTGTGTTTTGCATTTGTAACATATTTCTTTTCAGGTGGGGAGGGGGAGTACAACTTAGCATCAGAGAGCTGAGCACCTACAAGCTAAGATGGCCAATTTCAAGTTTGTAGGCCTTTAACAGATCAAAAGAGCTGGAAGGGACCTTGTAGCTCATCTAGTCTAACCCCCTGCTCAAGCAGGAGACCCTACACCATTTCTGACAAATTGGCAATCCAATCTCTTCCTGAAAGTCTCAAGTGATGAAGCTCCCACAACTTCTGAAGGGAAGCTGTTCCATTGGTTGGCTTGATGGTTCTGGACATTTCCTGATTACGGGGCAAGTGGTTTTTCGCTTTTATATACGTAGATAGCCATCTTCTCCACAGCAGAACCTCAGAGGGTACTAGAGAGCATCATAAACATGGTGTGTCTCACTGATTTGTAACAACCTGTTGCCTCTATTGTGAAGAACGCCAAAAAATGCTGACCAGTAACGAAGTGGATATGCCAGTTGGGGCTCTGTCTGTGGGAGGAATTATTGAGACTGTTTGGTTGAGGGGCCTGGATACACCATTATGATGGTGGATGGAGAGATGGGGCACCCTGGGGCCCCCTTTATGAAGATCTTTTCTATGCATCAAGGGACCCTGGCTCTGATATATTGACCAGGGGTCTGAAACTTAAGACCTTCCTTATGATAACCGATGCTATTAAAGCCCCCCCCCCCCCCAAATGCTAACCACAACGATGGTCCCTTTGTCTTTGTTTTGGACTTTGTTATTAATCCGAGAGCAAAAAACAACAGTCTCGCTGGGCTAATTATTTTCCTTGCCATATGGACTCTTGTTAATTTCCTGGAACTTGGGTTACCACTGCCAGGTTTTCCAGATTCTAGGAGATCCCCTTGGACTCAATTCAAATTGGAAAGACACTTTAGTTCAAACTATCATCCCACATTTATGTTTTTTGGACACAAATCTTCACTGGCCTTTGTGGTTTTACAGATATTTTTATCTTCCCATCACTTTTTCCACTTTGTTTTCATTGATACATATTCATTTTTATTTCCATAATTTCAAATTGAATGTGTTCCACCATGTACAGATATCGGTTTTGTATTGTCCATTCTGTTGCATCTTTTCAACCTAAAACTATTACCTTAAATTCGGGTGTATGTGTATGTGTCTATATAACAGGAGTTGGTAGAATGGGTGAGTTAGGGACAGGAGCTGGAGCCCCCCCTGCTGGGCATACAAGCGGAAGTACGGGGGGGGGGGGCGGTTATTACCCTTAGCTTGATATGGATGGAGGGAGAATGAATGGGGGATGGATGATTGAGTCAAGTATGGCTGATGGTTGGGGTTTGCCGGGGTGGGGGAGGGAGGCTGGTGGGGTTGGGGGTGCGATCTCTGGACACAAGAAGGCTGGAACATTGCGGTTGTGATGGGAAGAGGTAGATATGATGGGAACTGTGGGGCAGGCCTCTCACAGGGGACAAGGGCTCACTATCTCACAGAGATTCCTTGTTCCAGATCAAGTTCACCCCATACAGCTGGTGACAGGGGAGGTCAGGGCCCTAGCCTCAGGCTTCTGCTACTGAATGCCAGGTTGATAGTAAACAAGGCCCCTCTGGTCTGAGACTTGCTCCTGGAGGAGAAGGCAGACCTGGCATGCATAACTGAGACCTGGCTGGGCCACGAGAGGGGGGTATATCCCTCTCAGAAATGTGCCCAGACGGGTTTCAGCTGCTGCATCAGCCGCCACACCAGGGAAGGGGTGGAGAAGTGGCGATTATCATCCTGAAGACTCTTAGCCCTCTTAGGATCCCTGCACCCAAGATTGTGGGCTCTGAATCCCTCTTTTTGAGATGGTGCCACATGGAATTTAAGACTGAAGCCAGCAATCTTATATGCAGTTATTGGGCTCCAAGTAAATTCTTTGAACTTTTTTTTCTTTTATATTCATGCCCATGTAGTTCTCCCATAAGTCTTCTCAGAAACCTAGTGAAAAGTTTTTTGTGAATGAAGTACTGTAGATGAGGAATAATTTTGGAGCCAACCTTTCCTGCTTCTTTGTCATTTTACAAGATTCCCCCAAAAGTGATGCAGGACTTTCTTTTTTAGGAGTCACTTTAATTCCTCTCAGCTTGTTTATTTCTTATAATTCTACTACTTTTTATGATGTTCTGCACTTTTTGAACTGGAACAACTTATCTTGTTACTTCCTGATCCTTGTTATTGGCCTCCTTTCAATAAATACTGTACCAGCAGCTTTCTAGCCTGATAAGGTATCTTAAGAACAAATTATGCAACTTTGCCGGATTAGCAGTTGAATTTCTAGGTCCTCATTAGTGAATGATTAATTTGTCCATTGCCTCTAGAAGTTGATCCTTATAGGGCTGGTGTCTTATGTGCTAATCCACTCCCTCATTCCTTTATTCAAAAATACCCGGGAGAAGTCCCCTACAGTTTTCTCAGAAACATTTCACTGATTTCTTCCTGTGTCTGAGGAGGAATGTAAGAAACTCAAAGGCACACAACCTTGTGTGTAAAGCAGTGCTTCCCAAATAGTGGGGTGGGCCCACCTAGGGAGCTGTGGAGCAGGGGAGGCCATGACCCTAGGAACATGGGGTTTTTTTGCCACACGGTGTAGGTTTTTTTTGCACCAAACAATAGCACACAGCACAGAGCAGGAGATATGAAGTGCAGATAGCAAACCCTTAAGGAACACCATGGAAAAATATTTAACAGGGATGAAAAGAAAGGAGGAGAGAGATGGAGATAATGAGACAAACATATGTCTCTTGAAAGCTAAAACGAGGATATATGATGAAGTGTATGTAGCGCTTGGCTTCACTGTGACTAAAGTGGAGGACGAGGAAAGACCAGTATGTTTTTAAAATGTTAGCAGCAGACAGCATGAAGCTAAATAAATTAAGGTGTCACTTAAACCCATTACACCCCAATTATGCTTATAGGCCGCTTGAGTTTTTTCAGCGAAAATGTACCAAATACTGTATTGCAAACAACTGCCCTGGCTGGCGGAGAGTTGGGGGGCGTGGGCGTGAAAGTTTCACTTCTTCCTGGAGGGGGGCATAACAGAAAATAATTGAGAAGCCCTGGTGTAAAGCAAGAACAGAATACATGGCTTTCCCAGTTTCTAGCCTGATGCCTTTTTAAGCCCTAGACTAGCACACTGACTCTTCAAGATCTTCCTTTGGCCCCATAAAAAAAAGTATGGAGCTGTATGGCCAAACCGCCAAGTTTATTGTTCTGTTAACTTCTAAGCTAATATGAGCATAATAGCAATCTTATATAGAAACATAGAAGATTGACGGCAGAAAAAGACCTCCTGGTCCATCTAGTCTGTTCTTATACTATTTCCTGTATTTTATCTTAGGGTGGATGTTTATCCCAGGCGTGTTTAAATTCCGTTACTGTAGATTTACCAACCACCTCGGCTGGAAGTTTGTTCCAAGCATCTACTACTCTTTCGGTAAGATGATATTTGCTTCTGATCTTTCCCCCAACTAACTTCAGATTGTGCCCCCTTAGTTCTTCTGTTCACTTTCCTATTAAAAACACTTCCTTCCTGAACCTTATTTAACCCTTTAACATTTTAAATGTTTCGACTACGTCCTCCCCACTTTCCCTTCTGCTTTCCTAAATTCACAGCGTTCTCTAACCACCACCACACTCCCATCTCCAAAACGGAGACGGATGCAACTACTAGTTCCCTCTCGGGAAAAAAAAACATTTGCTGCAGGCTGCGGAAGGAGAGAGAGAGAGGCTTCCCTTACCTCCGCTTCCTTTCGCGCGTTGCAAGCTCGTAGCTCCGCTTCCAGCTGCCGCTCCCAGCGGCTTCTCCAGCCGACGCAGCTATCATCGGCGTCTCGGAAGTAGACTTTCCAGGCAATGAAAAGGAGCGAACCGAGGGCTGCTACCGCGGCGCCCAGCGCCAAGCTCAGGTGCCGGAAAGCGGCGACAGCAGCGGCCATGGGCGGCGGGCCAGGCAACCGGCTTCTACGCTGGTTTAGCCGCCGGTCCTCTTCTTTTATTCGGCCACGCGTCCTCCTCGGGCGCAACTGAGTTCGGCGCCTCGCCTCCCACAAGAGATCCAGGTGATCCAACCGCTCCCGTTCAAGCTAAGCAGCAGCGGGAGAATTCCCCGGCGGGTGGCGACGACAAACAGCAACAAACAGCAAACTGTTGGCCGAGTGTCGTGACGTCACTCGCCCATTTAAAGGGGATGGGCTCCCATTGCGCAATTTCCACCCAGAGCCTCGTGGGACTTGGGAGCCCGCCTTCAAGGTGATGGGCTTCAGCTGCTGGGCAGATGGCTTCATAAGGAAGGTGTCCGTGCTGATTTGAAATGATGGGGACAACACTCGGGTAAGACGCTAGGTTGAAAACAAAGATTGTCCTGTGTGTTTGTACTTTAGACTTGAAATACTGGGATTAGACAATTGACAGCTAAGTCGCCTCCGATCTGACCTAAATGTAGTTCATAAAATCCTCTACCACAATGTCCTACCGGTCAATGATTACTTCACCGTCAACCGCAACAACACACGAGCACACAATTAATTCAAACTCAATATAAACCACTCCAAACTCAAATGCAGAAAATACGACTTCAGCAATAGAGTGATCAATGCCTGCAATGCACTAGCTGTGGTTTCTTCCCCAACCCTAAAAACTTTAACCTTAGATTGTCTACACTACAGTCGACCTTACCCCATTCCTAAAAGTTGGCATAAGCGTGCCACTGTGTCTACGGTCCCTATCCTATTGTCCTCTTTTATTGTTACTTTTTTACTTATGTTTATACCCTACTCAAAAAAATAAAGGGAGCAGTTAAACAACACAATATAACTCCAAGTTAATCAAACTTCTGTGAAATCAAACTGTCCACTTACGAAGCAACACTGATTGACAATCAATTTCAATGTGCACAACAATGCTGTTGTGCACATTCAGCTTTGCACAGAACAAATATTCAATGAGAACATTTCATTCATTCAGATCCAGGATGAATTATTTGAGTGTTCCCTTTATTTTTTTGAGCAGTATGCAAACCACTATCCTATACATGTTTGACAAATTAAATAAAACAAACAAGCAAGCAAGGAAGCAAGCAAGCAAACAAACAAATAAATAAATGTTGTAATCTCGACCTGTTTTTCTCATTATTAAGGTGTGTACACTTTCTGATTATATCCCTAGCTTTATCCTTAGTTAAATACTGGACCAATTTTCTCTGTGTCTGGGATTCCAAAAGATTGCAAGGAGGAATGTTGCTCCACTCTGCTGAGAAATGGTCACAATGATGGTGAGAGCATGTAAAAGAATGCATTCCTTCCCCCTCATCTAATTGATTCAACCTCAGCTTCCCATAGCACATGTTATCTGCCTCCTAATTCTACATGTTGGGTACGGTTAAAGTTGTATCAAATATTTGGATTCAGGACTGCAGTCCTGAACGCACTCATTTGTAACTTCAATTTATTTCCAAGTAAATATGAAGTGAATTTGCCTACTGCAATATTAGGAATGCTGGTTTAGCAATATGCTTAATTCAGTATGAGTGTAACAGGAGAGGTTTAGCTCTGAAGTGACAAAATGCAAAGGAAATGTAAGGTATTTTTATTACACACAACAAGTAACCTGAATAGCTCCAAACAATAAAAGAAACAGGTCTATTTGAACCAGCACTCTGGCTCAGCCCAGTACAACACTAGCATTCAGTGTTAACTTTCACCAATTGCATTTAAGCATGATAATAAATGCCTTAGCTAATATCTTTATGCTGCAGAGTTCCCATGTTGCTTCAGACACAATACAAAAGCTAAGAAAAAAGCGCATATATGCAGATTCAACAAATTACTTCACAACAAAGAAGTTTCTTCTATTCATGACAGGTAAAAAAAATTGGAAAGAATTCCAGAAACCATGCTCTATATTATTTCTACCTTGTTTTATATGCTTTAGATATATCTAGATTTGTTTCCAAAACGGAAGTACTTTGAGTGAGAAAATAATATAGACTCAGTGGAAATGCTGAAACGTTAAAAATAGTTGCCTCCCCTTACTGAGAACTGAACCATGATCAGTGTGTCTTAATGTGTCCCTGAAAACCCAGGTAGCAGATGCTCTGTTCTGAGTCATATGACCACAAGGGCTCAGAAAAGAACTGTTGCCTACCTGTCTTTTCCACATATACAGGTGAAACTTGAAAAATTAGAATATCGTGCAAAAGTTCATTTATTTCAGTAATGCAACTTAAAAGATGAAATGTACTATATGAGAGAAACTCATTACATGCAAGGGAAGATAGTTCAAGCCGTGATTTGTCATAATTGTGATGATTATGGGGTACAGCTCATGAAAACCCCAAATCCACCATCTCAGAAAATTAGAATATTACATGCGATCAATAAAACAAGGATTGTACATAGAATATCGGACCTCTGCAAAGTATAAGCATATATATGTACTCAGTACTTGGTTTGGGCCCCTTTTGCAGCAATTACTGCCTCAATGTAAAATGGGATAGAAACTATCAGCCTGTGTGTTAGAGAAGATCAGGATGCTTCAGTAGTGGCCTTCAGCTCTTCTGCACTGTTTGGTCTCATGTTTCTCATCTTTCTCTTGGCAATGCCCCTTAGATTTTCTATGGAGTTCAGGTCAGGCAGGTTTGCAGGCACAGTAATCCCATAGAACCAGGTTTTGGTGCTTTTGGCAGTATGGGCACGTGCCAAGTCCTGCTAGAAAATTGAAATCAGCATCCCCATAAAGCTCATCTGCAGA
Organism: Erythrolamprus reginae; assembly: GCF_031021105.1. Lineage (NCBI taxonomy): Eukaryota > Metazoa > Chordata > Lepidosauria > Squamata > Dipsadidae > Erythrolamprus > Erythrolamprus reginae. The sequence goes on from NC_091951.1 coordinate 101,145,020, forward strand.
AGCATAAAGTGCTCCAAAATCTCCTGGTAGAGGGCTGTGTTGACCCTGGACTTAATGAAGCACAGTGGACCAACACCAGCAGATGATACGGCAGACTGTGGTAACTTCACACTGGACTTCAAGCATCTTGCTGGGTGTGCCTCTCCATTCTTCCTCCATGCTCTGGATCCTTGGTTTCTAAATGAGATGGAAAGATTTCCACAGTCTGTCAATTTGTGGAGAGATGTCATCTGCTGGTGCTGGTCATCACAATTATGACAAATCACGGCTTGCATGTAATGATTCATATATTATGTTTCACCTTTTACGTTGCATTACTGAAATAAATGAACTTTTGCACAATATACTAATTTTTCGAATTTCACCTGTAGGTACGCTTGGGGGATTTTGTCATTCCTGCCCCCTGCGATCTCCAGTGAAAACCAGCCTATTTTTACACTTCATCCTTTTCTTTGCCTATTCTCTTCCTGCCACATGGAATTTAATCTCATTGGAGAGTTCTCTTGCTGGCACTCATCATATTCTTGCAATCTACTGAATTGAAAGGGATTAAAAGGGCTGCAGTAAAATGGCCCCATTAAATTCTTGATGACTTGCAAATGTACCGTCACTTTTAATGAGCTTTCCATTTTCAAATTTCAACCAGTTACTATGCAATTTTGTTATCTCTGCTAAGTAATTACATACATCAAGTATGCTGTATAAAGGTACGAAATTCACTGCAAATTCACAAAACCAAGAACAAAAGAGTACTGTATTACATGAGGGGCTCCACCTCCTGAAGGAAAGTCAGGAAAGGGAACCATAAACAAAAACCAAGTTACACTACCCCTTACTTCATAGAAAACCAGTTTTACTATTAGTTCCTCCCTTTTAATTCTACTGCCTTCGTGTCAGCTTGACTCCTGGCGACTCAGGCCCTGCATTTTTCTTGGCAAGGTTTTCGAAAGTGATTTGTCATCGTTTCCTTCCCAGGGCTGAGAAAGAATGAATGAATGACCCAAGATAAACCCAATGTTGGCGTTGTGCCTCAGGCAGGATTTAGCACTCGCACTTTCCCGGTGTATTATTATTATTATTATTATTATTATTATTATTATTATTATTATTATTATTATTATTATTATTATTCGGATTCGTATTGCCGCCCAACTCCCGAGAGACTCTGGGCGGCTCACAATCAAATAATAAAACATCAAAACCCTTAAAACAATCTAAAGCAATTTTTAAAAAACCAAACGGTTTTGGGCCTGATGCCTTCATTCCCAACCCCAGGGGCTCCATTTCCCGCCAGCCCCATTAAACCCTATGAAGCTTTATTCCACCCACCCACCCAGCTCTCTAAGAAACGCGACCAGCAGAGTTATCGCAAGACTCTCGGTCAGTGTTTCTCAACCTTGGCCGTTTGAAGAGGTGTGGGACTTCAACTCCCAGAATTCCCCAGCCAGCGTTGCTGGCTGGGGAATTCTGGGAGTTGAAGTCCCACACCTCTTCAAACCAGCAGTGTTTCTGTACTCCGCCCCCTGCTGGTGGCTCTAAGCCCACGCCTTCGCGGTGGGCGGGCTGGATCCTGTCAGCTCATTTCACCCCAGCTTCATTTGCATCATGGCGGCCCGGGGCCTCGGCGGCTCAGGCCTGCTCGTGCGTAACCTGTCGTGCCTTCCTCTCCTCCTTCGTCTTTCGACCGACCTGCGGGCCCAGCAGGCCTGTTAGTACCGGGTAGGGGGAACACCAGCGCGGGGCTGCAGGCGGCCCAAGGCAGGTACGTCCTCGTCGAAAGGCGAAGGGGAGCGAGGGTGGCTTAGCCTGGCGGAGGGCGAGCTTTGCCGGACGGGCGTGGGGTGGGGGGGGAAGCTAAGCCGTGGAAAGCGGCTTGGGGTGGACCCGAGGTTTTGCGTGACCCCGAAAGCTCCCTGCCGGGAAACGAAGCGTGGAGGAGGAGAGGCAGAAGATGACCGTTTCCAGGATGAAACCGGAATCGGCCGACTCTCTTGGAGCCGCCGTGGCTGCTATGCAAACACGCCTCTCCCGTGGCGCCCTTCGGCTTCGGTGCTCGTTTTCTCGCCGCTGAACATGTTAAGGGATGGAGCCTTAAAGTGGCTCCTCTCTCAGCACACAGCCTTGTATGCGTGTTTTCCTGCCGCTCCTCTGCCCACCCGAAAAATGTGTTCTTCCCCTTTTCTAGCAGCTGGTAAGCATTGTCCCAAAGTTGCTTTTTTTCAAGAGACAATTGGAGTTTATATGTATTATTATTATTATTATTATTATTATTATTATTATTATTATTATTATTACGCAGCAGTAATAATAATAATAATAATAATAATAATATAGTAGTAGTAGTAGTAATAAACAGCAAACAAGATTTATATGCTGGATTTCGTATCACAAAATCACAAGTTGAACACTTCCCAAGCATCTAGGACTGTGTGATGTATTTTTGTATTATGCGCGCAGATCCAAGTACAGTGGCCTTTTGCAACTGACAGATCATGATTTTGTCAATGGCACCTCAAGAAGGATATAATGGAACTGGAAAAGGTGCAAAAAAGGGCAGCAAGAATGATCAAGGAAATGAAACACTTCCCTTATGATACCAGGTTGCAACGCGTTGGTCTCTTCAGCTTTGAAAGACTGCGTTTAAGGGGTGACTTGATCGAAGTGTATAAAATCATGCATTGGATAGAAAAGCTGGATAGAGAAAAAATATTTTCTCTATCATACAATAATAAGACGAGGGGGCCCTCCCTAAAGCTCATAGGTAAGAAAGTGAAGACAAATTAAGGGAAATATTTCTTCACCCAGAGGGTCATTGGTTTATGGAATTCACTTCCATAAGAGGTCGTGACAGCTGTTAGCCTTGATAGCTTCAAGGCAGAATTAGACAGATTCATGGATGCCAAGTGTATCGGTGGTTATTGAAACGGATGTCTATGTTGGTTGAGGCAGGCAGGATTCCCTTGAGTACCATTTGTTGGGGGGTCAGGGGAAAGGGAGGGTTTTGCCTTCTCTTTCTGCTCAGTTGGTGGGCCACTGTGTGACACAGAATGCTGGACTCGATGGGCTTTGGCCTGATTCAACATGGCTCTTCTTATGTTCTTATGTCAATGTTTATTGTTTTCAAATGCCGGCTGAGGTCTTTTGGTACAGCACCCAGAGTGCCCAAAGGGACCACCTGGAAGGGATTTATACTTATATACCGCTTTGCAGTGCATTACACAGCCCTCTCTAAGCATTTTACAGAGAGTGAGCATATTGCCTCTCTTCAATCTGGGTGCTCATTTTGCCTTATTTTGCCAAGCTTGGAAGGATGGAAAGCCGAGTCAACCTTGTGTCTACTGGGATTTGATCTGCCAAACTGCTGGCAGCTGTTGAACAGCAGAAGTAGCTTGCAGTGCTGCACTCTAACCACTGCACCACCAGGCTCTTAGTCCAACCCTGCTTAGGCAGGAAACCCTACACAGACAAATGGTTATCCAACATCTTTTTAAAAACTTCCAGTGTTGGAGCATTCACAACTTCTGGAGGCAATCCGTTTCACTGATTAATTGTTCTGTCAGGAAATTTCTTCCTAGTTCTAAGTTGTTTCTTCCTGGTTTAGTTTCCACCCATTCTTGTTTTTCTTTGAAGACATTTTCACTTCTCGTCCCGGAAGCTGCTTCAGCTCCGACTAGAGATGGTGGGGAATGGAAGGATTTAATATTCCTTGTAGAGAACTGGTGATTTGCAAGGAATATAAATCCTTCCATTCCTCCACTTCCATCTCTTGTCGGAGCTGAAGAAGCTTCTGGGATGAGAAGTCAAAATAATCTTACAAGAAAAATGAGGAAGTCCAGTTGCCTCCTGAAAAAAGCATACAGTATTTGGGACAAAAGATGACTGAGATCTCTATATAGATTTTCTGCTAAGTAAAGGTTAATGACCTAATCAAAACTGATTTAAACAATAAATAAATAAATTGTATGGTAACATTAAACACATTTTCTTCCCTGTTCCAAATGTATCAAGAGCTGGAGCAGATCAAAAGACCGGATTAGGCAATCGTACTCTAGTTGGTGGAGTTCAGTCAAGGGGATGGCCTTCGGAAGCTCACAACCCTGGATAGCAATGGCTCCTTTCCAGTGCTGCTTTCTAGGAGCCAGCATTTAGGACATGCTTCCTTGGTTCAAGGGATAATAAACAGCCACTGATTGTAGCAGCTTTTGATACTTGGGTCCTCAGTGAACATGCTGAGCTAGTTCCCTCTTAAAACTGTCTAACTTGACTATTATAATAACAGGTGAATTCTCCAGTTGACTAATGCAGAGTGGATAGTGGTGATTGATTCATTGATTTCTTATATGCCATCAGGTGATTTTTGACTCCTAGTGACTAGCTCATTATACTTTCCGGCCTTCATTTATTCTGGGTGATAAACAGATTGCAATTGTAAAGCTTTCTGGTTGCTACAGCATTTAAAGTTGTTTTACATAAGATTGAGGGTTGCATTAGAATATAGATGCGCTTTGCAGCCCTGTTCTTTAGAGAAGCTTTGGCAACATTTCTATTGGCCATTTTGTTTATATTCCTCTTATTTGATTTATCAATTCATAATGGGCTTAGTTATACAGTTGTTTTAATGGAGGGTAAAATAGACAAATTGTTATGAGACCATAAATTACTACCGTTACTGTTTGGATATACTGTAGTTTGTACATAATTCGGAAACTTGGCTGATGAGTGATTTTACAATCAAATTAAATTCCTTTGCACATCAGAAAGTAAAATCTATAACTTTGACCAACAATGACAATGGTAGAATAATAAATGACAGACTGTGGTTATTATTACATATCCAGGTATTGCTACTTTTATTCTATTATTATTAATAATAATAATAATAATAATAATAATAATAATAATAATTTATTAGATTTGTATGCCGCCCCTCTCTGTAGATTCCATACCATCTTAGAATAGTGCTGTTGGGGAATATGTCTTTGTGAAATCTTGGGTTTTGCTCTTAGTAAATCTCTCTTAAAATAAAAATCTATGTATTGAATTATGTGCTTATGTTGATTTGTGAGGTAAATATTGTCTTAGCTTTTGATTATGTGATAATTCAGTAAGTAGATTTCTACTTTAATATCTTTACTTTAAATATTTTTCCTTTAAAATAAGTGTAAATGCTGCTTCATATGTCTGATAATCCTTAATGTTTGTTCAACAAAATTTAGATTCAGTATTGAAGCCATTCTATTGTACTAGTTGTTAGCTTACTGTATTAACTAAAATTGAAGGTGCTAGAACAAATATTAAAAAAATGTATCATGATTTCACAATAGCAATAGGTTTATGAAGTCAACTATGATTAAAGTTATATAAATAGCAATAGCACTTAGACTTATATACCGCTTCACAGTGCTTTACAACCTTCTCTAAGTGGTTTACAGAGTCAGTATATTGACCCCAATAATCTGGGTCCTCATTTTACCCACCTTGGAAGGATGGATGGCTGAGTCAAATTGCCAAATTGAAGTCAGACGGCAGTCAGCATCAGTAGCCTGCAGTACTGCATTCTAAAACTACACCATTATTATACCAAAATAACTAACACAAATTATACTAAAATATTATATTTATTTCAAATCTGATTATTAATAGTACAGTGATCCCTCGAGTTTCGCGATCTCGAGCTTCGCGAAACGCTATATCGCGATTTTAAAAAAAATATTAATTAAAAAAAAAACCACTTCCGCGTTTGGCTTCAGAGCTGGGAAGCGGTGCGGCTGTTTTAAAAGGTCGCAGCCGGCCTGGGGGGCTTCCCAGCACCCCCCCGAACCCCCAACCCGGGTCTTCCCGGCCGCCCACGCAAAGGGGAAACCCGATTCGGCTCCTCGCCCGCCAGCAAGAGGGGGAAGACCCAGGGAAGGTTCCTTCGGCCACCCAGCAGCTGATCTGCTCGGTAGCGCAGCAGCAGCGAGGAGCCGAATCGGGTTTCCCCTTTGCGTGGGCGGCGGGGAACGCAAACTCCACCATCTACGCATGCGCGGCCATAGAAAAAAAGGGTGCGCATGCGCAGATGGTGTTTTTACTTCCGCAACCCTACATCGCGAGGGGTCTTGGAACGGAACCCTCGCGATAATAGAGGGATCACTGTATAACTGAAAACTATAATGCAAAAATTTAGGTAGAACCTAGAAAAGGATACATGTCTTACATATAGTATGCTAGATTCTAATTATGCTATAATGTGCTAAGTTCTATAATGCTATGCTATTTCTCCACTACTGATATACTTTTATCATACGGAATTTGTGTTTTCAAATTCTACTTTTCTCCAGCCCTCCAACCAAGTTGAGGTTTCTTTGAGATTACTAGCGGTAGCTAAATATTTTAGTTCTATCATATAAAAAGTTGCAGGATCTCCAGATGGAATCAATTTCATGATTGGAGAATTACTGTCTTTAAAGTAGTTAAAGCAATTCTACATATATCTAATAATACCTAGGAAACATAAACATCTGCTGCAATGTTTCTTACTGCTTTAACTTTAAAAAATTGTTGCTTCTTAATTTTTGTTAGTCTTTCTGCATGGAAGCTCCTGGGAATGATTTGATAGTTTCAGCTTCAGCAAGAAAATGCCCTATTTTGACATCTTTGTATCTTAAGATCTTCTGTTGACATCTTAACTTGTGGTAAGATATTTTGGCCTTTATTTTTTTTAATCATAACAAACTTTATTAGGATAACACCTGGATAAATTAATTTATTATGTTGTTTCATATTGCTGCCTTCAAATATTAGGCAGCATCCATTCTTTAAAAAAAATAGAACTTTCTTGTGATATTCTTGGTTTTACTGTATTATAAGCCAAGATATTTTATTCTAGTCTATTTATTACAGACCAAAATATCTTATATTTTTATTAGGTAACAGCAGTCCTGTCCTGGATTTCTAAATAGTGAAGCATCTGGAGTTACAATCATGACTTCGAGACGAACAGATGTTCCTGGTAAAACTAACTGATACAGAATTCATATATATTGAAATAGGTTGCAGTAGTGATTGTAACTAATACTTAGTTTCCAATTGAAGTTTCTGAAAGGTTTATACTGTTTTAAGGAGGGCTTATGTAGGAGTCTGTATAACATAATCAATGGCTAGAGGAATGGATGGCTAGACTCTTGTCCTAAATTTATTCAAGAATAATTGAATATGTTGTGAACTGCTCAGAATTGCTTAGGATGTGGCAGTCATATAATTTTAAAAAAGAAATAAGCAAACTAAGCAGTGTTCTGCTGAGTCGTTTCATTTGGATTCCTCTTTGGTTAGGACGTTGGACTTGATGGTGTAATTTTTTTAAAGCTCTATGATTCTTCTTTTTAAAGTAGAGATTAATTATCAAGAATACAAAATGAGTAATTTTGTTAGTAGAAAAATACTATATTCACTTTTTAAAGAGATTTTCTTTGTTATCTATTGGTTTATGTACTTAGTTACTCTGATGTTAATTTGTATTATTTTGAATCCTGATTAAATTGCTATTGAACACGTTTATTTTGATTGGAGAGCTAGTGTGTTTTTGTTCCTTTGTCCATATCTGAAAAAAAGTTAGCAATTTGGAGGTAGTACATTAGGCTATTATACCGATGGAATTAGAGACAAATCATGGCAGCATGCAAAGATGTCTGACTGCCTTGACAGTGTTTATTGCTTTTATAGTTAGTTTTCCAAGCAGCCTAAGGTAGAAGAGAGCAACAGCATTTTCATTGGTGAATCCCCCTCCCCTGCACCTTCTCCAACGAGCATCCTATTGTTAGCCGTAAATTGTTTTACATGTCACGTTTGAAATGAATATATGAAACAGAAGATGCTTAAATCAAGAATGTGCCACCATGATCCTAATGCAACATGGAATCTTTAGACTAAAGATATTTATCAGAAATATCAGAAGATATTTTGCAAGTGGTCAGGTGAGATTGTTGGGGGGGGAAATCTGCTTTTTCTCTAGCAGTAACTTCTATGAGCAGGAATATGGGTAAAAGGGTATGCCAAGAAGAAATGCAGATTTAATTAGAATTAGTGTCCTTATCTGCCTCTTGCTTTAGGCTTGTTCATCTTTTCTAAGCTGTGTGGACCTCAATAGAAAAGATTGCCATCTTATATTAAGGTCACGTGTTGCACTTTATTTGGTTACAAATGCTGTGTTAGGTGCATCAAAGGTGTTTCAAAATTATGGCACTGATCCTAGAATTCCCTTGATGAAAGAAGGGCTAATATTATCTATTTTGCTTATGAAAAGGTAAAACACTAAAAATTCACATTATTGTGTGAAATTTCAACCTCTGTTCTTAGCTATAGAAGAACATGGCTCTGGAAGCCTTCTAGGGAAGATATCCCAGCCAATTGGAATGCATCGTCGGGCATTCAGTTACGATGATGCCTTGGAGGATACAGCACCAATGACTCCTCCTCCTTCAAACATAACCACCAATATCTTTTGGAAAGAACCAGTCATTCCAGATCACAAATATGAAAAAATTTCCCAGGTACGCAGTTTGTGGAGCTTATAAAGAGATCGCATAAGATTTCTAATGATACATTCTGGTTGGTGGGAGATGGTGCTCCATCTCCTAACTAACAACTAAAAGAAAACACATCAAAGCATTTGATTGGAAAAGGAGATATGGTTTTTTTAAAGCCATAAATCTGTAATGATAAATAACGTTTTAAAATGAGACAGTTCTGCACTGATCAGACTTACTAAAATGGTTTCTTGTAAAATGAATTAGAGACAACAATGGAGAGCAAGTATAATTCTTAGAGTACTTTGAAAAAGCATGTATTGTAATTAAATCCTTTTATAGGAAAAAAGTATACAGGTAAGCCCTTGACTTCCAACCACAATTGAGATGGGAACTTTTGCTGCTAAGCAATGCAGTCATGAAATGAGTCATCATGTGACTGTTTCTATGACTTTTTTTGGATTAGTTGTTAAGCAGAATTGATTCCCCTCATTGCCTTCCCTTATCAGAAGTCATTTGGGAAGGTTGGACATGGTGATCATATAACCTCAGGATGCTGCAGCCATCATAAATACCTGCTGGTTTCTGAGGGCCTGAGTCATAGTTATTGGATACAGGCAGTCTTCGACTTACAAAAGTTCCATTAGTGACCGTTCAAAGTTACAACGGCACTAGAAAAAGTGACCATTTTTGACCATTTTTCAGACTTATGACTATTGCAGCACGATTTACATTTGGATGATTGACCACTGGCTCACATTTATGATGGATGCAGTGTCCCTGGGTCATGTGACACCCCCTGTCTTTGCAACCTTCTGACAAAGTCAGTGGGGAAGCCAGTTCACTAACTAACTGAACAACTGCAGTGAAATTCTCCTAATTTTGTCTCTTTCTCCAAAATTGCATCTGACTTCCTCTGTGTAGGTTGAGGAAGGGGAGACTAGGATACATTCCTCTGCCAAAATCCCCCCATCTTCATCTGAGGAAAACAAGACACCTGTAGTGAAGGCTAAAGCCACCCACATCATCATGAATTCTCTTATAGCAAGTAAGAGCTCTTGCATTTCTTTGGTAGGCAAGTTAATTTCTCCAGAAAATGTTTCAATGTAACTTGTATCTGGTTTATTTATGAATTATTTCTGAACTTCTTCTGAATTATTTAAATAAAATTTATATAGATCTCACCAAAAGTGACTATGGGCAGTTTATAATAAAACTAAAACAGTGAATAAGTATATAAAGCCACACATCATTAATTAATACATATTACCGTAATAAAAATGATAAACAGAACAAAACAAGGAAATAACAGATGAAGTAATGGAGTTGTCCTACAGTGCCCTGGGATCCTCAGGCTTGCTGGCATAACCAAGTCTTAAGGGACCTTTGAAAGCTCAGAATGGAGGAAAACAGCCTTCTCTCATTGTAGAGTGTGGCCGCTCACCATCTAGGGCCTACCAAATTAGGTTTCCTAGCAGATGGGTGTTGTAAGATGCCCTCTCTGTTGGCTCTTCCATATGTTCCTGCAAAGGATTCCACAGCCCCCCCTTTACCTGAGAGGGCTTGTGTCAGTGAAAACAGGACTGTGCTGGGTGGCAGTTTACAGACGGAGAAGTTGCTGCTTCTCCACTCTTACTGCCGCAAAGTACGCCTTTGGCTCTGACCTTTGTTCAATTCAGTTCCTCTCCATTTGAGGTACTCTAACATCTGTTCTCCCATTTCATCTCTCTCAGCTCCTTTGTAAACCATAGGGAGTGATGAGTTCTGAGGGATCGTACACTCAAGATCTGATCCAAAACCTCAGTTGCCCTTTTATTCCTAGTGGTATATAAGGTTTGGAAGGATTATGCAGTCGGCCATTAGGAACAACCCTCAACTCCCGCTGAAATCCCATTGGGTCCATCAGTCATTAAGGGTAGATCAATGTAATAGAGCCAGCCTCCCTGCAGTGCATATTGGTGCCAAAGAATCCCACGGTAATCAAGGAATGATCTGACTATGACAAAGGGGACACCAAAAGCTCCCTCAATTGGGGATTACATAGCCACTGCTCCCAACAGGAATTCCAGATCTGGTGTGTGACCACAGTCCCATGTTTGGCTCTTCCTGACCTGGGATATATCCATAGCTGTCATGGTAACAATGAAGTCCTGAGCCTTCTTAGACTCTATTTCCAAGGAAAGCAGATGAAAGTCCCCTCCAAGAACATAAGTCTGGGAAAATCCTCTGCCAACTAAGAATGAAATCAGGAACTCAGGCAGGGAAATTGCCGTGAAGCGGGGAAGCTGGTACACTCCCCACTCCCAACTGAGCCAAGTCAGAATTATGACATAGTTCTATTTGTGCAGAGGGAAAAATTGCATGCCATGCTAGGAGGTTACTGATCTATAAATTATAAATAAAATGCCATAACAGCTCTTTGATTCTTGTATCTGTTATACCTCAGTAAAAAACTAAAAAAAAACATGTTTACCAGGGCCTGTAGTACTGTATTGCACTTTTTGTGAGAGTATTGATCCTTTGCTGCCATTAGTTTCCAGCTAATACATTTCATCTGTCTAACAAATATTATCTTTAAACAAATGGCTGTGAGAGGCAACTTTTTGCCATTTGTGTATTAATACCGTAGCTGCTACATCTTTGTAGGAAATAACATACCGACAAATGGAGAATTATGTTGGCAGTAATATGCATTCTGTTAATGGGCAGGTAATTAGAAAATAGGCTGTGTAATTTCATAATGAGTGCTTGAATTAAAACTATAATACAATATAATTTAAAGCTTTCTACCCTTTTCTGTGTTCAGTCTGCATTAGCTTTACAAACATCTGTTCTTGAATTTTATTTATTTGATTGGTTGAGTGATATGCTGCCTTTATTTTTGTGGAACTCCAAGCAGTTCAGATAATGCTTCTGCCTTCTATTTTTCCCACAATGATAATGCCGTGCGGCAAGTTGGGCTAAAAGAGAATGACTGGCCCAAAGTTAGTCAGCTGGCTTTTTCCTGCCTAAAGCAGGATGAGAACTCTTATTTGTCTAGTAAGCGCAACAGTGTGAAAGATGAATTCTACAAATCTCTATCACCCAATGTTACTTTTCTTTCCCACTGAATTAAAATTGTCTAACAAAGTTTGTTTTAACATAGATAAGGTTTTATTTAAGAAAAATTAAAAGATATTATAATATTTTTAATTGTATATCTCAGTGGTAAAATACTTTTTTTGAGTAGCTAAGGATCATGGTTTATAGCCTGTTGTTTCCTGCTAAAGACTAAAATCTTAGAAGCTGATATGAGTTTAAATAGTATAGTTAGATGACTAATAATCTGCTTCATCTTTAACCAAAAATAGCATGAGATAATGAGAGTATTTTTGACAAATAATAATAAAAAAAACCAACTGAAAGGGTAACAGAATTTAATACGGCTCCTGTGCTTGGTTGCCTCCTTAGTGAGTTTTTATATATAAGTATATAAAATGTGTAATAAATTATTAGAACATTTATTAAAAACTATAGACCAATATCATTACTAAATTCCAATTATAAAATTATTATGGCCATAGTGGCTGATAGAATTTATACATACTGATCAAAACAGCTTCCTGCCAAAAACTTAAATAAAAAACAATGTTAGGATTGTATTAGACATCCTAGAATATTATGAAGTTCACAATGAAAAACAAATGGGTTTAATTTTTCTTGATGTGCAAAAAGCATTTGATAATGTTAAATGGGACTTTATGCTTAGCCAACTAATGTATATGGACTTTGGGGAGAACATTATTAATATGTTCAAAGCAACTATTCTAAGCAGGTAGCCAAAGTAATAATTAATCTACAGAGAGGGGCGGCATACAAATCTAATAAAAAAATAAATAAATAAATAAACAAACAAACAAACAAACAAATAAATAAATAGGAAACAACTGAAAGGTTCCAGATTCAAAAAGGTACAAGACAAGGTTGTCCACTATCACCATTACTATTTGTTTTTATCATTGAAGGTATTAACTATAACAATTTGAAAAGATGAAGAAATCAAAGGATTAGAGATTAAGAAAGAAATATTTTAAATGCAACTTTTCACAGATGACTGGGTTATTATAATTGAAGAGCCCTTGCAGTCAGGGGCAATGCTGATGGAAGTGCGGGATAAATATGGTGAAGTGGCAGGCATAAAGATAAATAGAAAAAAAACCTAAAATGTTAGTTAACACTATGACCACACACAGGAAAATGAATTAGTGGAAAGATTAAACATTAACTCAATCTGTATAGTCTGGAGGACAGAAGGAAAAGGGGGGACATGATCGAAACATTTAAATATATTAAAGGGTTAAATAAGGTCCAGGAGGGAAGTGTTTTTAATAGGAAAGTGAACACAAGAACAAGGGGACACAATCTGAAGTTAGTTGGGGGAAAGATCAAAAGCAACATGAGAAAATATTATTTTACTGAAAGAGTAGTAGATCCTTGGAACAAACTTCCAGCAGACATGGTAGATAAATCCACAGTAACTGAATTTAAACATGCCTGGGATAAACATATATCCATCCTAAGATAAAATACAGAAAATAGTATAAGGGCAGACTAGATGGACCATGAGGTCTTTTTCTGCCGTCAGACTTCTATGTTTCTATGTTTCTATGTTATTCAGACTGTGAAGAATATAAGATAATTGGGATTCAATTATCAGCAAGATGTGCCACACTTAAAGAAGACAACTACGATAAATTAAAATTGACTTAGACAGGTGGACAAATTTGCAATTAAATTTCAAGGGAAGAATCGTAGTAATTAAAATGAATGTGCTACCCAAAATATGTTCCTGTTTCAATGTATACCAATTAATTTAGACAAGGATTTTTTTTTCAAAATTTAAACAAAACTATATTCAAATTGATTCGGCAAGGGGAAAAAATGGAGGATTAAATTATTATAGGATTCTAAGGAGAGGGGAAGATTTGGTCTCACAGACTGGGAAAAATACTATCAAGGAGCAATATTAACATGGAGGCATGACTGGATACAGTTAAAAAATAGGAGATTACTAAGATCGGAAGGCCATGACATGGAGATAGGGTGGCACGCTATACTCTGGAAAGAGAATTGAAGTCAAAGAAAAATCTTTAGGAAGAAGGTATTGAACTGGAATGGTAGGCATATCTTCAATTGCAGTCACGATATAGGAAAGAAAAAAAAGATTGGGGTATTAGAACAGAGTTGACATAATTAGATAAAATATTATTAGGAACAGGAGAGAAAATGACTAAAAAAACATACTACTACCTTCTGGAACAAGTGATGCGTGAAGAACAAGTCAAGGGAAATATGCTAACCTGGAGTAGGAATTTTGGCTACAGCATTGAATTACATAATTGGCAGGAACTATGGGAAAAATATATAAAACTCACTCTAGACACCACATACAAGAAACATCTTTATAAGATGTTCTACAGATGGCATTTCCCACCCACAAGGTTAACTAAAATGGGCCCAAATCTCACACCAAACTGTTGGAAATGTAAAATAGTACTAGAGGCTTACTACCACATGTGATGGGATTGTCCAAAAGCCTGTGATTTTTGGAATAAGATAAACAATTGGTTGGAAGAAATATTGATGTTAAAGATAGAGTTAAAACCCAAACTTTTCTTATTGGGTATAAATATAGATAAATATGATAAGGGAACAATATACTAAATGTTGCATATTTTGACTGCTGAAAGATTGGCTTTTGCACAAAAATGGAAGAACAAAAAACTCTCTCAGAGGAAGAGATATTACATAAAATACTGTCTTGTGCTGAAATAACCAGGCTTGGTGGAATTGAAAGATAAGAATGAATTGGAATATTTTGAAATTTGGGATAAATTGAATCATTGGTGGGAATCGAGGAGGACTGTTGGGATTATGAATCAGTGACAAATTAGAAATGTATATATTCTTATGTGAGCAAAAAAGGAAAAATTGATTCAGTATTGTATGCAAAATTTGTATATACTGTATTTATATAGAGATAAAGAAGTGTATTTATGAGAAGGAATAACTTGACAGAAATGTTTAAAATAGAATGTTACATCATGTCCAATGTCTTTTTTAAAACTGTATTTTAAATAAAAACTTTAAAGAAGTTATTAGAACATATTAGAAATACTTATGGCAGGGATGGCAAACTTATGGCATGCGTGCCACAAGCGGCACACGGAGCCATATTGATGGGCATGCAAATTCAAGCCCTCCGGCCCTCCTGGTGGATGGGGAAAGCCATTTTCGCCCCCCACCCCAGGCTCCTAGAAAGGATCTGAAGCCTGGAGAGAGCAAAAAATGGGACTTCTCGTCCAACCAGAAGTTGGCAAATGGGCCGTTTCCAGCCTCTGGAAGACCTCCAGGGGTGGGGGTGAGGAAGGCTGTTTTCGCCCTCCCCAGGCTCCTAGAAAGGCTCTGAAGCCTAGGAGAGCAAAAACTGGTGTGCCATCGCTGCCGTATGCTTGGGGGGGCACATGGAATTATGGGTGTGGGCACACACACACGCTCCCCTTTTGGCATTCAAACCAAAAAAGGTTTGCCATCATTGATCTATGGTAAACCTTAAACAATCTGATTATAGAATTAATTGGAGAGGAAAAATTTGTATTTCATGTGTATGACAGAATCCTAAACCATTGATGCAATTTTCTACATCATCTTGCTGTTTCAATCTGTAACACATCCTTTTTCCATTTTCTAAAGTTTCCAAGTTCACGATGTTTTAAAACACCTTGTTATACATGGTTTAAAGAATTTCCACACTCTGCTTAGCGATTGGGTGTGTTTATGACATAACTCTTAGAAAACTGTAGTAGGCAGCAGAGTTTTAAGAAATGTGTGAATGTGTATTGTTGTCCATTCTAGAACAAACCCAGGAGAGCATTCAGCGATTTGAACAGCAGGCAGGGCTAAGAGATGTCGGCTACACTCCACACAAAGGCCTCACAGCAGAAGAAACAAAATACCATCGTGTGGCTGAGTCATTCCATGTAAGGTGTTTGGGGCCTGCCGTGCTTTAGCCATTTTATTACTCTAATTGGTAGAGGTGGTTAGTTATTACTTTACAGAACCATGCCTGGAGGGAGAGACATCTATCGCTGTGCGTCTTTGATACTTGATTCATTTGTGTGAGTGTGTTGTTCATTTGTGTGTGTGTGTTGTTCTTTTTGAGATGTGTGTTTAAAGCAGTGTTTCCCAACTTTGGCAACTTGAAGATAGTTGGACTTCAACTCCCAGAATTCCCCAGCCAGCAAATGCTGTGAATGCGAATGCAGTGAATGTGAATGCTGGCTGGGGAATTCTGGAAGTTGAAGTCCAAATATCTTCAAGTTGCCAAGGTTGGGAAACCCTGGTTTAAAGTGTGTGTGAGAATGGGAAAATGTGCCAAGTTTGTTAATCCAGAACTGGAAAATTCTGGGGAACCGTAGAACATTCCATCCATACCCCCCCCCCCCGCCCCAGATTATGCCATTACTGTATGGGTGTGGTTGGACAGTACCCAGAAGTGAGTCTTCTGACCCAGAAGTGGCTACTGTATGATAGTGTAGCATCTCAAGACATTTCTGGCCTAGATAATTTACTTCTAGAAATCACTTCCCCAGCACTGCAAGCACTGCATGATCTGTTGTGAAATGGAATGTTCTGAGTGGGAACACAACGGTTTCTTAATGATGAATTAGTACATCCTCAATGTTAAAAATACCGTAGTATTGTTGATTCTTGATTCAGTAGTGGCAGTGAAAGTAACACTATAGCCCTGTTTCCGTGGTATCACAATTTAGCCTTTCTGAAGAAAGGTGCTTCAACTTTCTATTACAGCTAGTCCTTGATTTATGACCACAATTGAGCTTAAAATTTATGTTTGCTAAGTGAAACATTTGTTAAGTGAGCTTGCTCCGTTTTACGACTTCCCCTGCCACAGTTGTTAAGTGAATTATTGCATTTGTGAAGTTAGTTACGTGGTTGTTAAGTTGACTTTGCCTGTCTCAAGGTCACAAAAGGTGACATGATTCCAGGACACTGCAACCATCATAAATATGAACCACTTGCCAAGCATCCAAATTTTAATCATGTGACCATTGGGATGCCGCAATAGTCATAAGTGTGGAAAACAGTCATAAGTCACTTTTTTCAGTGCCCTTGTAACTTTGAACGGTCACTAAATGAACTATTGTAAGTGGAGGACTACCTGGTCTTTTTTCTTAGCAGCCCATTGCAGTTGGGCAGAATAGCTAAATAGCAATAAAGAAAAGTGGCTTCAAAATGGTAGGCTCTGAAATTTGTCTTACTCATTCCTATAAGACCCTATAATCTTGAGCTAAGCTTTTAAAAACATACCAAATGCTTTCATAAAATGGTAGTCACAAAAAATGTGGAATCATTTTTTAAAATTATTGGTGGATTCTCGGTTAAGTTTAGAAAGTTTTCAGATGTTTGTTTGTTGCTTTTCTAACAGAATTTGAAGATGCAAAGTGGAGAGATGATAAAAGAAGATAAACAGTTTTCTTCCGCCCAGTCCACACCAAGTAGCACTCCCCATTCTTCTCCCAAGCGCTCAAACAGGTACATTTCATAAAAGGAAAGAAAAATCACAAATTATCTAAATGTTTTGATAACCCAGATTTCTTTGCATATTTTAAGTATTCATATTAGGAATATGTTTGGTTCTCTAAAATCAAAGATTCTCCGGAATTCTTACATTTGAATATTTTATCAAACACTTCATATAAAGTTCCTCTAGATTTATGTTCTGTTTTAAATTTATTTGGGGTGAGAGTATCTGTTGAGAAGAGGGGCTTGCGGAAAACTGATGCACAAAAATCTGGTTCCGTTTTGATTTTTGATTTTTCATTGAAGAAGCTGGTTTAGTCATGGAGCTTATGCTTTGGTCACTGGTCCTGATCGTGGCCCCATGGATTCCAAGAGTGGTGATAGTGAAAAAGTACCATCTGAAAAATGGAGCATTTTTGGTCCTAGAGCTCTTCAGAGATCTGCTACTGAATCAGGTATAGTATTATTTTGAGAAAATATGGTTTTTATATAGAAAGAACAAATTAAATATACTTTACAAAGGTTCAGACGTTGGACATGACGTAACATAGTGCCAATTGATACAATACATGGCCTGTTGTAACTGGTTATCCACGGTGAATTGCTGAGTTGGGCTATAGGAACAAGGTACAGTGATACCTCGCCTTACAAACCCCTCGCCATACAAACTTTTCGAGATACAATCCCGGGGTTTAAGATTTTTTTGCCTCTTCTTCAAAACTATTTTCACCTTACAAACACAAGCCGCCGCCACTGGGATGCCCCGCCTCCGGACTTCTGTTGCGTCTGTTTTTGCACTGCTGGGATTCCCCTGAAGCTCCCCTCCATGGGAAACACCACCTCTGGACTTCCAGGTTTTTGCGATGCTGCAGGGGAATCCCAGCAGCACAAAACCAGGCGCTTCGCTGGCAATGGAAGTCCGGAGGTAGGATTTCCTAGCGAGGAGAGCCCCAGTGAAATCGCAGCATCACAAAAACACGGAAGTCCGGAGGTGGGGTTTCGAGGACTTTCGTGTTTTTGCGATGCTGCAATTTCGCTGAGGCTCCCCTCACTGGGAAACCCCACCTCCGGACTTCCGTTGCCAGCGAAGCACCCGTTTTTGCGCTGCTGGGATTTCCCTGCTGGGATTCCCCTGCAGCATCACAAAAACACGGAAGTCCAGAGGTGGGGTTTCCCATGGAGGGGAACCTCAGGGGAATCCCAGCAGTGCAAAAACGGGCACTTCGGCTGGCAAAAGGGGTGAGTTTTGAGCTTGCATGCATTAATTGCTTTTCCATTGATTCCTATGGGAAACATTGTTTCGTCTTACAAACTTTTCACCTTACAAACCTCGTCCCGGAACCAATTAAGTTTGTAAGACAAGGTATCACTGTATTTTATGTATGTACTTACCTTGCTGGGCTGCTGCAGATCCTTTCTAGTGCTCATCATAGCTCTTGAGAAAGAATAACCGTGGCTGCTCGTATTATGGATCTTTATGCTCTCAAGAAGGTTTAGGAATTCATGGTCACAATGCAATCTTGTGCTTGTTCCAACTAATCTCAGGTCTGAGATATACAGGCAGCCATATATGAGATTTTTGTCTCTCTCTCTCCACCTCTCCCTCCTCTCCCTTCCTTTCTAGTTCCTCTTCATCCTTCTAGTATCTTTCCAGGGTGTCTCAATCTGTTACTTATATTAGCAGACTGTTGCTGTAAAATCCATTTTAAAGACAGTATCAGTCACTAATTTTCTAATTAGTGAGATCTTGGTTTTTGTGTATGGACATCTGTCCTCAAGTTGGAGAATATGAGAGCTAGTCTTTGCCCGGTCAGATCTATACTCTGGTGATTACAATACTCATTTCCCTAAAAATTCCTAGAAAGGGTACTCTTAAAATGACCTGCCTCATTTATTGGATTTATATGCCGCCCCTCTCCGCAAACTCATGTGTCTGATAGGTCTGGATAGATTCCAAGGGCACTTCAAAATGTTTTCAGCAATGTCACAGGCAATTGTATTGAACGTCTGGTTAATTTCAGGGAATATGGAGGGGAATATGGGGGGTACTCAATGCAGTGACCATTCACTGAATATGCATGAGCCTAAAATCATGGTAATAAAGATCATGGTATAATAAAGCCATTCACTTTTTACCTCATTACCGATTGTGTCCTAGAAGTTCTATTTAAGGTTGTCCTGTGCTTGTTTCAGATGCAGGAAGATTTTTCTGAGCATCACTTCAAAACTTTGGGGAAATCATTACACATAATTACCTCTGGCTTGAACTGTGAATGAGTTAAATCAGAGGTGATTGGGCTGGAATGATAGGATTATCTTGGGATGAGCACTACCATGTGTGTGCTAGATCCATGTTCTTCTTAGTTCTTTTTGAGAGCATAGTGTGGGGAAGTGAGAGTCTAGATACAGAAGATAGCTAATGTCTCCTAGAGGTAGAACTTATATCCTCCATCTTGAGGAGGTGGTGGTGCTTTCTCCTAAAGCCTTTCCTAGATTTTACCAGACTGACAACTATTGAACCGTGGTGCTGCAGTGGTTAGAATTCAGGTCTAATTCATTGCTCACTTCAGGAGTTTGATTCTGAGTGGCTCAAGGTTGACTCAGCCTTCCATCTTTCCATGGTCAGTAAAATGAAGATGCAGATTGTTGGGAGCAATTTGTTAACTTTGTAAACTTCTTAGAGAGGGATGTAAAGCGCTGTGAAGCAGTATTTAAGTCTTAAGTGCTATTGCTGCCTCTTGGTCCCCAACTTTCCCTTTTTGAGGATGGTTGTAGAGGGGTAGTTGGGCTCCAAATACAGGTTGGTTAATGGATGCTGAGATTGTATGAGATCAAGGTGAGAGAAATGGAGTCTGTCTGGAAATATAGTGTCATGGCCAGTTATCGTTAAAGAGTTCGAAAATTCTTGGTAACTTTGGAACAGCTGTTATTAGACATTGTTAGCAATATTTTCCTTTCCAAATTGGCATCTTTGCTGAAATTCTAATAGCAATGGTATGTATTGAAGCATTTATTGTAATCTGTTTCATATTGTCTTAGGAGGATTTACCATTCAGACATATAAGGGTGCCCAGAAGCCATCTCCAATGGAACTGATGCGTATACAGGCCACCAGGATGACAGATGACTCTGCAAATTTCAAGCCTCCCAAAATGGATATTCCACCTATTGAAGAAAGGAAGCGGTCTTCACATTCTCACAATCTTAAACCCCGGGACTTGAATGTGCTTGCTCCCTCTGGCTTTTAGGAGTATTTCTACTTAAGTGGCGCAAGTATGTTCTTGTCATCTTGCTATGTGACCTCATCTTTAAATAGATTCCATTACACTCATGAATCCCTGATTTTAAAAAGTGATTTCATGCCTTCTAGTTCAGAATTATAAAAAGGGCGAAAGATTTGTAGGCTCCGAAAAAAAAAAGTATAGTTCAGAATTATAAATGGGGATGAAATGAGATCTGGGCAGCTTTCTTAATTTATTGCCTTTTTTCCTCTCAAATGGCTCTCTGGGTACACCATAAATCAAAGTGATCTATCACTGAAATTCGGACAACAAATTGTGTGTTGCTTTACATAACTAAACTTTAAAAATAGTTGAAGCTGTTTTGAATATTTGTGCTCCCACTACTAAATTCGGTGCTGCTATTTAGGCCAAATTATCAATAGACAATGTATTATTTTTTACTATCTAAATGATGTTTTTTCCCTAACTTGAAGGGAATCTAGGGAAAAAATGAAATCTTTTATTTGCTAAGTTGTTGCTCTGGAAGAATTATTCTTCAAATACATAAAAGTTCCATGTTTAAGGAAATCTAAGAATTAAATTCCCCTTTTAGACCTGCGGCATAGAATAAAATATTGTTTGTGGTGCATTTTATTGTTATTGGACTCAAATGATTCAGCATGAAGTGGAATGTAGGCAAATTCCTTGATTCCTAAAGTAGTCAGATTCTATTATTAATAAAGTGATCCCAGAATTGAGATGCCTTGGAGTTTGAAAATTGTAGCCACGGCTTCTGTGAAGACTGTGAAACAAAGTATCACAGAAACCAGATGTTCCCATACATGCTTCCTTGGGAGGCATAGGAATCCAAAATAAAATTACTTAATAGAACATGAGATTTTTAATTCAGCTGTTGAGTTTGTGTTACGATTAATGATTAAATGTCTATTTTTACAGATTATATTTTAGAATCATTCACTGAAAGACAAAAATATTTAATGTATGCTTTAAGGCAAATGAGCATATATTATGTTTGTTTGGTTAGTCTAATGTTAAATAGCAAGTGAATGGTGTTATTTTATAGCAGTTGAGATGGAAACTTAGAAGCATTCCATTAAAATAAAACTTTTTTTTTCTTGAACATCAAGTCTGTAGTTTTCACAAACCCTTTTTATGTCCTAAATTGGTCCTAGATCTTATTAAATCCAAATTCCTATAAATTGTGGGTGCTGCCATTTCTAAGTGACTTAATCCATTTTTCTTCACAACAGCTGTAACTTGGACCTGTATTGCTTTGATAGTGCTGTGTCAGTTCATCACTGCTTGTACCTGGGAGACAGTGATCTTGCTTCTTGGTTAATGTTTAATTTATTTGGTAGTGTTTTGTGCTCATGTCTCTATGCCTAATACTTTTGCAGAATAAAGAAATATGAATTAATCTGGTGGTATGGCTATTATTGCACAGTGTACAAGTACTCCTTGTTTAATGACTTGTTCAGTGACCGTTCAAAGTTGTGATGGTACCGAATGAGTCTACTTCTGACTGGTCCTCAAGAAAAGTCAATGGGGAAGCCAGCAGGGAAGAACCCAAATTGTTCCAATAAGTCGCTCCCATCCTCTTCCATCCAGAGCAGCCATCCCCAGCCCTGCCACATTCGCGGGCCACTTGCACACCCTCCCTTGACTGGCAACAGCCTCTTTATCTGCCTACTGGCTGCTTACAACTTCTGATTAATGACCCGTGATCCTTGCTTAATGATGGCACAAGGAGTTCTTGGACTGCTGTTGCTAAGCAATGCAGTCATGTGACATCACACTTTATGATCACATTGCTTAGCAAGAAAAATTCTGGTCCCAAGTACTATCATTAACTGAGAATTAACTGTAATAGTAAGTTCCCAGCCCCGGCATGTTACTAAGATTTATCTGGGAGCATGACCTATCAGTGGATCGACATTTGTATAGAGTCTTGTATATCTGTCTAATCTCCTATAATCTGTAATCTTTTTTTTAAAAAAAGACCGTGCTCATTCCACTTTTCACTTTTATAAAATTTATTATAAAAGTTGTATAAAACACAAACTGTTATTAACAAATTTATAATAAACTTGACAAATCCTTGACTTATCCAGTGACTGAGAATACAGTGCAATTTACTGCAATCAAAGAAAGAAAAAAAATATTTTTTTTTAAGAACATAAAAACTTAGGTCCATCTGTCAGCATCCAACAGTCCTCTAAGAGTTAGATATCAATAGCAGTGAAAAGCAATACTTGGAGTAGTTCAATCTTTTCTTTGATGGGGGAGGGAACTGGCTTTCCCAGAGTTTGGTGGAGTTTTTTCTGGAAGCTGTGAATGCTGCGCTTTATATCCCTTTTTTCAATATAATCATTTGATTGTAGTTTGGGTTTAGCAACTTTGATAATTAAATTAATACGTTCATACACTGAGGTTCTTAAGTGCCCTGTAAAAAAGGGTAGAAGCAATTGTTGAAACTTATAGTTTTTTAAACATCAGATTGATAGTTAAGGTTGTAATTACCTGTGTAGCTGTAATAGGAAAAATCTCCATTTTGTTCCGTAGTATTAATTGAAATAAATGTGTGAAAAAAAGTTTTTAAAAATGCTAAAATACAGCAGTTCTGAGACAGTCAGAGATAGTCTTTCAGCTATAGTTGTGTAAATTAAACAAAAATATTTTTCCATAATCAATTAATCCTGTTTTATATTAAGAAGTGATGCAAATCTAGAAGGTTGCCCACAAAATAAAAATAGTTACACTGAAACGCTGAATTCCACTTGAAATGCTGAATTCATTGAAGGAATGAGAACTCAAAATTATTCCTTGCTCAGCCAATGGAATTTTTTTAAAAAAACCATTGTTTTAAAGTTCCAATAAAAAAAGCAACAGTTGCTCTTTGGAGTCAGCCTAAACAGCAGTCAAAATCAGAAGCAAATTCATCTAGTATAAAAGGATTACGGGATTGTGGTTTCTTCCATAAAAGCCACATGCTTATATTTAGTGTTGCTGCCAGAGTTAACAGTTTTTGCCGTTGGCAGACTCCAGCTCAATTGCAAAGAAAAAGTATGCAATGGATTGTTTACTTTTGCAGTTGGCTTGCTGCCTTAAAGAGAAATATTGAACAAATGAACTTCCCAAAGCAAATACTTTTAAAAGGGAAATAAACATACTAAGTGTTCTGTCTGGGTCCCCCCAGACGCCAACACCAACCAAAAAGAGTATCCAGACACACTGGTAAAAAGCAAAGGCAGTTTATATAATTGAAAGCAAACACAGGTAACAAAAACTGTTCTTACAGACAGGAACACTCTGAAGCTTCACAGAGGTTTCACGAAGGCCAGGCAATAAAACAGGATTCTTGCTGGCAAAAACAACGCTGGAGATAATAAAACCCACGCCTTCCCCAAGTCTTCCAGACTTCTAGGCCACAAGCCAAGATCAGAGACGCCAAGAATCGAAGCAAGGTCACAGGACTCCCAGTTGATAACTCTCCACAAGACTGTAAGGGCAGGCCTGCCTTTTCAACCCTGCTGAGGAGAACCACACCCAAACCCAGCTGTTGCCAATTCAGGGATGGAAATACCTTTCTAATTGGCCCCATCTTTGAGCTGCATGGCGCTGCCTCATGTCTATTATAGCCTGTGCATCTTCATCCAATGAATCCAGGCTACTAACTGGGGAGAGGCCCCCCCCGGGGGTCTCAGGCTGCTCTCCCTCCTCCTCTTCCTGACGTTCCTCTCCCCCGTCTGCCTGGTCCTCCCCCTCCTGTTCACTGTCCTCCTCCTCTGGGCATGGATCTGGCAGAGCTCCAGCCGGTCCCTGAGGAGCCTCAGGCTGAATCACAACACTAAGCAAGTCACTTTTACCCTGAATGGTTTTTAATCTCAAACATATAACTGTACTTTTGACCTAATTTCTTCCATCAAACGTCAGATTACTCCCTAATGAGTGTGCAATTGTTCAGCACCACCACAGGGAAGCTGCACCTATCGGACTGGCCCATCCCAGATGGATCTGACTGGGTTCCAGAGGGAGTTTAGGGGTCTGAAAGTCTTGCTACACGGTCCAGCCAAAGTCTTCCTGGCTGCTGGAATGGGAGAACCCCAGTGGCTGTGGACTGGATTATGTCCAAGTAGCCCCTCTTACACCCATGACTCTCAGAATTCTCTGTGGATTTATGAACTAAGAAAGATGAAGAGGGCAAGGAGACTGTTCTGGGTCCTATTCTTTTTAATATGTTTGTGAGTGACATAGGGGAAGGTTTGGTAGGGAAGGTTTGCCTATTTGCCGATGACTCTAAAGTGTGCAATAGGGTTGATATTCCTGGAGGCGTCTGTAATATGGTAAATGATTTAGCTTTACTAGATAAATGGTCAAAGCAATGGAAACTGCAGTTTAATGTTTCCAAATGTAAAATAATGCACTTGGGGAAAAGGAATCCTCAATCTGAGTATTGTATTGGCAGTTCTGTGTTAGCAAATACTTCAGAAGAAAAGGATTTAGGGGTAGTGATTTCTGACAGTCTCAAAATGGGTGAACAGTGCAGTCAGGCGGTAGGGAAAGCAAGTAGGATGCTTGGCTGCATAGCTAGAGGTATAACAAGCAGGAAGAGGGAGATTGTGATCCCGCTATATAGAATGCTGGTGAGACCACATTTGGAATACTGTGTTCAGTTCTGGAGACCTCACCTACAAAAAGATATTGACAAAATTGAACGGGTCCAAAGACGGGCTACAAGAAAGGTGGGAGGTCTTAAGCATAAAACGTATCAGGAAAGACTTAATGAACTCAATCTGTATAGTCTGGAGGACAGAAGGAAAAGGGGGGATATGATCGAAACATTTAAATATATTAAAGGGTTAAATAAGGTCCAGGAGGGAAGTGTTTTTAATAGGAAAGTGAACACAAGAACAAGGGGACACAATCTGAAGTTAGTTGGGGAAAAGATCAAAAGCAACATGAGAAAATATTATTTTACTGAAAGAGTAGTAGATCCTTGGAACAAACTTCCAGCAGACGTGGTAGATAAATCCACAGTAACTGAATTTAAACATGCCTGGGATAAACATATATCCATCCTAAGATAATATACAGAAAATAGTATAAGGGCAGACTAGATGGACCATGAGGTCTTTTTCTGCCGTCAGACTTCCATGTTTCTATGTTTCTATGAGACACCTAGAGTACTGCTGCAAATTATAAAGATTGAGGATGATTGAGCAAGAGCTAGAGTTGCTAGAGACAGTGGAGGAAAGGGGAGGGGCTGGTATGCTGTGATCCATGGGGTTGCAAGGATTTGGACATGATTTGGCAACTGAACAACAAAATAACTCACCACTTGCAAGATCACTATTTTGTGAACTTCAGTGGTTCACAGGTTACCTAAGGGTCTTCTTCCAGTGTTTCTACCTGTCCAATACAGTCTGGATGGGCATGCCATGAGTCCCATCAGTCAAGGAATGTCTGTTGGTGGGTCTACAAAGTGTACCTTTTTGTCATATCATTTGCCCTCTGGAGCATTCTCTCTCAATGTATTAGGATGGCCTCAAATCTGTTGGTCTTTGACAAATTGGTTATGTGCCCCGGCCAAGGGGTCTGAATGTGTGGTCTATTTCCTGTTTATATATGTTTTTTTTATACTTTTCTTGACTTCTATTTATTTTTTGCATTGGGTATTTAATTGATGTAATTTTATGTAGGTAGATAGAGATAGAGGGTGGATGGATAGATAGATGATAGATAGATAGATGGATGGATGGATGATGGTTTGGAAGAATTATGAACAAACAGAAATAAGCAAATTGCAAAGCACTGAAACTCAAAATTCTTGAAAAGAGACCCTTTATTTTTATCTAAGGCTAGGGACAACATTTTGAATATGGCACAGCTTGTAATACCTGAGATAACCATTTCAGCTCCCAGTATTTTAAGTATCTCTGCTAATTTATGCAAGATAATAATAAATATTAGGATTTATGCAAATACTAATACATTTAACTGACAGTATTGACCCCAATCAGATAGTTATAAAGAGAAGTTTATGAGCCATAAACAAGCTGCTTACCTAGAATTATTGCACGATAACTCAGCAATAATAAATTCAATTGATGAAGTATCTCATCCCATCTCTGCCACAATTTTTCCCTGTCCTGTGAACAGAAGTATTTTTATTCAGGATTTCACAAGTGCTACATACTGAAATTTTAAAAGGGCTTTGAAATACTATGCTTCAAAGAACTTTCAATAACAGATTAAAATGATGCATAAACATTGTAGGGATGTACCGTCTTCCACATTTTGGGTTTCAGTTCTATCAATATAAATGAAAGAAGCAAGCACTGAATTACCTGATACGTTAGCAGCAAGGAAACATGGTTCAGAAAATATAGTATTTTTGCCAAAGACAATGGCTCTTTGCTTGGTGCAGAGCAGCTATGGTGGAAAATGAGCTCCAACACTTTGCATCGTAGAAGATGACAATCCATGGTGCCCAGGAAGATGTCCCTGCAAGTTGACACATTGGAAAAAGTGACCTTTTATTTTCTGCGCTATTTTGGGAGCAGAAATTTCAAAGAGTCTCATGTCTGAACCAAAAGAACAACATAGCGAAACAAAGATGTCAAATAAAAGAGTCTGCATTGTTGGATGAAATAAAACTTATTCAGACAAAGATAAATCAGCAGCACAGATAGTCTCAATTCTCTATGGATCAGAGAACAATTCAAGCTCTTTCTATGACCCCTGAAGCTTACCTAAAAGGGTTTGAACACCATCTTTTATAAACTTCAATTATGCAAAAAACTCAAAACATGATATCCTGTTGCAGATGTTTACTTTGTGATACCTAGGAAATGTTCAGTCAAGGCCGGGGTAGATTACATTCTCATCTTGATGATATTTGTCCATCGTGTTTGAAGAGGACCTTGACATCTAACGGGTTGTGGGCTGTATGCGATGTGTCCACAGGTGGGTGGTTAGGTCTATATGGGCACAAAATGTTCTGCCACATGTTGGGCTGACCTGTGGGCACCATTGTCTCAGCTTTTGCAACTCTGGCTTTGCAGAGCACTAGCATCTCTTCTGCTATGAATATTCTTCTGGCCCCAGATGTCTAGCAGCCTTGGGGGATCATCATGTGTCATAATGGTTGATCTTGTGCCAGGGTTTCCCAGCTTACCAGTTTGATAAACAGGCATTCAAGACAACATTCAAAACATAATAATGGCTGATTTTTAAATAATAAAACTCTAGCCATAAGACTATTTAATCGAATTTTTAGGAAGTGAGCTGGGGATGAAACTGAAATATGCTACTATGTAATTTCGGCTTCTATACTACAACTAGGAAATTTTACAACCTACATCCAGTCCTAAAACTAGCTCACTAGTACTCTTTCTAAAATACTAGGCATACGACATACTTCCACAAAGATACTATTAGCAAAAAATGTGTAAGTTATAGAAGTGGACATTAATTGGAAAATTTAAGCCTGAATTTTTAGCAAGTGGCCTTTCATTAAGTATGTCAAAATTTCCCTGTGTAGTATCTTCCATTTTATGTTTAGCTAATTTAAATAGATTAAAGGATATTAAAGATGCCTTTCTTTAGAACAAGGCCAAATGTCAACTACAGTTCTACAGATCAATTATTGAGTCTGTCATCTGCACTTCTATAACTGTCAGGTTTGGCTCTGCAATCAAACAAGACTAGCATGTAGATAATTAGAACTGCAGAAAAAACAATTGCTACCAACTTGCCATCCACTGAAGACCTGTATATTGTATACTGTATACTGCACGAGTCAAAAAGAGGGCTGTGAAAATATTTACAGATCCCTCACATCCTGGACCTAAATTGTTTCACCTTCTACCCTCAAAACGATGCTATAGAGCAGTGATGGCTAACCTTTTTCTCGTCGTGTGCTGAAAGTGCGTGTGATACCCATGTGACCTGCCACCCTGTGCATGTATGCGTGATTACTGCACATCCCGCACATATAGTGGTACCTCAAGATACGAACTCCTCGTCTTACAAACAACTCGTGATACGAACCCGGGGTTCAGAAAAATTTTGCCTCTTCTTACGAACTTTTTTCGAGTTACGAACCGGCGTTCGGAGACTGCTGGGAAGCCGCGCGGCTGTTTTAAAAGGTGACAGCCGGGCGGCGGGGCTTCCCAGAAGCCTCCCGAACGCCGGTTCGTAACTCGAACAAAGTTCGTAAGAAGAGGCAAAATTTTTCTGAACCCCGGGTTCGGTTCGGGAGGTTGCTGGGAAGCCCCCCAGCCCGACTGTCACCTATTAAAACAGCCGCGCCGCTTCCCAGCTGTCTCCCGAAGCCGAACGCGGAAGTTCGGCTTTAGCGTTCGGCTTCAGGAGACAGCTGGGAAGCGGCAGGGCTGTTTTAAAAGGTCGCAGCCGGCCTGGGGGGCTTCCCAGCACCCCTCCGAACCCCGAACCCGGGTTCAGGGGAGTGCTGGGAAGCCCCCCAGGCCGGCTGTCACGTTTTAAAACAGCCGCGCGGCTTCCCAGCAGTCGCCGAAAGCCGTTTTTTTTAGGGGTTTTTTTTGGTTGCACGGATTAATTGACTTTACATTGTTTCCTATGGGAAACAATGTTTCGTCTTACGAACCTTCTCCTTGCACCAATTAAGTTCATATCATGAGGTATTACTGTATGCGCGCAATCCCCCTACATTCCCCCGTCCCCCCAAATGCGTGTAGAACCTCTGCGCTCATAAATGCGTACACCTGAGAACACATAATCAAAGAAGCAAAGGCATGAAGTTTATGTTCTTTCTGTATTTCAAGAAATAATTTGGCATGGCTCTCCAACTCTGTGGTAGATCTTTAAGCTTCTTTTAGAAAAGAACATTGCTCTTTGCTCAGAAATGCCTGACCGATCTAGGAATATAAGGAGATCACAGCTAATGCAGAGTTGCAGAATCAATATAGAAAAAGTCAGTTCTGAGGAAGAGTGAATTCAATAGTTTATCTATCTCTTACCTTTGGCACCGCTTGGGAATATTCAACAGAGAAGAAAAAACCCTCTCTGCAATTTTAGTGGCACTGCAATTTGGAGATTTGTCCACTTCAACTGCTATTGAAAGCATCTTTTGTAGAAGTGCCGCTTCCCTAAATCAGGGAAACAAAATATTACTCAAATGAACTCCACCATTTAATGGAAGTATGAAACCACAAGCTAAGATAATCATCACAACCTTAAGGTCGTAGTGATTTCAGAAGACACAGGACACTGATTTCATTCCTTGAATTAATTAGACCAGAGGTCCCCAAACTTGGCAACTTTAAGACTTATGGACTTTAACTCCCAGAATTCTCCAGCCAGCTATGCTGGAGTTGCCAGGTTTGGGGATCCCTGCACTAGAGCCTTGAGATAGTGAACAAATGAAAGGAGAGCCAAACAATTTGCTCTTGACGTGGAGTTGCTATCAAAACTACTGACTCTGGCTGACCTGCCATATAGCAAGGATAGACTGAATGCTCTTCCATGAACAGCAGTCGGATCACATATTTCTGTTATATTTGGACCCAAACCAGCATGGCTTTACTGAGGGCAAATCATGTCAGACTAATCTCATTGAATTCTTTGACTATGTCACAAAGGTGTTGGATGAAGGTGGTGCTGTGGATGTTGCCTATCTGGACTTCAGCAAAGCCTTTGATATGGTTCCACGTAAAGAGCTGATAAATAAGTTAGTGAAGATTGGACTTAATCCCTGGATAGTTCAGTGGATTTGCAGCTGGCTGAAGCGTAGATATCAGAGGGTTGTTGTTAATGGTGGGTATTCTGAGCAGAGCCTGGTTACAAGCAGTGTGCCACAAGGGTCTGTTCTGGTTCCTATTCTTTTTAATATGTTTGTGAGTGACATAGGGGAAGGTTTGCTAGGGAAGATGTGCCTATTTGCTGATGACTCTAAAGTGTGCAATAGGGTTGATATTCCTTTAATATGGCAAATGATTTAACTTTACTAGATAAGTGTTCAAAGCAATGGAAACTGCAGTTTAATGTTTCCAAATGTAAAATAATGCACTTGGGGAAAAGGAATCCTCAATCTGAGAATTGTATTGGCAGTTCTGTGTTAGCAAAAACTTTAGAAGAGAAGGATTTAGAGGTAGTGATTTCTGACAGTCTCAAAATGGGAGAAGAGTGCGGTCAGGCGGTAGGGAAAGCAAGTAGAATGCTTGGCTGCATAGCTAGAGGTATAACAAGCAGGAAGAGGGAAATTGTGATCCCGCTGTATAGAGCGCTGGTGAGGCCACATTTGGAATACAGTACTGTGTTCAGTTCTGGAGACCTCACCTACAAAAAGATATTGATAAAATTGAACGGGTCCAAAGACGGGCTACAAGAATGGTGGAAGGTCTTAAGCATAAAATGTATCAGGAAAGACTTAATGAATTTAATCTGTATAGTCTGGAGGATAAAAGGGAAAGGGCAAACATGATTGAAACATTTAAATATGTTAAAGGGTTAAATAGGGTTCAGGAGTGAAGTGTTTTTAATGGGAAAGTGAACACAAGAACAAGGGGGCAAAATCTGAGGTTAGTTGGGGGAAAGATCAGAAGCAACGTGAGAAAATATTATTTTACTGAAAGAGTAGTAGATCCTTGGAACAAACTTCCAGCAGACGTGGTTGGAAAATCCACAGAAGCTGAATTTAAACATGTCTGGGGTAAACATATATCCATTCTAAGATAAAATACAGGAAATAGTATAAGGACAGACAAGATGGACCATGAGGTCTTTTTCTGTCGTCAATCTTCTATGTTTCTATGTTTCTATTTTGTACCACTATTGTGATAGGAAGACTACAGATCGTTTCCCTTGGCACTGGCTGAAACTAGATGAGAGATTTGTGCTTGTTCAGTTCTCCAAATTATTGATAAAGGACAATCTTAATTCCCACTATAATATATACGGTATACAATGGTTTGCTATACTTGGACTGTCCTCCATTTGGAAGCTGGGGCCAAATATATGGGCAGTTTTGTGCATTCCTGAGCAGCACTTTTTACGTTTTTGTTCCATGTGCTTCACTGGTTTCCAGGTGCAGCTCAACAAGATGCTAGTAATGATCTATGAGCCACTCAAAGTAAAACTTGTGAAATGGGTAAAGATAGATGTTAAATGGATAGATAGATGGATGGAGGGATGGGTGGATATACAGAATTCCATTTTAAGTCAACCATAACCAAATGCATTCCATACAATTAACACTTTCTGAGTATGTTTAGGCCATCCCAGGTTTGGAAAGATTTATTTACTTGCATAAAACATCATCTTAAACAATATCTTTTAATTGTTTATTGTTTAAGATGTAGGAGTTATTCAAGGAGAAAAACATAGTCATATGAATTTCAAAGAAAGCAAACTTTTGAATCTGCTTACTTTTGAACCTGAATTTGTATGGAGGCTTCCTCTTTCTGCATGTTCTCATTTAAGGACAATTCTGGAATAGAATTACAGCTTTGACTTCTGGATTCATCTATCAATACAATTTTGGTTTCTTGCAGGGATTTTCTGTGCTGAAAAATTCTGGCCCCAGTGACCACAGTTATTAGCCATTCAATCACTTCCCTGAACAGAAATAGGAATTAGAGATGCAGACATGTGATAGTCTCAGATATTGCTAATACATTTTTAAAAAATAGTAATTACATTAATTCACAAGAATAAAAACTAATACAAACTTTAAGAAAAAAGAATAAAAATAAGATTGCACAAAAGAAAAAAATAGAAAAGAAAAAAATAAGAATACAGTAAAGTAAATGAAAAGAAGTGATTCCCCCCCATGTATAATTTAATCATTTCTTAAACACAACAAATTATCTCTTATTTCCATATCCCATCTCTTATTTATAAACAAATCCATAAAGCCTTGTCATTTTAGTCCTGTGTCAGCAAAAGTCCAGTAAGGATTTCCAGAGATAAAATCTATTTTAACTTTGATCAAATAAACTAATTTTATATTTCTTCCTTTTACTTCTAACAATCTTGATCTTTAGTCCCTTCAAAGATCATAGAACTTGATTTCTTTTCATTTTTTTCTTTGTCTCATTTCACAAAATTCTTCAAAGCTTAAACCAGCCTCTTTTGTAAATCCAATATAGGAAAATTATCCAGCTCACTCTCTTGGTTTCTTATTTGCATACTCCTTTTAATTAGTAAGACATCAGCTGGTTTCTTTTGTATGCTCAGTGTGAGACTTTTTTCCATGTCATTCTAAAATGTAGACACTTTTCACTTTCAAATTGATTTTGTCAGGTAGAACTTGTTCCTATTGCATATCACCTTTTAAACAAAATCTATAGAGGTAGACACAATTAAAATTAACTTTTGGATCAATTGTTCAAAAGTATCTTTTACTATAGCCAATGTTAAAAAATTTGCTTCATTCTATATTATGATTGAGTGCTCTTTTAATTGTAATATTTTGTTCCTTTAACTTCATTTGGTGTCTAAATTTTAAATCCTTGTGTTTTTTTAAGTATCTAAAACAAAAACCTTTTTTTACAGTAAATATTATTTATAATTAATCTCAAAATCTTATTTCAAATTTGCTGGACTTTTGCTAAAAATCTAAAACCTATTTCTAAAATCAGAATTTGAATCATTATTTTTCTCTTTGCTTCGGAAACTTTTTTAGAATGGCATCAACTTATATTTTAATAAAAATTTATTTTGTTACGGTTTGAAGGGAACTCATCTGGCAGTGTAAAAGCTGAAAAGTAGTTAACAAGCAGTTTCCAGACGAGATTAGCCTCATCTCGCAGTGCTGTAAACCCACACGGTTTAGAGCTTGAAATCTCTGCATGAGAAGCAACCGTCTGAAGCACTTGTGTGTGATCTCAAATCCACTCCTTATCTAGAGAGGAATTATAAACAGTGTGATTTACACACTGACTCTTCACTCTGCCACAGCCGTCTTTGTCATCTCTTTGGAAATCCCATTCGTACACATAGTTGGGTTTTGGACCAATATTTCACAATATTTTTTATAGAGTTCTAAGGTGGGCAATAAGGAACTTGCAGCCCTCACCCTAAATTCCATAGCCATTTGCATAAAGGAAAAACAGAAAAGAAGCCTGTCTCTTATTTGGTGGGCTGCTATGCACACAGTAAAAAAAAGAGAAGTAGAAAAAGCCATAGAGAGGAGCAAGTGCCCTACTTGCTATTTGCTTTATCCCCCACCTTCCAGCGCGCCCCCCTCCCCATGTTTTAGCTGAAGCTCAGGCACATTTGCTATTGCCAAGTTCCAAGCAATGGAGAATATTTGGAGACAGAGATTTTCCCAGAACCCCAGGATTCTTGTCAGTGAGTGAAAATGCAAATTACTTGACATTTCCGAAGCACTTGTCACACGAAAGCACTGCCTTGGCAATGGATCTGTGCAAAACACCAGTCTTGATCATCTTTTGGAAGTCATCTTCTAAGGTCTGTATCACATACTGTAAGAAGAGGATTCGGCCAGGAATCATCTCCTCCTGTGGATGTCAGACAATTCAAAAGACAGAATGAGGAATCATAGTAGCATAGCACTACAAAGCAACTGATCTAGTGGAAGTCTCACCCAAGTAAAACGGCTACCAACATAATGGACAAACTGAGGTTAAAAATTGGCATTGTAACAGTGTAACAATAAAAATGTGGCCTAGCTCAATAACTGGCTTTGTACCATGTTCTACCTGATTCATTCATTTATGATGGAGTTTGTGGCTTTAACATTTTATATAAAACAAGTGATCAATCCATTAATGTTACTTGTTTGTTTGATAGAGTTTTATATGAGTGCAGCAACTATTTTTGTTAACCCATAGTTAAAGTTGAACGGGTTGGTACTTCTGTATGTTGTGCATGCAGGCAGTGCAAAAACAAGAATGAAGGCCTGATTCATAGATGCACTTGTCTGCAAACTGAGATGTGTATTGCACACACACAGCTTGATAGTCATAGAGCAGTGTTTCCAAGGCTTGGCAACTTGAAGATATTTGGACTTCAACTCCCAGAATTCCCCAGCCAGCAATCGCTGGCTGGGGAATTCTGGGAGTTGAAGTCCAAATATCTTCAAGTTGCCAAGGTTGGGAAACACTGTCATAGAGGACTCTGCCGGTTGCATGTGGTCCATACAGTTTCTGCTTTTTCACCAGGGGAAGTGAACAGTAAAAACAGGAAATTTCCTGGACAGAAATATTAAATTATTGATGACATTTATGTCGTCCACTAATCTTGTAGGCGATCCAGCATCCAACTCCTTTATTCTTGGAATTCAAGACTTAGCTATTTAGGACATTCTAAAACAAACAAACAAACAAAACCCAGAACCCCGCCCCAGAACAGTCACATGATTGATGCCATCCCACTTTTCAATTAAACTTAAAAAAAAACCCTCCAGAAGTGATCCTATTAAACCAACTTCTGGCAGGCAATCAATATTGGAGAAATCTTTCTTCGTAACATGAAGGTCATGGTAGAAAAGCAATCCTGCACACCTCTAGTCCAGAGTCCTGTAAATCATTGGGGGGAATTGGAAAATCCTCTACATTTAGCTAGTGCAAGATCTGCTGCTGGGCCTGCTGGCATGCTTACCGACTGAAAGTGACTAATAGCTGTGGGGCAAATCCCACTTCTGTGTCAAGTGCCAGGAAAATCAGAAGATCCAAACAGTTCAAATATAAAAATTTATTGTAAGGTTGAGCTCTACAACAATTTGACCAGCCAAGGGAAATTAGCGGGAGATAAATTAAGAAGGAATTTAAGTTGGGCTGAAGTAGTGATCTCTTCTGGGCGCGGGGACTTGTGGCTGATTATGTGTTTGACCTCCTCCCTCAGCCTGGTCATTTCCTACACCCTTTTATATCAGCAACTCTATTTCTGCGAAAGAGCAACATTTGGTGCTAATAGGAAGGCGTCATCTAATGCAATATTAGGCTGAAAGACGAAGCTGTAAGCAGAAAGGACAAAACCCAGGGACTTTGTCAAAAAGATCCCTTGGAGGAAGTAAATAAGAAAGAAACCATTATTAGGAAAACAAAGGAGAAATGTCATCTGAGGAGACAAAGGAGGCTGGCCTGACCCCAATTCTAACCCTCTCCTACATCCCATCAACTGCTGGTAAATCAGATTTGTAAATCAACAAGTCTGATTTACAGATACATGCATTGGCATCCTTCAGTCTCAAAAGGCCATGGTATCATGCAGATACTGTACTGTACATACAGACTTGCAAATCAACAAGGAAGGACTTTGGTGATAAAAGGGAGGGTAGGCTGAGTCTTTTGGATCCAGACTTAGCAGCTTCTAACTCTCTTACTATGCCCTGGCACCTAGTTGAGAAGTGTGTTTGTGTGTGTGTGTGTGAATGAGGGAGAGGGGGAGAGAGAGAATATATATTTTTAACCAGTTTTGCTACTTCTGTAAACGTACAGGGCCATAATAGCGAACTTATAGCACGAATGCTATAAGTGGCATGCAGAGCTATATCAAAGGGTACATGAGGCATTGCCCATTGTCAGCTCCAGTGCACTGGGTAAGGCCGTTTTGCCCTCCAGAAGCCCCAGAGTGCCAATAAACCGCCCAATTGGCAAACTGGAAGTTCGGTGCAAAAAACAGCACAACAGGCAAAATGAAAATCCATTTTTCCGAACTTCTGGTTTGCCTGTTTTTTTTCCAGCATTCCAGGCTTCAGTGAGGCCTGTGCGCATGCGTGGGGATGGGGTGGATTGTGTGCATGTGTAGGGGCAGTGTGTGTGGGGGGGAGTGCACATGTGGGGGGAAGGAAATGGGTGTGGGTATTAGCACATGTCCACACCCTCATTTGGCGCGTGAACCAAAAAAAGGTTTGCTTTCACTGTAATAGAGTCTCCAGGTACTCCAAAGAACTGATGTGCCAGAACTCACTTGAAAATGATTTGTGTGTTCCTAATTTACTTCCCAGCTGTTGACTAGGGCCAGGTCTTCTGGCTGGTCTAGCTGTAGCTGTTTGGAAATCCAAGACAGAAAGCAAGTGAGGCTTACAGGATCCATGTGCCCCAACAGGCTGTGAGTATGTGAGTGAATGGTCGTAAGTGGAATGTGGGAGCACATGAAATACTGAGAGCAGATGAAAAATGTAACTCCACTTTAGTTCAATAAAACCTGAAGTTGGATGGCTTGACTATAACAGGCAGGCTACATTGTGCAGAAATAGCTTTCGAGAACCATTACAGTTCAGGGCCACGTAGAGATGTCCAAGATATGACAAGCAGGGCATTTTACTTCATCAACACTGCAAATAACAGAGATAACTCATTTCAGTTCTTCCTTAAGAAGAGTCATGTGGTTCCAAGATAGATAGATTAATAAGCTCTGGTTTACTAATAATATCCTCAGTGGCTTTTCCTGCTGTATTTTTCAGAGCAGATTGGTCTGATTCAAACTGTTTGCTTTTACATATTGAGGGCTTTTCTTCTCAGCTAAAGGGGGCTCATTGACATACCTGCACTTTCATGACCTCACTTAGTAGCTGCCAGTCCCACGTCACTGTATCAGCTGTTGCTGGATGAAGTCTAAAAATTAAAATTAAGCTATTTATACCATCGCATATTTGCCAAAACTTTCTGCTAAACAGTTTGGATGTGGTATATTCCAAATTAAAACTAATCTGTTGTTTCTTTACGGATTGCATTTGTAAAATAAATAAATAAATAAATAAATAAATATTTTTTTAAAAAAAATTAAAAACGAATGCTCAGATCCCTTCAGTTTAGAGCACGAATTGCTAATCCTTTTGAGCTTTGGTACTTATGGCCTTTAGAAATAATATCAAAGAAAACCTCTCCCATAGGAACAAAGCTTTGCCTTATCAGTTACTGTATGATCTTAACTGATACCATAACCACAAAGCTAAGAAAGGAATAACGTCCTGATACAAAATCCTACCAAATAACTGGAGGAGTGGGACAACACTTACGCCTGGATTTTCATCAACAACATATAAGCATCCTTCTGTATCTCCTGTTGTCCCTCTTGATGCTCTGGGTTCAGCAGAATATGCCTGATCACATAGGTTGTAACATCTTTTGGTGGGTAGTATTTACAGGTTACATAGTCCATAAGGAAATCCAAGGTTCCCTGGAAAAAATTCTCTTCAATTGTGCTGGACACCATGTTTAATCTCCGGAATGGAATAGGTTGGGTTTTATCCTGTGCATAAAGGAAGATCAATATGCATATAGTATCTGGTAGTATCCTGATAGTCTTTTATCCTGTGCATAAAGGAAGATCAATATGCATATAGTATCTGGTAGTAATTATATGGGGTGATTAACTTCAGATAATTTTATTGTTAAGATTGCCTATTTAAAAAAATAATCTTGATTATTACATACAAATTATGGACATTGGTTAGAATATATCTTTCAATTTTAGTTGAAAATGAAAAACGTTCTACGGTAATTCAAACCTTGCAAAACTTGTTGTGTTTGGTCTTACACTGAATCTCTTCACTAAACTGAAAGTCCTGAGATATTAATCACTATTTTTACAATAAAAGAGAAGGTTAGAAAATGTTTGCTCTTGTTCAGTGATCCATAACCTCTTTTGGAGCAGCAGACACACATCATAGGTTCACACATACCCCACTCATACCCTGTTTCCCCGAAAATAAGACGTACCCCGAAAGTAAGGCATGTCAGAGGTTTGCAGAATTTGCTAATATAAGGCATCCCCCCAAAATAAGTCGTAGTCAAGTTTACATATGGTACGGTGGAAAAATATACAGTACCATTCAAAGCTGTTCATAGCGGTACCGTAATAATGTGGCATCCCCTGCTGGCCCCTTCCATCGCTTTGTACCATCCAGTACAGCAGACACAGTCTGCTGCTGTCTCACCGCCATTACAGTCTCCACTACAGTGCGTAGACTGTAGCTCCTTTGGTGGCCGGAAGCTGCAATAGCAGGAGCACAACTTTTGGAGCAAAAATTAATATAAGACAGTGTCTTATTTTCAGGGAAACACGGTACATACACAGATGAGGTGGGGTGGGGAAATGTCCATTTTCAGAAGGTTGCTATAGTGGTATAATCAACAGCATACAATATCGATTAGCTGGCTGGTGATATGATTCCCTGATGTACCTGCATGATGGTATCGTCAAACAAATGATATAACTATTTTTACTTTCTTTCAACATCATGATGTCATTGCATAATCATGCTATTTGCATAGTTTTGTTATCTCACATGTATTATTTTACTATCATTGTAGCTTGTGCAGATGCTGCTGTCTCCAGGATACTCATTATCACTTTCATTTGATCTTCAATGCAATAGAGCCAGGGAGGCACAGCAAGTAGAGTGCTGTACTGCAGGCCACTAAAGCTGATTGCTAGATCTGCAGGTCAGCGTTTCAAATCTCATCACCGGCTCAAGGTTGACTCAGCCTTCCATCCTTCCAAGGTGGGTAAAATGAGGACCCGGATTGTGGGGGCAATATGCTGGCACTGTTAAAAAGTGCTATTGTTAACATGTTGTAAGCCGCCCTGAGTCTAAGGAGAAGGGCGGCATAAAAATCAAATAAATAAATAAAATAAATAAATAGATATATTTATCAACAAAGCTGAGGATTACAACCATTCATCATTTTTATTTTTCAAGAAGTCTATATGGACTCCAAGGTTGCTTAAAACAGGCTGGTACTTGTGTTTTCAACAGTCTTTATGAAATTAATGAATGGAGTAGTATAGTGGCTCTGACAAGCACTAAAGGTAGTGCCCACAGGTACCACATTACATATCTCAGTTCTGGTTATCGTACATTAGATTGAACATGCATATAGCCTTATTGGGCTCAAGCCTCATTTGATATTGGCTATTACAGCCTGCTTGGTCTCAGCCTTATCCTCTTTCATTGTGATGCCTTCCACCTTTTAGTAACCAAGCCAGAGACAACTCAAATAAGGAAGAAGATTCAGCAAGAAACATACACTGCTAGGATGACATGAACTAGAACATACTGTACTTTAATATGAAATTTGTGCCTCCTAGAGGAGGTGAGATTGCTATTAAGTTTTTATAACACAATGCCAAACAATTAAACCAGAATGTAACAAGACATCACCTGATAGTTGAGATTTGATAGATTTGCACATTGTGCAAATCCATAAGTTATTTCTTTGTAATTTACTGAATTTCCATAACATACTGAGCCAAAACCAAGTAAATCGTATTTTAGCTTAGAATCTAAGCTAAAATACGATTTACTTGGTTTTGGCTCAGTATGTTATGGAAATTCAGTAAATTACAAAGAAATAACTTATGGATTTGCACAATCAAAGCCTTAGATGATATCTGAATGAGATCTGAGAGGAACTCTGCTTATATCAACTGTACGAGAAGAGGTTTAAATGTTCATAATCATTATTAACAAAGCCTTGAACTGTGGAATTATACCATAATGCCCAAATGTCTGCCAATACCTGCTGAAAGTCCCAATTTGATCCATCCCATTCCATCTCTGTCGTATGGCAAAACTTTATTCTACTGTTTTTGGACTAAAAAGCTTATGCCTTATTAATGGGGTAAATGTAATGCACCTGTAAGAAAATATCTTCAGCTGTGCAAACAGCTTTGAGGCTACCATTGGCTTTGGATAGAAAGGCAGACTAAATCTTATGATCTGCAAATTCAGCAGAACAGATCTGTCTGTACATAAAATCGCCTACTTCATTTAATACCCAAGAATGTTTATAACAAATGGCTATTTTTCCCACTATGTCAGTTTCTACTTATAGTAGCACTGACATTTTTGATGAAAAAGTATGATTTTTCTCATGTATTGTTTTATTTTATAGGAAATGTAGCCCTATCAATTCATTTGAGCTGGACAACCTGTTATTTTTTTTGCAAGTGAACTATGCAATCTAAAGAAAGCATATTTGAGTTGTGGAGCCAATGTATCTCGCAGCTATTCTGAGTCTTAGAAACTCTAAAATCCAGATTGATGTGGACTTCAAAGTCCTGCCTGGGATATGCTTATCTCCTGCAAATTACCTTTCTTGAATCCTTTTCCACCACATTTTGAAGAAGGGGATGATGAACAGGGATTCCATGGCAATACTGTAGTGTTTTCAGCCAGACCTTGATATCAGTCCGCTTGGATTGGTCCTGAACATTTGATTCTATGGCATGCTGTGGCTTGTTTGCCTGGTGCAAAGGCTGATCAGCTTCAGCTACAGATTTAGCAGTGTTCAAAGAAGAGTAGCAGAGGCTTGGGGATGGTCTCTGAGGCTGAGGATAGTTGGGGTTTTTTTCAGATGAGCAAGCCTGGGGTGGCTCTACAATGTCCAAGGGCATGGGGCGTTCAGTACCATCGTTGCCTGATGAGAAAGAGAAAACATCAGATTCCAATTGAGGGCTACCTAAAGAACCCAAGTCACTGTTGTAGGTGGTGTGACTGCTGCCTTCAGATTCCTCACTGTGGTTGGAATGGTAGAAGAAGCTGCTACTTGGAAGGTTTTCTAGTTTTCCTACATCTACTTTGGGGGAAGATTGCTCATGGTCCTGAACCCACATGGTCACTGGCATAGTACATTTGTTCTCGGCATCAACAACAGTAAGAACATTAGAAGAGCAGATGGGCTCAGGACAGACTGAAGTTGATGGCTTCAGGTCCCAGGCAAAGCAGCTACTGTTCTGGAAGGAGTTGATCATGACCTCCTCAGGCTCTGTAAGATCAATGATCTCCAAGTCATTGCATGCTCTTGTTCGCACAACTATGTCTTCTCCAGTGAGATCAATAATATCCTACAAAGAGAGACAGAGGAGAGGAGATAGTTTAAGGTAGTTAAAATGCTGGAGTGGATCCAAAGAAGCAAATATAGTTTCAAGTCTTCACTTGAACACCGAGAATCTTGTTGTCTTTGAGCCAGATTAGATGCAGCAACAAGTACCCTCCTTGAAATCTGGAAAATAAAGAAAACCCCTATATATTAATTTCTGGACCACTGCTTCCCCTTCCATTAATTTATTGGAGCATTACACAGAATGGCAAACAGAGACTCAACACCACAATCATTCCTTGTTATACAGACGGGGTCTCCAAACTTAGGGGAGTCTTAGGAACACTAGGAGTTAAAGTCCACAAGTCTTAAAGTTGCCAGGTTTAGAGGTCCCTGTTATACAGGAATGCTGGGAACCCTAACACATGATCAAAAGGTACTGAAAACACTGCTGCCTAAGCACAGCCTTTCATCTTCACATGGGGAAGCTGAAGAAAACACATTGTTATTGCCTATGAAATTCAGGTACCTGATTGACATGGAGCTGGAAAGAACCCAGGCCCTGAATCTGAGAAAGACTCAATACTTTTGCAAAGTTGGTTTTTCATCTCCCTCCCAAATATAAATTACTTCAAACAAAGCAAAGGGGGTTTATTAATGGGTTTTCATGCCATTATATAGAATTACATACGTTTGATATTTGTGATTGAAGCATCATGGAGCGATCAATAGAAGACATGGATCCTAGATATCCTTCTACAAGTAGCAAATTTATGGGGTAAAATCCCTTTCTTCTCACCCAAGTTTGTTTTGTTCTAAACATTTGTTAAGTACATATTCAAGGATTTCAGAATAAATTCATATTGGTTAATATTTGAAAAGGCTAGGCGTAACTTCAAAGGAACTGACCTTTGGATGAAGGGATAAATGGTTTCTTAAAATTAAAAAAAGGCATTGACTGCCATGCTAAACTGACACTACTTCAGGTTTTTTAACTCTTCTTGCTAGAATCTTGTGGTATTTGAAAGATGCTTCAGAATTAGTGGGCCAACGGAATTTCTCTAGGGGAGAAAAGTGACCTGCAGACTTTCATTGACTGGATAAGAAACTATCCATCACTCTGACCTATTTCCAGCAGGAATTCCCAAAAGCTTTGATTTTAACTTACTTTCCCCAATGGGAAAGCATTTCCTAGTCTTTAAAACTTTTGAGAGTCAGTTTTCTGAATATTAAAATACACTTAAAACCATACTTAAATTCTTGGATAAACTTTAATTATACAGGGAAATATAGAAAATGTAAATGCTAAATTTTTTATTCACCACCAGAGATTGGAAAACTTGATGCTCTCCACAGATTACAATAATAAAATGCGATCTGGTCTCATTCAATATTTTTCAATACTTCTGAAAAGTCACTTTTTAGTCGTCTTGTTACTGATTACATTGGCTAGGAGGTATTAGATTGTTAAAATGGTATCTGTATATAAGATTAACTGAGTCTCTGAATGTGGATCCTTACGTAGTCAAAACAGTCGTATCCACACCTGTTATTATTCTTATACAAGAAAGAACCAAGTAGAAGTAAGCCTAAGAAATATCGTGGCTTGCTTAAGATGAAAAGTTTTGGGGAGGAAGGAAGCAGGAGGCAAAAGAAAAAGAAAGGAAAGAGCAGAACAGGCAAACAAAGACTGAACGTGTTTAATTAAAATGTTATCTATTCAAGAGGAAAAATGAGAATTGGGAGACTGGGGAAAGGAAGAAAGTGAATTTGGGATTCTGGAACAGGGTGCCATCAGAAGTACTTTGCACTACACTTTATTGAAAATCTCAGTGTTTGCTTAATGAAACCAAGAGTAATTTGTAACTTGAAGCGTGAAAAATTACAGAGGCTGCATTTTAAAGAGTAAAGAAATCAGTATGCTAAACAGGCTTGTCCTTTTTCAAAATAAATGGTCCTGATCTACCTGTTGGGTACAAGATGGATTCAAATGGGAGGTGAATAGCAGTTAGTTTTGCTTATACCAACATTTGCAACATGGCTTACAATTCATTTTATAAAGCAGCAAAAAGCACATATTAAGAGCATTAGACAAGATGGGTTTTCCTTAAATGGTTGTTGATTCCTCCTTAATTTTCTGGCTGCCCATTGACAGATGCAGAAAGCCCAAGAGTGACCTTGCCTGGGAACAGAAGGTGAAGTACTGTAGTCAGACTATTAAATCCCAGAGTCATCGGTGTTTATTTACCACCCACTCCTTCCTGTCCTTGCTACCTCTAAAAGCATTTAGCTGATTGCAGAAGGCACAAAAAGAAAAGGGGAGGATTATTTTACTAATTCTCAGATGTTCCAGCTGCCTCACTCTTCTTCATATTAAGGTTCACCAAACTCTCAAAGGAAATATATTTCCTATTATAAGGGCCCCCTCCAATAATAACAATGTTATAGTAACATGTTTCAAACAGCCAAAATACCCATGAGTGCCAATATATTAATCCAATCTGATTTGACAATAGCTACTATTGTCTACTATCCTTGGCACACTACGCAAACTTCCCAGCTGGTGGGATATAAACAACAGTGTGTTGGCTTTAAGGCAGTCTCTAGATATCTTAGCTTGCCTGGAAAACATGAACGTATATTAAAGGTACAACTGGACTTTGGTTGCACTTGTGTCACTTTGGCCTGATGTGCCTGATAATCTTACTGACTGATAAGGTTTTTTATCATTAATAGGGAATGATGCAAATAGCGCAGGTGCAACTAAAGCTGATTTTTTTGAAAAAAATGCTCAGGAAAAATGCTGGGGACCAAAGCAATGATGGGCATCAGAAATCATATCAATGCATCTGTTTGGTGATGATTGTGATAAATGGAAGATTTGTGACCTAGAATGCAGAAAGAGTAAATGCTAATGGGCATGCCTTAATGACTCAAATGAGACAAAGAAAACAGGTATCTTCTGTGTCCTTAAGAGAGAGACAAGGAAGCAACAGATCTACTGTACTATAAATGAAGGTGATTCATCTAGTGGAGTAGAGTTAACAGATAACGGCTAAACAGAGTTGGAAGGAACTTTGCAGGTTATCTAGTCCAACCGCCTGCCCAAGCAGGAGACCCTGCATCTGCCTCTACCTAGGCTTAGTGAAGGAATACTAAGACCACACCTGGAGTATTGGATTCAGTTATGGTCAACACACTTCAAAAGAGACATAGAAACTCTGGAAAGGGTTCAGAAAAGAGCAACCAAAATGATTAGAAACCAAGACATACGAAGAAAGGTTGCTGGAACTGGACATGGATAGTCTAGTGAAAAGAAGGGCCAGGGGGGACATGATAGCAGTATACAGATACTTGAGAGGTTGCCACAGAGAGGAGGGGGTCACACTATTTTCCAGGGCACCACAGGGCCAGACGGGGAGCAACAGATGGAAGCTGGCTAAGGAGAGATTCAACCTGGAAATAAGGAAGAACTTCCTGACAGTCAGAGCGATCAACCAGGGGAACGGCCTGCCAGTAGAGGTTGTGAACGCCCCAACTCTGGACATTTTCATGAGGAGATTGGACTGCCATCTGGCTGGAGAAGTGTAGGGTTTCCTGCTTGAGCGGGGGTTGGACTTGATGACCTGCAAGGTCCCTTTCAACTCTAATAAAATAAATAAATAAATAAAAATAGTTCAGTTATGAACAAAGGGGATAAAATGTATATCACAATGTATGAACTGATATTATCTAACCTCTTATGG
Organism: Erythrolamprus reginae; assembly: GCF_031021105.1. Taxonomy (NCBI): domain Eukaryota; kingdom Metazoa; phylum Chordata; class Lepidosauria; order Squamata; family Dipsadidae; genus Erythrolamprus; species Erythrolamprus reginae. The sequence goes on from NC_091951.1 coordinate 101,189,872, forward strand.
TTGGGTAGGAAAGCAGGAATCTGTTGTTTGTTAACAGCTGAATGATACATGTCAGGGAATGGTGAATATGGAAAATGTTTTGAGAAAAAGAGAGCAACTTTTGGAATAAGTATAGTTCAGGGGGAAACCTATTTTGCTAGGTGAAAGAAATGGATAGTGGGAATGAGATCAGAAAGCACCAAGAAAGAGACTGGTTCCTCCAGAGACCCAAGACAAGATAAAAATGCAATAGTGATAATTCATACAGTATTTACTTAGAGGCAAGTCTGTCTTAAATATGTCTTTCAAACATGTGGCTTATTCATGCATACATAAAGGAATATAATTTAAGAGCATGCTTGTTACGATTGATATACAGTAATTAGTAAAGAGTACAAGAATGAAAAGAGGGTCTGAATATGAGATTAAATATTTTTTGGGGTGGGGCTGGGTAAGTCAAAAAAAGGCATGAAAAAAAACTAATGAAAAGAATGAAAGTGTGAAGTGAATATACTATGAAAGGGAACAGAGCAGAGCAGAGCAGAGCAGAGCAGAACAACAACAGAGTTGGCAGGGACCAGGAGATCTTTCAGATCAACCTCTGGTCAGAAACTGAAAATATGAGATTGTCATGTAAAAATATTAGAAAGATAAACTCTACTAATCAAATGGAAAGTAGATTATGACAGATGTCCTGGAACCTAGAATCAAGTAAAACTGTTGATTTTTGCAAATGGCACAGGTGGCTGCAGAGTTACATGAACACATAGTATAAAACAGTGGAATAAAGTGTGAGAGAGACTGTCAACAAGGGGGGGGGGGGAATCACACAGGAAATGATTGCTTCAAACACTGAAGTTCAGAGAAAGATGTTGAAAAATGTTTCAATAAACAAGAATGTAAAGAATGTTGTCAAATAAAGCAATGAATTGCTAAAATTGAAAGAGGTTGAGAAAATGTATCATAGAATAATTTTGATGGCAATAAAAAAATGATTGCGGGGCAAGTGAGAAAAGCTAAATGGGGGGTGCAGAGGGACTACATTTAAACCCAAAAGTGATGAAATTATATGGGATTAAATTGAATTAATGGCATTCTGGAAAGTGTACTTTGGAAAGCTATATGGAAATAATGTTAAAAAGTGGAGCTGAATTACTACTAAAAATTAGTATCCATGAAAATAATTTATGAAAAAGAAATAATAAATACTTCGTAAATGTTAAAAATGGTAAACTTTGACATATTTAAAGAATATAAATATAAATACGGAAGTATCACTGGATAAACACCAGAATCTGGAAGTGATTCTGTACAGCTAGTTTAATTTATGGATGATGGCTACATCTATGCCTGATTATTGGAAGTATGATGTTATGACACAAGAAAAAATATAACAAATATGAACACAAAACTACTACTGTCTAAGAAAGTGTTTGGCAGAATTCTGATTGAAAGGGTTCAAATAATAATAATAATAATAATAATAATAATAATAATAATAATAATTTATTAGATTTGTATGCCGCCCCTTTCCGAAGACTGCACAATGCAATGCAATGCAATGTGGCTTTAGTATATAAGGAAGAGTAGACCACATTTTTGTTCTCTAGTACTGAGAAATATCATATACTGTATAAATATCAGAAAGAAAGAAAAATGGAATTTTATTGTTTGAATTTAGAGAAAATACATGGTAGTTAACAACGTTTAAGATTTGGAATATTTTGTGCAAGTATTGATCTGAACATTGCCAAATGTAATGATTTTGATGGGAATAAATAGCATCTTTAGCAGTTGAAATTGAGCAGGAAGTGAGACAAGGATGGTTGATATTCCCTTAGTTGTTTTATTACATTTAAGTCACATTTTGTGAGATGGATGGTTAGAGGTAATTACGTGCTTCCATCTTAACAATGAACTAGCATATGAAGCCCCGAAGATCTATTTAAATAACAATTTACTCCCCTATGATCCCCATCTAAAGTACCTTGGAGTAATGGACTCTCTCCTACAAGATACATCTGCCATCAGGCATGGGGGAATTGAGACATCTCCCCCGGGCCTATACAATTTATGTATGGTATGTTTGTGTGTATGTCTGTTTTAATAACGTTTTTTTTAATGTTTTTAAATTATTAGATTTGTCATGAATTGTTTTATTGCTGTTGTGAGCCGCCCCGAGTCTACGGAGAGGGGCGGCATACAAATCTAATAGATAGATAGATAGATAGATAGATAGATAGATAGATAGATAGATAGATAGATAGATAGATAGATAGATAGATAGATAGATAGATAGATAAATACCAATACTAGGAACAACATACTCCAGAAATTATGTGTAATTAATGGGGAGCTTCAGCTGCCATCCTGAGGTCATCACCACTAGAACTTGTCTTCTCTGCAGCAGAATACGGTACCTCTATGTGGCTTAAAATCTGTTGTAATAGTAAATTAGATGCCAGACTCAACACTATGAGGATTATAAGCGGATGTATTAAAACCACTCTGACTTGCTGGCTTCCTGTTCTGAGTCAAATAGCACTGCCAGCTTTACAAAGGCAACTTCCTTATTTATCTACCAGAAGATTCAAATCCCGGAAGCCCCTACTGGCACTGGCGCAACATCTGTTGAACAAATTTCACATCAATTCCCAATGAAAAACCAAATGGGTCACTGAACATCCAGAGATAGGGAGATATATAAATGACCCCACAAAAATGGTGCCAAGCTATGAAGTATCATGTCAGCAATGGACCATCCTGAACAGGATTCACACCTCTGCTGTGACTCACTGCACAAATGGGTAATAAATAAGTGTGACTGCAGGGTCCTATGTCAAACTGTAGATCAATTGTGATTGGCTGTAAGCTGAGAGCATATATCAGTCCAGTATCTGATTTTTTTAAAAATATAAACAATGTTACACTTCAACGGCCTGTTTCCCAACTTCTGGTGGGCCCAGTAGGTTCATGTTTCACCCTCCCCAGGCTCCAAAGATTTCCCTGGAGCTGGGAAAGGTAAAATTGCCCTTTCCCATTCCCCCGGATGATCTCTGGAAGCCAAAATCGCCCTCCCAGAGCCTCTGTGCAAGCCAAAAATCAGCTAGTTGGCACACACATGCACATTGGAGCTTAGCTAAGGAAACGGCTCGCGTGCCAGAGGATATGGCTCCGCGTGCCACCTGTGGCACCCGTGCCATAGGTTCGCCATCACTGGCCTAGGTATTATTATTTGAATATGGATCTTTTTAACGTTTATAATTTATTGTATTAATCTAGGTGAAATGTTAATATATATTGATATTCCACGTATGACATGCCATACATTAAATAAAACAAATAAATTGAATAATATCCACAGTAAGTTAAAAGAGACTGTTTAAAGAAACAAAGGCAGCATAAATTCTTAGAAGCCAATGTCTTAGAAGAACTTGAACAATTAAAGATAAATAAGGCAATGGGTCCAGATGGCATCCACCCCAGACTTCTTAAAGAACTCAGATTTGTCATTGCTACCCCCCTGACTGATTTGTTTAACCAATCCCTGTTAACGGGAGATGTTCCTGAGGTTTGGAGAATGGCCAGTGTTGTGCCTATCCACAAGAAGGGCAGTAGAGAAGAAGCTGGTAACTACACTCCAGTTAGCTTGACATCAGTTGTAGTTAAAATGATGGAGACTCTACTCAAAAAGAGGATAAATTAGCACTTAAAAAACAATAACTTATTGGACCCAAATCAGCATGGCTTTACTGAAGGCAAATCATGTCAAACTAATCTCATTGATTCTTTGACTATGTCACAAAGGTGTTGGATGAAGGTGGTGCCATGGATATTGCCTATACACATAAAGACCTGATAGATAAATTAGTGAAGATTGGACTTAATCCCTGGGTAGTTCAGTGGATTTGCAGCTGGCTGAAGCGTAGACATCAGAGAGTTGTTGTTAATGGTGAGTATTCTGAGCAGAGACAAGTTACAAGTGGTGTGCCACAAGGGTCTGTTCTGGGTCCTATTCTTTTTAATATGTTTGTGAGTGACATAGGGGAAGGTTTGGTAGCAAAGGTTTGCCTATTTGCCAATGACTCTAAAGTATGCAATAGGGTTGATATTACTGGAGGTGTCTGTAAGATGGCAAATGATTTACCTTTACTAGATAAATGGTCAGAGCAATGGAAACTGCAGTTTAATGTTTCCAAATGTAAAATAATGCACTTGGGGAAAAGGAATCCTCAATCTGAGTATTATATTAGCAGTTCTGTGTTAGCAAAAACTTCAGAAGAGAAGGATTTAGGGGTAGTGATTTCTGACAGTCTTAAAATGGGTGAGCTGTATGGTCAGGCGGTAGGAAAAACAAGTAGGATTCTTGGCTGCATAGCTAAAGGTATAACAAGCAGGAAGAGGGAGATTGTGATCCCGCTATATAGAGCGCTAGTGAGACCACATTTGGAATACTGTGTTCAGTTCTGGAGACCTCACCTACAAAAAGATATTGACAAAATTGAACAGATCAAAAGACGGGCTACAAGAATGGTGGAAGGTCTTAAGCATAAAACGTATCAGGAAAGACTTCATGAACTCAATCTGTATAGTCTGGACTCTGGACGACAGAAGGAAAAGGGGGGACATGACTGAAACATTTAAATATGTTAAAGGGTTAAATAAGATTCAGGAGGGACGTGTTTTTAATAGGAAAGTGAACACAAGAACAAGGGGAAACAATCTGAGGTAAGTTGGGGGAAAGATCAAAAGCAACATGAGAAAATATTATTTTACTGAAAGAGTAGTAGATCCTTGGAACAAACCTCCAGCAGACATGGTTGATAAATCCACAGTAACTGAATTTAAACATGCCTGGGATAAACATATATCCAACCTAAGATAAAATACAGGAAACAGTATAAGGGCAGACTAGATGGACCAGGAGGTCTTTTTCTGCCGTCAATCTTCTATGTTTCTATGTTTCTAAATACATCCTTGCTATACGACAATAAGAGCTTGGTATATCAAGAAAAACAAAAAAGACTATTGTGGGAAGTAATTATTTGTGGTGTGTATGTGGTAAAACAAGAAAAAGGAGTGCCAAGAATGAATGGGGGATTTGTCCTGAATGCAAAAGTGAGAGATCATCTAAAAGCGGATCATACCGAGAGAATAAATGAGGACTGCAGCAAGAGTGAATGGGTTGAGAGCTTTGGCTCATTTTCTTCTATAAATAAATGGAAAAATGTATTCTTGTCTTCTCTTTTAGGTCTTTTGCGGAGAGCAGATGTTTTAGGTCATATTAATGTGGAAATGTTGAAAATTCAAAAGGATTCACAAACTTTTAAGCACCACTATATATGAGGGTAGCCTCAAAGGGAAGGTTGCTTACTGTAACTAAACAGTACAATGCTAAATTAGCTGTGTTAGCTTGGAAAAGGTAGCAAATAATGGTCTTCCCCACTCATCTTTTTGCATGGTAATGTTATATTATATGCCAGGTAATTTTAATTTTTTAATTTTAACTTCTGGAAAGTGGAAAGATACTTATTTCTATCCCTGTTTTCTTAAGCAGTACTTTCAAAATATTTTAAAACACGTTCATAGTTCAAGAGAAACAAATGCTTAATGTAAAATAAATTAAAGCAATTAGACTCACCACTTATTTTGTAGATCATACTTATTGGAACTGAAAGGAAGTGAACTGGGGAACAATTGAATTCCTTTTTATTACTGATATGTCATGTTTCAGCAATCAGCCCCAATAATAATAACCTGTTCCACCTGTTCCAAAGCAACTTAAACTCCCACCACTTTCAAAGCACTGCCAATTTTAGCAAGCTCTTATTAGAGAATAACTGTGGTCAGTATAGTACTGTACTATTAAATCATACATTTTTCATTTTGTGTTGATCCCCTGCTGCAAATATTGTTGCAGAAATTGCTATAAAACACACACACCCGTCCCCTCCTTCTCATAGTGATGCATTTGATGGGTTTTTATTTCTTCTTTTTATAGCAAATCAGAAATGTACAGTCATTTATTTAGTGAACATTCAAAGTTAAAAGAGCATTGAAAAAGTGACTTATGGCTGTTTCTCATATGACCACTGCAGCATCCCCATGGGCACACGCTCAAAATTTGGACCCTTGGTGACTAGCATGTATTTATGACAAGGGTCAGAACATCGGAGTCCTTGGAGAGGGGCGGCGTACAAATAAATTGTTGTATTATTATTATTTATTTTATTATTATTATTATTATTATTATTATTATTATTATTATTATTATCTTTTGTAACTTTCCCAGCTGGCTTTCAGACAAGCAAAGTCAATGGGGGAACCCACATTTGCTTAATGGCCACACCATTCACTTAACAATGACTATGTTTTGCTTAACAACTGTGGCAAAAGTCATTAAATGTGCCAAAACCTACTTAACAATTGCCTTACTTAGAAACAATCATTTGGGGCTCTATTGTAATAATAGATCGAGGACTACCTGTATAGGCTTGGGAAATCTTATGAACTTATTTCTAGATGTCTGCATGCGGCATTTTTATATGTTTTAATATGAACATTTGCATGTAATCTCCATCTACCGGTATTTCTTTTTCTGTTCTTCAAGATACTTTGTTTTTTGCAATCCTATGATTACAAATCAGTTGCATTACATCACGATAACTTAACACACACAACTTGTAAACTTCCCCAACCCAAGGAAAAAAACAACAGTAAGGTTCAGCCAGGGTCATGTTACTTTCACTAATTTCCCTCCCTGTCTCCAACAATTTAATTCAATTTATTTAACTTTTAAGCCACCCAACTCCTTGCGACTCTGGGTGGCTAAGATATAAATAATGTAATAATTATTTAAATAATTTAAATAATAATTTAATAAAAATTAAATAATATTAATAATATTAATAATAATAATAATTATTATTATTATTTATATACTGTAGTAGCAATAGTTCCACAAAACAATGAAACTGAGGAGGATTTCCCCTAAATTGAAAGTCATCTGGTTTCAGTTTCAAGCAATAGTGATCAAGAGACAGTTTTGGATTCTATGAACCACCCTGCGAGCTCAGGTTGGAACCGTTTCCTTTTTTAAATCTGTCAACAGCCTTTGGATTCTTTTTAAGGGATTTACTGTTATCAGCCATTGTCCTTTAAATTGTAACTTTTTTAAAAAAGCGCTACAGTAACTACAGTAAGGCAACGGGACAAATATTTCACAAGCAGAAAACCCAAAAGTTCAATCCCTGATAAACTAAACGGATCAAGATCAATTTTAAATAAGGTTCAGGAGAGAAGTGTTTTTAATAGGAAAGTGAACACAAGAACAAGGGGACACAATCTGAGGTAAGTTGGGGGAAAGATCAGAAGCAACGTGAGACAATATTATTTTACTGAAAGAGTAGTAGATCCTTGGAACAAACTTCCAGCAGACATGGTGGGTAAATCCACAATAACTGAATTTAAACATGCCTGGGAGAAACATAGATCCATCCTAAGATAAAATACAAGAAATAGTATAAGGGCAGGCTAGATGGCTCATGAGGTCTTTTTTCTGCCGTCAATCTTGTATGTTTCTATGTTTCTATGGCGACAGGGGAAGGAGCTCTCTGAAGACCCCAGAGTCCCGTTGACTATATGAGTGAGGTGGTCAAACGGAGGAGCAGTTTCCAATGGCTCTGAAAGGTGTTGGAGAGAAGCAGGCGGCTCGGGGCTAAAATTGAGGGACGAGCCGTCGAGAGGGGATTCAGAAGGAGAACTCAACTGCAGGGACCTTTCCCAATAAATTTAGGGTATGACATTTATAATAAACCCCATCCCGAGAGCCGAGGGGGGTTACTAACGCCTAGGGGGACCCCTGAATAAAAGAAGACGCAAAAGAAGACTAAATAAATAAATAAAATTAAAAACAAAATTAAAAAGCGCAATTCGGTCCGGAAGACTCCACACTAGGCTTTCCTGAAGACCAAGCTTAGCAGGGCGAGAGGGAAACCAACCATTTAAACGGCACTTCGGGGCAACTCCGTTTCGGAAGCGCGGTTGTTTCCTCTCGCCCCCAAATCCCCGCGTGTTTTTTTCCCCACTCGGGTTTTTGGACTGATGTTTTCCCCCCGCTCGCCAAACTCGGCTGGTCTGGGAAGAGCGGCTTTTGCAAACCTCACAACGCGCCGGAGGTTTTTTTTGGGGGGGGGTGGGGGAAGAAGCAGCTCGGGGAAGGAGAGACGGAGGGGTCCCAAAGACACTGCAAGGTGTGTGTGTGTGAGTGAGAGAGAGAGATCAGGGACAGGCAAAAAGCCGGCGAGTAAAGAGCAGCCAGAATCGTGGGACTCCTCTCTCTCATGAAAAAACCGAAACAGGAAACACCACCATCTTTACTGCGGGCAAACGACGCCCCTGACCTGCCCTACATAACTCACCAGGGGCCGCGACGAACAGCCGTTCCGTTGCCCTCGCTTCCATTTCCTCCTCAGGAGGACGCGCTCACGATGGAGCCGCGAGGGATTCGCGGAGTCTTCCTCTGCCGAATGCGCTTCTCGGGGGAGCGGCGCACCTTCGTCCATCGCGCCCCCCGCCGCCGCCCGCCTCTAGAGGGCGTGGCCCGCGAAAGAGGCGTGGCCGGTCAACCTGACACCTCCCCACCCCACCCTCCGTTTCTCGCCCACGCAACGGTTGGCTTCTGTTACTTCGCCTCAGTTAATATACCTGACCCGTTCTAGATTCCCTAACTTAAAAGTATTCTTTGCAGCTAGGGCGTCCGCCCACAAAAGCGCAACGGGAGCCCCGATGCTGAAATCTTCACTTATTCCAAAAGGGGAATGAAACGGACTTTTGAAGCAAGCGCTTTTGCTTGAATGCCAAAATAGTGTCGGGAAGCTTTGACAGCAAACAGATGAGGGATGTCACACAGCTCAATATTCATGGGAACGTTTTAATGGAAACCTAAGGTCGGACAATACGCTTGAGCCACAACCGAGCCAAAAATGAGACTTCAACGGAGGCTTAAATAACCAATCAACATTTAATTTTGATCAAGGTTAAAGGCGGAGTAGTCCTAGCAGTCCCAAACATTCATTCATTCATTCTTTTATTCCATTTATTTATTTATTTATTCATTCATCCGTTCGTTCATTCATTTTGTCAAGCATGAATTGGTAGCATACAAGGATATAACTATGGTTATATACATGACACTAGTCATCACAAGCAACTATGTCCTCTTCGCGGACAATGTAAAACTCTTCAACACCACGGATAACACAACTACTCTCCAAAAAGACCTTGACGCTGTTTTTTAGTGGTCTAACACATGGCAACTCCAAATCTCAACTAGCAAATGCTCTGTCCTACACATTGGGAAGAAGAATCTGAACTCCAAATATGAACTGAATAATCAAATTATCACAGCTAATCCCCACTCGGTTAAAGACCTTGATATACTAATAACAAAAGATTTAAGTGCCAAAGCCCACTGCAACAATATAGCCAAGAAGGCTTCAAGAGTTGTAAACCTAATCCTATGTAGCTTCTGCTCTGGCAATCTCACACTACTTACCAAAGCTTACAAAACTTTTGCCAGACCCATCCTCGAATACAGCTCATCTGTTTGCTCTGGCAATCTCACACTACTTACCAGAGCTTACAAAACTTTTGCCAGACCCATCCTCGAATACAGCTCATCTGTTTGGAACCCATATCGCATCTCAGACATTAACACCCTTGAAAATGTCCAAAGATACTTCGCCAGAAGAGCCCTTCACTCCTCCACTCGAAACAGAATACCCTATGAGACTAGACTTTCAATCCTGGGCCTAGAAAGTTTAGAACTAAGACGCCTTAAACAAGATCTAAGTATTGCCCACAAGATCATATGCTGCAACGTCCTGCCGTTGGCGACTACTTCAGCTTCAACCACAACAACACAAGAGCACACAACAGATTTAAACTTAATATTAACCGCTCCAAACTTGACTGTAAAAAATATGACTTCAGTAACTGAGTTGTCGAACCGTGGAACTCATTACCGGACTCCATAGTGTCATCCCCAAACCCCCAACACTTTACCCTTAGATTATCTAAGGTTGACCTATCCAGATTCCTGTCAGTAAGGGGCGAGTACAAGTGCACTAGAGTGCCTTCCGTCTGCTCGCTGCTGCTGCGCTGCTGAGCAGATCAGCTGCTGGGCGGCAGCAGCGAGCAGACGAAGATCGGGGTTTCCCCGCCGCCCACGCAAAGGGGAAACCCCGATTCGGCTCCTCGTTGCTGCCGCGCTGCCGAGCAGATCAGCTGCTAGGCGGCCGAAGGAACCTTCCCTGGGTCTTCCCCTTTGCGTGGGCGGCGGGGAAGACCCAGGGAAGGTTCCTTCGGCCGCCCAGCAGCTGATCTGCTCGGCAGCGCGGCAGCAGCGAGGAGCCGAATCGGGGTTTCCCCGCCGCCCACACAAAGGGGAAACCCCGATCTTCGTCTGCTCGCTGCTGCTGCGCTGCCGAGCAGATCAGCTGCTGGGCGGCCGAAGGAACCTTCCCTGGGTCTTCCCCGCCGCCCACGCAAACTCCACCATCTGCGCATGCGCGGCCATGAAAAAAGGGCGCACATGCGCAGATGGTGTTTTTACTTCCGCAACCCTACATCGTGAAAAATCGATTATCGCGAGGGGTCTTGGAACGGAACCCTCGCGATAATCGAGGGATCACTGTATTTTACTTTGAGTATCTCCTCTATAACCTTCATCATGCATTTTACTATGTGTATATAGATATACAGTGATCCCCCGCTCGTTGCGAGGGTTCCGTTCCAGGACCCCCCGCAACGAGCGGGTTTTCGCGAAGTAGCGCTGCGGAAGTAAAAACACCATCTGCGCATGTGCAGATGGTGTTTTTACTTCCGCAGCGCTAGCGAGGAGCCGAAGATTGGGGGCGGCGTGGGTGTTTTAAAACGTCCCCGCCGACATGGGGGGCTCGCTAGCACCCCCCTAACCCGGGTTGGGGGTTCGGGGGGGTGCTAGCGAGCCCCCCATGTCGGCGGGGACGTTTTAAAACACCCGCGCGACTTTCCAATGAGTCCCGAAGACAAACACGTTGTCTTCGGGACTCATTGGAAAGTCGCGCGGGTGTTTTAAAACGTCCCCGCCGACATGGGGGGCTCGCCAGCACACCCCCGAACCCCCAACCCGGGTTTGGGGGTGTGCTAGCGAGCTTCCCATGTCGGCGGGGACGTTTTAAAACACCCGCGCGACTTTCCAATGGGTCCCGAAGACAAACGCGTTGTCTTCGGGACTCATTGGAAAGTCACGCGGGTGTTTTAAAACGTCCCCGCCGACATGGGGGGCTCGCTAGCACACCCCCAAACCCGGGTTGGGGGTTCGGGGGTGTGCTGGCGAGCCCCCCATGTCGGCGGGGACGTTTTAAAACACCCGCGCGACTTTCCAATGAGTCCCGAAGACAACGCGTTTGTCTTCGGGACTCATTGGAAAGTCGCGCGGGTGTTTTAAAACGTCCCCACCGGCATGGGGGGCTTCCTAGCAGCCCCCCAAACCCGGGTTGGGGGTCCGGGGGGTGCTGGCAAGCCCCCCATGCCAGTGGCGACGTTTTAAAACAGCCGCGCCGCCCCCAATCTTCGGCTCCTCGCTAGCGGGCAGGCAGGCGGCTCCTCGCTAGCGGGCAGGCAGGCGAGAGCTAGCGCCAGCGAACGGCTTGTCCGCGCTCGCTCTGGCCGCTTTCGAGCTGAGTCCTGAAGCGAATTCGCTTCAGGACTCAGCTCCAAAGCGGTGAGAATGAACGGTGTGGGCGGGCGAAGGGCGGGCGGCAGCGAGGAGTTTGCGTGGGCGGTGGGGAAACTCCTTGCTGATGCCCGCTGCTCGCCCTCCCGCCAGCAAGAGGGGGAAGACCCAGGGAAGCCGCCCAGCAGCTGATCTGCCGGGCACCATCTACGCATGCGTGCCCATAGAAAAAAGGGCACGCATGCGCAGATGGTGTTTTGACTTCTGGGTTGAAAAATCGCGAATTACCTTGTTCGCAATGGTCGGGGACGCAATAACCGGGGGATCACTGTACAGTGATCCCCCGCTCGTTGTGAGGGTTCCGTTCCAGGACCCCCCGCAACGAGCTGGTTTTCGCGAAGTAGCGCTGCGGAAGTAAAAACACCATCTGCACATGTGCAGATGGTGTTTTTAACTTCCGCAGCGCTAGCGAGGAGCCGAAGATTGGGGGAGGCGCGGGTGTTTTACAACGTCGCCGCCGACATGGGGGGCTCGCTAGCACCCCCCGAACCCCCAACCCGGGTTTGGGGGGGGTGCTAGCAAGCCCCCCATGTCGGCGGCGACGTTTTAAAACACCGGCGCGGCTTTCCAATGAGTCCCGAAGACAAACGCGGAAGTTTGACGTTTGTCTTCGGGACTCATTGGAAAGCTCCGATCGTTTTAAAGCAGGCGCGCCGTTCTCCGCTGACTTCTAAAGCGGGGAAGTTCGCTAGGAGTCAGCGGAGAACGGCGCGCCTGCTTTAAAACGTGCGCCTGCTTTAAAACGCGCGCCTGCTTTAAAACGCGCGCCATTCTCAGCTGACTCCTAGCGAACTTCCCCGCTTTAGAAGTCAGCGGAGAACGGCGCGCCTGCTTTAAAATGCGCGCCTGCTTTAAAACGCGCGCCTGCTTTAAAACGCGTGCCGTTCTCCGCTGACTCCTAGCGAACTTCCCCGCTTTAGAAGTCAGCAGAGAACGGCGCGCCTGCTTTAAAACGATCGGAGCCGGCCGGGCGAAGGGCGAGCGGGTGGGCGAGCGGGTGGCCGGGCGAAGGGCGAAGGGCGGGCGAGCGGGTGCTGGGGGGGGGGGCTTCGCCCTCCCGCCAGCAAGAGGGGGAAGACCCAGGGAAGCCGCCCAGCAGCTGATCTGCCCGGCGCCATCTACGCATGCGTGCCCATAGAAAAAAGGGCACGCATGCGTAGATGGTATTTTGACTTCCGGGTTCAAAATTCGCAAATTACCCTGTTCGCAATGGTTGGGGACGCAATAACCGGGGAATCACTGTATACCCACTAAACCCTCATTGTGTATTGGACAAAATAAATAAATAAAATAAAATAGTAAGAGAGAAACAATAGGACGGGACGGAAGGCACACTGGTGAGTTTAATAAATACCTACAAGAGACATGCAAGGAAGAGCCACGCTCTTCAGAAAACGGGTAATTCCTTTTATACAGGTTAAAATTCCCCCCCATCCTGGCCTCTTAATTGGGATTGTGTATTCTTTAGCGTCCTGCAAAAGGTAGAAGCCCCTTCAATGAGTGCTATCAGCTTATCTCTTCCTTTGTTCTCACAATTGGCCACTTGGCCCCCTGGTATTGTAGGGAAAGGGACTTACACAGATCAAAAGGCGTAAATTATTAAGGCTGTGGGAAAAGTAAATTTACAAGCAGTTACAATTTTTTCCATTACCAGCGGGTTAGGCACAAATTGTTCACTTGGGCAATTACCCAAGTTTAAGAACTACTGTCCCATATGGTCCTTCCCTACAGTACACTACAAGGATTTTATACTTTAAAAAAACCCATGTTCTTTAAATCAATAGGACAATACACAAAGGAGGAGAACTCACAGAAACAACAAGGATCTTTCAGGCAAGATTTAGTAGTCAAGATGCTGTACTATGGACAGGTATTAAAAACAGGATTAGGTAGCACTTCTTGAGGTATAGGTACTAAACAATAATCTTGAGGAATGTTGATAAGCATATTAAACAATATATACAGTACTTGAAAATAGGAAATGGTCAATTTTAGATGAGTTCCATCTGAGAAACATACCGGTAATCTCTTCAATGTAGAGGAAAGATGCTTTGGAATAATGGTGGAATAGCATGGAGGAAAATTCAAGAGTATAGGAATAGGAAATAAGAAAATATGAAAGTACTGTAGATCTCTTCTTTCCTGAACCCCAATTTTGTCACAAATACAAGAAAATGAGAAGACATTTTTCATTCTAAAGCTAAAATAAATGTTTTTTAAAAGAATATAATCTGTCCATCACTCCATACAAATTACATTAAAATCCACGGAATACATATAAAATATCCAAACAGTGGAATAAAATGGAAAAAAGTTTTAAATTGTATTTTGCATTGTTTTTCCTACCCAAAGAGCAGAGTTTCATTTTTATACTACTTTGTTGGTTCTTGCAGAACTGCACAAACAGATGGGTGAACTATAACACAATTCTTTTTCCAATTTATTACATAACCCTCACATATAATTTGTATATAGTTCCTCTTATCTCTGCAGACACATCTGTTTTCATTCATACAGACATCACTATCATACTCAGAATTCTTTGGGGAAGGTTTAGTCTTGCTTTTTCCTTGGGGAAAATGAGGTGAAGGAAAATCCTCCTATTATTGAGATTTTGTTAACAATTCTGCCTACAGCAATAGGAAAACAATTATCTCTCCAGTACTGAGCTTGTGGCAAAAGCATTGGGCTTCTTAATTAGGACCACTAGGATCAGGAGGAGAAAACTAATTCAGATATGATCCATCCATGAGATGAGCTGGGTTTTAAGTAAGATATTAATTATTATTATTTATTGGATTTGTATGCCGCCCCTCTCCGCACTCGGGGCGGCTAACAACAGTGGTAAAAACAACATGCGACAATCCAATACTAAAGCAGCTAAAAACCCTTATTTTAAAACCAATCATACATACAAACATACCATACATAAATTGTAGAAGCCTAGGGGGAAAGAATATCTCAGTTCCCCCATGCCTGACGACAGAGGTGGGTTTTAAGAAGCTTACGAAAGGCAAGAAGGGTGGGGGCTATTCTAATCTCTGGGGGGAGTTGGTTCCAGATGGCCGGGGCCGCCACAGAGAAGGCTCTTCCCCTGGGTCCCGCCAAACGACATTGTTTAGTTGACGGGACCCGGAGAAGGCCCACTCTGTGGGACCTAATTGGTCGCTGGGATTCGTGCGGCAGAAGGCGGTCCCGGAGGTGATACAATATAAACAGGGTGATACAATAAAATAAAAAATAAGTTCTAGTATTTCTGTGGGTGAGAGGGACTGATTTCATAGTTTGTGTTGAGCACCAATTCCTGTGGCTAGTGTACTAGTCTAGGGATTTCACTCAGGGGTGAAATGCTCCTGATTCGCTCATGTCTGTCTGTCGTTGGAGAGCCACCTGCCTGGATGCCGCCATTTGAGTTCTTTTACCCTCTGTGCATGCGCAAAACATTCTGTACATGTGCAGAGGGTAAAAGAACCCAAATGGTGGCATCTGGGCGGGTGGGTGGACTCTTGTACTACCTTTGCCACCAGCTCTCTGACAATCAAGAGGCATGAGCAAAACAGGAATCTCCAGAGAGGGGCGGCATACAAATCTAATAAATAAATCTAATAAATAAATAAATTTCACCCCTGACTTCCCTGCTTTAATGTCATTCTGCCTTCTTTTCATAGCCTGGCAAAATAAAAACATATGAAAGTGGGGGAATATAAGAATGATTCTTGTTGTATGCCTTCTCTTCCAGCAATACTGAACAGGAACATTTCCAAGGAATAATGCTGAGACTGGGGAAAACACAATAATCCCAGAAAGACGGGAAAAAAGAGATCTCCAATAGCAATAGAAATAACATTTAGACTTATATACCGCTTCATAGTGCTTTTACAGCCCTCTCTAAGCAGTTTACAGAATCGGCATATATTGCCCCCAACAATCTGGGTCCTCATTTTACCCATCTCTGAAGGATGGAAGGTTGAGTCAACCTTGAGCCGTTGGTGCTGGTGAGATCTGAACTGCTGAACTACAGCGAGCAGTTAGCTGAAGTAGCTTGCAGTGCTGTACTCTAACCACTGCACTACCCTGGCTCTAGTAGTAGTTCAAGTAGTTCAGAGAGAGAAAATGGAAGGTCAACAAGAAAAGCAAAAAGGCACAGTGATCACTGAGGCACTACAGGCAGTTTATCCACCACTGCTGGCTGCATGCTATTATATAAGCAAGGATGGGCAACAGGAAGCCTCAAAGTCACATGCGGCTTCCAAAAACCCTTGTTTTTCCAAAGACCCCATTCCTTCTAATCATAACAGAAAATCAAAAGCAGGTGAGAGGAAATACATGAAAATGTAATGTAAGCCTTTAAATAGGTTGAGATGGTTTTATTCTCTACCTGAAACATAGTAACATAACCCAAGAACAAGGCCTAACTAGTTAACTTACTCCCTTAACTACTCTGACTCAGTGCTGTGTCCACTACAGTCTTCCATCTCTTTCAGAATATAAAATGAAGTTTCCCCTTCGATTATAGAGGAAAGGAAATTTTAATTACAGTGGATGTTTTGCCAGCAGATTGCTGAACTTAGATATTCAAAATCATAGCAGCAGTCTTTGCTTCCTCAGTTTTACTCAGGCTGTTAAGGGTTTATTTGTTTGTATAAAGGCAGCTTTCACTCAATATGCTGTAGAGTTATTCCTTTAAACATAGGCATACATGAGCAACAAATAGGGAGATTTATGTGGGAATGTCAGAATGATGAGGCTACTCAGCTCCACTCTGGAGTCAGGGTCAGTAATTCTGCAGGTCTGTAAATAATAGAGTTTTATTTGAGAGTGGAAAAGTTTAAGGAGGTCAAGAGGTAAGATAAACCTATGATGGAATCAAATTGTGTATGTGTTATGTATTCACTGTAGACTTGGTTTCACCCAGGTCCAGTGCTACAGTGAGAAAATGCTCAAACGCTATTGATTGATGCATCCGACAACTTGCTATAGAAGGACTAGCTGTCTGATCACAAGTTGCTGGTTGTACAGAGAAGTTGCCTAGTAAAGAAGTTCTTTTAGAAGTTTGTCTACTGTCGTTATTCCCACAACTCAAAAGTATGAATGATTTAAGAATGCAGTAATAAGTTAAACAGAAATGAGCAAAAAGATGTAGGGGCAAACATCTATTTTTCACCCAATTGCAAATAAATTGTTTTCCATAAAGATGCATAGAATAAAGAAAGACATTAATGAAATTAGGACATTAGAATGGCTATGGGACTGATAGTATAGAATAATTTAAACCCACTTGATAATAAATGTTTTAGGAAATACAGTACAGTGTTCCCTCAATTTTCGCGGGGGATGCGTTCCGAGACCGCCCGCGAAAGTTGAATTTCCGCGAAGTAGAGATGCGGAAGTAAATACTGTACACCATTTTTGGCTATGAACAGTATCACAAGCCATCCCGTAACACTTTAAATCCCTAAATTACCATTTCCCATTCCCTTAACAACTATTTATTCACCATTATTACTGGTACTCACCATTGAATAAGGCACTTAGTGATCCTGATATTTATAAACATAATTATTTATTAACAATAATTATTTTTTTTGCGATAACAACGCTGATTGGCTAAAATTTCAGCCAGTCAGCAATGGCAGACAAAAGTTTGGTGATGACGTATGATGTCATTGGGCAGGAAAAACCGTGGTATAGAAAAAAACCCGTGAAGTATTTTTTAATTAATATTTTTTAAAAAACCGTGGTATAGGCTATTCGCGAAGTTCGAACCCGCGAAAATCGAGGGAACACTGTAGTTAGCAAGCACTAGAAACAAGTAGTTACAAAAGAAACGTTTCTGTATGGTTATGTGTAGTTAGGTTTCAAGAGGAAGTTGATCAAAGAGATAGATGCAGTTGTGGTTTGACATTTAGCAGATAAGCTAGTGGGTAAAAATAATATCATTAAATTTATAGCCCAGGCAACTCCCTCTGGCTGAGATAAAATAGCAAAATTAATCTGTCTTAAGTGTTGTCTTTCTTTTTTGTAATAAATTTGCACCCCATCACATTTATGATTCTGTTGGGCTTGTAGGGAAGAAATGGCAGACTGCTGAAAGATGAAGAATGGAGCCAAATGAAGAGCTTGTGGATAGATTACTTTTTTGATAATTTCTCTCCAGACAAGGAAAGGACATGAGATCACCCACAAATGTTCCAGACAGCAACTCCTTGTGATGAGTCTGTCAAAGTATAGTCTTCATTAGTTTTAAAGGTTTGGGAAACATGGAGATAGTCCTCTTGTTAAAACTTCAGCAATACCTTTGAAATGACAATTCCTTTTCTAATTACATGAAAACTGCTTGTTAATTTCTATTTTGCTACTATGTAGGAATCTTGGGATTGAAAGGCTTTACACATACAGGTAAATTTCCTTCAATCCTTGGCAAAATAAATTGTAACTATAAGTTTAAGGAATTGAAAAAATGGAATAAGCATGAAAAAAACTTTAATGTTATAAAAATACAAACAAACCAAGGATCCAGATAAATTTTAAATAAGATTTTGAAATTAATTATAAAAATACTTCCTGTAAGAAAATGCTTTTTTATTTAAAAAAATAATATAGTAATTCTTCAAAAATTGGACATTAAAGGGAATTAGAGGTAAGTAAGGATTATAATTAAAGAAGAATAATATTCAAACTCAGTTTAGGGTACAATTACCCTATTTTAATATTGGACACGCTGAATGATATTTTTGAACAATGGACCCAGAAGTTAATTTTAATAGTGTCTGCCTTTATAGATAATTTGTGTTGAACAGCTGACATGGAAGAAAAACAAGTTCTATCTGATAAAATCAAGACTGATATGAAAGTGTATTTAAAAATGGCAAACTACAAAAATGACATGGAAAAAGATGTTGTACTAGATATACAAAAGAAACCAACTGATGTCTTAACAATTTAAAGGGATATAAAAATAATAAACTAAGAGGTGTTGTATATGATTCCCTACATCAGCTTTATAAAAGAGATTTATTAAAGTTTTGAAGAATTTTGTGAAGAAATTATTTTAAGATTGTAAATGGAGAAGGAATATATAGTAAATTTATTTAATCAAAGTTAAAATAGTTATGTTTTATGTCTAATAATATATTTTTTATCTCTAGTCATCCTTAATGGACTTTTACTAACATCAGGACTAAATTGATGTGGCTTTATAGATTTTTTTTACAGATAAGGGATAAGATATAGGAAGAAGGGATTGTTAGCTGTATTTTAAGATATGTACTAAAATAATTTATACTTCTTGTGATGAATGAAGAACACAGCCCTTTACATATTTCTTTTCTTTTTATTTACTATACGGTGGTACCTCTACCTACAAACGCCTCTACTTACGAACTTTTCTAGATAAGAACCGAGTGTTCAAGATTTTTTTGCCTCTTCTCAAAAACCATTTTCCACTTACAAACCCGAGCCTCCGAATCTATAACTGGAAAAGGCAGGGAGAAGCCTCCATGGGGCCTCTCTAGGAATCTCTTGGGAGGAAACAGGACTGGAAAAGGCGGTGAGAAGCCTCCATGGGGCCTCTCTAGGAATCTCCTGGGAGAAAACAGGGCCAGAAAAGATGGGGAGAAGCCTCCATAGGGCCTCTCTAGGAATCTCCTGGGAGGAAACAGGGCCTCCACCTTCCCTGTGGTTTACCCAATCGCACACATTATTTGCTTTTACATTGAATTCTATGGGGAAATTGCTTCTTCTTACAAACTTTTCTACTTAAGAACCTGGCCACGGAACGAATTAAGTTTGTAAGTAGAGGTACCACTGAATTCCTATTTCTTCTTTATATTCTATTTGTCAGTCCCAAACCTAAAGATGACATATAAAATTAATCTAGTCCAATCCATTATTGTTTACACATAATGGACCGAATCTTTTCAAACTGAGAAATTCTAGGGTGTTGATACACTGAATCTCCTTCCACCACTCCATCTTGCTCAGGACTGCTGCAGTTTCTTAATCTAGGTCTCTTTCTAATGAGATTTACCGCCTTCCTTGGAAAAAATAGTGTTGCCAAAACTCTTATCCACTGATTATCTAGATACAGATTCTACCACACTATTTGATTTTCTATTTTTCTATTTCCTTTTACCCATGGAATGTTGCTTGACATGTCCATGTGTACTTCACCTGGGTTTGCAAACTATAATACCGTGTTTGGAGACTTAAGTATCTTGGAGACTCTGGTATCTTGCTTGATTAGCATGAGAATTTATCAGTACACAACAATGATTTAACATATTGAATCACCATCCATAGAAAAAGCGGAGGGCTACGAGTCGGAACACTAAATAGCGTCGCGGCTTGTAAGTTCTTGTGGGACCAGCACGATTTTGTTGCTGCATCTGTGGAGGTAGCAAAATTGTGCCCGTGTTTCAGTGAGGTTTTACCTGCAATCCCGTGAGCGATTTTGCTACCTTCACAGGTGCAGCAGCAAGATTGCGGTGGTCCCACAAGAACTTATGAACCACGGCGGTGAGCACAATTTAGTGTTCCGGCTCGTAGCCCACCGCTGCATAGACAAAATCTCTCTTAGGGTTAGAAGCAAAAAATAAGTATCACAACACAAAACAAAAAAAGGCTTCTAAATCAAGAAAGCAGCAGGAACCAGCAGTTCGTGTTTTTTAAAACTTAATTATAGCTGTAAAGGTTGATTCCATGTTCAATTCAACTTAACTGGAACTTCATTTTTAATGTGCCAGGTTAAAAGTGGATGCTTTTAGTTCTCATTTATATACAATATTCTCTAAACACAATCTATTGATATAAAAATCCAGTTGATAGGGAAGCAGATAAACAAAACATGATGTTTAATTATTAATAATATATGTAATGCGGCATAATAGTATTTGCTTCAAAATTTGCCGCTTGCAAAACTGCAACAAAAATACTTCACAAGAAATACTTCACAAGAAGAGTCCTTCAATCCTCTCCAGACAAATTACCTTACTCCTCCACACTTCCAATACTACCATTAGACAATTTACAACTGCATCCCCTCCAAACTGATTTAGTTGTTGTTCATAAAATCATACACAATAATGTCCTTCCTGTTATTGACTACTTTACCTTCAACAACACAAGAGTATGTAATATATTCAAATTAAATGTAAATCACTCCAAACTAGCCTGCAGAAAATATGACTTCAGCAACAGAGTGGACAACGCCTGGAATTCAGTACAGTACCTGACTCTGTTGTTTCTTCCCCTAACCCCAAAATCTTCAACCTTAAATTATGTACAGTTGACCATGCCCCTTTTCTAAGGTCTGTAAGGGGCATACATAAGTGCACCATTGTGCCTACCATTCCTGTCTTTTTATCCTTTCTATCACTACTTTCTACTTATGTTATGTTAATACAAACTAGAATTCTATATGTGTTTGACAAATACATAATATATATATATATATATATATATATATATATATATATATATATATATATATATATATATAAATATTCTAAGCTGTACATTCTTCAGAGTTCTTTCAATGTGTGGTGTAAAATGCATCATGACTTTCATTAGAGCTCTGAACAAAGGTGTTTCTTTGAAGACTCTTAATAGGATTAATTTTGATCCCTGACCAAATTAGCAGAAAAGGATCTTGAGACAATGATATAATCTACTGAGGAATTAAAGGAACATGTTTCATTCAAAGTTGTAAACTGTCTCTCTTCTTCTACCTACCTACCGCCCCCCCGCCCCCCCAAATAAAACCCTGAAATAAGCGCTTGGCCTTATTGCCATGCATTCAAAAGTCTGATTGGGCTTATTATCAGGGGATGTCTTATTTTGGGGAAAACAGGGTATCTATCATCTTCAGAAGTTTCCACTGACAATTAAAAATTCTCCATGTCTAATTTATTATAATCATTGAAAAGCCTCTGCCAATTTTTCTTTAAGTAAGGTTATTTTTTGATTTTGAAAAAAGAACAGTCCAGCTGCTTCTGTGGCTGCTTTCAGTTCTGCTAGCTTTTCATGTTTTTTTTAAAAATTTCATTATCTGCAGTCTAGTTGATTTTTTTTTTACAAAGTGGGAAACATCTGAGGCTTTATCCATGTGCTCATACACTCCTCCTTAACTTTATCTGCTGTCAGTAATGAATATACAGTAGTACCATCTCCAACAGGCCTTTGCACTCCCATTCCATTCTCCTGTGATATATTCTGGAGGCCAAAGATTAGAGCCAGGTCACCCTTATTTCTTCAAATAGATGGGGTAGCATATCAAGGTGGGGTGAAGGGCATCGTTTTTTTTAAAGATCTGTTTGCACTCAGACTGCCCCCAGCATCAAAAGAATCAAAAGGAGTCCCACTGCCACCACCTCTCCTCCCATGAAAGGCATCCAAGGTATTTGTCAATTTTCTTGTGCACAGTATGACTGCTCAGTTTTACTATTTCCATTGCTCCATTCTCAGTCCAAACCAGTGTTTCCTAAACTTTGGAGCCTTCTGCACCACTCCCTGAGACTACAAATTTCTCATTTGCATTCTTTTCAGATTACTGTACTTATCTTTATGATTTCTATCCACATGGAGATTTGGAGAGTATTCTTGGCTGGCCTTCTTCCTGTTCTGATTATTTGGTCCTTGTATTCATGTCTCAGCTTGTTTGTGACCAGGGAGGAGCAAGACTCGGGGACAGTGTTTGACACAGAAAGATCATATCCACCCATTCAAAGCCAAATTCCCCTTTCCTTTCCAATGATCTTCATTCATTGCTCAATTGAGCTCACAGCAGAGCAGGGGCAGCTAAGAACTGTAATGGAAGGGACCATATTCAACAAATCTCTCTAGCTAAAATAGACCTTTAGGCCCAGACTGTTGCCTTACACACACTTCTAAACAGTGTCCCTTATGTGGCAGTGGAAACCAACATGCACTAAAATCTCACAAAACTCACCTATGAGTTGCAGCAACTGCTGATTCTGGTTGCAGTTCAAAGATTGTGAATTCCATTCTAACACCAGTTTCTATGGAATCAAACACAGGAAATCCCGCCCCCTGCAAATAAAATAAGGCTCACTGTAGTTATTATTTGTTATGTACACTGGAAGAATTTCCCTCCAGAAAATAGTAGAAGGGATTCCTACAGACAAAAGAATGCTCTCATAAATAAATTTCAAGAAAGGAGGAAAAATTACACTCATACAAATACATGGATAATAGATTATGTAAACATATTCATAATTGGTAAGCCTCAAGTTAGTTCTCCATTTTCTGTTAATAGAAACATAGAAGATTGACGGCAGAAAAGACCTCATGGTCCATCTTGTCTGCCCTTATACTATTTCCTCTATTTTATCTTAGGATGGATATATGTTTATCCAGGCATGTTTAAACTCAGTTACTGTGGATTTACCAACCACGTCTGCTGGAAGTTTGTTCCAAGGATCTACTACTCTTTCAGTAAAATAATATTTTCGCACATTGCTTTTGATCTTTCCCCCAACTAACTTCAGATTGTGTCCCCTTGTTCTTGTGTTCACTTTCCTATTAAAAACACTCCCCTCCTGAACCTTATTTAAACCTTTAACATATTTAAATGTTTCGATCATGTCCCCCCTTTTCCTTCTGTCCTCCAGACTATACAGATTGCGTTCATTAAGTCTTTCCTGATATGTTTTATGCTTAAAACCTTCCACCATTCTTGTAGCCCGTCTTTGGACCCATTCAATTTTGTCAATATCTTTTTGTAGGTGAGGTCTCCAGAACTGAACACAGTATTCCAAATGTGGTCTCACCAGCGCTCTATATAGCGGGATCACAATCTCCCTCTTCCTGCTTGTTATACCTCTAGTTATGCAGCCAAGCATCCTGCTTGCTTTCCCTACCGCCTGACTGCACTGTTCACCCATTTTGAGACTGTCAGAAATCACTACCCCTAAATCCTTTTCTTCTGAAGTTTTTGCTAACACAGAACTGCCAATACAATACTCAGATTGAGTACAGTAGTCCCTCACCTATCGCTGGTGTTACGTTCCAGACCTGGCCGCGATAGGTGAAATCCGCGATGGGGAATTTATCGACTGATAGTACTTATTTAAGTATTTATATTGTAATTGTTTGGTAAGTTTTCATTGTTTTAAGTGTTTATAAACCCTTCCCACACAGTATTTATTTTAGATACAGTATTTAAATACAGTATTTACAATTTTAGATATATATATATATTTTGAAAAACCTGCCGATCAAGGTTCGACGGGCTGTTTAAATCTGCCGATCGACTTCCTCAGAAACCCGTGATGAAGTGAAGCCGCAGTAGGTGAAGCGCGGTATAGTGAGGGACTACTGTATTCCTTTTCCCCAAGTGCATTATTTTACATTATTTTAATTCTCCTCAAGAAAAGGTTACAGATAATCCTCAACTTACAGCAGTTCATTTTGTGACCATTCAAAAATTACATCACAGGAAAAAGTGACTTATGACTGGTTTTTTCACACTTAAGACCATTGCAGCATCCCTATGGTCATACGATCAAATTTCAGATGCATGGCAATTGACTCATATTTATGGGTGGTGCAGTGGCCCAGAGGCAGAGCTCTCGCCTTGCAATCAGTAGGCTGTGGGTTCAATGCTAGGTATAGGCAGATAGCTCTCTTTCTGAGAATAGAATAGAATAGACTCATATTTATGACAATTGCAGCATCAAGGGGGTCATGTGATCACTTTTTTGACCTGTCAAGCAAAGTCAATGAGGAAGACAGTTTCACTTAATAACTGTACTACTAACTTACCAGCTGAAGAAGTTCACTTAAAAACTATGGCAAGAAAAGTCATAAAATGGAGGCACAACTGACTAACAAATGTTTCACTTAGCAGCAGAAATTTTGGGCTCAATTGTGGTTGTAAGTGGAGGGCTCCTCCTATTGTTTTAATAATAGGAAAATATCAATTGCATTCCCACAGCAGTTTGGATAACTATACTGAGAAGTGAGAACTTCAAGCCCCTGATTATCATACATTCCTTCTACTTTTCTGCCTTGCTAACACGCTCCCACTCCTCCAGCAATTGTTTTCCTTACAGTAGACAAAGCAAAGCATATATTGAGGATAGAAAGCTTGAAAGTCACAAATGGGATGGAACATTTGTACAGATTTTTCTCTAAAAATATAATGCACACACCAACCCTTTGTGTGTATTCTTGATGAAATAAGATTGTCAAACACTAACATCCTTACAAAAATAAATCATTGTCATAAGCACACAATGTGGATTATTAATTTATAACATCTTGTATGAGATGGGTGTCAAACTGAAATTTTTCAAGGGCCAGATCAGATCTGTTGATCACAACAGATATAAACTTAAAGTAAACCGCTCTAAACTCAGACTGCAGGAAATACGACTTTAGTAACCAGGTAGTTGATGCATGGAACTCACTATCAGACTCTGTAGCATCATCACTTAACCCCAAAGATTTTACTCTTAGACTATCCATTAGTCTTCAAACAGTGACTGGACAGTCATCCTTCTGGGATGGTTTAATGAACTCTGCATTGAGTAGGGGGTTGGACCCGATGACCTTGGAGATCCCTTCCAACTCTATGATTCTATGATTCATTATTGACTTCTCCCGATTCCTAACAGGTCAATAAGGGGTGTGCATAAGCGCACCAGAGTGCCTTCCGCTCCCTATCCTAATGTTATAAACATTGTTATATCTCTGTATACCACCGATAGGTACTTGACAAAACAAAAATAATTGTAAAAAGTTGTCCCTGGTCCAGCTGGGGGCAGGGGGAAGATAGGATGGACGCCTCCTGCACCACATTTTGGCTGCCAGAGGCACTGTGGGCTGATCCATGGGGCAGGATTTAAGCACCCCTTAAAGCAGGCCTTGAGTTTGACACCCTTGTTGTATGATAACAAGCTATTGAATGTGCTTTTGGTGACCACTAAACCAAACTCAGATTATTATTATTATTATTATTACTACTACTACTACTACTACTACTACTACTACTACTACTACTACTACTATTATTATTGTTGTTGTTGTTATTTAGATTTGTATGCCGCCCCTCTGCAGAGAACCCTTGAAATACCACTTTTGCATAATACTGATGAACCTTAA
This sequence comes from Erythrolamprus reginae, assembly GCF_031021105.1. Classification (NCBI taxonomy): domain Eukaryota; kingdom Metazoa; phylum Chordata; class Lepidosauria; order Squamata; family Dipsadidae; genus Erythrolamprus; species Erythrolamprus reginae. Next base: position 101,215,754 of record NC_091951.1, read on the forward strand.
TATAGTACGTTAAGCAAAAGCACACTATTTCACTGAGGTTATAAACATATTGTTATACAGTATTCTCAGACTGAAGCACATAGGCACAGTAGGCACAATGGTGCGCTTATGTACGCCCCTTATAGACCTCTTAGAAAAGGGGAGAGGTCAACTGTAGATAATTTAAGGTTGAAGATTTTGAGGCTAGGGGAAGAAACAATAGATGAAATAGTCATTAATAGGAAGGACATTTTGGTATATGATTTTATGAACTAAATACACTGCTCAAAAAAATAAAAGGAACACTTAAAAAACAGAATATAACTTCAAGTAAACTTCTGTGAAATTAAACTGTCCACTTAGGAAGCAACACTGATTGACAGTCAATTTCACATGCTGTTGTGCAAATGGAATAGTTGTGCAAATGAAATATTCAATGAGAATCTTTCATTCATTCAGATCTAGGATGTGTTATTTGAGTGTTCCCTTTATTTTTATGAGCAGTATGTAATAAATGAAAATATTTTTCATTTATTTATTTACTTTCCTGCACAGGTACAGATTTTTGCGGTCTCGATTTATCGTAAAATACGGCATTCTATTTCCCCCCCCAGTTAAACGAGGTAATCGTTTTTTTTTCCGTTAAGGAGCCACAGCTCGCCTTCCCGCGAATCAATGAAGAGAAAGTTTCACCACTCAGACAAATGAATGCATCGAAGAGATGCCAAGCTGTACAGTACTGTACAGTACGTAAAAGCGCGTTTCGATGGGAGAAAAAAACCCGCCTCTGCCCTTTTATATCTGTACGGCGCTCAGAAATCCGTTCGTCAAGAAGCTCCTCCCCTCCATCCCTTGGCGCCAGGGGTAGGCAAAGTTGGCTCTTGTATGACTTGTGGACTTCAGCTCCCAGAATTCCTGAGCCAATGATGCTAGCTTAGGAATCCTGGGAGTTGAAGTCCACATGTCATACAAGAGCCAACTTTGCCTACCCTTGCAAGCTTTGCTGCATTGAATAAAGTACCGGAAGTAGAACCTTTGCAACTCGGAAGGAAAAGTGCTTCGGCGGCACTGTTTCTGCTGGCTGGAGGCAGGTTGGGCTGCTATGGCGGTCTCTGCTTATGTGAGGGATATGCAGGAGAAGTTCCGGGCTAACACGCGGAGCCGCGAATTCCCTGCGCACGGGGCCAAGGTCCACTCGGTGGCCTGGAGTTGCTGCGGCCACCGTCTGGCCTCCGGCTCTTTCGACAAAACCGCCAGCGTCTTTGTGCTGGATAAAGATCGGCTGGTGAGTCCCAGGGGGCGGAGGAATGGAAAGAAGGGCCAGCAGCGACTGGAGAACTTTATTTGGGACTCTCGATGGCCGATATGGGAATTGGAGTCTTGTGTGTGTGAAAGGATTGAAAACCAAAACCAGCCGCTCCGAGTCTTCAGATTACAGATTAGAGTTGGAAAGGACCTTGTAGGTCATCTAGGTGCGGGGTGTGTGTGTAGGCAAAGTTGGCTCTTCTATGACATGTGGACTTCAACTCCCAGAATTCCTTAACCAGCATGATTGGCTCAGGAATTCTGGGAGTTGAAGTCCACAAGTCATATAGGAGCCAACTTTGCCTGCCCTTGGACTAGCCCAACCCCCCCCCCCCCTCCCAGCAGGAGTCCCTACACCATTTTGGACAAATGCCCGTTCAATCTCCTTTTGAAAGTCTCAAGTGTTGGAGTCCTCACAATCTCCACAGGCAAGCAGTTCCACTGGTTTCATCGCTCTCATTGTCAGAAAGTTCCTTCTTATTTCCAGGTTGAATCTCTCCTTGGTCAACTTCCATCCATTATTCCTTGTCTGGCTTTTCAGGTGCTTTGGAAAACAGATTCGGTGGGACTTGCTTTGGTTCCATTGGTTGGTGGCTTGCGGATGTTCGTAACTGATGCAGATCATTTTGTCTGGCTTACAGAATATAATGGAATAGAATATAATTCTTTATATTCTGTGTGTTTGGACACACAAGGAATTTGTCTTTGGTGCAAATGCTCTCAGTGTATATAAAAGAAAAACTTAACAACCCTTAATGATTGTCATAGGGGTTAAATAAGCAATGAAGAAACAATCAATATTAATAAAAATCTTAAGGATACAAGCAACAGGTTGCAGTCATACAGTCAATATGGATCAAGTCTTCCTTTGAGTTCATTCATAAAGCTCCTTGCTTGGGTCATCGATGGTGGTTGTTTCCTAATCTTCTCTTCCCATTGCTGCTTTTGGGTGGCATTCTTTTTTTTTTTAAACCAAGGATTGGGCTCCTCTAGTGATGCATTCCTTTATGTTACATATTTTTAAAACATCAGCTGCATTGTTATAGTACACTATTCTGCTGAGTAGTATGAGTATTACCAATAGTATTCATACTATTCTGCTGAGCTCTATAGTTTTACTTCAACTGTTATTGAAATATTTGTTCTGGGGAGAGAGGAGAATTCTCAACAGTTTTCTCCAGGGTTGTTGTGGGAATACATCAGTTACCTCCCAGTTTTCATGACCATAGCTTACAAAAGCATGGTCTTGACAGTGCATATCGTGTTGTCAGTGAGATGACTTTCATATCAAAAATTTATTAGTTTTCTACCAAGCATCTGACATAGTTTTATTTCATGGTTACAGTCACTAGCCCTGTGAGTTTTTGAGCCTGGGAAGATAATACCAACATCAAATTTTCTTCTGCTTATTTGTGCTTCTGTGTTGAGGTCAGCTTAATTTATTTCAATATTGGACAGCAGTCCAGCTTTTCTATTTCTTTTTTTTACTTTCAAAAAATGATTCCTTAAGTTTTTCTTTCTTCCAGCCATCAACATATCTGTGGTGTTTAATGTTTCTATAAACAGTTTAATTTTAATTTCTATTTTCTCTGTTCCAGATTTTCTTATAATATAATTTGCCTATGTTAAATGAATACGGTGACAGGCTTGAAACAGTTCTTTCCCAATTTTGAACAATTTAATTATTCTATATTTAATTGTAACCATTGCTTCCTGGCCATCCTATGAAGTGACCAAAATATATCTATGAACATATGTTTTAAACGACTGTTCGGAATTTCCGATAGTCAAAAATCTTAATATAATCAATAGAGGAAAAAAAGACATGTTTTTAGAACCCACTTGATTTTTTCACTATCCATGTATATCCAGCAGTCTGATCCACTATCCATGGATACTAGCAATGTGATTGCTTCTCCTGAATTCAGGTTCTGTTAGTTCTTGTTCAATAATATGGTTATAATATGGATTGTAAAATCTTGAACATTTTACTGATATGTGATATTAAGGGCAATTGTTTATTAATTTTGAGTATTATTTGATAAAGCCTCTTTTTAGTATTGAAATAAAAAATGAATGTTTTAAAGTTTTTTGGGCATTGTTGTATAGAAAAACATTTCTACACAGTTTACAAAGCACAAGTAGCAATTCAGAAACACCTTATAATTTTTTAAAAATGATATGTCTTGCCGATTTGTTGTTACCAATATTCCCTTTCTAGCATGTTTGTTTCCAGTTCATTACTCTAATCTTTATATCTTTGATTTTGAGATATTTTTAAATATAATTCTTTTATATATTTGGATTAGCATAAATCAGGAAGCTGAAAAACCATCCTAGAAGGTGACAACAAGGCACTTCCATATTAATATCAGTAAACTAAATTAATTGTTATCTTTAAACCATATGAGAAAAGTTGTTTACAGAGGAAGACTGGGGAAAGGTAGTAGATTACCTTCTACCTGATTATTTAGTCAACTGTTCTATAATTCTGTCAAAGTGCATATAGGAAATTCTTGAATCAAATCCTGCACGCTCAACTATATATAGTGGCATTTAGATTATGATGAAATGTATGTGATAAAATGATTGTGAAGGGCAGAAAATTGTTGAAGATTTTTGTATTTTTTGCCCTTCAGGTCAAGGAAAATAATTACCGTGGTCATGGAGATAGTGTGGATCAGTTGTGTTGGCATCCTAGTAACCCAGATCTATTTGTTACAGCATCTGGTGATAAAACCATTCGTATATGGGATGTTCGAACTACTAAGTGCATTGACACAGTGAATACAAAAGGTATTTTTCTTCTTAATTAAATAACAGATCTTGGGGGCAAAATTACTCCATATTTAATTCTAACTGTTGCTTTCTGAAAATCATATAAAGTGACCAATAAATCTGTGAACACATGATTTTAATATATGTTGCTTTTAAGGGAGAAACAATTTGTTTTATGTGGTATTTGACCAAATCATTCTTTCTTTTTCTCTTCAGATAAATGGGCATGGCCAAATCTAAAATGTACTCTTAATTAACAATTGTTGTATTATAAAGCTATATTTTCTTTAATCCTTGCTTTACAAATTCAAAAGCCTGTGTAAATTGTTCTTGCTGCAATTCGTAAATCGGAAGGTTTGATTTTTCCCTTTTCTCTTTTATAGGGGAAAACATTAACATCTGCTGGAGCCCCGATGGCCAGACTATTGCAGTAGGGAATAAAGATGATGTTGTCACATTCATTGATGCTAAGACACATCGGTCCAAAGCTGAAGAGCAATTCAAGTTTGAAGTGAATGAGATATCTTGGAACAATGACAACAACATGTTTTTCCTCACCAATGGTAACGGATGCATCAACATCCTCAGGTACCTTCTCCGTGGCCTTTACTAGGAAGGACAGTCAGTGAATTGGCTCTCCTGTCTTTTGACTTAACTGGTGGTGGGAAAGTGCATTTGCCTTTTACATAGATGCAGCCTTGTTTATAGGTATTTTTTCTTTGTTCTGCCTTCCATTTTTGCTTTTGATTGGATCTTATATCAGGATTCAGTGATATTAGCACCTGAAAAGCTTTTTGCAGTATCTTCTCATTTCAGGATTATAAAATATAAAACAAATAGAAGAGGAATATATATATATATACAGCATAGATGTTGAGTTGTTGGTGCTTGGCTGTTTCTTTGCACGTTGGCTTGGTAGGAATTAATCAGGCTCACAGAGTACCAAGAACCCAACAATAATATAAATACTATTCTATTTTTCATGATATCTCTGAAAAAGGTAAGTATTTTAAAACCAATAAAAAGTGTCATATTTAAATTTCCTCTTTTTAATCAGTTTATCACTTAACCAGGTGAGGAGTATTGGCATATGATCTCAGTTCCAGATTCAGGCACCAGATTTGCTAGCAGAAGAGAAATTTCACTGTTAGAGTCTGCTTAGATTTTTATTATGCTAAAATAAATTTGCTTCTTGTATTTGAACTGACTTAAATAAGGGTGATTATTGTCCTTTATGTTCATATTTCCTTATCTGTGCAAACCATGAATTAGCCTAACTTTTTTTTAAAAAATCAGTTTTCTTTGCCTTTTAGCAGTCTTTCCTGATTAGGATAGACATACTTTTTGCAGCAAAATGAATAGAATCTTGTGGTATCTTAAATATCCTATTGATAGCAATAACACTAGCACTTAAGAGTGCTTCACAGCCCTCTCTAAGCAGTTTACAGAATCAGCATATTTCCCCCAACAATTTGGGTCCTCATTTTACCCACCTTGGAAGGATGGAAGGCTGAGTCAGATTGATGAGATTCGATTTACCAAAATGCCACTGCACCTTTGTGGCTCATCATATTGATGTAGCATAAACCTTTCTGAACTACAAACTTTTCTGCCTTGGTTTATTTTTTCATGTCTCTTTTATATTTGCTCATAACTCTTTGGTGCTAAAATAAAGGAAAATTTTGCTGTTTGTGGTTCCTGGTATATAATAAGGAACTTGCTTTACATTTAGAGATTGATAAACAAGATTCCAGAATATGTCCCATACATGCATATAAATGCATATAAATGCACATACAGAATTGTATGTACATTTAATAAACTGTTTTTATTTCTTTTTTGCAGTTACCCAGAATTGAAACCCATCCAATCAATTAATGCTCATCCTTCAAATTGCATTTGTATCAAGTTTGATCCAACGGGCAAGTATTTTGCTACCGGAAGTGCTGATGCATTGGTTAGTCTCTGGGATGTGGATGAACTGGTATGTGTACGATGCTTTTCTAGGTGAGTTGTATTAAAAGCGTTCAAAGGTATTTTTCCAGATGTTAGGTTGTAGATAAATAAATGGTACTTTTCTGAGATTAATGGAATCAAACATATTTCTAATCAAAATACTGTGCTAAGTGCAAAGTAATCAGAAGGATGCACTATTGCATTTCTATAGTGCATCCTTCCGATTACTTTGCACTTAGCACGGTATTTTGATGTGTGAGTTATACAGTATAGCCCCATGAGGGCGAACATGCCATAGGTAGCACATGGAGCCATATCACAGGGCATCCAGGTATTGCCCTATGTCATGCACGCTGGACAGCTGATTTTTTAGCCTTGGGGAAGGCCGTTTTACTCTTCGGATGCTTCAGGGAAGTTTCCCTGAAGCCATGGGGTGCAAAAAAACCACCCAAGGGGCAAACCGGAAGTGTGGAAAACAGACTTCCGGTTTGCCCATGGGGCTGTTTATTACATCCAGGGCTTCAGAAAGTTTCCCGGAACCCTTCGGAATGCAAAAAACAGCACAACGGGCAAACCAGAAATGCATTTTCCAAACTTATGGTTTTCCCGTTGGGCTGCTTTTTCACCGTCCTAGGCTTTAGTGAGGCCTGTGGGCATGCACGGAGATTTGTTTATTTTATTTATTAATTGGATTTGTATGCCGCCCCTCTCTGAGGACTTGGGGCGGCTCACAATATATCAAAAGAACATAGCAAATACATCTAAAATCCAATTAATACGGCTAAAAAGACTTAAAAAGCTCCAATATAATTTAAAAACATCACCATTCACTCCACAAAACATAGTAAGACACTCGTTGGTCAGATGGGGAAATTGTGCGCTTGCACAGAAGCAGTATGGGAGTGTGTGCATGAATGACGGGCGGAAGGAAGGGGTTTGGGCACATACACGCATGCTACCACACTCCCACCAACCCATACAACCACATCCTTTTGTCACACTAACTAAAAAAAATTCGCCATCACTGATATAGCCTAATGATATATAATGGAAGCACATTTGAGGGTCTGTGATGATATATTTATCCTGAAAAAATGTAAAACGAGAAGAGATTCAATGTAAAATTTAATCACAGTTTTTAAATTCCATTCTTGTTCTTTCACTGTTGCCGTGATTTACTGTATAGATCATAACTGTAGTTATTACTAAAAGAATTGTAAGTTCAGCACCACCTGTATTAAGGTGTAATTACATTTGCAGTATGCAGTCAAGTAACCGATTTTCTTTTAGGGAAAGAATAAAGACCAAGATGCAAATTAGTAAACTATTATTTTATTCCTAATATAAATTAAATAGTATAGTATTTTTGCTAGACTATCCACGCCCAGTTCCAGCAACCTCTCTTTGTATGTCTTGGTTTTCAGTCCCCTTATCATTCAGGTTGTTCTTTTCTGTACTTTCTCTAGAGATTCAATGTCCTTTTTGTAGTGGGGTGACCAAAATTGAATATAGTACGTTAAGTGTGGTCTGAAAATTTTGGTCGCCACGATGTAAGAAAGATGTTGAGACTCTAGAAAGAGTGCAGAGAAAAACATCAAAAATGATTAGGGACTGGAGGCTAAATCATACGAAGAACAGTTGCAGGAATTGGGTATGATTAGTTTGATGAAAAGATGGACTAGGGTTGACATGATAGCAGTTTCCAATATCTCAGGGAATGCCACAAAGAAGAGGATGTTAATATATTCTCCAAAGCAGTTTAGGGTAGAATAAGAAGCAATGGATGGAAACTAATCAAGGAGAGAAGCAACCTAGAATGAAGGGGAAATTTCCTGACAGTTAGAACAATTAATCAGTGGAATAACTTGCCTCCAGATGCTCCCACACTTCAATGCTCCAACTTCCAACTGGAAGTCTTTAAGAGATTGCATACCCATTTATCTGCAGTGTTATAGGTTTCCTGCCTAAGCAGGGTTTGGATTAAAAGACCTCCAAGGTCCCTTCCAACTCTGTTATTCTATATTTTTAAAGAGTTGTCCCTCCCTGTCTAATAATATGACAAATAGGAGTAATCCAACAAAACCAGTTGGCAGTAGATTAAAAACAAAAATCATACAGCACAAAATGTACTACTACATGATACTGTGGTTTCTGTCTCAGAGAACTTTAAAAAAACATTATTAATCATTGAGATACTGATTAGTTATTATACTTAAATGACGTCTCCATGGTTAAATGCAGTATTTCTACTTTTGAAAGACTAGATTCTAAGAATGACAAAGTAGACTGTTTAGTGGTGCCCAAAGGCACTTATCTCACCATTCGTAATCTGTCTATTTCTCTTATTTCCTTCTCTGCTTCCTGATCTTAGACTTGATTGGCCGGTTAGGACTTTGAGCTTTAGCTGTGATGGCAAGATGCTGGCTTCAGCCTCTGAAGACCACTTTATTGATATTGCTGAAGTAGAAACTGGTGAGTATTGCTTTGTTGCTGCCTAGCTAGAAGGTAATTTAACCTTTTACTAGGAGAAGGGATCAACTGAATGAAGACATTTTTAAAAGAACGGCTAGTAAAATATATATATCTTAGCTTTTTTCCTATCTTCTGCTTTGTCTGATTTTTGGTCTCAATTTAAATACTGTATATTTGGCAGAGTTTTATGCTTAGGCAAGCATAATATCTAGGCATATCTATGAATGAAATATATGACAATTGCTGTATTGAAAAAGAAAAGCTGTTTTGAAAATCTTGCTGGTTTTTTTGTTGAAAGAGGTTTGTTTTTTGAACTGCCCTTATAATTCTGAATAAAAGAAACATTCACAACAGTGCAGTACTTCTTAACTTGCATTCTTGTCTATAATGAGCTAAGGATATAGAGTCTGAGCTATGTGAATTTATCCGAAAAGCAGTATCTAATTGAGTCTTTGTTTTTTAGGAGAGAAACTCTGGGAAGTACAGTGCGAGTCCCCAACCTTCACAGTTGCTTGGCATCCCAAACATCCACTATTAGCTTATGCTTGTGATGATAAAGACGGCAAATATGATAGCAGTAGAGAAGCGGGCACTGTGAAGCTTTTTGGTCACGCCAATGACTCTTAAAAGAAATCTACTAGAGACTTTATTTATGATTTAGGATTCTAAGCCAGTGCAGAACATTCAGAAGACACACAACTCCTCTCCGGGTTTGTTTTTCTTTGTGGCAGAGAATAGTGCCATGAATTTTAATTCTCTTCTCTGAAAATTTGGTTTTAAAAAAGTTTCTGTGCATTGTTAACTGTCCTAGAAGGCAGAGAAGCTGAAATGACATGGACCTCTTTGGAGTGCATAGATTAATTAATTGCAAACTTACAGGGGTGCTATCAGTATTCTAGCTGCCAATGCATTTATGTCCTCCATCGTAACAGTCTCTGACCTCTGTTTAATTGAGAGTATCCAAGGCAAAAACTTCTTCAAACATGGATTATACATCACTGTCCTTTTCCTGTGTCTTGATAATGGAAATTCTGGTTGAGAATTATGCTGGTTTCTTCTAGCCATCTTTGAAACTCCTTTTCACAGTTCACTTTTGAAAAAATGTATATATGTCTGGGTCTAATTCTTTTTGTACTGTAGGATAATGAAGAGAGCAAGGCTGGAAAATGATATTAATTTTTGTATGATCCCGTTTTTGTATCTTGCATAAAGATATTTGATAAAAGGTTGTGTATTGTGGAATATTGATCCTCCCATCTCTTATTTTTTGGGGAATGATACTAAGCAATCAAAGAGGCAAAGAAAGCCAGACTAAGGGATGTTATTGCCTTGATTGAAAGCTTTCTGGAAGCAACTTGTTGATAAATGAGAATCAGGACATTGATTATGTCAAGCTTTTATTTGACATAGCTGGCTGTTCTTATGTATATATGGCTCATCTAAGTGTTCTTTTATTTTCAATCAAAAGAGTTGTGCTGTTGGAAAACTGTTCCCAGAAAAGCAAGTGTAGCAGTATTAATATTTTCAGTGTCGTCATTATTGCTCCAATTTTAGTGTCTCCACTCCATTTTCCTAATAAGAAAGCCTTTCCTTCATTATTCATAGAAAATCCAGACAGTGAGCGGTTATGGAAGAGCTTAATGTCATGATATGATTTATCTAATTTGGTTTTATGAAGTAGTAATGTTAATAGGGCTGACATCAATTCAGAATGCTTTCTGCATAAGAGAAAATAGTGGAGACAATTACTGGGGAAAAAGTTAAAAATAAGTAAGGTTAGCACTTTTTAACTACAATAGGGGTACTTTTATTCAGGTTTAGTAATTTATTCTGTGAGTAAAAATACAGGAAGAGACATCAGGCTTGCAATAGCTACTTTGTTTTTCAATAGCTACGACCAAATCCTCAAGCCAAATCCTCAAAATGCCTCTGAAATTACAACTTGCCTTTACTTAGTTTAGAACTTGCTTTTCAAATCTTTTTTTAAGAGGAAGTCATTTGAGACTGATGCCAAAAAAATACACACTTAACTTTCCCAATATTCTTTTTCATCTAAAATGAAAAACAAAAAGGTATTGCTGTTATTAGACACCATGAGCTGGAAGCAATTGACTCCTGAGGCCCTTGTACGAAGTCATTTATTCCCTACGTATCTCTCAGTTGGATTACTGCAACATACTCTGCATGGCTTAATATTTGAAAAGTACAGTATTTGGAAGCTACAAGGTGTGCAGAATGCAGCAGCATGCACAATTTGGGTGGTGGTGGTGCTCAGGTGGCAGATACAACCACTGATGTGTGAATTGCATTGTTTACCAGTTTGCTTCCGGGTCCAATTCAAGGTGGTTTGTTGAATCATTTTGCAAACATCTTTGTGCATGGTTGTGTTTGTAGATGTGTTTTAACTATCACGAGATGGATTTAGGTTTGGATTGATTTATGACAGTGGAAGTATTGTTCAATTCATAAATAATTAGCACAAGCATCAATTTGTTGGGTGTTTTGGGGGGTATTTTGTATAAAGAGCATGCAAATACACAAGGGGGCATTTTTAACTTGCAGAGTTACAATACATAAGGGACTATTTTTAACTTTGAGAGGCAGGCTTTTGTGCTGTTCCCTTTTTTATGCTGCAGGTTTCCCTGAGCTATTAAAATTACCTTTCTAATTAGGCCCTTGAGCCTCACTCAATATGCAACATGCTGCTAAATACATACAGAAATTACAGAATACAATGTAAACATCTTAGGGTAATAAGCTTTCTTCTGTAGTATTGAACTAACTTAGAATTTTTTTTAAAATGAAGAGCAATATAGTAGATGCAGTACCTATCTCTACCTGGGATAAGTAAGCAAGCATGTACAATGTTCCCTTGATTTTCACGGGGGATGCGTTCCGAGACCGCCCGCGAAAGTTGAATTTCCGCGAAGTAGAGATGCAGAAGTAAATACACCATTTTTGGCTATGGACAGTATCACAAGCCTTCCCTTAATACTTTAAACCCCTGAATTATCATTTCCCATTCCCTTAACAACCATTTACTCACCATTATTACTGGTACTCACCATTGAATAAGACACTTAGTGATCCTGATATTTATAAACATAATTATTTATTAACAATCATTATTTTTTTTTGTTATTTATTTGCAAAAATTATTAGTTTGGTTATGACATATGATGTCATTGGCTGGGAAAAACCGTAGTAGTGTTCCCTCAATTTTTGCGGGTTCAAACTTCGCGAAACATCTATACCACGGTTTTTCAAAAATATTAAATAAAAAATACTTTGCGGTTCTTTCCCCTATACCACGGTTTTTCCCACCCGATGACGTCATATGTCATTGCCAAACTTTCGTCTGCCTTTAAAAAACATTTTCTTAAATAAACTTTAATAAATAAACATGGTGAATAATAATCTAAATAGTTGCTAAGAGAATGGGAAATTGTAATTTATGGGTTTAAAGTGTTAAGGGAAGGCTTGTGATACCGTTCATAGCCAAAAATAGTGTATTTACTTCCGCATCTCTACTTCACGGAAATTCGACTTTCGCGGGCGGTCTTGGAACGCATCCCTTGTGAAAATCGAGGGAAAACACTGTATAGGAAAAAAACCGTGAAGTATTTTTTAATAAATATTTTTTGAAAAACCGTGGTATAGGCTATTCGCGAAGTTCGAACCCGCGAAAATCGAGGGAACACTGTATTGACCTGAATACTGAAAAGGAAACTCACCAGTTTAAATTGTGCTGTTTCCATTCCATACTTTCCTTCAAAAATTGGATTTCTAAGCACATTTCTTCTATTGGTCTTTTGCCTTACTGATGGAAATGAGTTATTACCACCATTGGGGGGCAGTGTAATGCTTAAGTTGGAATATAGAATAAAACAAGGATTTGGCTGTTCTTCTAATAGGTTCAGCTTGAACTCTCTGTATTTCTGGTTGCTTTTTGTATTTTTCTTCCTAGCAAATCACATAGTAATTTTCTAAAAAGTGTCAGTTTATTGGAAACAAGCCTAGGACTGCAGCCTGTGACAATTACAAGCTCCAATTATTGGTCTTTGTGTTGTGCACGCATAAGGAGCTGTTAGTTTTTTAATGCTGGGAGACATTAATGCACTGTTCAGTGTTATTAATGGTGTCCAAGTACCTTCAGCCATACAAAGTGAGTGGCATTTATCATCAGGGGTTCCCTTGACCTCTCTGTAAGTTCTCTTTGAAAAATCTTGAAAACAATGAGCTCAACTTCTGGCCATCCGTTCACTATAAGATATAATTGTTTGATATCGTCCATGATTTCTGCATGAAGCGGTCCAGCTCTCATTTTCCATTTTGAAACTTGAATTGGATCTTTTGGGTGCCTTAGTTTGCCAGCTCCCTCATTTCTCTTTCTGCCTAAAGTTCTTTTGGACCAGACGGAGTGACTAAAAGCAAGGGATTGTGAATTTAATCCAAGCTGCCTGAAGTTGTCTCTCCCTTAGGATAGCAAGTGGCGTATAGACTGAATGAGACAAATACTGCTGTCCTCGTGGGATATATTTTCTAACTTGGGTTTATCTCTGCTGTATCAGAGTACCCTTGTATGACATTGAAAGCACACAAACACACATTCAACTGCAATTGCCATATAGTTGCAATGATAAATGTTCTGTGCAGTTGCCTTCACAGAGAGTTTTGCAAGTGTTGTACCAACCTTAATTCACTTTCCATTTCTGCAATGTTTATTTTCTGCCAGGAAATATTAGTGACAGTTTTTGAGGAATTCCCCAAGGTGATTGGTTCAAACGCAGTCTAGGACTTATAGGGATGCTGAGCCTGTAGCCTTTCCAGAAACAACGGAATCTGCTAGACACTTTCAGCTTTCCCCCTATTCATCATGAAGTCTCTTACTCTAAATTATCCAAGTGGATCATGGACTATAACTATTCATGAGAAATCAGTGAATAGTTAGCCTTAACAGTTCAAGCTTGCAGGTAGGATCAAAGGGAGATAATCTGATATGGGTATACATTCTGCTCCTTATTATTCCATAAGTTAAAGACACAATGCTGGTCAGATGATCTGTAAACTGCCCTTGACCAAGCTGAAGACAATATTTTAGCCATCTTTGAATTAACCTTAACATTTTTACAACTATGCATGAAATGAAACATCTTGGATAAGATTCCCAAGAATATCATGTAAATATACTACTAAAACTCTCCTGTTTATAACCAGTGCAACACGTTTTGAATCAAGGTACCTCAAATGGACTAAGTTAAAGAATGTGTCCAAAAGTTGGCACCCGTTACTCCTATGTGATTGAAATGTCAGGCATCTTTGCACCAGCTTTATTTGCAAAGTTGGGGCTGTTGTATCATCACTGTGATTGGTTGCACTCATGGGATCAAGATTTCTGATTACACCTGCCAGGGTGTAAGGGAAAGGAAGATGAAATGTGTATCCCAACCCTCTTTCCTACTTCAATGTAATCCCTGTGCCAAATTGGCTGGTGGCAAGGCCTGACGGATGAGTGGCAATTGGCTACTTTGGAACTGAGGTTAAAATTTGAAATTTTTTAAAGGTGATGGGCAGCAAGAGAAGGATGTGGGAGCAATTTGGATACCTGCTGGTCAGGTCTGGTTGGTAGTTGACAGGTGACCACTTTTATTCCCTAGATAGAGGGGTCCCTTAGCAATATGGCAGGATGGGGAGCAGGGATAGTTTTACTCACAGTCCCATGATTTACCGTATTTTTCGGAGCCCCTAAAAGAGGCTGAAAATTTGGGTGTGTCTTATATTCCGAATGTAGCTTTTTTGAAGCTTCTCCCCCCCAGCCCTAACGAGATGCTAAAGTTCTTCCCAGCTGTTCCTAGCTCGGAGGCTTGTTTTCTTCTTTTTAAGTATTTTTTATTAATTTTCCACTTTTAAAAAAGAAAACACAATAGTAAGTATAGAAGAAAATTAAAGAAAATTAAATTAATAGTAGTATATACAGATATTAGCATTAAAGTGACTATATTTATAATTATATTAATTATACACCAGACTATAATTTGTCTCAAGTATATAAATTAGTACATGTTTTGTTAATGGAAAAAAACATGTACTAATTTATATACTTGAGACAAATTACAGTCTGGTGTATAAATAATATATGAATATAGTTACTTTAATGCAAATATAATGCTAATTTCTGTATATACTGCTTGCTACTCCCTCTGAAAAAGTTTTTTTCAGCCCTAACGAGGTGCTAACAATCTTCCTGGCTTGCAGGATTTTTTCATTGCTACTCCAAATAGGTTTTTTCCCAGCTCTTAGGTTTTGCAGGCTTGTTTTCATTGCTACTCCCTCTGAAGATTTTTTCCAGCCCTAACCAGAGGATAAAATAATGTGCTGAATGTGACCAGACTAAGAATTCTAGTGAGATGAATATCTAGTAGGTAGATTCCCCCGACCTCTATTTTCCTCCCCGAAAACTAAGGTGTGTCTTATAGTCCGATGCATCTTATACTCTGAAAAATAGTTCCCCCTCCAATCATCAGTGGTAGGCAATTCCACAGGTCAGCTAAAGGGGAGGAGGAAGAGGCTTCACTGGAGTTCTGCTGAGGGTCACCAGGGGTGGAGAAATGGGTGCCAGGTTACATTATATATAAAAGAAAAGAGGGAGAAGGTGGTGCAGAAATGTGAAAACTAAAACTAAAATGACACAGTGAGTCGGGTGTCTAGTATAAATTAAAAATCTTCTGAAAAGTATAAAAAAGATGAACAGTATTAACTTTTGGGACCCTTCATATGCAATGTGCCTATATAAAATTACAGTATATTATTTACAGCAGGTCAGTTTCTAAATTCTGTCTCAAAAGAAGAGAAATAATTCCACATTCTGTTTTATTGTTTTAATGGAACCAGTGTCACTGAATTTGGGGATGTTGATTCGCCAAGCATTTGCTCCGTTCTATCTCTCTTCCCTGGTTTTCAGTAAACTCCTCTCACTCAAAATATATGTCGGGTTTGACTTCTCTCATTAACCCATTGTGAGATAACCAGACTTACTGTGGAATTTATTTTTCCATAATGTATTTCATTTTAAAGTATAGATGCTGCATGCTACTGTTTATAGGCAAGAAGACCCGTGTGGTAGGATCATTTTTAACTTATCAAATCCAGTGTACCATTTCTGTTAATAGATGAGAGATGTAGCCAGGAAGTCCAGAAGGAGAACATGGACACAATTCAAAGTGTTGGTAATGACCTACAAAGCCCTGCATGGCGTCGGACCAGATTACTTACAGGACCACCTTCTGCCGCACGAATCCCAGTGGCCGATAAGGTCCCACAGAGTCGGCCTTCTCGAGGTCCCAACAACCAGACAATGTCATCTGGTGGGGCCTAGAGGAAGAGCCTTCTCTGTGGGGGCCCCGGCTCTCTGGAATCAGCTCCCACAGAGATTCGTACTGCCCCCATCCTCCTTGCCTTCCGCAAGAGTCATAAGACTCACCTATGTCGCCAGGCCTGGGGTAATTAGATCTTGCCCCGCTGGCCAATAAATGTGATGCATGGTGTGATAGGATTGTGTGATTGAGTAATATATAGGGTTTTTAGCTACTGGTAGTTTTTTTTAATGTACAGTATTAGATTTGTTTTGTACGCTTTGTTTCTATATTTATTCTGTGAGCTGCCCCTAGTTTTCGGAGAAGGGCGGCATACAAATCTAATAAACAAACAACAGCAACAACAACAACAACAATAATAATAATAATAAGTTAGTCAAATGAAATAACTTTTCACATGTTACTTACACATAACCTTAGAGCACACAAAATCTAGTTTTTTCTCCTCTTTGGGTACTACTGGAGAAGCGCCAGCCGAAGAGATTATTTGGAAAGGTACAAGAGCATCAAAGCCTGGGCTGGTACCAGAGGCCTGCCAGAATCTCAGCAGGCAGCCCCACTGCCACAGCTCTTCAGGAGATTAATCACAGGCATTACTTAATTTTAAGATGAGAATAGGGTGCAACCCTTTCCCCTAGAGAGCTGCTATTATCCTCTCTCCCTCTAATGGTTGCCTTGGTCCTCCCCTAGGTCCTAATGCTGCCTCCAAGAAATTAGCAGATCAAGAACAGGAGAGCTTCTTACTCTGCTTGGCTGCATTTCTGCCTCTTGTGACCCCTCAGCTCCACTTGGCTTTTCTTCTATAGAATTTGCAAGGAACAAAGCAAGTGGTATTTCAACTGTTATGCATAGAAACATAGAAGACCGACGGCAGAAAAAGACCTCATGGTCCATCTACTCTGCCCTTATACAATTTCCTGTATTTTATCTTAGGGTGGATATATGTTTATCCCAGGCATGTTTAAATTCAGTTACTGTGGATTTACCAACCACGTCTGCTGGAAGTTTGTTCCAAGGATCTACTACTCTTTCAGTAAAATAATATTTTCTCATGTAGCTTTTGATCTTTCCCCCAACTAACTTCAGAGTGTGTCCCCTTGTTCTTGTGTTCACTTTCCTATTAAAAACACTTCCCTCCTGAACCTTATTTAACCCTTTAATATATTTAAATGTTTCGATCATGTCCCTTTTCCTTCTGTCCTCCAGACTTTAGAGATTGAGTTCATTCAGTCTTTCCTGATACGTTTTATGCTTAAGACCTTCCACCATTCTTGTAGCCCGTCTTTGGACCCGTTCAATTTTGTCAATATCTTTTTGTAGGTGAGGTCTCCAGAACTGAACACAGTATTCCAAATGTGGTCTCATCAGCACTCTATATAGCGGGATCACAATCTCCCTCTTCCTGCTTGTTATACCTCTAGCTATGCAGTCAAGAATCCTACTTGCATTTAAAAAAAAAAAAATCATACTTGCTTTTCCTACCACCCAACCACACTGCCCACCCATTTTGAGACTGTCAGAAATCACTATCCCTAAATCCTTCTTTTCTGAAGTTTTTGCTAGCACAGAACTTCCAACTCAGATTGAGGATATCTTTTCCCCAAGCATGAGAAGCCTTAACTACTGAACCCACTTTTTGAACTAAAGGATTATCTCTCTCTCTCTCTCTGAGACAACATTTAGAAAAGGTGTAGGTAAGGCAATGTTTTTGTATTGGAACACATCTGGAAAATATGGGTGTTTTAAAAATAGCAGCAGCGTGGTCCACATTAACCATATAATCCTGATCTGGCAAATAGTTTCCCAGATGCTCTGTTGGTCCAAAAGGAGAACTGCATCTCTAACGATCCATCTATTCAATTACTGAAGTTCGCAGATGACACAACAGTGATCAGCCTCATTTGGGACAATGATGAATCTGCATACAGACGGGAGGTTGAAGAGCTAATCTTGTCTAGACCTGAACTCAAAACTGTAGAAATGGTGGTAGACTTTAGGGGAAACCCTCCCATACTTCCACTACTAGACAACACAATACTTGACAGTACATTATCAACAGTAGAAACCTTCAAATTTCTAGATTCCTCCAATATCGCAAGATCTAAAATGGACAACATCAAAAACATCATAAAAGCACAACAAATGTTCTTTCTGGGCCAGCTCAGGAAGCTCAAACTGCCCAAGCAGCTGCTGATACAGTTCAACAGAGGAATTATTGAGTCTGTCATCTCTATAACTGTCTGGTTTGGTTCTGACCCAACAAGACAGACACAGAATTCCGTGGATAATCAGAAAAAATAATTACTGTACTGCCAACCTGCCTTCCATTGAGGATCTACATATTGCACAAGTCAAAAAGAGGGCTGTGAAAATATTTACAGACCCCTCACATCCTGGACACAAACTGTTTCAACTCCTACCCACAAAATGATACTATGCAGCACTGCACACCAAAACAGTTAGATACAAGAACAGTTTTTTCCTGAATGCCATCATTCTGCTAAACAAATAATTCCCTCAGCACTGTCAAACACTATGTACTAAGTCTGCACTAGTATTAATCTTCTCATCATTCCCACCACCCATCTCCTCCCACAAATGACTGTATGACTGTAACTTTGTTGCTTGCATCATTACAATTTATATTGACTGGTTCCTAATATGATTTGATTGCTTATTTGTACCCGGACTGTCGTTAAGTGTTGTACTTTATGATTCTTGACAAACTTATCTTTTCTTTTGTGTACACTAAGAACATATGCACCAAGACAAATTCCTTGTGTATCCAATCACATTTGGCCAATAACAAATTCTATTCTAGTCTATGTAATATTATCAGGATCATGGATGTGTAGCAATACGTTTATTATTTTTGCTATGAATATTGAACTTGTCAGGGATTGGATAGATCTGCTCTAATACTCCTTTCAAGTCTTACATTCTGTATAGCATTGGCTTTGAAATGAGAAGTGCTCCCCTGAGATTTTGAAAGACAGCTTATTTTGAATGGGTAAAATGGAAATGATTTAATAGGATGTACCTTCTTTATGTTGGGGGGGAAAAGCTTCATAAACAGAGTAACAGAGAATCTGGATCCCCATATATTGGCTCTTCAATATTACAATAGTATTTATTATTTAGTTTGGGGGCCCCTGGAAAAATTACCTTGACAGGGAGGAAAGCAAATGCCATCGTAACCTTAACAAGGATTTGATTTATACTTCTGGGGCCTGGTTTCTTCACTGAGTTATACAACTGTGCAATTTTGATATGCTATCCTGTTATTCCCTCCCCCAATAACAAACTATTAAAGGAGAGTAGCCGTGGCTCAGGGTTGAAATGTGGGGTCCTCAGTATCCTTTGTGGTTGGCTGATTTCCTGCAGTCATTACCCAAAGTAGATAACATTTTCCTATGCTAGTACTAGCAGTAACACTGATGATGTCACATAGTTTGAGTAATGAAAAGTCTGCAAGAAGGCAACCAAGCTCAGAAAGCACCAAGGACTCCTCATTAAACTATTTCCCCTTTTTTATTGTAAAGAGTGGTCATGGATTGTAATAAAGATACTTGATGTGATTTGATTTGATACTCCTTTTTTCCTTCTCTATACTCGAGTCATAACTTTAATGTAACACATGGGAAGTGGGAAAAAATGACTTGTTACAGAATGCTATACCTGTTAAGGTCATCCTAAAGAGATTCCAATTTAGCCACCTCCTATAAGCCTGCTTTGGGGTGAATTGTCTTATATTTAACAGATTTGGAATCTCTAGCTAGGGAGGAAATGGTCCACAGAAAAAGTAGCTAATGATGGATTTTAAAAAAGGTCGCAGCAGGAAACCTGACTTGGTCTTCAGTCTAGGAACAAAAAGAAAGCAGTTGCAACATTGTTCTACAAATTACATGCCATTTTTCTTAGGCTTTCTTAGGTTTTCTTAGGCTCTGAATTCATTATCCAACCAACTGCATGGTTTCAAAAATTGTTGTACAGTACAGTGGTACTTCTACTTATGAACTTAATTTGTTCCATGACCAGGTACTTAAGTAGAAAAATTTGTAAGACTAATAATTTTTTCCCATAGGATTCAATGTAAAAACAAATAATGCATGCGATTGAGGAAACCACAGGGTGGGTGGAGGCCGTTTCCTCCCAGGAGATTCCTAGAGAGGCCCCACAGAGGCGTCTTCCCACCTTTTGCGGCTGTTTCCTCCCAGGAGATTCCCAGAGAGGCCCCACGGAAGCTTCTCCCTGCCTTTTCCAGTTACAGTTTTGGAGGCTCGGGTTTGTAAGTGGAAAATGGTTCTTGAGAAAAGATAAAAAAATCTTGAACACCCGGTTCTTATCTAGAAAAGTTTGTAACTAGAGGCGTTCATAGGTAGAGGTACCACTGTAATTAATAGTAAGAGTGACCTCTCTATGTAATGAGAACTGAGGTACAGGAAGAGGTAAGGTCAACCAACAATTAAGAACATAAGAAGGGCCATGCTGAATTAAGCCAAAGCCAATCGAGTCCAGCATTCTGTGTCACACAGTGGCCCCCCAATTGTCCATGGGGATCTTGAGCAGAAAGAAGGAAAAACCCTCCCTTTCCCTTGACCCCCAACAAATGATACCCAGAGGAATCCTGCCTGCCTCATCCAAAATAGAGGCAGCACTTGGACATCTGTTTCAATAACCACCAATACACTTGGCATCCATGAATCTGTCTAATCCTGCCCTGAAGCTATCCAGGCTGACAGCTGTCATGACCTCTTCTGGAAGTGAATTCCATAAACCAATGAACCAATTGAGACAGCAAATTGGGACTGCAATTGAGACTGCATTGAGCAAGTTGTTGGCTTGCTGGGTGTTTTATCACTTCCATAGTTCTGATAGTGTTGGAGAATGACTCTACTTTCTGCCATCCCTGAGCAGAAAGCATATGGCCAGCATAGTGAGAACCTGCACATTGTAGCACACAGCGGAAAAACCAGCATTATTCCCAGTTCTGCCAATTTGTCATGAACACATTGTGGCTATCAGGATTATATTCTGAACTCTGTTCCTCCTGGGGTGACTTCATTTTCATCTCTCATGAATGATGTTTAAAGGCCACAGGGACAATTTGCTCAAACCACAAACCACATATTAGAGCATACAAAACAATGGATTTTGATGGGACTTAATTCAGCAAAAGCTGTTATTGAGCCTACCGATTGTCACACAAATTGCATGCTAAACTGCTGAATTCCCATCTTGTGCTGCTACTGCAATGCATTAATCATAGATATGACATGGGGCTGCCAACTGTAAACACATGTTGGACTGCTGTTCTAGCGATAATCTTTTCTCTTAAGAACTTGTGATAGATGAGTTCGGTGCAGTGGTGTCATTCAATATTTATTACTACTTTGGGATCTCCAATATGGAGTACATGAGTCCAGGATGTCACAAATGCATATTTTTTTTATTCATTTGATTCATATCCTGCCCTTTTTCAAAGCCTAGTGACATGTGGACTGGCAGCAGGGAAAGGGGATGGTTTTGGTGGCTGTGCCTGCTGCTTGTGCAAATTTTATTTATTTATTTATTCAATTTTTATGCCGCCCTTCTCCTTAGACTCAGGGCGGCTTACAACATGTTAGCAATAGCACTTTTAAAAAAGCAGAGCCAGCATATTGCCCCCACAATCCGGGTCCTCATTTTCCCCACCTCGGAAGAATGGAAGGCTGAGTCAACCTTGAACCGGTGATGAGATTTGAACCATTGACCTACAGATCTACAGTCAGCTTCAGTGGCTTGCAGTACAGCACTCTACCTGCTGTGCCACCCCGGCTCTTTGATGGAGCTTTGATGATCACACACTCACCTGCTGCTTGTACAGCCTGCTTCCCAATGGGCAATGGTCTGATATCGGGCCATAGACTGGGGATTGGGGACCCCTGTAGCAGCAGATATCAGATGCATGTTTCTCAGTTTTAGGAAAACCTATACAGCTGGCATCACTGGATGGGGCACTTGAAGTGTTGAAATTACTTCTGTAGCTAATTAGTTCTCTCGGGGATGGACTCTCACTGCTCTTCTGGAGCATCAATCAAGTCTTATTGCTGGTGGAGCCATGTAGGATAGCAGATTGCAGTGTTCTATTTCTATTCTTCCTCCACCTCCTAACGTCTGTCTGTCTGTCTTTCTTTTTCTTTCTTTCTCTCTCTTTTTAATTTGACTTCTATGCAACCCAATCCCATGGGACTTCTACTTGGGGCTGCCCTTGAAGACTATCCAGAGTATGCATCTGGTCTGAATGCAGTGGTGTGTCCGGTTTTGAGTGCCCTGCAATCAGTGAAGGGCTACCAAAATTTTTACTACCACACTGTGGGCGTGGCTTATGCGTTTTCTTTCAACATCTTTCAATGCAAATTGGGTGCTCTGGGGTTTTTGCTACCCCACTGAATTCCCCCCCACCCCCAGTCCGGTCAGTATTTATTTGTTTATTTATTTATTCAATTTTTTTATGCCGTCCTTCTCCTTAGACTCAGGGTGGCTTATAACATGTTAGCAATAGCACTTTTTAACAGAGCCAGCCTATTGCCCCCACAATCCGGGTCCTCATTTTACCCACCTCAGAAGGATGGAAGGTTGAGTCAACCTTGAGCCGGTGGTGAGATTTGAACCGCTGACCTACAGATCTACAGTCAGCTTCAATGGCCTGCAGTAAGCACTCTACCTGCTGCGCCACCCAGTAGCCCACTCCTGCCTGCAGCTGACCCAAAATGCAGTGCGAGCTGTACCGGTTTACGGTTGCTTCAAGATGCTAGTTATTACCTGTAAAACCCTACATGCTGCAGACCCAGTTTACTTGCAGGGCCACCTCTCCCTGAGGGTATTGACCTGTTTTAACAGGTTAGATAGGGTCAGTATGTTCCAGTCCCCCTTTTTAAATGATAGCAATAGCAACAGTACTTAAGACTTATATATACCGCTTTACAGACCTCTCTAGGCAGTTTACTGATGATGGTATCTCAAGTGCAAACCTTTTCTGTGGTTGCCCCAACCTTTTAGAAAAGCGTTCCACTTGAGATCCAAGGGATCCCTTCATTTTTGTCCTTCTGGAGGGCTGTGAAAATCTGGCTCTTCTCCCAGGCATTGGGCTAGGATGGTGTTTGAGCGATAGTGATTAGTCTGCTGCTTGGAGGGGAGGGAGGGAGATTTGTTTTTAACGATCCTTGGAACAAACTTCCAGCAGACGTGGTTGGTAAATCCACAGTAACCGAATTTAAACATGCCTGGGATAAACATATATCCATTGTAAGATAAAATACAGGAAATAGTAAAAGGGCAGACTAGATGGACCATGGGGTCTTTTTCTGCCGTCAGTCTTCTATGTTTCTATGTTTCTATGTTTCTAATGAATTGTTGTGAACTACCGTGTTTCCCCAAAGACCCTGTCTTATATTTTTTTTGAACCCTAAAATAAGCACTTGGCCTTATTGCCATGCACTCCAAAGCCCAATTGGGCTTATCATCAGGGGATGTCTTATTTTGGGGGAAACAGGGTAGAATATTAGACAGGAAGCCAGGCAGCCATGTAAGTCTTGTAAATGAATAAATGAGCAAATAAGCCCCACAATCAAAGCCCTGCCCTTTCTTATATGCAACACAGGGCATTGATTGCATTGTTTCATTCAGTTTTATTGGCTTTATAGGTCGCCTAACTCCTGACGGACTATGGTGGGGCGTATGCATACAGCTATTTTGACTCTCCGGGCTATTGTCACTGTACTTCAGCATAGAAAAGACTTGGGAAGATGGGGGGAAATAATCCCTTTTTATGACCCAGTTGAGGATGCTGTCCGTGTTCTACTCAAGAAAGATAGAGGAGGGGACTCAACTCCCACTGGAAGCCTTTCAAGTTTTTAGGATCCTTAAATTTCTTTCTGCCAGAATGCCATTTTTAGTTTTGCTTTGTCTTTTGTTCCTGCTACACTTCGCTATGAAGGAAGAAGAAGGAAATGTCCCAGTTAGAGAGGTGCACATTTCAAAAAGGCTTCGGAGTGTTGAAATAGTCGCCTCTGTATGTCTGGACTTTGGGAAAAGGTGTTGTGTTTGTTTAAATGGTTACCTTTTTTTGGTTCCCCTTCTGTCCTAGGTCAAACCCCTCTCGCCTGTGATTACAGTATTTCAGTTCAATTTGCTGTCCTCACTTTCTTGTTTTTCCCAAACTCTTTTCTTTCTTACTGCAAACATGTGATGGCGCGTTATGTGCCCACTTGTTCAGAATGTTTTTATTGCTAGGAAAAGAACCCTTTTCTTTGCATAGCTACTTTGGTGTTGAACCAGAAAGGCAATGTGTATTTTGTGGGTTTGCTCTTGATTAAAAACTGTTTCTCTTAACCTTTACATGGAGTTTTAATTATTAACATGCAGGTGGCTTTAAAACCTGAGCATCCACAACAGCACTTTCATGCCACTCAAGCATAGAAAGACATTTTCAAGCCCCACCCCAGCCTCCCCTCCCTAGGGGGCGGGGGGGCTGGGGGGGGGAAGAAGAAGAGAAAAGGCAAAATCAGTGATTAATGTGACTTAATTAATGATGGCAATTATTTGATTGGTTAAAGAAGGAGTAGAAGCTTTTAGAAGAGTAGCACAGGGCTTACCTTTGAAGTACACACAGCTCTAAACTCAATTCTGTACCTGTTCAGAAAAACAGCCTCCCTCTTCTTCTAGCTCTGTGGTCAGGGGCATCGCTGGGTCCTCAGGGGCATCGCTGGGTCCATTCGCTGTGTGTTGTGAAGTGGTCCTTGTGTCGACAGTGTCCAGAATCTCTTCTGGTTGGATCTCAGAGACAGCTGACACAGGGCAATGTACAAACTTCTTTATTTTATTATTTTTCTTCAAAGACTAGGTAGAGCAGAATGGTCACCATAGGGTGGATGGATGGAGCCCTTCAAGTCTTCCCTGCCCCTTTCGCCTGCATCTTCCACCCCACACAGACCGGGAAAGGAGCATAACCAGCCCCCTGCCAGCGCCCAGGTTAAACAAAACAGGTTAAAATCAGATATCACATAACCCTTTGGCTCAGATTCAGCTACACAGTTTGCCTGTTAGCCTCCCCCCCCACACACGGCAGCAATAACCTGAAGGGCCTGCAAGGAGCTGCGTTTGCACTGGATTGTCCATATGTATAACTCATTTGACCCATCATTCTGGCAGATGCCCTTGGTGGTTGCAGGTGGGACGAGGACTAGCCAATTAAACACAATGATTCTAGAAAGCAGATGGTACGAGCAAGGCAGGATGGTTCATACAACCCCTTGGCTTAGCGCATGGGCAATAGATAGATTAGTGAGAGGAAAGTAGAGAAGAGCAACTCCATGCATACAACAAACTAGCTCTTGGGCACTAGCCAAGGAGGGGACAGGATGCATTGGAAGGCTGGAGTCAATTACTCTGTGACAATAGTGAGTTCCCAAAGGATGTCCAATTCTGGAAGCCATTTGAATAAAAATAGCCCATATTTTAACTGAATCTTGGAAAATAGATTCAGACATTTCCCTTGGTTTCATGGCAAGACATACTTGTTCCTCAAGGCCTGTACAGCACATGGACAGATACACCCATTGGTTTTTCTTGTGCTCTCACACATCCATGCCCTTGGAGAAAAATGCAAGAAACATTCAACATGCCTTCTTACTATGTTGCACCACTCGCTCTTTCACCCATGAATGCTTTACAAATGATCACTCTCTAACATAAAAACATTCATTCATAGCAAGTATAAAGCAAATGCATCAGGGTGTGTGATGCAAGTGTACTTCCCATTGTAGGCAAGTCTTCTGTGCAAGTTCTTTGACCATGAAAAGTGGTAGAACCACAAGGAGTGTAATCCTTAGCCCCAGTCAAATTGGTCAATCTGCGCAAAGTGGATCCATGACCTAGAATATGCCTTCTGAACACATACATGCCATATTGCTTGTATGCCCCAAAGGGCTTTCAATACAATGACATTGCTTTTATCATTTTGTAATGATATGTAATTTTATGTATGGAATGTTTGAGTGTATGCTTTTATATAAGGGCTTTTTAAGGTTCTTTAATGTAAAATTGTTATTTTAGATTTTAATATTAGATTTGTTATTGTATATTGTTTTTGTCACTGTTGTGAGCCGCCCCGAGTGTGCGGAGAGGGGCGGCATACAAATCTAATAAATAATATTAATAATAATAATAATAATAATAATAATAATAATAATAATAATAATAATAATAATTTTGGCAAAAGCAGCTGGAACCCAAAGATACCCATCAGTCTGGGGATCTAGAAGGATATCTTAACTTTTATATGTGGGATAAAGTAGAATTCTTCTCATCTATGATGAGATTCAACTTGAAAATTCAAGGAAACACAATTGAAGGACATCAAGTTGAAAAAGCTGGTTGAGGAAGATTGATCAAAAGCCATCACTGAACTTGTTTTGCCTTTCATCGCTTGTTCTTTTCTTTCCATTTTTTCTCTCACTCACTCAAGTATGTCACATACATACATACATACATACATACATACATACATACATACATACATACATCACATATACTCTGCATTCAACTCGGAAGCTGATCCAGCTCCGTTAAGTAAGATTTGAAGCAGAATATTAGGGTTTTCTTCTGGCTGCCTCAATGACCTGGAAACTGCGACCCGCAGCTCCTCCCATTGACATTATAATTTCAAAGGTCTGAGGTCAAAGATCACAGGGAATCAAAATGGTTCTTCCCCAGCAGGGAACAGGATACTGAAATGTGGAGGAGCTGCAGCGTAAAAATATATCCTGTGGTTCAGGCTACGGCTCCTATCCTAGTAGCAGAGGAAGAGGCTTAGATTTCTGATTTATATATATTTTTTGTGTGAATTGAGGCTAGGTTAGCCTATTGACATTCACACATATTGAAGTAAGGTTTCATTTTGCCTAATTTCTGTGGGCATTGCTATTTCATGTCCCTCCAGTATTCTAAGACAAGATGTTTTTGGGGTGGGTTTTTTGCCTTTTGTTCTTGTCCAGAATGCAGTTCTCAGGTTGGTGGGGTCCAGAGATTTACTGGTACTTATTTCGCTCTGCTTAAAGACTAAACAATGGGTACAGTGGTAATTTTGTCAACTGAGAGCAACAGCGTCACCACAGTGTGGGACGCTGGCTTCAGCATCAGCCCTTTGCCCCATGTGAAAAGTAGATTTATTGCAATTTTCAACATTCATCCAGGAGGATTATGTAGACCACTGTTTCCCAACCTTGGCCACTTGAAGATACCTGGACTTCAATTCCCAGAATTCCCCAGCCAGCATTTGCTGGCTGGGGAATTCTGGGAGTTGAAGTCCAAATATCTTCAAGTGGCCAAGGTTGGGAAACACTGATGTAGACGATACACCGCTTGTATTCCCCTGGCAAAGTTCTGCCTTTTTTTTTTGGCACAGAGTTTACTTGCCCAGCAACCAGCATGCAGGACTCACAATCACATTCTTTTGTGCTATGGGATGACTGCAGACAAGCTCATGTTAAAAATTGACAAAACGGGTGTTAATGGGCTGTCCCCTTACCACCTCCAACCTGGTCCCCTTTTCGTTTTGCCCGAGGACCTTTTCTTCCCAGCTCCATGGGGCTCTATGATGACCATTGAATGAGTGACTAGCAGAGACAATTAGACAGATAACAAGTGTTGGGGTGTTTTACCCTGTTACAGAGATACCTATGCAAAACATGTTGGGCGGCCAGAGACAAAGACAAGCAGGCAAGGGGGTAAGGGGTGGTCCCTGACCCCAGGACGCTCCTTTATATAGCATGACAGAGCGCAGCCTGCAGAGTTTTTAGCGTTGATAGTATTGCAGTCTAACTGATATGGCTTTAACTATTAAGGAAGAAAGGAAGGATAGAAAGGAAAAAAAAAACGGTGGATTTTTGAATGCAGGGAGATAACTCCCAAATTCAAACTTGACCCCATCCCGAAACAAAAGTAGAAGGGACAGAGTACCAGGAAAATTTACCAAATAATCCAGGCCTTCCTTCTTCCCAAATAAACACAAGAATGAAAACTACAAAACTTCCCCATAGAAGGATGGACGTTTGATTTTTGTTTTCAAGGACTGTTGGTTTCTGGGGAGAGGGCACCGGGCCAAATCAGCAGTGAGGCTTCCTCCTTGTCTCATAGTCACCCCTTTCTGTGTAATGTTGTGGCTTTGAAGAAACAATGGGGAGAATCGGCCATGGAGTGAATGCAACAACCGTGCAGTGGAGGGGAACTACTGCCGTATGCTGGTGGGTGGGTTGGGTGCCCACCATACTCCCAGGCCACATCGGGCAGCAGATATTGAAAAGTGGGAAGATTTTCTCATAAACTACGAAGGATGAACCCTTTGGAATCAGCATCTGGGTATGCATGGTTGCAATCTTTCTAGACGCTTCAGTGAAAAAGGAAAAGGAAACAATTTGTACCTTGGATGCAAGAACAGTTGTGCTAATATTTGTGTGGGCCATTGTGTTTCCATTGGAAAAGAGATTATCAGCATCCCAGGATCAAGATATGATGGGGACGAGCTTACTGCCTTTAACGCAGACCCTTTGGTCTAGTAGACAAGTGTTTCCCAACCTTGGCAACTTGAAGATATTTGGACTTCAACTCCCAGAATTCCCCAGCCAGCGAATGCTGGCTGGGGAATTCTGGGAGTTGAAGTCCAAATATCTTCAAGTTGCCAAGGTTGGGAAACACTGTAGTAGACGACCAAAACTCCCTGGCTTGAGAGGCTGTGCTGCTCTCTCTATAAGTATTAATGCAGGGCATTCCTACAACTTCCTAAAGAAAGCAAGCATCCTTGGGGCGAATGCACGAACGCATCCCATTCCTTCAAGTGTCCTCATTTTGGTCAGTAAACCGATCTCCACATTCATTGCTTTTCTGCATCATGGGAAGGAGTGTGTGATTTCATGCTTTGATTTTCTTTTTACTCTGTAAAAGTCTACCAATGTGTCAGCTAGAAAACTTTTTTTTTGGAATAAAATACTACTACTAGATGAAGGAAGAGGGGGGGGGATCACATCTCTCTCAGGGCCCCCTAAGCAGCCCAGGTATTCCCCCCCCCTACTAGTAACTCACAATTCTTTACAATGGGCCTCCATGCTAGGCTTGTGGTAGGAATGTGATTCTTTTCAGGAATAAATCCTTCCTTCCCCAGCGTATGATAAGACTATTGCCTACAGCCCTGAAGCGAGGATTGGGATAGTGTGTGTGTGTGTGTATCTAACTCCTAACTAGTTAGAGATGGAATGTGCAGGGGCTACCTTGGCCCCCATGAATTAGGCAGGAACAGCAGAACAGAGATCAACAGGCCACAAATCTCTGTTTGGCAGTCATTACAGGGTTAAGGAATATGGGGGAAGGAGGCAGGCTCAGAGGATTGTGCAGGGGCCTGGCCTCTCTCTGGTGCCGCCTCCTCCTCCAAGACCCCGTGAGGTTGTGTCATTGAATTTGGTCCCAGTTCCCATTTGTTTTTGCTTTGCTTTGAGTTTCTAGTCCGCTGGCCCTTTGGCACCACAGAACGCCACTCCAGCTCTGCGTTGGGAGGGGGGAGGGGAAGGAGGTAAAACTCCTGGCAGTGCCCGGCCTGTGGCTCCAAGGAATCCAGCAGCCTAGAGTGATGATAGCAAGGAGGCAGGGTAGGGAGTACGTCCCGTGCCTGACGTGCTTCCCTTGGGGACCGAGAAGCCGGCCTGGGAAAGGCCTGTGGCACAAAGATGTGTGAAGTCTCCCCTTGAAACAAAAACTGGAAAGGAAAAATGCCCCATGAAACCCCCAAAAGAAAGTCCCTTCACCACCCAAAGTCCTCAACCGGGTGTTGCATCGACAACACCAGGAAACTCTGGGTGGGATTTGGGCTGGTATGGCGGCTACTTCTTGAACATGTCTTGCAGTGGACCCGGCAGATACTTGAGCACCGTATCCAGAATGCTCTCCTCATCCTCATCTTCGTCATCTCCACAGCCGGCTGGGATGGCTTTCTTGGGTCGCGTCAGGCTCCCCTCGCAGGGCTGTTCCAGGGCCGCCTTCTCCTCTGCTTCTTTCTCCTCTTTCTTCTTCAGGCCATACTATGTCGGGGGACAAGACACACAAGACTGCTCAGAGAAAGGCAGGAGAAGGTAGATCTTGACTTGCAACACCACTGGGCCTTGGGTCACAGGTGTCCTAAATTAAGGTTGCATTAGCTTAATCACTGAGGCTTCTGGAGATTAACCAGCTGCTCCAGTAAATGACATCAGCTGCTTCCATAGTGATAAAAGTCTGTTCTGAACACGAACGCTGTACAGGAAAGAACTTTACATTTTATGGATAATTGTGAGGCAAAAACTGCACCTTCTGTTGCCTTTGTATATATTTCCCTTACTGCCTAAGCCAGTGTTTCCCAACCTTGGCAATTTGAAGATATCTGGACTTCAACTCCCAGAATTCCCCAGCCAGCATTCGCTGGCTGGGGAATTCTGGGAGTTGAAGTCCAAATATCTTCAAGTTGCCAAGGTTGGGAAACACTGGTCTATGCTAAGACAGCATCTAGACGGTACAGCAAGTATTGGAACACCACATGGACCCTGAATGAAATCCGAGGCAACACTAACCCCTTACCTTTCACGTGAATGGAAAACCTGGAAAAATATTTTATGATTTTGCATTCATTTAGAAAAGTAACTTCCTTGCCGACTCAGTGAAGGATGTTTTACAATAACCATAGCTAGCATTCCAAATGACTATGCTTGATATAGGGAACGAGAGTTGTCGTTTGACATGGCTTTAAGACCCCATGTTGGAAAGTGGATTAAATAGTGTTAAGTTCTACCCTGGATATCTGGCTAAAGCATTTGAGGGTACTCATACTGGAAAAAAATAGGAATCTGGCTAGATGAAATCCTCAACATAGAGATAGATAAAACTCCAGAATGTTTCCTCTTGGGTATTATAAGACAAAAGTTGAAAAAAAAAATCAAATCTACCTAGTTATACATATTACTACAGCAGCCAGACTAGCATTCGCACAATGGTGGAAAAATGATGACATGTCACATGATGGACTAATATTAGAAAAGATTAGAAGCTGCGCAGAAATGACCAAACTAACTATGGAACTTAGAAATAACGAAGATTCTGTCTTTTATAACTGCTGGGACTCTTTCTACCGCTGGATAGAAAAAGGAAAAAAAAAGAGAGAAGAAAATCTGATTAATTAACAATTGTGACTGTATGTATACAAAAATAACAGTCTGGTGTTTATTCTATTTTAGTAAAAGAATGAAATATGATATTTACGAAAACCAAACCTATCTACTTATAATTTTTCTGCTATTTCATACTCAACTTTATCTCTTATTTATATACAATGTAATTATTTAACTATACTATATCAGGATATTGAGAATATTCATAGCACAACTTATTATCATAGATCTGCTGTTCACCCGCCCAACCTTTTAAATGTATTTTCCGTTGTTATTGTATATTGTATATTGTCTATTGATGTTTATATGTTGTTATGTCTTTGTATATAGTCTTGTAAATAAAAAATATTATTTTAAAAAAAAAGAATTTGAGGGTGCTATGTGCCCGCATAACATTTTCCTCTCCTCTCGTGACATAGTAAAGAAGTCTAAGAACATACAGAACCTAAAGCAAATGCGAAATATAATGTGCTCCTTTGCTTAACCTGCAGTCTTCACTTCTCATCAGCCCCAATAAAAACATATCATGGGCTGGCCCCTGGTAGCCACAAACACCCTATCTATATCTATATAGCCACAAATGCCCTATTTGTAGCCACTCAGAGTCCGTTTGGAATGAGCGGCATATAAATTACAATAAATAAAATAATTAATAAATCTGGAGAAAGATCTTGGGAATTGCAGATAAGGACACATTACTTTAATATTACCATTTCTAGGGTGAATAATAAGAGCAGACCTACAGCAGCCCTGTTAATAATCTGAGGATGCCTATAGGCAAAAGTGGGGCTGTGATTGGCAGAGGCAATGACTCAGGAGAGAAAGCCTGCCCTGTTCATTAGCAAACATGTTTTTTGTGGAATTGATACTAATTTTGCATGCAATGATCTTTATACACGTAGTCCTTGACTTACCAACAGCATTTAGTGACCATTCAAAGTTGTATGTGTATGTGTATATATATATATATATATATGCTCAAAAAAATAAAGGGAACACTTAAACAACACAATATAACTCCAAGTAAATGAAACTTCTGTGAAATCAAACTGTCCACTTAGGAAGCAACACTGATTGACAATCAATTTCACGTGCTGTTGTGCAAATGGAATAGTTGTGCAAATGAAATATTAAATGAGAGTATTTCATTCATTCAGATCTAGGATGTGTTATTGGAGTGTTCCCTTTATTTTTTGAGCTTTTTTGAAAATTAAGGGAGACTAGGATAGATCTATTTTGGCCTTGTTCTGGCCTCATCAGCTAGCCACATGCTCTCACTGGGATATATATATACGACAGTGCTCTCATGTTCAAATTTTCAGTAGGAATAAGAAAAAGAGAAGAACTTTCCAGGAGGATGTGCCTCTAAGAAGCTTATTAACGAAAAATGAAGACAATTTCCCTTCCATTTAGTTCTCTGTTCAACACTTGGTATGCTACTGAATTTTCTTTCAGCAAAATTAATTCTTCCAAAGAAACTTATTCTCAATCTTATTAGGCATTCCCCCATTCTTACTCCTTCCAATTTAGCTGATGCTTTGCATTTATAGCAATTTTTATGTGTACAGTATTTCTGGTCTATCCCTTCTTGGTGCACCTGTTACACATAATGTTTTCAATTCACATTTCTATAATTGCTTCCCACCACTGAGATAATTTCCCTTTAATTCTTTTTGGTATCATCTATGACATCCAACACTTGTTTTGCAAGCTGGATTGCACTGGAAGAGCTCAACAGAAACACTTCAAACATCTCAGCATTCAAGTAATCGTATCAGTGCTGGTTCTCTCTTGCTGCCACAGAATGAAGAACTGACCTAAAAAGGTGTTAGGGAAATGAATGAATAAGCAACCTTGTCATGAACTGGAGCCTGTCTTCATTGAGCTCACTGTCTGTAAAGAAGGGCCAGGCATTAATAGTAAAAAAAAGATACGCAGATACACAGAAAGCTAGGCAAAGAACACTGGCTCAAATTCTGCATAATTATTTAAAGGGAGAGCAGTGCCTGCTTGTGCCTAGCTGTCACTCTCTTATTTTAATTTTTTTTTAAAGGCAGATGACAGACACTGAAATTTAGTTATTTCCAGCGACCTATATTCTCCTTTTTAGAAGACAAATAAGCCAGGAGGAGAGGAATGACGGAGTGAAAGAAAATAGCAAAGGAGGATGCCAAAGAACACTCTATTAGCACCCAGATTCAGCGCAGGATACGATGGCTCACGCCTGGCCCGAAGGCAATTCATTTATTTGTTAAATTTATATGCCCCTTGAGACCACACTCCAAATCTCTATGAATGATTCTCCTCTTGCTGCAGTCAAATAGAGAAATAGGCATCAGAGGACAATCATTCATGAACAAGTGCATATAATCCCTGGGGAGAGCCAGCCTGGAAGCTGGGATAGATCATATCATTCTGCTGAACAGATTAGCACTTCTCCAGAGGTGGGCTCTTAGATCCAGAAAAGGAAAACTCCAAACAAAAGGGTAAAAAAAAAATGTAAAGAGGAACAGTGGATGGGCTATGCAGCTGAACGAATGACTGTTGCTAATAGCAAAAAGCGGCCTTTCCCTTAACATCAAGCAGCTAAACATTGACCAGTTTTAGTACATTGAAGGATTATCAGCAGCAGCAACAGCAACAAAAGTTCACATCAAAGGAGCAAAGGAGATGGTAATCTTAACGGCCTGGCAGAGGCCACTTCACCTCTAGTTGCTGGACTCCAATAGAAGCTGTTTAAATAATTATAGCTGGCCCTGGAATAAGAGCTACAGAGAAGAGGCTGTTCTTTGCAGAACGAAAAAGAAGGAATAATGTTTAGAAGGTGAATGAGCACAATCATGTTGCGTGCAGGTGGGTTTCTCTTTCATTCGTCTGGAACAGCTGCAGTGAGGAACAAGCAATGCTGGGATGTTCCAGTGGGGATACAAGTAGATTCAAGAGCTCATGGTAAGGGCCCTTGTTGCTTTAATTCAGTGAAGAGGGACAAAACTGGGAGCCTTTGTTCTCCATGTGCAGGCTTATCCTGCTGGCATAATGCTGTCAATCAAGCGGGGACAACAGGATTCGATCCCTTACCAGGGAGCAGATGGTTTCATGGCTGTACACTGCTTCCCTTCCCATTCTCTGGACGCTACCCTGTTTCCAGGTGTCAGAAGCCCTTTCTGACACCTGAGCTCATCTTTCAGGAATTCGGTTGTTCCATGCGTTTCCCAAAGCACAGGGCAGGGAATTGGGCGTAGTTGGCTGCACCCCCATGGACCTCTAGTTGAGAATGGAAATACTGGACTAAAATGGGTGCTGGCCTGATCCAGCAGGGCTACTTTTATATTCTTACCTTCAGGTGCTGGCTGCCCAGGTGTCATCTTTGCCCAATCTTCATTGTTCCCTTTTGGGGAAGCCACATTTCAAGTGCAATAGAGACCTGAGGTTGCAGCCCTTCAGTGGGAAGGCAGATGGGGGGAGGGGCAGGGTTCCAGGGAGAGACCAAGGGGTTCAAGGAAGGAGAGGGGCCTGGCTTGGGTCTCTAAGGGCTACATGGAGCAACTGGGAAGGGTTTAATCCCATGGACTGGAAGATCTCCATTCCTGTTGTAGATGCTGGATCTGTAAGGGATATTATCTATTGAGTTTTGCAATATTCCCACCTCCTGTAATTTCTCTAGCCCAGGAGTAGGCAAAGTTGGCTCTTCTATGACATGTGGACTTCAACTCCCAGGATTCCTCAGCTAGCATGATTGGGTCAGGAATTCTGGGAGTTGAAGTCCACAAGTCACAGAAGAGCCAACTTTGCCTATCCCAGCTCCAGCCCATACTAGTCAGAAAGCCCTGTGCCTATGGGAAGGTTACATTAGATATGGCGTAGTTACATGACAATATTTCTGGCTTTCTTTCTCCTTTTATTAAAAAGCTGATGCATGAAGGAGTTGGCATGGCCATCCAAATGTCAAGCCTTAGGGTAGAATTACTGCACCTTCAGACATCATTAAACTACAACCGCCAGTAGCTGATGCAGGGCCAATAATAAGGAATGGTGGCCTCTATAACAAGGCAGGAAGAAGTCAAAATGATGACCCTGATTATGAAACTATCATGAAAACAGCATGTAATGACATCATGATGTCGGAGGTATATTCCCCTCAATTATTGCTCCTTCACCAACAACCAATAGGAGAGATTATAGTTTAACAACAACTGCTTAAAAGTTACAAATTTTTCTGGGTAATCAATGCATTTTTCAAATAATTCAGGTTAGATTGAGTGGCTTCTCAAAACTGGAGTTTTTGTACTTTAAGAAAAGAAGCCATGTGTTGGCCATCATGATCAAGAATAATCTGTCGTCAGACTTGGGAGAACCGAGACATCTATCTATTGCTTTTTTTTTTTCCTTTTTAGACTTTTTAATGTAAAACTGTTATTTTAGATTTTAAGTATTAGATTTGTTACCATGTATTGTTTTTTATCACTGTTGTGAGCCGCCCCGAGTCTATGGAGAGGGGCGGCATACAAATCTAATAAATAATAATAATAATAATAATAATAATAATAATAATAATAATAATAATAAAATAAATCACTTCTCCAGTTTCCTAAAGCTCAGTCTCCCTACTCTCTATTCTTTTCTTACCATTTCTTCCAAACCACTCCCTCAAGAGCTTAGTGACACAGAGATTACCGCATTTTTCAGACTATAAGACACACATTAGCTTTAATGAAGAAAACAAGAAAAAAAAATTCTGCCTCTGCCTCTCCTACCCATTCGTTGTTCCCTGTTTGCTGTGGCCCATTCGCTGCCAAGGCCCATTCACTATTGTCGCTCATTCACCACCACCGCCACCGCCATGGCCCATTCACAAATGATTGCTGTGAATGCGGCAGCAATAGATGGTGATAGGTAGCAGTGGCAGCGATAGGCAGTGATAGGTGGTGGTGGCGGCAATCTTCGCCGCCTAGAAGAGTTGATTGGTGCTGCATAAACCCACTCCCTCTTGCTGCCCTAATATTCACTCTATAAGACGCACAGACTTTTGGGGGAGGGTGCGTCTTATAGTCCAAACAATACCCGGCAGGAAGGTGACCCACCTTGTCACGGATTTGCTGCCGAACCTTTTCCCGTTCTGCCTCCATGCGGGCATGCTTTGCCTTGCGCTCTTCCTCTTGCTGGCGTAAGGCTTCTTGTCGTTCTTCTTCTTTTTTCTGGGCATCGGGGTCTTTTTCCTCTTCTCCTCCCAACATTTTACCCATGTCCTTCGTGGCCCCTGCACATGACATGGTTGAAGAAAACATAGTAAGAGGGACTCCTGTGGGAATATCCCGTTTCTTTTCAGCATTTCATTCATAATGAGCCGAGGTGGCGCAGTGGGTAGAGTGCAGTACTGCAGGCCACTGAAGCTGACTGTAGATCTGTAGGTCAGCGGTTGAAATCTCATCAGCGACTCAAGGTTGACTCAGCCTTCCATCCTTCCTAGGTGGGTAAAATGAGGACCTGTATTATGGGGGCAATATGCTGACTCTGTTAAAAATGGTATTGATAACATGTTATAAGCTGCCCAGAGTCTAAGGAGAAGGGTGGCATAAAGCAAGGAAGCAAGGAAGCAAGGAAGCAAGGAAGCAAGGAAGCAAGGAAGCAAGGAAGCAAGGAAGCAAGGAAGCAAGCAAGCAAGCAAGCAAGCAAGCAAGCAAGCAAGCAAGCAAGCAAGCAAGCAAGCAAGCAAGCAAGCAAGCAAGCAAGCAAGCAAGCAAGCAAGCAAGCAAGCAAGCAAGCAAGCAAGCAAGCAAGCCATCAACAAACCAACCAACCAACCAACCAATCAACCAATCAAACCATCAAACAAACAAACAACAAACAAATTTCCCAGCAGGCTGGTATTATTCACTTCTACTATTAAGGAGAAAAATAAGGACAGGGTGGATTGAAGTTTCTTCAGTCAGGCAAAATGACTGTAAGCTTCTCCATCAGCCTTATAAAAAACCCCACCCTATTGTAATGTCTACCAGGACCAGTGACTTATACTTTCTTTTCTAGATGGAAACCTAGATGGGTGTTTTAGGCCTGAAAGAGGGTGATTTTGGGCCAGTCACTCTCTCTTAGCTGAACACTCCTCACATGTTGTTGTATTAGATATGCACACAGCCTTCAGTTATTTATAATAATAAAGGCAGGATAAAAGCAAGCAAACAAGTCTCTCTCCAAGGCAGAATCTCAGAACCAATATATCTCCTTCCTGATTGTGAGAAGCCAGTAGGTGAGACAATTAGCAAATTTCCTTGGTGGATCTCTAGGGGGAGCTCAGATGTCACTAGACATATGAATAAGAACACTATTTTTTAAAAGGGCCTTTCTCTCTCTCTCTTTCTCTCTTAATTGTCTTGGTTTTCCCATTACGACAACACTGTCTAAGCTTGAGTACAATATTATATAAGCAATACCTTTGTACTTATGTTTGTGTTAAATGTGGGGCAATTGTCTGGACAGTTCTATCTTCTTAAATAAAACAAAACAAAAAGAGAACTTTACTTATATTAGCAATAAGTAAAGTTCAAGAACTAATCGGACAGCATAGTTAAGGAATTGGGCTGGGACTCAGAAATCCAAGTTCAAATTCTATTTGACTTTGAAGCTCGTGGGATAAAATTGAGCCAGTCCTTTCTCTCAAAGCCACTACTTTACAGACTTTTTACAATGATACAATGAAAGGGGATTTCCCTTGATCTCTCAGAAGCTCAAAAGCAGAGATGGATAACTTGTGGCCAAGTCCTCTTTTTTTTTTATAGGCCTTGAAACTCTCTCCAATCACATCTATGGGCATTCACATTTTGTAATAGATGTCAGCTGAGAATTTAACAGGATTTTTGTTTTTTTGGACTTCTCTGTTGTAAACTATAGGTTTTACCTGCGCAAGGGATCTACACATTTGATAAGCACTATGTGTTTGGGATGTCCTGCCTTATTTAAAGGACAGAATTCCAGATATTCACATAAAAAGTCCGAGCTTTGTAAGATAGGTTGTAGAAGTGTGTTACTGCTTGAAAAAAACCAACCCACTCCTGATACCCATCAGATTGAAAAAGTTTACAAAACTTTTTTTTAGTTTGTTATGTTTTAATTTCAGCTAACTGTTCGACTTCTTTTACTGTTCTGTATTTATTTTTATTGTACTTATATCGTTGTTGTAAGCCGCCCTGAGTCCTTCGGGATTGGGCGGCATAGAAGTCAAATCAATTAATCAATCAATCAATCATGAACTTTTTGTAAACTTTTTTTTTACAAAACTTGCCAAAATGTTTTTTGTAAATATTCCCAAAGTGTTTGTTCCCACTGTCCAGCAATTCATCATCATTTTTTCCATCCCCAGGAGTGGATGACCAACCAAGATCACAAGAGCATGGCATATAAGAGTGATGGTGAACCTATGGCATGTGTGCCACAGGTGGATTTACCCTATGTCAGCTCAAGTGCGCATGTGTGTGCTGGCCAGATGATTTTCGGCCTTGGGGAAGGCTCTTTCACCCCCCAGAGGTTTTAAGGACGTTTCCTACAGCCCCGGAGTGCAAAAAACAATCCAATCATCCAACGGATGAACTGGAAGTTCGGAAAAACAGACTTCCGGTTTGCCTGTTGAGCTGTTTTTTGCACTCCGGGGCTTCAGGAAGCTCTCCTGAAGCCTCTGGAGTACGAAAAACAGCACAATGGGCAAACCAGAAATCCATTGGGCTGTTTTTCACCTTCCAATCTTCAGTGAGGCCTGTGCACATTTGCAGGTGGGGGGGATTGTGTGCATGCACAGGGGGCACTGTGGAAGAATACACATGCATGAGGGGGAGGAAATAGGCATGTGCGAGCGCGTTAACACATACACACATACCATCTTGGCACATGAACCAAAAAAAGCTTGCCATCACTGGGATACCCACCCCGAGTCTTCGGAGAGGGGCAGCATACAAGTTTAATTTATTATTATTATTATTATTATTATTATTATTATTATTATTATTATTATTACATAATATTTCAGGACAATGTCAAAAAACAAAACAAAACCCCCAAGCCTCTTTTGCATTGACAAATGTCAGTGTTTGTGATACCACTATAACGAGAACACTACCTGCCTCTGTAGTTTCTCCCCCCCCCCCGAAACCTTAACTTTAAACTGTCTACTATTGACTTCACCCCATTCCTAAGAGGTCTACAAGAGGCGTGCATAAGTGCACTAGCATGCCTACCATCCTTTTTCCTAAAATCTCCATGTATTTTTGTAAAATATGTACTCAAAACCACGCTTGCACTTGTACTTGTGTGCTGCATGGTAGTTTAAGGAATGCCACTGCTCTTCAAAAATAATACTATTCCTTCCTATCTACAATTTCTGAAACCCCATGTGGATGAGCTAGAAAACAATTGGAAGAATGTTCTGAGGACAGACAAGATCATAATAAGAATTTTTTGGCTTGAATGAAAAACATCTTATTCAGTGAAAGCAAACACTGCATTCCAGCATAAGAGTCTCATCCTATCTGTGAAACATGATGGTGGCAGTATCATGATTTGGGCCTATAGACCCAAATATGCTACCTCTGGACCAGGGCTTGTGATAGTTCGGAGAACCGGTACATACCACCTCTGACTGCCCCTGTCCCCAACTATTCTCTGCCTCCCGAGTCCCAACTGAGCGGGAGGAAATGGGGATTTTTCAGTATCTTTCCCCTGGAGTGAGGAGGGAATGGAGATTTTACAGTATCCTTGCCTGCCACACCCACCAACCCAAACCATGTCAATCCCATAGAATAGGTAGTAAGAATTTTTGAATCCCACCACTGATTGATGGGACTATGAATTTTGAATAGTAACAGCAAAATTAACAGGAAAATGTCAAAGTATCTGGCCTTCAATTGAAGATCAAAAGAAGTGGGTAATGCAGCAATGACTCAAAACACACAAGTTGTACCGCCAAAGTTTGGTAAAAGCAGAAGAAGGGAATGGCCATGTCAAAGTTCTGATCTTAATCCTACAGAAAAGTGGAAGGACCAGAAGTAGACTCTCATGCAAGGAAGCCCACCAGAAATTCAATCTTAAGTGCTTAGAACAGTGGAACGAAGAGAATATCGTGAGGAGGCAAGACTTACCCCCTAAGGCTTGTTTCATCACAAAATCCATTGCTGCTGGCCACGTTAGTGAGCTCTAGGAATTCTCATCCAGTGCTGCTGATAGAAAGTCAAGGAGTCAAGGGCTACCTGGAAAGGAAATGAAATCAAATGAGCAGGATAAAGGGGAAAAAATTCAGTGACTGTTGAACTAAGCTCTGACCAGTGAGTCATCCATTCCTTCAGAAGCCCAGGTTCAATGCAAGGAACTTAATTTAATGAATAGCAATGCAAGAATATCTGAGCTGTTCAGAGGCACAAGTGTACCAGAGTTAAGGCATGTTTAATCATATTATGGTGTCATATCCATCCTTTCTTCAGAAATGAGCATAGCTTCAATATTTTTTTAAAGTCAAAACAACCATCAATTAAATTCATGGATGTATCCATCATTCTTTGGACCTTGTAGCTTTTCTGGCACCAAGGATAATGTTTAGATAATGAACACAAAAGGACTGCAAAATTGCAAATTGTGAATGAGCATAAAACCAAGGAACTACAATAAACTACACACTCTTTAAAACTCTGCCTCTTGAATCTTTTTTTAAAGAGAAAGATGTTTACTGCAATATATTTTGAAGAATAAGCGTAGCAAATAAGCAAATAAGCAAT
The DNA here is from genome assembly GCF_031021105.1 of Erythrolamprus reginae. Lineage (NCBI taxonomy): Eukaryota > Metazoa > Chordata > Lepidosauria > Squamata > Dipsadidae > Erythrolamprus > Erythrolamprus reginae. The sequence continues at coordinate 101,256,596 of NC_091951.1, forward strand.
GCACACCCACATGTCTCAGTTCTGTAATAACAATGCATTAAAATTGCCGCTAAGTGCTGTTCGGCTAAACTTGAATTTAAAATGTCCCATCTTTTAAAAGTTGACAACTGTAGTGTCCATTAAGGACAGAGGCAGCTTATCCATTATGAAATTGCACTCTGTGGATTATGCTGACACTTCACAGGCACCATGTAGGAGCTACCATGGCTAAAACGAAGGTTAGCATTTGCTGACAAAAACTCATGCCATGAATAATTTGTTACTATTTAAACCCCATAGATGAAAATCAAAGCTAATAATTGTTTATGCTGCACGAAGCAAATATACCCAACTTTCTAGAATGCATTTATTTATCAACTGATGTTTTTATATTAAATTGAGCTGACCACTGATAAAATTTTTGATCAATGATTTTGATCAAAAGTATTGCAAACCTTCTTGCTTGTAGATTGACCTCTACCTATGTCTCTAGTTTATGACTGGCCTATATTGGCTGGGAATATGGTTGCTGGAATATTAGATCTCAAGGAGTGATGAAGGAGATTCAGTTTTGAAAACACTTGATACCCTGGAAATCATACACAGACTTTATAAAGAATTTATGAGTGCCATTGTATTTCCTTTTGAAACATTTTCCATTTCTTGATGTCAAATAATCCCTGATTATAATCTGTATATTTCAATTTTCATCGGCCTCTGCCCACTTTCCCAAGTCTGAAAATTAAAGCAGCTTCAACTATAAAGAACAGGTTTACACTGGTCCGTTTAAAGGCCATAAATACCTTTTCTACTGATTACTTTCTTCAGGAATGCCTTGCTGGGAGCCAAGGGAGCATTTATTAGGTACCATTGCCAGAGAATGAGATACATGCTCCAGTGAATGTGTATTCAGAATGAAATCATACCCAATTTATTGGAACTCAGTCCTAAGTAAGTTTATGTTAGTTTGAATTATGAAACAAGGCTTTTCTCCCAAGAGGGCTTAAAATATAATACTGGATATAAAACTAGAAAGTGCATAAAGGCAAATATACACATGTATAAAACTATTTCTCATTGTTATTGATTATAATTCTAACCTGTCTTTTCCCCCCCTTGAGTTCAATTTCAACAGTGATCTGGGTAGCTGGATCACTTTCAACTACCTTTTAAAGCTGACTTTAGTACAGTAAATGCAAGCCCTTTTTCCATACTGTTTTTTTTCTTAGCCTTTCTCCAGAGATAGTTTGCCAGGGATCAGCTGATTCTAGGAAAAGATCTTCGAAAAGCTGGAGCTGCCTGAAAGCAATTGTCCATTTGTGGTATATATTAAGAAAACTAGATGTGAAGCAGGCTCCACCCTACAAAAATGCCCATCAGCAAAGCTTAGATAGAAACATAGAAACATAGAAGACTGACGGCAGAAAAAGACCTCATGGTCCATCTAGTCTGCCCTTATACGATTTCCTGTATTTTATCTTACAATGGATATATGTTTATCCCAGGCAGGTTTAAATTCAGTTACTGTGGATTTACCAACCACATCTGCTGGAAGTTTGTTCCAAGGATCTACTACTCTTTCAGTGAAATAATATTTTCTCACGTTGCTTTTGATCATTCCCCCAACTAACTTCAGATTGTGTCCCCTTGTTCTTGTGTTCACTTTCTTATTAAAAACACTTCCATCCTGAACCTTATTTAACCCTTTAACATATTTAAATGTTTCAATCATGTCCCCCCTTTTCCTTCTGTCCTCCAGACTATACAGATTGAGTTCATTAAGTCTTTCCTGATACGTTTTATGCTTAAGACCTTCCACCATTCTTGTAGCCCGTCTTTGGACCCGTTCAATTTTGTCAATATCTTTTTGTAGATGGTTTTAAGGAAGAGGGAGGTGGTATATTCATACATCCCTGCCCCAGTTTTCATTTCAGGTAGAGTCTTTGTGTGCCATTTTCACTTAGGTTTGAATTAGGAGGGCAATGAACAGAGTGTTTCCCTACAATCGTAGAGACAATAGGGGCATAGTTTTGAAGGCTTGATCTTAGATACTTTGGGTACTTTATTTATTACAACATAGAAAGAGCTATATTATAATGGCAATATGAATCCCACTGATCTTAGTGAAACTTACTACTGAGCAGAGAAAACTGTAAAATGAGGTTAAACGACTTTGTTGTTATATGCTGCCCATGTGATTTGGTATTTGGTTCATGCAGTACTATAGTGGTGTTATTATGGAATGCGCAATCCAAAAGAACACAAAATAGTAACAGCAATAGCACTTAGAGTTAAATACCACTTCACAGTGCTTTACAGTGCTCTGTAAGTGGTTTACCGAGTCAGCCTATTGCTCCCAATAATCTGGCTCCTCATTTTACCGACCTCGGAAGGATGGAAGGCTGAGTCAACCTTGAGTCGTGTGAGAATCAAACTGCTGAACTGTAGAATTAGCAAACATGGATACTAACAATGTACATGCCATTCAGTTCTTTAAGGAGTACTGTATTTCAATTGTGCCCTCCCAATCGCCCCCCCCCCAAATCTGTTTGGAGCAACCAGAAAAAGGAGACGACAAGAAAGGTTGGATTTTATCAGCCTTTTTTGCCATATAAGTGCTCTCTTTATCAGTTGGAATGTTTATGTCACTCAAACACTTACAATCTTCCATTTGTAAAAATGGGGCCTGATGGGGGAGGGGGTGGAAGCCAACAACACCTAATGCAAAGAGCTTAATCTGACTCATTTGCTCTAATCTTGAAATGTGGGTAGCTATTTATCTCTAGGAAGCTGTGCCGACAACTCACTTAGACCTGTAATTGCTGTGGTGAGCTGAGGTGAGGAATCCATCTCTAGTTTCTAAAATGGAAAATATAAACTGATTTCTTTAGATCACGTTGGGGAGTGATGTGTGTGCACGCATGCATTTTCTGACCCCCTGCTGTTGGCGTTCAGGCAGCCCCCCTGCAAAAATTGATCCTGTCCTGTCTACCATAGATTAACTACTGCTGTTTCTTAGTAATTAAGATCATTTTGGAAGGCAGAGAACACCGCAGTGGTCCAGGTCACAGGAGATAATGGCTTGTTAGCAGTGCGGCGTATTCTGTGTTACACTTAACATCAATGCTCTATTCTCTACAGCGCTTTTAAGCTCCGCCACAAAAGCACTGTTTGTAGTTCTAAGCTCTCCCTCTCTGATGCAATGCTTTGGTACAGAGTTAGTCCAAAGAAGAGGAAACTCATCTGAGCCAGGTGCACCAACATTCGGCAGAAAATGTAATCTGTTGATTTGAAGTAGATGTAGGATTATTAAAATACAACCTGAAAGGATTGTATTTATTTATTTATTTATTTATTTATTTATTCATTCATTCATTCATTCATTCATTCATTCATTCATTCATTCATTCATTCATTCATAGAAACATAAAAGTCTGACGGCAGAAAAAGATCTCATGGTCCATCTAGTCTGCCCTTATACTATTTTCTGTATTTTATCTTAGGATGGATATATGTTTATCCCAGGCATGTTTAAATTCAGTTACTGTGGATTTACCAACCATGTCTGCTGGAAGTTTGTTCCAAGGATCTACTACTCTTTTAGTAAAATATTATTTTCTCATGTTGTTTTTGATCTTTCCCCCAACTAACTTCAGATTGTGTCCCCTTGTTCTTGTGTTCACTTTCCTATTAAAAACACTTCCCTCCTGAACCTTATTTAACCCTTTAACATATTTAAATGTTTCGATCATGTCCCCCCTTTTCCTTCTGTCCTCCAGACTATACAGATTGAGTTTATCAAGTCTTTCCTGATACGTTTTATGCTTAAAACCTTCCACCATTCTTGTAGCCCGTCTTTGAACCCGTTCAATTTTGTCAATATCTTTTTGTAGGTGAGGTCTCCAGAACTGAACACAGTATTCCAAATGTGGTCTCACTAGCACTCTATATAGCAGGATCATAATCTCCCTCTTCCTGCTTGTTATACCTCTAGCTATGCAGCCAAGCATCCTACTTGCTTTCCCTACCGCCTGACTGCACTGTTCACCCATTTTGAGACTGTCAGAAATCACTTCCCCTAAATCCTTCTCTTCTGAAGTTTTTGCTAACACAGAACTGCCAATACAATACTCAGATTGAGGATTCCTTTTCCCCAAGTGCAATATTTTACATTTGGAAACATTAAACTGCAGTTTCCATTGCTTTGACCATTTATCTAGTCATTCATTCATTCATTCATTCATTCATTCATTCATTCATTCATTCATTCATTCATTCATTCGACTTCCATGCCGCCCAATCCCGAAGGATTCAGGAGGCTATTCTGGAGGGTTACTCTCATTAAGAGTCTCATCCCTTTAGATTAAGCAGCAACAACTGCAACTTACATTTTTCAGAATCGTGTAGAGAGAAGGAATCACCTTCATAGGAGAATGGAATTCCAATAGGATGTATGAGAAGTTCTGAAATAGTTTTCCCCCCACTATGAGTACATACTATCTGTGGGATAGTCTGTATCTTAATAAATGAGGCTCGGAAAATGAGGTCCGTAAAATAATTCCCATTGAGTAATAGACAAGATAAATCCTAGCAATAATAATAAGCCTAGGGAATAATAACTGTTGGAGACAGAAAGGGCCTATGAGCTCATTTGTTGCAACTGCCCACTAATGGCAAATAAAACTGGCTAATATATTCTGAGCCTACAGACCATCTGGCTGAAGGCAACTTTCTTTACACCAATCGGCAGCATTTGTATTTTGTGTTTTTTAGGTTGTGGGAGAGAGACAAATTAATTATAAACTGATCAATAATGCACCTCAGAAATGAAAAAACAAGAGACATGGAAGATGACTCCTTTGATTTGTTTAATTGCAGTCTGATGCCTGTGAGATTTTGAGTCACAGCAATCTTTTCTGAAGACTGTCACTTGAGAACTACAGCCTGTGGGCCACATGCAGGCCGTCAAAGCCATTAATCCAGCCCATGCAGGATGAGGCTGCCCTGATCACATTGCCCTGCCCACCCTGTGGCTGAGCACAGGACTTATTATCTTTGTGAGCCACATGTAATTATAATTATAGTAACAGTGGGCAGTCAATAACAGTGTAATTTTTTAAATAGTTCATTAATGTAATATCTCCGGGACCGCCTTCTGCTGCACGAATCCCAGTGACCGGTTAGGTCCCACAGAGTTGGCCTTCTCCGTGTCCCATCAACTAAACAATGCCGTTTGGCAGGACTCAGGGGAAGAGCCTTCTCTGTGGCGGCCCCGACCCTCTGGAACCAGCTCCCCCCAGAGATTAGAACTGCCCCCACCCTCCTCGCCTTTTGTAAACTCCTTAAAACCCACCTTTGCCATCAGGCATGGGGGAATTGAACATCTCCCCCGGGCCTATACAGTTATGTATGGTATGCTTGTATGTATGTTTGCTTTTAATAATGGGGTTTTTAGTGTTTCTTTTAAATTATTAGATTTGTTATAGATTGTTTATTATTGCTGTGAGCCACCCCAAGTCTACGGAGAGGGGCGGCATACAAATCTAATAAATAAAATAAAATAAACTAATCAATGTATCAATGAACATAAAAGATAAAGTTCTTCTTTATCAACCCAATTACCTTATGTATTACAATTTTGGTTCCAACATGGTTTGTTTGTCACCATTTTTCTCACTTTTGCAACAGGAATGTGGGTTTAGGCAAAAATTTGGCAAACCTATAACTAAGCTATACTTTGAGCCAAGATTTCCTAAGGAGATTTTTCTCTCTCTTTAGAAAGAGTGTACCAGTTTGGTGTAGTGTTTAAGGCATCAGGCTACAAAATGGGACACTGAGTTCTGGTCTCAACCGTAGGCACAAAGCCAGCCAGGTGTCCTTGGGCTAGTCATTTTCTCCCAACCTTACCAAGAAAACTGCAGGGACTAGTCCAGAAAGTCTGAAAAGTGTATATGATGACTGAATGGAGGAAAAATAAAAGAGACCTGCTTTTCCTCTGCTGAAATTTCATCGTGCCAATAAATAGAATGAGAAGTATAGTAGCAGCTACATGTTGTGTAAATAGGACAGAGTGAGGATCCAGGTATAATGACTGAACCATCACAGTAAGAGGAATAAGCCCTGAGATTTTGTGGAACATCCTATATTCATCCTTGGACATTGGAGTAGAAACAATATTTTAGACACATGCAGCAAAAGAGATGGTGTTTTCCCCCCAACCAACAAGCCAATAAGCCCTCTTCCCTCAACAAATCACCTACAGAGTTTCAGCAGCTTGCGTCCTGTTGATGACAGTCAAACAAGCCCCTGTGTAGATCTGCCAGGAATGCCAATTGCCTAGCCTCGGGACCAAGTTCTTCTGCATTGGCTGCCACACACATATTCAGAAATTAGTTCTGCTGTTGTGTTCTTTATCTGCACTGCCCTGTTAAATACACAAGCACGCTTGCTTCCTTCCCCGCTGCCTATGCATGCGTGAAGGCAATGTGCCTTCAAGACACATAATCTTAAGATCTCCTACGAAGATATTTCTGGAAAAAAAATACCCACAAAGAGTGAAATTAGATTTAATATGTGCAAGGATGGATAACAATTATAATTCCAGATGGTGGGAAATTTAACTCTTTTCTCTCCTGAGATTTGAGGAGCCCGAGGAAAACACCTCCCCAGAACTGAAATTTCCTTTGATTCAGATGCCTGATATTTATATGGGACGAGACCATCATAACATGGGTGTGCTAGGGGTCATGGAAATTGCACTCTAAGACATCTAGAAGGCATTAAAGGAACAAAAAGGTGTGCTACACTTCCCAAGTAATGGTATGCTCTTGATTGTTTCCATGTCATGTCCTTGCATTAAATATTTGCATTTGATAGTATGTATTTCCCCCCTTTTAATAGACACATTTCTTTATGGTCTCTCTCCACTTCTTGCACAAGCACACATAATTTTTCACTGTTACTCAGGCCACTAGAGGCTTTTATAATTATTCTAACTGGCTACACTTGCACACTCTCTTTTCCCCAACAATGCAGTTCTCTCTTTTTCCCACCCACACGTGCCTACCAGCAGCCATATGTTCATGCTTTCTTGCACAGAATGGACTCATGAAGAGACATATACACCCACAGTTTCTTTCACACCTAATCTATCAAACACCCCCCTCTCCTCCTCCTCCACCTCTTTTTCTCTCAATTAGGTGAAAAATATGACTCCCTTTTTATTTTTTCTGTTGGCACACCTTTCATTGCCTTAAGCCTCTTTAGCTTTCTCCAATATATTTTATATATATATATATATATATATGTGTGTGTGTGTGTGTGTGTGTGTGTGTGTGTGTAATTTTCACCGGTACAGGTATGACAGTCTTGGCATTTTTGGGTTTGTTCCCGTGTAGGATTCAGAAATTTCTGCCTACGTTTCGACGAGGTCCCACTCGTCATCTTCAGGCTGGTGCTTCTGTCCTTGTTCTAGAGGCAAAAAGGAGCTGTGACGTTCCTTCAATATACCAGGGTGATCCAACAGAAAAAACATATAGCCCCTCCCTGGTACAAAGCTGAAGGGATCAGATCTGGTGACCTAGAGGTTAATTCTCTGCCTTACAAGGCAGAAGCCCCAGGATCAAATCCCAGTAAGGGTATGGATAGCTGATAAGGCCAGAGCAAGTCCGAAATAGTGCTATCCTAGTCTCCCTTAATTTTAAAAATTATATTTATATGCACACATATTAATGTTAAAGACCCTTCAGCTTGACTAAATAATGCACATAATAATAATGGTGGGGAGGGGAATACAAAAAGGTAAGTTGAGTCGAGTGTCCATTTACATTACTATTGGGCAATGGGTAAGAGGAAGCCATGAAGAAATACTATCTACGTTGGCTTTCAATCTATGGATTCATGAATCATTAAAATGCTACAATGCGTGGGCGCCTGCACCGAACATTCTATCACGTATTTCTAGTGAGGGTCGTTTACTTTGACAGTCTATAAAATGATAATGCCTGTAAGCATTTCCTCCTGCACACGACCAGCTCACCTTGAGCAGGCAGCCAATTTCCAAATTCTTTCACACCGATATTGTGAGCTACCTACTGTATATATACTTTAGCCAAGTAAATCAATTTTCAGAAACCCAGGTAACTCGACAGCCCCCCCCCCTTACAAAACCCATATGTTTATCCTTTCCAATCCCATCTCAATTCAGTAATGATTGAGAGAGTGAGAAATACAAGTCAGCTTTTTGCATAATGTGTGAATTGAATGAATGAGTGAATGAAATTCCATTTGGAGGCCGATTCCTAATCTCAAAGGAGCCACAGGTGGCAGCATCCTTCAGCATCTGTCTAGCTTTCCTACGGAAATTTCCACTGCCGAGTCTAGAAGCAATGAAAGTCAAAAAAGCCAGCAAGATTTGGACTTTTGATACAAAGTAAGTAGATTGGAGGTTAGTTGACACAGCCATGTTTTGCACTGCACTGCACCAAACATGTGACTAACAAAAAAAATAAATTCCAAAGACAAAGACAAGCAAAATGTTCTTTAGACAGATTTAACAATTTTAAAGCAGCAGCAAGCATCAATTTTAATCAACATTGCCAAAACAGCTAGTAGAACCCTCCCAATACAATTAAAACTATCCTGCAGCTGAAATTCTCCCTTATTTACCATTTTGATTAAATGCGTGCACGGAATAAGAAAATATTTTTTTGACCCACCTGATTTAGGCTCTGCTTCCTACTTCCTAAAAGCGGGTTGACTCCTGCTTTCCTTACTCATGTGCTGAACTCAAGATCTATCTATATTATATAAGCATTGTTTATTTACTACTGAGAAGCAAACATATGGTTAAGTTGTGCTGAAGCTGCATTTTTTTCTTTATCAATGTACTCTATCTATCTGAACTATCTGAAAAAATATAGAGAGACTGTACATCTAACAGGTGCATAAAGGTTAAACTGTAGGTTTTTTAATCTATAAAAGTCAAACAGGGCACACACGTAGTACATAAAGATCCAGGACAGAAACAAAGATAGCCCTGAATTTTAACCAAGATTCACATTTCTTCTATATCTCAGCCCTGATTTCATTATTAGAACACAGTTACGGAAAAGGTAAGGTAATCAGAGATGGGTTCTAAGGATACACTGAATGAATTTACACACAATTTTGACATCAAAAAGATTTGGTAAGTGGGCATACTAATAATCCTCAGAGTGTATGAACAGTTAGTGTGTGAATGGTGACCTTAACACCCAAAACCGTCCTGAGTTTCCTTACAAAACTCCAAGACTGAAAGTTCTGTTTCACATAAAGAAAGCCCAAAATTTCTATGAAATTATATATAAGAGGCACCTGAGTTCCTATGACAACATGCACACAATTGATGCCTAGTTATTGTTAAACAGTGAGAGGAGTTAATGAAAGAGTAGAGAATAAGACTACAGAATATTCTAAGAGTAGCACCTGCCACATCAATTTGAACAGGAATGCTAAGCAACATTTTGTAGGATCCTCACTTAACCATTACCTACAAATCATGTGCTGTAAAATACACGAAAAGAGATATATGCACAAAATAAAACAAGTGTAAAGATGCTTATAAGACTAACATGCTACTAAAGTAAGAAACCAGAAGAGGTACCCTAAATAATTTGAAAGCTACAACATCTATGATTCATTTGATGAAGACAATGAAATGGATACATAGTTTGTGCTTTGGAGAAGTGTTTGCACACAAAATAGAATCCATTTGTTTTATACAGCAACTCTTCAGATGTTTGAGCAGAGCTAATGTCTTTCTATGGCAGACAGATCAACCCCCCCCATTATCCAAAGAGCTATACTTGTGTGAGATGCATATTTATGATTTTTTCCCCCCAAGAAATATTTTAGTTAGGAAAATGGGCAAGAGGGCAAACTAAAACTAGCCTAAAGAAACTATAAAACTGATTTTCCTTGGAGCATTTCATGCAAATATCAAGTTCAAGGTATTGCTTGATATTGACATAAAAAAGCATGGCTTTTTTTAAAAAAGCATTTGACAGACACAAAGATCCTTTATGCATGCCATATATGAAAATCCACATATGTGCACAGGGTTACATATACTCATCCATACTGGGGTACACAGTGTACATACAAATGGAAGAGAGGGAGAGATTCCCTATTTGCCCCTTTGGTTTTTCTTACTGAAACCTGAAGAATTCTGAATCTCTGAACCACCTCACTAAGGGCCAGTGAAGCTTCCTCTTGCTGACTTTCTTAATATCCCAAAGAGGACTTTGAAGGTGAGATGTTGCACAAATTGCTCCAACTGCTGGAAGGAGACAGTGAGGTAAAAAGAGGGAGGGGGCAATCCACTATGAAGGGAAGCAAAGGAACCATGCAGTAAGACATAAGGGCACCAGAGTGCCTACTGTCCCCTGTCCCATTGTCTCTCCTATATCTCCTATATCTTCTCTTCTATACCTATATCTTTTTCTGCTATTCTCTCATAGTTATATTTCACTCCTTTATTTTCTCCTCTATTCCCCCTTTAATACATTCTACCTGATTATATCCTCTGTAAACCTCATTGTGTATTATTGTGTATTGGACAAACAAATAAATAAAAATAGAATAAAAGAGCAGAGATGCGGACTCTGAAGATAGCTTCAGTCCCAGCTGAACCTCACTGACTGAAGGAAAAGGATACTGCTGGGAACTTTAGAGCTCGTTTCTCACCAAGCTGGACAGAGTGGAGAAGGAATAGAATAGAATAGAAAAGAACAGAATAGAATTATTTATTGGCCAAGTGTGATTGGACACACAAGGAATTTGTCTTTGGTGCACATGCTCTCAATATACATAAAAAGACCAGATGCATTTGTCAAGAATCATAAGATACAACACAATGATTGCCCGGGTACAAATAAGCAATCGAATCATATTAGGAACCAGTCAATATAAACTGTAAGGATACAAGCAGAAAAGTTAGTCATATAGTCATTAGTGAGAGGAGATGGGTGATGGGAACAATGAGAAGATTAATAGTAGTGCAGACTTAGTACATAGTTTGACAGTGTTGAGGGAATTATTTGTTATCAGAGTGATGGTGTTTGGGGAAAAACTGTTCTTGTATCTAGTTGTCTTGGTGTGCAATGCTCTATAGCGTCGTTTTGAGGGCAGAAGCAGTTTGTGTCTGGGATGTGAGAGGGTCTGTGAATATTTTCACAGCCCTCTTTTTGACTCATGCAGTACACAGATCCTCAATGGAAGGCAGGTTGGTAGCCATTGTTTTTTTGGCAGTTCTGCAATGCATTGCAGTTATGTTTACTACTTCTCTAGCAGATGAATTAAAGAGATGGGGAGCAGAGAGCTCCAAAACAAGAAAAAATTAGGGGAGGTCTACAAGCGACTCTGGACAAAACATAAAAGTGGGCATGGCTGGAAGTTTCCTTTTCCCTATCTGATTGAGTAAAGGTATGGACACAAACTCTCCATCTCTCACCCCAGATTTGGTCCCATTTCCTGAGCTAGAGGAGCCAGTGAAGGAAACCCACAAAACATTTTCCGGGCTTTTGCTTTTGTGCAGATACGTCTGTTCCACTACCTTGTCTCTATGATCCTGAGGATGGGCTGCTGCTTTCAGTCCATTGCAGTTTGAAGAATGTTGGTTATGACCTATAAAGCCCTTCATGGCATCAGACCAGAATATCTCTGGGACCGCCTTCTGCCGCACGAATCCCAGCGACCGGTTAGGTTTCACAGAGTTGGCCTTCTCCGGGTCCTGTCGACTAAACAATGTCATTTGGCGGGTCCAAGGGGAAGAGCCTTCTCTGTAGCGGCCCCGACTCTCTGAAACCAGCTCCCCCCAGAGATTAGAACTGCCCCCACCCTCCTTGCCTTCCGTAAACTTCTTAAAACCCACCTTTGCCGCCAGGCATGGGGGAATTGAGATATCTCCCCCGGGCCTATACAATTTATGTATGGTATGTTTGTATATATGTCTGATTAATAATGGGGTTTTTAAAATGTTTTTAAATTACTGTATTAGATTTGTTATGAATTGTTCTATTGCTGTTGTGAGCTGCCCCGAGTCTATGGAGAGGGGCGGCATACAAATCAAATCAAAACAAATCAGATCAAATCAAATCAAATCAGATCAGATCAGATCAGATCAGATCAAATCAAATCAAATCAAATCAAATCAAAAATCAAATCAAATCAAATCATAAATAAATAAACAAATGTCATCCCACATACTTCAGAGACATTGTGCACTGAGTACAGGAGCGTAACCAAATTCAAAAGATGGATAGTCATTGGATTTGGGTCGGGTGGTGGCAGAAGCTAAAATTTACAATCCTGTTAGGTTCAAGTCAAAGCTGGTTCTTCCTCATCCAAACACAGACAGCCTTGGCAGCATCCCTTGGCTGGCCTAGGGTTGAGTATCGCCAGCATTTCTTTCCTGTCTGGGAGCAGCCTTCCCTCTGGAATATGGCCAGCCTGTCCTATTGCCCTTCCACAAGACTGGGAAGTCACGGGACTTAGGCCATTAGGGTCAGGATGTTAGTAGGGAAGTTCTGGCACGGACATATCTGTCTAGTGGTTTATTACCAGCATCAAGCACTGATGCAATTTTAGCTGGTGTTTTTTAAAAAATGAATTTGTTTTTGCTTCGTTTGCCATTCAGAGGTTCTTAGAGAGACAGGTGGATGATTAAACGAACTGTTTCTACCTCTTGCTCACTGGCCACCTGTACCATATCTTGCCTAGAGATTATCCCAAGGAGAGTTTGCTTTCCTGTCAATGAGCAGATGCAGTAAGTTGCTCATTTATTTCCACCCGTTCCAAACTACCAGGATGATGGGGAATAACAGGTGCAGAGAGAGAACAAAAGGAGAATTTGGCAGAGCAGTCAGCCGAGCTCTGTAGACAGGCTGCAGGTGCAAGCATGTGTATCAATCTTTATGGGGAGTTGCAGCATTTCCTAATGGGGGGGGGGTTTCCATCCACCCCTCCCAACTAGGTGCCTTCTCATTCGCTTGAAAGCCTACCTGTGACACAGGTTGTAGGTAAGTTAACCACCCTGCACACCAGAATATACCCCCTTTCTCTCCCCCCTCCTTTTAGTTTTCACTCTCCCAAGTTCTCCAGGTTCATTCCTCCCGCTCCTGACCCACAGGCAGTGGGAGGAAGGTGCGGTGCCGTTGCCCTCCACCTTCCCTCTCCGCATCCCGCATTATCCAACCACCATCCGCACTGCCGACTTATTAACATGCAGGGCAGACAGCTCGCAGCTCCGATCCGCTACGGGCAACGGGGATCGCAGCCTCCCTTGCTTTGGGGCTGCCAGCGCTCGCTTCCTGCCAAAGAAGCAGGGAGCTCAAGTCCAGAACTTGGGACAGCTCCTTCCCGGGAAGTCCCGGCTTTGCCGGGGGGGGGGGGGGCATTCCCAGCCCGGCCTCCACAGGCAGCGGAGAAGTGGCCAGCCCCGAAGCGCTCCGAGAAACTCGGCCCGCGCCCTGCAAGTTCCCGCTCAGGAGAGGAGCGCCGGCGGGGGGCAGCCCCGAAACCCCTCGCCCTCCCCAGGCTCGCAGCTGCGGCATGAACACTGAGGCTCCCCCACCTGCAACGCTGCCACCCCCGGGCCAGGGCGAGCTTCCCGAGGCGGACTCTCGGCCCTCGGACGCTCCGCGGCTGTGGGGACAACCCTCCCGCCCGTCCCCTGGCGCCCCGCCCCTGCCCTCCTCGCGCGGGGCTCCCGCCTGACCCGCTCGCTCGCCCACTCACCCAGAGCGGTCCGCAAGCCCGCGGCCGGTCGAGGGGAAGGGGCTGCTGCTGCTCCTCTCTTCAGTCCGGCGGCGCCCAAAGCCCGCCTCCCGCTCTTCCCGCAGCCTGACGGTGCCGCTCCAATCACTCCCTTGCAACCCTGACGCGCCTTCCCGTCTCTCTCTCTCCGCGCTGCCTGACGGAGTGGGCCGGCTCATGAAGCCGGGGATCCTGCAGGCTCAGCCTCCTCAGGCTGGGAACCAACGCGAGGCTCGCTCTGTGCCCCCCCACCCCGCCCCCACCCTCCGCTTCCCTCCTTCGCGTCTCCCCCGTGAGGGCATTCCTGCTTTTCCCTCAGCTCGTCTCCCTTTCACCTCAGCCAGTCCCTCCCCCCGCCCGGCTGGCGAGTATTACTTACGCGTCCGAGCTAGGAGCCGTATAAGCAATAGCACTTATATACAGCTTCACAAGTGCTTTACAGACCTTCACCGGTGGCTTCTTTGGCTCCCCGGCAATTAGGCACAGAGCCATTGACAAGGACCGCGGGCGCTTCGGAGGGAGTATTCCCCCCCCTCCGCTCGGGCGTGTGTGGCTGGGTGTGGGTGTATCAGATCAGGGACGGCAGTGGGAGAAACCGCTATAATGTCTTGTGACTGGTCTCGGTGGGCCCCTTTGCTCCTCGGTAAAACCTCAAAGACGAATGAAAAATGCTGAGGGACAAGGCAAGGGCAAACCCACATCCACAGCAGGTCTTACTAAAAGTATGGCTAATTGAAGCAGTGGGATGTAGTTTGGCCAAGCAGGAATCATCACATTAGCCCAGTTCTTTCCCTATTCAAGAATTCCCAGGGAGCAACCCAGCTGGTCAAAAGCTTCTCTGGTCACCAACAGGACTTTTCAAGAACAGAGAAACACTGTGGGGAGGATCTGGTTCTTTTTGAAGCAGATCCTTTTTAAGGGACAGCCTGGATCCTGTCTCACTTCAACAGGGTTCCCTGAGGGATGAATTCTGGTGTGCACCACTGTCCTTCACCTTTAGGGTCTCATCTGTAACCCTGGAGTAGGAATCATGATTCCTACGAAAGAGAGGAGACTGAGCAAAAAATACATCACAAGGAAAAAGAGAGAGAGACAGAGAGAAAAACCACGATGCATAAAAGGATATTGAGATTCTAGAAAAAAAGTGCAGAGAAGAGCGACAAAGGTGATTAGGGGACTGGAGGCTAAAACATATGAAGAATGTTTGCAGGAACTGGGCAAGGGGAGACATGATAGCAGTCTTCCAGTTTGCCACAAAGAAGAAGGAGTCAACCTATTCTCCAAAGCACCTGAAGGTAGAATAAGAAGCAACGGGTGGAAACTAAACAAGGAGAGAAGTAACTTAGAACTAAGGAGAAATTTCCTGATAGTCAGAACAGTTGTGGAACAACTTGCCTCTAGAAATTGTGAATGCCCCAACACTGGAAGTTTTAAAGTAGATATTGGATAACCATCTGTCTGAAGTAGTGCAGGGTTTCCTGCCTAAGCAGGGGGTTGGACTAGAAGACCTCCAAGGTCCCTTTCAACTCTATTGTTGTTGTTGTTGTTGTTGTTGTTGTTGTTGTTATTATTATTATTATTATTATTATTATTATTATTCAGTTTCCTAATCTCGTTACTTTAAGGAAGCTCAAAAGATGGCAGCATCTGACTGACCTGTCTCGGTCTGGAGGCTGAGCCCTGATTAGTCTTTGGACAGGAGACCAAGTAAGAAATTCCAGGACCAGTGCATGATTTTTAAATTTTTTTACATGTGTTCATGAAGTCACTAGTTCAGCCAGCTCAGCTTGAGGATACCTTTATTCCCCACCTTCTTTTTATGGAAGATATATTTACTCTTAAAGGTTGATCGAGCAGCTGGCCTAATTAGTATACAAAAGAAGAGTCTCCTTCAAGCTCAGGTTGCGACCCCATGGACGTGCCCACACAGTCTCTCTTGAGAGCAGTGTGGAAGGGTTTGCTTTTTGTAGGTAGGAGTTTCCTGGACTTTCTAGTCAGCAGGAGTGCCTATTAAGCCTGTTGCTATGAAAGACTCCTTCTGGGCAGGAATAATTTGGACACCTGTCGTGTATCAAGAAAGAATTGTGGGACATTGCTTTACAATCCACAATGACTAAGAGAACAAAATGCCGAGGTTCTCTGAGGTAAAAAGCATAGGGAATGGTTTATTGTTACAGGCTGTCCTCATGTTACGACCACAATTGAGCCCAAAATTTATGCTGCTAAGTGAAACATTTGTTAACTGAGTTTTCCTCCACTTTACAACCTTTCTTGCCACCGTTGTTAAGTGAATCACTGCAATTGTTAGGCTAGCAATATGATTCTTAGGTAAATCTGGCTTCCCCATTGACTTTCCTTGTCATAAAGTCAACAAAAGGTGATTACATGACCCAAGGACACTGCAACTGTCATAAGTATGAACCAATTGCCAAGCATCTGAATTTTGATCATGTGGCCATGGGGAGGCTGCAACAGTTGTCAATGTGAAAAACGGTCATAAGTCATTTTTTTCAGTGTAGTTGTAGCTTTGAACAGTCATTAAATGAACTGTTGTAAGTTGAGGACTACCTATATTATTTTACTATTTTGCAATGGAACATGCATTGCCTCTTTTTGCCCGACAAATTTACATCCTTTCCTGATTTTCTTTGATTTCTGATTAATTTCTGATTATGGTGGATTAAAGTGGCTCTTCTCCCACAATGTTCTAAATCTAGAAGCTGGTTGTTGAATATCAGGGTTACATTTAATCCAAAACGGTAGGTAATAAGATATAATACTAGAAAAATTGCATTATTTAAAAACCTGTTGCCTCTGCTCTTGGGACCTGACATTCTCATTATTATTTTGTAAAAATTCTGTCATGTCTACAAGGTCAGGCAAATTAATCAATTGCAACAATTATTGTTTAGACTTCAAACACAATCCTAAAAAGTGCTACCAAGAAGAGTTTTAAATTTGACTTGTTCAAGAAAGTGGTATGCAAATGTTGGAATTAGTTAACTAGTAGAATTCAAGCTGACCTGTTCCTTTTTGTAAACTTTAGCTCTTTTTTTATAGTTGTACAGTATATGTAAAAGAAGATCATGTATACAAGTATATATATCTATACATCCATAACTACCCTGCTATTTATTTTTCAGGTAAGCAACATTATGCAAAGTCTAGAGGAGAAAACAAAAAATAGAAACCTTTAGAAATTCAAGGCAAAAAGGAAAAGAAAAGGGTATGTAGCTAAACCAGGTTTACAACAACACCATTTGCTATAGCTTTCTACATTATATTTGGGCTTTACAAATCATTCTTTCTTCCCCAACATTTATGTATCACTTCACACACATCATATTTTGTTTTTTAAATTCCTTCACCTCCCTCTTTGGAACATTATTATCTCCATCCAAAATGAAGTTTCTTATCCCTCCTTATCTTCTCAAGTTCAACCCATTCATTCTTCTTATATATATTTGTTTTGAACTTTTATTATTCTCTCTTTTCTACTGGACACTTCACATTCATTCCAGAACCATTCATACTTGATGTCCTCCCTTCTGATTTTATCACATACTACTTAAATCCTCCGTTCCCACATAATTTAATTTTTGTTTCACTTGCCATATTCAGCATTTATTTCCATATCATAACAAAATGGGCACAAGCAGCCTTGTGCTGGAGTTTTCACTTATTTCAATAACATACAAACATGCATACAATGTCAAGACTTTCTCATTTTTTCTATTTTAATAAATATTCTACCAAATTGTACAAATTCATTTATTTTGCTACATTTTCACTATGAATATGTGATTTGCAATTATTCACTCTGTTCTCTATGAAATACAGTTACAGTATTTGATCTTTGGTGCATTACATTACAGATTCGTACTCTGTTGCTTTAGAATCATAGAATTGGAAGGAGTTTTAGAGGTTATCTTGTCTAAAACTCTGCTCAGCAAAGATCCAATACAGATGATATCTAGACACTTTTGAGGATCTGCCATGATGGGAACCTGAGTCCTTTGGGATTGGGCGGCATAGAAGTTGAATAAATAAATAAATGTGGTAGAACTGGTGGATAGCTCATAAGCAGGGAGTTCTTCCTGATATGTAGCCTGAAATATCTTCCTTTAAAAGTTAACCTATTGCTTCTGATCCTGCCCTTTGGAACAACAGAGAATAACCCATTCTTTCTTTATGACAATCTGTCAGGTATTAAAAACTGTGACTCTTTTAATGTTAACTATTCCTTGTTCATTTTTTTTGCAACAATCTTTTTCTCTCTATATACGTTATGCATTCTCTCTCTCATTTTTTTTGGCACGCACTTTCTCTTAGTGTTTTTCTTCAAACACACCTCTTGCACCTTATAATTCCACCTTTTCATTTCTGTACTTCATAGCATAATTCTTTTTATTCTGTGAAAAATGAAAGCTGTTTTAACATCCTTTTTCCTTGTCTGCTTTCTATTCATTCAGTTGGGAGATTAATCTGTCTTCTAATATATTTTCACACAGAACTCATACTCTTCTTGCAGTCATTCTATTTTCATTTTAATTTCTTTCCCTTCTTTGATTATCTTTCCTATGAATGGTTCTGAAGATGAACTTGAAGATCTTATAAATAATGGTCTGTTCCAGAGGTCTCCAACCTTGGCAACTTTAAGCCAGCCAGCTTTGCTATGAATTTGAATTCTGGGAGTTGAAGTCCTCCAGGATTAAAGTTGCCAAGGTCGAAGACCCCTGGTCTGTTCAATATGTGGAACCTCTCATCACACACTTATGCTTAACAAAATATTGAACAAATATTTTATAATTTTCTTTTTTTCTAAGCAGATACTCACCAGTCTCCATTGTCATTCATTCTTAGGTTTTTAGGTTTCCAAATATCTCAGCCAATTTTTCCTGAATATTCTTGTTCTGTTCTTACTTATCCATTTATGACAACTGACAGAGCATTTCCTCCTGTCTCCCCCAGGTTACAGTCATTCAACCACTTGGTCAATTTTTATTAAAGCTCATATCTGGTTCTCCAATGAAATCATTTTTCACTCCGAATAGACATAAAATACTTACTTTTATCACGTGACTCCCAACTCCCCCCCCAAAAAAATTTAGAGATCCTCCTATGAAAGTTATGGATGCCTTTAGAAGGAGGAACTTCTTCACACTCATTAAAAAACCCCTGTGGGATCCTGAGTCTGGTGGCTGAATCAAATGGACAGGTCTATAGGGAGATGAGTTTCTAGAAACAAATGGCAAACCTTTTTTTCCCCTCCGGTGCCGAAAGTGCACGCATGCACACTATTGCACATGCTTGATGCCCACACCCATAATTCAATGCTGCCCCACCACCCATGTATTTGCACATGATCCCCCTGCTCCCCCATTTCATGACTTTGGGTGGGCCCAGTAGGTCCGTTTTCTGCCTTCCCCAGGCTCCAGAGACTTCTCTAGAGCCTGGGAAGGGCGAAAACACGCTCTCCTGCCCCCCATAGGCTCTCCAGAGGCCAAAAACACCCTCTCAGAGCCTCCGTGTGAGCTGAAAACCAGTTGGCTGGTGTACACATGTGTGTTGGAGCTGAGCTAGGGCAACAACACCATCACTGGACTAGATAATAGTTTTGGTTGGGCTGTCTAATAGATAAAACTGTTTTATATTATATGAAGAAATGACTCATTCATAATACTAAGTGAATTATCTAGAAATAATAATGTGATAAAAATTTAAATACCAAGGTGCTATATCTTTTCCTTTCCTTTCCTTCCTCTTTCCTTCCTTCTTCCCTTTCCTTCCACTTCCACTTCCCTTACTTGCCTGTTCATGTATGTGTTCCTGTATTTATAAAAGTAATTCAGATAATTCTATCTCTCCCAAGATGACTGTTTATAATTTAAATGACAATTCTAAGAGTTTTGAATTTCCCCATTAGCTCTGGATTTTTCTGTAAGACCTAGAATGTTGTATAAGAATGTTGTATAAAAAAGTGAGGTGTGTGCACACTGTTAGCTAACTTAGATTAATGCTTCTGTGCAACACCCTTCCAAACAGCTGCTGCTCTGAACTGACTCTCAGGAGCAATTGAGGGGCAAACAACTGGCTTCTATCAGTCTGAGGGAATATCCTCCCTCCCTCTGAACAGTAGACTCCCAAGTTTTTAAAAAGCAGCTTTCAAAATTGTAAGATATACAATTAAGTAAAGTGTAACCACATAACGTGTATTGCAACATAAAATGAAATAAAAATGGCATACTTCATATGTCTAGGTATTTTGATCACATTGCGCAGCGGATTGTCAGCTACGTTGACCCCAATTTATTTCCTGGGCTTGGTGTAAAGCTGTTATTTTAAGATTTAAAATAGCTTGGGGTCAGGTTATTCATCTCTCTCTCTCTCTCTCTCTGACTGTATTTAAACCCTATAGAAACCTCTATAGAAACCCTGTCTCCAGTGTTCCCTTCAATGAAGTAGCTCAAATAATGACCGGGACAAGATCTTTTTGGCCAGGATGTTTCTGCTTTTGCGACAATCTTCTCAGAAAGTCTTCCTTGCAACCACATTTATGTGTGTCTAGTTTTAATGTCTTTCCAGTAATGTCAAGTAGTGTTACATGTTCTGGATCCCATTGATTGAGCAGTGTAAACTTGTGGAACTTGGAATGAGGATCTTCTCTGTGGAAGGCCTTGCTTCCCAATAGTCTGCCCCAAGATTCCTGTATCTCCCACCCTGATGACATTCAGAAAATCATTAAACCCTTGGTTGTTGTTTTTTATGCCCTGAGATAGGGTGGCTGCCCCCTAGTCTGGGTTTTACTTTAATTGGTAGAGTGTTTTATGGTTGGTTTGATTTCCCTACCCATGTAACTTGTTTTTCCTCTTTTAATTGCCTTGATTCATTAAAGAGATAGACACACACATTACCCTTTTCAGCACCAGATAAAGACCTATTTGTTCAACCAGAGCTTTTAAATTATGGATGCCTTTTATTTTAAACTTCTTTGCTCTGAAATTATACTTCTAGTTCAACAGTAATAATTTTATTGATTTCAATTGTACTTTAATGCATTTTGTGCTCAAAGAAATGGTATTTTAGAGAAACCTAGTAAGAAGCTAAGAGAAAGGAAATCTCTTTTGAGATGTATACCTTCTGAAAAGGAAGGTCCAGATAAGGAGCCTTATAGCTTGTCCATTGGTTCAAGACATTTAAGGGAGTATGCATCATTATTCATAATCTTTAGTCATCTGATTTTTTTTAAAAAACATTTCTAATTGCTTTTTTTGTGGTCCTGGTTTACCCATATCAGCGGTCCCCAAACTATGGCCCGTGGGCCACATGCGTCCCACTGAGGCCATTTATCTTGCCCGTGGGTCTTTTCCAAGGCCGCACTGGAAAAGCAGTGAGAACGTCCCCCTCAATCTCATCTCACCCAAGGTAAAGTAAGGCTTTTCGAAAGCCGAGCTGGGCACAACACACACACATACACGCACACACTCGCCTCCTCCTCCTCTTTGAGTTGCAAGCTCCCGTTTTCTGAACGGGGATTGAATGGGAGTCCGGGGTTGGAGGGTGGAGACTTGTCGGGTGAGTCCTCCGCGGGGAGAGAAGAGGGAGGGTGAAAGAGGGAAAAGAGAGAGAAGTGGAGAGAAAGAAAGAAAAGGGAAAGAGAAGGGGAAAAGAGCGAGAGAAAGAAGTGGAGAGAAAGGAAGGAGGGAGGGAAGGAAGGAAGGGGGAGAAGGAGAAGGAGAGAGAAAGGGAGGGAGGGAGGAAGAGAGATAGCAAGAGAGAGAGTGAGAAAGACAGAGCAAGAGACAGAAAGAAATCAAGAGCGAGAGCAAGAGAGAGAGAGAGAGAGAGAAAGCAAGAGACAGAGAAAGAGAAAGAAAGCGAGAGAGAGAGAGAGAGAGAGAAATAAGGTATGTGCAGTGTGCATAGGAATCTGTTCACAGGTTATTTTATAGTCCGGCCCTCCAACAGTCCGAGGGACAGTGAATTGGCCCCCTGTGTAAAATGTTTGGGGACCCCTGACCCATATCATATCTGCAGGACCATAAAAATCAGAAAAGAAATAGTGAGGGGTAAAACAAGGCACATGCCTGTTTGAAACAGCAGGTTTAAGCTCCTCTTATTTAGGGATGAGCATTCCAGCTGATTTACAAACAAACATACCAGTTCACCCAGGGGACAAATGAACTTTCTTGCTTGAAATGGCAGAAGATTCAGAGCTTCATGAGAAATTTCATGGTTTAAGGTCTCAGAAGACAGTGGCTAATGCTGGCATCATCTCTGACATGGGAAGACACTGAGACCTGCTGAAACTGCAGCTGGCATTCCTGCTCTTCATTTTGCAGGGTGGTTCCAAATAGTTGACATGTCATTCATACCTTCTTTGATGCATACTCCTCCCTTTTCCACATATTCTGCTCCATTGGCCATGGATTGTGTAAAAAAAAAGAACCCATTAGAGTCTGCAACCCTAGACAGAATTAGTAACAAGTAAGCACCACTGAGCTTACAATAATTGGTTTCTGAGTAATCATTTCTACCACTGTGTGCATATTTACACAGATGTTTATTGTGCTGAATGATATTTGCTTTCTTCTCCCATGCTTGCTTTGGATTTTGGAACGCAAGCTTTTTCCTAAAAATCTGTATTTGTAAAAACTGATGACTTAAATTAATTCATTAATTGTACTGTAAAAATTAATGATGCTGTTATTGCCGGGCAATATTATTCAAATGATGCTTACTGAGTCACAAAGTGTTTGAAGTGAATGAATGCACGCACACACAAAAATGAAAACAAAATGGATATAAGATACTGTATATTCAACAAGCTATGTTATTACCATCAAGTTAAAAAAAATGTCCATTTTTCTCTAATACAAGAATTGGCTATGGCTAATTATCTCAGAGAGTAGTTTAGTATACCAAACCTAGAAGTGTTATAATATTGTCTTGTCTCTTCATAAAGACAATTCTGTTCCTTAGCCCCAATGAAGTTCTCTTGAAAAAGCACTTTTGCATAGGTAATGAACCATGGCAAGAAATAATACAAGATAGCCTTCTTTAAGAAACTGTGGAAATGATGGTGGCTTTGGAAGAAAGATTAACGAGATAGTCATGTTATTCATTTCCTTGAGCAGGAAGGAGAAAGATGACGGGAAAAAAAAAATCTCCATCACCCACTGCTGCAACCTGATGACTATTAAAGTCTGCCCTAGCTTTTGTCAGCTTCTTTCACTTAATCTTTGGTGCACATAGCACAGCATTGCAAGGAGAGAATTTAGAAGTTGATTAAAACACTCCCTATAGAGATACAAGACATTTGTGATGATAGGTACAGATACAGTGGAAGGACTAAGCTTAAGAAAGCACATTGTTGAATGCAATCAACAGCTCTCTGGTCTTTTACCACTACAGTACTGTTAACTGTCTCAGATGTCCAGCTGTAAGATACGACTGAATGATCAAACAGTGCCAGTCTAACAAAAGCCACAGTCTTACTCTATATGTCACTATTAACATAGCGAGTGCTTATAGGCCATGGTGAGGAGAAAGAAAGAGAACCTCAGATGGATTTCCATTCTACATGTTTAATGGAACTGAACCAGTGCTGAAGGAAGCTAGTCACTGAGACAAGTGGGGAAAGAATCTAGCAATTATCTCCTGTCAGCTTCCTACTCACATTGGGACAGGTTGCAGAAAAAATTGTTTTCTCTGTCCCTGGTACTGATTTATTTATTTATTTATTTATTAGATTTGTATGCCGCCCCTCTCCGCAGACTTGGGGCGGCTCACAACAATAATAAAAAACAATGTATCACAAATCTAATATTAAAATGTCTCTAAAAACCCCTTATTTAAAAAGTAAGACACACACACAAACATACCATGCATAAATTATATAGGCCAGGGGGAGATGTCTCAATTCCCCCATGCCTGACAGCAGAGGTGGGTTTTAAGGAGCTTACAAAAGGCAAGGAGGGTGGGGGCAATTCTAATCTCTGGGGGGAGTTGGTTCCAGAGGGCCGGGGCCGCCACAGAGAAGGCTCTTCCCCTGGGTCCCGCCAAACGACATTATTTAGTTGACAGGACCCGGAGAAGATCCACTCTGTGGGACCTAACCGGTCGCTGGGATTCGTGCGGCAGAAGGCGGTCCCGGAGATAACCTGGTCCGATGCCATAAAGGGCTTTATAGGTCATAACCAACACTTTGAATTGTGACTGGAAACTGATCGGCAACCAATGCAGACTGCGGACTGTTGGTGTGACATGGGCATACCTGGGGAAGCCCATGATTGCTCTCGCAGCTGCATTTTGCACGATCTGAAGTTTCCGAACACTTTTCAAAGGTAGCCCCATGTAGAGAGCATTACAGTAGTCGAACCTTGAGGTGATGAGGGCATGAGTGACTGTGAGCAGTGACTCCCGGTCCAGATAGGGCCGCAACTGGTGCACCAGGTGCACCTGGGCAAACGCCCTCCTCGCCACAGCCGAAAGATGGTTCTCTAATGTCAGCTGTGGATCGAGGAGGATACCCAAGTTGCGGACCCTCTCTGAGGGGGTCAATAATCTCCCCCCCAGGGTAATGGACGGACAGATGGAATTGTCCTTGGGAGGCAAAACCCACAGCCACTCCGACTTATCAGGGTTGAGTTTGAGTCTGTTGACACCCATCCAGACCCCAACAGCCTCCAGGCACCCGCACATCAGTTCCACTGCTTCGTTGACTGGACATGGGGTGGAGATGTACAGCTGGGTATCATCGGCATACAGATGATACCTCACCCCATGCCCTTGGGTGATCTCACCCAGATGGTTAGAGGGAAGCTATAGTAAGGAAAACGTAACACCAGAAGAGCAGATGAATAGGTTGAAGACAGGTTGGTCAAGGCAATGAAGCAAAATTCAGAGGTAATAAACTATGTGTAGTCCTGCTCAGGTTCCGCTCATGAAAATGTGTACTCATTGGGGGAAACATTTTCAAAAGGCAGATTTGGATAATAAGCATATAGTGCATCCCTTAAGCAAGCCCTACCGGAATAAAAGGCTTTTGATATGAGAAACATGCTGTTACATAACTACCAAAAATGGCTTATGCAAGAGGCATTTCCAGCACCATTTCATTTCCTGAGCATTAAAAATGTGGGAGATTCCCACAGAACCTGTGACAGACTTTACTGCCTTACGCAAGCATTGCAGCAAAACCCAGTGGCAAAGTTGTACAAATGTCTGCTATGCATGCTAGATTACGTTATGGGAAAGAATCATGGTAGCAGTCAAGACCCTAGGTTCAAGTTGCCAAAGGAATTGTCAGTAGGGATGGAGTAAAATAGATGTTTTCCCAGCAGTGATTCCACTTATTATATTACCTGCATTTCGGTTTGAACTACAACTCAAAGCATAGTTCCTCCTCATGGGTAGAGTTTTCTGAAATACTGCTTCATTGGTGCATGCTACACAGCTACACACTACATTCCTGCCAAAACTACTAATAAAGGAATGGTTTTCAATTTGAAAGTAGGAAAGGATCTTGCAATTGTCCCATTTTTGTGGGTCTCATTTTTCCAAGATTAAGTCAGTCCAAAGCTGCTTTGGCCACATACAGATTGCATTAAAAAAAATTGCATGAAACATTTCTTCGAACAAAAATTTGTACGCATTATGCCCTAATTTACCCAGATCTGATATTTTCCCAACATCGACATGTTCCCCAGTACAATGTATTTTGGTGTGTATATTTTTGGGTTGTGATATTTTTCACATTTGAAAAACTCCAGATTGATATTTCTGTTCCAACTTGGCAACAGTCAGAAAGTGTGAATTGGATAACTTTATACTTCGATGGAATTTGAACAATTTCTGTTCCTTTCTCCTACTCTCTCTTTTCTATGCGCTGAATATCCAGCATCACTTCCATTGCAGCACTTGAGAAGTTATTGGCATTTGTTCTTCAATACAAACACAACCTATTTATTTATTTATTTATTTATTTATTTATTTATTTATTTATTTATTTATTTATTTATTTATTTATTTATTTATTAATCAGATTTGTATGTCGCCCCTCTCCATAGACACGGGGCGGCTAAGAACAATAATAATACAATGTAAAAAAATCTAATATTTAAGTTAATTTAAAAACCCCCAATTTAAGAAACCAATCATACATACATACATACCATGCATAAATTTTATAAGCCTAGGGGGAAGGGAAAGTCTCAATTCCCCCATGCCTGACGACAGAGGTGGGTTTTAAACATGATTTCATTTATTTATTGTCACATTCCAGTGCTGACTTAATTATTTGTCCAATAGAAAGGCTAATTGTTCAAGCGCAGCCTGTGGATGAGAAGCTTTGCCCCATTTCCTGATGTTAAGTTCTTCCAGTACCTTCCTCTGATGTAACATATTCTCTGCTTTTCTGCGATGATGCTACTGTCAAGAGCAGCTGCCCAACAGTCCCCAAATCAAACACATTAATAAACAGTAATGACTATGAAATCCTTAATATGGTGTTGCTGTCAGCATTCTCAGAAAGACAAACTCTGATAGTCAAGGGATCTACCCTGTTTTCCCCAAAATAAGACAATGCCTGATAATAAGCCCAATTGAGCTTTTGAGTGCATGGCAATAAAGACAAGCGCTTATTTCAGGGAAACATGGTATGACAATTCTCCATGGCCAACTTGGTATAGTCAACTCACTATGGCCAAGTTGTCATGGACAACTTATGGCCAATCTGTCAGGGCAACTTGCCACAGCTAACTTGCCCTGGCCAACTCACCTTGGCCAACTTGACTCAGCCAACTCACTGAGGGCCAACTCATCACAGCCAGCTTGTCATAGCCAATTTACCAAGGCCAACTTGTCTGGGCAACTTGCCATAGCCAACTCACCATGGCCAATGTGACTCAGCCAACTCGCTGCATGACAACTGATCACAGCCAACTTGTCATGGTCAACTCATCACAGCCAATTTGTCTGGTCAACTTGACTCAGCCAACTCACTGCAGGACAACTCGCCACAGCTAACTTGGTGCAGGACATCTTGCTGATTGATAAGAGTTATACTAATATCAAATTTATTTATTTGTTTATTTTTTATTTATTTGTTCGTTTGTTTGTTTGTGTTTGGTTTGCTTTGGTTTGGTTTGCTTTGATTTGATTAGACTTAGGGCAGCTTCCAACATGTTAGCAGTAGCACTTTTTAACAGAGCCAGCATATTGCCCCCACAATCCGAGTCCTCATTTTACCCACCTCGGAAGGATGGAAGGCTGAGTGAACTTTGAGCTGATGATGAGATTTGAACTGCTGACCTACAGATCTACAGTCAGCTTCAGTGGCCTGCAGTACAGCACTCTACCTGCTGCGCCACCCCACATTTATTCTATTGCAATATTGGAATAGAATAATTAAAGGATGAAAAAGGAGGGACAAAATGAATGGCAAAATTTAAAACAATTTGTTATTTATTTTAAATAAGTAAATAGAATTGTTACATTGTCCCACAGCAAGCTGAGCCATAACGAGTTGGCTGTGGCGAGTTATCCTGCAGTAAGTTGGCCATGGCGATTGTCCCATTCTGCAATCAAAGAGGAGCAATTGCATTCTTTTTTCCATTAGTCCAGTCAAACAAAAAAACCCACAGAAAGATCTCCCTCGAGAACAAAAGCTGAACCTACTGAAGCCAGCAAGCAATCTGATAATCAGCAAAATCATGGGAGCAAGCTATGAATGGAAAAACAAAAAAAAAACAAACGACATTTTGTAGGGCTGACAAGCTTTTTCAAGAGCCATGTGGTGCCTGTGTAGATCATGCCCCAAAGTGCCACTATTCTTGCTTCAACCTTTGAGTCTGCATCTTTATCCTTTTGCCAGACCCATCCTCGAATACAGCTCATCTGTTTGGAACCCATATCACATATCAGACACCAACACCCTTGAAAATGTCCAAAGATACTTCGCCAGAAGAGCCCTTCACTCCTCCACTCAAAACAGAATACCCTATGAGACTAGACTTTCAATCCTGGGCCTAGAAAGTTTAGAACTAAGACGCCTTAAGCAAGATCTAAGTTGATCATATGCTGCAACGTCCTGCCTGTCGGCGACTACTTCAGCTTCAATCACAACAACACAAGCGCACACAACAGATTTAAACTTAATATTAACCGCTCCAAAGTTGACTGTAAAAAATATGACTTCAGTAACTGAGTTGTCGAAGCATGGAATTCATTACCAGACTCCATAGTGTCATCCCCAAACCCCCAACACTTTATTTACGGTTGACCTATCCAGATTCCTAAGAGGTCAGTAAGGGGTGAGTACAATTGCACTAGAGTGCCTTCCGTCCCCTGTCCTATTGCTCTCCTATATCTCCTATACCTTTCTTCTATTCCTACATCTCTTCTTCTATTCTTTCATTGATATGTTCTATTACTTTATCTTCTTTTCTATTTTTTCATAGATATATTTAACTATGAGTATCTCCTCTATAACCTTCATCATGTATTTTACTATGTGTATACCCACTAAAACCCTCATTGTGTATTGGACAAAATAAATTAAAAAAAAAAATAAATTAGCCAATTGCATATTATGTGGGACTTCCTGGATGTTTTTCTCCCCCAACTGAAGGGCGGTTAGTGTATGTGTGTATGCATTTCTCTGGAGAAACAGCAGAGATAATGGAGAAAGTTACTTAACCTGCCTGCCTTTGTTTTGTTTTCCCCCTTGCACATTTGCCCAATTAAAACAGCCCTCTCCAGACTACAGCCTGCCTCACTGGCATGCATTTTTTTCGCAAAGCAAACACACAGAGCAATAAGGGGTATTTTTAACTAAGAAATGGCACAAGGGATCTCCTGTAAACATTTAAACAACCCTCAGATCTCCAGAGAAATGATTTGAGATTGAACTTTTGGAGGTCTGGTTCTACTTTTGGGAAAACAGTTCAAGGTGCTCAAATCAGTTGTCTTCAGGTTCATACTTTTCAGTTGTTATTAATTAAAAGTCTATCATTACAATACCAATTGGCCTTTGAAAATGAAGAGACACATGGTTCAAAAAATATCGAGAACACTTCATTGGGGATATGTGGCATTGGATCAGATGACAATTCATTTTCTACACAGTCCTTGACTTATGACCACAATTGAACCCAAAATTTCTGATACTAAGCAAGACAAGTTGTTAAGTGAGTTTTGCCCTATTTTACAACCTTTCTTGCCATAATTGCTAAGTGAAGCACTGCAGTTGTTAAGTTAACAATAGAGTAGTTAAGTGAATCCACCTTCCCTTGTCAGGAGGTCACAAAAAGTGATCACAAGACCTGGGACAGTACAACCATCATAAATAAATGCCAGTTACAAAAGTATCCAAATTTTGATCATGTGACCATGGGGATGGTGCAATGGTTGTAAGTGTGAAAAACGGTCCTAAGTCACTTTTTTCAATACTGTTGTAACATTTAGTATTGTACACATAGCCCTCATTCAAATAGCATAATACAGAGTAATCAGTCAACAGCAAGCCGTCAGCCAACTATCAGCTGATAAGACTTGAGAGGCAGGTGTGGGAAGCCTGTGGTGTCATTAGTGGTGTCTCCCTTTCTCACCACCTGGCACAGATAGAAAATAAAAGCAGCTGCAGGGAAAGTGAGCAAGGTGGGGAGAGATGGCTGAGTTCTGGTGAGCAGAACGGAAGGAGAACAAAGAGAGCTTTTTTTCCTGCTCTTTCTTTGTAGTGACGCCAAAGGGCTGCTCAGGCCCAATCACCTGTCATTTTGCTCCCTCTTAGGCCTCTCCAGCAGGGTTGGGTTCTGGTTTGCTCAGGGATGCGCCTTATGCACGTAGGTGCAGTGCTAAAACCAAGCTTCTGTGCATGTGCAGAAGCAAAAAACCCAACCTGGCGGCCTTTATGGCTCAGCCGAAAGAACAAGCTCGGGCGTGTGGCAGGCCTGGGTTGCTGCCAGTTCCAATGACCCAGGCCACCAAGTTACTACTATAGAACCAGTCTGAACTGGGAGGAACCCACCTCTGTTCTCCAGGCCCTGGTTTGCGAACCTTCATGTGATGGCAGCAGCTCTACTAGCCTTGTTGCTGAAGAATGGTGAAATACATGTTAGCTACTCACTGGATTTCAAAATGCCTTGAGAATAGGAGGAAAAATGCCACACCCAGGATGTATGGGTAAGCCCCTAGTTGAAGCCAAGCGTGCTAAAAAAAAAAAGTTGGTTTCATCAGTTTTGATCCCTAATGCAATTGTTGAAAAAATAATTTTCACTGAAATTTTAATCAAGTCATAATGGATCTGATATCAACTTCTTTTTTTGGCATGGGCTTTTGCCCTGCTCCTCTAATTTTTAGTTAGTACTAGAGAAGCCTGAAGAATTACATCTGTCACATTATTATTATTATTATTATTATTATTATTATTATTATTATTATTGATTAGATTTGTATGCTGCCCCTCTCTGCAGACTCAGGTTGGCTCACAACAGTGATAAAAAACAATATATATTGACAAATCTAATAATTTAAAATCTAAAATAGCAATTGTACATTTAAAAAATCTAAAAATAAGGAACCTCAATATAAAAACATACATACAGTCATATCATGCACTAAAACTACATAGGCAGGGGGAGATGTCTCAGTTCCTCCACGCTTGATGACAGAGGTGGGTTTTGAGGAGTTTACGAAAGGCAAGGAGGGTAGGGGCAGTTCTAATCTCTGGAGGGAGCTGATTCCAAAGGGTCGGAGCCGCCACAGAGAAGGCTCTTCCCCTGGGTCCCGCCAGATGACATTGTTTAGTCGACGGGACCCGGAGAAGGCCAACTCTGTGGGACCTGACTGGTCGCTTATTTATTTTTATGCCACCCTTCTCCTTAGACTTAGGGCGGCTTACAACATGTTAGCAATAGAACTTTTTAACAGAGCCAGCATATTGCCCCCACAATCCGGGTCCTCATTTTACTCACCTCGGAAGAATGGAAGGCTGAGTCAACCTTGAGCCGGTGATGAGATTTGAACCGCTGACCTGCAGATCTACAGTGAGCTTCAGTGGCCTGCAGTACTGCACTCTACCCATTGCGCCACCTTGGCTTGATATCTCCAAGTTGCGCATGGCTGCTCTCCTCAAAGCCCTGAGGGTAGTTGTAAATTGAGGTATCAATCTGATGATCTATCACCAGGGTGTCAAACTTGTGTCCTCACGGTGGCATCACATGACATATCGTGACTTCCCCCCCTTTGCTAAAACAGGTGGGGGGGGTGGCCAGTTTATGATGCATCTGGCACGCAGCCTACGAGTTTAACAGACCTGATTTATCAAGTACAGATGTTGCTTCAGGGTTGTTGTGGATCTTTTCTGCAAATTTGTTCCATTTCTATCTCAGCCCAATACTTAGGAAGATCTGCCCACCTTAAACTCTTTTTGTCACAGAAATACTGTCAGGAGCCTGGCTCTCTTTTTTATTATGGTAATTATTTTTGTTCTCCCTCTTCTGTTGCATGTTGGGTGGTAAATTATAGGCCTTTTATTCCCTTGCATAGCAAATATTTCCTTTCAGCTCTCTTGCTAATTGCTTCCTTCCCCTTCACACTATTGTCCAAGCAGCATTAATAATCCAGGCCTGAAGGTTCAAGGATTGCAAAGCAAAACAGTTCAGGTAAAGCCATTGTTGGATACTAACCTCATACACTACATCAGAACAGGGTCCCTTCTGAACCCAAGGGGTTATCTTTCAAAAATAAAGCAATAGGACTAGGAGTCTTTAAGCTACTTCTGTCATAGTTGTACAAAGAGAATTCCTATTTGTAAGAATGCTTCAAACATTTGCTTCATATGCTCTAAGCAATCCAGATTCAAAGGATGTTCTAATTGAGATTGCTGGTAGGTTAATAAGCATCAGTTAGGGGAAAAAGGCACAGACAACTAGAAAGTAATAAAACTACTGTGCAGAGTTCCCAGGAACACAGAACTATGGAAGCCTGAGAGATGAATTTCAGATGAGAAGGATTTATGGGTAGTGATTTCTTACAGTCTCAAAATGGGTGAATAGTGCAGTCAGGCGGTAGGGAAAGCAAGTAGAATGCTTGGCTGCATAGCTAGAGGTATAACAAGCAGGAAGAGAGAGATTGTGATCCCCTTATATAGAGCGCTGGTGAGACCACATTTGGAATACTGTGTTCAGTTCTGGAGACCTCACCTACAAAAAGATATTGACAAAATTGAACGGGTCCAAAGACGGGCTACAAGAATGGTGGAAGGTTTTAAGCATAAAACGTATCAGGAAAGACTTAATGAACTCAATCTGTATAGTCTGGAGGACAGGAGGAAAAGGGGGGACATGATCGAAACATTTAAATATGTCAAAGGGTTAAATAAGGTCCAGGAGGGAAGTGTTTTTAATAGGAAAGTGAACACAAGAACAAGGGGACACAATCTGAAGTTAGTTGGGGGAAAGATCAAAAGCAACATGAGAAAATATTATTTTACTGAAAGAGTAGTAGATGCTTAGAACAAACTTCCAGTAGACATGGTTGGTAAATTCACAGTAACTGAATTCAAACATGCCTTGGATAAACATATATCCGTCCTAAGATAAAATACAGGAAATAGTATAAGGGCAGACTAGATGGACCATGAGGTCTTTTGCTGCCGTCAATCTTCTATGTTTCTATGTTTCTGTAAATAATTACAGATAATATCCTAAAAGCACATAACAAGAATCGATGAATTGATAGAATGTGCTACTAAGAGATTGTGTGTGTGTGTGTTTGTGCGCGCCTGCCTCTGAATCAGTGTTGAATCAATTCCTGGACAAGTTCTCGCAGTTTTCTTGGCAAGATTTTAAAAATGCTTTGCCATAGCCTCCCACCACTCTACCACCTGGGTCTGCTTTTCAAAAGCAAGTCATTACTATTTTCCTTTTCTTTCACGATTGGATATGTGAACCAGTGAACTAAACTGGAGGAAAAAGCTGGGATCCCCAAGGAACCAATAATTTATTTCTCAAGGCCCCCTGCCTTGGCAGGGTTACAGATAGATGCTAAGCTCCCTTTGTGTTCCTTTGTATGTCTGTGGCTTTGTATTCTCTTTTAGTGCATCTTCATTTGTCTGCAGGCACACTTCCATTTAGCCAATAAAGCAGGAAGCAAACAACACAAAAAAGTTTGTGTTTGGAAGATGCAAATTCTAATGGGTGTAATGTTGAGGGCGTCAAATGTAAAGTGAAGTGCGGAGGAGATGTTACCCACTGACAGAACCAGCAGACTAAAAGATCGGAGAATAGCACTTAGCAATAGCACTTTGACTTATACTGTATACCGTTTCACAGTGCTTTGCAGCCCTCTCTAAGCAATTTATAGAGTCAGCGTATTGCCCCCAACAATCTGGCTCCCCATTTTACTGACTTTGGAAGAATGGAAGGCTGAGTCAACCTTGAGCCTACTGAGATTTGATCTGCCAAACTGCTGGCAGCTGGTGATCAGCAGAAGTAGCCTGAAATACTGCACTCTAACCACTGCACCAACACGGCTCTAGCATGTTAGTGGGAATTACTTTTTAAAAATATCTGATGCTTCCTTTCTACCTTCAATAGCCCATGTCACAGCCAATTTCCTTGGGTTCTTAGATCCAGACAAAACATTTATTTGTCAGGCCGAAGTCTTCATGTGGAGTTAGAGAGTTCAGCCTGACACAACACAAGGGGGGATGGGAGGGGTAGTGAGTAGTCAGAGGGGAAAGTTACTAGACACAACCAAAGATTCCTTTCTCCAAGCCAAGGCCACCGTTTGTTCTGCCTCAACTGAAGAGAAGAGGAAGTTGATAAGCCCCTGCTCACAGACTGGCTCTCGTGATGAACTTGTGGGTGTGGGGGATGTAAGATGAACCTTAACCTAGATGGGATTCTGGGAAGTACTCAGAATCGGAATGACAATGGCGTAGCTAACATGGTTCTGTTAATAAATCAAGCTCTGATTGAGAGAAATGGACTGGGACTTGGTTTATTTCTCAGATGCTATTCAGAACACTGACATACAAATTCCGATTCTGAGATTCCAACGCTGACATTATTAATTGGACTCTTATGCCACCCCTCTCCAAGGACTCAGGGCGGCTCACAACATATAATAAAATGGGTCCAATTAATTAAATATATAATCTAAAACTAAAAACCCTAAAAAACCATTCAATCAGTTTCTCTCAGTCCATTTGATTATTTTTGAGCCTGAGTTAGGAACTTAATCTCCAACTTCTATTATTCCCCCCTTTCTCTTCCCCTGGAATCTCCAGGTGAGCTGTAACCTCACCCCAGCGGTGGATTCTACTTACTTTCCCCACTGGTTTGCATCCTGATAGAAGTGCACATTCCCGGAAATGGTCCTCTGCTCACGCGCAGCACTAAAGACAGCGCATAAGCAAAAAACAAGATGGTGCCACCTATGGCGCCACCAAGAGAACCGGCTGAGGGATGTGGTAGGCCTGGGTCACTGCCAATTCCAGCAACCCTGGTTCTATAGAACTGGTCCAAAATGAAAGGCACCCCCCTCTTCCTTACCCCCCCATTAATAATACCTCCTGGCCACAATCAGCCAGTGAAGCCAAGTTTCTGCCTGCTGTTGTACCCTGGGAAGATGCCAGAGCCACTGGCCAAGTCAGTTTCTCAGTCCTCACATCTTCTCATTCTCTCTGAGGGATTGCTAAATGAAAAACCACCTGAAAAAAGGATCTCCTTCCTTCCAGAGTAGTAAATATTCATTCCACAGATCTCTTTTCCTTTCAGACTTATCACTTCGTATTTGTGTGTGGGTGGGTAGGGAACAAGGTTTATTTCCTAAAGAGAAATAATTGTAATAATAATAAAAAACCAAACGCCTCTCAACACCAAAGGATGGAAGGATTTCAATCACCCACCCCACATGCTTGGGCTCTAACACCATGGTGATAAGAACCCAGAGGTCCGATTACCTGTAATATTGGTGGTGGCGGTGGGGATTTTCCACTAAAGCAAAGGGACAGCTCAAATCAGTCAGCCAGTCACTTACTCAGTCTGTCTGTCTGTCTGTCTATATATACAGTATATATTATATATTCAACAGAAAAAAAAAACCACTTATAACCCTTCGCTGGTACAAAGCTGAGAGGAGGCGAGCCTGTGGTCTAGACGGTTAAAGTCACTGCCTTATAAGGCAGACCCTGCAGGTTCAAATCCCATTAAAGGCATGCTAGCTGATGAAAACATAATAAACTTGAAATAGATCTATATTAGTCTCCCTTCTTTCTCATTATCAGCAATAATATGTTACACACACACAGATATATATTGTATACCTGTAACATATTTTTTGCCGAATATGAAAATTTATATACATATATTTAAATATTTATTATTAAATATACCAGGGTGATTAGACACAAAAAACATGTAACCCTTCCCGGGTACAGAGCTGAAGGGATTGGATACTATAGACTAGAGGTTAATTCTCTGCCTTACAAGGCAAAGGTTGCAAGTTCAAGTCCCAGTGAGGGTATGGCTAGCTGATGAGGCTGAAATAGAACTATCCTAGTCTCCCTTAATTTTCAAACTCAGCAAAAAAATGTCACACACACACACACACACACACACACACACACACAAGAATGGTGGAAGGTCTTAAGCATAAAACTTATCAGGAAAGACTTAATGAACTCAATCTGTATAGTCTGGAGGACAGAAGGAAAAGGGGGGACATGATCGAAACATTAAAATATGTCAAAGGGTTAAATAAGGTTCAGGAGGGAAGTGTTTTTAATAGGAAAGTGAACACAAAAACAAGGGGACACAATCTGAAGTTAGTTGTGGGAAAGATCAAAAGCAACATGAGAAAATATTATTTTACTGAAAGAGTAGTAGATGCTTGGAACAAACTTCCAGCAGACGTGATTGGTAAATCCACAGTAACTGAGTTTAAACATGCCTGGGATAAACATAGATCAATCCTAAGATAAAATACAAAAAACAGTATAAGGGCAGACTAGATGGATCATGAGGTCTTTTTCTGCCGCCAGTCTTCTGTGTTTCTATGTTTATATATATATATATTAGATTTCTATGTCACCCTTGTTGAGGCGACTCAGGGCGGTGTACAACATTAAATATAACAATATATAAGAAATCTAAAATATGAAAATTTTCTAAAACATTTTAAAAAAACCATGTACACTCACACACATTCATCCAATCCAATCCAATCATATCTTGTATTAGCCAGAGACAGTCTATATAAGAATGACTACATACTGTATATAAAAGAATGAATACACACACACACCTTTATATTACTAGCCTGGACCTAATGCCGGATACCTTATGCAGCTAGTTCTTGAATTGCAACTATTTGTTTAATGATTGTCCAAAATTAGAATGGCAATGAAAAAAAGTGATTTATGATTGATCTTTGCATCTAGGAATGTTGCAAAATCCCTGCAGTCACATGATTTAAATCTGGGTGCTTGGCAATCAGCATGTATAGTAACATGCCCGGGGATCATGTGATTGCCATTTTCGACTGCCCCAGCCTGTTTCCCACAGGCAAAATCAATGGAGAAAGCTGGATTCGCTTAATAACTGCACAATTCACTTAACGATTGAAGTCATTTGTATAACAGCAGTGTCAAAAAAAGATTGTAAAATTAGTTGCAACTCACTTATCAACTGCTTTAGTTACAGTTGAGGTTTGTTAGTTAAACATTGCTTGTAACTATCTCCCTTTAAGGGGGGTTTATATCATTTTAAATGTTAAATTAGCTACTGACCATAAGATGCACTACGTCATTACATTTGTCTTTATTGGACTCTTCAGTGGAGGAATGCATTGTGAAAATATCAGAATTTTCAGAAATGATGAAACTGCCCTGACAAACAACACAAACTTTCTGAAATCCTAGAACCCTTATATGGGCTTTTGAGAAAAAAAAACATGAAAGGATGATTTACAGATGTGAAGATTAAGAAAGATGCAAAATAAATGAGGGGAAACTTTGTAAAACATTTAAGAAGTAGAAGGGATAATAAAACTGCAATTACCTGTTAAAAAAGGTCAAAAGTCAGTTATACAATACATTTATTTCCTTTTTCTTATCTTTTGCATCAACTCAGGAAGCTCAAACTGCCCAAGGAGCTGCTGATACAGTTCTACAGAGGAATCGTTGAGTCTGTCATCTGCACCTTTATAACTGTTTGGTTTTGTTCTGTAACCCAAAAAGAGCGACACAGACTTCAGAGGATAATCAGAACTGCAGAAAAAACAATTGCTGCCAACCTGCCTTCCACTGAGGATCTGTACACTGTACGAGTCAAAAAGTGGGCAGTGAAAATATTTACTGACCCCTCGCATCATAGACACAAACTGTTTCAGCTCCTACCCTCCAAACGTTGCTACAGAGCATCACACACCAAGACAACTAGGCACAAGAACAGTTTTTCCCCGAACGACATCACTCTGCTAAACAAATAATTCCCTCAACACTGTCAAACTATTTACTAAGTCTGCACTACTATTACTACTAGTTTTTCTCATCATTCCTATCACCCATCTCCTCCCACTTATGGCTGTATGACTGTAACTTTGTTGCTGGTATCCTTAAGATTTTTATTAATATTGATTGTTTATTCATTGCTTATTGACCCCTATGACAATCATTAAGTGTTGTACCGTGTTTCCCCGATAGTAAGGCAGTGTCTTACTATCTTTTTACCCCCAAAAGCCCCACTGTGTCTTACTTTGGGGGTATGTGTTATATTGTCCCGGGCACCGGGGCCGGCTCGTCTTCGGGCTTTGGCCCGGGCGAGGCCTCTTCTCCTCCAGGCGGGCGGCGTTAGGCGGCGTTGCGCGGCAGGCACGGCTGCCCGTCGGGCCCGGCCTCCATCCCTCCTGCGCCGCGGCGGGGCCAGTCCCCGATGCGCGTCCTGGGGGCGCCCGGCTGGCCAGCTCCGGAGGCTGCGGCTCCTCCCGCTGCTGCCCAACGCCGAGGATGCCCCGCACCCAGCCCGGCTACGGCAGCAGGCAGGCAGGCAGCCCCAGGTGCGGCGGGGAGAGCAAAGGCGGCTTCGGCCCGGGCGAGGCCTCTTCTCCTCCGGGCGGGCGGCGTTAGGCGGCGTTGCGCGGAAGGCGTGGCTGCCCGGAGGAGAAGAGGCCTCGCCCGGGCCGAAGCCGCCTTTGCTCTCCCCGCCGCGCCTGGGGCTGCCTGCTCTCCCCGCCGCGCCGGGCCGAAGCCGCCTTTGGTCTCCCCGCCGCGCCTGGGGCTGCCTGCCTGCCTGCTGCCATAGCCGGGCTGGGCGCGGGGCATCCTCGGCGTTGGGCAGCAGGCAGGCAGGCAGCCCCAGGCGCGGCGGGGAGAGCAAAGGCGGCTTCGGCCCGGGCGAGGCCTCTTCTCCTCCAGGCGGGCGGCGTTAGGCGGCGTTGCGCGGCAGGCGCGGTTGCCCGGAGGAGAAGAGGCCTCGCCTGGGCCGAAGCCGCCTTTGCTCTCCCCGCCGTGCCTGGGGCTGCCTGCCTGCCTGCTGCCCAACGCCGAGGATGCCCCGCGCCCAGCCCGGCTACGGCAGCAGGCAGCCCCAGGCGCGGCGGGGAGACCAAAGGCGGCTTCGGCCCGGGCGAGGCCTCTTCTCCTCCGGGCGGGCGGCATTAGGCGGCGTTGCGTGGCAGCCCGTCGGGCCGGCCTCCATCCCTCCTGCGCCGCGGCGGGGCCGGTCTGCGATGCGCGTCCTGGGGACGCCCGGCTGGCCGGCTCCGGAGGCTGCGGCTCCTCCCGCTGCTGCCCAACACCGAGGATGCCCCGCGCCCAGCCCGGCTACGGCAGCAGGCAGGCAGGCAGCCCCAGGCGCGGCGGGGAAAGCAAAGGCGGCGGCGGGAGTAGCGGACGCCTCCCTCGCTTTTAGTACCGTGTTTCCCCGAAAGTAAGACATATGTCTTACTTTCGGGGTATGGCTTATATTAGCCGACCCCCCTAAAACCCCCCATATGTCTTACAATCGGGGGGGTCTTACTATCGGGGAAACACGGTATCTCATGATTCTTGACAAATGTATATATATTTTTAATGTACACTGAGAGCATCTGCACCAAAAACAAATTCCTTGTGTGTCCAATCACACTTGGCCAATAAAGAATTCTATTCTATAAATTGTACATTTTTTGGTTCTTTTTTCCCTTTTGATTTGGCTTCTATTGCATGAAAAGTCTTAATAAATATAAATAAAGTCTGGATCCTTTCGGGTATAAGACTTGTCCATTCAACCCTTTAGCAGAATTGGAACTTACAAGCCTTGTACCTGATACTTATGCAGTGCCCTTAGCTTTTCAGCTGTGGGTCTAGTTGTCAGTAGCTTACAAAAAGGGAGGCCTTATAGAAGCTACACAGGTATGCCTACCTGCCTGCCGGTTTCCCTCCCTCCCTCCCTTCTACTATTATTTTATTGATCTCAATCTTATGACAGATGCCTCAAAACCAATTCCCTGATGGGGAGGCTTATACTATATATGTACAACAAAATTCAGACTAATTTAAACAGGGGGATTGTTCACATAAAAAATAAAATTGGGGTTATTGAGAACTTCTGTTAACAGATTTCGTTCTGGTACTTTTCCTCCTCTGGCTCCTGCCGCTTGGAGCTTTCTTCTTTTCGGCTTGGATTTTGAACCTCAGCTGGGAAGAGGGGACAAATCAGCAATTTGAAAAATGGCCAAAGTATGCAGAAAGTGTGGAACAACAACACAAACATCACACCCCCTCTCACACATCCCTCTTTCTATGAAACAGAAGCAGCCAAGCAGCATGCTGGAAGGATAAGTGGAATTTGAAGAGCAAGTTGTAAAGTGCTCTTATGGATTGATAAAATAACTGCATTCATGAACATGGCCATTCATAAAATTAGAAAATAAATGTATAAATGAATAAATGAATGAATGTATAACCTCATTATCTATGCATCTTTCTCACCATCGTAGCTTTAGGATAGTTGTCCTCAACCTTTCTAATGCCTCAACCCCTTAATACAGTTCCTCATATTGTGGTGACCCCCAACCATAAGTCTAGCGCCAATTCTCCCAACAGAACTTTAAGCTGATTGGCAGGAAGGTCAGAGGGACACCCCTACTGTAAACGGCTGATTGGTCGGATTGTAAAAATTATGTTACAAGGCGCAAGTATAGAAGCTTTAGTTCCTAACACCATGGAAATTTTCCCATGGTCTTAGGCGACCCCTGTGAAACGGTCGTTCGACCCCCAAAGGGGTCCAACCGCCAAGTTGAGAACCACTTAGCTTAGTTTTGTATTTTTTTTCTCCTAGGTAGCAAACAGTTTTGGTTTATTTATTTATTTATTATTTGGATTTGTATGCCGCCCCTCTCCGAAGACTCGGGGCGGCTCACAACAAGTGGAACAAATCATAAATAATCCGACTAAATTTAAAATATTTGAAGATTTAAAAAACCCCATATACTAACAGACACGCACACAAGCATACCATGTATAAATTAAACATGCCCAGGGGGAGATGTTTCAGTTCCCCCATGCCTGACGGCAAAGGTGGGTTTTAAGGAGTTTACGGAAGGCAGGAAGAGTAGGGGCAGTTCTAATCTCCGGGGGGAGCTGGTTCCAGAGGGCCGGTGCCGCCACAGAGAAGGCTCTTCCCCTGGGGCCCGCCAACCGACATTGTTTAGTTGACGGGACCCGGAGAAGGCCCACTCTGTGGGACCTAATCGGTCGCTGGGATTCGTGCAGCAGGAGGCGGTCTCGGAGATATTCTGGTCCAATGCCATGAAGGGCTTTAAAGGTCATAACCAACACTTTGAATCGTGACTGGAAACTGATCGGCAGCCAATGCAGACTGCAGAGTGATGGTGAAATATGGGCATACCTAGGTAAGCCCATGACTGCTCTCGCAGCTGCATTCTGCACGATCTGAAGTTTCCGAACACTTTTCAAAGGTAGCCCCATGTAGAGAGCATTACAGTAGTCGAACCTCGAGGTGATGAGGGCATGAGTGACTGTGAGCAATGAGTCCCGGTCCAGATAGGGCCGCAACTGGTGCACCAGGCGAACCTGGGCAAACGCAGCCACCAATCCTTTTATTTTCTAAGAAAACCACTGGAAGCCCTCTGTCATTCTCAGAAATGTAGATTATCCTAACAATTTGTAGCAAATCAGTTCTTCCTTATTTTTAACTAAAAGATTTTAAGCAAAACTAGAAAGTTCGCTCAAGCAACAAGCTTGGCAGCTACTAAAGGATATGTAGGTAGGCACAGTGATAGTTACAAATGCCAGTTTAACTCATCTCTATTTTCTTTGTGTGACCTCCATATCTACTCTAACCCAAGAAACCAGGTGGGATCTGGTCATCTAAAGGAATTGTTACAGAGGCTATTGCATGACAGTGAATGAAGCAAAACCAGAAAAGGCTGGATCAGAATGTGATGAAGTGGGCATCATAATATACAAACAAACAAGGGGACATGGTGATATAGTTGCTGTTCTTGTTATGTATGAATCCCCTCAACACATGGTCAAATTTAAGGAGAAGGCTCTAGGCTGCTGAAATAGTAAAGGTCTGGTTCCTACCTATTTGCCTTTATGGATTGCTGTCCATTGCTTGGCTTCTGGCAGATTTAAAGGACGATGTGTGTTTATGGATGGGGGAAAATTGAGAATAAAATTATTATCAGTACCGTTCGTCTTCCCACATTGTCTTTCTTGCCGAGTTTCTAAAATGTAAATGTTTGGATTCAAAAATTCTTGCTGCTGAAAACTCAGTCTGCTGTTGCATTTTTTGCCATCAAGGGCTAGATACAATAGAGATCTCCATGCAATCAGGCCAAAAAAAAAAATAGAAGTGTAACAGAAGGGTTTTAAGTTTCTAGCAAAATAAAACAAAAGGCTGGAAGAACATACAAAGGATGCTTGATAAAAATGTCAGATATACTTTCGAAAGATTTCCACTGGCTGCTCCTGTTTTCCTCATGATTAGGAACAGAAATCAAATAAACGATGCAAAGTAGATTATAGATTCAGTTCTCGATTGATCGCATAATTCAGGTTTCTTGGTTTGAGACAGTGGTTTCTTTTGCAGGACACACATAATTTTGCTTATGGTTGCGAGAATCTATCTATAGCTTCTGTCTGTCTATAGCCAGCCACATTGGGGAAATCTGGGTATTGAAGTCCATGTATTTCAAACTTGTCAAGGTTGAGAAGCACTGCTCTAAAATAAGTAGCATTACCAGCAGAAGAACAGCATGGTCTTTTGCTTTTTATTGTGCATAATAATGTATTCAGGATATTGATAGGAATACCCTACTGGGCTTACCGGCATTTCCCTGGAGAGATATCCAAGGACAGCTGTTTATCAGAACAGCTTGAATGAAAGTGTCCTGCTAGGATTGATAGTCTCAATGAGCCTGATTAGCTTGCATAGAACTGCTGGCAGGGAAACAGAGGTGAATGGATTCTGTGGGAAAAGAGAGAGGCAGTGGAGGAGAATGAGGGAGGGGCTCATTGGGCAGATGCCACATAGGGTTGGAAGTTTATGGAGATTCTCAGCCATCCAGATTGTGATTGTCCTGAAGGTGATTTTTCAAAAGGCAACTGGACTTTGTTTTTCCTCAAAGACATTCTGCTTCTTTCTCATCTCAGAAGCTTCTTGGATGAGAAGCGAAACATCTTCAAGGAAAAACATAGAAACATAGAAGATTGATGGCAGAAAAAGACCTCATGGTCCATCTAGTCTGCCAGTATACCATTTCCTGTATTTTATCTTAGGATGGATATATGTTTATCCCAGGCATGTTTAAATTCAGTGACTGTGGATTTACCAACCATGTCTGCTGGAAGTTTGTTCCAAGCATCTACTACTCTTTCAGTAAAATAATATTTTCTCACGTTGCTTCTGATCTTCCCAGCAACTAACCTCAGATTGTGTCCCCTTGTTCTTGTGTTCACTTTCCTATTAAAAACACTTCCCTCCTGAACCTTATTTAACCCTTTAACATATTTAAATGTTTCGATCATGTCCCCTCTTTCCCTTCTGTACTCCAAAACAAACCCAATTGCCTTTTGTAAAAGCACCTTTGGACCAATCACGACCTGGATGGCTGAGAACCTCCATAACCTTTGGGATATGATTGAAAGTCATCAGGTGTTGGGAAAAGGAGGAATCCTTCACATTACATTATTGGAACCCATCAGCCTCCAATTGCTTAGCCAGCCCTGTGAATTTCTCAATAATCGGTGCTTGGCTCCAGGAGCTTGAGAGTAACTAATGGCAAAGAGGCAGAGTGGGGTTGCATCAAAAATGATTAAAAGGCCTGATAAATAGTCACAGTTCCCACCCTGCTAATGGTTGCAATTTGATGAAGAGCTGTGTCTCCTTGTGCCTCGAGGTGAAAAACTGATCTGAGTGACAAACAGGAAAGCAAACTCAATCTGGAAGAGTGAAAGGATCATTGGATTGTGGCTGCTGAGCTAAACACTCGAGTGACCCTCTGCATATTGAATAGCGCCCAGCAGCCTTTGAAGAGGTATGCAGAGCTTTCAGGGCTGCAAATCTCATAGCCTGTCAAGCCTTGCCAATCAGGTGCCTACCAGACAGATTGAACTTTTTTGCCTTCTATCTTCCCCAGCTCACGGATGGGAATTCTGGGACACAAACTACAACATGGCTAAGGGCTCTGGGATCCAAAATGATTAGCATCTATCTATCTATCTATCTATCTATCTATCTATCTATCTATCTATCTATCTATCTATCTATCTATCTATCTATCTATCTATTTTTTGATTTGATTTGATTTGATTTGTATGCTGCCCCTCTCCGTAGACTCGGGGCGGCTAACAACAATAATAAGACAATATAAACAAATCTAATATTTAAGTTAATTTAAAAAGCCCTAATTTAAGAGACCAATCATACGTACAGACATACCATGCATAAATTTTGTAAGCCAAGGGGGAAGGGAATATCTCAGTTCCCCCACGCCTGACGACAGAGGTGGGTTGTAAGAAGCTTATGAAAGGCAAGGAGGTGGGGGCAACTCTGATATCTGGGGGGAGTTGGTTCCAGAGGGTTGGGGCCACCACAGAGAAGGCTCTTCTCCTGGGCCCCACCAAATGGCATTGTTTAGTCGATGGGACCCGGAGAAGGCCCACTCTGTGGGACCTAACCGGTCGCTGGGATTTGTGCGGTCCCGGAGAAATGATTAGCATTACTCTGGCGTTGGTAAGGCTGAAAAAATCCCCCTGTCCAACACACTTTTCTTTAACCTTGTGCACTGCAAATGTGGATGCTCTTAAGGTTTAATAACTATAGGCCAGTG
This sequence comes from Erythrolamprus reginae, assembly GCF_031021105.1. Taxonomy (NCBI): domain Eukaryota; kingdom Metazoa; phylum Chordata; class Lepidosauria; order Squamata; family Dipsadidae; genus Erythrolamprus; species Erythrolamprus reginae. The sequence continues at coordinate 101,300,720 of NC_091951.1, forward strand.
ATGGTGAACCTATAGGACAGTGATGACGAACCTATTGCACAGGTGCCGCAGTTGGCACATGAAGCCATATCTGCTGGCACGCGAACTGTTACCCTAGCTCAGGTCCAACAGGCACTTATGTGTTGGCCAGCTGATATTTGGCTCGCACAGAGGCTCTGGGAGGGCGTTTTCGGCTACCAGAGAGCCTCCGAGGGGATGGGAAAGGGCATTTTTACCCTCCCCCCGGCTCCAGGGTAGCTTTTGGAGCCTGGGGAAGGCAAAACACGATTTATTTATTTATTTATGAGATTTGTATGCTGCCCCTCTCCGAGGACCCTATTGGGCCCATCAGACGTTGGGAAACAGGCCATTTCCAGCCTCCAGAGGGCCTCCGGGGGACGGGGAAGCTGTTTTCTCCCCTCCCCAGGCATTGAATTATGGGTGTGGGCACTCACGCAGGTGCAATAGCATGTGCCCACACTCTTTCAGTACCCGAGGAAGAAAAAGTTTGCCATCACTGCTACAGCACATTTGCCACAGGTGGCATGCAAGACATTGCTCTATATCAGCTCCAGTGCACATGTGCGTGCTGGCCAGCTGATTTTTGGCCTTCTTTTCAACCATTTTTGACTGTCCCCAGGGTTCAGGAAATGCCCTCTGAAGCTTGGGGACAGTGATAAATGGCCCAACCGGAAGTTCACTTCCAAATCTTTTTCATATGTTAGCTCCACGTCAGTCTCCTGGCAGGTGGCAGTTTGCAAGAGACCTTTGAAAATTCAGTGTTTGGGGACCATCATGCTTGAGGGCTACTTGTGGCCTGTGGTTTATCCTCCTTTGGGGTGAACAGGAAAAATTAGAAGGTCCAATGATTTGCTTCCTATACTCCTAAGCATCACACTAACCAACCTATCTCTAGCAAAATCTCATTCAATACTGCGATATGTGTATCTTGACCAATTGGCACCAGTTCTACGCATCTCTTAAAAACCAGAAAAGCCAAAACAATAAAGTTATTTAATAGATGAAATTAAAGCTGGGGTAAACCAGATGCTTAACCTATAAAGAATAGTGCATACGGTAAAACCTGCCTTAAATAGGAAAACAGCATAACAAAAAAAAGAGGCTAAAATATTTCTGCTTAGCTTGGAATTCAGCCAAGATTGCCTAAATATTGTCCTGCTTTAGGCATTAACCCAGTGTCCCAACCACATGATCTGAGCAGCACAATAATAGCATATAGACAGTCTCCCATTTAGGAGCTTCTACACTCTTAGTAGGAGTGGAAATTATGCACTACCTCTCAGCCCAAACAGTGGCTATGATCCCAAATTAGCACTGGTACTTTAGGGCTGGGGAAAGGCTTGTAACCAGGGTTAAGTTATCAATAACCCCATCAGAAGTAGCATGTTTTATTAAATAGAAATGTATAATTATATGTACTGTATTATGAATTAAGATATATGTATGGATATATTGTGGAGAAAAACAATAACAACTTTATAAAAAAAAGAAGTAGCAAAAGAAGTGAGAATTTTATGTTTGGTGACTATATATGAACTGTGTACACAAGAATGGAACATTATGCAATGCCAGCTGTTTGATTTGCACCATATCTTGTTTGTAGACAGGGAAACACATTTGCTGACACATACAGTAACAGTTCTCTCAGCAGATATGGAATGTATCTTTAAAAAACCCAAACAAATATAATGTGTGAAGCAGTTGATGCTCTAGATCACAAACCACCCAAATGATACTGTTGGGAATTCACCTAATTCCATGGAGCTACTTTCCATTTTTTCCTCCAGCATTCCCATTTGCAACACAAAGAAACTTATGTTTCATGACTCAAGGAGGTTGACCTTTCCAGTTCCTCATTTTAATATGCAGGAGAATTCAGATCAATAGGCCAGAAGCTTGGTGATATTTCAGACAGGAACGTGGCTTGAATTTGAGCAAAATATCTCTTACGATGCTCTTGAGTAGAGACAAGCTCCTTGCCAAACCTCATACAGGTAGTTGAGAGAGGCAGATCCATTGTGACAGCCAGTTAGAATGCAAAACTTCCTTGGTTTGATTTCATGTCCAACCTGGGACATAGGGCTCATTTGTTTTTCTGGCATTAGAAAAAAGAAAAATCCCAGTAATTTATCCAAAAGCAAGAACTTTTTAAGACATGTAACTGGCAGCAAGTTCAGAGTTATATTCCCTTTGCAGCTGAGCGCCAGTATCTTGTTCTTAATTGACACTGATCAACATGCAATTATCAAAGGGAAAATATATATTCATTCCAAAATTCAGTGTCTCCCATATAAAGAACAGAGAGGGTTTTGTCTTTTAATTTCACCCCGTCTAGCATTTAGATCATTGGGTCCCCCTCTGTCTTCCTCTTGATGGATACCAAAAATGGTTTAATGAGTTTTAATAAGAGTACACTAATTAGAGCTGAGTGTGTTCATTAAGTTCAAGGATTGAAGTTTAATACACCAATGCTTTTCCCTATGGGATCAGACTTCACTCAGAATAAAAGCTGCTCTGGTAGTTAATAGGACAATGTAACTAGATATGATAATTATGGACTATTTCTCTTCTAATTTCAAAATAATTCAGTGAGCAAAGTAAGAGGCTTTTGATCTGGCTTATTTGGCTTTATCAAAAAACACTGAAGGCTAGATCTAAATGTTGCTACAATAAAACTGGTTATTGGCTGAGCATCCACGCTCAGTCTGGGTTTCCCTGGTTATATATAAACTCTGGTTTATGAACTTAACATACTCTGGTTTATGAACATAACACCACCTATGCATTGTGTAAGCTTAGCAGGTTTATTACTACTACTACTACTACTACATGTTGGAAGTACCTACCAAGGTTGGTTGAAAGATTAGCTGGTGACATCATTGTTGCCCATTATCTATTTATCTACATGCATTTGCATATTTTCAAATTGCTAGATGAGTGGGAGCTTAGGGCAAATTCACAGTACCTGATTTTATTTATTTATTTATTGGACTTTTATGCCTTTTATGCATTTTATGACTTTTGTCACGTGGCTTGCTCTTGGGTTTTGAACTTCCAACCTGTCAACTTTTCAATGGTCAGCATCTTAACCATATGAGCCATCACAGCCCCTAAGGTTTACTACTTATACCATCTGTAACAGAAAGTCCTTTTTCAAAGACATACCTTGGTACATACATAGAGATTTGTTGCCTTTCTCCCTACCTCAAATATTTAGATATATTCAAGGTTCCTCACTTGATATTTCATTTTTATTTTACATTTAGGAAAATAGGCGTTGATTGCTTACCTGAACGCCTCTTCTCGTACGGTGAGTGGGTACAGCAGTCACATGGGTTGCTCATGTCCAATCCGTTGGAACTGAGCCTAGTATTAAAAAAGACTGCTGGATCCGCCCCTTCCCCAGAATTCGCGAATCCGTAGACTAGGCTCAGTAGTGAAGCTCCTTAATGTTCAACTCTCATGTGTTATAAGAAAATAGAATAGAAGGTAAAGAAGACCACACAAAGGGAGGGAAGTGACTGCTGTACCCACTCACCGTACGAGAAGAGGCGTTCAGGTAAGCAATCAACGCCTATTCTCCGTACTGAAGGAGTGGGTCCAGCAGTCACATGGGACATACCCAAGAGATAGGTCCCTAGGGTGGGAGTACATTGCTATCGTGAGAGATAACGGATTGGAGTACTCTTCTGCCGAAGGCAGCGTCCGCTGATGCGTACGAATCGATTTTGTAGTGCTTTATGAAGGAATTTGGCGAGGCCCAAGTGGCTGCTTTGCAGACTTCTTCCAACGGAGCCTGAGTCGCCCAAGCGGCAGATGTGGCAGCACTTCTGGTGGAATGCGCTGTAATATTCCTTGGAATGGAAAGGGAAGCTGTCTCGTAGGCCTTAGAGATGGTCCCTCTGATCCAACGACCTATTACTGTAGAAGACACTCTGGATCCCAAGGATCTGGGATGGTAGGCTATGAAGAGTGCTTCAGACTTCCGGATGGATCTTGTGCGTTGGATATAAACCTTTAGCGCTCTAGTGAGATCCAGAGTGTGCCATCTAGTTGCCAGGGGATGCTCTCGTTGGAGGCAGAAGGAAGGTAATATGATATCCTGAGATCTGTGGAACATGGAACTAACCTTTGGTAGAAAGGTGGGGTCCAGTCGCAGAACCACCTTGTCCTGGTGAAACTGACAAAGGTCCTGTCTGATAGAAAGGGCTGCCAACTCAGATATGCGTCGGGCGGATGTAATCGCCACCAGGAATGCTACCTTGAAGGATAGGTACCTGAGGGACGCAGAGTTCAGGGGTTCGTAAGGTGCCTGAGTAAGAGAGTGGAGAACCCGTGGCAAGTCCCAGGTAGGATATCTGTGGATTTTAGAAGGCCTGAGGTTGGCCACTCCTCTTAGAAATCCTTGGATTTCTGGAAAGGAGCGGAGGGGCTGCCTGCGAGGCCCCGCCAAGACGGAAGAAATGGCGGCCAGGTGTCGGCGGATGGTGCTGGTAGAGAGGCCTTGGTGGAAGCCTTTCATGAGGAAGGTGATTATCCTGTGGATGGGAAGACATAGGGGAGATAAGCCCTCCTGTAAGCACCACTGATGGAATTTGGACCAAGTATGGTCGTAGATCCGGTTGGTAGACCCTCTTCTAGACTTCAGGATGATTTCCACTGTGTCCGGGTCATACCCTCGCAGGTCTAAGTCCCTCCGGATAATAGCCAGGCGGTGAGGTGGAACCACTCTGGGTCTGGATGGAAGGAGGCCCCCTGTCGCAACATATCCTCCGAAACGGGGAGTCGCCAGGGGTCCTGGACGGACAGTTGTTGGAGGTCCGCGAACCAGGGCCTGCGAGGCCAGTGAGGGGCAATCAGAATTACTCAGGCCTTCTCCAGGAGGATTTTGTTGATCACGTCTGGCAAAATTGGAATTGGAGGGAAGGCATACAATAGACCTGGAGGCCAAGGACTCCTGAGAGCAGTGATTGCCTCTGCTCCCGGAGACGGGAACCTGGAGATGAAGTGAGGGAGCTGGGCATTGGCTTTGGTCGCAAATAGATCCAACACTGGATGGCCGAACCTGAGGCAGATTTGGTGGAACAGTGACTGATGGAGATTCCACTCGCCTGGATCTATGGTCGCTCGCGAGAGCCAGTCCGCTTGGACGTTGAGGCTCCCCGAGATGTGGTCGGCTAGAAGCGACTGGAGATTCTTCTCTGCCCAAAGGCCTAACTTCAGGGCCTCCCTCATGAGGGCCTTGGATCTTGTGCCTCCCTGTCTGCAAATATGGATTTTGGTGGCTATATTGTCGGTGAGAATCAGCACATGCTGGTTGGAGATGTGAGATTGGAATTGTTTTAGAGCTAGAGACACGGCTCTTAATTCTAGTCAAATGATGGGCCTGGAAGCCTCCTCCGGTGACCATGTGCCCTGAGCTAAAAGACCCTGGGCGTGGGCTCCCCAGCCCGAGAGGCTGGCATCTGTGGTGACTACAAACTGGTCGGGGCACCGGAGGGGAGATCCCTTGTCTAGGGCTGGAGAAGTCCACCACTTGAGGGATCTGCGAACCGTCGGTGGAATGGTGATGCGACGATTCGAGTTGCTGTGGCCCGATCTCTGGAATGGTAATAGAAACCACTGTAGTTCCCTGGCGTGAAGACAGGCCCAGGGAACAATACCAATACATGACACCATTTTACCCAAAAGGGAAGATAGGGTGGCAATGGAGGCAGATTGCTGGGGCAGGATGCGAGCAATGAGATCCAAAAAGCTGCGTTTTCTCTCAGTGGAGAGGAAAACCTGGGATATCTCAGAATTAATGAAAGTTCCCAGATGCAGAATGGAAGTGGATGGATCAAGGTGGCTCCTTTTAAGATTTATGGAGAACCATGATTCTGTAGAACCGACATGGTAAAAGAGAGGTCTGCAGCCACACCAGTTCTGGAATTTCCATGAATTAAAATGTCATCTAAATAACATAAAATATGAATGGGAGAAGCCCGGATATGAGCCGCCAAGGATCCCAAGAGTTTAGTGAAGACTCTGGGAGCTGAGGAGAGCCCAAATGGCATAGCCCTATACTGAAAATGCCTGCCTTGAAAGACAAAGCGCAGAATTTCCTATGGACCTTGACAATGGGGATATGGAGGTAGGCCTCCGTGAGATCCCGAGACACCATAAAGTCTCCCCGATGTAGAGCTGCTAAAATGGAAGATAAGGAATGCATTTTGAATTTCCTATATTATATGAACCGGTTCAATTTTTTTAGATCTAAGATGGCTCTCCAGCCTCCAGAGGTCTTAGGGACCATGAAGAGGATGGAATAAAAGCCTAAACCTCTCTGGAGAGAGGAGACCGGTTGAATAGCTCTAATAGTCAACCAATGAGAAATAGCCTCCTCCATTCAGATACGAGATGGAGGGGAACTGGGAGAAGGACAAGAAATAAAACGGTTAGGGGGAGGTGAAATGAACTCTAACCTTAGGCCCCTTTCCACAGAGTCAATGACCCCGGGGTCCTTACAAGAACGGTGCCAGGCGGAAGAGAACCAGGCTAGGCGACCGCCTATGGGAAAGGAGGAAAACTTACCATCTGGCTATTTGGAAGCCCTGGTAGAAGAGGATCCTCTCTGATAACGGGAACCTCTGCCCCTGGTGGTTCTAGATTGGGATCGAAACCGAGGGGAATACTGACCTGGACTCCTTTGAAATGCGAAGCCCTGATCCTGTTGACGCCCTGTGCGCCGAAAGGGCTACGGTTTAGGGGCCTTCTTGGTGGTAGGTCCCAAGACCTTTTTCTTGTCTGTGGTCTCTGTAAGGAGAAGGACCAGAAGGTCTCCGAAGAGGAGGTTACGTTTGAGCGGACCCTTGGCTAACTGCCACTTCTGTCTTACTCCCGCCTGCCAAGGGCGGAGCCATAGAAGTCTTCTGGCCGTTGTGGAGGCTGCTACTGACCTGGCTGCAAATCTGGAAGATTGGAGGGTAGCATCTGCTACATATTGGGCAGCTGCGAAGATTTTGTTGAAATCCTGTTGGCCCCGTAAGTCATCTGGAGGCAGGTGTGGTTGGAGCTGATGAAGCCACAAGAGCATAGCTCTGGAAAAGAAGGATGCCGCTGCAGCACTCTTAATGGCCCATGAGTCTGCAAGAAGACTCCTTTTGAGCATTTGCTCAAGTCGTTTGTCCTCTGGCCGGAGGACCTCCTCTGCTTTGCCAGGCATGGCGGCAGTCGAGTGGAGAGTCTTCACTGGTTCATCTGGCTTGGGACATGTTAGGAGTTCCTCATAGGCGGAGGAGAGCTTGTAGAGCTTCTTGTCCTTGGGAGTGGGAATAAGGCCAGCAGTTGGGTGGTCCCACTGTTTAAGCAAGGCATCCTTAAACAACTTGGGCATAGGAATTACCTCATTGTCTTCCTAACTTGGGCATAGGAATTACCTCATTGTCTTCCTGTTTTTTCATGAAATATGGAAGATTTTCCTCCGGAGGGTCTGAGGAAGAAGTAGCCTGTTTTTATTGCCCGGCTAGCCCCGTGGATACTCTAGCTTTAAGCAGGAGAGATTTGAAAAGCTGCGAAGGAAAGATAGCAGCTGGGGCTGGAATCTTAATCTGAGATTCCTCATCTTCCGACAGACGCTGAAATGGGTCATCATCCTCTTCTGCATCCACGTCCTCATCCTCTTCCTGAGAGGAGTCAGAGACCTCCATGGCTGGGGCTCTGTAGGAAGGAGAAGAACTCACGGGACGGGAGGAGCGTGGAGGGGGATGAGACAGAGAAGGCACATTGAAAGATGAGAGTTTAGCGTCAATGGTGTTAGTCAGAATAGTCAAGATAGACTGAAAACTCCGGTGGCAAGGAAGAAATATCAGCCGGAAAAGCCGGAGGATCCCTGAGGGCCTGAGCAGGTTCTGGCTGGGAGGAATCCTCGGTAATATCTGGCTCCTCTGGACCTAAACCCCATAGGTTAGGTTGGGGTGGATTTAGGTTTGGCTCATCCAGGGATAGCACAGGAACCCCAGAAAGAGGCAGGTTAGAGGCCTCCGGGGGGGGTTGGATTGATATGCACTTGGGCCTGCACCTTAAAACGTTTGGCTGATTTAACATGTATTTTTTGTAGGGCTAGGTCCCTTCTCTTCTCAGCCCTGGTGGGCTTGGCTAAGGAATGGGTGCCTGAGGAAGAGGAGGAAGAGGCCTGGGGAACTTCAGTAGAATTACCAGTAGGCCTAACCTCTTTGGGACCTTTGGTAGTGCCTCTCTTGGGAAAAGAAGCCATAGTCTGACAATTAACAGAAGACAAGGCTGAGCCAAATAACTGCATAATTAGGGAGAAGAATTTCAAAGACTTCCCAAGAGGAATGGATCCTGCTCCGAGGCCTCGGAGCTGCTGAGACTTGAGGGCAATCTGGGCAAACCCAGAGTTCGTGTCCCCAAATACAGCGTGGCCAGCCTCCCTAAACTTTAATTAAAGTAACCAAGGCACTCTGGTTGGAGGCTTAGCCGGTGGAGAATTAAGCCTGAGCGTCCCAAAGCCCACTCCGGGATCCAAGCGGTGGACTGAGGCCTACGCGGCTGGCAGGAGGCCAACACGAGAGGCCTAAATTTAAAAAGGGCGCGAAGGCCTTCGCGCCGAAAAATCGCTCCGTAATAGCCTTCTTAAAGGGGAAGCGATCGACTAAGTCCAGGAGACTAGAAACAAGCGTCTCACTCCGCAGGAGGTATTTCTTAAGCCCTTTAACAATAATACTATAATAAATCAATGAAGCAATACTTGCACCAAGACCTCCAGGCCAAAGGATTAAAGGAATCCACAAGCGGCAGCGGGGATCGTAAACGGCAAAACAGCCGGGGGAAAACGAAACCGCAACTTCTCCCAAAGGAAAAAAGCCGAGCCACAAACGGCTGGCGCTATTAGTGCAAGTAAACAAATAAGGATAAACAATTCTTACTACTTTGAAGAAAAGATCGAAGGGAAGGTGTTAGAATGTTGAACGAGCTATCACAATACAACCGCAGGATATGCGAACTGAGCGAATTCTGGGGAAGGGGCGGATCCAGCAGTCTTTTTTAATACTAGGCTCAGTTCCAACGGATTGGACAGGAGCAACCCATGTGACTGCTGGACCCACTCCTTCAGTACGGAGAATAAGAAATTAATTTTAAGAATACAGGTGTTACCATGCTGAAAAGAAAAATAATAACACTCAATAATAATATCTCTGATTCCCACTGAAAGTTCATAAGCTAAATTAGAAAATGATTTGAGGGTAAATCATTTTCAATACCTCATTAGGAGATACCGTATCTTCTTTTTTCAAAGTATGAGGCTGGGATGGATGGGGTGGGTCAGTTACGAAGGAATGAAAGGGAATGCACCGAGTTAAGCTGGCAGGGAACAACTTGATGAATTCTTTTCACAATGTGAAATGATGAATGTTGGATTCACACAACATTCTAACAACAAACAAATTAATTTTGGGCTAGTTTGAAGTGTTAGCCAATCCATAAGTTCTTTAACATAAAAGTTAACCTAACCTAATCCTTAATAAGCAGCAATTATTCTTTACACCCTTCTGTTTCTCTCACAGCCTATCAGGTCATCTTTATTCCTCTCAGCATTCACTTGTGTTTTTAAAGTTTAAAACTTTATCATATTCCATCCCACTAATAGATAAAAGTAGAATGGATCTAGAATTGAGTGGTGTCAAATTTAAACAAATGACATGACACCATTTTTCCCCCCCAAATTTATGAGCACAACTTTTTATGAACTCTACAGAAAAGAAAAATTCCAGAAAAATGATCAGTGAACATTTGTTTATCTTAACATACTCCAAAGATGATACACATTAAAAATTTAATAATAATAGTGAAAACTGACGGATTCAAATAATGTATGGAAAAGACATCAACAGTCTGGATGAAAACTATTTCAAATAGTTTACAAATACTTGGGCATCCTTCAAGCTCACAACATCGAGTGCATGAAGTTAAGCAAAAGGTTAGAAGTGAATACATCAAGAGAATGAAGAAAATCCTAAAATCCAAACTCAGTGGAGGAAATACCATCAAGGCAATTAACATTTGGTCAATTCCACTCATTAGAAACACAGCTGGAATGGTGGAATCTATTCAAACAGAACTAAAAGCCCTGGATAGAAAGACCAGAAAAATAATGACAATGAATCATGTCCTTCATCCATAGAACAATGTTGACAGATTCTACTTGCCAAAGAAAATAAGTGGGAATAGAATGTTGCAAGAATACTAAACAAATGACGAAGAAAGAAAGGGCATTGGAAGAATACTTGAAGGATAATGATGAAGATGTAAAGAATGGAGGCTTCCTGGGGACTGGAGAGACCAAACTGGCTTACACGAAACACCAAATGAAGAATAGAAAAAAGGCAAGGGCAAGGCAAAGTATTACATGGCTAAGAGCAATAACCATGAAGAAAGAGATGGTCTGATTCCGGGTGCACAAGAAGAACAAACGCATACAAAGTCAGAATTGAGAAAACAGTAACAGAGTGAAAATGCTTGTACCATCCCTGCAAAGAAGCTGAAGAAACAGCTGGTTTCCACCTAGTTAGCTGCTGCAACATCACACAGACAGACTACAAACAATGGCATGGTAGAATAGCTCACATCTTGGAAACAAACTGTTTCAACTGCAGGTGCGCGTGCTTTCCCCACCTGAAGCTTCAGGGCTGTCCTCCTGCAGCTGTGCTGCAGCCAAATCCCTCTGACATGACTGCCTGGAGCCACTTAAAAGAGGGCCTTGAAAATATTTACTGACCCTTTGCATCCTGGACATAAATTGTTTCAATTCCTATCCTCAAAACTACGCTATACCAGAACAATTAGATACAAGACCAGTTTCTTCCTGATCACCATCACTCTGCTAAACAAATAATTCCCTCAACACTGTCAAACTATTTACTAAATTTGCACTACTATTAATCTTCTCATTGTTCCTATCAACCATCTCCTCCCACAAGTAACTTAGGACTGTAATTTTGTTGCTTGTATTCTTACAATTTATATTGACACAAATTCCTTGTGTATCCAATCACGCTTGGCCAATAAAAATTCTATTCTATTCTAATAAGATTGGATTGCTTATTTGTACCTGGATTATCCTTAAGTGTTGTACCTTATGATTCTTGACAAATATTTCTTTTATGTAAACTGAGAGCATATGCACTAAGCCAAATTCCTTGTGTGTCCAATCACACTTGTCCAATGAAATTCTATTCTATTCTATTTATTCTAGTAAGAATTGGGCTTTGGAAGATGTGCAAGAAATGCCACTTGCCTGAAGGCAAGAACGGGTGGGATTATAAAATAGATGAAGTAACAGAAAATGAAGGTGCTAAAGTGCTCTGGGATTTTAGAATTTAAACATACAAGCACCTCCACACAACACCCCAGGCTTAGCCATTTCAACAACTCCCCACAGAGATTAGGACTGCCCCCACCCTCCTTGACTTTCATAAACTCCTTAAAACCCACCTCTGTCGTCAGGCTTGGGGGAACTGAGACATCCCCCCCTTGCCTATGTAATTTTGTGCATGATATGACTGTGTGTATGTATTTTATCTATTGGGGTCTTTTTCTTTTTAGACTTTATAATGTAAAACTGTTATTTTAGATTTTAATTATTAGATTTTTTTACCATGTATTGTTTTTATCACTGTTGTGAGCTGCCCTGAGTCTACGGAGAGGGGCGGCATACAAATCTAAATAATAATAATAATATAATAATAATAATAATAATAATAATAATAATAATAATAATAATAATTATTATTATTATTATTCCCTACTTAAGCCCTCCTTTCAACTTTCTTGACTGACAGTTTCCCAACACTTCAATACATCAAACAACAACGTTTGCTTAAGCCAGGTCCTTGGGAAGGACTAGATAGGTAGATAATAATGCCAAATGCAGTCTAAACATCTAACTGGGCAGCAAATCATCGTCACCATGATCATCATTCCTGATTATATCTAAAGGATTTCCTTGATATCTGGAAATGATGAATATATCCGACCTGAATAATCTAATTTAAAGAACAACAACAACCCCCACTCTGCTTTGAACTACCTATATTCTTAATGCTTAGGTCCTTGCTTTGGACTTGAATTATTAAGTTTCCACCAGTATTAGACTGAGAATCTAACTGTGGAAATAGCAATAGCATTTAGACTTCTATACCACTTCATAGATCTTTTACGGCCCTCTCTAGGCAGTTTGCAGAATCAGCATATTGCACCCAACAATCTGGGTCCTCATTTTATCCACCTCGGGAGGATGGAAGGCTGAGTCAACCTTGAGTCAGTGGTGAGATTTGAACTGCTGAACTACAGCTAGCAGTTAGCTGAAGTAGCCTGCAGTGCTGTACTCTAACCATTGCGCCACCCTATTATCCACAGATGATGATGATGATGATGATAATAATAACAATAATGCCACAATGTTTAAAAAAGGCACAATAACGAACGAAAAACATCTCAGAACAGTTATTGCATGCAATTGAAATGAAAGCTAAATTTGAGAAAACTCAGCATGACAGTAAATGGCAGTTAAACAAACAACAGGAAGAGATTGTTGAACACCCCATAAACGGATGTAAGAAGATTGTGCAGATTGTGTATTTAGAACGACACAATAAAATGCCAACTTGATTCATTGGAATCTTAACAGGAATTACACTTTAGCAGCAACAAAGGACTGGTGAAATCAAAATATTGAAAAAGTGGTTGAGAACGAAAAGGTGAACATCCTATGGTATTTCTAAAGACAAACTGTTAAATATTTGGCTCATACTATGACAGAGATGACTGTCATTACAAAGTAACAAGTATAGATAATTGACATAGTTGTTGCTAGAGATACAAGAGTCAATGAAACAAATAGAGCCAGAAAAAATATAACGGCTATCAAATAGAGATCAAGTGAATGTAAAAAAGGGAAGTGGTGCCAATCGTGGTTGGTATGCTTGGTGTCACATCACAATATTTAGAAAAGCATTTGGACATAATATGAAAGAACAGAATATCAACATATCAATTACAAAATGTTGCATTGGTTTGAATAGCATGTATATAACAATGGGGTTAGCTATTTAGCTATCCTAGATTTTAGAAAGGATCCAGGTCAATTAGAATTATATGATAGAATTATCAAAGTTATCTAATCATAACAATCACCACCATCACCACCACTGAATATAAGTTTGAAGTTATCTACTTTAATTTCCTGTTAAGCACAGAAATCACTACTACAGCATTCTCAACAAATGGATATCCAGATTCTGTTTAAACTTCTCCAGCAAAGGAGAGTCTAGATCAGTGATGGCGAACCTTTTTTTCCTCGGGTGCTGAAAGAGCGTGGGCATGTGCTATCTTGCATGTGCAAGTGCCCACACCCATAATTAAATGCCTGGGGAGGACAAAGACAGCTTTCCCTGTGTTGTGGTTAGCTCTGGCCCAGCTCCTGCCCCAAGGACTGTGGATGTGGGGGAGACATGCACATGCTGCAGGCCTGTTTTGCCCCCGGTGGAATCTGCTGATGAAGGCTCCTCTGACCAAGAAGACATGAGTGACAGGGAGGAGGAGAGTGTGGCAGACAGCTCAGAAGAAGATCAATTATCTAGCTCCTCCTTGGATTCAGAACAAGAGTTAATGATACAGCCACGCATGCGGAGAGCCATGCATAGGCAACAACAACTGAGAGATTATTATAAAAGAAAATGAGGCCACCTGTGGTTGGGTGGGGCTGTGATAATTAGTGAGGCTGCTATAAATAGCAGCCTATGGGTTTGGCCATTGTGGAGGATTATCTGATCGTTGTGTTTCATGACTGCTTTGCTGACTTTGATCTTTGTGTGCTGATTTTTCCCCGCTTTGAAACTAACCCAGAGCAAAGTGTGTTTCACTTTGTGAAAGAAGGACTGTGAATTGCCTCACAGCCGCAAGCTAAGTATCACAGAACTGATAAGGGACTTATCAGTTAACACCCTCCCAAAGCCTCTGTGTGAGCCAAAATTCAGCTGGCCAGCACACACATGCACGTTGGAGCTGAGCTAGGGCAACAGCTTGCGTGCCAGCAGACATGGCTCAGTGCCACCTGTGTCACCTGTGTCACAGGTTCGCCATCACTGGTGTAGACCCATGATGGTGAACCTATGGAACGCGCGCCAAAGGTCGCAGGCAGTGTTCCTTCTAATGTTTTTTTGGGGTGGGCGGAAAAGTATAGTGTCTGAGCGGCAGTCCCTTTGGCACTGGGTGGCACTCTTTCCCTCTCGGCTTCTGGGCAGGTTTGAAAAACTCTGAGTTGATGATGATTTTTAAGTGAGCCATTGCTCACTGCTCAGCTTAGAGGGAACTATGGTCGCAGGCAGAGCCCTCTCTTAGGGCATTCCAGTGGTTGCCCAAGCCCAGCTCCACTGCCCTTGCCTCCTGCCATCTTCAGGTCTTTGCTGCACATACCTGGGGTGAATATAAGAGACATCTGTGCATGCATGAGGACACTTGCATTGCATTTGGGGGTTCATGTGTGTGTGCATGCATGGTGGGGCAGGGTGCATGCATGGGGCACTTGCATTGCATTTTGGGGTTTGGCACATGTGCTTTGGGTACTTGACACCAGAAAGGTTAGCCATCACTGGTCTAGACTTCCTAAAGCCTGTTTGCTTCACTGTTGAACAACTCTTATCGTTATGATCCCCCCCCTCCCTGATATTCAACTAAACTTTCCTACCTTGTATTTTATGGACAGAAGTGCTTTAGATTCAGAAGAAAACTTTCTACGGTGCAATCATTATTGTAGTTCTTAGGATCATCTTCAACAAAAAGCCCTAATCTCTCCAAGAGTAAACTTTCCCCTAATTTTCTGTATTTTGAAGTTTACCTGTATATCCACTCAAGTTCCTTTATTAACCCCAAAGTGTTTTGCTGTCCTTACTGCTATTCGAAAGCTCTTGAAATATCATCGGACTAGTCATTTCTGAGATGGAAACCTCATATACAAATGAATGTATGGCGTGTTTCTGACTTCCCTTTGGTAATGTGTTTTCAGTGTCCTATGGGAAGAGGCAGGCATGGAAGAAATTTCAAATGCAAGGTGCAAACAGTCCTCCCGGCTTCAAATTAAATCTTGGCTCCGAGGAATCCCTCTGGTGGTACTTTTACATGTTCTTGAAACCTACTGGAGCATTCCAATTGTATTAGAGAATGAGATTAAAGTGATTGTTTTCACACAATTAGGTTTCTATTGGACTTTACTCCTATCACCATCTCATTCCAGGAACCTCTTGGGGTTTTTACAAGAGGAAAACATTAAGTATGGTACTTACTGTTCCTACTATAGGTTACATGAATGCGTTGAAAGGAAAACCAGGCCACTTAGTTTTATACCCTAAGATGGTAAAAATAGGAGCTGTTATCTATTCTGTAGAAAGGAAGATGGGAGCAGCCGATGTACTGATCTGAGAGCCAGCAGGAAGGAAAACTAATTCCATGAATCCGTCCTTTCATACTAACAGATTAGATTAGATTTATTGGATTTATATGCCACCCCTCTCTGCAGACTCGGGACGGCTCAGAACAATGGTAAACAATACATAGTAACAAATCTAATATTTAGCAATCTAAATTACAGTTTTAAGTTAAAAAATGCAAAAGAAACCCCAATATATAAAAAACAAGCACACAGTCGAATCATACACAGAAACTACATGGGCAAGGGGGAGATGTTTCAACTCCCCCATGCCTGACGGCAGAGGTGGGTTTTAAGGAGTTTCCGAAAGGCAAGGAGGGTGGGGGCAATCCTAATCCCTGGGGGGAGCTGGTTCCAGAGGGTCGGAGCCACCACAGAGAAGCCTCTTTCCCTGGGTCCTGCCAGACGACATTGTTCAGTCGACGGGACCCGGAGAAGGCGGTCCCGGAGATTAAAAGTAAGAAAGTCCACATATTAATATAAAGGTGTTCTCAAAGGCCTACGCCAGGCAGTATCCCAAGTCAAGAGCTTCAGAAGTCAAAATTGCCCTTCTTTGCCTGCCTTCCTAGCAATTCTTTAATGATATTTACCAGCGGAATGTTTTCATGCATTCATGGGCAAGCTATCTGCAGTATTTCAATGGATCAATAATAGGATCAGTCTCAAAAGAAGTCCTATAGGATTGTTATCTAGCTAGTTCAGTCTGATTCATGAGAACCGGTTATTAAAACAGTGTACACATTTCAGCAGCTAAGCCAAAATCTCCTATTTTTCTTCCTTGTGCTGGCAGGGCTGGAAGAAAAGCCTGGAGCATATTTGGCAGGAATCGGGCTCTGCATGTACTGTACAAGCAAAGCCAGAGACTTGACAGGATTGTACTACAGGCTTTCTGGACTGCCAGCTTGTTGAAGCACAGTGGGAAAAATGCGAGTTTATGGCTTAGCTCTAATTGTATTGAAAACACTGGCAGTTAAGCTCCTAATGAAGAATGCAAAATTTTTTACTTCTATTTATTCCTTTTTAACATAACTTGATATGCATAATTGGGGCTGATCCATGAAAAATTATCGCATTTTATATGTGACCATACACCTGTAATAATAGGACTTTACAAAAAGGAGTTATATCTACCTGATAAAATATGCCAGAGAGGTTAAGATCACAGTTGCTGCTCCTGGACTTTTACATTTGTTAATATATCAAGCAATATGACACTACATATAACTATCTATTTTCACCATCCACATTCAAGAGGGGTATCAGACAGCTTCTTTTATACCTCCAGTCCTAGCAACTCAGATAACTTTTCTCATATTTTATTATCAAGAAATGCCATCTGCTTCCAAATTATTTTTATATGAAATAATATTTTTGGTCAGTCTTCTCTTCCAAAGCCAATCTATTTCTCAAGGAGTTCAATTTAGATCAGTTTTTTAATTAGTGATACCAAGGTGATGAGAAAGATCAATCGTAATAAAATGTTAAGGGATCATGGCATTGCAAGGTTTGAGAAATTCCATCAGAAAGCTGTTACTGTGATTTATCTGCCAAAAAAACTTTTTATTGAAATAATAGTTTTTTTTAAAAAAAATCCATGTTGATCCAACGTACTCTGATATTTCTCATTTAGAAAAGCTGACATGATTTATTGTCAACACTGGTGATGCCTAATTTAAATAACACCGCTGGAGCATTGCAGGGAAAAAGAAGAAGAGGAAAAAAAAAGAGCAGCTCATAGAAATAGAAAGGATTATGACAGGGGTCCCCAAACTTGACAACTTTAAGACTTGTGGACTTCAACTCCCAGAATTTTCCAGCCAGCTGGGAGTTGAAGTTCGCAAGTCTTACAGTTGCCAAGTTTGAAGACCTCTGGATTATGAAAACCTCTTGACCTTCTTGTTGTAACAGTAGGAGGGTTTTTCATGGATTTCAACTGTAGTTGGAAAATTTACACCACAGTTCTCATGAATTGCCTACCAATATGCAATTGTTACCCTTCATCATCTGAAGATTTACCAGGGGTTTTTTTTACACTTAACTAGATAACAGCTAATCCTTTTAGTTAGCTAGCAGGCAGTTCATCTGGTTTTCAAGAGTAAACTGATTCAAAATAAAGAGATAGTATTCCCGGTCTATGTCACTACTTTCAATCTTTTACCTTCACAATGACATGTTGGATCACAGAGTATTTTTGTTGATTAAACCAAAATAGGTGTTGAGTAGCTTTATCTTTCTGTTACCCATTTATATTTTGCTTTCTTCACCGAGCATCTGGATACATCTGGATTCTTTTATTTTCCTTTTCTTTGGACGTCTTATAAAGAAGCCCTATGCCAACCTGATTCCATTCTGACTTTGTACTTTCTTGACACAAGTTCTGCAGTTCTAAACTTTTCATCTATGAACTGGTGTTTCCACGTCCTAAGTCTTTTTGTGTAGCTTCACTGGCTCATTGTGCTATCTTAACTTTTTTTCTTTCTCATTAGGCCTATTCACGTGGGGAAAGCTAAAAATGGTTATATTTGGACAAAGGATTGCCTCGTCTACTTTCATCTCACACCATGTCTTTCAGTGTGACTAATTTATTGATTTAGCAGTCATTTTTAAATGATGAATAATCAAATAATGTATGGATATGTGTATAACTGTCTTACGGCTAATTAGGTTTTGGAAATATGTGCTAGATAATATGTATTTTTCATACACTGCAGTAATAAAAACCCTGATTTTCCTACATCCATCAAACATCCAGTCTTTGGCAGGATAGTTTCTGTCAGACCTACTAATTAAGCCAAGACCAGGAAATCAACTGCGGATAATCCTTGACTTACAACTGTTTGTTTAGTGATCGTTCAAAGTTACAACAGCACTGAAAAAGCGACTTATATGACTGCTTTTCACACTTAGGACCACTGTGGCATCTCTATGGTCACATAATCAAAATTCAGACACTGGGCAATTGACTCACATTGATGACAGTTGCACTGTCCCAAGGTCATATGATCACCTTTTGCAACCTTTTGATAAGCCAAGTCAGTGGGGAAGCCAAATTCACATAACAACCATGTTATTAACCAAACCACTGCAGCAATTCACTTAACGATTGTGGCAAGGAAGGTCATAAAATGGGGCAAAATTCCCTTAACAACCGTTTCACTTTGCAACAGAAATATGGGATTCAATTCTGGTTGTACGTTGAGGACTATCTGCACCCAGGAAAGCTAAAACTACTTCTACAGTAACATGCCGCTAACTACTTCTTATAAATTTGATTGTGTTTTGCCTCCTATCCTTGCATGTTTCCATTAATGTTACCTTTGTTTCTAGCTACAGTTTGTTAGTAAGCAATCTGACAGTCTAGCAGAAAATATGCCTGAAAAACAGTAAGAAACGTCAATTTTTGAAAGGAAAGAATTACAGAGAGATAGGATTTACTAATAGTGTATATGCTCCAGAATAAGGCACTATATTTTTGACCTCTGTATTAACTGAATATCCAACAAGCTATTGCCTGTCCTAATCATTGGTCTGGACAAAAGACTGGTTTGTTTCAACAGAAGACATTCCATTAATTAATAAATAAGATCAAGTACTCTGGTAGTTTGCTTATCAAGGCATCAAACTTTTTTTTAAAAAAAGAATAACAGTGGGCTTTGTTGGTTGGTTAAAACTGAACAGATTCCCTGGAAATCTGATTTGTTTTTCAGATTGATGGTTTCTAGAACCAATTTACCTTTTTTCTACATGATTGTCTGTGTGATACTGAGCACAACACTCCTCAGAGTCTTTCATATTAATTAATCCTGACCTCAACTTGAATGCAAATCTATTTCGAAACAGGCATTTTAAACAGCTACCTTTTTAAAGAAGAATGGAAAACTAACTATTTAAGTGAGAACATTCATAAACAGTTGTTTAATAAATGGGCCCAAGGCAATACCTCCGGAACCACCTTCTACCGCACAAATCCCAGCGGCCAATAAGGTCCCACAGAGTTGGCCTTCTCCGGGTCCCGTCGACTAAACACTGTCGTTTGGCGGGCCCCAGGGGAAGAGCCTTCTCTGTGGCAGCCCCGGCTCTCTGGAATCAACTCACCCCAGAGATTAGAATGGCCCCCACCCTCCTTGTCTTTCGCAAATTATTCAAGTCCCACCTATATCGCCAGACATGGGGGAACTGAGACATCCTCCCCCAGGCTTTTATATTTTATGTTTGGTATGTATGTGTTGTATGGTTTTAATTGCTGGGTTTTATATATGTTTTATTTTTAATATTAGATTTGTTTCACTGTTGTATTGTTTCTATTATTGTTGTGAGCCACCCCGAGTCTTCGGAGAGGGTCGGCATACAAATCTAATAAATAATAATAATAATAATAATAATAATAATAATAATAATAATAATAATAGATGCAATTGGTTGCCCACCCAGGAGAAAGTGAAAAGAGAAACCCAAGGCAAGGGAAAATAATGCTGAGGGGTCCTTGGTGCTCTGACTTTGATTGTTTTCTTGTTGAAATTTCATTCCCCAAACTAGGTAACACCAGTAAGAACACTAACAATGTTGCCTAGTTTAGGTAATGAAACATTTGCAAGAAAACAAACAAGGCTCAGAGAGCACCACGGACTCTTCATTTCAATCCTGCTCCTTTATCATGAAATAAACCTGTTCTTACCAGAGGAATATGTGTTAAATAGTAAGTTGCTATATAGCTGGGATATCTATGGTGGGGTATCTAAGAATCACTGGAGGCCTCCTTCAGCCAGTCAAAAGACAAAAGGTGCAAGACATTTCAAGACTTTTGTATCAGGCTTGCTTCATCCATCCTACGTTTTCCAAGATGAACTGGGAATTCTAAAATGAATTTATAACTTCCTTTCTGCTGTGGTAATGTACGCCACACTTTTCTACTCCAAGGTACTCAAGATAGAACAAAAGAAAACATAAAATGATTACAACAACAGGAATGGTAATCTTAAATAGAACTCAAAACTAGTTTTCACTAGCAGAGGCACTGCGGGCTGGTCCTTTACAATTTCAAGGCTGGCCCTATGGGCCTGATTTAAGCATCCTGTGGGCAGGATCCAGGGCCTTGAGTTTGACACCCTTGTTCTAATTCTTCTAATTAAAAGGAAGGCTGGGAGTGTTCGGAAATTTCAGATCGTGCAGAACGCGGCTGTGAGAGCCATCGTGGGGCTTCCAAGATCTGCCCACATTTCACCAACACTCCGCGGCCTGCACTGGCTGCCGATCAGTTTGACACCCTGACCGATCAGTTTGACATAACCAACACAATTCAAAGTGTTGGTTATGACCTATAAAGCCCTACATGGCATCCGACTAGAATATCTCCGAGACCGCCTCCTGCCGCACGAATCCCAGTGGCCGATTAGGTCCCACAGAGTGGGCCTTCTCCGGGTCCCATTGACCAAACAATGTCAGCTGGCGGGACCCAGGGGAAGAGCCTTCTCTGTGGCGGTCCCGCCCCTCTGGAATCAACTCCCTCCAGAGATTCGAATAGCCTCCACCCTCCTCGCCTTCCGTAAAATGTTCAAGACCCACTTTTGTCACCAGGCGTGGGGATAATTACCATCTTTCCCCCTTTTTATTATATATTTGGCCTTACTGCATGATAGATTAGGTTGAATGTGTGTGACTGCATAGCTAGGGGTTTTATTATGTTATTAATGGATCTAATTTTTTATTGTTAGATTTGTAATGTATTGTATTACTGCTATGCTGTGACCTGCCCCCAGTCTTCGGAGAGGGGCGGCATACAAATCTAATAAACTATAAACTATAACTATAATACTACTACCTGTGTTCCCTCCCAGACAGGCTCCCCAGTCCAAATACATAGGATTGAATTTACTAAAAGTGAATGTGTATCAAAGTACCCATAGTCAAATACTACCCAAGACGGAAATGACAGTCTTTCTGGTCTAAGTTGCTTATATATTGAAAAACTGGAGGTGTCTCAGTACAAAGCGATGAAAACGATTAAAGGCCTAGAGAGTGTGTCATATACAGAAGAGCTGAAAATAAAAGAGATTGCTTCCTTTACAAAGGAAATAAATAAGATAGTTGCTAAGATGAGCAGAGAAACTAATGAAAAGTACTGAGAAGGCAGACAGAGCTATTGTTCTTGTGATCTCCTAATACAACGAAGAGACGAATAAGATGGGTCTCAATTTTAACAAAAGGAAGTGTTCTTTGACAAAGTGCCACTGCCTTAGCATATGATTGAAGATAATATTTTAAGAAGATGCAAAGAAGATGGAAGGAAAGGCAATCTATTAGTGTAAAAGAAAGAGTATGAAACTTTTATATCTTTGGTGACCGACGGTTAACAGACTAGCAAAATTAAAACTGACAACATGTGCAGCTAAAGGAGAGAACATTAAGTAAGAAAACAAACATCAACTTAAATATGATTGTTGAGAAGCCCAGTTCAAATTAAGAGTTGCACATAAAATCTTGGGTTCAGATTCTGATAATTCTCCTGCAAAAGGAAGGGAGTTTAAAAAATACTCTGGTTTATTTTCTTTATTTTACTTCTACTTTCTGTCTGGACTGGGCGAATCTTCAGGGAATGATCTGATCCTTGATTCAGAAATACATGCGTGGAGGGAAACCATGCTGCTTTCCTACACTGCCCTTTGGAGGAAAGCCTCTCTTGCTTCCGAAAGGGGCAGGTTACAGCGGTTGTAACCTGAAACTGATTGTAAGTAGCTTTTAGGGAGTATGTCATAACTTTGAATGGGTGCTAAGTGCTTGCATCCAATATTGTCTCCGAGTCTGCAGAGAGGGGCGGCATACAAATCTAATAAATAATAATAATAATAATAATAATAATAATAATAATAATAATAATTGTTATAAACAATATTGTTATAAACAAACAAATGAATAAATGAAGGAATGAAAGACTAAATAAATAAATAAAATTATAGCTGCAACTAATTCACAGAATCTTCAGAGAAGGCCACAATAAATTAGTGATAGTGATGAGGAACAGATTGCTTTCTTTGACATAATGTGATGACTCTCCCAGATGTTTTTCCAGAGACCTCTCCAGAAGTAAGCTCGGAAGAGGATGAACCAGTTCCAGCCATGTCTGCAGGGGAGTTGATTAATAGAATAGTATGCTTGATTGGCCAATAAAGGAATTTGTCTTTGGAGCTTATGCTCTCAGTGTACACAAAAGAAAAGATACATTTGTCAAGAATTATGAGGTACCACACTTAATGATTGTCATAGGAGTCAAATAAGCAATCAGGAAACATTCAATATTAATAAAATATCTTAAGGATACAAGCAACAATTTACAGTCATGCAGTCATTAGTGGGAGGAGATGGGTGATAGGAACGATGAGAAGACTAATAATAATAAAGCCCTACTGAATAGTTTGATAGTTTTTGTTGTGCTTAGGTCTGGCCCAGCTCCTGCCCCAAGGAATGTGGAGGTGGATGTGGGGGAGGCATCCACATGCCGCAGGCCTGTTTTGCTCCCAGTAGAATCTGCCGACGAAGTCTCCTCTGACCAAGGAAGCGTGAGTGACAGGGAAGAGGGGAGTTTGGCAGACAGCCCAGGAGGAGATCAGTCATCTGTATCATCCCTGGATTCTGAACAAGAATTAATGACACATCCACGCATGCGTAGAGTGATGCATAGGAGACCACAACTGAAGGATTATTACAAGAGAAAATGAGGCCACCTGTGGTTGGGTGGGGCTGCTGTAATTAGTGCTACAGATAAAAGTGCAGCCTGGTGTTTTAGCCTCATGGCAGTTTATCTGATTCATTGTTTCGCCAAGATCGTAGTTTTTGCTCTTCAGGATTGTGTGTGTGTGGACTCTCTGGACTTTAGAATTGGACTCAATTTCCCAGTTATAGGGTGAGCAATTGGACTGCATTTAACCTGTGCTTTGTGTGTACCAGAAAATCCCTTTGACATTTAAAAAGGGAGCTGTTTCTGTTTTTCTGTTTATAAAAACTTTTGGGTTTTCCTTTTATCGTGTGGTGTGTGTCTACCTGGACTAATTACCCTGTAATTACAGGCGGTTGAGACACGCCGGCAGAACAGTTTTGAGGAAATTATTTGTTTAGCAGAATGATGGCATTCGGGAAAAAAATGTTCTTGCATCTAGTTGTCTTGGTGTGCAGTGCTCTGTAGTGTCGTTTTAAGGGTAGACATTGAAACAATTTGTGTCCAGGATGCGAGAGGTCAGTAAATATTTTTACCGTCCTCTTTTTAATGCCTCCAAGAAGCCATCCAAGAGGGATTTGGCTGAAGGACAGCTGCAGCAGGACAACCCTGAAGCTTCAGCTGAGGAAAGCATGCACCTGCAGCCAGTCAATGACGAGGAAGAGGCACTTGCCTTCGACACCCGATCCAAGAACATGTAGGGCAGAGAAAAGACAGGTTCGGAGAAGGGCAACCAGATTACTCATGGGGATAAAGCCTCGCTCTTCTTGTTGGGCTGTACCAGAAGCTGGCTATTTAGCACAGCAGACAGGTGGAGGTGATGCTGGGAACAACATGTTTGTTTCCTTGCTGTATTTTCTTGCTTTGAACTTCAGATTATGTCTCTTCAACTGTTGCTTTTGTCTTGGAATGTGCTTTTGCCTAGTGCGCTCGACTTGCTTTGTCTTGAGGACTAGTATTGGCCTCATTTGGCAGCCTGAAAATATTTACTGATCCCTCGCATCCTGGATACAAATTGTTTCAACTCCTACTCTCAAAACGTCGCACTGCACACCAAGACAACTAGACGCAAGAACAGTTTTTCCCCCAAACACCACCACTCTACTAAACAAATAATTCCCTCAACACTGTCAAACGTTTTAATAAATCTGCACTTCTATTTCTGCTAGTTATTTTTCATCATTCCTATCACCCATTTCCTCCCACTTAGGACTGTATGACTGTAACTTGTTGCTTGTATACTAAGATTTTTATTAATATTGTTTCTTCATTGCTTATATGACAATCATTAAGTGTTGTACCTTATGATTCTTGACAAATCTGTATTTTCTTTTATGCACACTGAAATCATATGTACCAAGACAAATTCCTTGTGTGTCCAATCACACTTGGCCAATAAAGAATTCTATTCTATTCTATTCTCTATTCTATTCTCTATTCTGTTCTATGGAACTTCTTGGGGTTGAGCTGTTGTCAGCACAGGAAATTGTTGGGAAATACCAATTCAGGCTCGGAAGCCAAAAGTCTCCTTATACCCATGTTTTGCTTGTGTTTGTGGAACTGTACACATATTCTGACAAAATAACCATATTATTAGAAAAGGCTGCTTTCAGCAAAGTATTGAAGCATGTCAGCTGTCTGAGGTTTATGTCTAAGGAGGTATTCCTGTTTAGATCTCTGATCATAGCAAGCTATATCACTGGCTAAGTTTTTCTGATTTTAATAAAATCTAAGAACTAAAGTCATTTTTATAATTAAAAAAAGGTTCATAGACAACCTGATAAGAATCCAGAAGAGGAATATGTTTAGTGTCTCTAATTAACTCTAAAAGATATACAGTGGTGCCTCTACTTAAGAACGCCTGTACTTAAGAACTTTCTTAGATAAGAACCGGGTGTTCAAGATTTTTTTGCCTCGGGGGTGGAGCCAACTGTGGAACTGAATGGTCGGTGTGGCGCCGAGCTCCGTCAAACACCACCGTTTTATAGGTACTCAAAGGTCCCCCGGGGACCACAGACCCTGCGGAAAGGGATCTGTCAGAAAAGGGGTGCCGTTAGTTCGATTCCAAGGTGGCAGCCGGATCAACGGAGCGGATTATCTCCTACATGATTGTGTGCCTGTAAGCTAGGAGCAACATGGCGGCCTAGATTGTTCCCAGCTGGAGGAAACTAAATTGACACTAGCTAGGCGTTCGAGACGGAGGAGCTGACAAACAACATATCGGAACTGGATACATCGTGAAATAACTATTTACAAGTGAGTCTTTCCACAGGGCAACGTCACCAAACCTAAAACTTTAACTAACTATAAACACTTAAGACCCGAGTAGGAGGAGGGAGGAGTTGCCATCTTCCTCCCCCCGGCTGGCGGCGACACAACGTTTGAGTCAATAAATATTACAAAAATATAGAAAACATCACGCAAGGCTTTTACCTCATACCAAGAAGACCTGACGTCCCCCGAGGATTACTAAAATATAAAGAAACGTTCTCTTTCTTCTGAGGCTTCAACAGAGGTCCCGATCGAACAGTGCGATTCCTACACTTTCCTTTTTGCTTTTGCTGCTGCGTCACACTCGGCTGGCCCTGGAAGAACAACTCGATACTTTTTGGGCTTCTTCCGTCCTGTTTTGTCTGCGGGGGAAGCGGAGGCTGGAGGTGGCGATACGGAGGGGCCGGGAGATTCGGGGTGTTTGCTGACTGCCTTTGCCGGCCGCGTTTGCTGACTGCGACTGAAACGGAGTGGAGGCTACGTCCAACGAGACCAAGATAGCTGGCTTTTGTGGTCTTTTCCTTTTTACGAGGAGAGGCGCGTCGTCGTCGGAGCCCCCCTGTCTAAGCGACGGAAGTTCAACTGGGAGGCTTCTTTTTTGAAACCGAAAGTCGAAGGACGCTGAATTGACTGGGATCTAGCTACGACGTCTGTGAGTTTGACTAAGCCTAGATTTCTCCCGGCGAAAAGAAGAAACACGGAGCAGCTCTAAACGAGCATAAACCTTAAGCTACTCACAACTCTATCTGTCCTCCACCATTAACTTGCCACCATTTGGTAAATCAATTTGACTTCGCAGATTCTGACACGAAGAAACCGAGACCCATTGAACCATCTATAAAAACCCCTTGAACCATCTATAAAAACCCCTTGGTTGTAAAGTTACTTTCATTTCTGCTTTGCTACCGCTAGAATACTTGCTTATTACTGTTAACATACTTATATAACTACATCAATTGATATTTATACACTATTTATAACTATTTACAACTTATTAATTAATTTAATAATTATTGCTAGATTACCCTATTACAACAAGATATTAATTGATATATATTTAACACCTATTTATAAAAATTAGCTTATCAGTAGATTATAAAGTGATTAGTAGACTACTAGGATATCTTACTATAATTCCCTATTAACTATTAGATACTACGATTAACCTCTTCCTTCTTTTCTTTTATTACTATTAAATTCCAGAAATATTAGCTATTAAAAATATTATAGAATTATACTATAGAATTTATTATAGAATTTTAGAAATGAAATCTATTAACCTTGCTTAACCTTTACCTATAATTCTGTCCTTACTACCTACCTGATTGCTCATTTTATTAACTTTATTTATAATATTATATAACACATTTCAAAGATATTAAGAATTTATGGAATTTTGAATGAATTATGCATTGTTACTTCTGATGATTCACCATTTTTAGAAAACTTATGAAATATCCTCACTTATATAGATATATTATTACTGTAAAATTTGAGTAACCTTCTCTGTTGGGAGGAACTACCGATAAAATCTATAACCTATAACCACTGAACGTAATCGAAGCTGAAATACTATATACCCCTTTAATAGCCTTTGATATTAGTACATATATATTTGTTAATAGTATAATCTATTGGAGCTATATATCTATCTAATCTGCTAGATATAATTTATACTCTTTTCCTCTCTTGCTAAACTCTTCCTCTTACCTCTATATATCTTTGATATTAATTATCAGAACTGTAATAGCTTTACAGAATAATATTGGATACCCTGGAATACTATGAAACCCACAGCGAAAAACAAGTGGCATTAATATTCCTTGACGCCCAAAAGGCTTTCGATAATGTGTCCTGGAAATGTATACTTAAACAACTTGAATACATGGAATTCGGCCCTAAATTTATCAACGCAATAAAAGCTATCTATACTTATCAATTAGCTTACATTATTCTCAATGGAGATATTTCAACAAAAACCTTTTTACATAAAGGAACTAGACAAGGTTGCCCACTGTCTCCACTACTTTTCATCTTAACATTGGAAGTCTTAACAAGAATCATAAGAAAAAAGGAAGATATAAAAGGTCTAAAGTGCAAAAATGAAACCTATAAGCTTCAGGCATTTGCAGACAACCTTGTATTTATCTTAGAGGACCCATTAGAATCAGGACCTAAATTACTCGCCATTCTAGAAGAATACGGCACGGTAGCAGGACTTAAAATAAACAAAACTAAAACTCAAATTTTAACCAAAAACATGAGAGAATCACAGAAAGCCATTTTAAAGGCCAAACTAAACATTCAGATAGTTAAAAAAATCAAATACCTTGGTATTAATTTGACGAATAAAGTGTCCAGTCTAAAAGAAAATAATTATAATAAATTAATAGACAAAATACAATCTGATCTGACAAAATGGAAGAAACTACAACTCTCTTTACTATGTAGAATAGCGGCCATAAAACTTAACATCTTGCCCAAAATACTTTTCCTATTTCAAACAATTCCAATTCAATTGAAACAAGAATTCTTTACAAAACTGAATAAAATTACCAGTAACTTCATCTGGCAGAACAAACGTCCAAGAATTCGCTTAAAATACCTACAGGACAGGAAAGAAGAAGGAGGCTTGGCACTTCCAATCTGGAAAGATTACTATATTGCCACATCCCTATCATGGATGAGAGAATGGATGAGCCTATCTAATATCAGACTACTTAATCTAGAAGATCACGACCTCCATTTAGGATGGCACTATTATTTATGGGACGAAAAGCCTCAGACCCACAAATATTTCACCAACCATCTGATTAGGAAATCGTTAATATATACTTGGAAAAAAATTAAGACAAAACTTTATAAAGGAATCCCATTATGGTACGCTCCATTAGAAGCATATGTGCATCCCAATTTTCATAAAAAACCCAATATAATAAGATACAAGGACATAATAAATTCCAATGGTGAAATCAAATCTAGGACAGAGCTAGAAAATGTTGGTCAAAAAACGGAATGGTGGGAATACCTACAGATACAAACTAAATTTAATAAGGATAAAAGCAAACCCGGAATAGTCAAAAATGCTCCACTAGATAAATTATGCACAGGACCCCAGGAACAATTAATCAAGAAATTTTACTCCTACTTAAACTTTAATGAACTGGATAATATTATTACAAAAATTAACGTAAAACAGTGGAATCTGGACCTTAAAAAAGAGATAAAAGAAGATGAATGGCAATTACTCTGGAGCAGAAATTTTAAACTAACCATTGCCACGTCTTACAAAGAGAACTTAATTAAAATGTTTTACAGGTGGCACATTACTCCGATAAAATTAACAAAACTAAACAATAAACTTTCACCATACTGTTGGAAGTGTCACCAAGAGACTGGCACCTATTTCCACCTATGGTGGCAATGCATAAAAGCCCAGAAGTTCTGGAATATAATTGAACTCTGGATCGATGAAATATTAAATTTGAAAATTGAAAAAAAACCCGAATGTTTCCTTCTAGGTATTCTTAAACAAAATCTGTCTAAAACCCAAATACATCTAATCGTCCATCTAGTTACAGCAGCCAGATTAACCTTTGCACAGTGGTGGAAAAACGAGGATATACCTCCGAAAGACGCAATAATCAAAAAAATCAAATACAGTGGTACCTCCGAAAGACACAATAATAAAAAAAAATCAAATACAGTGGTACCTCATGATACGAACCCCTCATCTTACGAACTTTTCAAGATACGAACCCAGGGTTCGGAATTTTTTTGCCTCTTCTTATGAACTTTTTTCACCTTACAAACCTGCCGCCGGCCGCTGGGATACCCCACCTCCAGACTTGAGTTCCTCCCGTTTTTTCCCACCCTGTCCTGCCCCATTCTCCCCTCTGGATCTCCATGGGTTTCCTCCGTTTTTCTCCACTCTTTCCTGCCCCATTCTCCCCTCTGGATCTCCATGGGTTTCCTCCGTTTTTCTCCACTCTTTCCTGCCCCATTCTCCCCTCTGGATCTCCATGGGTTTCCTCCGTTTTTCTCCACTCTGTCCTGCCCCATTCTCCCCTCTGGATCTCCATGGGTTTCCTCCGTTTTTCTGCACTCTTTCCTGCCCCATTCTCCCCTCTGGATCTCCATGGGTTTCCTCCGTTTTTCTGCACTCTTTCCTGTCCCATTCTCCCCTCTGGATCTCCATGGGTTTCCTCCGTTTTTCTGCACTCTTTCCTGCCCCATTCTCCCCTCTGGATCTCCATGGGTTTCCTCCGTTTTTCTGCACTCTTTCCTGCCCCATTCTCCCCTCTGGATCTCCATGGGTTTCCTCCGTTTTTCTGCACTCTTTCCTGCCCCATTCTCCCCTCTGGATCTCCATGGGTTTCCTCCGTTTTTCTCCATTCTTTCCTGCCCCATTCTCCCCTCTGGATCTCCATGGGTTTCCTCTGTTTTTCTGCACTCTTTCCTGCCCCATTCTCCCCTCTGGATCTCCATGGGTTTCTTCCGTTTTTCTCCACTCTTTCCTGCCCCATTCTCCCCTCTGGATCTCCATGGGTTTCCTCCATTTTTCTCCATTCTTTCCTGCCCCATTCTCCCCTCTGGATCTCCATGGGTTTCCTCCGTTTTTCTGCACTCTTTCCTGCCCCATTCTCCCCTCTGGATCTCCATGGGTTTCTTCCGTTTTTCTCCACTCTTTCCTGCCCCATTCTCCCCTCTGGATCTCCATGGGTTTCCTACATTTTTCTCCACTCTTTCCTGCCCCATTCTCCCCTCTGGATCTCCATGGGTTTCCTCCATTTTTCTCCACTCTTTCCTGCCCCATTCTCCCCTCTGGATCTCTATGGGTTTCCTCCGTTTTTCTGCACTCTTTCCTGCCCCATTCTCCCCTCTGGATCTCCATGGGTTTCCTCCGTTTTTCTCCACTCTTTCCTGCCCCATTCTCCCCTCTGGATCTCCATGGGTTTCCCTCCCCCCACTCCGTTCGCCTCAGCTTCGTCTGCCGGCAGCTTTTTTTTTTTAAAGCCTTAATGTTTTGGATTTTCCTAATCGGCTTGCACGCATTATTGGCTTTTCCATTGATTCCTATGGGAAACATTGTTTCATCTTACGAACTTTTCACCTTACGAACCTCGTCCTGGAACCAATTAAGTTCGTAAGATGAGGTATTACTGTACTGTGCAGAGATGACAAAATTAACTATACTAGTTAGGAATGAAACAATGTCCTCATTTAATAATTGCTGGGATCCTTTCTACAATTGGTTAGAGAAAAAAAGAGACCACCACGCTACATAATTGAAATGATGGTTACAAACTCGACTAGATACAAATCCGATATATAGTTTTCTCATATTTTTTGCTATAGTGATAAGAGACTTTAGATATATATGAACAGAATATTCACTACTAAATCTTATAATCTCTATGTTTAGATTAATTCAACACTAGTATTTAATACTCAGTCGGCTAACCTGATACTAGGGAATGATCTAATGAATTAGGAACTGGTTCCCGTTTTCAATACAGCTTCCCCGGATATTCGCCTACCCTTTTACTTTCTTTATTTTCTCTATTTCCTTTGTTCTCTTTACTCTCTCCCCTCTTTTTCTATTCTCATCTTTTCTACCCCTCCTTTTTTTCTCTATAAATTTCTATCTTCACAATTTGTTATACCATGCTAAGACTTAATTGTTTTCTGTTTTGACTTTTATGTTTTGTATATTTGTAAATAATTTTTTTTTAAAAAGAAAAAAAAAAAGAAAAAAAGAAGAAGATTTTTTTGCATCTTCTTAAGAACTATTTTCTACTTAAGAACCTAAGCCCGGAAAAATTTTCCAGGAAACTTGAGAGCAGCCCAAAGGCCCAACTATTTTCTGCCATCCCCCCTTTAATCCCGTCCATCTCGGGCTTTTCTGGGCTGCTAGAGGAGCCTTTCAATGGCTCTTAAGGAGGCTTTGGCAGTCCAGAGTGCACAAAGCATTATGTTGCCTCCCGGAGCGTCTGGGCGCGGAAAGGCAAAAGGGGGCGCTTCACCCTGGCCAAATCAACTCGGCTTCAGCCAAACTGAGGAGTCACCACAGTGAAGGAAAGGCACCAGCTACAAAACAAGCGAGAGAGAGAAGAGGGGAGCCTTTCAGCATGGGAAGGGAGAGGAAGCAGGTAGCAGCAGCAGCCGCCTTTTGGTCAAAGGAGCAGGAGGTTCCCCCTTCTCGCTTGCCTGGGTTTCTCTCTCTGGCACAGTATATGGGAAGAAGCCTCGCGCCAGGTGTATGGGAGGCGCGTGCTCCTCCTCACCGCCTCTTTTTTTTTAAAGCCTTAAAGTTTTGGATTTTTTTGATTCTCCTCACCTCACCTTCTTCCTTCGGCAGCAACTGTCCTCCTCCTCTTCTTCCTCCTCCTCCACCCACCCAAATTCCGAGCTTTTATTTCTTTCCTAATGGGTTTGCATGCATTATTTGCTTTTATATTGATTCCTATGGGAAAAATTGTTTCTACTTACAAACTTTTCTACTTAAGAACCTGGTCACAGGACCAATTAAGTTCCTAAGTAGAGGTACCACTGTATAAGTAGCAGGGGTAAAATTCAGCAGGTTCTTACAAGTTCTGGAGAACCAGTAGTGGAAATGTTGAGTAGTTTGGAAAGGCCCTAGAGTGGTTGGAAATCGAGATTATGCAATATCCTTCTCCCAGGAGCAGGGAAGGAATGGGGATTTTGCAGTATCCTTCCCCTGCCACGCCCACCAAGCCATGCCCACAGAACTGGTAGAGGAAAAATTTTGAATTTCACCCCTGAAAAGTAGATACAGCTCTCAACAAACATCAGGAGATCTGTGATTTTTGGAAATGCAGCAAGGAGGTGAGCAACTAAACCAAGTCTTTCAGGAATCCCTGCTTTCTTTTTCTATCTCAGGGCCTAAGGAATGATAACAGGAGATGTTAGAATTATCAGCAGCTAGCACCAACACAAGGAGTTAAGTTAGGACAGGGGTCCCCAAACCTTTTACACAGGGGGCCAGTTCACTGTCCCTCGGACTGTTGGAGGGCCAGGCTATAAAAAAAACCTATGAACAAATCCCTATGCACACTGCACATACTTTATTTTAAAGTAAAAAACAAAATGGGAACATACTATTTAGGGGGGGGGGAAGAAGTCTGAAATTCATATATGGTTATGTTTTGTTTTTAATTTTCTTTTGTTAACATCTGATTGGCTATACAAGGTTTTCTTGGCTTATAGAAAAATGTATAAAGAAAGAAGGAAGCACTTTGGCATAATGGTTAATAAGTTAGAAATATAATTGGTGTACTTTTTTGAGGAGGGAATTTAATTAAAGGAAAATGAATGTAACTGGATGACAAAATTAGAAAAAAAACTTTTGCAACTTTTTTGATGATTGATATTAGTTACTAACAAAATATTGCATTTTATTCATGGAAAATTAGATGTGCTCCTGTCACTCACCCGCGGGCCGGATAAGTGGCCTCAGTGGGCCGCATGTGGCCTGCGGGTCATAGTTTGGGGACCGCTGAGTTAGGATATAATAAGCATTATTATATTTTCTATCTCAACCCTTCACTGAGAATCTACAAAAAAGGGACCAGGTCACTGTAGAAGATGTAGGATTTGGGTATGTACTTGTATAAGTTTCTCCATACTTTGTATCTTCATCAGTGATTGCTACTTTCATAGATTTGACACAAGCAGTCAAGACAACCAGCATGATAAACAGAAATTTACCAGGCTATTGGTCCAATTTGCAGAAGCTGTATCTTGATTAGCTACAATGTAAGTGGTGACCAGAGAAGAACACTTAGAGAAATGTAATAGTATCTCTTTGATTTTGATTCTAGTGTGAATTAAAATTGTTAACAGAGGATAAAACTTGAAATAATCTCAAATAAATTCATATATTTAGCCAGAAACCTCCCCCCCCCCAAAAAAAAACCCCTCCACATACATCATAAAGAAAGAAAATTGAAAGATGAAAGCTGGTTTACTGTACCAGCCAGAAATGTAAGAAAACTAAGCAACCTTCTTGTATTCTTCCTCTAATGTGATATACAGTTTGCCATTGTTGGAAGAAAAATCATGTTGTTCCAAGGTAGGAGAAAGATGCTGAAATAAAAGGGAGGCAGGCTGCAGGAAAGAAAGTCTCTGTTTTTTTGATAGCCAGAAACTTTAGTGACAGCAGCATCTGTAATTATGAAATTTTTTGAAAGGCTAGTGATGTCCCACTTGAAAACCATCATGGATCCACTGTTAGACCCCCTTGCAATTTGCAGACCAAGCAAACAGATCAATAAGTGATGCTGTTAATATGCTTCTGCACAACATCTTGAATCTCCAAAGACCTACACAAGGGTCCTTTTGTAGACTTTAGTTCAGGATACCCTGAATGACACCATCATTCCAGATACTCTTCTAGCTAAGTCCTAGAACTGTGATGGCAAACTTTTTTCCCCTCAGGTGCCGAAAGTGAATGTATGCGATAGCACTTATGTGTGTGACCCAACCCCCACATGACCCCACACCTCTGGGCATGTGCACATGACCCCCACTTTGGTACTAGCAGGCCTCCCTGAACCCTCCTGGGACTAAAAATGGGCTGAGGGGAGCGCTGCACCAGAAACTGGCTATTTAGCACAGCAGACAGATGGAGGTGATGCTGGGAATAACATGCTTGTTTCCTTGTTGTGTGTTCTTGCTTGGAACTTTGGATTGAGTCTCTGAAGTCTCCTGGAACTAAAAATGGATTGGGGGGAGTGCTGAACCCTCCCAAACCCCATCTTTGTGCTAGCAGGCCTCCCTGAAGCATCCTGGAACTGAAGACTGAACACTGGGTGGGGCAGTGCCGTAGCTCCCTGCGCGCATGCAACCACAACTTCACACATGTGCACACAACTTCACCTGCACCCACATGCGCATGCATCTCCTGGCAGAGATCCGAAAATCATCTGGCTGGTGGGAGGCACGCGGGCATGCATGATGGAGATGAGCTGGGTGTCGGTTCCTGTGCCCGCAGAGATGGGTCCACCTGCTGTGGGTTCATCATCACGGCCCTAGAACCTTCATCTGCATAACCACTCTACCTCCTTCCCTCTCCTATTGCTATTTATTTAAGTCCTACATCAGTTAAGGGTCTCTGCATGAAATGGAGCGGTACCTCTGCTTAAGTAGAAAAGTTTGTAAGTAGAAGCAATTTTTCCCATAAGAATCAATGTAAAAGCAAATAATGCATGCAAACCTGTTAGGAAAAAAATAAAAGCTCAGAATTTGGGTGGGAAGAGGAGGAGGAAGAAAAGGAGGAGGACAGTTGCTGCCAAAGGAAGAAGGTGAGGTGAGGGGAATCAAAAAAATCCAAAACTTTAAGGCTTAAACAAAACAGGGACTCTAAGGCGGCACCCAGAGAAAGGAAAATGCTCCACGGAGACTCCTCCCTGCCTTTTCTGGCCCGGTTTCCTCACAGGAGATTCCTAGAGAGGCCCCACAGAGGGTTCTCCCTGCCTTTTCCGGTTACAGTTTCGGAGGCTCGGGTTCTTAAGTAGAAAATGGTTCTTGGGAAGAGGCAAAAAAATCTTGAACACCGGGTTCTTATCTAGAAAAGTTCTTAAGTTGAGGCTTTCTTAGGTAGAGGTACCACTGTTTTATTTTTATTTATTTTATTTATTCATTTGTCCAATACATAAATGCATAGGAAGAAAATAGACATGTGATAATATAAAAGAGGGTGAAAGTGAACTTAGAGGAGAGGATATATGAAAGGAAGAGAATATATAAGATAGGTGAAAGAAAGGAAAGACAATTGGACAGGGGACGAAAGGCACACCAGTGCATAATTGGAAGCTCAGGAAAGCTCATGCCTTGTTAATGTTAAAAGTGCTCAGGACACTTTCTGAGAAATAAACAAAGAACGACAAGCAGATGTTCACATACAACCATTAATGTGAAGTACTGGCTTCCTTTTAGGAAGGGTAGCAGAAACTATCTAATATTAATGATTTGGTTGCCTTTCTCTGTACTTCTGTTGTAACAAAAAGAAAAGCTATAGTTTTCATAGTATACTTTTTAAATAGGGGATTAGCCAGAAAACAAACCACTCTATACAAATCCTAAAAGCACACAATTAAAATGATAATGGATAAGCTAAATCCTAGTTCTACTGTTTCTCCCACATTGCAACTTAAGGGCAGAAGAGCAATTATTATTTTAACATCTATGATAATGTTAAATTCTCTTTCTTACAACAGGTTATACCAATATGTCCACAGTAAGATTAGAATAAACTTGCAATC
This sequence comes from Erythrolamprus reginae, assembly GCF_031021105.1. Lineage (NCBI taxonomy): Eukaryota > Metazoa > Chordata > Lepidosauria > Squamata > Dipsadidae > Erythrolamprus > Erythrolamprus reginae. Next base: position 101,336,469 of record NC_091951.1, read on the forward strand.
TTTGTCCTTTTTTTCCTTGGAAGGTTTTATATAAATCCATACTGGACCATTTTTTCATTTGCAAGAATGTTTGCCTTGATAAAAATTTATTAGCAGCAATACGCCAGTAGTCTGTGGAATCAAAGGCGTACAGATTCACCAATGGAAATGGTGAGCCACCCTCCTTCATATATACACTGTATATAGATCAAATGCATACCAGTGGGTGCACAAATGCACAATTTTCTCATACTCACGCCTACATAAACAGCAAATAGCTCAAATGGAAGCAAATGGAAAGATTTCAGTCTCCCTTTCTCTTAGTCCTCAACTAAACAGCAGGAATATGAGAAACTGTGAAGATAGAGAGGGATAAGTGATCCTTATTCATAGCTTTCATTCTTCGGTGATGCTCAGCTTCCTGGTTGACAGGCTTATTTCTTTGGGAACTAATTAGAAGTTCTTGATCCTTTGAGGCAGCTTCACCTCATGCTTCCCAATGAGGCAAATAAGGTATTTATTTCAACTTCAAATGGCCCAGGAACCTTGCATCCAATTCTCCCAATCACATCTACCCAGGGGGGTGGGACTTCTGAACCAAAGACTGTCTGAGGCTGGATTATTGCCGATTTATCCCATCAGGAGGGAAGCTGAATAAAAGAAATATTAATCCTATCTTTACTGGGCTAATTAGCAACTGTTAAAAAAAGCTCTCTCAGCCACTCTTGGTGATATTAGGGAGTAAGGGAGAAAAAGGGTTTGTAAAGGTTACCAGAACATTACAACTATCTTTACCTGAAATGAACAGCGATGCTTGAGTTCTGAGTGTCTTTCTGTGTAAAAGGAGAATAAGAAGCAACCATCTGCATTAATTCTAGCTTTGCCCATATGTAACTCAAAGGTGACAATAGATGAAATCTGAAGTCTTTTATTAGTTAACACACTATTCCTGTGAAATGAAGTGTAAACAACTCACATTCCTCTCTTCTTACAAAAAGTAAAAATTGGCTTTGTGAGCAGGCATGCACTTTCCTTTAGTCCTGATTAAGTCCTATATCTTGAATAGAAAACCTATCCAGAGCCTCAAATCAGCACAAGAACCATTTCCAATTACCGACTTCCCAGAGGCATTGGTGTTATTCTGATGCTGAACTCTTATTGATGCTCTTGAACCCAGAAGCTTCGATAACTCAAACATGCTGAGGAACCAACATGCTAGATTTGTAGGAAGATGGGTGTCAGAGTGTTTGAGGTCTCGATTACTGCATAATACCAATTCAGAACTAACAGATGAATAGAAAACTGAGAAGGCAAGAAAATTAGGCAGTCTTCAAAGGCAGGCAGAATTAAATTACTTTAATAAGGCACAAAGGCAAGGCTTTAATTCTGTTAGATAGAGTCTGCTGCCTTGAGAGTGCAAACAATGGATAAATGTGGTCCTAGGTTTATTTTGTTGTTTAAAATTTGAATGATTGAGTTTGTATAACCATGATATAATTATTTTTACTACTATAAAAAAGTAGATAAATGTCACTGTATTACGTGTTTCCTGTTTTTTCTTTGCTGCTTATATCGTTTTGTTTCACTTTTAAGTACATAGATTTTTTTGGACTACTTTGGAATGCAATTTATGAGTTGAATTTAGCTGTTATTTGAACTATTTAAAAAATAGTCAAATTATATGAAAAAGTTGCAAATTTGGCTTACCATTGCCCCTAGTGTACAGACAAGGAAATATACCTCAGCAAAGAGAAGAAGTAATGTACATTAATGGAAAGTACAAGTAAAAAAGGATTAGAAGATACTTCTATCATTGAAAAATTATAATACACAAGCAATTTTATACTGCAACCAAATATGAAAATCAATGCAACTTATGAATCATGATAAAAATTTTGTGTAAAATTCCATGTTACTACACATTAATTTACCTCTATTTCCCTAGCCCTGTGTGCAATTTCTACCTACTGTAGATTATAGACTGAGAACAACAATGCTTGTAATTCACCTGGGTGGCACCAGATTGGAAAGACTGTTCTGCAAGTGCTTCCCATATAGGTGATTTGTAATTAATGAAGTTACTTTCCAAGAACAGAAGGAGTGACATTTTGAGGCTTTATAAGCAAGCAGTGAAATAACTGCTTATAAACATTGTGTGGGGGTTGGTTCTGTATAACTGGGAATGACACTACTACAGTTTTTTTTGTAATGGGGATTTCTTCCCTCCTCCCTAAAAAAAGCCTTCTGTCTTCAGTAGTGTGGTTGTGAAAATATTGAATAGAAATACTTGTTTTAGCATCAAGGATGATGACTACGATGAAATAAACAATTTAATTCAGAGATTTTGTCAGAAAACAGCAACCTCACCTTATTGTGAAAGCAATATTTGACATGGGGGTAAAATTTGCTCAGGGAAATCTTGATATTATTTAAACAAAAACACCCTTCTTGATTAATCACCTTTGTAGGTTTCCCATATCCAGAACCTTTCAAAAATTAAAATATTTGTTTCAAATGCCGACATTCCCCATCCCACATTTCTTTTTTCTTCCTTTTAAATGAGTTTCAAAACAAGCATCTCTTTTGAGAGTGTTGGTGACAGGCAAGGGAGGCAATAACATTTTAAAGGGAAGATCTCATAGTTCTGTATCTGAAGGCTGCATCCTTTCAAAATGAAAATATTTTATTTCCTGTCTTACAATGTTTAATTTGCAATGATACAACGCGTTAAGGGGAGAAAGAAGAAAAGCAGGTCTGGCTTGTGAATGAGAATTTTGACAGCTGATGCACAATATAAAGCAGTGTTTCCCAACCTTGGCAACTTGAAGATATTTGGACTTCAACTCCCAGAATTCCCCAGCCAGCTGGCTGGGGAATTCTGGGAGTTGAAGCCAAATATCTTCAAGTTGCCAAGGTTGGGAAACACTGATATAAAGACCAGTGTTGGGAGAGATGGAGCAATGAGAGTAGACAATCTGTGACTGGTGGTTTTTGGGAAGACTCCATAGACATTTGTGACTCTGCTTGAAAAAGCCTTGGTCTCCTTTTGGTAATTCGATTAATCTGTTGGTGGGTAAACTGAAATGATTGGAACAGGGTTCACAGGACTATGTTCCACAGTGAAAGACACCAGGGACATCAGCTCTGCCCAACTGCTTCCAATGTGGGCAGATAATCCATAAACAGTATGCAAATGCCTGATGCAGAATCAAATACGTCTGACTAATCTTAAACTGGGAATGAGGCATTTGACTTAGTTTCCCCAGTTTAAATTCATTCTGCGTTATTTCTCGGAGTTCTGCAGAGGAAAATTATGCACGTCCTGGCAGGGTGTTCGCTTTATTGCATATTTTTTATGTACTTTCTCTTGTAGATAGATTTTACATGTCCTTTTCCTAATATGCATATTTTATCAAGAGATCTGTTCCTACAGTCCAACATTTGTGTTCAATTTTTCTAACACATAATTTTCCCCCCTCTGAAAATGCATCCTTCTGGAGTTTAATATATGCATTTTTGTACATGCTGTCCCCAAATGTACACATTTAAACACATTTTTGGAATTGTAAAATTCGTCACAAAATTTAACTATTAGCGTTCCACTGCTCTGGTTTACAGATAAACTTGACAAGAGTTGAACTTGATAAGCTTTCATTAAACACATGCCCAACCAATTTCATGTTCTCCAGTGTTAATTCAGAGCTTTCTAGTCTGGTCTGTCTGTCTGTCTGTCTGTCTGTCTGTCTGTCTGTCTGTCTGTCTGTCTGTCTGTCTGTCTGTCTGTCTGTCTGTCTGTCTGTCTGTCTATCTATCTATCTATCTATCTATCTATCTATCTATCTATCTATCTATCTATCTATCTATCTATTTATTGGATTTGTATGCTGCTCCTCTCCTTGGACTCGGGGCAGCTAACAACAGTGATAAAAACAATATGTAGCAATGCAATAATAAAACAACTAAAAACCCTTATTATAAAAAACAGACATACATTCTGACATACCATGCATAAATTGTAGAGGCCCAGGGGGAAAGAACATCTCAGTTCCCCCATGCCTGATGGCAGAGGTGGGTTTTAAGGAGCTTGCGAAAGGCAAGGAGGGTGGGGGCAGTTCTAATCTCTGGGGGGAGTTGGTTCCAGAGGGCCGGGGCTGCCACAGAGAAGGCTCTTCCCCTGGGTCCCGCCAAACGACATTGTTTAGTTGACGGGATCCAGAGAAGGCCCACTCTGTGGGACCTAATCGGTCGCTGGGATTCGTGCGGCAGAAGGCGGTCCCAGAGATAATCTGGTCCGGTGCCATGAAGGGCTTTATAGGTCATAACCAACACTTTGAATTGTGACCGGAAACTGATCGGCAACCAATGCAGACTGCGGAGTGTTAGTGTGACATGGGCATTTTTGGGAAAGCCCATGATTGCTCTCGCAGCTGCATTCTGCGCGATCTGAAGTTTCCGAACACTCTTCAAAGGTAGCCCCATGTAGAGAGCGTTAAAGTAGTCGAACCTCGAGGTGATGAGGGCGTGAGTGACTGTGAGCAGTGACTCCCGGTCCAGATAGGGCCGCAACTGGTGCACCAGGTGAACCTGGGCAAACGCTCCCCTCGCCACAGCTGAAAGATGTTTCTCTAATGTGAGCTGTGGATTGAGGAGGACGCCCAAGTTGCGGACCCTCTCTGAGATTTGTATCCATTTTATGGATTTTAGTTTATGTCAGATTTTCAGAATTTCGTGTTGACAAGATCATTAATCATCATTTTACCTAGCATTGTTGACACCATAATCAAAAACTTTCTGGTCCTAAAATCTCTCACCAGGAGATGAGTAGATATCTTAACACTGAGGATGCATCAGTGGGCTTTATAACCAGGGCTACGCTCATTTTTCTGAAAAGGACGTAGCAGAATATTGGTGCAGAAAGTTTTAATGTTAGGCTAGAATAAACACAAGTGAGGAACACTTAACAACCCATCTGGTTTGTTTTCGTTTGGTTTCTTAAAAGCATGAAAATCCCGACATTTTCTCTCTCAGAATGGAATTCTAAAAACATGTAGTGTTTTAGACAGATAAATGAACCAGTTAATTAATCCAGCATGCAGCAAGTGACTTCCTCTACTTCATCTGTCAACAGGTCTTTCTGCAAGGTAGAGCTGAACTGTTTTATGGGTAGAAATGCAACTAATTGACAAATTTGTTTTCCAAGGTAAAGACAACCCACCCTTCAGTATCTTTTTTCTCTCATTTACCAAGAGCGACAATTTGCTAGATATTTGGATCTTCCCAACAATTCTGTTTTGATGTACACCAGTGTACTCATGTTGTCCACATTTAATGGGTTGACAGATGTATCAGAGTCGGTCCATTTGATGCCCACTCACAAGGTGACTAACTAACTGACCTGGAGTTAATCCATTATTTATATGACTGGGATATTTGGCATTTCTGATAGGAGTTGCTGCTGGATAGATTTTAACTTTCATTTTGATGGCAGGTTCAGCTCCAAATTGCCTCTTACTCTTGTTCCTCATTCTGGGATCCAATACAGGATTCAAATAAGCTGTGACAGAGCTCCACACATTACTCTATACCTAGCAACATCACTGGATATAACATGGAACATGCTGAAATAATAACCCATTGAGTAATAGTGAAAGCTTTCTCCATCCACAAAGAAAACAAATGTCTTGCCTTGATTAAGAGATGGGAACTGGGCACAGCTGGTTCTGGTAAAATCTACCTCTTTCATAACAGTTGCTCAGTTTTAATCTTATGATTAGGAAACACATGCTTACTAGTGTCTCCCTCACCCACTCCTCTCCTAAGATGAATACTGCTCTGCATATATTAAAAGGATTTATGGATGGGACCCAATGGCCCAGTGGCTAAGACGCTGAGCTTGTTGATCAGAAAGGCCGGCAGTTCGGCGTTTCAAATAATAAATTATTCCAGCTCCTGCTCGCAAGGTAGATTCTTGAGCAACATTTCTCTTTTGGGGGGTAAGAGTTTATGGTACCCTCAGTTGTGTAGCCCTGTTCACATAACAAAAGTAACTGGATCTGAATGGGGTTAGAGTGGAACAATCAGTTTAAACCACTTAACTTTGGAGTTAGAGAGGCTTAGTCTTAAACAGAAATCCTGATATTGTTTTGGGCTGTGTGAATTGTTCAGATTCTATGACGATAGCAGGAGTATGTAATGGTGACAGATTAGGAAAAAAACAAAATATGCCTGTTACGTACTAGGGTATGAGCCAAATTAGCATAGTCACTGCTGATTGGCTAATGAAGCAGTGTCATTGGCCGGGGGAACTGCTGGAATCCATTAAAAGTATTCAATTCCTGCTCAGAGCCTTTCCTTTTAAATAAAATGCTAAAATAACTCCAGGGTCATCCTAATTTGCTCAGGGTGCCAATCAAACAATGCCCACACAATGTCTCCAAGAAGGGAGCCTGCCCTTTCTAATGGTCCACAGAGACCCAGCAATCTTGCAAAATGGAGTTTCTCCAGCAACTCCCTCCTACTGGTTACTGGGTTTGTTTCTTCATTTTTTACCCACCCTTCCAGGCTACAAGTATACCCGTATATAATACAAGGGTCAATAAAAGTCATGCTTTTCCTAACTCTGTTCACTATAGCTCCTACTCCAATTGAGTGTCTATAAATGTCTCCAACTTATTTCAGGGGGTTTGAAAACTTAAAAACAAATGGCAGGAAATATCAATCTCTCAACCTTCTTGGTGGGGCTTTTGACTAAATTGGCCACTTCCCATTGGATTGTAATTTGCCTAATCATCTGTTATTGGCTCATTTTTTCTCTGAGACAGCAGTAGACCAAACCACATTGGTATGTTTATTTATTTACCAATTTTATGCGCTGCCCATCTCACCCTAAAAATGATTTTGAGTGGTTTACAATGAAACACCAGAAAAAAACACAACCTTTACAAAAAGTCCATAATGTTAGAAAAGACAGAAAGAGCACCCTCAAGCCACACCAACCAAAGTTGGGTACATCTCTTGAATCCCAATGCCAATTGGGAGAGCCAGGTCTTAACACTTTTCTAGAAGACCAGATGAATGGGGGCCAATCTCATTTCAGGTAGCAAGATATTCCATAAGGCAGGAATAGCAGCAAAGAAGGCTTTTCTCCTAACCCTGGTCAATGAGAATTCTTTAAATGATGGGATCCATAACATGCTCTTTCTGCCTGACCTGGGGGAATGGGTCAATATAATTGGGATGATACAGTTTCTCAGATAACCTGGGTCCACGCTACAAAGGACTTGAAATGATCACTTTGAACTGGACGTGGAAACCCACCGGCATCCAATGCAGCAGAGGTATTATATGCACAGCCCTAGAAGCCCACAAGAATATCATGATCAGTGGTATTAAAGTCTGCTGAAGTCAGGAAAAGCCAGGATAAATAAACTATTCCCCTGCTTCTGCTACCTGAGATGACCCAAAAGTGTGACCAATGCTATTTCTGTCCCACATCTGGAACAGAAACCTTCCTGGCAGGGGTCCAATCGCACAGGATCCCTTGGAGCTGCAATACCACTGCCTTCTCAACTATCTTCCCCAAAAAGGGGAAGTAGGGGATTTGGCAAAAATTGTCCAGAATGATCGGGCCCAGTGAGGCACTGGAACACCCCTCCTCTTAAAGAATAAATTAATCATTTCTAATTCACCACTTTTTGTGTGGATACAGCCACACAGGCGGCATGCAAATCCAATTAATAAATAAAATAAATAAATTGTGCATATTCTGTAGATTTGTGCGTACATATACGAGCATGATAGCTTAGGTAAAAGAGGTTTGCTATAAAGTTGCATGGAGTTTTTTTTAAAAGAAAATTTAGAACAGAGCAGCAGAAATGTATCCTTCAGATACTGTTGAACCACCAGTTCCAGCGTTTCTTATCCAAATTATTGTGGCCTAGTAAACCTGAATACAACAATGTAGAATAAATGGAATAATAGAATTGTGCTTTGACCTGAGTAAATTCTGAACCTGGAGCAATCCTGGGCAACTCAGGACAGAGTTTTACTTACTCCGTCAAAAGAGAATGCTGGTTCAAAAGACTCCATAAAGCTCTTGCCAAGATTTGTTGATTTGCATAGTAGTAAGGAAGCTTTTCTGTTTCTACAACACTCCGTGGCCTGCACTGGCTGCCGATCAGTTTCCGGTCACAATTCAAAGTACTGTATTGGTAATGACCTTTAAAGCGCTACATGGCAGTGGACCAGAATACCGCCTTCTACCGCACGATTCCCAGCGGCCGATAAGGTCCCACAGAGTTGGTCTTCTCTGGATCCCGTCGACCAAACAATGTTGTTTGGCGGGCCCCAGGGGAAGAGCCTTCTCTGTGGCGGCCCCGGCCCTCTGGAATCAACTCCCCCCAGAGATTAGAACTGCCCCCATCCTCCTTGTCTTTCACAAATTACTCAAGACCCACCTATATCGCCAGGCATGGGGGAACTGAAACGCCTCCCCAAGGCTTTTATGTTTTATGTTTTGGTATGTATGTGTTGCATGGTTTTTAATTGTTGGGGTTTTATATATCTTTCTCTTTTAATATTAGATTTGTTGCAATGTTATATTGTCTTTGATTATTGTTGTGAGCCGCCCCGAGTCTTCGGAGAGGGGCAGCATACAAATTTAATTAATAATAATAATAATAATAATAATAATAATAATAATAATAATAATAATAGTAATTGTAATTATAGTTATTGTTGTTGTTGTTGTTATTATTATTATTATTATTATTATTATTATTATTATTATTATTATCCCCAAAGATTAGGATTTACTTGAGAAAAGTACCCTGATAGGAAGGAGAGAGAGGGTGAAGAAAGGACCATACTGAATTCAGAGATTGACAGAGTGTGTCCCTTGCAATAAGGTCACCACTGATTGCCACCACTCAACTTATCTTGAGACGGCTTCAGAAATTTGGAAGGCAGTCTTAGTTTTACTGTTTGATCCAATCTTATTTCCTATTCTTAGTTATTTGATGGTGATGAACGTTGATGATGTTTTGTAGCTGTTTTAGCTATCTGATTGGGTTAACAACTATTTTATAAAAAAGGAACAGTGAATTAATCTCTTGTACTTCTCTCCATTCTCACCCCTACAATCAGCTTCATCACATCTAGGAAGAGGCTTCATTATTTCTTAGCATTAATCCTTCCATTGTTCAAAACTCCTTCAATATATCCATCTTAGGTTTGTCATGGTATTTCTTGTATTGTGATAAGAATATTTCCTCATTGTCACTGTAAATTTTCTCTCATTCTGACTAAAAAAATAGCTGAGCATTAAAAGAAATAGTGAAGCTTGAAACTCCTACGTCTTTTTTTAACAAACTACAATGCATTTCACCTCCTCGCTGTATCTAAAATTCTTCAGCAAATTTTGTTCTGCATAGTTTAAAAAATAGTCAAAAATATATGGTAAGTTTTTTTCATGCTAGATGACAAAATGCTGGTTTTCCTAACTGCATTTTAAACTTGGGATAGGTTCAGGGGTGGGCTACTGTCTGGACGGGGGGGGGGACACGCAGTGAGGTAGTGAAAATAGAGCTCCACCCCAGAGCATCCATTTTGCACTGAAAAGTGTTGAAAGAAAATGCAGGGCGTTCTGCATAAGCCATGCCCACAGTGTGATGGTAAATTTTTTGGTAGCCCTGCACTGGATAGGTTACACCTAAACTGATTTGAGATAGGACTGGCTATTTTAGGAACAACCAATCTGTCACTTGAATTGTACCAGTCTTATTGAAAATCCGATCAATTATTATCTGTTCACAACAGTGTGAAATCACAGTTCCTGGGTCCCTGGGTGTTGGCCTTGATACACATCATTCTTTCCAAGAACTAGAATATTGTAATGTACCAGCACAATGTACTGTATGTGCAAAGTGTTCTCTAAGTTTCTTTGGTATGTCACTCAATGGGCCGTGGCCGATTTACACCATCATCACTCAATTTTTATTTTCAGTTCTTGATATCTTATGAACTTCCCAAATTCTTTGACTTCTATTCACTGGCATTAACACATCAATTATTCACAATTTCCCTTTTTTAAACCACAATTATATGTGCTATGTGTGTTATGAGTCAGGATTTTCTCAGACTATGTTGGGAAATCCCACACAATTTAACGCTGCTCATTTTCAAGAACTTTTTCCATTATAAGTTTTTCACCACTGGTATATGATAATTTTTAAGAATTTTCAGGGCAGCATCATTTTGGCAATTCTGTTATATCACTGTTTATTATCAGTTTCTGCAGTGATCTTGCACAAGCTGAGTATACGAGCTACTGTTTCTTCTGCTTCTTTACACAATCTGCACTTTGAATCATTTTACCATTATTATTATTCCACTTTTTCTATATATATATCTCAAGGCAGCAAATATATCTAATACTTCTTCCTCTCCCTTCCAACAACAGCAACTGTTTGGGGTGGGCTGTGCTGAGACAGTGTGACTGGCCTAAAGTCACCCAATCAGTTTTCACGCCTAGGGGAATTCTAGAACACACAGCCTGCTGATTTTTAGTCCAACACTTTAAACACTACATCAAATAGCTCTCATGATGTCCAACACACTGACAAATATCATTTCTATATTACTGCCAAGAAAACTACATGGACTTATCAGGTAGTCATTAGAAGGCACACTAATCTTAAGGGAGTCTTTATCTTCAATCCATTGAAAAATCCTGCAGAACAATAAAATCCCCATCCATGTAGGACTCCTTCAGTACTGCTGAAAATATATTGCAAACATTCCCATTTAGGTACCACAAACATTTGCAGCTGGTGATAAGGACCCATGCTCTCAATATTCCAGTCCAGAAAAAAGTGAGTTTTTTAAAACACAGAAAGTCCCTTTACCACCAATGGAAGCCATTATTTGCAGGGGAATTGAATATTGGATACTATCCTTTCAGATTTCAAGTGGAGGCTGTGAAAGCTCTTGTTCCTCAAGAACAACTCAAGAAGTAAGGGAGCTTTTACTTTCTGTGGTATCAACTGCTGTGGAGTAGAAATTCACTGCTGTTAAATATGACAACTTAGTGGAACTAAAGAGTCACTCTAGGGATGCCTGACCTATCTGACTCTTTTGTTCCCCAGGCCGGTTCTTAAATGTTTCTCATTCTTGGCAGTGCTTCAGGTCATTTGAAGATCTGTCCCTCCTTAGCTGTCAAATGATGCTCTCATGGTTACAAATAGTAGCAGGTAAACCAGGCTGGAGAAATGTTGATGGTGGCTGATGCATGGCCCTTTGAAGGCCTATTACATCATGAAGGTTGCCTGGCCACAGATTCTTTGTAGTTCTGGATGAATAATGTTTGGAAGAGGACAGTACAGCACAGGTCAAAGAGCCACAATTACTGGATTATTCCTCCAGGAAAAGGCATCTCTTCTTTTTACTCCTGCTTTGAAGTAGAAACATTACAATGAAGGGTGAAAAGGAAAATAACTGATTGACATACTTAAGGTAAGATATTTTTGTATTTTGCAGAACCCTGCTTTTTATTCTGATGTCCCAAACAAGAGGATGAATGCTTTTTCATGAGTTTTCATGAGATTTCTTTTAGATAAAATTTGAAACATCATAGAAAAACATGTTAGTGTCTGATGTTGGGCTGGTGGAAGCATGAGGTTGTTTAAGATATTCATGAACTGGGAGAGCCATGTTAACAAGGTCAGCCAATGAATAGGCATAGCAACTAAGTCAGCCAATGAGAGGTAAACACGTCTGAGTCTGTGCAGAGAATCGAAACTGAAAACATTAAACTTAAGGCTGAGTGTGGGTCAGTCCCCTCTGTATTCTCTTGTCTCTTTCTCAACTCTGAACTGAAAGCTTGTCTGCTGCTGGAAATTAAACTGCTTATAACTGTTGCTACATTGAAGAAGAACTCTACTTGTGGTATTGTATATAAATATATACTATGTTTCTAAATACGTTAATGAATCCAGCTGAATCAGTTATATGTGTGTGCTTCTGGTTTTGATTTTTGCAACAAACTCTGACAGAGATTGCATAGAAGCAATGAATAGCCAGTAGCAAAGATCCAGTATGATGCTTTTAAATTATACTTTTTTTGACACTCCAATATTTTCAGTGATGGCACAGGCATACATCCTATTGACAGACAATGCTTGACTTCTTCACCCACAGAATCTGTTTTAGAAAAGCTAAAAATTTTACAGTGGAGTTTTAATATCTTTCTATGACTCTCTATATCTGCCGGTTTTACAACAAAAAGCTGGGAGAAATGGGCTGAAGTTTGATTTATTTTAAACTTTAGACAACACTATAGGGTTCACTACTACTAAGAGGGTCCAAAAAACCTCCTTGATTAATATAATCAGGAAATACTTGCTGGAATGTATTTGAATCAAAATTCACTACAAGCAATTTCCCACTTACTAGACTATAGTGATTAAAAATTGATACAACCAGCAACACGCCTCATTCCAACTATTAAAATCCCAATTCATGAATAATGGAACTGAAAAGGATCATCAGAATCATGACCTAACATGATTGTAAGGCAGTCAGCTGGAGGATTATAAGCTTCTATCTTGGAGTGCAGCTAACGAGGAGAAAGGATTAAGTGCAGTAGAACAAATAGCTGTTACTTTATATTTTTGTGGGGTCGGGGTGGTGGTGTTCCAAATTAAAATGTTATTATTATGTTTTTGGTTGTTTGGTTGCTTGGTTGCATTGATTTTGTGCTTTTAGCTTTGCATGTTGCTCAGTCATGTATGTGAAAGGGGCAGCTAAACCTAGACACAGTTCTCCCCCTGCCAATGCTCTCGCTCTGCTAAATACATAATTCCCACAGCGCAGTCTTATTCTTACGGATACCTAAGTGTGTAATAGGACTGTATTACTACTATCCTTCTCATCTTTCCTATTACCTACTCCTACTGGCATCTTATGACTATCACTTTGTTGGTGATTATGATTGGATCTTATGATTTATCACTTTGTTGCTTGTATGCATACTGAGAACTTATGCTCCAATCACTCTTGGTCAATAAAGACTATTCTATTTTAAAATAAACTAAAAAAACCTTTGAAGGAACACAGTGAATAGGTGGGATAGGTTACAAAAGCCTGTGTACGAGTGCCCACACCCGTGATTCAGTGTTTGGGGAGGGTGAAAATAGCTTCCCCTGCCCCTCAAAGGCTTTCTGGAGGCCTGAAATGGCCTATTTCCTGATTTCCGGTGGGCCCAGGAGGCCCATTTTGTGCCCTCCCAAGACTTCAGAGGCTTCCCAAGAGCCTGGAGAAAGCAAAAATACTTTCCCTCCGCCCCCCAATGCCCTCTGGAAGATGAAAAGCCCCCTCCCAAGCCTCCACATGAGCTTCACATCAGGACACATACACACTGGAGCTAAGCTAGGGCAGCAGCTCTTGGGGGGTGGCAGATATGGCTCTGCGTGCCACTTGTGGCATTCATGCCATAAGTTTGCCATCACTGGTACAGTCTTAACTATTACCCCAAATTCCTTCCCTCCCTCCTTCCTTCCCTCCCTCTTTCCTTCCTTCCTTCCCTCTTTCCTTCCTTCCTTTCCTCTTTCCTTCCTTCCCTCCCTCTTTCCTTCCTTCCTTCCCTCTTTCCTTCCTTCCTTCCCTCTTTCCTTCCTTCCTTCCTTCCTTCCTTCCTTGTTCAGATTTTATGTTATCTCCAGAATGAGTCATTCCTACTTGGCAATTTTTAAACATGAAGTTCAGTAGCTCTTTGGCCTCTTTTCCACCACCTCCTCCTTTTTTTTTTTGGTCATGTGAATATCCTGTATAACAACTTCTTTCAACTTCTCCTCTTTTTTCTCTTTATAGAAAGCCCAAACATTACTTTACTCTAAAAATATATTACATGTTAGTTAAGAATAGCTATCTTGATCTCCCATAACCTCACTACAAGGGGCCTGCTCCAGAAGATCAATAATTGATGCACACACATAAAGGGCCTATTTTGGAAACTTCACATACGGTAGTATTTCGGACAATAGAATATATTAATTCATACAGAATTTACTTCTTTAAGGTTTCTAAGTCTTCTGTTGAAATCTGAAAGGGCAGAGGGAAGGTTAAATAAACAGGAATAAAACAAATGAACTGCCATTACTAGCTAACCAAATCTTTAAAATAATGATGGCTTTCATGACCTAGCAATGTCGGGATTCCATTCTAACATCCCATTAAGCCTCTCAAATAAAGTGGAAGGTCAGCAAAAATCTTCTTTAAACTGAGGAGGAAGTTTCTGAATTAGTCTTAATCTTCCTATCCAGCCTGAACCCTTTCAGAGGGTCTCGGAAGCTCTACAATATTAGAAAGAAAATCTCTCCCTCTAGCTTGAAAGTTCAAGTTGTGTGGAGCAAAATATCCCGCTAGATATTAATTTAGCCTTTGTGTTTCATCAAATATACTGGGAAATATAAACTTCAGACATCCTCTGGAAGCTGCAGCTGTAGCCATCTTTCTTTGCAATGAGTGACCGAGGTGGGAGAGATCATTTCTATAGGTGCAGGGATTTAGAAGTACCCCGTGGCTCCAGGGATCAACTATGCAGACCCACGTACCTGCTTTGCAGCTTCAAGATTGAAGGAAAAGATGAGAGGCTTCATCTCAGCAGGCTGCAGAAATTGCTCACCGGAGCACAAGCGGGATGTGAAAATGTGCAACTCTTTCCATAGGAATTTATGATACTGACATGGGGCTTTAAAGCTTAGGTGACTCATTTTGCTTTCCTGGGGCAATCAGAGCTATCACCGTTTAAAATAAATCATGCACATTAGGTAATTAGTAGAATTTAGAAAAGTCATCAAATTGGTTTTTCATTACAGAATTTGCATCACTCAATGCTAAATATTCCCCAACTTATACTTTATAGTCCCTTCCAGGGCATTACCATTTTAGAATAGAATAGATTCTTTATTGGCCAAGTGTGACACACAAGGCATTTGGTGCATATGTTCTCAGTGTACATAAAAGAAAAGATACATTTGTCAAGAATTATGAGATACAACACTTAATGATCATAGGGTTCCAATAAGCAATCAGGAGACAATCAATATTAATATAAATCATAAGGATACAAGCAACAAGTTACAGTCATATAGTCATAAGTGGGAGGAGATGGGTGATAGGAACAATGAGAAGACTAATAGCAATAGTAATGCAGCCTTAGTAAATAGTTTGGCAATCGTGAGGGCGTTATTTGTTTAGCAGAGTGATGGTGCTCTATAGTGTCGTTTTGAGGGTACATCAATTCTGTACCTTGATATAGATATCAACTTGATATAGAAGGATCAGTTGCTTCAACAACCCTTGGAGTAATATAAGTCTAAAACACGATTTAAGTATTGCCCACAAGATCATATGCTGCAACGTCCGACCGGTCGACGACTACTTCAGCTTCAACCGCAACAACACAATAGCATGCAACAGATTCAAACTTAATATTAACCACTCCAAACTTGACTGTAAAAAACATGACTTTAACAATGGAGTTGTTGAAGCGTGGAACTCATTACCGGACTCAATAGTGTCAACCCCTAACCCCCAACATTTCTCCCTTAGTCTATCCACGATTGACCTCTCCAAGTTCCTAAGAGGCCAGTAAGGGGCGTACATAAGTGCACTGGTGTGCCTATCGTCCCCTGTCCAATTGTCTTTCCTTTATCTCTTATATCATATATGCTTTCTTCCTCTCATATATTTTATCTTCTATTTTACATATTATCTTTATAATATACATATACTGTACTTCATGTCTATTCTCTTCAATATGTATTGTGTATTGGACAAAGAATAAATAAAATAAATAAATAAAAATAAGTGCAAAATGGAATAATTGGTAGAGTCATGCCAGTTCTGGAAAGAGTGAAAGGTAAAGGTAGGAGCAACCCACAAAGGGAATGAAAGCACATGAAGCTCTGAAAGCATGAGGAAAATAAAATTACTAAGGAGAAGCAGTATTAACTGCGGAAGACCACAATGTTAAATTGCAACATGATTGGTGCCAATTAAAATTTATTGTAAGGACATGCTAGAGATGGTGATCATTGCAGCACATAAATTTTATTTATTTATTATTTATTTATTAGATTTGTATGCCGCCCCTCCCCGCAGACTCAGGGCGGCTCATAAAAATGGTTTCATCATGAGTCTAAAACCCCTTCATGCTAAGAGATTCAAGCTCACCTTGAATTCCACTGACTCTTATCGACTGCCAATTTGCTTGGATAGTAAGTACTGTAGTTCCAATTCTTGTAGAGAGCATAAGCTTGCAATAAAGTTTTATATCCATCTGATTCTGAACTGCCTGGACTTCCTGATTTTCCTGTGCTTGACAGATAGATTGACTGACCAAATGTCCATAATGAATGTTTGGGGACAGACCAACAACTTAATTATTAATTAGTTTTCATACTAATTTTGTCTTCGGAGAAGGACGGCATATAAATCTAATAAATAGTAATAGCAATAGTCTTCTTCCAACCCTGAAAGTTTCTTTTCAGCAATATGCAGTTTTTTAGTTGCTAAGGAAATCAAGTTGACCAGTTGATCTCCAGCAGAACAGTTGCTGACATGTATGGCCCTCTGGAACCAACTCCCCCCGGAGATTAGAATTGCCCCCACCCTCCTTGCCTTTCGTAAACTCCTTAAAACCCACCTCTGTCGTCAAGCGTGGGGGAATTGAAACATCTCTCCCTGCCTATGTAATCCTAGTGCATGATATGATTGTATGTATGTTTTTTATATTGGGGTTCCTTGCTTTTAGATTTTTAAATGTATACAGTGATCCCTCGATTTTCGCGGGTTCAAACTTCGTGAAACGGCTATACCACGTTTTTTCAAAAAATATTAATTAAAAAATACTCCGAGGTTTTTTTTCTATACCACGGTTTTTCCCGCCCGATGATGTCATACGTCATCACCAAACTTTCATCTGCCATTGCTGATTGGCCAAAATCTCGGCCAATCAGCTTTGTCATTGCAAAAAGTTTGCCCGACAACGCTGATGGGCCGAAATCTCGGCCAATCAGCGTTGTCATCGCAAAAATTTCGCCCAACAATGCTGATGGACAGAAATCTCGGCCAATCAGTGGTGTTATCCCAGCGTGCATTGGTACTTTTACAACTTATTAAAACTTATCGGAAGATGGCTCCTAAACATTGCATGCGGAGCGGAGGCGGCGACACTAAAAAGAGCAGGAAGATGCTGACAATTAAGGAGAAAATTGAACTTTTGGACATGCTGAAAGAGGGACGCTCTTATGCAGACGTTGGTTGGCATTATGGGATCAACGAATCGAGTGTGTGATACATTCGGAAAGATGAAAAGAAGATAAGGCAAACATCTATGATAACATTCAACAAGGCAGCAAAAAGGATGGTGACACCTAGAAACAAACAGCTTATGAAAATGGAAGCTGCTTTGTCCGTGTGGGTACAAGACTGCCGTAAAAAGAGCATTGCTTTGGATACCAATACCATACGGACAAAGGCATAGCAACTCTACACCTGTCTTGCAAACAAAGAAGGAGGCGATGCAGATGAGGGAAAAGAAGATGTTGATGAAGGTGCTGATGACTCAGAAGACCCCCAGCCATCAACATCCACTGCTTCTTTGGCCCCATCCACATTCACAGCAAGTAAAGGGTGGTTTGATAAATTTCAACGGCGCTATGGCCTGAGGAGCGTGTCATTGTATGGAGAAGCTGCCTCAGCAGATACAGGTGCAGCCGAGCCGTACGTCCATGGCACGTTTAAAGACATAATTGAAGAAGGGGCCGACCTTCCAGAACAGGTATTCAACATGGACGAAATAGGCCTGTTCTGGAAGAGGATGCCTTCACGGAGGAAGAAGAGGAAGCTGAACAAGCTGAGGAAGAAGAAGAGGTTGGCCTAACGCTTGAGCGGCTTGTAGAAGTGCACAGAACTGCTGCACATCTCCAACAGATTGTGGAACTTTGGGATCCCAACATGACTCGCTCTATACACTTTAAGGCCTCCCTTGACAACATCACTGCACCATACAGAGCCATGTTAGCCCAGAAAAAGAAACTGCGCCAACAACTGCCCATAACTATGTTTGTCACGAAAACCAAGCGGTCTGTCACACCATCACCTTCAGCGTCCATTATAGAAGTGCCCGATGAAATGGTGATAGAAGAAGATTCCTAGTTATCCTAGTTATGCTAATATTTTTTGCTAACAACCCCCCCAATTTTTAAAATTTTTTTATTTATTTATTTATTATTTAGATTTGTATGCCGCCCCTAGTTATAATATAGTTATAATTTATAACTATCAGGATGACTAAGTGTCTTATTCAATGGTAGAGGTACAGTACAGTACTGTACAGTAATAGGAAGGGGAAATGGTAATTAAGGGGATGGGAAATGGTAATTTATGGGTTAAAAGTGTTGGGACTGAGTGATATAGAACAGTGTTTCCCAACCTTTTTTGAGCCGCGGCACATTATTCATATTTTCAAAATCCTGGGGAACACTGAAAGGGGGGCGGGGGGGGGGGCGGGCTAAAGAAAAGTTTGGACAAAAAACCCCTCTCTCTTCTTCCCTTTCGCTCTATTTCTCCCTCTTTCTCTCTTTTCCTTCCTTCCCTTCTTTCTCTCTCTCCATCCCTCTTTCTTTCTTTCTTCCTCTCTTTTTTGCTCTCTTTCTCTCTCCCTCCTTCCCTTCCTCTATGTCTTTTTCTCTCCTTTGCTCTCTCTCTCTCTGTCTCTCTTGCTATCTCTTTGTTGCTTTTTTCTCTCTCTTGCTCTCTCTCTCTCTCTTTCACTGTCTTGCTATATGTCTCTTTCTTTCTCTTTGCCTCTCTTGCTATCTCTCTTTCTTTCTCTTTCTCTCTTTCTCTCTCTCTGTCTCTCTTGCTATGTCTCTCTTTCTTTCTCTTTCTCTCTCTCTCTGTGCCTCTCTTGCTAAGTCTCTCTTTTTCTCTTGCTATGTCTCTCTTTCTTTTTCTCTCTCTCTGCCTCTCTTGCTATGTCTCTCTTTCTCTCTCTCTTTCTCTGCCTCTCTTTCTTGCTCTGTCTCTCTTTCTCTGCCTCTCTTGCTATGTCTCTCTTTCTCTCTCTCTCTGCCTCTCTTGCTATGTCTCTCTTTCTCTCTCTCTTTCTCTCTCTCTCTTTCTCTGCCTCTCTTTCTTGCTCTGTCTCTCTTTCTCTGCCTCTCTTGCTATGTCTCTCTTTCTTTTTCTCTCTCTCTGCCTCTCTTGCTATGTCTCTCTTTCTCTCTCTCTTTCTCCGCCTCTCTTTCTTGCTCTGTCTCTCTTTCTCTGCCTCTCTTGCTATGTCTCTCTTTCTCTCTCTCTCTGCCTCTCTTATATGTCTCTCTTTCTTTCTCTCTCTCTCTCTCAGCTGACTGCAAGCGGGAGCCCTGACGGCGGCAGCTGGACGTGCTGCTGGACACCGTATATGCCAGGCCCGCAGCGCCAGCATGTACGACGTCTAGCAGCACGTCCAACCGCCACCGTCAGGGCTCCCGCTTGCAGTCAGCTGAGAGAGAGAGAGAGCGCTCCCTCTCGCCGCTGCCATCTCCCCGCGACTGCCTGCGGCCGCTGCGGCCGCCCCCCCGCTCCCATCGGACACTTGCCGTCGACGCCAGAGGAGCTCCAGCTGGGCGGGGCGCTGCCGGTACTTCCGTCTTGGGGCTCCCGCTCGCAGCTGTCAACCGGCTCCTGCTCGATGCCGCGGTTTTCGGCGCTCTCCTGCTGGTCCCAAACAAGGAAGGCGGGGAAAAGGCGCGAAGAATGGAGCTCTCCTTCTCCCTGCCTTCCTTCTTTGGGGCCCAGCAGGAGAGCGCCGAAAACCGCGGCATCGAGCAGGAGCCGGGGGACAGCTGCGAGCGGGAGCCCCAGGACGGAAGTACCGGCAGCGCCCCGCCCAGCTGAAGCTTGGCGGCACACCAGTGTGCCGCAGCACACTGGTTGGGAAACGCTGATATAGAAGAATGAATGAGTGAGTGAATGAATGAACATTGTACCTGTATGTAAATCTCCCCCCCACTTGTGTGTGTGTGTGAACTCTTGAACCATTTTCAAACACAGGTGAGGGCTGGTTTTTTTTATTCTGTCATTATTTAAGTGCTTTTACCATACTGTATGCCTTCAATCAAGAGTCACTTCTCTCTCTCTTTCTCTCTCTTTCCTGTCATTCTCTGCTTCAATCATTTTCTCATTTCTCTTTTTTCCTCCCCTTTTTCTATCATTTCTCTCTCTCTCTCTCTACCTTCCACTCTCCCCCCTCTTGCTCTCTCTCTCTCTTTCTCCCTCTCTCCTTTCCATCTTGCTCTGTCTGTTGCTCTCTGTGAGAACGCCTGTCCCGCCTCCTGCAGCCCCCTCGCTGACAGCTGGGATGAAAGTGCTCTCAGCCAAGGGACTACGAGAGGGGTGGGGCGGGCATTCTCAAAGCACTCAGAGCGGCTAGCGGCCAAATGAGGAGGCCGAGAAGCCGTAGCCGCCAGCGCTGCTGCAGGAGGACTCGTGCCCCAAGAAAGCCGGTGAGAGGGGCGAATCGGACAGGCGGGGGGTAGCGGCGAGGAGGCCGGAGGCGCTGGGTGGGTGACCGACATTAAAAACTATCTTTGCCAGCCTCCACACTTTCGTCGCTCCCCGCCTCCAACTTCAAGCCCTTGCGGGGCCTTGGAAAAGGGTGCGCATGCACAGGTGGTGTTTTTACTTCCGTACCACTACTTCGCGGAAATTTGACTTTCGCGGGAGGTCTTGGAACGCAACCCCCGCGAAAATCGAGGGAACACTGTAATTGTTATCTTAGATTTTAATTATTAGATTTGTCAGTATATATTGTTTTTGTAACTGTTGTGAGCTGCCCTGAGTCTGCAGAGAGGGGCGGCATACAAATCTAATAAATAATAATAATAATAATAATAATAATAATAATAATAATAATAATAATGGACCGGTGCTGGTCCACAGACTGGGGGTTGGAGACCCCTGCTCCAGTAGATGGGAAAAATTTTGAGAGTCCAAAAAATATAGAGCATTGCCCTGCATCATAACAATGATGCTTAGACTTATATACCGCTTCGCAGTGCTTTACAGCCTTCTCTAAGCAGTTTACAGAATCTCTAAGTGGTTTAAAGAATCACATTTGTTTCCTAGTGCACATTCTTGCCATTTTCTCAGTAGCACTTGTTTCCCATGGCCTTCTTCCAGCTGGTACATGTCCATACAGTAGGCGTGTATGTGGAATAGCACTCCCTGGAGCTTTCCATCCACTACTAAGCAAGCTGAACTCTGCTTTTCTCAGAGGAAACAAAGGTCAACCAGCTACTACATCTGCTGAGGCAATAACCTGAGAGGCCATCCCAAGCTTATTAGTCTTAGGCATTATCTACTGACACTTCCTCCTCTTTCCCCATGCTGCCCCCAGCAGGAAACAGCTATCGAAGTGCCTAATCTTTTGAAAGGATTAAACTTGTTAACTCAATTTTCAGAGGCTTTTTTTGTGTGGTTTCCCCTAGGCTGATATATAAAGAGATTTTCACATAGCCACTTGTGCTGCTTTTTAAAATCTTGTTGCCTTTTAGTGATAATTGCCTTTGGTGGGATGCCTGCTTAGGATGGAAAATGCAGTCTCTCAGACAAACAACAATAAAGCCAGGCAGAAAGATGGCTGAGAATCAACCCAGCCAGCCACCTCTAGATGGATTTATCCGTCTGCGTTTCAGGTTTTTATTTAAGTGAAACTCACATATCAGAGAACTGTTCTCGACTATATCTCATCAATACATGGAAACTCCACCAGACTTGAAATTCTTGATTTAGACAACTTACAACTCTGTCGTCTCCCTTCCGACTTAATTATAGTTCATAAAATCATATACCAAAATGTCCTACCTGTTAACGACTACTTCACCTTCAACTGCAACAACACACGAGCACAAAATTGATTTAAACTAAATGTCAACCGCTCCAAACTTGACTGCAAAAAATACGACTTCAGCAACAGAGTAGTCAATGCCTGGAATGCACTACCTGATTCTGTGGTTTCTACTCCTAACCCCAAAACCTTTAACCTTAGACTATTTACAATTGATCTCTCCTCCTTTCTAAGAGGTCTGTAAGGGGCGTGCATAAGCGCACCATTGTGCCTACCGTCCCTGTCCTATTGTCTTCTTTTTATCATTACTTATCTAATGTTTTATATGTACAAATTATCACCCTATAATTGTTTGACAAATAAATAAATAAAATAAAAAATAATAGGAAACCCGCAAAGAAAACAACAACTTGAAGTGGGACCTTTACCTTTAAGAAAAAAATTACCATTGCCCTCAGGAGAAAAGGAGAAAGATACCTTCCCAGAACCCTCTGATGAAGTGAACTTCAACTGATGAAAGCTTATGTCTTCTAATAAAATATGTTAGTTGAAGCTACCAGACTCTTCCTAATTTTTTTACTGCCATGGACTAATATGCTGGGGTGGCGCAGCAGGTAGAGTGCAGTACTGCAGGCCATTGAAGCTGACTGTAGATCTGTAGGTCAGCCATTCAAATTCATCACCGGCTCAAGGTTGACTCAGCCTTCCACCCTTCCGAGGTAGGTAAAAGGAGGACCCGGATTGTGGGGGCAATATGCTAGTGCTATTGCTAACATGTTGTAAGCCGCCCTGGGTCTAGGGAGAAGAGCGGCATTAAAAAAATTGAAATCAATCAATCAATCAATCAATCAATCAATCATTCATTCATTCATTCAATCAATCAATATGGTTTCTGTCCTATTATGTGTCCTGATGAAAAATGGCTGTTTTTTAGTAGTTCGCATTGAAATGAAAGGCTCAATTGTCATAAATAAAGGAAATCTATTTTAATTTGAGTTCACAGATGTGATACTAGCAATAGTAATATTAACAGCACACAGCCTTCTCCAAATAGTTTAGAGTCAGCATATTGCCCCCAACAATCTGGGTCCTCATTTTACCAACCTTGGAAGGATGGAAGGCTGAGTCAACCTTGAGCCAGTGGGAATTCAACTCTGGCAGTCAGCAGAATCAGCCTGCAATACTGTATATTAACCACTCCACTACCATACAATGGTGAAAATACTAGCACATTTTCTTCCTCAACAATTTATGACTGGAATTGTAATGCGCTATATGAGGAGAAAGTAATAAACTATGGCATTTTTGGGGTGTCTAATACCTTCTTATGGTAATGTTTAATCTTTTGTGAAGTGCAGAATGCTTCAAGATTTCAAGGAAAAAAATTGGATTTCCGATGAAGTAAAGAAATTCAACTTGTGCTCTATGTAACTCCAGTTATAATAAATAAACTCATCACTTTGTTGGTTTTGAAAGGGCAGGATGGTTAATCAATGACAAGATAGACTATACTGAAGGGTAGTTTATTCAGATACTTTTTACATTAGACGTTTTAACCATAATTAGAAAGCCATAGGTCACTATTTATTCTTACAGGGCGCACATGATTGTGCTGCTTTCCCAAACTGGACCAATCTGGAAATTTAAAAATGTAAATGGATGCTATCTAAGGTGCTTGTTTATTAGCTTTCCCAAGTTCCCTTGGGACAGGAAATTTAAAAAGCAAGATTATATCAAGCACAGTGAAATCATGTGAGAAATAATCTTTTGGTGGCTTTTTCTTCCAGGCAGAGACATTTCATTTCCCAAGCCATGGGTTGTTCCCTCTAATGCTTGACATGTGGTATTTATGGGCTAGCTTTTCTTTCTTCATCATAGTGCAATTATTTCTTGGCTTGAGCATTTAAAAAGGTACTTCCTAACAATTGCCCTAGCTTGTTAGGTAAGTACTGGGCCTAGAAAGTTTAGAACTAAGACGCCTTAAACAAGATCTAAGTATTGCCCACAAGATCATATGCTGCAACGTCCTGCCTGTCTGTGACTACTTCAGCTTCAACCACAACAACACAAGAGCACACAACAGATTTAAACTTAATATTAACCGCTCCAAACTTGACTGTAAAAAATATGACTTCAGTAACCGAATTGTCGAAGCGTGGAACTCATTACCGGACTCCATAGTGTCATCCCCAAACCCCCAACACTTTACCCTTAGATTATCTACGGTTGACCTATCCAGATTCCTAAGAGGTCAGTAAGGGGCGAGTACAAGTGCACTAGAGTGCCTTCCGTCCCCTGTCCTATTGCTCTCCTATATCACCTATACATTTCTTCTATTCCTATATCTCCTATATCTCTTCTTCTTTCATTGATATGTTCTATTACTTTATCTTCTTTTCTATTATTTCTTAGATATATTTTACTATGAGTATCTCCTCTATAACCTTCATCATGAATTTTATTATATGTATATAGATATATACCCACTAAAACCCTCATTGTGTATTGGACAAAATAAATAAATAAAATAAATAAGTAGCAGAAGATCAAGACTCTCTCCCTCTCCCACTCTCTCTCTCTGCGTGTTTTGCCAAGCGCTCATAAAAACTGCAGACATTTCTGCTGCTTTATGTAGGAATGCATTGTGTGTACATTCTATAAGGAAACTTTAGAGAAGCACCAGGATTATGCAGAATAATAAAATGGAATAAAAATATGCATTTGCTCAAGCATTTCCATGCCTTCATTTCAACAGCAATTTAATGTCTCGTCCATTTCTGTTTCCAGCTCTGCTGGGAAATCAGGATGCCAAAAGTTAATTAGGAACAAAGGGACAGAACGAGAGCAGGAATGTTGATAAAAAGAGCTGTCCATTCATTAACAGGATTTATTAATTGTCTTGCTTTTGGTCAGCCCAAGAGTCAAAACCGAGGGAAAGAATCTCAAGCAAATTCTTTAATTCATTTTTGTTTATAAACATTTTAGTGTCGATCAGAATTTTTTCTTATAATTTTCCCAATATGATGTACATTTCTCAGCAAAAGTTCCTTTCATTAAAAAAAGATTTTGAAAATGCTGAATGTTGAAACTATCACCTTCAAGTTCATTCTGTGAACCTACGCCTAAGGTTTCTTTTATGTTGCTTTGTTTACACTAGTAAAATGGGTTTGGGCATGTGTCCTGCCATTGCAGAGACCCCTTTCCCCCATCACTTTGGTTTGAAGTCTTGAGACAAAGAGTCAAGAGAAAGTTTCACATTTCAGTGTTATGAGTCCAGATGAGAAGATTTATTCCAATGGAATAGAGATGCTTTAGAAGAATCTGCATGCAGACCTGAAGTTATAAGAAGAAATGCCCGAGAGAGAAATATTTCACATCGGACCATTTTTGCCACCAAGAGCTCTGGAGACAGCAGTAACAATTAGCATTTAGATTTATATACTGATTCACATTGCTTCACAGCCCTCTCTAAGCGAGCTACAGAGTCAGCATATTTGCCCACCTAGGAAGCGTGGAAGACTGAATGCATCTTGAGCTGGTCAGGATTAAACTCTTGGCAGTTGGCAGTGTGCAATATTGCATTGTAACCACTGCACCATTAGGGCGCTTAAAGTCATGTTAACTTAAAGATAATACTTATGGATTCCTTAGCACAAGGGTAATAATAAGAGACCTCACCTACAAAAAGATATTGACAAAGTTGAACTGGTTCAAAGATGGGCTACAAAAATGGTGGAAGGTCTTAAGCATAAAACGTATCAGGAAAGACTTAATGAACTCAATCTGTATAGTCTGGAGGACAGAAGGAAAAGGGGGGACATGATCGAAACATTTAAATATGTTAAAGGGTTAAATAAGGTCTAGGAGGGAAGTGTTTTTAATAGGAAAGTGAACATAAGAACAAGGGGACACAATCTGAAGTTAGTTAGGGGAAAGATCAAAAGCAACATGAGAAAATATTATTTTACTGAAAGAGTAGTAGATGCTTGGAACAAACTTCCAGCAGACGTGGTAGATAAATCCACAGTAACTGAATTTAAACATGCCTGGGATAATCATATATCCATCCTAAGATAAAATACAGAAAATAGTATAAGGGCAGACTAGATGGACCATGAGGTCCTTTTCTGCCGTCAGTCTTCTATGTTTCAATAATAATAATAATAATAATAATAATAATAATAATAATAATAATAATAATTTATTAGATTTGTATGCCGTCCCTCTCCAAGGACTCGGTAAGATGAATCTATGTGGTTAAAATGATAATCCTTTTCAGAAATTTTTGAACAAAATCCATGAGTAGCGATGTCCTACTCTTATAAAAACTTTCAAATTGTGTTCTGATTTCTGGTTGCCTCCCCTCCCTCACCCAGCATCTGATTCAGCTGTTCTTTCCAGGAAAAAAAAAATTCTGGAGCCAAAGTGTAAAAGTGACATCAACAAAAAAATATCATGGAAAATATACCTGAATAAGAATAACCACATCTGAATCACTCTGTAACACAACTACTGATTTAGTCAGTTTTTTCACCTCTCCAAGCAACTGACGATTATACTTTAATGTAATAGGAAAGGATCAAGTTTCAAATAAGACATTTAATATGCTTGTCACTATCATGACCAAAATATTACTTTTAGTTTTGAGGTTTAGCCCTAATGTAAAGAAAAGTCTGTTGTATACATGATATACAGTACATGATAACCATAGCGTAACTAAATGCTATTCAAGCATTTCTGCTTTCTATTTGCACTTTCATTGCTTTCCCCATTATTTAGCTTTTTGATTTTGTATTATTATTATTATTATTATTATTATTATTATTATTATTATTATTATTATTATTATTGTCATTAACCAAAAGAAAGAATTTGATTACTATTTCCTGCACATTGTGAGATTTTAGAAAAATAGTTTTGTAAAAGACTACATACTTAGCATTAAATTATTTTCTATTTGCTCTGTATGTAATTCTCAACATACAACCCCAACTGGGATCAGAATTCTCACCATTAAGCGATGTAGTTGTTAAGTGAATTGCACCTGTTTTTACAACTTTTTTTGGGGGGGTATGGTCATTAAATGGTAAGTTCTTAAATGAAGTACATGGTTGTTAGGTTAACTTGACTCTCCACATTGCCTCTGCTTGTTGATATTTCCCTGGGAAGGTTGCAAATGGTGATTCCATGATGCTGCAACCATCATGAGTACATGCCAGTAGCCAAAATTCAAGGGTCTGAATTTTGATCATGTTGCAGGAATGATGTGATGGTTGCAAGTGCACAAGCAGGTTGTAACTTTTTCAGTGCCACTGTAACTTTGGTTGTTAAACAAACAGTTGTAAGTTGAGGTTGTAAGTTGAGGACCTGTACTATAACCCATTATTGCAGGAGTGCCCAACCCCAGTCTGTGGACCAGCACCAAGGTGTGGCATTCCAGAAACTGGTCCACACAAACAAACGGAATGCACGCGAAACAATGCCCTCCCCCCCCCCGTCTGCGGAACAACCTGTCTCCATAGAACCAGTCCCTGGTGCCCAAAAGGTTGGAGGCCGCTGCATTATGGGATTCCTTCTTGAAATAACATTACAATGATAAAGGCTGCTATGCACAGGAATCCTGTGTCACCTGCTACTTGCAGGGCTGCTTGAAAAATGAAATGTTTGACAGTACCTTTGCTTTTCAAATGACCTCTATGCTTTGCATAGGGAGGGAATAATTATGGAAAGCTAATTTCAGTACCTAGCCATGCATGTGGCTTCTCTCTCTCCCCCCCCCCCTTCTCTTTCTTTTACAGCAATCTTCATCTTTTACATTTCACCATCTTTTCTTTTACATAATCGCCCTTGCAACAGCAGGCTACAATGAAGTTTACTGTTATGATTTTTACTGATAAAATGTTGGGGTCTATTCTTTGCACAGATATATCTTTACAATGTGCTTTTTTTCAGTAATATCAGTCCTGCTGGGATACTGAATTTTTATCCAAACTGTGTATAGAAAAGCAGCATGTCAATGAAAGTGTCCTGGTTTTAATACCAACACCTGGGATATTGGTAAGTGTCCCTTTAAAAAATATACTGCTCAAAAAAAATAAAGGGAACACTCCAATAACACATCCTAGAATGAATGAATGAAATATTCTCATTGAATATTTCATTTGCACAACTATTCCATTTGCACAACAGCATGGGAAGTTGATTGTCAACCAGTGTTGCTTCCTAAGTGGACAGTTTGATTTCACAGAAGTTTGATTTACTTGAAGTTATATTCTGTTTTTTAAGTGTTCCCTTTATTTTTTCAGCAATGTATAACAATTTCCCTGTTAGGATTTCCTTGAAATAGTGGAAGAACAGATGTGCAGTCTGTAAAGTCTCTGTGTACTTTTTACATAGAAGGCTGTGGCTTAGTGATAATGTATATAACTTACATAGAGAAGCTCCCTCCAGTCCTTAGCATCTTCAATATGGTGGAAAAGGATAGGCCAATGATAGTGAGTGCTATCTAGAATTTTTCAGACGTTGGATTCAGGTGTTGGACTGTCATTGCCATCAACTTCACCCAGAACGGGCAATGGTCAGGGATATTGGGAATCCATAGACTACTAATAGATTAATACATATAAATTGATCTATAGGGATGCAGAACCTCCACATCTGAACTAACAAAAAATGATCTGACTATAAAAGCATTTTGTCACAGTTCTTAAGCATCCATAGAATTTGTGTAAACCAGTTCAAAACAGCCCCTTCTGAATTTCTGCTTTGTAAGTTTCATCATTACAATAGTTTTATATTTCACTCTTTTCAGAAGAAAGCAGTTCTTAATATACAATGAGGTCCTTCTGATGTTGAAGTAATTTGAACCATGCCTGTTTTCCCAGGCCTTGGGGTAGAATGGATGCCCCCACACCCCACTCCCACTTAAGATTTTCTTGCCATTTTGTACTTATCTTGTAATACTTCCTTTTTATTCTATTATTCTAGTTTTTATTAGTGTTTTTTAAACTATTGTAATTAAAATATGTTGGGGTCTTCAAAAAGAAGTCTCTGTTGATTGATTGATAGTGATCAATCAGAAATGATCTAGTTCACAAGTGTCAAACTTGATCACGTCACGTTCTTATCATGATGTAGTGTGACTTTTTTGCCTTTGCAGAGCTGTGGTGGGCGTGACCTGTGTGGGACGCATCTGGCAGCAGGCCGCCAGTTTGATAGGCATGATAATGGATCCTGAATGAGCAGAGGACTAAACTAGATAAATCTAAGTCCGTTATGACTTCATGATAGATTGAGCTGTTGTATATGTGGTAGGTATAAAAAACAGTGCATGATCATTTCCCCTTTTCTGTGAGCGAAAATATTCTATCCATGTTTGGCTGATGTTGATGCTGAGAGGAAACCAATTTGTGATTGGTGTATAGTAGTAGGTGCATTGTTATCAGGTTATCATTTCCCATATAAGAATTGTTCTTTTCTGATGCTTTCTGTTCGGCATGAAAAAGATCCTGACTATTGCTTGCACATAAGCTGCCCCTTTGGTATGGGGCTACAAAGAGTTATTTTGGAAAGTATATCCCCATGATGCCAAGGGATATTAAATTTTAAAACTTTAACATGCCAGATTTTGGAAATCCAGAGTAGTGGGTTTCTCAATGTTAATTTTTTAAATCATGCCCCTAATTATTTTATTCCTGGACAACTTATACCTCTGTGTGATTTTTGTTTGTATTGCTGGACATACGTTCTGAAACTGCCTTAAGATATGATACAGGAAGCCTTGCAAAATAGCACCACTCACTCAATTATGATGAGTCACTGGCAGCTGAATTCTCCTAATCACATCCTCAAATTGATTTTTGGCTCAATGAATAGACATCAAATCATGTGCTTTGCCAATCGTCACCTTCCTAGATTGTTTAGATACAGAAATCCTGCATATTTTATATTCAGTATGCAATAAAAAATGACCCATCTTCAGAAGCAATTGTATGATCATAGTATCGAGACTTTTATTTAGTTAATTGTATTATTACTGTTGTTATTTTAGTATTATTGTTGTTATTATATTTTATTATTATATTATTATCTCTTTTATTCATTAAACATGAAACCCAGTCATCTGAACATTTAAAGATGTGTCATAAATACCATTCACTGGTGCTAATGGTTGATATGAGTTGACTGCCAACATCCTAGGTAGCTGCAGCTGTCAAAAAACGCTTAACAGCTGACAGTTCCTGATCCAATATAATACCACTCTACTCTTGGTGTTGTTATGCGATGCTTCCCCTGTGGATATAGGGGCTGTCCTGAGCCATAGACTCCCAAATGGGACTGAGGCCCTGGTGGCCTACTACTTGAGAACCCTGCCCAGTGGTGGACAGGGAAGCCTTGGCTGCTGTAAAAAAAATCCACAAGTACCTTTTTGGGAGGGATTTTGAATTGGTGACGGACTAGACCACCAGATCTTTCTCAAAAGGAGACCCAATATTTGCCTGCAACTACACCAAGGGGTCCCTGTGGCTACCTGGGGGAAGTCAAAAATATTGGGTCCAATATCCTATGAAATCCAGTTAAATGATGACCAGTTTTGGAAAAGGCACAACTGAGAAAGCAAGTTAAAGGGGAATTGAAAAGAATACAAATTGTAAACAATTATACTACTTTCCTAACTGACTCAAGCCTGATTGACCCGGAAGATCTACAAGAGGAACCAGGAGTCTAGCGGCGTTATTCCAATGAACCAGTTCCAAAACCCATGGAGGCCATGCTCATAAGTTCCAGGAGTTTCCATGCTGAGACCAAGGAGCAGCAGCACACCTGTTCTCTCAGGCTGCTGCCTCACCTGCGACTGAGCTGCGCAGGTTAGGGAGGGTTTCTAAATGCCCCGCCTACCTGTGTGATTACATGTGATGCATGGATCGTTCCATCCAGGAGGTGAGGGGTGTTATGTACTGACAATTTGTACATAGTTTCACCCAGGTCCAGCGTTTCAGCAGGAGAATGCTGGTTGTCTTGAGCAGTGGCTGAGCAAAGAGCTATTCTGAAGTCTTGTCTTTTGTCATCATTCCCACAACTTAGCAAAGCTCCCTCTCTTTTAAAGCTGAAGGCTTCTCACCAGAGGTGCTTTTTGATTCTCAGCTGCAGCCATGCTGATTGAGAAATTTTAATCTGCGGCCTGGAAGGCTTCCAACTGGGAGAAGAAAGAATGGGGTACAATGATGGGAACAGGATGAAAAGAACAGATTTCACTGTCCAGCTACAATCTTGTCATATTATCATCACAGGGTGACACATCACTAGAAGGCTTGCATAAGTAAGCTAAGAAGGAACTCTGCTGGGTTTTAGGAACTAGAGTGATAGTGAGGGGGGAAAAAGAGAGAAGAAATAAACATGAAGATTGGTGCAGTTTCAGTAACTTCCAAATGTTCAGGGTTGTGGATGGCAGTTCCATGGAATGCCTGCACAGATTCACAAAATATTAGGCCTTCCTTTTTTTCTTTTCCCAACAGAATCAGTGGGAACAATTTCAGTTTTGTCTTTGTTTCCAAACTTCCAATAAAGCTCTTCGACTTCTGACTTCCCACAACCTCTCTGCCAGCCTCACAGGCATACAGGTGAGCTATTTTATCTTTTTTGTCCTGTGTTTGTCTGTTGGTGACTCAAGGGAAAATAATGCATCATCCTGGTAGGAACAGGTCATAGCAACAAAAATGTATCTTAACACTCTACAGATTGCTCCATACCTCCCAGACTGCCAAGAGGCATTTTCCCCAAGAGACTAAAAATAAAATAGTTATTAGAAGCCACAAATACTTTATATGCAAGAATTTTGTGAGAATGTTTATTTAAATAATAAACTTTTGGATATGGAGGCAACCCCACAATATGGTGCTCGGGAATGAAAAAGACTGAAAACTTGCTGTCAAAGCTCTTTTTCTCTCTTTGATATAGAGAGCAATATACACTGCTCAAAAAAATAAAGAGAACATTCAAATAGCACATCCCAGATCTGAATGAATGATACATTATCATTGAGTACTTTGTTCTGTATAAAGTTGAATGTGCACAACAGCCTGTGAATTTGATTGTCAATCAGTGTTGCTTCCTAAGTGGACAGTTTGATTTCACAGAAGTTTGATTAACTTGGAGTAATACTGTATTGTGTTTTTTAAGTGTTCCCTTTATTTTTTTTGAGCAGTGTATAATGAAAGCAGTTCCCCTGGTTATTCTGATCTGTGTAGTAGAATGTGTTCACTCTCTGCATGTCTGAAGGGCTTTTGCCCAAAATTGCATGGGGTCTAAACCTCCTACAAACTTGTGCAAGAAGCATTACTCCACAACTGTGAGAGAGAATACCACAGGAATTTCAGCCTTTTTGCTGCTACTTTTCTCATTTTGTGCCTCCGGTCTACAAAAAAAAAAAAAAAGCAAAGCTTTTATTCCCCAAGAACAGCAGTGGGTGGTAAGTGAGGAGATCAGAGAGCACTAGGTGGGAGAAGCCATAAGCACATTCCTATTCTTGGTTGCATGTTAAAAGAAACAAAATTTTTTTATCTAGATTCCACCCTAGCAAGCCTCTCATTCTGACTGACCCTTTCAAAGATTAGCCACGCAGAGGTAGAACAATATTCAGACACAAGGCAGTCTTCTGTTGCAAGTCATTCTGTTTTATTATCACATTCTTCTCACAGTACCATTCTACATTCTGAAAGTACTGCATCAAGCTAGTGGGGTAGTGATTTCTGACAGTCTCAAAATGGGTGAGCAGTGTGGTCGGGCGGTAGGAAAGGCAAGTAGGATGCTTGGCTGCATAGCTAGAGGTATAACAAGCAGGAAGAGGGAGATTGTGATCCCCTTATATAGAGCGCTGGTGAGACCACATTTGGAATACTGTGTTCAGTTCTGAAGACCTTACCTACAAAAAGATATTGACAAAATTGAACGGATCCAAAGATGGGCTACAAGAATGGTGGAAGGTCTTAAGCATAAAACGTATCAGAAAAGACTTAATGAACTCAATCTGTATAGTCTGGAGGACAGAAGGAAAAGGGGGGACATGATCGAAACATTTAAATATGTCAAAGGGTTAAATAAGGTTCAGCAGGGAAGTATTTTTAATAGGAAAGTGAACACAAGAACAAGGGGACACAATCTGAAGTTAGTTGGGGTAAAGATCAAAAGCAACATGAGAAAATATTATTTTACTGAAAGAGTAGTAGATCCTTGGAACAAACTTCCAGCAGACGTGGTTGGTAAATCCACAGTAACTGAATTTAAACATGCCTGGGATAAACATATATCCATCCGAAGATAAAATACAAAAAATAGTATAAGGGCAGACTAGATGGATCATGAGGTCTTTTTCTGCCATCAGTCTTCTATGTTTCTATGTTTCTAAGCTTCGGGGCTAACGTCTTCATCCTATAGGACTGATTTATTTCCCCAGATTGCCTTAGTGAGAATATATTATTCTGTCTGCTGGTCTCTAGCAGACTGGGTAGCATGCAGCCTGGAGATCACATCTGGGTCTTGGCAACTACCTCTCTGCCTCCCTGCTTGTGCTCCTTCAAACATTTGCTGCTCAGTTCATTTCCCCAGCAAAATATTTTGCATTCCCTGGCAGCTCTCAAACAACTATTAGGCAATCTGCCCAGGGAAAGTGTACTACTGAAGTACACAAACATTGCCCCCCTCAACCCAATAACACTCATCTGCAGCTCTTTCATGCAGCTCTTTCAGCAGGCTGCCAGAGATCTTTCCTGGCCCAATTGTTGGGATGGGATGGGGAGAATCTCCTTCCCTCCTTCCACAAATCTGGAGGCTGAATATTGCAAAGAGAATATTGATCTGCAGAAAGACTGCTGGGTGGGATGAAAGTAAGGCTTTCTCTTCCAGTAAATTGGTTCACAACATGGACAAGATAGAGATACTCGCTTGGATGTGTGCAAAATTGGCATGGGGAGAAGGCTTATCTCAGGATCATTCATAACATATTTCCTGCAAGGGTGGTGCAGAAATAAGACAAGCCAATAAGACATAATTAAATCTGATGGCCAGGGCAGACTAGTATGAATATGAAAAAGCACAGAGGATAAAATAAAACCCCTCAGCCCCACAGGACAAAATTATCATGGGCTGAATGTTATTTGCTCTGTATTACTTGTCTGGAAATCCTCCTGCAGATAGAATATCACGATACCTTTGAGAAATCAGGAGAACCAAAATAAATTGATATTTACTGTCTTTCATTGGGAGAAATTTTTCAGAGCAATCAAAGCAATTTCAGTATAAAATTGCCTTTTTTATGGTTAAACGGCAGGATAAAATTGCCAAACATAAATAACGAATAAAGTAAATAAAACTTCGTCTTCTTTGGAAGAAGTTCATGTCAGCAGCAAAACAAAGGATGGGATAGAGGAGAGAAAGAGAAAGATTCATCACAATTTTAATATGTACCAAAGGGTTTTTGAATGTAGCGCAGTGAAGCAGATAAAGCAGGCAGTGTTGGGACAAAATCCAGTCCTTTGGAGCCACATTGTTTTTGATCCAGCATCTGAGCAACACAAATCCCATTGCCTAAACAAGTAAACTGAGTGCAGAACAATTGGATAGATGCCTAGGTCAGGATGAAATCTTGGACACATTTTAAAAATGCAGAAGAAAATAATTTAAAGAGTAATCTCCCAGAAAGCAGTCAAGAATGGTCTGTCCTCCATAGTGCTCTGCATAAAACACCTGTGCCCAGGTGCCTGATTCATTATGCCCTGAGCATCCTAGAGAGAGGTATCCATTTCTTTAAAAAAAAATTATTGCCATACAGACATTTTCACACATTTATCAATTCATTCCTCATTTCATTTTTTAACAAAATCTTTACAGATATATTCTATATTTACCTTATTGCTTTATAAGTTCAAGATTGCTTTTTTACCATCCTCCTTTCCTATCTCATAAGCCCTTCCTTGTCTTTCTTCTTACTTTCCCTTCCTCTTTCTCCTTCTAAATCTACTTCCCTTTCCCTCTGTCCTTCTCCTCTTCCCTACTTCCCTTCCTGCCCGCTCTCCTGACTCTCTTCTCCCTTCTTCTTTTCTTTCCTCCTCCTCCTTCTTTCTTCTTTTTTCTTACTCCTCTCTTCCTTTCCCCCTTCCTTTACTATACTTTCTCCATTTTTCTGGGATGGTATTCCAGCAACCTTGAATTCTTTTATGCAATCTTACATTTTTCATATTTTATTCCATATATATTCTTTTAATCTATTTCTTTTATATTTATGTGTTTGTCTATTAATACACTTCAAATTTAAGATTTTCTCCCCCCTTCCCTATCCCCTCATCTCTTTCAAGTGTTACATCTTGGTTACATTATTCACTTATACTCAAACTGCTTTATTTATATTCATTTTCTAACCATCTACAAAACTTCCCCAAGTCTTGTAATGCAATGAATCCTCTTTATCCTTTAATCTTAATGTTAATCTGTTCATTTCAGCACAGTACGAAATTTTCTTTATTATCTGCTCATCTCCAGGAATGATTCCTGCTTTCCAATTTTGAGAGGTATCCATTTCACCTGATAGAAGCAGCTGTTTTGCACCTGCTCTTAGAGAGCTATGTCATCAACTACAAGAAGGAAAGAAAGGAAAGAAAGCTTCCTTTTTCGCCCCAAGATCCACAAACAAACAAACAAACAAACAAACAAACAAACAAACAGGAAGGGGCACTTGAGATATATGGTGTGGCTGTGCTGCTACCAGTAATGAAATTGATTTTACTCTTTTGGGTAACTTGTTAGTAGGAACAGGTTAGTTCTGCCTACTCTCTGCCCCTTCTTAATTAAAGAACTATGCCCAGTTACAGCATTATGCTGCTATTGTTACTGTTATTACTACTGATTTTACATGAAAACATAAAATAATTGGGATTCCTACCCCCCATCTCCACTAGAAATTCTAGACTTAGACTCATCTAATTGAAACAGAATAAGTAAGAAAAAGAGTGATGGGTCTTCCAGTGCTTGTTTAATTCTGAACAGCAAATAGTATTTGCTGTACTGTACTGCAAATGGTGTTAGCATGATTGGGGGAGTGGGGGAGAGGTTATGGCAATGATCCAGGAATAGGCAAAGAAGATGTCAAGATAGAGATTAGACCCATCAAAAATCAGATTTTTTTATTCTAAGAGAGTAACAATGAAAGAGCTTGCAAGACAGGAAGCACTGGGAACATCATTAGCACCTGGAAAGAAACAGTCTGACCAAGTAGAGCAATGGAAAAAGTCCTGCAAAAACTTGGGGCTTGGTAAATATTCTTCTTTGCGGAGAGTAAAAATGAAAGAGCTTGCAAGCAAGTAAGACCTGGGGACATTGTTAGCACCTGGTTAGGGCTGGAAAGAGACATTTGGAGCAAATTAGATTAATGGGGGGAAAAACCTGTAAACATTCTTCACAGAGAGAAACAATGGTAGAGCTTGGGTACATTAATAGCACCTGGTTAGGGTGGGAAAGAAATATCTGGAGCAAGTAAAGCAATGAACCCCCCCCTACAAAGACAGAGTTTGGATTACATTCTTGGCAGAGAGTAACAATGAAAGAGCTTGCAAGCTGGTAGGAGCTGGGAACATTGTTAGCGCCTTGTTAGGGCTGAAAAGAAACTTACTCAGAGCAAGTTAGAGTAATAAAACAAACCCTGCAAAGACTTAGGGCTTGGAAAACATTCTTTGCAGAGAGAAACAATGAAAGAACCTGCAAGGTAAGAGCTGGGAAGCTCGTTAGCAGCTAGTTAGGGCTGGAAAAAAAGCTACATTCAGAGTATAAGACACACCCTAATTATCAGCCTCTTTTAGGGAGGAAAAGATGCATCTTATACACCAAAAAATATGGTGTGTGTGTGTGTGTGTGTGTGTGTATACAGTGTGTGTATATATATATATATATATATATATATATATATATATATATATATATGTTTTTCTTATGTCGGATTGGATACTGTTACAGCTAAAAAAACATTTAACATATATATATATATATATATATATATATATATATATTCACATGTGACATATATATATATATATATATATATATATATATATATATGTGTGTGTGTGTGTGTGTGTCACATGTTTAAGCTGAATTTGAAAATTAAGGGAGACTAGGATAGATCTATTTCGGCCTTATTTTGGCCTCATCAGCTAGCCATACCCACTGGGAGTTGAACCTGCAACCTTTGCCTTGTAAGGCAGAGAATTATCCTCTAGGCTACAGTATCCAATCCCTTCAGTGTGTATATATACACACACACACACACACACAGTGTGTATACACACACACACACACACACACACACTGCTCCTTATCATCTCCTCCAAGACATATGGCATCCCCACTCCTGTTCTGGGCATCTGAAATATTCTAATAGCTGCCCTCTGTTGGTGCTGTACTCTCTCTTGTGCATGCAGTCCAAATATTTAGAAAGACAGATTATACCACTGTAGATTGGGCAATCACTAATAGGCAGTTTGAATGATACAGAGAATAATATAAGACCTTGTATTCGGCTTGAATGTTGCTATGGTGTGCAATGGAAGAATCCTGCAAAAATCTTAAAGTAGCCTGGAAGGCAACACATGGGTATTTCTTGCCTTTTCAGATATAACACTAGCAAGTCTATTCCCTACTGGAAAACATTTTGCTTTGCTGCTGATCTGCTAGGATGACAAGGTTTCTGCTGGTATCCAGAGCAAAAAAGATGAAACCATGGGCAGAGCTGTTAAAAGGCATTGTATATGCTCATGTGTTTATATGTAAGAGGATTTCTGGAGCAGAGGCAATTTTCAAAACAGAATCAGCACATAAAGGAGCATTTTGTAAGTGTGAGACTGAATGTTGAATGTTTTTGGAACTCCACCAAATTTTAACATAAAGAGATCTCACTTGAATCTCCCATTTTAATGGTGGAATATAATCTTAAATAGAAGTTATATTGATATTTATTTTTTTCTGCTCTCAACTTCTCAATGTATTTTTCCTCTCTGCTAGATGAACCATTTGTTTTTGTTTTGTATTTGCAGAGGGCTTTTGAAATTAGACTGAAATCTGCAAATTTGACTGAATTTTTCTATGTTCCATGAATCCCTGCATATACATTCACATCAAATCTGTAGGAGAATTGATCAAACCCACCCACCATTCATCCAATTTATGGAATGCCCAACTCTCAAGAGATACTGGTTTACAATACCTACAGAGAAAGGAACCCCAACTTCAAGCAATTAAAAAATGTGTGTCCACAAAAGTAAAGCTGTCGAACATATCCAAAGCCAAAAAAATGTAACCTTGTTAACAAGGTTGGGAGTAGACTTCCAGAACAGTTTTAATATGAGACACATTTAAATGGGATGGGGGGATGCTCTTAGAGAAGGCAGGCACCACAACAGTGGTGTAGATGCTGTGCATTCGGTGAAAACAAAAGCTGATTAAACATTGCAAGTGCCTTCCAAAGTGTGCATTTCTAAATATCTAGCAGTCCTCCTCCTTATCTCTATCCTGATACTCTAAAGAGACTCAGGTACCTTGGGCAGGTGTGCTTATCTTTAAATAAACATCCACTGAGGCCCAACCTACACCTGGCGCTCATTCACATGGATGACACATCAATAGTGAGATTTTTTTTAAACAACAAAGCACTCCACTTGGCAGAAGCCCAAGAGAGTAGAAGCTCCCCACGGGAGCCTCAGAGAAGACAGTCACTTTTTAATGATAATTATGGGACTGTCATTTAAAACAAGCTCCTGAAGCAGGAGGACTACAGAGAGATGAAGCTTGCGGGCTTTTGCACACCCGGAACTTTGTATGGAAGCTGCCACAAGGTCACCAGAAAACAATATACTGGTGAAAAAACTAACAGGGAATTTTGTTCTCCAGGGAACCTGAAAGGTTAGCATTGGAAATTCAGGAAAGAGAACAGTGTAATATACACTGCTCAAAAAAAATAAAGGGAACACTTAAAAAACAGAATATAACTCCAAGTAAATCAAACTTCTGTGAAATCAAACTGTCCACTTAGGAAGCAACACTGATTGACAATAAATTTCACATGCTGTTGTGCAAATGGAACAGTTGTGCAAATGAAATATTCAATGAGAATATTTCATTCATTTAGATCTAGGATGCGTTATTTGAGTGTTCCCTTTATTTTTTTCAGCAGTATAGTTTCCGTTTGTTTTCCAGAATCCTTCAGGAGTTTAGTAGCATAGAAATACAATAAATTAAATTAAATTAAATTAATTTTCAACATCAGAATCACAAGACACTGTGCATGCTTTTCAGCAATAACCAGAGCAGCCTCTGAGAGCCTCAAAACGACTAAATGTAACCCTACAGCTGCAAGTAGCCTGCTCTTATGTTTATTGTTTATCCATAAAACTCTGTTTTATCACTGCAGGAAACAGAATGATCCACCAGGACTCTCCCTACGTTCTTCTCAACGGCAGGATTTTGCAAAATCAGAGGACTCTTTCTTGGTCCATGTCCATGCAACAGGTTGGCTTTTTTGTAATGAACTTAGTAAGCTTTATCAATGTAATACCATTCTGCAATGTTATTATCCAGTCAGGAAGTAAAATGTTGAACCAACAATTAAAAACAGTGCTAAACATCAGCATAAACATCCTTAAGTTCCTATGGCTTAGTATTCATGTCTGTTAAAATGTTATCATTTTATAATGAAACAAATGGAAAATTGATCTCCAGTCAGCTACAATGTTTGCGTCCAACCAATACAATAAAAAAAAAAAATACACAGGGAATAAAGAAATCCAATTGCATCTATTTATGCACCCAAATTGAAACTGAATTCAATAAGAGTCTAGAGAACAGGGAAAGGAATAATAACCATAAGCTTTTGAAGAGACGTGATACAGTAATCTAAGCATTAATTTCTACTGCTGAAAAGGAATTCTACAGAAAAATGGAAGCAGAAGAATCCCAGCTCATATTTTCCTTAGATCAAATGTTATTTTGTGCCCGGGATTATATGAACATTAGAATATTCCTACATCCTGACATAATCTGCATGCAGAATTTGGTCTAAAAATACCCTACAAGACACAACAGCAGGACTGCTAAAGCACGTGAATCCAACTACTTTTTGGAGTAGAATACCCAACTTGAAAAGTTTTGTCCAGATTCAGCCTTCAAAATCGTATTATAAGCTTCATGATAAGTCTATCAAATATTTAGCAAGGGAGCATTGTAAAATAAATAGCTCATGGTATTACTTGCAAAGAGTACAAGTTTGATTTTAGGTTGTAACAAACTGGGACAGGGCAGACTCTTTCATTCCTTCAGTGATGAAAAGCTTTCACAAATGAAACAGGAAAGGATATAATTTTCAGCTACTCTCATGCAAACAAAACAAAACAAAAAGTTTAGAAAATGGGGAGGACACTAAAATTACAAGTAAGAGGAGAAATCAATAAGCCCTTGATCACAGAATGAAATTATTTAGCTCACACTTAAAAAAAAATCTATATAAATTTTATTAAACATTTTAAAGGGAATATAAAAACCTAACACCAACTAATTCAGAAGAAAGAGGGGCAGAAACAATACTGAAAGGATAAAAAAGAAGGAAAGAAAAATATTGAAAGGCTAAAAAGAAGTTTCCAATTTCTTTTGTTGCAAATATGTAGAGTTACAAAGTTACTCCATGATTAAAAAAAAAGCCCTCACTT
The DNA here is from genome assembly GCF_031021105.1 of Erythrolamprus reginae. NCBI lineage: Eukaryota > Metazoa > Chordata > Lepidosauria > Squamata > Dipsadidae > Erythrolamprus > Erythrolamprus reginae. Next base: position 101,377,086 of record NC_091951.1, read on the forward strand.
TTTTCCATTATCCATTTTTCCTAATCACCAATACATGTCATAAGTGTACTTTTTTCTGTCTCATGCAATTGGTCTATAACTCTTTTCCAATCAGGCACAAATGTAGGTATTGTCTTTTCTCTAATCAAAGAAGTTAATTTAGCCATCTCTGCAGGTTTCATCATTTTCACCAATCATTCATCCATTGTGGATGTCATCTCAAACATTTCCACTTTTGAGTACTGTATAACATTTTTTTTGTCACCTTATATGCATATATAGCTGTTCCAAGGCCCTTTACTATTAGATGGCACCAACTGTGCAACAAGGCTTGAACAGATGGGAAGGGTGTGGATTCGTGCAGGTGCCAGTGTATTTTTTTTAAGAGACTACAGAAAACCTGATGGAGGTTATTGAAAAAGATACTATAGTTTCTGATCACAAATCACACAGGAAAAGTCAACTGTTCTAATATTTAGAATAAAAACTGAAGAAACATAAAAAGCAGTTTAGCCTTGTATCCATTAGTTTATTAGATATCAATGGGCCCCTTCTGTATTTGACAGGAGAGAAATATCACACTGCTGAATTCTCTTATCCACATCACTTTGCCAAATAGGGAACAGAGACATCATAAAACCTTATTCAATTATTCATAAACTAAGTAGCTCTCAGTTCCCTCTGGAAACTCAACTCAGGGGCAACAAAATTCAAGGATTAAATAGTGGCTGTATGCAAAGTATAGTCTTTTGTGTTTAAAAGCAACTTCAGTACTAGTTGGAGGAAAATATGTTAAATTTGAATTTACACCATTTACTTCAATACATATCCTTTGTGTAATTATGTAATTGATGTAAATGAGATCATTGGCAGTTAAGCAATTTAGCAGATATGGGTCTCCCTGTGAAAGTTCTCTCACACTTAAGAAATAAATGTAATGTGCATGTAATAAATATTTCAGCATTCATTTACTCTTACCAGGCTGATTTTATGCACTTCTGTTTGTCATGGCTAGGAGGCTCAAAAGGGCAGGCTGCATCTGGTCATTGTCACCCATTTAGCAATGTCCAGGGAGCAGGTGTAGTTTAAGGAATGCTATGTATGTGGGCAACTAATAAGTACACACATTATCAGCATTCAGTGAAGTTCTGGAACCATATTTTACAATGTAATAATAGCTCTCTGAAGTACCTAAAGGGAACACTGGAGAGATCAGTAATCTTTTGATAACACCTGGAAAAAACAGCTGCAAAATTGAAAAGCTGCAACAATTGCTGCAACTAACATACAAAAGCTGCAATGAACAGCAAGGACCAAAAGTTGCAATGTACAGACTGGCTGTGGAACATCTTGGGGTGCTCCTGCTAACAGTCTCCGAACCACAGCCTTGGCTTTGGTTTATTCCTCAGCTGGATATTGTGCCAGTGTGTGATTTAACAGTGCCCACTCCCAAATAGTTCATGCCCAACTTCACAACACAAGACTTATAATCTCTGGCACATTGCCCCCCATTCCTATGCACTGGTTACCAGTATTTAGCAATATCATACCACACCACATTGGAAGACAACAAGCTCTCATTCGGTTTTGGTCAAGACTGCTGAACAACAAGCTCCCCCACTCCCCCTAGTCAATATAGGACCCATCACAAGACTGAAGTCCCATTATCTTAACATTTACCCAGTTTAACCCCAAGAATGCTTGGAGAGAGAAATGGTATCTTCTTGTGCCTTGACCATTAATGATTTCTTTACCAAACCACCTGGGTTTGACCTGCTTCCCTCTGTCTGGTCGAAATTAACAGAATGAGGTATGATTCCAGAAGAGTGCCTCTGCCCTATATCACTGGGGATGGAATGGAATTTATATATTATTTATTTATCTATTCAATTTTTATGCCGCCCTTCTCCTTAGACTCAGGGCGGCTTACAACATGTTAGCAATAGCACTTTTTAACAGAGCCAACCTATTGCCCCCACAATCCGGGTCCTCATTTTACCGACCTCGGAAGGATGGAAAGTTGAGTCAACCTTGAGCCGGTGGTGAGATTTGAACCGCTGACCTACAGATCTAGCAGTCAGCTTCAGTGGCCTGCAGTACAGCACTCTACCTGCTGTGCCACCCCGGCTCTTGTTGTTATTGTGGTGCTGAAATACAAACTATTAAACATTTTGTGCAAGACTGCCCATGATGTGCTTTCTCCGGTTTCCTAGAAGATCTGCATGAAGCAATGCCAGAGGTGATCATCTGGATAGCTGTAATGGACAGTCCGTTATCAAGCCACTGTCGTACCTCCACAAAAAATTAATATATAATTATCTGGACTATGTTGTGTACTGACAGTTGAATATGGTTTTACCCAGGTCCAGCGTTTGAGCGGGAGTGGTCAAACGTTATTGGTTAAGGCAGTGTTTCCCAACCTTTTTTGAGCCGCGGCACATTATTCACATTTTCAAAATCCTGGGGAACAATGAGGGGGGGGGGAAGTTTGGACAAAAAAATCTCTCTTCCTCCCTTTCACTCTATTTCTCTCTCCCTCCCTCTTTCTCTCCCTTCCTCTTTCTCTCTCTCTCTCCATCCCTCTTTCTTTCTCTCTTCCTTCCTTCCTCTCTCTTTTGCTCTCTTTCTCTCTCCCTCCTTCCCACCTCTTGCTGTCCCTCTCTTTCTTTCTTTCTCTTTCTCTCTCTCATTCTGTCTCTCTTGCTATCTCTTCCTTTCTCTCTCTTCCTTCCTTCCTTCCTCTCTCTTTTGCTCTCTTTCTCCCTCCTTCCCCCCCTCTTGCTGTCTCTTTCTTTCTTTCTCTTTCTCTCTCTCTCTTATTCTGTGTCTCTTGCTATCTCTCTCTTTCTCTCTCTTCCTTTCTTTCTCTCTCTTGTTCTCTCTCTTCCTTTCTTCTCTGCAGAGGCCAGCAAAGCTTTTTCTTATTTTAAATGTTCCGGGTGGGCTGGCAGGTAGATGGGGAGCTCTCGCGCACGCGCCCCCGACATTCCAAAGAACCTTCACCGACCTCCGCTATGAGGTTTTCTCCGAGCGCTCGCCGCCGTTGCAGCCACCGCTGCAGGAGGAGCTAGAGAAAGGGGCGGATCAGGCGGGCGGGCGAGCGTCAGTGGTGAGAAGCCAGGGGCGCGAGGGGACCAGAGGCACTGGGGGGTGGGGTCGGCCGTGGCGCCGGCCTCCATACTTTTGTCGCTCCCCACCCCAAACTCCAACGCCCGGCTCCTTTCGCGGCCCTGGAAAAGGATGCTACATTGCCGGCTACTACCTGGTGCCGCCAGGGAATCTCCAGCTGGGCGGGGCGCTGCCGGTGCCTCTGACCTGGAGCTCCCACTCGCAACCGCCACCCGGGCTACTGTGCGATGCCGCTGCTGCCAGCGCTCTCCCACTGGGCCCCAAAGGCACGAAAAAGGAGGCGGGAAGAATGAAGCTCAGCTTCCGATCTCGGAAGCTGAGCTTCGTGGCACACCTGGCCATGTCTCACGGCACACTAGTGTGCCGTGGCACACTGCTTGAAAAACACTGGGTTAAGGCATATGACAGCTCTCTCTAAAAGGGCTAGCTGCCAGACTGCAGGTTGCTGGTTGTATATAATGTTGCCAATAAAGCAGTGTTCAGAAAGTCGCTCTCCAAAGTCATGATGATTCCCACAACTTAACAGACTGTGTATATACAGTAACTTTACTTCTCTTCTGTGATATTCTCAACATACACAAAATAATATTATATAATGAATTAATATTTTATTTTATTTTATTTTATTATTTTATTTTAGTTGAAAGGGACCCTGCATGTCATCAAGTCCAACCCCTCCGCTGGCAGGCCATTCCACTGATTGATCACTCTGACCATCCGAAAGTTCTTCCTTATTTCCAGGTTGAATCTCTCCTTGGTCAGCTTCCATCCGTTGTTCCTTGCCTGGCCCACTAGTGCCCTGGAAAATAGTGTGACCCCCTCCTCTCTGTGGCAACCCCTCAAGTACCTGTATACTGCTACCATGTCCCCCCCGGCCCTTCTTTTCACTAGGCTATCCATGCCCAGTTCCTGCAACTTCTCTTCGTATGCCTTGGTTTCTAGTCCCCTTATTATTTTGGTTGCTCTTTTCTGAACCCTTTCCAGAGTTTCTATGTCTCTTTTGAAGTGTGGTGATCAGAACTGAATGCAATACTCCAGATGTGGTCTGACCAGGGAATAATAATAATAATAATAATAATAATATTCCTACATATTTCCTGCCCTTAAGTCAGCTGCTTACACATCAGGGTCTGTTGTCTTGTTTATAAGTAATAAGCTTACTGAATGTTGCCAATAAGGGCAGGAAAATGGACTCTGTCCAAAGATTTGTCCAAGTCAAAATCCAAGTGGCAACTGGCAAATCTCTACTTGCATGCCTGTCTATTCAGATAGTCCTTGACTCACCTCAGTTCATGCTACCTTTGAAGAACGTTCGGAGATTTCAGGTGATGCAAAATAGTTATAGTTATAGTTTATTAGATTTGTATGTAAACACATGAGCAGTCATGGGCCTTCCGAGATATGCCCATGTTTCTCAAGCACTCTGCAAGCTGCATTGGCTGCCAATTGGTCTCTGAACGCAATTCAAAGTGCTGGATATGACCTATAAAGCCCTACATGGCATTGGACCAGATTACCTATGGGACCATCTTCTGCCTCATGTATCCCAGTGACCGGTCAGGTCCCACAAAGTTGGCCTTTTCCAGGTCCCGTCAGCTAGACAATGTCACCTGGCAGGGCCTAGGGGAAGAGCCTTTTCTGTGGTGGCCCCAGCCCTATGGAACCAACTCCCTCCAGAGATTCATACTGCCCCCACCCTCTCTGCCTTCCGTAAGGCCTTAAAGATCCATCTGCCCATCTTGGGGCCACTACGTTTAACATCTAGCCCTGGCCAACGAATAAATTTATATGTATGATTGGGTGAATGTGAGCAATTGGTTTTAAGAAATTGGGATTTTAGGATGTTTTTAGATTTAGATTTCTAGATGTATTTTTTCTAGATGTGAGCTGCCCTGAATCTGAGGACAAGGGCGGCATAGAAATCTAAATAAATAAATAATAAATAAATTTAGTAACCTTTCAAAGTTGCAACAGCACTGAAAAAAGTAACTTATAACCATTTTTCACATTTATGACCATCCCCATGGTCATGTGATCAAAACTCAGTTGCTTGGCAACTGACTCATATATTTAGGACAGTTTTAGTGTAATCACATAATCATCTTTTGTAACCTTGAGACAAGTAAAGTTAATGGGGAAGCCAGATTCACATAGCCAACTTAACTAACTTAACAACTGCAGTGATTTACTCAACAACGATGGCAAGAAAAGACATAAAATGGGGCACAATTCATTTAACAACTATCTTACTTAACAACAGAAATTTTGGACTCAATTGTGATCGTAGGTTGAGGACCACCTGTACTCTTAAGGAATACAGATTCTGTCACCTTCACCAAGTACAGCAAGTTGGAAATGGGATGGAAAAGGATGTTTCACCTGCTACAGCTGGCTACTTTGTTAGTCCTGGGCAGTGATGTAGCAGTTGAGCCAAGGTCAGAAGGCATCACATTTTTCAATCCCCTCCTCTGGTGATACCTCTTCAGAGCCAGTAGATGGGTTGGAGAGTTCTGACTAGAGGGTTAGGATAGTCATTAAGATAGGCCAAGAAAGGAAGCCATGATGACATATCATATTTTTCAGAGTATAAGACGCACCGGAGTATAAGGCACACCTTAGTTTTTGGGGAGGAAAATAGGGGGAAAAGAATCTGTTGACCAGATATTCATCTGGCTAGCATCCTTAGCCTAGTCAGCTTCAGCAAATTATTTTATCCCCTGGTTAGAGATTTAAAAAGAAACTTATTCTGAGAGAGGAACAACAAAAGAGCTTGCAAGCAAGAGCTGGGAACATCATTAGCACCTGGAAAGAAATATCTGGAGCGAGTAGAGCAATGAAAAAACACTGCAAAGTCTTAGGGCTTGGAAAACATTCTTTGCAGAGAGTAACACTGAACGAGCTTGCAAGCGGGTAAGAGCTAAGAACATTATTAGCACCTTGTTAGGGCTGGAAAGAAACATTTGGAGCAAGTAGAGAATTAAAAAAAACCCTACAAAGACAGGGTTTGGAAAACATTCTTAGCAGAGAGTAACAATTAAAGAGCTTTCAAGCCAGTAAGAGCAGGGAACAATGTCAGCATTCTGGTTAGGGCTGGAAAGAAACTTATTCAGAGCAAGTCTTCGGAGAGGAGTGGCATACAAATCTAATAAATTATTATTAATTATATTATTATTAAGTTAGAGCAATGAAAAAACCCTGCAAAGACTTAGGACTTGGAAAACATTCTTCGCAGAGAGAAACAATGAAAGAGCCTGCAAGGTTGTTAGCAGCTAGTTAGGGCTGGGGGGGATTATGAGAGTATACGATGCACCCCAATTATCAGCCTCTTTTAGGGAGGAAAATGGTGATCTTATATTCTGAAAAATACGGTAGTAAGAACAGAGACGATTGAATAGTTTTTTCCCAATGCACCCATAACAATAAAGAATGCTGTTTAGATGAACATTCACAGAATGTATTCAGATTACTGTGGATATAGATGCATTTTCCCACCACTGTCTAAAGATTCAATTTAGCAAAATGTTGAGAAGCATCTTTTTCTCAGCCACGACTATCTCAGTGAGATACAGAGAAGATCATATGATAGTAATCTTTCAAATTCTCTGATGCAAATCTTTGCATCAGAAACTGAGCAGTCTGAAATGGTATAAGGCCATGATGGCAAACCTATGGCATGTGGAGCCATATATTAGGGCACACAAAGCATTATCCTATGTCAGCTGATTTTTGGCCTTCCAGAGGGTGGGAGAAGGCTGTTTTCACCCTCCCCGGGCTGTAGGAAAGCCTCTGGAAGCCAGGGGATGTGAAAAATGGACCAACTGGAAGTTTGCTTCTGAACATCCATTTGCACCATTTTTCACTATCCACAGACTTCCGGAGGATTTCCTGAAGCCTAGGGAGGGTGAAAAATGGCCCAACTGGTCTACCAGAAGTTTGGAGGCTTCAGTGAGGACTGCATGCATGCGCAGGTAGAGCAGGGGGGGTTGTATGCAGGGGTGGGCAGCAGGCAGGACGGGGTAGAATGCAGTTCCACCGGCAGAAATGAAGATGTGTGCGCAGCTCCAGCTGATCAGCAGCTGTCACTTCTTGGATTACTGGTCTTGGCTTGGCTCTCCTTTTTCCCCCTGCTGCTGCTGCAGCATCTGTGCTCCTTGCTTTTTTCCTCTTTCATCCTTCTTGGCCTTGGATGAGCTTCCATCTCTCCTGCTCAGCTCCCCTCCAGCCTCACCCGGCCACTTCTTGTCTAAGGTGCAAGCAGAAGGCATGGTTGGAAGCGGCGCTGACAGCATTTATTCTTCTGGCAGCACTTGTTTGCCCAGCTACCCAGCCTGAGGTGGGGGAGGGCAACCCAGGAAGGAGAGCGCAAGAAATGGGAAGCAAATTGTCACCCCAGTGAGCAACACTGGTAAGGTTGTAAGTTGAGGATTTAACAGTTCACTTGAACGATGATGATTGTTTAAGCCACTCCCACCTGATCACATGACCAGCAAGCCACTCCTACCCAATCACATGACCATTAAGCCACACCCACAAAATAAACCACACCCACAGTGTGGTAGTAAAACTTTTGTCTGCCCATTACTGGTTGTATGTGCATGCGCTAGTGGGGGAGGGATTGCATTATGGGTGCGGGCATTCGCATGCACTATTGGACACACTTGCGCACCCTCTTGTGTGCACACATGCCCTTTTGACACCCGAGCAAAAAAAGGGGTTGCCAAGGTTCCTGCCTATTCTGTTATTCTTTCTAATAAAAATCCAGATGAATTTTCTGTACCTCTATGTGCTATCTAGTGGTAATCTGGAACAAAAAAGCCCCAATATGGCAATCCTAGTCTTCAAGTTAGGTCCTATCAGAGAAATTGGAAGAAGTAACTTGGACTGCATAATCCAGCACAAAAAGAAGAGGTACCTTCCTCAGCCTGTAAAGTGTCATACGTGGGAAGAACCGGGAATGGATGAAACTAAGAGGGACACAGGATATTGACAGGACACCAGGAGACGGAGAACTATAGTAGTGGCAGGTGGGGCACAGGAAGAGATGGATGTGTGGAAAGAGCTCCCCAAAGATTTATGATGCTAGATGCATCATTCACACTGTGGCTCTCTTAAAGCAGCTGCACTTAGTCCTAATGAAGATTTTTTAATAAGGTTCTTTTGGGCTACTTTTCTAAAAAAAAAGAAAAAAAAAGTTTTAGTTTATGAGACTCCCCCAGGCTTTCCAATGTTTTGTTTCCCAGTCTCCATATCAACCAAAACTCACCATCCAAGTTTGCTTTTGCATGCATCTGATGACATATATAAACATTTTTCTCTATATAGATTTGTGAAATTGTATCTCAGCATTTTGAGGGCAGGGAGCAAGAGGGAGAGATGTTGCTAATTGCCTTTCTAGATTCAAGAAGCTGGTGAGAACGAGTGGTGTCAAAGTACGGGTTTTTTAAAAAGCTGGGGAACTGAGCAGGACCTTTGGGGCCCAAACAGTATGAAGACTGTATATTTTTTTCATCCAAGCATAGCAAACCATCTGCTCTTTTAAAACTTAGTCAGAAATGAATTTTTTTCACACCTTCTTTTCTTGAAGCCCTTGCATTGTTTCACCACAAAGTCATGAAATAATAAAAATCAATATTTTTTTTTTTAAAAAGAGGTGAAAAGTATTCAGTGGCAAAACAGTTGCTTTGTGGGCAACAGAAGTTCAGTCCCTGACATCTGCACTTAATGGGATCTGACCTTGGGGAAGCTAAAGACAGGAGGGACAAATAACCAGACCTTGTTTAAAATAGATTCCTCTGATTCTAAGTGGAGGGAAAAAACTGCAAATGAAGAGACACAGAAGATACAGGATTATAAATGTCAAATAAGAGCAAGGAATCAGGCAAAACATCAGTAAAAGGCACATATCTGAAATACTATATTCTGATATCCTAGGCAACTGTCTTCATTTTGCAATAGTTTAAATCTGCTTATTCTTTATAAAGGCAGCACTGCACGAAGCATTTACAATAATAAAACTGGGAGGCAGCGGATCTTTTTAATTATGCAAAACTCTTCCTTGCAAAGCTTTCACTACTTTAAACTCAACATCAGGCATAGATTTTTGCTCCACCATCTCAATATCAGGATTTTTTTTTTTTAAAAAAAAAATCTGGCTAAATTTGATGTCTTTGTTTCAGAGACTGCTTCTGCTTTTCGATCTTCTACTGCCTGATTTATCATTGTTTCTTTGACTGCTGTCGTGGCCCTTTGTTTCTTGTTCCTTTTTATTGTTGTGCAATAGAAAAATTAAAAATACATAACTTTGTGATGTTGCATATACAAATAAAAGATGCGCTTGCAAGAAACTTGCTGAAAGGAATTGGGAGAGAAAGAAAATCTGTACCTTGTTCTCTTGATTTACAAGATCTAGTGCAGGAGTCAGCAACCTGTGGCTCTGGAGGCGCATGAGGCTCTTTGGGCCCTCTCCTGTGGCTCCCTGTCCCATCACTGGCTAGCCCCACCCCTCACCCTCCCCTCCCTCACCTGGCCTGCAAAGGTAAGGGTGACGGTGGGAATGGAGAAGCGGCACTGATTCTCTGGCGCTAGTTTATTTGTTTGGATTTCTATGCATGCATAGAACATGACTGGTTGAGGAACGATCACCACCCCTGGTAGAGGCTTCCTTTGGGCAATTCTCCTCCCCTCTCACGATTCCCTTTGTGGCTGTGGCAGGCTAGGCGGGTGCACGTGTGGGCAGACCCTCCTCAAGCAAGCCCTACAGTGCAGTAAAAAAGCGTATGGAGGGCAGTGGACACTTGCTTAAGGAGGGTCTTTGGACACCGCTTCTCTCCTGCCCTAAGGATCTGGCCATTGGCTTGCCATGTCAAACCCACGGCTTTAACTCTTTGGCCAAATGGAGAGGGCCTAAGCTCCAGCCCATAATGGCAGGATACAAAGGCTGCCTTCACTTCTGCACTAAGGCTCCGGTGACCCTCCTCTGCTTCCTCTCCTTCTTCTCTCATGCAGGGAGGTGGGGACAGCAAAGTGATGGCTGGATCCTTAGGGCAAGATAGAAGCAGCCCTGTAACTGCCTTCATGCCATATTTGCATGTTAGGCAGTCTTGGGCTGGAGCTTTTGCCCTCCCTACTCAGCTGAAGAGCTTCCGGGGGGGGGGGACATGGCAAGGCAATGACCGGATCCTTAGGGCAGGAGAGATGCCGCGTCCAAAGATCCCCCCCATGTGAGTGGCTGGCTGACCTCTACTTTGCTGCACTTTGGTGCTTGCTTGAGGAGGGTCCCCCCCCAGCGTGAACACTTTTCTGGCCTCACCACGGCCAGGCAGGGAGTTGGAAAAAGGGAGGAGGTTCATCGGAAAGAAACCTCCACCCAGGGTGGTAACCGTTCCTCAGCAGAGAGAGAGACAGAGAGAGAGAGAGAGAGAGAGAGAGGGAAGGGGGGACAGATGTGATAAAAAGGGAGAGATGAGGGAGGGGGAGATAGAGATGGGAGAGGAAGAAAGAGAGATGAGAGGAGAAAGGAAAGGAGAGAGAGATAGAGATGGGGAGAGGGGGAGAGATAGATGGGAGAGGGAGAAAGAGAGATGGAAAGGAAGAGAGAGGGAAAAGATAGAAAGCGAGAGATACCTGTTTCCCATAGAAAAGATAACATAGGGAACCACAAAACCTGAGTAGGCATGGCTGGGGTGTGTCTGAATGAGTGACATAGAGTTGGCCACTCCCACCCAGGTTTTGTGGTTCCCAGTGCTTTGTTTTCTCTGGGAAACAAGTCCAAATGTCTCTTTGAGTGTTTAAAGTTGCGGATCTCTAATCCAATGATATAAGAGTGGATATTATAATTTAAAGTTTTCTTGGACAAGTCATGTTTTTCTAGTTATATAAGCACCATTATTTTATCATAAAATCTGCAAAGTTATCCAATAGTCAAAGAGCTGCAGCATAAAAAAGTATGTATTAATAAGTGAAAATCAATACATATAAATAAAAAGGTTTATATGTTCATTTATATCAGAAAAACCTCAATCTGAGACTAGTGTTTTTCAAACTTGGTAACTTTAAAATGTATGGAATTGTGGGAATTGAAACCCCAGAATTTTAAATTGCCAAGTTTGAAAAGGCTAAACTAAGAAACTGTTCTAGATACTTTAGCAATCTAACCATCTTGTCCTGCAAACACCTTCCCAGAGGAACTCCAAAATTGCCACTAAAATTAAACCTATAGAACATAACATAATTAGTTACACTTAATTCCATTAACTCTAACAAAATGAACAATATATATTCATGTATATCTCTCTAATACTTTTGGCACAACAAGAATGAATGGGAACAGGAGTGGATTCTATTTACCTTCCCCACCAGTTTGCATCGTGATGTAAATGCACCGTTTGCATGTACATTCCTTCCCAGCGCAGTGGGGTTATTTTGCAATCCCTGGTGATTGGAGGACCGGTTTGTGAACATGAACCACCGATCATCATTTCTGGTTCAGCAAGTGGCACCAAACTTTTGCTACCAGTTCTAAAGAACTGGTCCGAATCGACAACAACCCACCACTGGATAAGAGAGAGAATTGTCTCTAAACTCCAGGTATATAAGATTTGGCTAGCAGATTACTTGCTGGTCACCTACATTTTTGTAGCCCATATTTGCTTGCTTTATAAGGCTAAACTAAGAAACTGAAAAAGTCATTCTGAAAGAACCCAAGCCACCTCTGCAACATTGCAAAGAAAACTGCACGAATGTAGTTGAATTTGAGTAAAAACTAACCCTTCATTTTTTATATTTATTTTAAGTCAGATTTAATTTTTGTTTTGCATTTTTAAATCTGGATTAATTTTCTATTTGGAGGGGCCCTGGCAAGTGTAAATCTTGGCCCTGCATGAAGTATACTGTTAGCCATACTTGGGTTATCTTCAGCCTATTTAAATTTGGAAACCCACTTTTATCATACACATACACAGGGGTGGGCTACTGCCTGGACGGGGGGAGGGGAACGCAGTGGGGTAGCGAAAATGGAGCTCCAACCCAGAGCACCCAATTTGCACTGAAAGACGTTGAAAGAAAATACTGCATAAGCCGCGCTCACAGTGTGATAGTAAAAAAATTGGTAGCCCTTCACTGCACATACTGTAGCTTATCAGAAAAAACCCTCCATAAATATGATTTATAATTTAATTCTTCTTCATGAATATATGTAATGGTAATTATGGGTGTGCAAGCTTCAGAAAAGAGATTTTTTGAACTCTTTCAAAATAGTTGCATCTCTTTTTTTCCAACCTTCCATACAAACTTGAAAAAGGATCTATATGCTTGAATCAGCTGACTTATTAAAGCAACTGTGTCTGAGAAAACCAGACCCAGCTATTTTAAAGAGAGTTTGTTCTTGTACTCGTATATGTTCTAAAATAAATATATTTTCAAAACAATTTTTGAAGCATTCACTGGCACTGTAATACTTCTATGACTCAGTTAGATTATGATATGACTGTAACCCCAATCTGCATATTAACATCACAGTGGTTATCTATGATCTGATAATATTCTTGAAGAATTGTTCATGCTCTGACGATATTCCACAAGAATTAAAGTTGAATAGGGATGCACTTATCACAAATTCTCACACCAGAAAAAAAAGCAATTTGGTAAACTAGAGATACATGGTAGAAATCTTTAAGGCTAGGAAATGAATAGTCATATAGCTAATGAATAAAAAATGCAAGAAAATATTGGGACTAGTATATATAAAGAGCAGGATTTCTGGGTATTGTTAAATGAAGAATTCTCTGCAATTAATCTACTTATCTAAACATATTGGAGAGATTAATTATTGCACCTGGCACAAAACTTTGACATATCAATTATAGTACTCTAATGTGTTAAAGGTATTTGTCTATGGATGTAATTTGGATACTTCAGTTAGAACATAATGCATTGGCTTGAGATTTGACTGGCACTACTCACTCAAATAATCTGTCAATCTCCACTGGCTGTTTACTTCTAGATAAACTCAAAATTCTAGTCTTCTCTAAGTAATTTGTAGTCCAATAATATTCAGAATAAAAAAAATAATTTAGACCTCAGGCACTTTAACACATTTTTAGTATTTCAATTTATTTTAAATGATCCATATTTGAATCATGTTCTCATCATCTGGTTGTTTTCTATGGATATCTTGTTTCACTTTGACATTTTGTCTTGTTTAATTTTGCATTGTGAGAGGGTGTATAATGATGTAAACTTAAAATGTTTGTTTATGTGATGAAAATGGCTAAACCGAAAAAAGAGATATTTTAAGAAGCGGTAGAAAAGTGTTTAGCCACCTGCTTCTCATATCTCAGCCTGCTCATATAAGCATACCTTGTTTAGCAATGACAGCTGCTAACGTGCCCACTGCCCAGAGTAAAGCAAGCTGTTCTTTAAATTGTAGACAATAGGACTGTAGCTCCACAAATTAGATAGTGGAAAGCTTAATGTGTTTCTTCGAAACCAAGCTTTTCAGCACCTATTGTAACCGCTCTTACTGCATTTACTGCTCTGAAATGAGAGAATGGAGTCATTCACCAGACCAAGCTTTCTAAACCTAGGACTGATAAGTCTAGTTGAGTAGGATATTCTGTTGCAAGTGCAGGAGTGGAGGGCTCTTTTAGTAAAGTATCTCTGGGCATTTTCTAGAGTGTTTATGTCCGAAATGCAGTGTGGGTTCCAGACAGATGAGCTGTATTCAAGGATTGGTCTGGTGAAAATTTTGTGTGCTCTGGTTAGTAGTATGAGCTTACCAGAACAGAAGCTACGTAGGATTAGGTAAACAACTCTTGAAGCCTTTTTGGCGATGTTGTTGCAGTGGGCTTTGGCACTTAGGTCATTTGAGATGAGTATTCCAAGGTCTTTTATGGAGTGAGGGATGTCTGTAAGGTCTTGTTTATTCAGCTTGTATTTGGTGTTCTGATTTTTTCTGCCAATGTGTAGGACAGAGCATTTTTTGGTTGAGATTTGGAATTGCTAAATATTTGGCCATTCAGACACAAAATCAAGGTCTTTTTGGTGTTGAACAGTTTTACATTGTCAACAAAGAGAATACAGTAAATATAATCCCAACTACTATGTCTTTCGCCATCCACTCTGCTGATTGAATGATAGGAATTGAAGGCCAACATATCTGGATAACATGAGACTGCCTGCTTTTAGTACACAGGTTGCATACATTTAATGTGGGAACCATTGAAATAAAATAGATACCGTGTTTCCCCGAAAGTAAGACAGTGTCTTACTTTCTTTTTATCCCCAAAAGCCCCACTATGTCTTACTTTCGGGGTATGTCTTATATTGGGAAAAAATTGTCGATTTTTTTGTTTTAACCATAAAATTAACATTTATTAACAACCTGAACAGTATGGCGTGGGCAGGAGGCGGCGCTCATTTGGATCAGACGGAGGCGGCAGACGCGGTGACGTATGGAGGGGGGGGACGGTGTGGACGTGGGCAGGAGGCGGCGCGTAGCTAGATGAGAGGGAGGCGGCAATACCCCCGTGTTTCCCCGAAAGTAAGACCTATGTCTTACTTTCGGGGTACGGCTTATATTAGCCGACCCCCCTGAAACCCCCGATACGTCTTACAATCGGGGGTGTCTTACTATCGGGGAAACAGGGTAGGTACATGATAGCAAGTTTGTCCTGGACATGGTGGATTTCAAAGATTGCCCTTTAGAGAAACTTTGCTGGGTCAGGCCAAAGTCCATCATAACATATTCTGTTTTTCACTGTGGCCAACCAGATGCCTCTGGAGTGCCCTCCATGCAAGAAATGGAAACTTACCATTCTTCTGCCACTGTCCTTCAGATACAGGAATTTGGAAATACAGTATGCTGGCAACAATCTTGAGGCGATACTAAATCCTTATGTATTTTCTCTTTAGATAGATGTTCAAAACCTTCTGATAATTTTAGTTGCCTCTTCTGCAAATTTCCCAACTATCATCTCCTGCGCCAGTTGATATACAGTATTCCGAACACCAATAATGCCTAATTTTAAATTAGGGATTGGGGTAGTCCTCAATTTATAACCATTCATTTAGTAACATTTCTCCAGCATTCTGCGGACTGCATTGGCTGCCGATTGATTTCCGGACGCAATTCAAAGTGTTGGTTATGACTTATAGAGCCCTACATGGCATCAGACCAGATTACTTGTGGGACCACCTTTATTATTTATTTATTTTATTTTATTTTATTAGACTTGTATCTCCGTATTCTCTATAGACTCGGGGTGGCTCACAGGGTACAATACAAAAACAATGTGTATACAAATCTAATTAATTAAAACTATAAGCTAAGATCCCACTATGTTAAAAACAGTCAATCAACTCAGTCACAACCACACATCACATTTAATAGTTGGGGGGGAGCATGGGGCATGATCTTGCTGCCCCATGCCTGGTGACATAAGTGAGTCTTAAGACTCTTGCGAAAGGTAAGGAGCGTGGGGGGCAGTGCGAATCTCTGGAGGGATATATTAATATTGATTGTTTCCTGATTGCTTATTTGTACCCTATGACAATCATTGTTGTACCTCATAATTCTTGACAAATGTATCTTTTCTTTCATGTACACTGAGAGCATGTGCACCAGACAAATTCCTTGGCCAATAAAGAATTCTATTCTATTCTGTTCTGTTCTGTACATTAGAGTACTTGTGAAATTAGGACTCCCTTCCCCCAATGGACATTTTTTAAAGAGAACCACATTTGCTATTTTGTTGACCCTTTGTCCAATTTAAAGAGACCCTTGAACTCCTCACAAAGCACTTTTCAGTTTTTTCATGCTGAATAATTTAGCATCATTTATGAACTTGGCAGCTCACTGCTTGAGATCATTTACGTTATAAATGTCAAGTTCATTTATGAACATGTTCAAAGGCATGCATCCCAATACAGATCCTTAAAATACTTCACAATTTACTTTCCTCCACTGACTATTTATTTTTACTATTTGCTTTCTGTCGTTAAACAGTTAGCAGTCCACAAAAGGACAAACTCGTTTTGTTAGATTAGGAAGCAAACATCATACAGGTTAATACTACTTTTATCATGGGTGTATTGTAACAGAAGCTTGCAAGTCTGAACGTGCACCCCCCACCTCCTTTATCTGTGAAAGACAGGGTAATGTTTCTGTTCCAAGCTTGGATTTCTTTTATCTGATGCTGTCTTGGCAGTGGCTCTTCCTCCTACTCGTCAAGGTCATTCATTCTACCCATTACTCTTTTATCTCTTGATTGCTAAATTTACCCAAGAGACTTTGCTGCAGAATATTATATATATATTTATTTATTTTATTTATTTATTCAATTTTTATGCCGCCCTTCTCCTTAGACTCAGGGCGGCTTGCAACATGTTAGCAATAGCACTTTTTAACAGAGTCAACATATTGCCCCCACAATCCGTGTCCTCATTTTACCCACCTCAGAAGGATGGAAGGTGAGTCAACCTTGAGCCGGTGATGAGATTTGAACCGCTGACCTATAGATCTACAGTCAGCTTTAGTGGTCTGCAGTACAGCACTCTATCTGCTACGCCACCCCGGATATTATCAAATCTTTTTGAAAACCCCCAAAATATATCATTAATACAGCCACCTCCATCTGCAATGCTGTTGAAAATCTTTTTTAAAAAATTGTAAAAAATTGGTGAAGTAGTATTTGTTCAGCTGGCGTATGCCACACGCCTTCAATTAAAGGGAAATTTAGCCAAGCAGACACACATGCACACACAAGAGATTGCAATTAAATGTTCTTTATCCAAACAAAAAAGAAGCAAAACTCCCTTTTAAACTTCAAAGGGATTTCTTGTACAAACAAGGCACTCTTGAATACAGACAGATAATGGAGTCCAGCAATAAATCCAAGCAATAAACCAGTAACTGTGAATTTTATCACAGCTACTGTTGTTCAGACGTGATAAACACTCACAATGTCTTTATATTCCAAAGTCCGGGAATCCAAACAAAGTCCTGAGCACAATCCAGAAACAGCAAGGCACGATCCAAACCAATACGATCCGATAATCTTCCACACTGCGAGGCCGGCACACTGCCAATTTAACAGCAGCCCTAATTACTTGAACCCCACCCAAACACAGGTGACTCAATTATCTTCTGTAATACTTTTGAAGCTGTTCTCTCCTATGCATAGTTCTACGCATGCGTGGGTCTATCATTATTTCCTCATCCAAATCTAATGAAGATAAGGAGGATTGGCTTCTTCCTGGGCTGTCTGCCACCGACACTTCCTTCTTCAGAGGATAATTCACTGGCCAACTCCATCAGCAACAAAACAGGCCTGTGACATTTGGATGTTTCCCCCACCTCCACCTCCACAGTCCTTGTAGCAGGAGCTGGGCCAGAGCTAACCACAACAGTATTTACCTTTGTTGAATCCATATTGATTTACCTTAAGGAGGCGTATTCCTCTACCCATTTAGTTATTTTCTTTGGTTACTGCTTCTGTCAATTATGCATGGCATAGAAGTTAAGCTGTCCAGCCTGTAATTCCCTGGATCTTTTTTTTTTTAACATTTGACTATACTGTATTCAGTCATCTCAACAACTCAAATCTTAATGAAAAAAATACATATTTTGGCTAGAAAGTTACCAATTTCACTTTTGAATTCTTAAGAACTCTTGAAATGATGCTATCGAGACCTAATGATTTATTACAGTGTAATCGCTCTTGAACTCCTAAACTATCTTATTGTACTTTAGTTAGTTTAATTTACATTAGTTGTTTTGATCCATTTCTTTAAAAAAGTCAATACTGTTTCAGCTATCTATCTAGTATTTTCTGAACATCCCTTTCTTTCATTATCTAATAATCAGACTACTTTTTTTGGCTCCTTTCCTGCTTCAGATATATTTAAGTTATTATTGTTTCCCATACAAATAGTTATTATTTGAATTACTTCTTACTCAATACCTTTTCTGCCACTTCAAGGCACTGGGTTGTTATTATTGGAGATGGAATGGAGCTATGAAAGGTTATGCTGTTTTTTCTGGTTGTTTTATAAGAGTCTGGTAATTGTATCTGCAGCTACGAAGCTATGCAGGAATGCAAGTTTAAAAAGGAAAGACTACTTGATTTATTCACAGCTGGGTAGATGAGCCCCGAAAAATAGCATCTGAAAAGCCCATCTCCCCTGAGGTTTCCCATTTGCAAATCCTCTCCTCTGATCTGAAGTCAAAAGCAAAAGTGGAGAAAATGTTGCAAAACAGGTGCTGTAGCTTTACATGTACTTCTTCTGGGAAGAGTTCACATACCACTAGATCAAAAAGCCTGGAGTTTGGCAGAAACGTGAAATCACAATTTTAAAAACATTATAAAAGTGAACTGATAAAAAAGGGAGGGGGGGGGGGTAACGCTGAAGAGGAAATAGTCTCAGGTCAGCAAATGCATCAAATACCATGGCAGGGAGTCCAAGAACCATCATGAAACACAAATTATCAACTGGGCTCAAGCCATTGACAACATAATGAGAAAAGTAAAGAAAGAAAAGATTTATATCATGCTACTTTAAAGCATATGCGCAAAATATATTAAATGATTCATATATCTTCTCTATAAAAAAATCTCAGCCAAAAAAAAAAGCTTTGTGCAAAATTATAATATGCTTCTCCTTCAGGGAAGAGTTAAGAGTACAGGAGATACAAAATACTCTTTTAGTTTGAGGTGGTGTTGAGTGAAATATTGTACAGGATGCAAGAGGGTCGCCCAGAAAGTAATGCACCACATTTTTTTTCTCAGCCTACAGTAATGGTACAAATGTGAAACTTTAGATCAGGGGTAGGGAACGTTGGCTCTTCTGTGACTTGTGGACTTCAACTCCCAGAATTCCTGAGCTAGCATGATTGGCTCAGGAATTCTGGGAGTTGAAGTCCACAAGTCATAGAAGAGCCAACGTTCCCTACCCCTGCTTTAGATATACATTATTTGAATTGTCAGGAGTACATGTGTAAATTTTGCATTTCTTCAGTCAGAAAGCGTAGCTGCAACATTATTTCGAATTGGCGTCTGTAAGTGATGTACGTTACAAGCAACGTGTCGTCATTGAATTTCTCACTGCGGAGAAAGAAACTGTTGGGAACATTCACAAATGTTTGTGTACAGTTTATGGAGAATCTGCAGTTGACAGAAGTACAGTTAGTTGCTGGGCAGAGTGGGTGAGGCCATTAGAGGTGATTTGCACAGTGCAGAAATGTGACCAGAACAAGGAGTGGTACTGACAGGACATACTTGCCCTTATGTCTCGCTAGAGGAAGGCCATAGAACGGGGCGGAGATTATGTGGAAAAATAGGGCATATAGAAGAAACATCATTCTTTCTTGTGTGTAAGTTTCATTGTGTTCAATAAATAATTGTTGAAGGAAAAAAATGCAGTGCATTACTTTCTGGGCGAGTCTCGTAAGTTCTGCACACAAGATTCTGGACTTGCATGTTGGCACATAACATCCCTACTCTTCCACATTGGAAAACTTTATGTGGCAAACTGCTAAGACAAGACTCTGGGCAAAATCAACAGTTTGGGGGAAAGAAAAGCAATCAGTGGCAATCTGAGCCACGTTTCAAGATTTACAGTTCTCGGTTCCTTGCCGGGGAGAGCGGCCCTGAAGCGGCCTCTGGGGCTGTCAGCCAGTTGGCCGGTAATCCCTTCGGTGCACAAGATGGCCATGACCCCCCACCACCGCCATCGCCCCCTCAGCCCGGCTGCTCCCCCCATCCACCAGGGGCTTTATCTCCTCGCCAACTCTACCCTTTCGGCCCCAGCCAGTAAGGAGTCTCCATGACATCAAAGCCAGCGGGGGCAGCAAGCAAATGGGAAATGGGATTCCCCGCCTCCTTTTGCTTGCAGCGCCAGTCCCGAGGTGAGGAATTCTGTCAACCCTGGGCAGTCCACCTCCTTGCGGAGGAGGCACATACGTGTATGTTTCCTGCATGGAAGCACAAACGTAATTGACACATGCATGTCCCCATGTGAGATTTTGATACCTGCACAGGTGCAAGAAGCATCATTTTGCTCAAACGTGCGCTTGCACTCCAGAACCTCAGAGTTGCGCGCAATTACGGGTACTGGTAGGAACTCACTATTGGGAGTGATATGTGATTATGGAAGTGGCTGCAGAAATACAAGTGGCTAATAGAGATGTTTGAGATTGACATCACAGCTGGAACCAAGCCTGAAGTATGTTTGGAAAAGACAAAGTTCCTGTCAATGCCTATTAGCCCATTAGTCATGGCTGCCTGACTTTGAGAGTTTGCAGCCGCTGAAAGATGAATGGGTTTAAAAAGTCATAGGCCAGCAGTCTCTCTTCTTGAGCAGTATATTTAGTTGAAAAACCTGATAGAGACAAACTGGCACCCACTGGCAGTTGGAACAGAGTTCTTTTCAGGTGTGGAGGGGGAGTAGAACATCTAACTCCTTAGCATCAGAGCATGTTAATAATAATATAAGAAATAACTAATAAACTGATGGTCATTTTGAAAAACCCTTTCTTGGCGAGCACCTAGAAGCCAAGGGGAACATACATATCAAGTTTCAAGTTTGTAGGCTTTATGGTTCTGAAGATTTTGTGATGATGTGTGAGTGGTATTTGAATTTTATATATAAAGATTCATAAGATTTTAAAGATTAAAGTACAATTGAAACCAGAGATTTTTCTTTTGGGACTAACTGATAAGCAAACAGAAAAAAGAACTTTATTGTATATATAATACCTGCAGTGAGACAACTATATATCTCTAAAGTGGAGGAATGGCTGAGGAAGATGATGAGATTTCAAGAAATGTCTAAATTAACTTATTTTCAGAATGCTGTTTATATTTACGGTTGACTGGAAACCCCTTTTGATTTTTTGCATTTGGAAAAAAAATGAAGTTATGATTTGTGGAGAAGAGTGAGTTTTGTATTGTAATGATAGAGTAAGAAATAACTTTGTAATTGTAACATTTGATGCAAAACAAATTAGAAGCTTCTTCTTTCTATTTCTTTTTTTATTTTGGCACTTTTTCTTTTTTCTTTATTTTCCTTTCTCTTTTTTCTGCCTTTTCTTTTTATTAGTTTGTGTTTTTAATTTCATGAGTAAAACTTTTTGTACAAGTTTATATAATAAAACACTCTAGCAGGTAATAAGAAGTTTATTAAAGATAATGCAGCAAGAAAAAAACATATGGCTTTCCAGATGTGATTAAATTATAATTGATACTCCCAACCAGCATGGACTAGATGGACCATGAAGTCTTTTTCTGCCATCAATATTCTATGTTTCTATGTTTCTGATGTCGACTGATGCTGATACTTGCTGTTTAGCCCCAATTGAAAGACTAAAGATATTCCCTGATTAGTATTGCGGCCCAGGAGAAATCCACAGAGAGGTTGAAAGAAGTCATGAACGCAGTAATTGTGAGACTGAATCTACCCTTTTGTATGAGTGCTTGTGATTTTGAAGCACATACAAAGGAGGTAAGGCCTCAGTAAATGAAGTCACATCTCTGTTACCTTGATTTTTTGGGACCCCCATAGATGCCATAGATTGATACACAACACACAGTGATCTAAAAGAAAAACCTGTCATGTTTTAAGGCAGGTTTCTATTCACTTCTTTTTTTTACCTTTCCAAATACTTTGATCAGCCCTAAAATAGGCTTATAAATATGCATACACCAGCAAAGCAGAAGCTAGCAAGTGGGCAGCCACCATGCCTATTAAGTGTGGCTTAAGTATATATAAGTTTTCTTCATATTGATGTGTGCTATTATTAAAAACTTCCATTGCTAGGAAAGCCGCAGTCTTTGTTGCTAAGTTGGTGTTCGGATGAATTGCTTATACTGTATGGTGGGAATATTCATGTGGATTGTTATAAAAAGTTCCATTCATACTGTTCCCAATTCTGTATTTTATTTTATTTTTTTAAAAACCCAGGAAGTGTAAAATAACAATCACCACTGGAATATTACTTAGTGAAATAGGACTTTTAAAGTCTCCAAAGACAATACACAGCTGCAGTGGGAGCTGTTGTGAAACATGACAGTGGAGGAATTATAACTGGGCAGAAGTAAAACCTCAAGACAAGCTGTGCAGAGATCACACATTAGGGAATGCGTGGATGCCAGCTTCATTTAAAATATTTGTAAAGGGGTGCTGCTGACACCAGAGGCAGCTGAGAGCAGAATCAAGTCAAGCCAGCATGGTTAAAAATTAAACTGGCAAAGCACAAGCATTTGTCTCTGTTCTTAAATTTTTTAAACTCTATTCATTCTGTTAAGAGTATCAAGCAGACAGATGCTAAATACAAGCAGATTATTTCTCCAGAGCAGCTGCCCAGGGATATCATTCTTGGGGGAGAAATGATGGCATAGTTTGAGCCAGTCATTCAAAACAAAATCCCTTTCTCTCAGTAGGATAACCGTTTTAATCTAGGTGGAAAGAACAACATGATTTGGCCTTTGTGCTCTAAAGTTTACAGTAATTTAAAAGAAAGAAACAACTACAAGTAAATCGGCTCTCCCACTTTGCTACATGGATACTGTAGGGAAACGTCTACTAGGACTTGAGACTAAAACAACGGTTGCTGGAATTGGTTATGTCTAGTTTAATTAAAAGAAGAACTAGGCTTCACAGTCTACGTGAGCCCAGGAGACCACGCCTGGCTTGCATACATTGTGAAGTCTGCCAGCCTGGTAGTTTCTTGCCACCCCCTACAGTCCGTGGCCCATGAAGTCGTAGTTGTAGGCTTACTTGCCTTTAGGAAGCCGCAGAAGGAGACAATTTGCAGCACATTCCTTTGCATACTTGCTCAAAAGTATAGTAAACCCATTAAACTAAATTAGGCTTGCTTACAGATTAACGCTTGCTTACAGATTAATGTGCATAAGCCTAAAGTACCCAAGGTTCCTCTTAGAAGTGTGAGCCTCAGTCAGCTCAGTGGCAGAGTATTTTTTAAAATAATATTTATTGAAAAAGTTTTTCAACCAGATTAAAAACAATACTTATGCCAGACCCATCCTCGAATACATCTCATCTGTCTGGAACCCACACCACATTTCAGACATCAACACTATCGAAAACGTCCAAAGATATTTCACCAGAAGAGCCCTTCACTCCTCCACTCGAAACAGAATACCTTACAAAAACAGACTAACTATCCTAGGTCTCGAAAGCTTAGAATTGCAGCGCTTAAAACACGATTTAAGTATTGCCCACAAGATCATATGCTGCAATGTCCTTCCGGTCAACGACTACTTCACCTTCAACCGCAACAACACAAGAGCATGCAACAGATTCAAACTTAATATTAACCGCTCCAAACTTGACTGTAAAAAATATGACTTTAACAATCGAGTCGTCGACCCGTGGAACTCATTACCGGACTCTATAGTGTCTACTCCCAACCCCCAACATTTCTCCCTTAGACTCTCCACGATTGACCTCTCCAGGTTCCTAAGAGGCCAGTAAGGGGCATACATAAGTGTACTGATGTGCCTAACGTCCCCTGTCCAATTACCTTTCCTTTCCTCATATATCCTATATATTCTCTTCCTCTCATCCACTCCTCTTCTTTTTTACTTACTATCCCTATATATACTACTTAATGTCTATTTCATTCCATATGTATTGTATATTGGACAAATAATAAATAAAAAAATAAAAATAAATAAAATACAAATTCTAAATTAAAAATAAAGATAATAAGTACATGAAAAAGAAAAAATAGGAAAGGAAAAGAAAGAAAAGGAGAGGAAAGGAAGATTTTGAAGAAGCAGCTTCAATCTTTTTCACAGCAGTTATAAATACATATAATATATATCCTCTCTCTCTAAGGTTAGCTCATAATTTCTTTCTGTCTATAAGCTATCTTTTCCAATTTCCAAACCCATAAATCAAAAGTTTGTTCTTCTCTTTTTTTCAGCAAGAAGTCCATAAGGGGTGGACATAACTGCTCAGCGGCATAGTATTCATCCATGACTGCAAATATCCAACTTGCATCTACATCTACCCAAAACTGCACCACTATGTGCACCAGATCATGAAAACTACCAAGAAAGTCAACATGTGTCTACATTTTTTCCTCCGTCTGAAGGAAAATTGAAAGTCACAGCAGGAAAGCTCTTCTTCTATTATAACAATGGCAATTGGTATATAATCATATCTTCCCAGAAATCATGCCTCTTTCTACAGCCGCACATGGGAAGAGAGCTATATTCCAAACGAACATATTCAACTCATGCTGCATGCATGTAAATAGGCACAGCATTGCGAGGTGAATGCTATGGAAAGAGCTTTAATGGGCTCTAGACAAGTAACAATATCAACCATGATAAGAGAGGGTGCATTATGAGAAGCATTTAATATCACTACCTAACTCCAAAGCATAAAACCAGCCCCATGAATTATTTTATCAATACCTCTAAAATTGTGAAATTTGGTACCTGGAAAGGTTTTAATGGTTTAAAGATTTCCATTACTTTAATAGAAATACAATGTGAATACCGTAAACACAGTGGTACCTCTACCTAAGAATGCCTCTACTTAAGAAATCTTCTAGATAAGAACTGGGTGTTCATGATTTTTTCTGCCTCTTCTTAAGAACCATTTTTTGCTTAAGAACCTGAGCCCGGAAAAATTTCCCAGGAAATTTGAGAGTGGCTCGAAGGCCCGGCCTGTTTCCTGCCATTTCCCCTTTAATCCTGGTCATCTGGGCTGCCAGAGGAGCCTTTTGGTGGCGCTTAAGGAGGCTTTGGCAATCCAGAGCGAACGGAGCATTTTTCCTTATCTGGGCACTTGGAGAGGGAATAAACCACTTCGCTGTGTTGACTCCCTCGTGCTGCCTCCCACACACCTGGTGCAAGGTTGCTTCCCAGAGCGTCTGGGCACAGAAAGGCAAAAGGGGGCACTTCGCCCCAGCCAGATCAATTCAGCTTCAGCCAAACGGAGAAGTCACCACAGTAAAGGAAAGGCATCAGCTACAAAACGAGCGAGCGAGAGGAGAGGGGAGCCCTTCAGCCTGGGAAGAAAGAGGAAGCAGGTAGCAGCAGCAGCAGCTGCTGCAGTTAAAGGAACATGAGATTCCCCCTTCTCGCTCACCTGGGTTTCTCTCTCTGGCGCAGTGTATGGAAGGCAGCCTCGCGCCAGATGTATGGGAGGCATGTGCTCTGCCTCACCGCCTCAGAATCCCTCTCTTTTTTTAAGCCTTAAAGATTTGGATTTTTTTGATTCCCCTCACCTCACCTTCTTCCCTCTGCAGTGACTGTCCTCCTCTTCTTCTTCCTCCCTCTCCTCCTCCCACCCAAATTTCGAGCTTTT
This sequence comes from Erythrolamprus reginae, assembly GCF_031021105.1. Classification (NCBI taxonomy): domain Eukaryota; kingdom Metazoa; phylum Chordata; class Lepidosauria; order Squamata; family Dipsadidae; genus Erythrolamprus; species Erythrolamprus reginae. The sequence goes on from NC_091951.1 coordinate 101,402,532, forward strand.
ATTTCTTTCCTAATGGGTTTGCGTGCATTATTTGCTTTTACATTGATTCCTATGGGAAAAATTGCTTCTACTTACAAAGTTTTCTAGAGGTACCACTGTATAAGACAGACCTTTTTGTCCCCAAAAGGGGGGTAGATATGTCAGTGTATCTTATACACTGAATATAGCTATTTTTGGCCTCCCAAAGTCCTGTCCCTGCGTCCCACTTTTGTGAAAAATTAGTCATTTTTTTTTTAAATGAGGTGCTCAGAGAGTTTGGGAAGCCTGCAAAGTGCTCCTAGGAGGTGGGGGAAGGCACCCCCATTTTTGCAAAAAACAAAAAGATGAAAAAGAGTCACTTTTGCCTTCCCCCGCCCCCTAGGAGCACTCTGCAGGCTTCCCAAACCCTCTGCATGCCCCATTTTTGCAAAAATGGACAATCAATGGGCCATTTTTTTGCAAAAACAGGGCTGTTTTTGACTTCTAATTATCCTTCTGGCATGACTGGAGGAGGAATTCTGGGATTTGAAGTCCACAAGTTTTAAGGCTGTCAAATTTGAAGTTTGTAAAAAATGTACATGGTTGTAAAAAGTATTCTGCTATACTGGTATTTTATTAAATAATATATTATTACAACATTTGGCTCAGAGTACTTTTTCCCGTGTTTTCCTCCTCTAAAATTGATGTGCATCTTATATTCTGGTGTGTCTTATACTCCAAAAAATATGGTAATCTGATGGCTATATAGTAGATGCTTTCTGTACCCACATGGATTTCTCAGTCGATTTACAGAACAAACCTGAATATCTAAAGGCGGCACAAACTTTTTTCCTTCCTTCATTTCATTGAAGCCAAGTGTACATATTGCAGGTCATGTTTAATCAGGTTAAAGGCCATTTATTGATTATTTTTAGATTATTTAGCCAAGGTAACACATTACTTGTAGAGTTGCAATGAGGGAAAGAGGGGGATCCTGCAATACTGCAAAGGCAGTGTTGATAAACCCTCATACATCTGGTTCTATTATACAGAATTGTTTTTGCAATTCTTCAATGCTTATTAATGAAAAAGTGGTTCGCCTATGTGGTACATTTAAAATGTTTGGGAAGGGCGGATGGGTAGGAAAACTGGTAAGACAGGACCCAAAGTGCATAAATCTCAGCAAGGTGTGAAGATTAGGAGTTTTTTCTCTTATTATTTTTCAGGGGTTGTCTACCGATTTTGAATTGTGGAAATTTCAGGGCATGGTAAAAGAAGTTAGAGCTACAGGGCACGGTGAAATTACATAATACGGTCTCTTGAGATACAGCAACGGCTACTTCTACTTTAGACTGTTTTATACAGGGGTGAAATTCAAAATTTTTCCCTACCTGTTCTGTGGGCATGGCTTGGTGGGCATGGAGGGGAAGGATATTGCAAAATCTCTATTCCCACCCCATTCTGGGCCAGCAAAGTGGTCTTTGCTGGTTCTCCAAACTACTGAAAACCTCTGCTGGAACATGTCAGAACCTGAATTTCACCCCTGGTTTTATAGAGGATTAGAAAAAAGTCACGGAAGAAAAATCCATGGATATTTATTGCCTAATACTGTAGAATTCCATGCGACATTTAAACCATAGACATAATTGGCCCTCAGAGAAATGCTGTGAAATGAACGTTTCCTTGTCATGAATGACCAATAGCATTCTATGAGCCATGCACCTAAGGGAAAGAGGAATGCATCATTACTCAATTCCCCCTTGCTAATCTTCAACCCGCAAAACCACCAGCACTACAGCTCTCCGGGGCTATCTGTCCCCTGAATCAAAATAAATGACAGTGAAAACTATTGCAGTTGGCTTACAGGCATCGCTCTGTCACAGATTTACATTGAGGTTGCTTGCAAGAGATCTTGCTAATCATCCTCCTCTCCTCCTACCCCACTTCCCTCTCTCTCACCTCTGATCATATACCCTGTCTTCTTTGTCCTCTACTTTACCTTTTCCCAGTTCTCCATTCCTCTTCCAAACTTCCTTTCCTATTCCCTCCCTAACCTGGCCGTTTGTTTTCTCAAAACTTGTTCTCTGCTCTTCCAACGACCGTGCAAAACAGTGTCTTAATCAATTGCCAGTGAGACTGGTGGTTTTGAAGTAGCACTTGGATCATGCTTCCTTGTTTAGGTACTCATTTATTCTCTTGGGTCTCTCATTACGGGGTACTCCAGATTACAGTAATGGATCTTTTATGTTTACAGACAGCTTGCATCTGAATACGGAATCAAATAAGGTTTTGTCCTGAGAGTTTTCAAGTGTCCCATTTGGTGGTCACAGCTAAGAACAGGATGTGGACAAGACAAAACCACAAAATAAATAGAATTAAATATGTATTCCAACCCCAACATACATGCATACTCCTATATCTCCAATTATCTATCTATCTATCTATCTATCTATCTATCTATCTATCTATCTATCTATCTATCTATCTATCTATCTATCTATTCCCCATTCATTTAGCCATCAATTGATTCTTATTCAAGCGCCAAATTTATTTTTCTGTCTACATATTTTATCAGTGTTACACTGAAACAATTGAGGGGCAAATTTTAAAAAATCACCAGAAAAATTTTGGATGAAAGTTTATGGAGAGTGTGAGCTTTTAAATTGAAAGCCCCTTAAATCTATTTCAGTTGGCTTAATTCTGTTTTGTACTCAATTAGCACAGCCCCCCCCAAGGCTGTGTAGTCTCACCACTTCTCTCTATGCACCAATGACTGTATCTCAAATGGTACGTCTGTTAAACTACTGAAGTAATACAACAGTGATTGGTCTCATTCGCGACAATGAGGAAACCGCATACAGACAGGAGGTTGAACAATTAGCCTTGTGGTGCGACCGGAACAATCTAGAACTGAACATACTCAAAATTGTAGAAATGGTGATAGACTTTAGGAGAACCCCTCCCATTCTACCACCTCTCACAATACTAGACAACACAGTATCAACAGTAGAGACCTTCAAATTTCTAGCTTCTATCATATCTCAAAACCTAAAATGGTCACCTAACATCAAAAACATCATCAAAAAGCACAACAAAGAATGTTCTTTCTGCACTAACTCAGGAAGCTCAAACTGTCCAAGGGGCTGCTGATACAGCTCTATTGAGGAATCATTGAGTCTGTCATCTGCACCTCTATAACTGTCTGGTTTGGTTCTGCAACCCAACAGGACTGACACAGACTTCAGAGGAGAATCAGAACTGCAGAAAAAACAATTGCTGCCAACCTGCCTTCCATTGAGGACCTGTATACTGCACGAGTCAAAAAGAAGGTGGGGAAAATATTCACTGACCCCTCGTATCCTGGACATAAACTGTTTTAACTCCTACTCTCAAAACATGGCTACAGAGCACTGCACACCAGGGCAACTAGACACAAGAACAGTTTTTCCCAAAACACCATCACTCTACTCAACAAATAATTCCTTCAACACTGTCAAACTTTTTACTAAGTCTGCACTACTATTACTACTAGTTTTTTCTCATCATTCCTATCACCCATTTCCTCCAACTTATGACTGTATGACTGAAATTTGTTTCTTGTGTCCTTAAGATTTTTATTAATATTGATTGTTTCCTGATTGCTTATTTGTCCCCTATGACAATCATTAAGTGTTGTACCTCATGATTCTTGACAAATGTATCTTTTTCTTTTATGTAAACTGAGAGCATATGCACCAAAAACAAATTCTTTGTGTGTGCAATCACACTTTGACAATAAAGAATTCTATTCTATAAATGTTTTGCCTGATTTTACATTCAGCCAACATTTGGGGTCCAAATTGTTAATTTATTTCCTTCTCTCTTTTTAATAGTGCAGGTATCTTGCTACTGGCTACTAAGAGTAACATATCTAAACTGTAAAATGTCTTTAAAGGAATCTACCCGAACATCTTGCGGAGGGGCCCAAACTACAAAAATCAATGCAAATTGATTTTCTGAGTAGGGGTGGAAAGGGAATTGACTCCTAGATCAGTATTTCTTAAGCTACATCTAGAGGAATTTCAATGTTTCCTGAGCAAATTGACGGTGTTGTGCCATTTCATCCCAAGGTCCAAGACAAGCTTTTTGAAATGGCTTTTTGATCCTTTCATTTCACTAGTGAAACAACTTGTCCTAAACTTGAAGAAATGTTGGCAGATCTTGTATCAGATATTACACTGAAACAATTGAGAAGAATTTTTTTTAAATCACCAGGAAATTTTTGGATGAAAATACATGGAGATGAGCTTTTAAATTAAATGCCACTACCCTTTCCTTGAACACATTTTTATGAAAGCAGATTTTTGACATTTTTTATAATCAAGACTAAACATCAAAATAAGCTGAATGTTACTCCCATAACCAGTCTCTTTAACACAGCAAACTCCTACGCTGATGAAATTTGATGTCATCTACAAGATCATACTTCCCTTGCAGTTTTAACATCGGTGTATTAAGTGTAATGAAAATTTAATAGATTATTAAATACATTTTACTTCATGTTTCCTTTTACAAAAAATAATAGCCATAGATATTTCTTGTGTTTATAGATCTCTTCCCTAGCATCATAACATCATAGCCAATTTCAGCTCACACTATCGTAGTAGAATAACCAGCCAAGGATGGCGAAAAGCTTTCCCCAGACTGGTGCCTCAATTTCCAACATCACAGATGTTTTTCAAGACATGTGGAAGCCACCAAATTAAAAAAAAAGGTAGGCTATTATTATCACCATCATCATGCATTTGCAACACTGATTACTAAAAAGTATATTACACCAAGGCACTAACTTTATGTTCCTAATTTTTTGAACATTCCAAAGACAATAGCTAAATGGTATCATTGATCTATCTACTCAATTGGTTTATACAGTACAGGTCAATTTCTGGAGTTTTGGAAAGGCCTTTTTAGAATATCAGAAATTAAGATGTGAGTACTTTTAACCATGTATCTATGATTCTATCACTCAGCTATTGTTCTTCTTTTCTGGCATTTTTGGGGGCATATTGGCACATTTGGAATTTTGAATGACTAGAAAATACCCTTAAAGAAACTAGAATGGAATGCTATTTACCCATTCTGGTTTCCATGAAGTTTTTCTTTAATCTTATAGCTTTGCCAAATGGAATAGGGCTTCAAGTCTTAAGAATATGCATTATTAAACATGCAGACAACAACCCTTCCTTGTTTAGCTTTGCATTGCAACGTTTTAACTCTCTGATTTCCCCCCCTCCTAAAATCGATATTCTAGATCATTGACTGCAACAGTAAAATATATATTTTCTTACAAGATTTAAGATTTCTGTTTAAATTGTGACTATTCCTAGCAAAAATGCCTAACTAAATTTCCTACAAAATATCTATAAAGCATTCAATCTTAAATGTTACCATTAGGCAATAGCAACTTTTGGGCTATTTTCTTCAGGAGGCATTGGTAAAATTTTGCATTCGTGTTGCAATACATAAATGCCCCTTGGCTAGGAGTCCAGCCTACTTATATTTATGACAATGAAAGAAAGAAGCTGTCTGGAGAATATAATACTGATTACCCTTAGTTCCCTCTCCTTATAAGACATAACAATCATTCAAAGAGGCCCCAAATGAAAGAAAGCTCTTTGTCCCATAGCAAAAAATTAAGGATGTTTCAAAGATGCCAAAAGGTAAAATATTGATTGAGCTCTGAGGAAATCAACCATTTCTGATCAGGGGCAAAATTTATTTCCCCCCCTACCAGTTCTGCAAAATCTCCATTCCCACCTCACTCCTGGGGGAAGGATATTCCCCACCCATCCCCACCCCATTCTGGGGCCAGCCAGAGGTGGTTTTGCTGGTTCTCCGAACTACTCAAAATTTCTGCTACTGGTTCTCCAGAACCTGTCATAACCTGCTGAATTTCACCCCTGGATAAGATATAGGAATGTTTAAAAGCATCCTGTTTATTTCTATGCTTTTTATATATTTCTGATTGTATGGAAGAATAATGTACATTTTCTATATAGGCAGACTCACATTTGGTACCTAGCACCCATATCAAAGATGCATAGGACAAAGTCCAAGCAATACCAAGGGGTCATGCAACTTCATAGCAGAAATATAATCCATTTCCATAAACAGGTCAACTCATGGTGTTGTGGGATGAAATTAATTCATAAATTGTAGTTTTAATTGCATTTACATTATTGTTCTGTTTTTATATATGCTGCGAGCCGCCCAGAGTCCTTGGAGAGGGGCAGCATACAAATCCAATAAAATAAAATAAAATAAATAAATAAATAAATAAATTTCAATATAGCTGGTCATTTGTGTCATTTGTTCAGCTTTGCTAATTATAGAAAAAGGTAAAGAGGTATGCAAAGCATTGAATAATTCTGTTTAATAACCAGATACACTAGTCATTAATTAGTTATAATTCGGTACTAAATATCTTTTAAACTCTTGATTGGAGCTGCTAAGTTAGCTATATGCAAAGGCAGCCTAGTCCGAACCAGTGATTATAATTAAGCATAAATAATATAAGATGGAACTGTAGTTCACTCGTAGTACTGTACAACAACATGAAGTAATATCTACAGAAATGATATTTACACTGGATTTGATCAAACTGGAATTCTTTAGACTTCTCTTGTAGTTTCTCTAAAAAGATCAGAGATGAATCCAAACATTTCATTCACAACAATGTCCTCTAATATGCTACAAGAAGTAAAGAATATGTCAGAAAAAAAAGTCTTGCTATTCAGTAAAACAAACATTTTACGAACTGAAAAAAGAGCAATGACTGAAAGTTCAAACAATCATCAAGAATCATTCATTAGATGATAATACAAACACAGAACATTAAGAAAGAGCTGTTAAATATTATATAAGTAAATCTGATGATATCTGTCAACTAATTCAATCCAAAAATGTTGTTGGTACTTTCTATTTTTTAAAAAATCCAAGTAGCAAATAAAAAAAATGTCATGCAAAATTATTTAACTGAAATTGCCAAGCTAACTGGCAGTACTACAGAACTTGGATGATCTTGAAAAGCTAAGTAGGGTCAGTCCTAATTAGTACTGTACTTGGATTGACTATCCCTGCTAGGTTCCAGAGCTACAGAATAGATGGGACCGTTTAAAAAAATCTTCCATCCTATATCCAATAGCCATCAGAAATCACGAACGGAACTTGATTATTTATCTATAACTGGCCAGATTTTTCTCTGGAGTCTGCAAATTCCATTCTATTAAAAATAAAATTGACAGCCATTCCCATGCTACTCTGTGAATTATAATGGTATGGTTTCTAAAATTTCACTTTAAGTTCAGGTTTGATGTTAAATTAGATAGCCTGATTAAATTCAATCAGAAACTATCTTTCAAACCACCAAATTGAGCCACACCAAAGTTTGTCGTTAGTGATGCAAGCATTTATTCTCTCCTTATTTTTAGGCCCTCCATTTTACATGTCTATTTCTATATTCAATTATAGGATACATATGCTAAAAAAACTCTCATGTTGGGATACTCCAGTAGCAATAGCAAAAGCACTTAGACTTAGGTACTTCCCCATATTGCTTTGCAGTATTCTCCGGGTGGTTTACAGAGTCAGCATATTGCCCCCAACAATGTGGTCCTCATTTTACAAACCTTGGAAGATGGAAGGCAGAGTCAACCTTGAGCCCATCAAACTCCCGTTTTGTGAGCAGTACTACATTCTAACCCCTGTATCACCAGGGTTCCAGTAACTGGGTCTGCAGGAGTTTTCTTGGTACTTAATATTCTTTTCTATTGCTTCAAATATTATATCAGGCAAAAAAAACCCCAAAACCCTAGCATAAACAAAGGATGCAAAAAATTATCTTCTTCTGAAACTCTACCACTTGTTTTGAAGAAAGACTCTCCTCTCAAAACATCCTAGACCCAAGTTAGCAATCTATACCATTCTCTATGCAAATTCAACAAAGTAGGTGGGAAAATTGCATTTGCTCCCATTGACAAATGCACAATTGTAAGAAATTGCAGGAATAGCAACATATACCGGTAATTGCTAAGGTCAACCTGGGAAGGCTAGGTTCAAATCTCCAGTCCACCACAGCATTTATTAATTGATACCATTATCTCTGAACTCAATTGATTTATGTTAATAAAATTAGGGGTGATCTATCTTGAGCTCTGAGAAAACAAAGCCGGATATAAATGCAATACATTGATAATCAAATAAGTAGCAATATGGGGATTAGAATTAAAACACACATACCTTTTTGAATAGCCAATCCCTCAGACAACTAATGCAGTAGTTCCTCAGTAAGGCAGCGCATGTCAAATGTAGCTCACACCCTGGAAGTGCACACACATGAAGAGGACAGAGTCAGGTAGCCTGAAGTTGCATTCATGACAATGTAGAGTGTTATTGTTATTCATTCTAGCAATTATGCAGCATTCCTAAGGTTGTCTTTACTTTATCAGCAGGAAGAACCTGCAACTTACTATAAGTATTGTGGTAACTATTACTGTATAAGGTACAGGAAAGTGCACATCAGATGTGCTTAGCGATAGCTCTCTTGGGACAGCTTGTCTTCAACTATTGTCTTCAAATATTCTTTCCTCTCCAGCATATCAGCTTCGCTATCTGTTAAGGGACAGCTCTAATATTTAATGGGAGTAGCTGTACCATGTACAGTTTCTCTGTGAATTATTTGGCTGACAAGGCTTCAACACTCTTGTATCAATGTGTGACTCCTGCCAAGTTCTCCAGAATAACAGATTTTTTCATCTGTTTCACCCTGATGTCCCGTCCCCACCAATCTCTGCAAACCAAAATCCAAATGTTTGGATAACAATGAACATTGATATGAATGGAGGAATCCAAAAGTGTACTTCTAGATGAGATGGGTGGCACATACATGTAACAAACAAGCAAACAAATGAGAAATTAGAAGAGTTTCATCATCTGGGAAGAGACTATAGGTATTAAACCTGCATCACTTGCTCATCATAGCCTTTTTATCTGAGTAAATATATAGTCTTTCTAAAATTATTCCAGCTAGGTTTGAGGAGAAGCATAAACAAAAAACCTATATATCAGAAGAGTTGATTTGGCATCTAGTTTGCCAACCCATACTGGATACATTGTTGAATTTTTAGACTTTTCATAATTAGGAGATTGGGTCAGCATTTCTGATTCACATATAGAAACACCTTGCTTCGGTTCCTGGCACCTCTAGTTAAAAGGATTAGGTAGTGATTGATGAGAAAAGGGTGGAATTAGATTTCTAAAAGATGCTGCTAGTTGGAATAGATAATGGAGCTAAATAGACAGCCAGTTACTAAGCTGTAGTAAGGCACTTTCCTATGTTATAAGATCTAGTGGTACATTTAAAAGGAAAAGTGTCATTTTAGGAATATCAAGCACACATGTTAACTAGACACAGTATTAGGCAAAAAAAAATTCCAGCTTTGCAATGTCAACACCATTGCACATTTCTAGGAAATAGTCTCACTCTTGATAAAACAAGAATGTATATTGTATTTTATGAAACTTTTTACTTTTATTCTCATCTTAAGACTTTTTCTTTCAAATAGGAGATATGCCTAAAGTCAAAAGACCTTTGATTATTTCAAGTGCAATTTGGAAAAGGTACTCTTGAAAAGCAATAAAACATGAAGCAAACACATCCTATGCATAAATCCAAGATATATATGATTTGAAATAAATGGTACAGGTTTTATGTTTTCCTTTTTTTTGGAGCAAAAACATCTATTCTTTTTTTTAAAAAAAAATCAAGAAAGGGCTATATTTTGGATACACAAGAGGATGCACCAATAGATCTTAAGAATAAGAATTTCTTTGATGTTTCATCTCTCTCTAAACAAACCTCATTCTTGAAACTCAATTACCACTCAAAAGAACGTAGCATTTAGACTTATATGCTGCTTCATAGTGCTTTACAGCCCTCTCTAAGCAGATTTACAGAGTCAGCCTATTGCCCCCAACAATCTGGCTCCTCATTTTACCAACCTCAGAAGGATGGAAGGCTGAGTCAACCTTCAGCCTGGTGAAATTTGATCTGCCAAACTGCTGGCAGCCAATGATCAGCAGAAGTAGCCTGCAGTACTGCACTCTAATCACTGCATCACAATGGCTCTTACAATTTGCAACTATAACCATTGTGGTAACTACTATTGTGAATATCTATTGGAATAAAATGAAAGAAAAAAGTGCACATTACACATGCTTAGCAATGGTTCTCTTTGTACAGCTTGTTTTCAAATATTCTTCCTTCTCCAGTATATCAGTTTCACTATTAAGGGACAGCTCTAATATTTCATGGGAGTAGGAATATCATGTGCTGTTTCTCTATGAATTATTTGGCTGTCAAAGTTTCGTCATTCTTGAATCTAAAGCATTTTTCAGCACATGAATGCTTTAGATTCTTTAGCTGATCTTTAACAAAGATCAGCTACAGAAGAATATAGGCAAGCAATCCTATAATTTATAATGGTGCATTGGTTAAATTTTAAGTTTCTTTCTCTTGTCATTCTATGCTGTTTATTTGTCAACCTTGGACATGAAGAGCATCCACACCATGTTTTGATAATAGTCTCATCTTCTTCAAGTTCTTTGTTTCTGGTGTTGCCAACTTCACCTTTTAACTCTCACAAGAGGAGAAAACAACTCAACATGAACTCAGTTTTCACTGACTTCAAAACTGGTTGGAAATGACCATCCAAATAATAACAGACAGCCCATACTTAACTATTGTTAAAAAAAAAGACAAAAGTCTGCAATACCTGACAACAGCAGAATAAAAGACAAAGAACTATAAAAAAACACACTCACAAGCTATAAAGACCTGCAAATAGAAGACAGCGGCAGAATAAAACAAAGACAGTGCTATAGTAATATGTCTTAGGTGCAATCCCAAAAGATCTGGAGCAAGACTTGAATACCTTTGGCAATAACAAAAATCGCCATCAGTCAATTACAAAAAACAGCTTTACTTGGAATCTCTTCTATCCTGCAACAAGGAAAGCAGGAAACTTTATTCCCAGACTGAGATTTGGGCCGGCTATCCTACCATGAGAATTAACTAGTCTGATACAGTAGTAGCACAGATGATTCTGCAGGAAGCTCTCCATGGTGCTTGGTGTTTGTTGCTAACTGCTTGTTTTACTTGCCCAAGGAGCTGCTGATACAGTTCTACAGAGGAATAATTGAGTCTGTCATCTGCACCTCTATAACTGTCTGGTTTGGTTCTGCAACCCAACAAGACAGACAAAGACTTCAGAGGATAATCTATGACTATTGACCCCCTCAGAGAGGGTCCACAACTTGGGCGTCCTCCTCAATCCACAGCTCACACTAGAGAACCATCTTTCAGCTGTGGCGAGGGGGGCATTTGCCCAGGTTCGCCTGGTGCACCAGTTGTGGCCCTATTTGGACCAGGAGTACTGCTCACAGTCACTCATGCCCTCATCACCTCGAGGCTCGACTACTGTAACATTCTCTATATGGGGCTACCTTTGAAGAGTGTTCGGAAACTTCAGATCGTGCAAAATGCAGCTGCGAGAGCAATCATGTGCTTCCCTAGGTATGCCCATGTCACACCAATACTCCGCAGTCTGCATTGGTTGCCGATCAGTTTCCAGTCACAATTCAAAGTGTTGGTTATGACCTATAAATCCTTTATGGCATTGGACCAGAATATCTCCGAAACCGCCTTCTGCCACACGAATCCCAGCAACCGATTAGGTCCCACAGAGTTTGCCTTCTATCGATCCCGTTGACTAAACAATGTTGTCTGGCGGGACCCAGGGGAAGAGCCTTCCCTGTGGCAGCCCCGACCCTCTGGAACCAGCTCCCCCCAGAGATTAGGATTGTCCCTACCCTCCTTGCCTTTCACAAACTTCTTAAAACCCACCTCTGCCGTCAGGCATGGGGGAACTGAGACATCTCCCCCAGGCCTATATAGTTTATGTATGGTATGCTTGTGCTGTATGTTTCTTTTTTAAAATAATGGGTTTTTAGATATTTTTTAAATATTATATTTGTTTATTGTATACTGTTTTATTGTTGTTGTGAGCCACCCCGAGTCTTCGGAGAGGGGCGGCATACAAATCTAAATAATAACAACAACAACAACAACAACAATAATAATAATAATAACCAAAACTGCAGAAAAAACAATTACTGCCAACCTGCCTTCCATTGAGGACCTGTATAGTGCACAAGTCAAAAAGAGGGCTGTGAAAATATTTACAGACCTCTCGCATCCTGGGCATAAACTGTTTCAACTCCTACCCTCAAATTATGCTATAGAGCACTGCACATCAAGACACAAGAACTATTTTTTCCCGAAATGCCATCACTCTGCTAAACAAATAATTTCCTCATCACTATTAAACTATTCACAAAGGCTTCATTACTAATTACTATTAATCTACGGAGAGGGGGGACATACAAATCTAATAAATAAATAAATAAATAAATAAATAATAAATAATAAATAGTAAATAAATACGTAAGTAAATAAATAAATAAACAATCTTCTCATGGTTCCTATCACCCACCTTCTCCCACTTATGACTGTAACTTGTTTCTTATATCCTTTCGATTTATATTAATATTGATTGTTTCCTGATTGCTTATTTGTCCCCTATGACAATCATTAAGTATTGTACCTCGTGTTTCTTGACAAATGTATATTTTATGCACACTGACAGTATATGCACTAAAGAAAAATTCTTTGTGTGTCCAATCACACTTGGCCAATAAAGAATTCTATTCTTTATTCTACTTGTGAACTTTGCCTGGAATTGATTCCTGACCATATCTTTGCAAAAGTTCAAATCCTGATCCCATTCAATTAATTAATGTGTAATAACAGCATGTTACAACTTCCTCAATAATCGATTAATTTGTACTTGTACATAACTTTCCAGCATATTTTTGCTTGTCAATAAATACCAATAATACAAATATTCACATACACACAATATAATCCACACATTACAATTGAATGTGTCTTAAAAAGATATCACATCAGCCCATTTTAATGAGATGAGCCAATCTATTACTTTTGGGTTTAGTATAGGACAGTGGCCCCCAACCTTTTGGGCACCAGGGTTCAATTCAGAAGAGAGAGTTTTTTCTATGGACCAGTTTTGTGTGCTGTCTGCATTCTGCGGATGGCGCTTCGCTTGTTTGCATTGTCTGGTTGCTGATTTCAGAGGAGGAGGAGGCAAAGATTGAAACTAAATAAAATATTACAGCAAAAGAGTAAATTCCTCAATGACACCTTAGTGTAGCTCAAATTGGATAGGAAATAACAATGTCATTGTTATTTTTTTGTGCTTTTTGCCAAAGCTAAAAAAGATTGACTCGGATTTGTTTACACATTTATTTTATTTATTTTGAAAATTGATGTGGCTTACATATCAAACCATTTAGTATTTTCCATACTAGCTATCCTACATTGTGTAATAAATTAAGTTGCCAAGGCTGGAATCCAAGAACCTGAAACCACACAGGATTGTTATTAAAACACGGAGCAGCTGCTCTCCATGTACACAACCAAGAAATTAAGCCCATTATCAGCAAGGGGCAAAGAAAAGGAATACAAAATAAAACTTGGGGTTCGTATATAAATGAATAGCTATATTCTACTATAAATGATCTTGTTAGTTGAGACTTCTTTTTTTTTGGTAATAAAAGCAACTGGCCTATCTGATCTGTGTCCTTGACGTTTTTGTGCTTAGCTCCAAATGTAGTTGAATTTCTAAAGAAACTATTACTTGGTCCAAACTCTGACTATTAGAAACTATTTTGGCTATTTGAACCACTGTTTTTAATCAGGAAAACAAATTAAGGTACTGTAATATTGTGACGCTGATCACAGAATGCAATGAATCAACTATGTGGAAGTATATACAGGCAAAAATTCTAATTTCATCCCCAGAATAACTTCAGGTACCATAACAGAGTTGTGAAAATAACTTTGCTGGCAAGATTCAACATTTTTCTTTGTAATAGGAAATGTCTGAAAGTGTATCAATCTCAATGATTGCATGTCTTCTGCACCTTCTATGTGGAAGGCTTAAATGAGACTCTGAGTAATGCAGCTACGCGCTTGTATATATACACTACCTGCAAGACATATTTCTCATAAATCCTAAAGAAACATGTAATACCAATGAATGGAATTACGTTGGAAGTGATATTTCCCTGATGTTGGCTCATGAATTACCAATGGGAATACAGCCTCTCTGGATGATGCAATGCTGCAGTTGAATAACTTCAACAAATAAAAACTGGGACTTCTTGCCACCCATATTAGATTGGTATTATATTATGCTAAAGTTCAAGGGGTTGCATTCATCCTTCGTTATAAAGATAATCCATATTTGAAAAGGAGGCAGAATAACTATGCATTGGTTACATATCATCAATGTCTCCCAGAAACTACTTTAACTTTGAAAACCCAGGAGGTAGAGGTCGGGGTGGAGGAGGAGGAAGAAGCAAGGGTCAAAAAAGCTTGCCAAGACATTTAGTTGGCCAGTCCCGACTAAAGGGCTGACCTAAATGTCCTCCAAGTTATGTTCCAACTCTCAAAATAAAATCCTGATTCACTGTTCAGCAGTGAAGTAAAAGATATTTAATTTAGAGGAAGAAATCATGTATGACAGCATAGCTTTATTGAGAGAATTTGACACATTTTAAATTAGTTCATTTCTATGCACCATTTTTGACAAGACAAGAACTGTGCTGAATAAAATTAAAGAACCATTCTACATTAGCATCATTTCTCACAGAAGCCAACCAGAGGACCAAAAGCAGAACAACTGGGGAATAGCAGCCTCCTTCTCATTTCCTCTTCTCCAACTAGTATGGAGAATTGTATGCCTTAGAAATGGGACACAATAGAGAGCATGTATGTCAATGCCTGCAATCAGTGTTGACTCCCTGAAATTTCTGGCACTTTCCTAGAACATAGAGCAGTGATGGAGAACTTATGGCATGGGTGCCACAGGTGGCACACGGAGCCATATCTGCTGGCACGTGAGCCGTTGCCCTAGCTCAGCTCCAATATGTATTTGTGTGCCAGCCAGCTGATTTTTGGCTTGCACAGAGGCTCTGGGAGGGCATTTTGGCTTTGACAGATCCTCCAGTGGTATGGCATTTGTATCCTCCTCCAGCTTCAGGGAAGCCTTTGGAGCCTGGGGAGGATGAAACACAAGCATACTAGGCCCACCAGAAGTTGGGAAACAGGCCGTTTCTAGCCTCCAGAATGCCTCCAGTGGGCAGAGGAAGTTGTTTTCGCCCTCTGTAGGCATTGAATCATGGGTGTGGGCATTTGCGCATGCACGATAGCGTGCGCCCACAGTATTTCGGCACCAGAGGAAAAAAAGGTTCACCATCACTGACCAAGAGGAACCATCTTAAAGTCATCCGTCTTCATGCTTAGACTAGAAATCAGTCTCCCAGTTTCTAATGCCTCAACCATTGTACCAAATTGGCTGCCTCAACAGACAGAAGTCACCAATAGCTATATCACTTGTACATTTGTCTAATATTTTTAAAACTAAATTTTGGCCATTGCTATTCCTCATGATAGTAACATTTATTTTAAAAATTCTTTTGTTTACCTGGAATCTTTCATAGTTTTTCACAGAATCTGAACAATGGGTGAGTTTTATGAAAAGAAACCTAAAACGTTTTTGTTGCAATGGAAGATTAAGGAAATACACAAAGGCTTCTCCATTGAGGGAAACTTAATTAAAAATGCTCATAAAACTCCTAAAATGTTAACGTGGAGGGCAAAAATGTTTTGTTACTCAAGAGAAAAATAAACATACCAGATTAGTAATTTATATAAAAAATATTTTATTCTTAGCCATGTTGCTATTTTTATTTGCTTTCCCTCAAGGAATAAGCTTTTTCCATGTGTATGTGCACATATAAGGTGGCTTATTACATTAGTTCATTGCCCAAAAGATGAAGGATTTTAACTGCAAAACAACAACAACAATAACAAACAAACAAATATAATCTGCCAATTGGAGGCTTGTCATTTTTTTTTTGCATATAAAAATCCATGAGCAATACTTTAGTAAGCTTAGGAAGTACTCCAAATAAACATTAAGAGGACTTAAGGTGTGAATTCAATTTCTCATCTTTCTTTCCAAGGTGTTAATAGCTGTGTCTACCTTGAGATTAGTTCAAATGCAACTTCAGGGTATATAGCAATCAAAACAGCCAAACTCTTTGATGCTTTCAAAAAAGATTCAGAAATCCATTGGTACCTATCATTTTGCCTTCCAGGAAAAAGGGCTTCATTTAGGAGTTCTGGAGCAGTATGCAAATATGTACAGAAGCTCTCATTTCTTCATGGGCATCTCACATGGTTAGCAGGAGCAGAGCATCCTCACATATATATCAGTGTTGTTGCTTACATGAAATTCAAAGCAACTTCTAGTGGAAGTCCAGTTTAGCTATTTTCTTAGAAGCATTTACAATGGCTACACACTGCTTGAGTAAGGCTAAGGTCCAAACTCTTTCCAAAATGAGAATTATAGGTGCCATTAATATCGTGAAATTAACACACTCTTCATGATACAAATTAGCCTCCCACTACCTGTCTCCCTCTAGATATTATCAAACTTTAATTCCTTTGTCCAAGGGGATTCCACATAAGCTTTAAATTGACTGATTCCAGTTTAAAAACTTGTCTATCTGAATCAGCTTCTACAAGTTATTTTCAAGTTTCGACATTTCTACTGATAGTATCTATATTGTATAGTCATGACATACATATAGTCCTTGACTTATGACCATACTGATACCTGCCTAGTCCTGATGGCCTTAAAGTAAGTCATCATATGAACAATAAAACTTTATGATCCCTTTTTTGGCAACAATTAAGGAAATCCCCATGGTTGTTTAGTTAATCTGCAGTCATTAAAGAAACCCACAGTTTCCTATAGGGCATTTCTGCCAAAACCTGAAAGCAAACACTGATTTTCAGCAAAAATGTTATAAATGGTGGTCATGTGACCACAGGATGGTGAAATGCCCCATAAATAAGGGCCAGTTGCTAAATACCCAAACTGTGGTCACTTAACCATGCCCTACATGGCATCGGACCAGATTACTTGCAGGACCGCCTCCTGCCGCATGAGTCCCAGCAACTGGTTAGGTCCCACAGAGTCAGCCTTCTCCAGGTCCCGTCAACTAGACAATGTCACTTGGTAGGACCTAGGGGAAGAGCCTTCTCTGTGGGGGCCACAAACCCTCTGGATTAAGCTCCCCCCAGAGCTTCCTCACCTTTGCAAGAGTCTGAAGACTCATCTATGCTGCCATGCTTGAGGTTATTAGACTCTAGTCCCCTGGCCAATGAATGCAATGTATGTTTGTCATTTGAATGGAAATTATTGACTTTTAATGTTATGAATGAATGAATGAATATGAATGAAAGCCTTGGTAGCTGTAGACGGGTTTTTTTTTTAGAGAGGAGCAGCATATAAATCCAATCAAGCAATCAAGCAATCAAAGTATTCTTGTCACTCTTTCTACAAGATTCCCTTTTTTTATGTAAAACAATATCATTATCACATGTGGTCACAACGCCCACTATAAAACAATTTGATTAAAAGCCTCAACAATTACCCAGAGAAAATTAAGTTATCACCTTCTACAGCAGGAGTTAGCCTCTTCTGATGAAAAAGGTACACATGCCCTCAAAGCCTATCAAGATTATTTTTGCCAAAATCCAGGGGCACAATAGTATGAGCAAATGTGTGCTTTTGTCTTAAATCTGAAATTCAACTCTCAGCTGCCTTACACCTAATACATATACCAAGGCTTTCACTCATATTTATTTATTTATTTTATTCAACTTCTATGCCACCCAATCCCAAAGGACTCAGGGCGGCTTGCAACAATATAAAATTACAAATACAGTAAAAAAGAAATCAAATATGGAAATCTAAAACTATAAATCCCAGTTAAAAACCCATAACTCAATCAATTCAGGCAACACACATACATAACATTCAATATAATTTGGCCATGGCAGGTGTCAGTTTCATGGCTCCCAAGTCTGCTGGCAAAGGTCTTCATAGCCTTTCGGAAGGAGAGTGGGAGCAGTAAGGACATGGGCTAGGGGGGAGGATTGGTTCCATAGAGCCAGGGGCACTCTCCTAAATGAGAGTGACTGGACCGTCCAAAAGAAATAGTTTCTCTTAGTTCTTTGTGGCCATGGTCAGGGGTGAAATCCAGTAGGTTCTGACAGATTCTGGAGAACCAGTAGTGGAAATTTTGAGTAGTCTGGAGAACCAGCAAATGCCATCTCTAGCTGGTCCCCGAGTGGAGAGGGTATAGGGATTTTTCAGTATCCTTTCCCTGCCATGCCCACCAAGCCACACCCACGGAACTGGCAGTAAAAAAAATTGGATTTTGCCCCTGGCCATGTTCAGAGATTTCTACCTTTCACAATCCTAAAGAAATTGGATTTATTTTGGATTAGCAAACCTGAAAATTTATTTTAATTACAGACTACAGTTATTACTCCAGTCTTTTAAAACCTTTGGAAAAAAAGTTAATAAAACTAATTTCCTCCACTAATTTGGAAAGAATGCTTAATGAGAAATGGTGTTTAATTGACCTGTATTAAATTAAAATGTGATTACTCAATTATTTATCATAATTGGCAAAGAAGGAATGTAGGACAGACAGGCAGACTAGCAGAGCATATCCATGAGCAGCAACTATCAGTCAGAAGACACAATGAAATCTACTTAACCTCACAACGCATGGATAGATTCAATCATAGTCTCAACTGGGAAACTGTCTGCATCCTAGACTAAGCTAAATCCAAAATGTTAGGGAATTCCTTGAAGTATGTCATTCAGGCAAATCAGCCATCATCTCACACACACACACACACACACATTTGTAGATTTTCACAGGTACAGGTATGAAGGTCTTGGCATATCCTGGTTTCTTCCCATGTAGGATTCAGAGATTTCTTTCGATAAGGTCCCACTCGTCATCTTCAGGCCGGTGCTTCTGTCCTTGTTCTAGGGCGAACACAGTGAGACCTGAGCTGCCTTCCCTCTATAAATACTGCTGGGTGGATGTGGTGTGTTGGCTCAGCAGCTGCAAGCTGTGTTGAAACTTCCTGGTGAGTCAGTGGGGTAACACCTGGGGTCGTTGATGTAATTGATGTATGCTGATTAGTTGATGTTTGTGGATTGGGGGTGATATCCTGAGTAGTAGGAGCTTGCAGGCTATAGCCCCTGGTACAAAGCTGAAGGGATCATATCCTGTGTCCTAGAGGTTAATTCTCTGCCTTACAAGGCAGAAGCCCCAGGATCAAATACCAGTAAGGGTATGGCTAGCTGATGAGACCAGAACAAGGCTGAAATAGCGCTATCCTAGTCTCCCTTAATTTTAAAAATTCAGCAAAAACATGTGATACATATATATTTTACAGACCACCAATAATAAAAAAGCTAAGAGGGAAGCAAAAAGTCCAAAATATATCTTTTCTACAACCAACACCCAGAGAAGCAGGGATTAACACCAGACAAACAGAAGAACCAATCAAGAAACTACAAGGAGAAAACTGCATATTTCACTAACAGGGCAAGCTAGAGGTAATCCTCAATTTATGACTGAGTTTTTAGCATTCAAAGTTCTGGCAGGGCTTCCGCGGGAATATTTTTGACCTGGATTTGAAGTTCCAATGCCCCCCCCCCCCGCAGTCATGTGATTGCCCTTCAGGCACTTGGCAACTAATCTACAGCATCCTGCAGTTATGGGGTTGCCACGTGGCACATTTTACAACAGTTTCGCTGAAAATCAGCATTTACTTCCAGTTTTCAATAAAACTGGCCTATAGCAAACCATTGGTTCGCTTAACAACTGTGGTATTTGTTTAATGACCTCCATGTTTACCTAATGACCATCACAAAAAAGGTAAAATCAGGCTACTCAGATGGGTGACCCAATTCACAATGCTCATAAGTGATGACCATGATGGGCAGGCTCCATTACATTCATAACTCAAGGACTACTGATACCTACACAAACAGGGAGCAAATTCCACACTCACCAGCACTGATAATGTTACTTAGTCAAGTAATAAAATGTCTGCAAGCAAACAATCAAGCTCAGAAAGTACCAAGTTCTTAAAAGAAGAAATGGCATACAAGACAAATTATAGATGCCTCTTTATAATTAACCTTCACAATATCATACTGAGAGTGTAGCAACTGGATTTCTATCACTTGCTTGTACCCAATATCTGTGACAATTCTGAGTCTTCAGGCACCCACGGTTGTATTTGTACCTATGAGATTTTGCTTAGGGCTTCTTTAAATCTAATATGCAAGTCCTGCCCAAGAGCAGACCAAGTAACACAACTGAGTGTATGCAGATAATTAAACTGTACAGTTTACAGTTATCACCAGTTTGGATGAAAACAAGTATCGTTTTATCAAAATTCAAAGACTTGTTCTTTCCTCTCTAAGAAAACTGTCATTCCATATAATATTTGCATTTCGGACTTTGAATAACATCAAATCTAATATATTTGAAAAAAATATTCAAGAGACCAGATTAACCTCCAGAGAATCAATGTGATTTTAGTTGTATTTTAGTCCTCTCCTTACAAACTTTTCAATATTGATTCATATTCATTTTCAATATGATGCAATATGGTGTAATTGGAGTAAAGGTGAAGAGGATGTTGACTCAAGTCATCCTGTTTCACTTTGGATAGTGAGATGGGCAGCATATAAATAAAACATAAATAAATGTAGGAAATAACCAGGATGAACCCATGGAAGGGGTCAAACTCATGATCAGTCTCAAGTCCTTTCACAGCCACAAGAGTTCTAAAGTCAGCCCACTTGGAATTCCATTGACTCTTGTTGACCGCCAATTTTCTTTGACTGTTAATAGCTCAGATTCTCGTGGAGAGCTTTACCTACATATTCATATTCATCCTGTGCTTGACATAAAAAGCATTTTCTAAGACTACAAGTACAGGTAGTCCTCAACTTATAACCACAATTGAGCCAAAGTTTCTGCTCCTAAGCAAGACAGTTGTTAAGTGAGGTTTTTTTAATTACTTTCCTTGCTACAATTGTTAAATGAATCAGTTCTTAATTAAATAAGTAACACAGTTGTAAACTGACTTTGGCATCTTCACTGACTTGTCAGAAGAGTGTAAAAGGTGATGACATGATTCTGGGGTCCTACAACCAGCACAAATACATGCCAGTGGCCAAGCATCAGAATTTTAATCACTTGAGCACCAGGATGCTTCAATGAGTATGTATATGAAAGTCATATTTTAAAGTGCCTTTGTAAGTTTGTTTTAAAAAAAAATATTTTTATTGATTATAAAAAACAAAAAAAACCAAACAAACATAACACATAAGACATAACAAGAATGGTGGAAGGTCTTAAGCATAAAACGTATCAGGAAAGACTTAATGAACTCAATCTGTATAGTCTGGAGGACAGAAGGAAAAGGGGGGACATGATCGAAACATTTAAATATATTAAAGGGTTAAATAAGGTCCAGGAGGGAAGTGTTTTTAATAGGAAAGTGAACACAAGGACAAGGGGACACAATCTGAAGTTAGTTGGGGGAAAGATCAAAAGCAACATGAGAAAATATTATTTTACTGAAAGAGTAGTAGATCCTTGGAACAAACTTCCAGCAGACGTGGTAGATAAATCCACAGTAACTGAATGTAAACATGCCTGGGATAAACATATATCCATCCTAAGATAAAATACAGAAAATAGTATAAGGGCAGACTAGATGGACCACGAGGTCTTTTTCTGCCGTCAGACTTCTATGTTTCTATAATGAAACATTAAATGAGCATTTCTAAAATGTGAACTGTAGGTGGTACATATCACAAAAGTAAAAACTTAATGCTGTGACTATAAAAAGTGATTTTCATGAATATATCAAGTTAATATATATTAATTTATCACTAAGTAGGGATAACATATATAAGTTGAGATTTGTAACTTTGAATGGTCAGTAAACAAATGGTTGTAACTCAAAGATTCCTTGTATACCTAATGCCACGACCTTCTCATTAGACACAAGACTAGATACAAGAAGAGTTTTTTCCCTGGATGCCATCACTCTGCTAAACAAATAATTCCCTCAACGCTGTCAAACTATTTCTTAAGTCTGCATTACTATTAATCTTCTCATCGTTCCCATCACCCGTCTCCTCCCACAAATAAACTTCAAATTTCTAAGTTCGACCATATCGCAAAATCTAAAATGTCATCAAAAATGTCATCAAAGAAGCACAAGGAAGAATGTTCTTTCCGCGCCACCTCAGAAAGCTCAAACTGCCCAAGGAGCTGCTGTTACAGTTTTACAGAGAAATTGCTGAATCTATCATCTGCACTTCTATAACTGTCTGGTTCAGTTCTGCAACCCAACAAGACAGATACAGACCTCAGAGGATAATCAGAACTGCAGGAAAAACAATTGCTACCAACTGCCTTCCATTGAGGACCTATATACTGCACGAGTCAAAAAGAGGATGGGGAAAATATTTACAGACCTCTCAAATCCTGGACCCAAACTGTTTCAATTCCTACCCTCAAAACAACGCTATAGAGCACTTACACCAAGATAACTAGAAAAAAGAACAGTTTTCTCCCCAAATGCCATCACTCTACTAAACCAATAATTCCCTCAACACTGTCAAACTATTTGCTAAGTCTGCACTACTATTAATCTTCTTATTGTTCCCATCACCAATCTCCTCCCACTAATGACTGTATGACTGTAGCTTTGCTGCTTGTATCCTTACGATTTATATTGACTGGTTTCTAATATGATTGATTGCTTATTTGTACCCTTAAGTATTGTACCTTACAAATTGTTTCAACTCCTACCCTCAAAACGTCGCTACAGAGCACTGCACACCAAGACAACTAGACACAAGAACACCATCACTCTACTAAACAAATAATTCCCTCAACACTGTCAGACTTTCTACTAAATCTGCACTTCTATTCTACTAGTTTTTCTCATCATTCCTTTCACCCATTTCCTCCCATGTTCACTGTATGACTGTAACTTGTTGCTTATATCCTAAGATTTTTATTAATATTGCTTCTTCATTGCTTATTTGACCCCATGACAATCATTAAGTGTTGTACCACATGATTCTTGACAAATGTATATTTTATTTTATGTACGCTGAGAGCATATGCACCAAGACAAATTCCTTGTGTGTCCAATCACACTTGGCCAATAAAAATTCTATTCTATTCTATTCTTCTTCTTGACGAACGTATCTTTTCTTTATGTACACTGAGGGCATTTATTTATTTATTAGATTTGTATGCCGCCCCTCTCCGAAGACTCGGAGCGGCTCACAACAATAAAGCATAGTGCAAATCCAATTATTAAAACAGTTTGAAACCCTTACTGTAAAAACAATCAGCATATGCACCAAAGACAAATTCCTTGTGTGTCCAATCATACTTGGCCAATAAAAAATTCTATTCTATTCTATTCTATTCTACTCTACTCTGTCCCATTCCTATTCCTACCCTACCCTACATGTTCAAAGATCATCTAATTTGAATGTTTCTTCCAAATGGAGCCTGAAAGAGAAAATATTGTGGGGCCACAACCGGGACGGTGATGGTTGAAGACGCCAGGATAGATGCCAGGGCACACAGCTCCCTCTCTCACCTTTGCTATTGTCTCTTGGCGGTTGCCCTCTGCCTAAGGATAGAGCCAATCTGATAGGCCTACCATACAACTTGCACACAGCCTGTGTATACTGGGGAATCCCAAATTACCCCCACCCCCACCCCACCCACCCAGCTGCTGCCAGAACCGCCCCGGGATCCTCTTTTATTACTCTTGATTGCATAAAGAAGGGAACAGGAGTCGGTTTCCTCCCCTCCAGCTCCTCGTTTATTTCCGAGGCCTCTCCTCTCCTCCCCTCCCTTCCCCAGTCAAGGGGAATAATTAACGGGTGCAAAGAGAAAGACAAAAGCTTCCTAGCTATTAATAGGAGCTGGGAGGGAAGAGGAGAGGAAATGGGAGGCTTTGCACTGAAGCTTCCAAGACTTACGCTTGAGGGCTGGCCTGCCTCGTTCAAACCTAAACGCAGCTCGGAGCCGTTTTCCTCACACAAGACCAGAGGCAAAAAAAAAAAGGGCTTGGCTAGCGAGAAAGGAAAAGGAGGAGGATGACCGGGAAGGCCCTTCCACGAAGCCATTTCCCGCCTCGCCTGAGGAGACCCGAGCGGGGGAAACAAGCTCTGCGCGGTGACGGCGGGAAAGGCTTTTTTTTTTTTTGCCCGCCCGTGCGCGCGCCCACCGTCTTTTCGCCCGGGGAGAACTGGGGATTTTTTTTTAAGAAGCCGCGCTGGTCGGGCGCGCGGCTTCCGTGAGGTGAAAAAGCGGAGCGGAACGGAGCGGCGGCTGGGGACACGCCCAGCCCCGAGGGGCTTTAAAGGAAGGAGCCCGCTTTTGTTTTTGCTCCGGTTCTAAGGGGGAGGGGGCAACGCTGGGCCTCAGCGGCCTCGGAGCGAGAGTGGGACCGAGGTGGATTAAAGGGCAGCGGGGCTAAAAGTGTTTCTTACCCACCTGGGCTCTGGACGGCGGAAATTTGCTCGGTTTGCTTGCTGGCCGGCCGGCCGGCCGTGCAGATGGGGGACAGAGGGGGGCAGTTCGGCCAGCTGGGCTCGCGGCGGCGTTGGCGCTCAGTCTGCGGCTCTCCCGGCACCGCTGTTCTACTCTAGGCTTTGCGAGGGGAGGGAAAGCGGGGGGAGGGCGAGAGAAATTGCGGGGCTTTCTAAAAATAGCCGCCTCCGGCGCCTGGCGGGGAGGCTAACACATCATCTGCACCTTGGGCTCCTCCAGCCCCATCGTTTTTCCCCCGGGTGCAGCGGCTGGGCGAGCGGCGGAGGCTCTCGCTTCAAGCGGACGGACGGCGCGTGACGTGCGCCATCCCTTGTCGGAAGCCCGAGCAGATGTGTCGGAAAGATAAAAGGGAGGCGGAGGTGTATGTGTGTGCGCGGTGCGGGAAGGAAGGAAGGACATAAGAGAAAAAGGAAGGAAGGAAGGAAGAGGAAAGAAGGAGATAAGGAAAGAAGGAAGGAGATAAGAGAAGAAGGAAGGAAAGAAGGAGATAAGAGGGAGGAAGGAAGGAAAGAGATAAGGAAGGAAGGAGATAAGAGGAAGGAAGGAAGAAGGTAAGAGAAGAAGGAAGGAAGGAAAAAAGGAGATAAGAGGAAGGAAGGAAGGAAGGAAGGAGATAAGAAAGGAAGGAAGGAAGAGGAAAGAAGGAGATAAGGAAAGAAGGAAGGAGATGGAAGGAAGGAGATAAGAGAAGAAGGAAGGAAAGGAGATAAGAGGAGAAGGGAGGAAGGAAAGAAGGATGGAAGGAGATAAGAGGAAGGAAGGAAGGAAGGAGATAAGAAAGGAAGGAAGGAAGAGGAAAGAAGGAGATAAGGAAAGAAGGAAGGAGATGGAAGGAAGGAGATAAGAGAAGAAGGAAGGAAAGGAGATAAGAGGAGAAGGGAGGAAGGAAAGAAGGATGGAAGGAGATAAGAGGAAGGAAGGAGACAAGGAAGGAAGGAAGAGGAAAGAAGGAGATAAGGAAAGAAGGAAGGAGATGGAAGGAAGGAGATAAGAGAAGAAGGAAGGAAAGAAGGATGGAAGGAGATAAGAGGAAGGAAGGAAGGAGACAAGGAAGGAAGAAAGGAAGGAAGGAAGAGGAAAGAAGGAGATACGGAAAGAAGGAAGGAGATAAGAAGAAGGAAGGAAAGAAGGAGATAAGAGAAGAAGGAAGGGAGGAAGGAAGGAGATAAGAGGGAGGGAGGGAGGAAAATAAAATTGTCTCCGTTTCCCACCTCGTTGCGTCTGCTGCCTGGGGAATCCCGAGGTTTCGGGATGAGGACGTGGATTAAAACTTGTGGGGGAAGACGGAGAGCGGACACATCGATCCAACTGAGCCGGGTGGGAGGTGAGCCTTTGCTACGAAGAGCGCAGACCGAAGGCGACTTTTAACCCTCGGTATTATATACAGATCGCTCGCTTGGACTGCCCCCAAACGAGTCCCTTTTGCTTAGTGATACGGCGAGATGAAAACTGGACAGTGAACTGACTCCCTCGGGTTCGTTGACCGTCTTGGCCGTCCCTATTTTCAGAGGGCGGCGTTTTTCCTCTTAGTTTTTAAACTCTGATCACACTTTCCCCAAGCTGGAAGTCTTCGGGTGGATTATTCTATGGGAGGTTTAATGTGGTACCCCTCGGAAGCAATTGAGTTTTCTAAAGTCATCCCAGGATCAGGAAATATGAAAAGTCTGAAGAATTAAATTAAGAATCATAAGGAAACAATAAGTAGAAGAGTTGCAATCGGGGATGCAGCATTAATTAAGAGGAAAATTACCGTCCGGGTCCTTCTTTAAAGTTTGGAAGAGCTAATCTTGAGCAGAAATCAACTGTGGTTATCCTTCTCTAATTAATTGTACCCTCTTTACCCAGAGTAGCAAATTCAAGAAGTGTAAGTTATTTGGCCATATGATCAACTTAAAACTTTTTTTATTTACAAAAGAAGTGATTGGATGTGTCAATCAAGACACATTCAAAGTTCCATATGATGGATGGTTTCTAGTTAAGAGAGGGACTAGTGACTAGCAGAATTCAGTTCAGTTACAATTCAGGGATATAAGTAATACTTCTAAGAAGTGGTCACCTAGCTACTTGCAGAAAGATCTGAGAGCCTTTAGTTTCACTGTTATTCATGATAGCAGTGTGCATAGTTTCAATGTCTATGGAGATTCTGAGTCATCCAGGTCATGGTTGTTGCAAATCTTGGATGAGAAGCGAAACATTTCAAAGAAAAATAAAGTCCAGTTGCCTCTTGAAAAAGCAATTTGGGACATCTATATTTTCTATTTTATCATATATACAAGTAGGCTGGGTTATTAAGAATACACCTCCTGTCCAGATAGCATTTGAGAAGATGTAAAAAGACATGCCTTTTGTCCATGCTTTGGGATAAGATATATGGAACCCCCTTGTTAGAGGTTTTTGATATACATTATTTAAGTACTGATTTGATTCTGGATTCTGTTTCTTCTTTTCTTTATTGTATTTTTATTATGTTAATATATTTTGTATTTATAATTGTGAACTGTCAGTTTGTAATTGAGCAGTGCCAAATTGAATTAAATAATAAAAAAGAACTTTGTTGCTATAAAGCAGAGGCTACCACTTACTCATTTTAACTTGCCACTTTCCAAATATGTTGAACTTTCAATGCTATCCCAGGACAATGAAAATTACTTTATTATCCACTTACCAGTTATGGGTAAGCTTGCACAGATAAGAATTTTTTTGTAATGATCTAGCATGGAATTAAAATTTAATGCACAAAGTTAGTCTTAAATATATATATATATTTTCAAATGACATCATTTCTTATGTCATTTGTTTTTATTTGGAATTACAAAAATTTCTAGCAACTATACATGATGTCCATCTGCCGCCTCTTTGTTGGTTGAGGCAGGCAGGATTTCCTTGAGTACCATTTGTTGGGGGTCAGGGGAAATGGAGGGTCTTGCCTTCTCCTTCTGCTCAAGATCCCCATGGACAATTGGTGGGTCACTGTGTGACACAGAATGCTGTACTCGATGGACTTTGGCCTGATTCAGCATGTGTCTTCTTATGTTCTTGGTAAATAGATTAATCAGAGAATAGATACAAATCAATAAGGGCAACGTCTTCCTTTTTATTAAAGAAGCTTATGTGCCTCATTGTTCTCCTGGAGCACCCGGTCTTAAAAAAAAAGAATGCATTTTAAGAATCTTCATCTTGCAACTATATTGCTTTATAAGAATTGTTTGCCTGTTATGGACATCACCATGACAGTCTTTCAAGTAGAAGGTCTTCATAAATATCTAAAATGAAATAAAGTAAATAAAAATAATATTAAATTGTATGTTTTAAAGGTCACTGAAGGACAAGAGTATATCTACAGCGTTGGAGGCTGGAAAATAGATGAAATCAAAGTATATATCTAATAAACATTATCTTAAATAAAAAATATGTTAAGTTTTAATATAAGTTCTCTGGAAGAAAAATACAGGACTAATTTTCCCAACAATGCCTACTAATGTCTGCCTGCATGTTGAAATATTATAGAGAACTAAGTCCTGATGATATGTTGCCTCTGTCTCCAAATGTTCAATATTAGCTCATATTCATAGATTCATCTCATTGTTACAAGAAGATTCATTCTGGAAATGTTTGATGTAGCCAACATCAGGGATCAACCATCACAGCTGGGATGTGCACTTTATGAGCACTTTGTTCCTGGTGGCAGAACAACAAACAGTGGAAGATGCAAAGTCTACCAATAAGTGCTTGACATTCTTTAAAAGGGAGAGAAAACAAAGTTAGCTTCAAAAAATTCATGGTTATTTTAAACATAATTATTGATGAATTTTATCAATTCAACCATACCTTGGATGGTGGGGAGAATGTTCTCATGTATAATAATGATGCCAAGAGACCAAATGCACAAGCTTCCATTGCAAGACCAAGAAATGACTTGGGGGAAGTGGTCAGGCCTACCTGGAATTTGCCCATCAGTTACAAGTGAAGAACCAAGAGGCTAAAATTCAAAGAGATTGTGACTATTGCGGCATCAATCATTTGACTGCTGGGTATGGGTCAATACTATAGATTGTTTCCATTTCTATGGGTATATCTCAGGAAGTGTATCCTATGAACACCTTGGCTTTAGGACAGCTGGAGGCTCTGTTGTATGGTAACCCTTGTGACAAAAGGCCAGAGAGAAGAGAAAGCAGAACATTTAGAGCAGACAGAAAACTGACCAGGTGATTTCTTTATGGTTGCTACCCTGTTCCCCCTCAAATAAGACATATCCCCTGATAATAAGCCCAATTGGGTTTTTGAGTGCATGGCAATAAGGCCAAGCACTTATTTCAGGGTTCAAAAAAATATAAGGCAGGGTCTTATTTTTGGGAAAACATGGGTAGAATTAAAGGCTGCAACTAGTGATGTAATAAATTCTGGATCTTTTTTTTCCTTTATAAGACCTTATAACCTACAGTATTGAAGATCATGTGTCTGAGAGGGACAAAAGTGCTGAGCTAGGCATTGAGACTGACTGCTGTGACCTGGAAAATCTTTTCATGGTTAAACTCTCTGAAGGACTATTAAAGCTGAAGGGGAGGGGGGAGGAGATAATTTCTATTATGAATGAGTAGTCTGACTAATGTAGGTTTTCCACTGAAATTGTCAGAAGTAGAGAAATGTTTTGCTTGTTTACACTCTAAAAAAAGGCACTGACAAACCACTTCTATATTGCTGCCAAGAAAACTGGGATGTCAAGCTCGACTTGGAGGAGACTTTACTTTTGACCCTATTTATTCTCAGGCCATTCTTCTGCCTGTGTAATATTGAAGCTTGGTGTTTGAAAATTACTCTAAGAGAATCGGCTTGATATTCTGTGTGTAGTGGGATTCATTAACTGTAAGGAATTCCCCAATGAACTATGACATATCCAAAGCATTCTAAACAATCAAACTGAACAATATTAAATGGCTTTTTAAAAGCCAGATTTCGGGAGCCTTAGTTGCAAAGTACATTTCTGCCGCTGGCAACCTGCTAAGATTGTATAGATTATGTTCTAACATTCTTCATTGGACAGAGAAAGTCAACTCCTCCCCAATAGCGACAAATCAATTGTAATAATCCTGGTTGTTTGGGGCAGTGCAGAGACTGAGCGATTATGACGCTAAGCTCGTGAGCCAGAAAGCCAGCAGACCAGTTTCGAGACCCAAACACCAAGCAATGGGATAAGTTCCTGTCCTCACCCCAGTTCAATTCAATTCAATTTATTAGATTTGTATGCCGCCCCTCTCCGAAAGCTCATAGTTCCTGCCAACCATGCAGTTTGAAAGCATGCAATGAGCGTAGATAAATGCCGTAGGTGCCGCTTCAATGGGAAGGTAACAGTGCTCCATGATGTCATGCTGGCCATAAAACCATGGAATGTCTTTGGACAGCGCTGGCTCAATGGACTTGAAATGGAGATGAGCACCGCCCCTTATACAGTAGTTATTAGCAATGATAGTGTAAAATCCACAGGGACTCTTTTACCTTTACTTATTTTAGTAATATAATAATAATAATAATAATAATAATAATAATAATAATAATAATTTATTAGATTTGTATGCCGCCCCTCTCTGAAAACTCAGTGGTCTTTACAGCTCTTTATAACTTGATCATAGCAAGTAATCACATTTGTACAGTTATAGTTGCAATAAATATAATAATGGACAGGCCAATAGGGATAGCCTTCTTCACTCACACCATCCAAATACATTTCAAAAATTCCCAGCCAACCAAAAGGGCCCAGGATGATGGAGAAAGCTCTTAAATTAAATTCAAAGAGATTTGTAAAAGCTTATAATAATTTTTTTTATTTATTATTATTATTATTATTATTATTATTATTATTATTATTAATTAGATTTGTATGCCGCCCCTCTCCGTAGACTCAGGGTGGCTCACAACAGTGATAAAAAACAATACATGGTAACAAATCTAATAATTAAAATCTAAAATAACAGTTTTACATTAAAAAGTCTAAGAAGAAAAAACCCCAATATATAAAATACATACAGACAGTCATATCATGCACAAAACTACATAAGCAAGGGGGGGATGTCTCAGTTCCCCCAAGCCTGACGACAGAGATGGGTTTTAAGGAGTTTACGAAAGGCAAGGAGGGTGGGGGCAGTCTTAATCTCTGGGAGGAGTTGATTCCAGAGGGTCGTTGCCGCCACAGAGAAGGCTCTTCCCCTGGGTCCCGGCAGACGACATTGTTTAGTCGACGGGACCCGGAGAAGAATAGCCATTCATATGTATCTATGAGTCTATGGAGAGGGGCGGCATACAAATCTAATAAATAAATAAATAATAAATAAATCTAGGAATATTGGGCTTTATTAGATTAGATTAGATTTATTGGATTTATATGCCGCCCCTCTCCGAAAACTCGGGGCGGCTCAATTGCTTATTGCTATTAAGCCTCTGAATCTTAGGACATTTTCTTTGTTTATCCATTTTAGCAAACAGCTATTAAAAAACAATTCCTCTCTCTTATTTTTATAGACTTCTTTAAAGCTAATCTTGGACAGAATCAGCTACTCCATGAAGTCATAGGAAGACATAGAACTGTAAAGATAAAACAGAAGCAATTTTTATTTTTATTTTTATTCATTTTCTGTGAAGCATGCATAATTTAATCTCTAGCAATATAACTTTTTAAAATATTGATTTTAAAAGAAACCACTTAGTAAGTAAACACAAAAATATTCAGCTTATGGTTGTCATATTTACACTATTATGTCTGATGCATCTGGACTGGCAAAGATGTGTTCCAACTGTAATTTCACAGTTCCGTTCATAAACTACTTAGGTGGAAGTAAACATAGAGTTTAGTTAATCATCTACCTGTAAGTAACGTATAAGTAAGGAAGTAGTGATAAATATTGTTCCCTATGCAGATAAAATATAAAATATATATAAAATATAAAATATATATATTACCTATAAAATATATATATTACCTTGAATGCCCACTGTGACAAACCTCACTTTAGTAGGGTACAACAGTGTTCTTGGAACAATTTGATAAAATGAACCTAAATTGACAGATAAATGAATTTTCATGAAACAAAGACTCTCCCCATTTAAATGCTGGCATAACTACTAAAAACTAGTCTGAAACTTTATCATTTCATCAGGTATTATTAAAATAAGGGTTTAACTACTAGATAATTTCTAATTAGCTTACTGGACCTGGAACTGTGATGGCTAACCTATGGCACATGTGCCATAGGGGGCACGCAGAGCCTTCTCTGTGGTCATGCAAGCCATCGCTTAGCTCACATGTGCAAATATGTTAGCATATAACATGGAAAAGGGGGATGGAATGTTGAGAGAGAGCTAATTTGCATACTGTCCTGTGGTCAGTTTTGGCAGTTGGAAGATAGAATTCTTGAGGATTCATATGCTGACTGTTGGTGAATCTGCATCATAGAGAGCAGATGTATAGAGGAATATAGTTATACTGTCAAGTTGTTTATTTGTGTACATATGAAACCAGTTCAATGAGAAAAGAAGAAATAAAAGCATAAGATTTATATTGGAGTCATTGTATCTGTATCACGGTTCTGCTATGAATAGACTCTGCTTGAGGAAGTGAAGAAGATCACTTAAAAACATAAATAACATAGAAATCCAACAAAATGTCTCATGTTGGCCAGCTAATTTCTGGGTATCTGTTGCACATGCGCACAGGGTGGGGCTCATGCAGGAAAGCCTCCAGAGCCTGGGGAGGGCGAAAAACAGGCGTCCTGGAAATTCCAGAAGTTCAAAATTGGGCCCATTTCCAGCCTTCAGAGGGACTCTGGAGCTCAGGGGAGGCTGTTTTTTCACCCTTCTGGAGGTTCAAGGAAAGCCTCTGGAGCCTGGGGAGGGCAAAAAATGGGCGTTTTTGTTCCCCCCACTGTGCTCATCTCCCCCCCACTTTTCTCCTCTCTTGAGTTCCATGAGTCTTTCCCTCCCACTTTTGTCCCTTCCCCACTCTGCTCATCTCCCCCACACCTTTATCCTCTCTTGAGCTTCATGAGTCTTTACCTCCCGTTTTTATCTCCCCCACTCTGCTCATCTCCCCCACACCTTTCTTCTCTATTGAGCTCCTTGAGTCTTTCCCTCCCACTTTTGTCCCCCCCACTCTGCTCATCTCCCCCACACCTTTCTTCTCTATTGAGCTCCTTGAGTCTTTCCCTCCCACTTTTGTCCCCCCCACTCTGCTCATCTCCCCCACACCTTTCTTCTCTATTGAGCTCCTTGAGTCTTTCCCTCCCACTTTTGTCCCCCCCACTCTGCTCATCTCCCCCACACCTTTCTTCTCTATTGAGCTCCTTGAGTCTTTCCCTCCCACTTTTGTCCCCCCCACTCTGCTCATCTCCCCCACACCTTTCTCCTCTCTTGAGCTCTATGAGTCTTTGCCTCCAGTTTTTGTCCACCCCACTTTGCTCATTTTCCCCATGCAGTTTAGAAGGGGGGAGTTTGTCGCTGGGATTCAAAGCAGCGCTGGCAAAAATGAAGGGAATCCCCAGCAAGGGGAGCCTCAGGGAAATCCCAGCAATCCAAGAACAGGGCTCTTTGGCTGGCAACTGAAGTTTGGAGGTGGGGATTCCCAGGGAAATCCCAGCGTTTCGGGGCCTCCCAGCAGCAGCGGCTCGGGTTCGTAAGGTGAAAATAGTTCGGAAGAAGAGGCAAAAAAAATCTTAAACACTGGGTTCGTATCACGAAAAGTTCGTATGAAGAAGGGTTCGTAAGACGAGGTATCACTGTACTTGGAATTCTCTATGCAGTTATTGCCTTCTTTCATTTTCCTAATATCTCCCTTTCCCCACTAAATCCATTTTGTATCTAGAGATTTGGCTTCACTGTTTAGTTAGAGGATTTTTCATTAAAGTCTTTCCATGTGCCCACTACTCTCTGTGTTGTAGAAAGTTTGTTAACAGTTTGAGGGTTGGGGCAAGAAGAACCAAAACACATTTCTTTCTATTTTTCTCAGAGCTGGTGAAGGGAGAAGAAGGTCCAACTGAATGGATCAGAGAGTATCAAGAGGCTCAATCTCATGGGTGACAGCTTATCAAAAGCTTTATCAAAGTCTCAGAAGAAAAGCTTGGCTAGTGATGTTAAAATTGCCCCTCATATTTTGAACAGTTTCACCATTCTGGGCATTGTTGTATCATTCTTTATTCTCGATATTTAAAAATGATTTTCTATTCCATATTTTCATAATATTAGTCATAACACAGATATATGGGTGATGCCTCATCTCATTTCTCTATAACTGCCAGGCACCAAACTAGATAATTATGTACGGGTATTCTTATTATTCCTCTTTATTAATGCATAAATCTGAACAAGTTGTGAATTCACATGTTACTCTTCTAATCTATAGCATTATTGCTTTCAGCTGGGGGCTAATGTGTAATTTGCACATATTTTAACTGTTTTAAAAACTGTTAGCAAATTCACTAGCAAATGGTAATCTTTCTTATCTCAACTTCCAGGTAGCATAATTTGAAACTAGAAGGAAGGGGCATGAGTGGAATTTAATTTATGGTATTTTTCAGGGGTTTTCCCAGGTTTCTGCAAAATGAAGTTGAAAGTCTATTTCTTGCCTTAGAAAATGTTTGAACTTAGAACCTTAAAGTCTGTGTTCTGCCGTTTATACCCAAGAATCACTTAACAAATTGAGATCAGTAGGTAATTGAACTAAGCAAAGCAAATATCAAGGATGAAACATGTCCCTCAGTGAATTTATGGCAAGGCTTCTCATCTTTACAAATATATTCAGACACAAAATCTGCAAAAATCTTTTTTGGGCTTAGTAATCAGATATTTTTGGATATGCTTCTTATGTCCTAGCAATGTATTTTTTTGATTCCATGGAATTCATCATATTTCATACTGAAGTTGAGCTCTGTGTCACATTATTTACCTGAAGCTATATAATAATGGGAAAAAATATATAGTCAGCTAAACTCATGAAATGAAAAAAAAAATCCCCATCCCTCCGCAAGACGTTAAGGTAATGCCCTGGTTTATTGATGAATTATGTGATGTAGCTGATTCTGTTATATTCTCTCCAAGGACTATAGATTGCAAAGGGATCAAAGAGAACTACAGATTCAAAAGGAAAAAATAGAATTTATTAACTGATGTATCCAATAACAAACTACTGAATACTGAATATTGAATAGTGTTAGAAATACAAATAAGTCTACAAAGTCATGCTGGGTTACATTTTATGTTGTCTATTTCTGTTTGATATTTGTAAAGTACAGTATTTCTATATATAATAGTGAATATAATACAGGAAGAGAGCATGAAAACACCAGAGAACCGCAGAAAAAAGGAATCACATGAACAAATGAAACAGAAGAAAAACAACTAGATAAATAAATCAACATTTAATAACATAAAATAGTAAAATAGTGTAAATAATACATTCCAGAAACAGATAAAAACCTGGAAAAGGCCAGGCTTCAGATGAATAAAATGCATAGGATCATCTAAAATAATACTAGTTGATTCCTATAAATCAGTGATAGTGAATCTTTTATGGTTCACATGCCAAAATGCGTGTTTGTACATGCCAGCATGTGTGCACGCGACCACATCCATTTCCTCCCCACCATGTATACAAAATCTCTATGCTGACCCCAGTGCACAAGCCTCACTGAAGCTTGGGACAGTGAAAAGAATGGGCAAATCGGAACTTCAGAAAAACAGACGTCTGGTTTACATGTTGAGCTGTTTTTTGCACTCTGGGGCTTCAGGAAGCTTCCCCAAGGCTAAAAACCAACTGACCAGTGCACACATGCAAGCTGGAGCTGACATAGGGCAATGCCTTCCATGCCCTCCAATATGGTTCCGCGTGCCACCTGTGGCAAGCGTGCCAGAGGTTCGCCATCACTGCTATAAATGTTTCAAGATTTTGCCCGTAGTGGAACTATCAGTTATCTCCTCTCTCTTCTCCCCAATGTTTTCTTTTTTTGTCCTTTTCATCCATATTTCATTGAATAAGTTTATTTTTCGTCCAAACATCTATAAGTATCTAAGAAAATATCTGTTTCAAATTTGGAATGTATTTCAAGTTAAAGTTCTTATAGCTGCTTTATTACTTTAAAAATGAATAGAAACATAGAAGACTGACAGCAGAAAAAGACCTCATGATCCATCGAGTCTGCCCTTATACTATTTTTTGTATTTTATCTTAGGATGGATATATGTTTATCCCAGGCATGTTTAAATTCAGTTACTGTGAATTTACCAACCACATCTGCTGGAAGTTTGTTCCAAGGATCTACTACTCTTTCAGTAAAATAATATTTTCTCATGTTGCTTTTGATCTTTCCCCCAATTAACTTCAGATTGTGGCCCCTTGTTCTTGTGTTCACTTTCCTATTAAAAATACTTCCCTCCTGAACCTTATTTAACCCTTTGACATATTTAAATGTTTCAATCATGTCCCCCCTTTTCCTTCTTTCCTCCAGACTATACAGATTGAGTTCATTAAGTCTTTCCTGATACATTTTATGCTTAAGACCTTCCACCATTCTTGTAGCCCGTCTTTGGATCTATTCAATTTTGTCAATATCTGTTTGTAGGTGAGGTCTCCAGAACTGAACACAGTATTCCAAATGTGGTCTCACCAGCGCTCTATACAGTGGGATCACAATCTCCCTCTTCCTGCTTGTTATACCTCTATCTATGCAGCCAAGCATCCTACTTGCTTTTCCTACTGCCCGACCACACTGCTCACCCATTTGGAGACTGTCACAAATCACTACCCCTAAATCCTTCTCTTCTGAAGTTTTTGCTAACACAGAACTGCCAATACAATAGTACTCCGATTGAAGATTCCTTGTCCCCATGAGAATGGGATTGTCGGCCTTACTTGTTAAAGCATTGAGATTATTTCAGTTTAAGGAGGAAAATAAAAAGAAAATTAGAGTTGCATTGCTTATTCCCTGGCTTTTGAGAGTGATTCAAGGCTCTGTTTGTTTACTTTGGGAGAAGACTTTTTTCAGTGTGATACAACACATGGCTTATGGTATATGGTTGTTATTTAATGTGTTCAGTTATTTTACTAATTTAAATGGTCACTACAAATCTGAATAATAAGTGCTACCATAGCTAGGTCTCTACAGGGGATGGAGGGAGGGAAATAAGTAGAAGACAGGAGTTTCCCAAACTCTGGAATACCCTGGTGCTTCAGCCCCACAGTGTTTTTGGATACAGTGCAACTCAACCTCAAATAAATTACTTCAGATGGCAAACAGGGACTATGTCATGGAGTCACTGAAGAGTGGTGCTGATACAACAGTAGGGCTAAGACCATGCAGAGAACGCCTTCTCTTTCCTCTCTTCATTCTTTAAAGGAAAGAATGAAAAGTTCATAGTCTCTCAGGGCTGTGCAAACCTTCAAACAGAAGATCCTCTCTAAAATTGCATGACTAAGTAACAGAGCCCTTCACTTGTAAAGCATGAGGAGAAGCTAGCTTTGTTTTACCCCATGTTGCTCCTTCTCCCCCCCCCCCCAAAAAAAGCGGTCAGGGTGGCACAGAAGGGACTGCCAGGATAAATTGCATCAATACTGCATCTCCACAAGGTGAAAAATATCACTTCTGGAGCATGGGGTTTCTGATCTTAGGGAGTTATGATTGCTTCATACAGGTGTGGCTACTCATTTATGGGTCCTGATCCATCCTTGGGCTTTAGAGTGGAGAATTGGGTTAAAAGTTATTTTATTCTACTTTCACTATGAATTAATGACATTTACATATGGCTTGATTTATACAAAAAGGTGAGTTAACTGTCTGTGTAGGATACACTTTTGACTGTTGTGTCATTAAAAAGTAAACTGCTTAACTCCAGCCTTTTAATTTCTGTTCAGGGTTAAAATCTCTGGCATCTAATTCTAGTGGAATGTTATTCAATTGAAGGAGTGTTAGCTATGTTATTCCCTTAAAAAAACTATTCTTCCATCCTCTATGACAATCATCAAGTGTTGTATCTCAGGATTCTTGACAAATGTATCTTTTTCTTTTATGTACACTGAGAGCATATACACCAAAGACAAATTCCTTGTGCGTGCAATCACAATTGGCCAATAAAGAATTCTATTCTATTCTATTCTATTCTATTCTATTCTATTCCATTCCATTCCATTCCATTCTATTCCATTCCATTCCATTCTATTCTCTCTCAGGGCTGTTTACTTTTACATATTAGAATAGTGTTGCTTCTTAAATAGTAATAGTATCTGTATTTATCAGATTGTCAGCTTTTAGTATGTACCTTTAATTAGAGATTTTGCTAATGAGCTCAGTGATTGGTGGAGTCTATGGAAAAATTGTAGTAGGCCATTAAATCAGGTGACTAAATCTGACCACTGCAGAATGCAAAAAAAAAAAGAAAAGTAAATCTGGAACACATAATGATAGTTCTATCAAGGATAACTGTAGATTGTTTATGCTGGTCTTTGAGAACAATAAATATTTGATTTAATTTTATTTGGTTGTAGCTTATCTAATAGAAAACTACTTCCAGGACTTTTGGACTAAGGCCCGTGTTACCTGTAAACCATTTTTGATCCTATGTTACCTGTAAACCATTTTTGATCCTCTTATAGATGAGAAATGGCCAGGAAAAATTAGGCTAGAAGAGATGTGTCTTGAGCACAAATCTTAGTGAGTTTATGTGGTAATGAGATGCTCAGTCAAAATTTCAGAGAAAAATTTGGGTCTGGAGAAAAGTATAAATTGGATAACTTCTATTAATAATTTTTTTTTAACCAAGTAACAATTTGTGAAATTAGAGATAGGAAGCCAGATATTTCCTTCTCAGGAACTGCCATAAATTTTTACTAAAATCATTTGTTTGTATTCCCATTTGAATACAACTGGAATTCCCATTCCAGCAACAGCAGAGATCTGAATACAAGTACACTGATGTTTGAACTAAGTCATCTTTGCCGGAGTGGAATTGATAAGACTTTTGTTTATAAATTTCCCTTGTGTTAACATGCTATTTGAATGATGAACAAATGTGGTCAACATTATTTTATTTAACAGTTCAGGTTTTGCTTATTAAAAACTCTTGGGGTGAAAATGAAAAGCCACAATTGCTTTGTTGGGTTACTAATTCATAGACCAAAAATGGGAACAATTAATCTGATAAATGCCTTGAGAAAATCCTAGTTGATTTCACTGTAGTTGGTCTGCTACATTTGCATTTTCAGCCAGCCTATAACCCTGAATTAATATTATAAGTACAGTAGAAGTAAAGAAAATGCTGATTCATGGTGTTTCAACAGAATTATGCAATCTGTTCTAAGATCTGATTGGTCAGTAAAGGTGTATTACACCTTTTGTGTGGGTGTGGTCTGGCTTGATGGTTTGGTTTAGTGGTTTAGTATAGTGTAGTCTGATAGTAGTTGGTTAGTGGTTTGTTCTGTAATATAGTGTAGGAAAGTTACATTTTGATACTACTGAAGAAGTAAAAGAGTCTTCTGAAGAAGGAACTCCTTCTGTCATGTCTTTATTGGAGGAAACTGCTTTGTGCCAGGTATCCGCCACATTTCTAATGCAAAATTAAAAATAACTCTGACATTTGCCTCCTCCAAATGCAAAAAAGAGAAAAGAATTCATAATCTTATCAATTCACTGTATGCTGCATGGACTTGGTATGCCAACATATAACTTTACTGTTTGCAATGTATGTTTACCTGAATCATTGTTTCTTGCCCTTTGGGAAACAAAGAAGGATGAATGTGGATTCTATTTTCTTTCTCCATATTAATTATTTGGTCTTTTGCTTCCCTTCTGGCTATTCCTGTGGATCCTGGTCCCCAAACATTGGCACGACAGAGCACATCTCTCTCTTTTTTCTTTCACTATTCCATGCTGCTAAGAACTACAAGGCAGCTTTTTGTTGGCTTTGATCACTTTGTCAAAGAATGTGTTGTGAAAATGAAGCACTCCAATATTTTTTAAAATTTCAAATTATTACCTGCAAGTGGAGAATAAGGTAGCAAATGATCAAAACAAATACTGTATGCAAAGAACAAAAAAGAATATATTTTCTCTACAGGCTCCTCTGGATATGCTGAAATAGGAGATGAGTTACCATAGCAGTACATCAGGTGTCTTTTTCTTCAACCCTTTTAGTTATAATGATTATTTAACAAGTTATTCATAGCTGAATAATTTCCAAAAGGATTAATGTGGCCCAGTGAGGGAAGATGCAGTATTTTTCTGTTGCTGAATCTTGTTAATTTGCTCCTCCTCCTATTTGAAAGACCTCTCTCAAAAAAACCCACCAACTTTTTCTCCTTTCTTTCTTAATTGCCAGGGAAGTGATACATCCAGCAAAATGCAGCTAGTGGTAAATGTATGCTTATTTCAGTCTCATTGAACATGTAAATAATTTCAGAGCTGTTTCCATGGGAAGTAATAACTGCTCTGCAGTTAACAGGTAAACAAGCTGAGGTAAATACAGTGCTCTTTTTTTTAAACCGGTAGCAATGAAAATGTCTCTAATTGCTTTATCCCTACCTTTGGCCTTAAATAGGATGTCTATTGCTGCACTTTTGTCTCATCTAAACCTTCTGCCAATTAAAGTCATACTTTAAAAGCCCGTTTTCCTGTCTTCAGTGACAGCAGCCAACAGCAGTCTATCCCCATGGAAGTCTTCTCCAGGGGTTTTTTGACAAGTGATCTCACCTGAGGAGAGAAGAGATATATGTAAACAGTTTGGTGAGCTGCTACCATACACCTCATGGTAACCATTTTTGTCTCTCAGGAAATTTTATGAAGCTTCTCCTCTTGAAAGAAATAGAAGAAAAGCAAATTAAACCTGACTTTAAGGCAGCAAGTAAAGTTCCTCTCAAGTCAAGCTTGATTTCAGATGATTTCATGGACACATCCATCTTGTTTTCTGAGCCATAAAACAGAAGTGGCTTTTTTAAATAAAAAATCCTAGTTTAGCCCACAAACCTGGGCTCTTTCATCCATGTTTTAATTAAATTTAACTCTATCAACAAAGATAGCAAAGTCTGTGTATGCTTGTATGTCTATATCTGTCTCTCTATCTACCCATCTAGCTATTTACCCATTCATCTACCTACCCACCCATCTACCCATCTATCATCTATCTTTTATCTATCTATATCATCATCTATCTATTACTAGCCAATCTAGGCAGAAAACAGGTGCAGTGTAAAGGCCTCAGTTGTGTAAGTAAATAAACCACCACTATAAATTTCTACCTTATTTCTTTTCCCTAATTCCTTTAAGATATTTTGTTTATTAAATATGTGTTGAAGGATAGGATTTGCATTTTATAAGCAATTCTAAAACTTATTTTAGGGAAGCATAGAAATAGTTAAGGTAGCATAATACAATTATTATCATAGATAGTAGATAGCTTCTAGTTTATTCTCAAAATTAATGTTTTCACTATCTTTCAGTCTCCCAATGTGGTATTTTGATTTATACATATAATCCTCAACTTA
The DNA here is from genome assembly GCF_031021105.1 of Erythrolamprus reginae. Classification (NCBI taxonomy): domain Eukaryota; kingdom Metazoa; phylum Chordata; class Lepidosauria; order Squamata; family Dipsadidae; genus Erythrolamprus; species Erythrolamprus reginae. The sequence continues at coordinate 101,443,732 of NC_091951.1, forward strand.
TAAAAGTTTGTTTAGCTCCGAGTCTTCCAATTGCATACAAATCCAATTAATAATAATAATAATAATAATAATAATTATTATTATTATTATTATTATTTGCATTTGAATGCTTGACAGCTGATTCACACTTATAACAGTTGCAGTGTTCCAGGATCAAGAAAAACTATAAAACAAGGCAATACATACTTAACAAATTATTCATTTAACAACACAAATGTTGGGCTCAATTGTGGTGATAAGTTATAACTTCAATATTGTGTTTTTATACTGTACTAATACTGCGATCCATTTTAAACTATCTTCAATAGAGGGCAAAATGTAAATTACTTCAATCAACAAATAAAACATATAGTTTTTCAGTGCTTATACTTGTGGATACAGATTTATCTCCTGTAATACAGTGGATCAGATAGAGGTTATATCAGTTTTCTCAACTGCGATTATAAATGTCTGTCAAAGGTTTAGGTATGTTCTCTAGCTCTGCTTTATATATGAGGCACGAAATTGATTCTTCAAAATTCACCTAGAAAGATATTTAGGTTCCATTCAAGGAAAGCTCAAAAAGAGCTCATTTTGAAGAATGATAGAAGAATACAATAGACATGCTTTGGATATGGGGTTTATTCTCCTGCTTGTCCTTCGTTCACTTGACATATTTATTTTAAAAATGATGAGGTCTATCTAGAACAGGGGTGTCAAACTCAAGACCCGTGGGGAAGATATGGCATGCAGGATGCTTAGATCTGGCCTGTGCAACTCCCTGGAAACAGCAAAGGACCAGCCAATGGTACTGCTGCCAGTGAAAACAGAACTGAGGAGGTCCACGGTTGGCCCTCCTAGGCTCCATTTTCACTGGCAGAAGGTTGCAGCAGGCTGTCACAGGTGGAAATGGAGCTGGCGGAGTACTCGGGCCACCACAAGCACCCCGACACAAGTGATGTCAAGCGAGCCTCCATTCCCAAGGTCAAACACAACCCTGATGCAGCCCTCAATGAAATCAGGTTTGACACACCTGATCTAGAAGGTCTCATGGCAGATCCATTAGAAAGCAACAGAAAACACTAACACCACATAAAACATATAACTGAAAGGTGATCTTCAAATTTTCTACCACTTCCTACATTATTTATCTATAGTTTCTGAGCAGTCTTCAAAGGAAGACATGTTTAAAATGAATGTATGTTGATAGTACATTCTTTTAATCTTTTACTGTTATATTTCCTTAGTAAACACATTTATGTTGGAAATATTTATTGCCTATTTCCATTGAGCTGGAAACGATTACCCTATTTTCTCACAAAATTATCACTTTGAATAATGCAAATGTGAATAATATGACCATTTCATGAGATTCTTTTTCAGCCATAATCAAGATGTGACTGTACATGGCTGAGCCAATAAAACCTATAGCAAGGTAAAGAATCCTTTAACTGATGTTTTTCAGTTGACAATTATGCAGTTATAGTGCATTTCATAGAACTGTGAAATTTGTCGCAATCTTACAGTTTCAAAATCCTGACAGATAGCAATTCAGGTCATGACCACCTGAGACATATTGTGAGACTGGTAAATAGTTCTTACCATTAGAAAATCTCTACTGCTTAACTAAAATCTGTTTTCCTGCAATTTTTACTCTATGATTCTTTTCAGACCTGTCTTCAAACCTGACACAAACAGAAATGTATTACTCTTTGCTCCAGCAGTAAGTTAGCATGAAGCTAATATAATAAAGTGAGACTTCTGCAGCAGGAAGACAGCTATCCTAAAACACATCCACCACTGTCTTTATAAAATTTTCACTCCTTAATACCAAGAATCTCAGGGACTATATCATCAATGTATAATTTGCTTCAAAATTTTGAGTTTTGTACAATGAATCACTCTTGAATTTTGGCAAGTGGATATTGAAATGATGCTATTGAACAGCCTGTACAACAATGGAACTTACAACACATCCAAATTTTCCATTCAGAGTTGCAAATCACACTTAGTGTTGTAATTTACAGATGAACATACATATGCAAACTATTTCCAGGTATCCGATGGCCAAATGTCAGGGCCACGTACAACAATTCCAATAGTAAAACAATACAAAAATAAAGGAGAGCATTAGATATTTGTCATAGAATGAATATATTTATATTAACCTTATTCTAATTTTATGAAAAATAGTCAAACCACAAACATAACTAATGTTTGTATTTTGACAATGACATTGTACTCTCTCTTCCAGTTCAATCACAATTTATTCCCTCTCTTTTGTGTGTTGGCCTGTACAAAGGTATATGTGGATGCTTCCACATTAACTGGAATCCCCAGGGCACAGGTTTCTATCTTCCATGTAAATGTCCATTCAGCTACATGCACAGCACAATCTTTCCTGAATAGCATTTAGACTTATATACCACTTCATAGTACTGTACTTTTACAACCCTCTCTAAGAGGTTTACAGAATCAGCATATTGCCCCCAACAATCTGGGTCCTCATTTTACCCACATCAGAAGGATGGAAGTCTGAGTCAACCTTGAGCCAGTGGTGAGATTTGAACTGCTGAACTACAGCTAGCAGTTAGCTGAAGTAGACTGCAGTGCTGCAGTCTAACCACTGTGCCATGCTGGCTCTGTGCAATTTCTTTGCACTGTGTAGATAGACCTGATGGGAGACTGTAGAGAAATAAGGAAATAGCCTTGAGACAAATTAGCAAGAACTGTTGCATAAATAGAGATGAAACATACCTTAGGTTCTAGGAAAATAAAGATAATATTCAGAAGAGAGTCAGGCAGGCTCCTTCCCAATTCATTGCAAGGGGAGGCAAAAGTAAGTACAAATAGGCTTGTAAGATTATGAAAATATAGCCTATCTCAAAACAATATAAATAAAGAGAAGAAGAGGGTAACCAACAACAAGATACAGGGACTTAATTACACTGGCAATGAGAATATGGCTGCAAGACCTGAAAAACCAAATTCGTAACACATCCTCATGAAAAACAAAAACAATTTATGTGGTCACTAACAGTCAACAACTACTTGATGACAGGTAACCAATCAAACCAAAAGGATTTGCATTAGCTGCCGATCAATTTCCAGTCACAATTCAAAGTGTTGGTTATGACCTTTAAAGCCTTACATGGCATTGGACTAGAGTACCTCTGGAATCGCCTGCTACCGCACGAATCCCAGCGACTGATAAGGTCCCACAGAGTTGGCCTTCTCTGGGTCCCGTCGACTAAATAATGTTGTTTGGCGGGCCCCAGGGGAAGAGCCTTCTCTGTGGCGGCCCCGGCCCTCTGGAATCAACTCCCCCCGGAGATTAGAACTGCCCCCACCCTCCTTGTCTTTCGTAAACTACTCAAGACTCACCTATACCACCAGGCATGGGGGAGTTGAGACACCTTTCCCCCAGGCTTTTTTATATTTTATGACTGGTATGTATTTGTTTGGTTTTTAAATATGATAGGGTTTTATATGCTTCTTTTTTAATATTAGATTTGTTTTGCTATAATATTGTTTTTTATTATTGTTGTGAGCCGCCCCGAGTCTTCGGAGAGGGGCGGCATACAAATTTAATAAATTATTATTATTATTATTATTATTATTATTATTTTCAGAAGCACATGAATTATACTTAAGAGTAGCCAAAAATAGTCTCTCTTGCTTTCCTGAGAATTTTCTGATGAATGGGATTGTGCTTCTCTTTCTGCCTGTCCATCATACACTTGTTAACATGCACTTAGTGAAACTTAGGTCATTCAGTTTATCTCACAAGGAAAAGCAGTAATCCATCATACTGGGTGACAGAATGGGGGGTCTAAGGGAATTACGTCACTTAATGCATTTAAATGAATTGTGAGTGAATGGATTGTAACAGCTAGAAATGTGCATCTGTCTTTGCCATTTTCAGGTTTTCTTAATATCACTAATATAGTAAATGGAACTGTGGCATTTAAAGATGCTGCACTTAAGAGTCCATAAACAGAATGAGAGCCATTGTTAGTCTGTTTGGCTGTGTTGAAAAAAATATGTGCTTTGTGAAGATAGAAGAAAATGCACCCAGTATGAGATGGCTACACTTGTTTGAGTAGATGGCCACTGGCTTCTAAACAGCATTGAAGCATCACTCAAAGGACGGGAGGGAATATATCATCTCAAGGGGATACAGATTGTAGAACTTTGCACTTACTAATGCTTCATGTGCCAGAACCAATCCAGCCCAATCCTATATTACTATAATCTGCTATCATAAATTGTTTTAGCAAGTTATGCCTTGGGTATCTACTTCTGTCCCTAAATCTGTGGTTCATAGGTTACTTCAATTCTACTCTGCTCTTTTTTAAAGCCTTTTTATCTTTGGACAAAACCTGGACATTCTTAAAATCTAATATGCTTTTACACAGAGATTAGCCTTTCTAAAGTAGAACGTATGGCCATTCTAACCCATTCCACTCCTCATAGCTATACAGCTATTTAGCAATTACCCTTGTTGATCACCGATATGGATCACCAGCAAGTCCTAAATGGTTAATTGTTCAAAATGCATAAACCATATCTGAGCTCTTGGGAAAGTGCCAGGATTTTTAAAAAAATGAGATACAATGAAGCATTTTATTCTTGTCAACTAGGTGTTTATGTACAGTGCAGAGACACCATTAAAGGCAGTCCATAATCATAAGAACATAAGTACATAAGAACAGCCATGCTGAATCAGGCCAAAGCCCATTGAGTCCAGCATTCTGTGTCACACAGTGGCCCACCAATTAATTGTACGTGGGGATCTTGAGCACAAGGAGAAGGCAAAACCCTCCCTTTCCCTTGACCCCCAACAAATGGCACCCAAGGGAATCCTGCTTGCCTCAACCAACATAAAGGCAGCACTTGGACATCCATTTCAACCCTCCATTTTATTAGTTTGCCAAAGGAAACTATTGGCACTTCCTTTTAAAAATATTGGCCATTCCACTTAAAAGTAGCCAATTATTTCCTCTCTTTTTTATTTATCTCCTGTTTATGTATATTTGATATCTCGGCTAACTTGCAGTATTTTACAAGGAAAAAGAGATCTATTTTCAAGTCTATTCTCAGCTACAATAGCACACTACATTCTGGACCATGGTAATTAAGGAAATACTGTACATTTTTTTTCTGCCAGCCCACTTGATGTCAGTACATGTCTTACCTGCCCACTGAAATGGACAGCAGTTATCTGTGCTCATATTTAACTAGGATCAATAAATTATCTTTAGCTAGGATCAATAAAAATTTTTGGCCATGAATGTTAAATATGTCAATTCTAAAAGATAAAAACCAACGGCTCTGTTAGAATTATTTCCTAATAATCTCATGGGTTCCCTGTTGAATAAAAGATTAAAAAATCATTGAAAATCAATCGTATTGATAGTTTCATTTAATAACATATCTATGTCAGCTCATTTCAGGAGTGGTTGTGTTTGCACATAATCTTGCTAGAGACCTGCATGAAAACAACCATTTCTCATCATTTTAGACCAATCAGCAATCATGAAAGTGTTGTTTGCTAGTCTAGACATTGAGTTTGATCTAATTGTGGGCCATAATAGAAGTCATTAGCCTTTAGAAGATTAATTGAAAGCTAAAGCTGCCCAGGACTTTACTATCACCTTGAAATTCTTAAAACAGATTCAGCTGTACACCTTTGACAGGCAAGTTCCATGTGTCAATTGTTTTTTTTTAAATAAAGCAAAATAAGGTTTTCTTTTTGACTGCAAATGTCACATCTTGATCATCCAACCAATCCCGGACCTTCCTTTGAAGAGGCTGACTTTGAGGACAACTGATTCAATCTTTGTAAGATATAATGATTTTATATAGGGTAGTAGAAATGAAAGGGATTTGCCCATAGTCATAAAATGAAATGGATTGGGCATAGAGAAGGAGAATTAGGCATTTAAGAGCTATGGTAGTGCAGTTGTTAGAATGCAGTATTACAGGTTAGTTTTACTGCCAATTGCCAGCAGTTTAGCTGTTTGAATCTCACCAGGTTCAAGGTTAACTCAGCCTTCCATTCTTCCAAAGTCAGTAATATGAGAAGTCAGATTGTTGGGGGCAGTATGCTGACTTTGTAAACTGCTTAGAGAGGGTTGGAAAGTACTGTGAAGCAGTGTGTAAGTCTAAGTGCAATTGCTATTGCTATTTACCTTTTATATCAGTAGGCTACGTTAGATTTTCAGTCTTGAAATCTTGAAGAGCCAAGGCAGAAAGTGATGGCTCCCAAGCTAGAAAGGGACAGGATATAAACCTGGATATAAATGCATAGCTTCAAGACCATGAACATGAGTCAAAACATAGTTATCAACAGGTACAGGTATAATTACCAACACAGGAACATGTAACATACATCAAAATGAAGCTGGTCCTCTATGGATCACTATTTCTCAACATAGTCACCGTTTTCTCTCAATAGCAATGTTCCACCTTCAAATGAGAGCATGTATCCCTGCCTCATAAAATTTTGTTGACTGTTCTTTGAACCACTTCTTCACTGTACTTTTCACTCTCTTGTCACTGGAATCCTTGGAGAAGGGCGGCATACAAGTCTAATAAATAATAATAATAATAATAATAATAATAATAATAATAATAATGTTTGCCTCTAAAACTCTCTTTCCCGGGGCTATAATCTAAAGTATTGTCCTCAAACATATTTTGTAATCGTCTATAAATGTTCACAGGGATTTTCCACTCAGCAACAAGGAATTCAATCACTGCTCTTCGTTTTTGATGCAACTTTAGGTGGGCAGCCATTTTGAATTTTCCTTGTGAGTCTACAAACCTGAAAAGTAAGAAACAAAATATTTCAGAATGTGAATAATATAATCATTTATAACTGGGAAAAATTCAGATTTTTAAAAATCAAAATCTGACCTGAAATAAATAAAATGACATTACATTTTGAATCACTCTCGTACAACATCTATTAATTTGGAAAGATAAGAGGATAATGCTTCAGGAATTTAAACTTATCAGGGCTAATATTACAGCTTTCCATTATTTATACTAATCAATTGTTGTAAATGGCTTAATTGTCATTTCAGTAAGGATTCTTAACTATCCGACACATCTGGGAATCTTCTACCAAGTCAAGCTAAGAAAGTGAGCTAAGCCATAAAGCAGGGGTCTTCAAACTTGGCAACATTAAGACTTGTGAACTTCAACTCCCAGAAATCTCCAGCCAGCTGGCTGGAGAATTCTGGGAATTGAAGTCCACAAGTCTTAAAGTTGCCAAGTTTGGAGACCTCTGCCATAAAATAACAAGTTCCAAGTGCTGATAATAATCTTTGTGAAAACCCCTAAATTTGATAGTGGAATTGGGTCTTCACTTGCATTTGTTTTATTCTACCTGTAATCTAATATCAACAATAAGATCCCACTGGCATACTTGACAGTAAATTTGCTTAGTTTGTGTGAGTACAACAAGCAGATCTGACTATTGGTAGTTCTACTTGGTCTTTTCTGTTTTGCCACCTAAGGAAACACTGAATTTATTTTTCTTAGATTTCCATTTCTTTAAGTCAATTGTGTTATTAGAATTAGTTTTTCTCATGCATCTATGTTGCTACATCTATTTTATTTTTTCCCTATTATGTTTATAATGGGGCATTGTCATGAAAATTGACACTGACAATTAATAAACCATTGAAATAAACAGGGGAATAAATACTATTTAAAACTATTTGTAACAATGTCTATCTATCTAACTTCTTTCTTCCTTGACCATTTCTTGTACAGCATCCTGAACAAGAAATGGCCACGCTCGTATCACTCAATATTTTGATTAAGTAATAATTTTTTCTTTAAAAAAAGTTAAAGTAAGAATTTCAGTGAGTACTAAACTTTAAAAATCTATAGAATGAGAAATTAGAATGGGGAAGTTCAAATTCTGTTTCTTGTGCTTTTTCAGAAGAGGAAACTTGGGGTGGTTTTTTTTTGTGATATGAAGAAGGGGTAGATTGTACTTGAGATTGTTTTGGAAATGGCTAGTAGAATTCCTGTTGTTCTGAGAATGAGCTCTTGCAGTATCTCAGGACTATAGTGAAAAATTTACAGTGGTTAAATAATAGAGTTATCCACACACAACATTCCTTTCGCTCTTATCTTTTCCAAATCATCTATTTCCAACATCTTCCACTTTATTGGAATTTTTACCAGAATAAGAGAACACCCCCTTCAACAACACAGATATAATTTCAAGTACAGTCCAGAGAACATATTTTGAATGGTGTAACATGCCTAAACTAGTTTGTCTAGCCATTGCGGATACCTTTCATTGGTGATTAACAAAAGCCTAGATACAAGGGAATTCCTTATAAAATCTGATCTTTCAACAGATAACAAAACCTCTTTTACCTCACCAACCCCCAATTGTGAAATGTGTATCTCGGTATGAAGCTCATTTCTTTTTTTTGCATTCTTCATATGGATTTTCTTATTTTATCATAATCAGCAAACAAAGCCTAAACACATTTTACCTATAATACAAGACTACCCTCGTGGTAGTCATGTCTGTTTACTATCTATTTTTATTTGTGAATCTGATATATTTTAGCTATATTTTAACTGTAAATTTTATTGCTTATTACTGTTATGTTTTGTGTAGCTTAATGAAGGTTGCAGTTTACTTTGAGTGATTTCAATGTTGGAGTTGATTTATGGTATTGTTAAAAAAAGTATATGTGCTGTTATCCATGATAGGCAGCTGTCTTTATTATACATATTTAGATTTAGAGGGCAAGGCTAACTCTCTTTTTGTAATCTTCCAAAATTTTGTTTGTTTGTTTGTTTGTTAGTTTAACTCTGGGTCTTTTCAGATCATCTTAGTTTTGTCCAGTAAAACTTGTTCTCTTCTCAGCTTTTCTTCATTTAGATAGCCAGTTCTGATAGGATCACTTTTTAAATCCCCATTGTGTATTTGAATAACCTCTTCAGCAGAAGAAACTGGTCATTCATCCAGCATTGTAATTTGATGGTAAAGCCTTCTATTTATCCTTGATATTGTATGGGCTGGATTCAGCCTCAAGAATCAATATTCGTTTGTTATAGTTGATTGGAAAAGAAATCATTCAAAGTACATGACCTACTTGCTGATTTTTAGACTTAACAACTTTGGAAGTATACTAGATGGTCAGCTAATATTTTAATGTATAGCACCTACACTCCGTGAGCTGCATTGGCTTCCTATTTAACTCTGGGCACAATTAAAGGTGTTGGTTATTACCTATAAAACCCTACATGGCTCAGGGCCAGACTGTTTATGGGATGGCTCTTGTCGCATACCTCCCAGAGACCCATAAGAGCACACAGAGTCGGTCTTCTCCAGTACTGTCGACTAAGCAATGCAGATTGGCAGGGCCACCGATGAGGGCTTTCTCTGTTGCCGCCCTGGCTCCATGGAATCAGCTCCCCCCCTGAAATCCATATTGCTCCCACCTTAATGGCTTTCCGTAAAGGCCACGAAGACCTAGCTTTGCCAGCAGGCCTGAAGCCCATAAATTAATAACCATCATGCCCAAATTATATGAATAATGTGCATGCATGTTGATTGATTAGTTAGTGTAGGTTTTAATCTGGATTTTAGAGCTAGAATCATATAGTTGACTTCTTTTTAATTGTTCTTGTATTTTTATATTGTTGTAAGCCGCCCTGAGTCCTTCGGGATTGGGCAGCATAGAAGTCGAATTAAATAAATAAATAAACAAACAAAAAAACAAACAAATAAATAAATTTATTTTATTTATTTATTTATTAAATTTGTATGTCGCCCCTCTCCGCAGACTCAGGGCGGCTCACAGCAACAGAAAACAATATATAATACAAATTTAATAATTAAAAAGCTAAAAACCCATAATTTAAAAAGCACGCACATAACATACCATACATGAACAGTATAGGCCTGGGGAACTTATGTCAGTTCCCCCATGCCTGACGGCAGAGATGGGTTTTAAGGAGTTTATGAAAGGCAAGGAGGGTGGGGGCAGTTCTAATCTCAGGAGGGAGCTGGTTCCAGAGGGTCGGGGCTGCCACAGAGAAGGCTTTTCGCCTGGGACCCGCCAAACGACATTGTTTAGTCGATGGGACCTGGAGAAGGCCAACTCTGTGGGACCTAATCAGCCGCTGGGATTCGTGCGGCAGAAGGCGGTCCCGGAGAATGAATGAAGGAAGGAAAGAAAGAAAGAAAGAAAGAAAGAAAGAAAGATATTCTTGCGTCATTTAGACTCTAACACAGTGTTTCTCAACCTTGGCCTTTTGAAGATGTGTGGACTTCAAATGGCCAAGGTTGAGAAACACTGCTCTAACAGCATTACACAGAGTCTGCAGTGGTTTATGGTGAAGCATAACCTTCTCCTTATGGAGATTATAGAATGAGTCTACAGAGAGGGGCGGCATACAAATCTAATAAATAATAATAATAATAATAATAATAATAATAATAATAATAATAATAATAATAATAACTTTGTTATCTCTAAGAGATGTGATGAGCAAAACAACTATCCATGTAAAGTAGAGGATGGAGTCTTCTGAGAGGGGCGGCATACAATTCTAATAAATAAATAAATAAATAAATAAATAAATAAATAAATAAATAAATAAATAAATAAATAAATAAATAAATAAAAATAATAATAATAATAATAATAATAACACCAGAAGCAGCCATAGACTCTCTCTAAATCATAACTCTAGTAGACAATTCTGTTTTCTCAAGGGACAGAAGATAAGGAATAACCATCTTGTCATATCATCTTGCATCTCTAAGTTCATACATGAACAACAGGAATGTTGTAATAAGTTATAAGGTCATGTGCTCTACGTTAACTCTTTACCTGCATGCCTTTGAAATGTTATACAGAACATGGAAGTTGTCTTGTTGCCTTGGAAAATGTCTGTGGATCTGTATCTGAGGTGGTATTCAGCTGGTTCATACCATTTCATATGAACCATCAGCGGAAATTTGGCCAAAGTCGCCAAACCGGTAGTGATGGCTGACTGGCAAAGCCCCTGGTCCCTGCTTGCTCACCCTGCTTGCCTTGTTCACCAGTCATCATGTTCTTCATGCTCACACATCCCATTGCCTTGCAAGTCCAATGGGATCTGCATGTGCAAACAACACGGCGGCAATGGCATGGCAACTGCTATTTCCATGACTTTTCGTGGCCTGCAGCCATCCGCCTCTTCTTTGAGAGTTGCTTTGTGGTTGCAGCAGCTGGCTGGGGGCTGCCAAAAAGTGGGAAAAGATGTTGTCATGCCATCGCTGCCATGTTCTTCATGCATGCGCATCCCATTGGACGTGTAGGGCAATGGGATGCATACTTGCAAAGAACATGTTGGTGAAAAGAACACATGGTAGGTGGAGTGAGCTTGCCTTATGGACCAGCCACAGCAGAAGGTAAGCAGTCAAAAAAAGAGAGGTGTTTGGGGTGGGGGAGGAAGGGTTAGACTCAGGGCTGCTAAAGTAGGGGAGATGGGGGCAATTGGTGAAGAGAGGGTGAGGGTAGCTAGGGGGAGATAAAAAAATCCTACCTTTTCCTCTGAGTGGCTAGGTGGAGGTGGCTAGGTGACTGAATGGGCATGGATGTGAGAGACATCATGTTGGCCATGCCAACTCAGGCACATGCCCCCCACCTAGCCAGTAGTGAAATTTTTTGTAACCTACCACTGATCTGTATGTGTCAGGGCATTCCATAACAGTATGGTTCTTTCACAAATAATACTTGCTATTACTGTTAGTTATGAAATAAACAACACCCTTAGTTAGAGTTATACATACAAATACTGTAGTTGAGAATGGTTGTCACTGACTTCTGGGAACAGATGGGGGCAATATAGTGTTAGCAGCATCTACAGTGTTTTCTCCTGTATGGTTGAAATCATAAAAACGTTGCTGCATTTTATGTGATGCTCTTGTAATTTTAAACATAACCTTGACTCATTAGACAAACGAAATAAAAAAGAATCAGTATACATTGAAAATACCAACAGATAACAAAGCTGGAATTACTCATCCAATTTTTACAACAGTTTTCTCCAACAAGAGCTTTCAAAAAGCAGGATGGAAGGGGAGAGCTGAAGGCATTTATGCATTTATGAACAAAAAATCCACATCATCAAAAACACATGGCACAACACAGGAGAACAAACCCTTCAGGACAAGATTCAGCAGTTCATCTGCATTTGAAAGGCGAAGTCCACTCTTTTGAAGACAGCAAAGTCCACAATTTGGACAGAGAAGACCGCTGGTTTGAAAGATGGTTCAAAGAGACCATCAAACAGACCTCTCTCAACAGAGGGGATGGGATATAACTGCATCTATCTCCACATCTACAAAGCAGGGTTTTTTTTTAACAATTTCAAGAAAGCTCCACACTGATTTTCACTACTTAGGTGTCCCTGATGACACAGATAAACCTCCAGGTGGCCTCAATGACTCTAAAAGAATAGCAATGACCAGCTCTCTGCAAGGAATGAAAATATTTCCATTCCCTGTCACCCATTCCATTCAGTCAGAGCTGAAGAAGCTTCTTGGATGAGAAGCGAAACAAAGGGTGAAATCCAGCAGGTTATGACAGGTTCTAAAGAACCAGTAGTGGAAATTTTGAGTAGTTCAGAGTACCAGCAAATACCGCCTCTAGCTGGCTCCAGAAAGGGGTGGGAATGGAGATTTTGCAGTATCCTTCCCCTGCCACAGCCACCAAGCCTCACTATGCAAGCCACGCCCACAGAACCTATAGTAAAAAAAATTGGATTTCACCACTGAGCCAAATGTCTTCAAAGAAAAACAAGAAAGTCTAGTTACCCCTTGAAAAACATACCTTTGGCACTACAGACATTATATTTTGGTGTTGTTTATTTATTTATTAAATTTATATATGGCCCATTTCACTATCAAGCAACTATGGGTGGTTTACATCATAACATAATTATATAAAACAGTTAGAACACTTAGAACTTTAAAAGCATTAAAACATTGAGCATTAAAAGTTGAAACTTTAAAATAAACATAAATTATACATCTTGATTGCAGCAAAACATTAGACAAAATATACATGAGAATAGTTTAGCACTGGACAACAGGAAATTAAGTGGACATATAGCCAGCTTAGGAAAGCCTGGGGGAACATTGTCCATGGGATCGCAATGGGTCGGTCATGACTTTGTGATTAACAACAACAACAACAACAACAACAACAGCAACAGCTGGCTTGAAAATTATATGAAAAGATATTTATCAGTATGAGTTTTGATGAGCTGCATTAGAAGCTGGCTATTTATCACTGCAGACAGATGAAGGTGTTGCTGGGAACAACGTATTTGTTTTCTACTGTGTGTTTTTGATTGTCATGTTTTCTGCTTCACTCTGGAGTGACATCATGTTTGGAATTGATTCATGCCTTGGCGATTCTGGAGTTTTTTTGCCTCACGAGTTTTCTTGTGTGTGGATTTAAGTTTGTCTGGTGGAGTTATTTTGTTTGAGCAGCTTTCAATTGCTTTGTGGACTCATCTTGGCCTGCTCGTGGCTAGACTTAATTGGGACAGTTCTATATTTTGGGGAAGAGAATTATTAATAATTTCACTAAACCACTGTTATGTGTGTGTGTGAGAGAGAGTGGGGCAGCACAGCCACTTCGTTTTACCTCTTTTCAGAGGATCGGAGTTCCTATTTAGCATAGATGCCCTGCTTTCTTAAAATAATAATAATAATAATAATAATAATAATAATAATAATAATAATAATAATTTATTAGATTTGTATGGCACCCCTCTCCGAGGACTCGGGGTGGCTCACAACAACATAAACAGTGTATAAATCCAATTTTAAAATACAATTTAAAACCCTTATAATAAAATAAAATAATCACACAACCAATCAAACCATACACCAGCCTTGACAATTGTGGGGTGTGTTAGTTTCCCCATGCCTGGCGGCAAAGATGAGATTTTAATGACTTACGAAAGACGAGGAGGGTGGGGCAATCCTAATCTCTGGGGGGAGTTGGTTCCAGAGGGCTGGGGTCACCACAGAGAAGGCTCTCCCCCTGGATCCCACCAGATGACATTGTTTAGTCGACCGGACCCGGAGAAGGCCAACTCTGTGGGACCTAATTGGCCACTGGGATTCATGCGGCAGAAGGCGGTCTCAGAGGTATTCTGGTCTGATGCCATGTAGGGCTTTGTAAGTCATAACTAACACTTTGAATTGTGACCGGAAATTGATTGGCAGCCAGTGCAGTACTGACCCCTGCGCATGCGCACAATCCATCCTCTCTCCATGCATGCCAAATGGGCAATCTTTTTTTTGCCAAACTTCAGGTTTGCCTGTTGTGCTGCTTTTCGCAGTCTGAAATTTCAGGAAGCTTCCCTGAAGTCTCCGGAGTGCGAAAAACGGCACAATGGGCAAACCAGAAGTCCATTTTTCTATACTTTCCATTTGGCAATTGGGTGGTTTTTCGCACTCCAGGGCTTCGGGATGTTTCCTTGAAGCCTCCAGAGTATGAAAAACAGCATAACTGGCAAACCAGAAGTGCATTTTTCCAAACTTCCTACTTCAGCTAACTGCTTACTGTAGTTCAGCAGTTCAAATTTCACCACCAGTTCCTTCCATCCTTCTGAGGTGTGTAAAATGAGACCCAGATTGTTGGGGGCAATATGCTGACTCTGTAAACTGCTTAGAGAGGGCTGTAAAAGCACTATGAAGTAGTATATACATCTAAATGCTATTACTATTGCTGTTTTTCGCACTTCAGGACTTCAGCAAAGTTTCCTCTGAAGCCTCCGGAGGGCAAAATGGCTTTTCCTAAGGCCGAAAATTAGTTGGCTAGCACGTGCATGTACACTGGAGCTGACATAAGGCAACACCTTTCATGCCCTTCAATATGGTTCTGTGTGCCATGCGCGGTTCACCATCACTGTCTTAGAGGCTCATAAAGCCAAAATTTTCACAAGTGAACCCTCATTGTCTGGAAACAGATTAAGAAAAAAAAAGGAAATATATGGAACATTAATTTCCTTATTCTTTGTTTGTGGCCCATTATTGTAGACATTGCTTACAAATGTGTGGGCTGTGCCATTTCAAACTGTTGATGGTGACTTAGATGTCCCCAGTTGGGAGCAAATAAGGAAACAAAAAACAAAATATGTCTTATCTGTCTGTCTGTCTGTCTGTCTGTCTGTCTGTCTGTCTGTCTGTCTATCTGTCTACTCTATCTTCCAATTTATATAGTTTCCCATCTCACTAAACAAGTGACTCTGGGCAGCATACAACAAAGTCAGACAATCAATAAATTCCCATAATTACTATTATAATTATTTTAAAACATTAAAATCACAAAAATACTATAAAATGAAGTAAGAACAAGGAAATGGCAGACAAATGGATGTAAATAATAATGGAAACACGATGTAAGCCTGTAGTTTAAAGAAAAAAAAGCCTGGACAAAAATCCTGGTTTTGGGATGCTCCATCTTTTTTGGAAATGAATAGCATAGCAATTCAATTAAGAAATAAAAATATTTTTTCATCATGGTATCGGTGGGGATTCATGTGTTGAAATATTTTCCCATGAAGCAATATCCCTGCATGCAGAAAATGTACACATCAGAAAAATCCCTTGTCCTGTGACATTTCCTTTTCATGTGCAAAACACATACTCACACATACTCAGCCTGGGGCTGATGGAAGGGGATCAGTAAGAGGGGAATTTTTCATCCCTGATTTTAAAAAATTGGTATAGATCCAATCATTCAATGAAGTGAACCTTATCGGCAATTTAAAGTGATACAGCTTTAGTGTGGAGTACTAAAATATGAATTTAACATTTGCTTCTGCCTTTCTGTAGTTTTATTTTATACAGTGATTCTTTTTCAAGTTATGTATATCCTTTTAGTTATATTTCTGCAGATGCTTATTTAAGTGTGAAATTTTACTGCTGCTGTGCTGTCAATGATTCAGATGCTTACAGAATTTACGCCTTTAGCTAAGCAGCAGATTTAAAGATATGTGGTGTTGCCTTCTTATCTCTTTCTTCCTTCTGCAGTAAAGTACAGAGTCAGCTTGTTAGAATATCAGAGACTTGGCACTTCTCATATATCAAAACTGCGGTGTTACATTTCAAAGAATGTGTACTATGTATCTATTTGTCATCTTGGATCATTATATTTTGTGAAGCAATTCTCTTTGCATTTTGAGGTGCCTGCTTGTTTATACATGTGCTCACACTACCTTTGAGCATAACATATAAAATCCTATGTAGTGTTGGGGCTCTTGCTCCCAGCTCTTTTGAATGCCAAACACCAGAGATGCCCTGTAAGACTTAACTTTAGATGTCTATGTAGATTCTCAGTCATCCAGGTCATGGTTGTCCCAAAGGTGCCTTTTCAAGAGGCAATTGGACTTTCTGTCTTTTCTTTAAAGATGTTTGGCTTCTCATCCAATAAGCTTCTTCAGCTCTAGACTGGATGATGGGGAATGCAACTTCTTGCAGACAGCTGGTCATTTTTGAATTAGCTTTAGAATTAGAATTACTAAAAAGGTTTGTTGGATCCTCTCCTGTTGTTGGCATTTCTTTAGGTGAGTTTTTAACCATGCTGCAGCATAGGTTTGCTACTTAATCTTTTCATATGGCTGACTGGAAGGAGGACATGGGACTTTAGATGGGAATTAAATCTGTATAGGCTAAATGTGTCACATGCATTACTGATTTCTCTTCTCCCCCTTTGTTCATTATTCTTAACTTTAGTCAGGAAGAAGGGAAACTTAGAAGTAACTCCAGTTATAGACTAGAATGAGCAAACATACAGTAGCAACTTTTTCTGTTTTGAGGGCCTTACTCTCAATCATAAGAGGACGAAGTGATAGAACTGGAGGATGCATCAAAATGAGAGAGAGTTCTGGCCTTAAAAGCCATTGTCTTGGAAGATGCAATATGTTTTGTCAACATCTCATGGTAGAGGAGGTTGTGTTTCTATCTCTATCTTCAAGGATTCCAGTCCAAAAGAATAACAGTTTTCTGTATACCTTTGGATTGAATGGCTGTTAGAGAAGGGTAGGTTCCTTGATCTGAACAGGGCTTTCTCAGTTGATCTGGATCCAGTCACGGATATGTATGTTTCAGTTTGGGGACAAAGTCTGATAGATTCTACAGCCTGAAACTTCCACATGGAGCTGTCCAAGGTACTGCTCAAATTTGTCCTTTGAAAGAACATGGAAATTAGAACATCTAAAGCTTTCTGTTGGGGTGGAGATCAAGGCCAATATTATGGGAATTTTAATCCCAACTCAGAAACTCAAAACCACCAAAATGCCTATTCTTATTTTATAGAGAAAAAAAGGTCTATCCGATTTGGAAATTCTGTTTCATCTTCAACTCTTTGTGCTTTAGAAGAATGCTGCCTAGCTGTCTAAACTTCTTTCCTTAGCATTCATCTTTGCCAAGCTAACTCAAGTAAGTAACTATATCCAAGGTCTGAAAAACTCGGGTAATCTAGGAAAAATTGGGTTCAGATATCTAATCTTCTTATTTTTGCAGTAACATGGTTGTATAGTATTATCTCTGGTGTTATTTGTAAATTTGCTTGATATAAATCAAGTCCTCACTGCAGCTCATCTAATACCCTCTGCAAAAGAGCAGTGCAAGCTTATGATTCAGCTCATTATTCCTGACTACAACCTATTTTGCTTGGGGATGATAGAAGGGGATCAATATGGGGGAAAATTTTCATTCCTGATTTTTAAAAAATCCATGCTAAATGATAAAATGGAATTGCTGTACATCACAAAGTCCAGGGTTGCAAGTGAATTCTGAGATGCAGTTACAGATCAAATTGGTTGTTTGAAGCAGTCATGGCCATAGCTCATATGCTGTGATCAACTTTTGCATTGCAATATCCAAACCACCAGCTACCATTAATTCATAGTATTCCAATTGGGCTACTTGTATATACTGGACAGGTCCCCCTATTTATTATCCTGTTTCCAATTCAGCTTTGTGAACCTGAGACAACCAAGGAATTTTATTTTAGTACCTGGATTGCAGCAATCTGGTCTGCTGTTAGTTAATTGTTTCTTATTTCAAAGAAATGAGAAGAAGAATCCTTCTTTATAACAGGTGTTGACGTTGAACACGATGAACAGTTCTGCAAGAGGAAAGTTGATGAGGCATAGGATTAAATGAGAAAAACCACATCCAATGACGTTCTATATAAGATGAAAATAATGAATTGAATAATTTTAAGAGAAAATAGAGCTCTTTGTGTTTTGTCTTTAATTTTCCATATACACAATGATTATTTTTTATAAACCTTCCTTTATATTCTTTTATATACCTTTTTTTTTACAGGAGCTCAAGGTCATGTACATAGTGTTCCCTCTTCCTGTTTAGTTCCACGGGAACAACTTAGGCTGGGCTGAGAAAAAATTCCTGGCTGAAAGTTATCCACTGAGGTTCTTTAACTATAGCATCACACTGACTCCTATTCAGGCATATGACCACAAATACATTCTTAAAATCTCTGCTTTATGGAGAATCAGGACAATTCCTTCTTAATCCATATTGACATTTTTAAAAATTCTAATTCTATTTATAGTTAAGCCCTGAAGAAAAGAAGAAATAGAGCGACTTTACATTTGCTGCTTTACATTATATTCAGTGTGAAAAATCAACAATTATTAAGTTATGTTATGTTACCCAATTGTTGCTTCTTTTTATAAGAAGTGCATATGATAATTTAACCTTGAATAAATGCTTTACTGGAAACCCAGAGCAAAGGCAGTATAACGGAGTTAATTTGATACAAAAAGTCTGCTATTTCCCATTTCATCTGATTAATAAAATCTTTTTTTTATTCAGCAAGGCTGTATTCAAGGATCATTTCATTAAAGTGTTTATATTAATCAAACACAACCCATACAGCATGTTCTGAAACTGTAGTGGACTCTATAATATGCATTTAATTTCAGATATCAAAGAATGTGATATCAGTAAATAATTTAGCCAGAAACAATTTTGAGAAATAGAATCAAGGAAAATATAATCTCATTAGGAAAGGTGAATAAAACAGTCAGGCCGAAGGCATTTTATTTGGACTCTTTGACCTGCCACAAATATATATATATATAATTTTATTATGCATTTTCTGTTGTGGGAAAATGGGAAGGGGGATAGAATGAGGTTGTTAGTATGTAGCCATAACACATTCCTTTCTAAAAAGTCATGGTCATCCTTTGTCTCTGAGTACCTGCACCTGCAGAGAAGAAGATGGGTGGGTTCTGCCAGCATGACACTTGAAGATTGGATAATCTGAAGAACTTGTGGGTGTGGGGACATGGGCTTGAACTTTCAACTGGATGGTGAAACCCTGGGGACTTCAGATGTCGGTTTCACCTGGGGACTTCAGATGTGTGTTAATAAATTGGATTTTTGAGGAATCTTCTGCCTCGGACTCTGATTTAGTTTTATATGTTATTTGGAACCCTGGCAAAAACATCTATTATCCACCCATGCTAACAACTTAACTCTTGCAAAATTTTAAAACTCTGAAAGTATAATATAGGTGATGGTCTGTTATAGTCTAAAAAGGAATCAAAAGAATGACTTAAATAATATCCTACTGTTATATATGGCATTGACTTATATACACATATTAAAAATAATTACCGTATTTTTCAGAATTTAAGCTGCACTCCCTCCCACAATGTGAGTGGAAATGTCTGTGTGTCTTACAGAGCAAATATTACGGCAGGGGGATGTGAAAGGGGTTTAGTGTCGCACCCGATCAGCTGTTCTAGGCGATGGGGATCACCATCACCACTGCCTATTGTTGTTGCTGCTGCCCATTCATGGCAATCAGCAGTAAATGGGCAATGGCTGGTGTTGAAGGAGCTGCGGCAGCAGTGAATGGGCCATGGAGACAGAGGCAGATTTTAAAAAAATGTTTTCTTACTGTAAAGCTAATGTGCATCTTATAGTCTGGAGCGACTTATAGTCTGAAAAATATGGTTATATACTTATTTATGACTAGATCGTATAAGTTCAATAGACTTGTACACAGAAATAGATCATAGATATTAAAAACCACAGCTGTGAAGTACTTCCAATTTAACTGACAAAAGGCACTTTAGAAGCCTCCCTTCACCAATGGTGCAGTTATGAGAAAAATATATAAGGTTGCTTTTAATGAGTGACAGAGGGGATCTGCACTTCTTTGCAAACCAAAGCATTTCTTCTTTGTACCAAAATACAGTGATGCCTCTACTTAAGAACTTAATTCATTCTGTAACCAGGTTCCTAAGTAGAAAAGTTTGTAAGTAGAAGCAATTTTTCCCACAGGAATCAATGTAAAAGCAAATAATGTGTGCAAACCCATTAGGAAAGAAATAAAAGTTCAGAATTTGGGTGGGAGGAGGAAGAGGAAAAAGAGGAGGAGGACAGTTGCTGCCGAGGGATGGTGAGGTGAGGGGAATAAAAAAAAATCCAAAACTTTAAGGCTTAAAAAAAACAGGACTCTGACGCAGCAAGGAGAAGCATGTGTCTCCCATATGCCTGATGCAAGGCTGCCTCCCATACACTGCACCAGAGAGAGAAACCCAGGCGGGTAAGAGGGGGGAACTTCCCGCTCCTTTGACTGAAAGACAGCTGCTGATGCTGCTACTACCTGCTTCCTCTTCCTTCCCATGCTGAAGGGCTCCCCTCTTCTCTCGCTCACTAGCTTTGTAGCCAGTGCCTTTCCTTCACTGTGGTGACTCCTTGGTTTGGCTGAAGCTGAATTGATTTGGCCATTGCAAAGCACCCCCTTTTGCCTTTCTACGCCCAGAGGCGCCAGGACGCAAACTCGCACCGGGTGTGTGGGAGGCAGCGTGAGGGAGTCACCACAGCAAAGTGGATTATTCTCTCTCCAAACACCCAGAGAAAGGAAAATGCTCCATTTGCTCTGGGCTGCCCAGAGCAAAGGGAGTGTTTCTTTTCTCTGGGCGCTGGCAGAGGTCTCCAAGCACCCAGAGAAAGGAAAATGCTTTGTTCACTCTGGACTGCCAAAGCCTCCTTAAGTGCCACCAAAAGGCTCCTCTGGCAGCCCAGAAATGCCGGAGATTGTCAGGGTTAAAGGGGGAATGGCAGGAAACTGGCCAGGCCTTCATGTTGCTCTCAAATTTTTCCGGGCTTGGGTTCTTAAGTAGACAATGATTCTTAAGAAGAGGCAAAATAAATCCTCAACACTCGGTTCTTATCTAGAAAAGTTCTTAAGTAGAGCGTTCTTAAGTAGAGGTACCACTGTATTTGACAGCCCTACTATAAAGGACTTGTAATTATTTAAGGAGATTTATAGCAAGCTCCTTGCAAATTTTAATTGGATTACTTTCATTGTCAATGTCATTATTAATATTAAATAAAGTAAATCATAAAATGTCATTTAAAATTAAAATAAAATAATAACATATAAGAGAATCAGTTTAGTGTAGTGGTTAAGGTACGAGACTAGACATTGGGAGACCATGAGTTTAGGTCATGCCTTAAACACAAAGCCAGCTGGGTGACCTTGAGCCGATAACTCTCTCTTGCCACCCTAGGGCAAACTATTTTGGAAATCTTGTCAAGAAAACTGCAGGGACTTGTTTAGGCAGTCAAAAACTGAGTCAAAGGCATGCATGTAAAAAGGGATGTAGAATATGAGAAAAGACACACTTTGAACTGAAACTAAATGAATGCTCAAAGGTGCTTTATAAAAAGAACTGAACAGAGTAGTGATCTACTAGAAATTCTGTTAGTTACTGTAGCACTGATTGATCTAAAGTTTGATGAGATAGACCAAAAGAAATTGTGATAGCAATGTCTCCAAGTACAAAAGAAAATGTAAAACTGGCATATCATAAACCAGTGATGACAAACCTTTTTTTCCTCGGGTGCCAAAAGAGCATGTATGAGCACTATCGCGCAGGCGCGAGTGCCCACACCCATAATTCAATTCCTGGGGATGGTGAAAACAGCTTCCCCTTCCCCATGGAGGTCCTCTAGAGATTGGAAATGACCTGTTTCCCAACTTCTGATGGGCCCAGTAGGCTTGTGTTTCACCCTCCCCAGGCTCCAAAGGTTGCTCTGAAGCCTGGAGAGGGTAAAAACGCCCCCCCCATCCACCCGTAGGCTCTCTGGAAGCCAAAAACACCCTCCCAGAACTTCTGTGTGAGCCAAAAACCAGCTGGCCAGCATACACATACATGTTGGAGCTGAGCTACGGCAATGGCTCGCGTGTCAGCAGACACGGCTCCACGTGCCACCTGTAACACCTGTGTCATAGGTTTGCCATCACTGTCATAGACCAAATACATTTGTAACAAGCAAAGAAAGAACCTGTTGTATCCAGCCTGATTCCTTTTCTGGTCCTTTTCTGGTCCTTAAGTATATACATTAGAGCAACTTTAGATGAAGTACTTGAATAGCTGATAGACTATGGGATGTCTCCTTATTCTTGTCATCAGGGGACTAATATCAGCAATGTATTTCCCATCAACTTCTGGTAGAAAGAAAAGAAATACAGAAGATGAAGTGTCTTCTAAGACTTCAGCTTTTGATGATGTTTCCCCCTCCTCATCTACAAGCCTGCAGTCTTGTCTACAACTGGAATGGCATATCCAACAAAAATCAGAATTTCTGCTTTATGTTATTTTGAACATAAATGTTAACATCTGCAACATGCTATACAGGAGTAGTAAAATGTGTGTTAGAAACATAGAAACATAGAAGACTGATGGCAGAAAAAGACCTCATGGTCCATCTAGTCTGCCCTAATACTATTTCCTGTATTTTATCTTACAATGGATATATGTTTATCCCAGGCATGTTTAAATTCGGTTACTGTGGATTTACCAACCACGTCTGCTGGAAGTTTGTTCCAAGGATCTACTACTCTTTCAGTAAAATAATATTTTCTCATGTTGCCTTTGATCTTTCCCCCAACTAACTTCAGATTGTATCCCCTTGTTCTTGTGTTCACTTTCCTATTAATTTAATTGAATTGTTCTTCTATACAACCCTTAAAGTCAATAATTGGCAATCTAACTTTATAATCTAGCTCACTTTGATCTACTAATTAGTGCCAGAATTTATAAAGGCCATAGCAGAGCAAGGAATAAAAGCAAAGAGAAGGTAGATATAATTTCCATTATCAGAAATGACTTTATTCAGTGCACTCTCTGTCCCTTCAGGCTTGCTGCCTAGCCCCTCTTTCTCACAGTGGACCTGGCAAATATCTTTTAAAATATAAATTTATCCATTTATTGGTTCAGTGGTTTGGCTAAAAATTCCAGCATTACTTGCTAAAACAAATGGCAAAAAGGGACATGATAAAATGTTTGAGAAAGAACAAAATTTATTTATTTATTATTTTCATTTACTTATTTTGTCAGGCATGTGTAAGAGAACTTGTGAAGAAGAAATGCAACTAGATCTTTAGTGATGTGTGTCCATGCACTGTACAGTATATTTGTCCTGTATGCTAGTCAAAGAAAGAGGGGGTGGGGGACAGTCATGCCAGCCAGCTCTTGCGGGCTTTTGCACCTTGCTGACTATTTTAACCCATTCTAGCATCATTTCTTGATCTTTCTTCCCTTTTCTGTTTAGACCAATTGTGACTTCTCTTTCGAAATGCATAGAAGGTGGTGGAGAGTGGCTTGAGTTATGAATTACATTACAGAGCTTCTCCTGATCAACAGAATCTTATGCAGGAAACCACATGGCTAATGAAAACACTTATTTTCTTTCATCTGGAAGCTCATCAGTAGGACATTTTACATCTTTCCTGGCAAAAGAAAGGAAATGACTTGAACCACACATTTCCAAAAGTGAGTAATTTCTTCCATTTAAAAAAAAAATGATAAAATGCCAATTTCTCATACAATTCAGACTTAGTTCACAATGTTGGTGCTGAGATACTTAATTTGCCATATAAGGAGAAAAAGGCTGGGTGAAGATGCACTGTATCTGAACAAATTATTTGGCCATGATCATTTCCCCTCTTTTGAATCCTTGTGCTAATGCAATGTTTCTTACTGATGGAGCTTAATATTCTCCCTGCCATTTTAACCCAATCGCAAAGAACTTCATTTCTGTTTACTAGATTGAATGGTAGAGAATATATTTCTTGGTTCAAGAAATATATTGGAATATCCACTACCAGCAAATAATGCATTTTTGGAGCTCTTTGTAGCATGGGATGAAGATTAACTACTCTGATGGCAATAAGAGTAAATAGTAGTAGTGGTAAACAGAAATAAAGATACAATTAAATTAGCATTTGAATGTCCATTGCACAGAATCTGAAAACTTTTAACTGAGGATATGAAAAGTGCAGCCAGTTCATACTACAGTGATCCCTCGATTATCGCGAGGGTTCCGTTCCAAGACCCTCGCGATAATCGATTTTTCGCGATGTAGGGTTGCGGAAGTAAAAACACCATCTGCGCATGTGTGCCCTTTTTCCATGGCCGCGCATGCGCAGATGGTGGAGTTTGCGTGGGTGGCGGGGAAACCCGGATCTTCGTCGGCTTGCTGCTGCTGCGGCCGCCCAGCAGCTGATCTGCTCGGCGGCAGCAGCGAGGAGCCGAATCGGGCTTTCCCCTTTGCGTGGGCGGCGGGGAAACTCCGATTCGGCTCCTCGCTGCTGCCGCCGAGCAGATCAGATGCTGGGCGGCCGCGGCAGCAGCGAGGAGCCGAATCGGGCTTTCCCCTTTGCGTGGGCGGCGGGGAAACCCCGATTCGGCTCCTCGCTGCTGCCGCCGAGCATATCAGATGCTGGGCGGCCGCGGCAGCAGCGAGGAGCCGAATCGGGCTTTCCCCTTTGCGTGGGCGGCGGGGAAACCCCGATTTGGCTCCTCGCTGCTGCCGCCGAGCAGATCAGATGCTGGGCGGCCGCAGCAGCAGCAAGGAGCCGAATCGGGCTTTCCCCTTTGCGTGGGCGGCGGGGAAACCCCGATTCGGCTCCTCTCTGCTGCCGCCGAGCAGATCAGATGCTGGGCGGCCGCGGCAGCAGCGAGCAGACGAAGATCGGGGTTTCCCCGCCGCCCACGCAAAGGGGAAACCCCGGCTCCTCGCTGATGCCCCCGCTCACCCGCCCGCCCGCCCGCCAGCAAGAGGGGGAGAGATAGAGAAAGAGAGAGAAGGAAAGAAAGAGATGAGAGAGGGAGGAAGAGAGTGTGAGAGAGGAAGAAGCAAGATAGAGAAAGAGAGAGAGAAAGAAAGATGAGAAAGGAAGGAAGAGAGTGACGTCATCGGGTGGGAAAAATCGCGATATAGCGTTTCGCGAAGATCGAGATCGCGAAACTCGAGGGATCACTGTATACTATACTATACTATAAAGGGAACACTGAAATAACACATCCTACATCTGAATGAATGAAATATTCTAATTGAATACTTTGTTCTGTACAAAGTGGAATGTGCACAACAGCATGTGAAATTGATTGTCAATCAGTGTTGCTTACTAAGTGGACATTTTGATTTCACACAAGTTTGATTTAATTGGAGTTATATTGTGTTGTTTAAGTGTTCCCTTTATTTTTTTGAGCAGTGTATATCTACATAATTCAGCATTCAACTCAACACACTGAGGTAGGAAGATCAAAGGACAATCTGAGAAAATTGACTTCCGTATAGAAGACACTTTGTGTGAATGTGGAGAAGAACAATCCATCTCACTTATGCTATGGTGCATACAATGTCCTTCAGCATGTATGGAGGAAGAGGTCACGCTGGCAAGAGAAAATGCTATTAATGTGGCTCAATACTCAACAGTTCTGTAGTAAAGCTGCTTGCTGCTGTGAAAGTAAAACTGAAAGTGGGGCTCCTCTCCTCTGCTTGTGTTTTGCATTTGGAACAGATTTATTTTCAGGTGAGGAGGGGGGATAGAACTCCTTAGCATCTGAGCGTGTTAATATAGGAAATTTATTATTTATTAATTAGATTTGTATGCCACCCCTCTCCGAGGACTCTGTAGTACTGTAGTAAAGCTGTAGTATATCTAATGCATACTAATGCTCTGATGATCATTTAAAAAAATCTTTTCTTAGCGAGCACCTTGAAGGCAAGAGGAAAATATATGGCAAATTTCAAGTTTGTAGGCTTTACGGTTTTGGAGATTTTGTGATGATGCATGGGTAGCGTTTCACTTTTGTATAGATAGATAGACCAGATGCCTGGATGGTTGTCATAACTTCTTATCTTCTTTTTCTTCATAGCATTCATCAAACAGCACATCCAAGTAAACAAAATAAAATGCAGCACCTTTTTTTGGCTTTCTGTTTCAATGTGAAAAGCAAATTTGTCATATATGTAGAAGAAGGGGTTAGATGTAAAGTAAATTATCAATGAGCAAGAAAGAACTCTGAAGGGAGCTACAGATTGCCACTAATTCAACCCATGCATTTGCAATCTATAAATTCCACCCATAAATTGACATCACTCCACTTTGACCCTATAATCATACAAAAATTCCTCTCCCACACTGTTGTTTGATCTTCTGCTTTCAGCATTTTAAGGATTTACTTATTACAGCATTTATTAGTAGGGACTTTGATAACCCAAAGCTCTCTGGATTTGTGAACCTTCAATTTCGATAATTTCTGGACAGCAATGTTATAACCTGTATTGTCTGTGGATTATTGGAATTGGTCCAAGAAAGAGAGTTAAATAGCCACTGACAGTGTTTATGGAAGAGGTGATACCACTACTAGCTCCCTAACCTAATTACATTCAGACAACTAATCAAATTCCTAGCAGGCAGAGAGATGGGAATGCCTTAATAAACATCATAGTTCCCAACAGATTGATTCAGCAACCTGAAAACAAACACACCAGGACTTGTACTGGATTCCCTTTCTCTAAGACTAACATGGTAATAAAGAGAA
The DNA here is from genome assembly GCF_031021105.1 of Erythrolamprus reginae. Taxonomy (NCBI): domain Eukaryota; kingdom Metazoa; phylum Chordata; class Lepidosauria; order Squamata; family Dipsadidae; genus Erythrolamprus; species Erythrolamprus reginae. Next base: position 101,470,651 of record NC_091951.1, read on the forward strand.
GCCAGATGTTGCTGATGCAAAGTCTTTTAGACAGATGTGATTCTGAATTTAATATTAGCAGACTGCCCCAAGATGGTAGAAATGAAGATATTTCAACAAAAAGACTCAGGGTTTTTGCAAAGTCAAAAGATGTTTAACCAGATCTATCCTGGTGCTTGCCTTAGCATTACATGGAAAACTACATACCCTGTTTCCACGAAAATAAGACAGCATCTTATATTAATTTTTGCTCCCAAAGATGTGCTACGTCTTATTTTCAGGGGATGTCTTATTTTTTTTCAATGAAGAAGAATTCACATTTATTGCTGAACAAAAAAATGAACATTTATTATATATTGTACAGTAATTGTCATCAAAAACCAGCATAACCAGACAAACTGTGAATCCTATCAAGAATTTCTTACTACTACCGTACCATTATTTCCATGTACAACAATTATACTTTCTCCAAATATATGTTATATATGTTCTGTTTGGGAATGCTGCAAAATGAAACCTCTCCTACATCTTACTTTCGGGGGATGCCTTATATCAGGCAATTCTACAAAACCTCTCCTATGTCTTACTTTCGGGGGTGACTTATTTTCAGGGAAACAGGGTACACCTGCTCTTTCCTGGTGTGTACCAGACATATTGGAATTGTATTTCCAAGATTCCCAGTCAGTATATGGAAGATTCGGGCTTATGGAGACTTGCACACATTTGAAGAGCAGCATTGGCAGTGGGGTTGGCAATGAACATGTTCATGGAAAGAGAGTCCATCTTCTGGCAGCCTTTTACTGTTCCTGGTGTCAATTCAACATTATGTCTAAAACTTGCTGTTTGCAAGAACTCAAAATTCCTGTCAGAATTGATTGCATCATTTCGGTTACATGCTGTGTAATAGGCAAAGCACTGAATGGATTTCTCAGTCTGTTTGTGTTTTTGAATAACCCATTCCTCTGCACATTCCTCACTCTGTTCCAAGTCTGATTTACAACCCTTTCAGGGATTTTGCGTATTCTTTTCATGCAAACATTTTCAGATATGGAAGTATTGATACTCATGTGGCATTAACTTGGTTTAAACAAGGTTCCAATTGCCATCATTAAAAATCAAATTGCCCTCTTGTGGGGTGTTAGCCCCACATTGGGAACCAGTGATCTAGAGGAAAGTGTGCAGGTGAGGAAAACCACATATTACATATCTCTGTTATTGATTAAAGCTTTTTTTAAGGCTTCAGGACCAGTGTTGGAAAAAAAAGCAAAGTAGTTTTGAGTTCCATTAATTTTAATGTTGATTTTTTAAAAAAAGTAGACGCTCCATGTGTCAGGTTGACCCAGAAGCCTGAAAAAAAGACCAGTGAGTACTTTTCTGACAAGTAGAAAGGTGCTTGCTCTCACCTATACAAAATTTAAAACAATTCTTCCAAATCATATTAATTAAATATGCAGTTTATTGCAGTATTTGTTTAAGTTCTAGAATCATTTCTTTTCTGAACAATAAGTTCTATAAGTACTAATACAGATGCTTAATGAAAAAAGTATTAAAATTTAATGTTACTTTTCCACAGAATTTTGTAAGTAAGATGTCTCTTCAAATGATAAAATATATGGCAAGTCTTTTAAGAAAAAACAAATTCGTACATTATTTTAAGGCATATGATAATATGCATTTCTTGGGCCTAAGTTTGAACAGTTTAATAATGGATTCATTAGCCCCCTGCCTTCAAGCCAAGGGTGGTTTCTAGAGCAACTGGAGAAGCCTACAGATGAATTCCGAAGAAACTAATAAATCCCTAATGAATCCGAGAAAATCCACTTCATTTCGTAGAATTTTGCAAATACTAGGATGGAAGAAAAATCTTCAAACATCTATTACAATAGATATGGGAGTCTATATAAATCAATATAGTAAGAGTTACTCTGTGACTGAGATGGACAGCATCTAAATTTGACAAATAAATAAAATCTTAAGCATAAAACTTATCAGGAAAGACTTAATCAACTCAATCTGTATAGTCTGGAGGATAGAAGGAAAAGCGGGGAGATGATAGAAACATTTAAATATGTTAATGGGCTAAATAAGGTTCAGGAGGGAAGTGTTTTTAATAAGAAAGTGAAAACAAGAACAAGGGGGCACAATCCGAGGTTAGTTGGGGGAAAGATCAGAAGCAACCTGAGAAAATATTATTTTACTGACAGAGTAGTAGATGCTTGGAACAAACTTCCAGCAGACATGGTTGGTAAATCCACAGTAACTGAATTTAAACATGCCTGGGATAAACATATATCCATCCTAAGATAAAATACAGGAAGGGCAGATAAGGGCAGACTAGATGGACCATGAGGTCTTTTTCTGCCGTCAATCTTCTATGTTTCTATGTTTTTAAATCTGAAAAAAATGTCATACAAAAGAAGACTAGGAAATTTGCTCTTTCATCTCAAATCACAGGATGTGGAATTCAAACTACAGGAAGGCAGATTCCAGCTGAAAATTAGAAAAACATTCTCAATAAGAAGAGCAAGGTCAGGGGATTGAAAAAATCAAGATGTTGGCCATGGCCCTAAAGATAAAGCCAGCCAGCCAGCCACCCTTTACATACATTGCACATATGGCATTTATGAAAAAGCATTGAGTTTCACCGTCTAATTTCAGCTGCTTTTTTGACTTTTTTTTGACATTATTGATTTTTGTAAGATCATTTTGACAGTAGTGTAAAGTAGCTAGGAATGTGGTTGGCTCTATGTATAAATATATGGTTTATAAATACCAATACAAGAGTTACTTTGATCATTTTGAAGGAGAAAACTGGAGAAAACCCAGGAAACCGTGAGAATTATTTTTCTGAATTCAATTGTTGTTCTGATATTGAAGAAAGGTTCTCCCTCCCTCCCTCCCTCCCCCTCTCCCTTCCTTCCTTCCTTCCTTCCTTTCTTTTTCGCATCTTCTGCCGCACGAATCCCAGCGACCGAATAGGTCCCACAGAGTGGGCCTTCTCCGGGTCCTGTCAACTAAACAATGTCGGTTGGCGGGCCCCAGGGGAAGAGCCTTCTCTGTGGCGGCCCCGACTCTCTGGAACCAACTCCCCCCAGAGATTAGAACTGCCCCTACTCTCCCTGCCTTCCGTAAACTCCTTAAAACCCACTTTTGCCGTCAGGCATGGGGAAACTGAAACACCTCCCCCGGGCATGTACAATTTATGCATGGTATGTTTGCGTGTGTGTTTGTTAGTAAATGGGGTTCTTTTTAAATCTTCTTAAATATTTTAAATTTATTTGGATTTGTCATGAATTTCTGTGTCTTGCTGTGTGTCGCCCCGAGTCTGCGGAGAGGGGCAGCATACAAATCTAAATAATAAATAAATAAATAAATAATAAATCTTTGCCTATCACTATTATATTTTCCTTTATTTCCCTCCTCCATCTAAGACCGATCATCCTACTTTTTCTTTCCAGGCTCATCTCTTTTCCTACCTTGGGATTTCAGAAACTGAAAATATCGACAACAACAACAGAGTTGGAGGTTTTCTAGTCCAACCCCCTGCTTAGGCAGAAAGCCCTACACTACTTCAGACAGATGGTTATCCAACATCTTCTTAAAAATTTCCAGTATTGGAGTATTCACAACTTCTGGAGATAAGCTGTTCCCCTGATTAATTGTTTTAACTGTCAGGAAATGTCTCCTAAGTTACTTCTCTCCTTGTTTAGTTTCCACCCATTGCTTCTTGTTCTATCCTCAGGTGCTTTGGAGAATAGGTTGACTCCTTCTTCTTTGTGGCAACCCCTGAGATATTGGAACACTGCTATCATGTCTCCCCTGGTCCTTCTTTTCATTAAACTAGCCATGCCCAGTTCCTGCAACCGTTCTTCATGTTTTAGCCTCCAGTCCTCTAATTATCTTTGTTGCTCTTCTCTGCCCTCTTTCTAGAGTTTCAACTAGCATGGAGGATATAAACTCTCTATTCCTGCTCCTAACTTTAGTTTGCTCAGATTAATGGAAGTGTAGGTGCTGCTGCTTCTGTTACTCTTAAATAAAAGCAGCAAGTCATCACTGAGATCCAAAGAAGCCTAAAGAGAGTTGCTTTAACAAGAGAAAGTCCTGCTGAGCTGCTGACTGAAGTTGGCTTTTTTCTTCCCAAACACTCCACAGCAGAATTTACACTTCTGAAAAGGCTTTGTGCTGTTGAAGTAACTGGTCAGTGAATAAAGAAAAGAGAGCAGAAAAAAACTCATTTGAAAAGCACCCTTTGCACTGGGAAATATGCTATTGTTGTTGAACTGATCAAGCAGTGGAATGGGATTTAGGGGAAAATATCTTTTACCCCTATTGTCGGGAGGCACTCTAAGTGGCTGTAGCAATAAAGGAGGGAGAAATAGATAGATGCAGCACATTTTATCTTTCCAATTACTGGAGAGATTACTCCATGGCTTAAATTTTACAGCCATTTTCTTTAAGTGCTTGTGAAAAGGTCAGTGTCTAAGGTCATGTTAAAAAAAAGAAAGTAAACTGCACAATTTAAGAAACTGTGAACTGCTAAAATTGCTAGGAGAGGGAGAATAAGATGCTGGTTTTGAACCGAGTTGGGAAAAGGTATAATTTTATTGAATAATCAAACTCCAGTTCAGATAAAGGTACTCCATTGATAACAGAGGGATCATCTAACTCAATACTTTTCAGCGAGGCCTCAGATGCTTTATGAATGTTTATAAGTAAGAGTTATAAGTTTTCTCCTTAGTACTGATCAGACTGAAGTTCTATTTGCAACTACCTTTTATTTCATTGAGGATCGTGGTTTTGTGTGTCTCTTTCATTATGAAGCTTTCAACATGTTCTCCAACAGAAAGGGCATGGCTTACTTGAAAACTCTACTCAGAGTTGCTTGAGCCATGAGCTGGGCAACAAATAAATTTGATAGATGATAGATAGATAGATAGATAGATAGACAGACAGACAGACAGACAGACAGACAGACAGACAGACAGACAGACAGACAGACAAACAAACCATGATGGGAAATTGTTTTCTAGGCCCCCTTCTGAATCATAGCTCTTCATAATTATTATTATTATTATTTATTATTTCTTAGATTTGTATGCCGCTCCTCTCCGTAGACTAACAACAATGATAAAAACAGCATGTAACAATCCAATCCAATACTAAAATAACTAAAAAAAACCTTATTATAAAAACCAAGCATACATACAGACATACCATGCGTAAATTGTAAAGGCCTAGGGGGAAAGAATATCTCAGTTCCCCCATGCATGACGGCAGAGGTGGGTTTTAAAAAGTTTATGAAAGGCAAGGAGGGTGGGGGCAATTCTAATCTCTGGGGGGAGTTGGTTCCAAATGGCTGGGGCCACCACAGAGAAGGCTCTTTCCCTGGGTCCCGCCAAACGACATTGTTTAGTTGATGGGACCCAGAGAAGGCCCACTCTATGGGACCTAACTGGTCATTGGGATTTGTGCAGCAGAAGGTGGTCCCTGAGATAATCTGGTCCGGTGCCATGAAGGGCTTTATAGGTCATAACCAACACTTTGAATTGTGACCGGAAACTGATCGGCAACCAATGCAGACTGTGGAGTGTTGGTGTAACATGGGCATATTTGGGGAAGCCCATGACTGCTCTCGCAGCTGCATTCTGCACGATCTGAAGTTTCCGAACACTTTTCAAAGGTAGCCCCATGTAGAGAGCATTGCAGTAGTCGAGCCTCGAGGTGATGAGGGCATGAGTGACAGTGAGCAGTGACTCCTGGTCCAAATAGGGCCGCAATTGGTGCACCAGGCAAACCTGGGGAAACGCCCCCTTCACCACAGCTGAAAGATGTTTCTCTAATGTGAGCTGTGGATCGAGTAGGACGCCCAAGTTGCAAACCCTCTCTGAGGGGGTCAATGACTCCCCCCCCCCAGGGTGATGGACAGACAGATAGAATTGTCCTTGGGAGGCAAAATCCACAGCCACTCCGTCTTATCAGGGTTGAGCTTGAGTCTGTTGACACCCATCCAGGCCCCAACAGCCTCCAGGCACCGGCACATCACTTCCACTGCTTCGCTGACTGGACAAGGGGTGGAGATGTAGAGCTGAATCATAGGCATCCCCTTCCTATAACTGAGTGAATGAGTGATCTGAATATTTTGGCCGGCTAGTAGTATCTAATACATACATTAGATATATATCTGGATGAGTTCTGAAGAAATAATGAAATATGACATTGATGAAATATTGGTTCTTTCCCATTTCTATGATTTTTATGCTTTGTTGAGTGGAAATTGTTCCTTCAGAAAAGAAGCTGCTTTTTAAAAAAGTAAGTTAGAATTACAGTTAGAAGTACATTTTTTGTTGTTAGGTACAAAGCTGTGTCTGATCCATTGCGATCCCATGGACAATGTTACCCCAGGACTTCCTGTTCTCTACTATCCTCTAGAGCAGAGGTCCCCAACCTTTTTTGCACCAGGGACCGGCTTTAAGCTAGACCAGTTTTCCATGGCCCGGTGGGGGGGGGGAGCTAGCTGTCAGCGGCGCCGTAAAAGGGGCGATCAAGAGAGGAATGGGTGAATGAATGGACGGAGGGTGGGAAGGAAGGAAGGAAAGAGGGAAGGGACAGGAACAGAAGAAGGGTGCAAAGGAAGCAAGGAAAGGTGTGAAAGGGGAGAGTAAGAGAGGAAGGAGTGAAAGAAGGGAATGAGGGAGGAAAGAAGGGAGGAAGGAAAAGGAAAGCAAGAAATGGAGGGAGGAAAGGAAGGAAGGAAAGAAAGAAAGAAGGGGGGAAGGGACAGGAACAGAGGAAGGAAGCAAGGAAACTTATGAAAGGGGAGAGTAAGGGAAGAAGGTAGGAAGGAGAAAGAAAAGAAGAAATAGAGGAAGGGAAGGTAAAAGAGAGAAAGAAAAAGAGCAAGAAAGAAAGCAAGAAAGAAAGAGAAAGAAAGAAAGAAAGAAAGGCAACTTCAAAGAAAGGCTCACTGAGCATCTCTCACTCTCTCTCTCTTTCTATCCCTCTTTCTTTCTCTTCCTTTCTCTCTCTCCTCTTCCTTTATCTCCTCTCTCTCTCCCTCTCTCTTTCTCTCCCCCCTCTCTCCCCTTTCCCTCTCTCTTTCTCTCTCTCCCTCTCTTGCTATCTCTCCCCCCTTTCCCTCTCTCTTTCTCTCTCTCCCTCTCTTGCTATCTCTCCCCCCTCTCTCTTTCTCCCTCTCCCTCTCTTTCTCTCTCTCTCCCCCTCTTTCTCTCTCTTCTTCTCACTTTCTCTCTCTTGTTTTCTTTCTGTCTCTTTTGCTTTCTCTCTCTCTCACTCTTTCTTGTTTTCTTTCTCACGCTCTTTCTCTCTCTTGTTCTCTCTCTTGCTATCTCTTTCTCCCCCCTTTCTCTCACTCTCTCTTTCTCACTTTCTCTCTATCTTGCTGTCTGTTGCTCTCACTCACTCTCGTTCTGCGTTCTTCTCAGCGGTGACGCGCGCACGCCCTGCCCGCCTCACCTTTGCGAGAGCACTTTCGCCCCGGGCTCTCAGCAAGGGGGTTTGCAGGAGAGGTGGGGCCGGCGAAGGTGATATTCAATGTCGGGGGCGCACAGGCGGTTGCACGCGCTCCCTATCTCCCTGCTAGCCCACTCGGAATATTCAAAATAAGAAAAGCCTTCGCCGGCAAAGGTTTTTCTTATTTTGAATACTCCGAGTGGGCTAGCAGGGAGATAGGGAGCGCATGCAACCGCCCGTGCGCCCCCGACATTGAAGACCTCCGCTGAGAAAAGCCTTTGCCGGCATTTCCTCTCGGCGTCAAGGAGGCGCAGCGGCGGGCGGAGAGAGGGAAGGGGGGGGCAGCGGCGTCCCTCCTGGCCTTGGCTGGCCGCCCGACCCTCCCCACCTCCTGCAAACGCGGCGGGCGGCGGGGGGAGAGCGAGGAGCCGGTTCCGGCGGGCGCGGGGCTTGGCTGGCTGGCGGGGGGAGCACCGCTGGTGGTGCGGAAAGGCCGAGGGGGCCCTGGTGCCGTGGACCGGCTGAAAACCCCCAACGGCCCGGTGCCGGTCTGCGGACCGGCGGTTGGGGACCTCTGCTCTAGAGCAGTGTTTCCCAACCTTGGCAACTTGGAGATATTTGGACTTCAACTCCCAGAATTCCCCAGCCAGCGAATGCTGGCTGGGGAATTCTGGGAGTTGAAGTCCAGATCTCTTCAAGTTGCCAAGGTTGGGAAACACTGCTCTAGAGTCCATTTAAGCTGATGCCTACTGCTTCAGTGACTCCATCCAGCCACCTCATTCTCTGCCCCTTTTTTCTTTTGCCCTCAATCTTTCCCACACCATTCAAATTCCTCAAAAGAGGTGTCTCATAAAGAGAAGTGGTTCTGCATACACATTCATGCATCAGGCTGGAAAAAAGTCAACAATTCAAAAACTGTACTCATTTGAGCTCTGCCTGGTTCCATTATTAAATGATAAATAATATTCCATTCAATACTCTCAAACTGGATGCTGCTTATATGATATCAATATCTGAAAGGTTCAAGGAATGAAGAAGAACAAAGAAGAAGAAAAAAGAGAGATTGAGAGAGATCTATCTTTCATAGTAGAAAGGAAGCCATAGCAGAAAAAGACATCTGTACCAATTTCCAACGGAGGTGATTATTTAAAAGTGTTTGCTTCTTATGCTCGCTTCAAAAACCTCTTAAGCAGAAAAATTGGTTTGTGACCTAATGTAATCTTACAGAAACTAGGTCAAACAAAACAGACTGAGTGAAAATGATCAATCCAAGCTGTAGTTTTTCAAGCAAGGTGAACTCAATTTCTATCTAGGGGCAGAAATATTAAATGTATCCTTGCCTCTAACATGCAGTGTGACTTAAAATCAAAATTACCTTAGATGGGGAGGCAAATACAGTAGTTAATGGGATCATAACAAGTACCTTTGTCTCTTTTGTCTCCCATGTCATTCCCAAGTAAAACACTTTCTTTGGAGTTACTATTGCTTTGAGACAAAAAAGCAATAGCAACAGCATTTAGACTTATATACTGCTTCACAGTGCTTTACAGCACTCTCTAAGTGGTTTATAGCACATTGCCCTCAAAAATCTGCTTTTTTATTGACAAAATTGAACGGGTCCAAAGACGGGCTACAAGAATGGTGGAAGGTCTTAAGCATAAAACGTATCAGGAAAGACTGAATGAACTCAATCTGTATAGTCTGGAGGACAGGAGGAAAAGGGGGGACATGATCGAAACATTTAAATATGTTAAAGGGTTAAATAAGGTCCAGGAGGGAAGTGTTTTTAATAGGAAAGTGAACACAAGAACAAGGGGACACAATCTGAAGTTAGTTGGGGGAAAGATCAAAAGCAACGTGAGAAAATATTATTTTTCTGAAAGAGTACTAGATCCTTGGAACAAACTTCCAGCAGACGTGGTTTATAAATCCACAGTAACGGAATTTAAACATGCCTGGGATAAACATATATCCATCCTAATATAAAATACAGAAAATAGTATAAGGGCAGACTAGATGGATCATGAGGTCTTTTTCTGCCGTCAGTCTTCTATGTTTCTATGTTAATCTGGGTCATCATTTTACCCACCTCAATAGGATGGAAGGCTGAGTTGACCTTGAGCCTAGTAAGATTTGAATCAGCAGTCAGCATAAGCAGCAGTCAGCGGTTAGCATAAGCAGCTTGCAGCACTACACTCTAACCACTGTACCACCAAGGCTCAAAATATGCCATCTTGACTCTTTAGTTCTTCAATCAAATTTTCATCCAAAAGAAATACAGTATTACTTTCCCAAATAGATATATATTGAAAATAATTTTCAGATTTTTTTTCTTGTAATTTTACTCTGTACAGTATTATTGTTATGGTCTGTTGATTATATTTATTTGCATATTTATTCATCACTTCTATCTACCATTTTAATTATTTATTATTTATTTATTAATTGGACTTTTATGCCGCCCCTCTCCGAGAACTCAGGGCGGCTCACAACATATAATAAAACAATGCACAACATCCTAAATCCAATTAATTAAATATGAAATCTAAAACATCTAAAAAACCCAAAACCATAAAAAACAATCCTTCCCATTTTTGCTTGCATTTTATTCTAAATCAATTTGATTTTTTTTTAATGGAAAGCAATGTACAACTGATTTAACAAATGGGCAAAACAAGGAAATCACTACAATAAGAGATTGTTGAACTCAATCTGTATAGTCTGGAGGACAGAAGGAAAAGGGGGGGACATGATCGAAACATTTAAATATTAAAGGGTTAAATAAGGTTCAGGAGGGAAGTGTTTTTAATAGGAAAGTGAACACAAGAACAAGGGGACACAATCTGAAGTTAGTTGGGGGAAAGATCAAAAGCAACGTGAGAAAATATTATTTCACTGAAAGAGTAGTACCAAACTTTCCAAGGATCTATTTCACTGAAAGAGTAGTAGATCCTTGGAACAAACTTGGAGCGCTTTCGTCCCAGACTTCCAGCAAGGGGGCTGCAGTAGAGGCAGGGCAGGCGTTCCCGAAGCGCTCGGAGAAAGCACTCTCGCAGCCCCCTCGCCGTTGGTGCCTCTGTTCCGGAGCTCCGCCACACAGCTGATCACCCTGCCGCTGCCCGATGGCTACTACTGCTGCTGAGATAAAGAGAGAAAGGGGGGGAAAGAGAGAGATAGCAAGAGAGAGAAGAGAAAGAAAGCAATAGAGAGAGAGAAAGAAAACAAGAGAGAAAGAGAGAGAGATGAAAGGGGGGGAGAGAGATAGCAAGAGAGAGAAGAGAAAGAAAGCAAGAGAGATAGAAAGAAAGAGTGAGAGAAAAAGAAAGCAATAGAGAGAGAGAAAGAGAGAGAGGGAGAAAGAGAGAGAGAGAGAGAGAGCAAGAGGGGGAGAGGGAAAGAGAGAGAAATGACTCTTGATTTAAAGCATATGGTAAAAAGCACCCAAATAATAACACAGGAAAAAAACCCCAGCCGTTTGTGTGTGTGTGTGTGTGTGTGTGTGTGTGTGTGTGTGTGTGAACTCTTGAACCATTTCCAATAACTCACCTCTAATTGGAAATGGTTCAAGAGTTTACACACACACACACACACACACACACACATACACAAGGGGGGAGGAGACAGAGATGGAAAAAGAGAAGATAATAATAGTAATAGATTTTGGTTTGGTTTTATTATTAATTTATTTTAATAAAAAAAGAAGGGAAATTTTTTCTTGTTTGTTTGTTTGTTTGTTTATTTATTTATTTATTTATTTATTTATTTATCTATGCCGCCCAGTCCCAAAGGGACTGTCGCTCAGACACTATACTTTTCCGCCCACACCGAAAAAAAATTAGAGGGAACGTTGGTCACAACCTCTGCTGGCAGGCTGTTCCACTGGTTGATTGCTCTCACCATTAGAAAGTTCTTCCTTATTTCCAGATTGAATCTCTCCTTGGTCAGTTTCCATCTTTTGCTCACTGGTGCCCTGGAAAATTGTGTGAACCTCTCCTCTTTGTGGCAGCCCCTCAAGTATTTGTATACTGCTATCATGTCCCCTCTGGCCCTCCTTTTTGCTAGGCTATCCATGCCCAGTTCCAGCAACCTCTCTTTGTATGTCTTGGCTTCTAGTCCCTTTATAATTTTGATTGCTCTCTTCTGTACCTTTTCCAGAGTTTCTATGTCTCTTTTGAAGTGAGGTGACCAAAATTGGATGCAGTACTCCAGGTGTGATCTGACTAGTCTTGGAGGATATCCCTCTGTTGATGCAGCTTAAGATTGTGTTGGCTTTTTTAGCTGCCGCTGCAAATTGCAGGCTAATATTTAGTTGGTTATCTACCCAGACTCTGAGATCTCTATCACAGTTTGCTACTGTTAAGTGTGGTTTCTCCCAGTATGTATGTGTGTTTTGGGATTCTCTTGCCTAGGTGTAGGACTTTGCTTTTCACAACATTGAACTTCGTTTTGTTAGTTTGGGCCCACAGTGTTAGTCTATCAAGGTCTTTTTGTATTTTGAGCCTATCCTCTGAGGTGTTTGCTACCCTAGCCAGTTTGGTGTCATCTGCAAATACTGTTGCATTCTTTTACAGATGGGATTCCAGGCTATTAGGTGAATTGAACCTTTTTTCTTTTAGATCAGCAAGATGTTTACTTACAGGACAAGCAATATCTACTGAAATGTTCTATTTTGCACAGCTGTTAAAGATACACGAACCCTATCCAATTTTACAATTGGTCACACTGCCAACAGACAAAGAAATCAAATGTATTATTTTATCACATTATATGTTTTGCTTCATTTAACTTTTTATATTGCGGGGTATGATGCTTTTGGAAATCCCTATTGGAAAATAGACCGGCATTTTATTGTCCCTTTACATATGCTTGGAGGATTCATTTAGGGCCTCAGTTTTTTGCTTGTCTCAATAATATTTTCGTCAAGCTTGAAATGCAGAAGTTGGTTGTCTGCATGTTTCTTAAAGAGAGGGATCATGCTAAGAAATTAATTACACACCTGAAAACAAAACCTGGCTGCTAAAATGCACATTAGGAACAAATTGTGTATTCCAAATTAAACCATTCTCAGCTTGACTAAGTAGCCTGAGATCATAGAAAAACAGCTGAAGTTGCAGAGGAGGGATTTAGAGAGATGTGGTGCCCAGCATCTTAAGGAGAGCCACTTGTTTCCAGCTGGCAACAAACGTATTTAGTCAAATGGCAACTGGTCTTCTAAGAGAAACTCTTATCTGCTTATATTGGGGAGCACATCTTAAAGAGCCAAGAAGGAAAAGCTGGGAATTTCTTCTAATGTCAATGAATAGTAGGAACAATGAACAATAATCAATGATGGTACGACATCATTTTAAACTTGCTAGACATTTGGGGCAAAGGAATAGGAAAACCGTATAGAAATACTTAAACAGCTACCTACTAACTTTCCTGCAGTCTGGATTCCTTCCTAGTTTTGTTTTATCATTAGGGATCATTAGAGAAATGGCACACATTTCATGGGTAACCTCTAATAAAAAATCTAGAAATTCTCTGCTGCCATGTTAGCATCATATGAAAACAAGGGATATACAGTATAATGATATAGTTTTTTTACATATATTTTTTTTATAAGTTTACAAGAATTCTGGGAATTGAAATTCATGCATTTTGTTGCTGAAGTTAAGATACACTCTTTTAGAGGAACATGTCAGTAGAAGGTTTACTTTAAGGATGGTTTTGTTCTTTTAATTTCTAACTTAAAAAAAACTATTGGTCAATTTGGCTAGACAACTGGAATATTACCTTGGCAAATCTGATGGGTTCCTGTTTTCCTTTCTTCAACTCACATGGAAGAAACCACAGAATTAAAAACTATGTTAATATCTATGTGATGAAATAGTGACAATTCCAAACTGTAGAGCATATTTCCTCAACCTGATGCTATTCAGATTTGTTGGGAAAACAATCATGCATGGTTACATAGGAACAATAGTGAAAAATAAGTATTGAAATCTGATCTTCTGTATATTTAGAATCCTTGTTGAGTTGATAGGAAGTTGACAGTTAAAGAAAAGGTGGAAATGAGGGAGGAAACTTGAGTGTGAAGAGAGATGTGGGGCTCTGTGAGGGACTGAGGGTAACAAAAAATAATTCACCTTTTTTAAATTTAAATTGCTGTAGCTTTGGCTCTCAAACAAGGATTCTGGATTCCCCCCCCCTCTTTAATTAACAGTGACCTGAAATGTTTGAAAAACACTGCTCTAGACAATCTTGCTGCTTGGTACTTCTGGGATCTTTAATCAGAATACATCTGACTTATATCAGGAAAGTTGATCTGAGCAGAATGCATACAGGAGCAACAGTAACATTTAAAAAAAATAAAAAACAGCTTAGCAAGGGAGAACAGGAAGATAGGATATAATAAAATGTCTGCCAATAATTTGTCTCCTAAAATCTTTAAACATTGGATTACCCAGCAGATACAGAGTAAAATATTGTACACTTACATGACAATGGAATTAGCTTTTGCTTTGAAGCACTGTTTGTAAAGTTGCCAGAGACATCTGCTTGACTACTGTGGGAAGCCAAATGGTGGATATTGGTCTAGCCCAGAAGGTTGCTACTTAGGTTTTTGTTTGGCCCCAAGAACTAGAGTGTAAAAATTATGTTCCCCTGCTAAGCCAATAAGGTTACTCTTAAATATGTTAAAGAAACAGTAACAATAGCTAAAACTAAGTACTGTAGTTTCAAATGCAGTTCTGCTACAAAACTGACAGCCCTGATGACGTGGAAGATGTCTTCTGCTTATATAATCTAGGAAGAGTTGCCTTGCTAAAAGCACATGAAATCAGAACGAAGGTTCAGATGCCAGGCTCGTGAGCTATGGTGGCACAATGGTTAGATTGTGTTGTGGTTAGCTCTGGCCCTGCTCCTGCCCCAAGGACTGTGGATGTGGGGGAGACATCCACATGCTGCAGGCCTGTTTTGCCCCGGTGGAATCTGATGATGAAGGCTCCTCTGACCAAGAAGACATGAGTGACAGGGAGGAGGAGAGTGTGGCAGACAGCTCAGAAGGAGATCAATTATCTAGCTCCTCCTTGGATTCAGAACAAGAGTTAATGATACAGCCAGGCATGCATAGACAACAACAACTGAGAGATTATTATCAAAGAAAATGAAGCCACCTGTGGTAGGGTGGGGCGGTGGTAATTAGTGAGGCTGCTATAAATAGCAGTCTGTGGGTTTGGCCATTGTGGAGGATTATCTGATCGTTGTGTTTCATGACTGCTTTGCTGACTTTGATCTTTGTGTGCTGATTTTTCCCGCTTTGAAACTAACCCAGAGCAAAGTGTGTTTCACTTTGTGAAAGAAAAAAAGACTGTGAATTGCCTCACAGCTGCAAGCTAATATCACAGAACTGATAAGGGACTTGTACAAATTACCCATTTGTTTGGAGACAAGTGCTCTTTGCTATACAAAAAGAGTGCTCTGTTTATTTGCATTTTCGGTATAAAGAACATTGTTTTGAATTTTCAAACGTGTGTGTGTGTCTGAAATTGTATCTGTGCATTTTTTGGGAGGATTCTACCAGAGAGCTCGACAGAACAGATTGCAGGCTGCTTCTGCTGACTGCTGGTTGTAATTCACCAGTTCAAATCTCACCAGACTCAAAGTTGACTCAGCCTTCCATCCTAGTGGGTAAAATGAGGACCCAGATTGTTGGGGACAATATGCTGACTCTGTAAACCTCTTAGAGAGGGCTGTAAAGCACTATGAAGTGATATATAAGTCTAAATGCTATTGCTATCAGTTGAGATGGGTATGCTTGTAAAATCCTGAAATAAACAATTTTATATTAATTGCAGGGTAGGCTAAATTGCTATTGCATTAGTAACTTTGGCCCTTCCTTTACGTGACAGGTTTTCCTGCCTTCCTTTCTCAATGCTGCTCCCTTGTAACTTGTGTGGGAGCTCTTCGAATAATTTGCCAAGAAACAAGCAGGTGTCCAAGATTTCTGCAGAAAGAAATAAAACATTTTTTCCTCTTATGTTGAAGTAGGCAGAACTGTCAGCTTTCCTTCTATTCTGTGTTGTACATATATATTTCTTGGATCTATACTGGAGATCCACACTTGCAAGTGGTATGGGCTTACGAAAGATCTTGATGCAAGACAGCCAGTGTTGTTTCTCCATTAGCTCAGATTCTTGACATCTTTTCTGATATTGATGACATAATAGTCTCCATATTACGATAGTATGACTGTTTTTACATAGAAGATTGGTTGGGTAGTCTATATCTTTATTATGGCCATTAATTTGACACTCCTTTCTTTTGTACCCAAATAAAATGAAAATATAGAAATGCTGCACCATAAATTAATGGAACATAAAACCCCTAAAAACGAATTCCTACCTTCCTCAGAAATATCCAAGATGAATACAATATAATATACAGAAGTAAAGAAAACTAACACACAATTCCACACACTAGATACAAATACTCAATATTAGGTCGCTTGATGGTGATAGTCAATAATATGGTTGACAAACTATGTCTTTTATATAACAAATAAATATACGTATGTAGTGAAAGAAAATATTAACTGATGATAAGCAATTAACTATATGTGCATATATCGAACACCACTGAAACTGAACGCTTTACACGTTGTTTAAGTTTGTAAGTTGATTTGTCTGTCCATTTTTTTTCATTTTTCTTTCATTTTTCTCTTTGTATGTTTTGTCTGTTTAAATTGTTTTTATGTGTAGAAACCTAATAAAGATTATTTTTTTAAAAGATGACACTATGCTTCCTAAAGGATTGAAATAGGAAGCAATAAGAACAGTATGCTACTCTAATGGAGAATCACAACTGAAGGCTTGATTATGTCTCATTAGAGTAGTATTAAATCATTTTGTATTTTTCTACATATTATTGTACCATATTTCTTTAATAACCAATACAAAATGGTGAATGAAGATAAGTAGATAAGACAGCTTATCTACTGTCTGAGAAAGTAGCATTATTGTACTATTAAGATCACATGGATGCTTGGCTGCATAGCTAGAGGTATAACAAGCAGGAAGAGGGAGATTGTGATCCCCTTATATAGAGCGCTGGTGAGACCACATTTGGAGTACTGTGTTCAGTTCTGGAGACCTCACCTACAAAAAGATATTGACAAAATTGAACGGGTCCAAAGACGGGCTACAAGAATGGTGGAAGGTCTTAAGCATAAAACGTATCAGGAAAGACTTAATGAACTCCATCTGTATAGTCTGGAGGACAGAAGGAAAAGGGGGGACATGATCGAAACATTTAAATATGTTAAAGGGTTAAATAAGGTTCAGGAGGGAAGTGTTTTTATTTTTTTTTTAAAATAATTTTTATTGTTTTACAAAAAAGATTATGTACAAAGGGAGAAAGATACATCGATTAACAACATTGTGATAACCTGACACATACTTGCTGTTATGCCATGATTACTCCATTCAAATTATTTTGTTAAACCAATACATATCATAACCTATTGTGGTTAACATAAGACATCTCTATAGTTCGTTATCTTTTGGGTCTTTTGGGTCTTCCTCCCAACCCCTCCCCCCCATTGAACTGTAATAGTTCTAAAAGGTCTAAATTGTTTGTTTGGGCGGCATATGGAAGCCGCGGTTTCGTTAAAGTAGTATTTATATCAATATATATTTACATTTGAGAAGAAATCGTGCTGGATTGATCAAGGTATTCTTAGTAGTCCGATATTATCCTTCAGAATTCTAGAGTTTTTCTACAGTCATTTCTACGCTTTCCACTAATATTTTAATATTTTAGTATTTTAATATATCTACGTTTTGTAGTATTTCGTTATATTTTCCCCCTTTCTTCATTTATTTCTTTTCTTAGTTTTTACCCAATTGTAAAATTTTTCCCAGTTTTTGTAGAATTTCGAGTCTTCTTTATTTTTGAGTTTTTGAGTAAGCCTATCCATTTCTGCACAGTCATAGATTTTTTTGATGATTTCTCTTTCAGTTGGTATAGTATCTCTTTTCCAGTTTTGTGCTATTGTTATTCTGGTAGCTGTAATTATATGGTGTATTAGGTACGTGTCTTCTTTCTTTTTTTTCAAATCAATTATGCTCAAGAGGAATATTTCTGGTGTGAGTTTTAAGGAAACTGTTGTGATTTGTTGTATCCATGTTTGGATTTTTTTCCATAGTTTTTTGATGAGGGGGCAAGTCCACCATAAATGAAAAAATGTTCCAATTTTGCTATTGCACCTCCAACAATTTGGGTTTATGGTAGGGTAGATCTTGGCCAGTCTCGTTGGTGATAGATGCCATCTATAAAACATTTTTTGTAGGTTCTCTTTGTATGGAACTGATTTAGTAATTTTCAGGTTTCTCCACATTTGTTCCCATTGTTCAATGTAAATGGAATGCCCTATGTTTTTAGCCCAAGTAATCATATTTTCTTTTACTAATTCAGTTTCCATAGAGTACCCCATTATATAATTATACATTTTGGTTATAAATTTTTTCGGATATCCTAATAGTATTTTATCGATTATACTTTCTTTTTCTTGGATCCCTTCTTTTTTTTTGTCTCTATTCCATTTCGTCAAAATTTGAGCGTAGGACCACCAGTCAATATCGATATTTTGATTTCTTAGTTGCTGTCTGGATTTTATATCTCCTTTCTCATCTAATATGTGGTTATAGTTCAATATTTTTAGTGATTGAAATAAGTTTGGGTGTCTGAGCGCTTCAAGACTGGAGTACCATTTTGGGATTTTGTGGTAATGTTCTTTTTTAGTTTTTAACCACACATTTATTAAGGAGTCCCTGATCATGTGACATCTGAAGTATACTGGCGTTTTCCCTTTTTCGCTCCATAGGAAACTGTGCCATCCTTGGAGAATGTTATGACCCTCCAAGGCCAAAAGTCTTTGATCTTGGAGGGTTATCCACTCTTTAACCCATAAAAGGACCGATGCTTCGTAATAGGCTTGGAAGTTTGGTAATCCAAATCCCCCTTGTGTTACTCTGTCTTGTAAGGCTTTAAATCTCACCCTTGGTTTTTTCCCCGCCCAGATAAATTTTGAAATGGTTGTATTTATTTTGCTGAAAAATTTTTGGTTTAATTTTATTGGGATCGTCTGGAATAAATATAAAAATTTCGGTAGTATAGACATTTTAATTGTGGCTATCCTCCCTGATAATGAGATATGAATTTTATTCCACCTAATTAACTGTTGTTCTGTTTTTTTAATGAGGGAATCGTAATTATCTTTTTGTATTGTACCACATCTGTTCGTTAGTGTTATGCCCAGGTATTTAACTTTTTTAACAGTTTGGATTCCTAATAATGTCTCTAATTCATGTTCTTGTTTAGTGTCCATATTTTTAGTTATAATTTTAGTTTTTTGTTTATTGATTTTTAGGCCGGCCACTTCTCCATACCGTTGTATCTCTCTCAGCAGGTGTTCCCCTGTTTCTATTGGATCCTCCAAAATGAATGCTAGGTCGTCTGCATAAGCCTGAACTTTAAATTCGTGTTTTTTTGTTCTAAGACCAATAATTTCCGTGTTGGATCTTATTTGATTAAGAAGTGTTTCTACTGCCAAGATGTATAGAAGTGGAGATAAAGGACATCCTTGTCTAACACCTTTTGCAATTTGAAAAGATCTTGTTAGTTCCCCATTAAATATAATTTGAGCCGATTGCGTATTGTATATGGTTTGGATCATGTTTATCATTTTTGGGCCGAATTGCATTTTTTTAATTAGTTCAAGAATAAACTCCCACCTTAAATTGTCGAAAGCTTTTTGGGCATCCAAGAATATTAATGCTAATTGTTTTTCGGAGTGTGTCTCATATTATTGTCATGAATATTTTATAATCGACATTGAGGAGGGATATGGGCCGATAGTTTTGTACATGTTTTTTTTTCCGGGTCTTTCGGGATTAGGCTTATCAAGGCTTGTGTCCAGGATGTTGGTAGCAAGCCTTTTTCCAATACTTCATTAAATATTATTACTAAGATTTCTAATAAGTAGTCTTTTAGTTCTTTATAGAATTCGGCCGGTATCCCATCTGTACCTGGGGTTTTGCTGTTTTTTTGTTTGGTTATTGCGTATTCCACTTCTAGTTTAGTTATTTCTTTGTTTAGTATGGTTTCATCTGATTCTGATATCTTTTGTATTTCCGCTTCCTCAAGATATTTATTTAATTGGGATTGGTTTGTTTCTTCCTTTTGATATAAATGAGCATAATATTCAGTTACTATATTCTTTTTTTCCCCCAGTGTATGTTGTAGTTCCCCATTTTTATCTTCTAACGTTTGTATGTATCGTTCTTCTTCTTGCTTTTTTAATTTATAAGCAAGCCATCTGCCTATTTTATTCGCATTTTCAAATTGATATTGGTTGGTCTTCCTTAGTTTTGTGACAATTTCATCTTGTATTATTAAATTGATATTGTGTTTTATTGCATCTATCTCTTCTCTTATTTTCCCATTTTGGAGGTCTTTTTGGGCTTCTAATTCTGCGTGTTTTAGTTTGGTCTTGAGTTCGTTTAGTTTCCTATCTTTCTGTTTCTTTTTTTTTGCTAAATAAGCTATTGTTATGCCTCTCATAAATGCTTTTGTTGTGTCCCAAATATTCTGAATAGTGGTATCAGTATTCCAATTATCTCTTAAAAATAATTTTAATTCTTGTTTGATATGTTTGATATAATCCTGATCTTGAAATAACAGTTGGTTTATGGACCACCGGTGTTGACCTGGGGTCGGTATTTTAATTTTCATCAATATTGGTTGGTGGTCTGCCCAAATATTTGGACCTATTTCAATTTCATAGATTAACTTCCCAAGATTTTGGTCTGTCCAGATCATGTCAATTCGGGACCATGACTTTTGCGGTGATGAGTAGAAAGTGTATTCCCGTGCAGATGGGTGCCTTTCTCTCCAGATATCTGCCAGTCTATATTCCCTTGCTATTTCCTGGAATTCTGGTGGTAGTGTTTTCCTGTCTTTTAGTTTTTTCTTTGCAGATTTAAAATCTTTTTTGGGGTCGCTCACTGCATTATAGTCTCCAATAATACAGATGTCCCCTTTTTGTACCTGTGCTAGTTGTTCAGCTAATTTTTGATAGAATTGTTTCTGTTTTGTGTTTGTGGCGTAAATCGCCACTATCGCTATTTCTCTATAACCTATTTTGATTTTTACAATTAGAATTCTGCCATCTTCATCTGAATAATTTTTTTCCGGTTGGTAAATGTCCTTAATGTACAAAGCAATCCCTCTCTTTTTTGAGTCTGATACGGCTGTAAATAATTTACCTAATTTTTTATTTTCTAAAAGTTTACAATCTTGCTTCCTAATATGTACTTCCTGAAGACATGATATATCTGAATTTTGTTTTAATAATTTTGTCATTATCTGTTTTCTTTTTATCGGAGAATTCAATCCGTTGATGTTTACAGAGATCAACTCAAGTGTCTTTCGCGTCATTTTCCTCCCTTTCCTCTCCGGTTACCTTCTCTTCCTTTATTGACGTTTAGCCGCCGCTCTTGTTGTTACCCTTTGTTCTTTTTGTTGTCTTTCCTCACCTCGTTCTTCCTCTCCTCTATCCTCCCTCCGTCTCTCCTCCTGTGATAGTTCCTCTATGGTCTGGCGAATCTCTGTGTCTTGCTCTAAATTGTTTTGAATAAAATAGTCCGCTTTCTCGAACGAGTCTATTTTAATTTTTTTTCCGTTCCATGTTACCAGAAGACCATCTGGAATTAGCCATCGGTATGGGATTCCCCTTCTCAGTAGTTTTGCCATAAAGAAGTGGAATTCTCTTCTTTTCTCCCTTATTCTTTTCGGAATTTGTTTGAGTATTATAATTTCTTTTTCTTGGTACATAATTTTCCCACTTCTTGTTGATTTATATATTTCATCCCTAATGGATTTTTTGGTAAATTTTACGTGGACCTCTCTGGGTAATCTGTGGTTCTTGGCATAGTTTGTTTGTATTCTATAAATTTCATCAATGTGGTCCTTGACCTCCTCTAGTTCGATCTGTGTGTTGTCGGTAATCAGCTGGGCTAATTTGTTAAATAGATCTTCGTCTGTATTTTCCGGAATGTTTTGAAAGCGAAGAAAATAAGCTGCTTTCTCCATCTCCAGGATTGCGATTGAATTTTCAAGCTCATTATTGGCCGCAATTAATCTTCTTTCTGATTCAATTCTTCTTTCATCGATTCTTTTTGTATCTGTTTCAATATTTTGTATCCTCTGCTCATGGTTAATTATGATTTCTTGTATACCTTCGAGTTGATTTTCCAGGCCTTCCATCTTTCCAGACATCTTTTCAAAGTTTTGTTTTGTTTCCTCGTGATTTTGCCTTATGGTTTCTTGAGTAACTGTAGCTACCTCTTGGCTGCGGACCATGAACTCTTGAATCAAACTTAGTGAGGCCTGAATCGATTGCAAAGAAGTTTTGTCAGTGGTTGCCATTTCTGTGTTTGGTTTTACAGTTTGCATCGTTGGAGTTCCTGGTGTAGCTTTTTTTTTGTATTTAGAGAAATTAGTTGTCATACTCCCTAACCAGACGAAGATAGTTGACAAATTGTCCAAATTGTCCAAATTATCCCAAAGTAGTGACCTTTCCACGTGTTCAATTGAGTCGTAAAGATAGGGGTGTTATTTAAGTCACAGTTCAAGAATAGTCTTGTTTGGGAGATTAAAATAGTTAGGTTCGTTCTAACGCGGCTGAATTCTCCAATATTAGTAGAGAGAAGTCAAATACAGAGTGCAAAATTTCTGATTTCTACTCTCTAATTAATTATATCTATGTCTATCACTTAATTATTCACTTATTGGCAGTTAGTCAATTACAACAGTGTTCAATCAGAATATAAGTAGAGTTTAGATAGCAATGAGATTTAAATACAGTTTAAGGTAAATAGTTAATCCTTCATAAAAACTATACTCTAATATTAATATTAATAGTAATCAAGATTGTGTAAGTTAATTAAGTCTTGGTTAACAGTTAATAAAAGATAATAAATAGTATAGATATTATAAATATAAATATTATAAATACTATAAATAGTATAGGTCTACCTTAAGTTAATTCAAGCTTAGTCTTAAAAAGCCTTACAACGTTCTATAAGTACTGTTATAAACACTATATGTAATAATTATTAATTAATCTTTCGTGGTATTGTTTAATATCAACTGTCAAGTACCAATTAATTTAAGGTTCTTGGTATAATCCCTAAGCCAACAATCAATTAATCACAATTAGTCACAGTTAATCATTTTTGATTGTTAAACCGAGGGAAATCAAGAAAGGGATAAGGTTTCTTAATCTTAGTTAGAGGAGGAGGAGGGGAGGAGGGGAGGAGAGAGAGAGATTAGATTAGGGAGAGCACGTGGGCATAAGGAAGGACAAGAAAAGAAATGTAAAAAGAGAAGGAAGACAGGCAAAAATAAATCAGCAAATCATCAAAAAGAAAGAGAAAAAAGAAACAAAAGAAAGAAAGAGTGGGAGAAAACAACACAAAACTAACAGTTACAATGATCAATATTAATAATAGTAAAAGTGATAATAATAATGTTAATAAAATGCACTAAGAAAATAAGTAACTAATATAAGTAAATAACATAAGTAACATAAGTAATTATAAATACGACACGTTTCAATCAGCTCCAAATTTGCAGCGTTGGTTTCAATTAGGCGTCAGCAGTTCAGTCAGTAATTCACCAGAGCACGAGGTATCTTAAATGTCGACAACGATTCTCGGACAAGGCATACAGAAGAGAGGGACGTCTTCTCTTCTCTCTTCTCTCTGTTCTTCCCCTTCTTTCAGACAGCTTAAGTTTTACAACCCCCCACAGACCATACTGAAGCAACAAGCTTTTAGCTTTTAGCCCTCCTTCACCCTCTTCCGCCTTTTCTCTATCGCCTCCCAGCCGAGTTTCTTTAATGGTGGTTGGTTCTCTGAACTCGCTGGAGGGGAGGAGGGGCAAATAACACAAACGGCGGTTGTCTCAGCTCTGAAATCTCTCGCAACTCTCGAAACTCCTCTCGCCGTTCTTGCTTGTCTCTTGCTTGTTTCCTTCGAGGTGGTAGATGGCTGTAGAGGAGTCTTCTTAATCCAGCAGCACTGCGTCCCTAACGTTCCAAGTCTCCCGTCTCGTTCTCACTCCAACTCGTTGCAACGCTTTCCCACCATGCCGGCCTTACAACTCCGGTCCTTCTAGGCTCTCCGTCCCGCTCTCCGCTCTCCGCTCTCTGCCCCGGGCTTTCAATATAAGCTCTCCAGCCAGCTGCAACCACTTCCGCCCACCATCAACGACTTACTTTTCCCTCAGACAATAACGCGCTCCACCCTCTTCAATCGCCACTTCTTGATTGCAGGAGACTATATCGTTGTTTTCCACCTCTAAATCTTCCTGGGTAAGTATTATTAATGTTGTTGTAGATATATATAAAAAGAAGAATTTTTTTTTTTCAAAACCGCTGGTGCCGCCCCCGCTCAGTTTTTTTGCTTCCTTGATGACAGTTTAGCAAGCCAGGCCTTTGGGCTGGGGACAAAACCCCGGCTTTTTTCCCCGCCAAAACACGGGGTTTTCCCACCCGCTAGGGGGGGAGTTGCAGACCCCCCGATAGCTGGATGCTTCCCCTCACTGTAATTCTCCCCACCAAGAAGAATTAACACCACTAATTGGTTTTTTAACGGGAAATCTCGAGTACAAACCAGGAGCTTCTGACTTGCACGTCGCTTCAGCCTGGCTCCACCCCCGGAAGTCCGGGAAGTGTTTTTAATAGGAAAGTGAACACAAGAACAAGGGGACACAATCTGAAGTTAGTTGGGGGAAAGATCAAAGGCAACATGAGAAAATATTATTTTACTGAAAGAGTAGTAGATCCTTGGAACAAACTTCCAGCAGACATTGTAGATAAATCCACAGTAACTGAATTTAAACATGCCTGGGATAAACATATATCCATCCTAAGATAAAATACAGAAAATAGTATAAGGGCAGACTAGATGGACCATGAGGTATTTTTCTGCCGTCAGACTTCTATGTTTCTATGTTTCTATATGTACATATAAATAAAAGTAAAAATAATCTGTAATTTTTTTTCTTAGAAACTGTATCTGTTCAATTGAGATTGAACAGAAATATAACTGATATTCAGAAAATATCCTGACTTGGATGCTACATAGACAGTAGAGAAGAAATGATTCCTAACTAAACAAATTTAGTTTCTATATTACATAATTACTTACCATTGACCTCTATGTAGTACTGTATTTAACTTCTAAACTAGTGAGAACTATTTAGGTTTTTCTTTTTCTTTAACAAAAATCTGAGGTCTTTTAATGGAAGTCATGTGAAAAATAATGGAGGTAGTGTGCATAAATTTACATATATCCCATGAAGCTTCAGCAGTTGGGAAATACATATATTTTTGCCAGCTAAAAGGAGTTTACCAGCAGAAATAAAGAAGTTAACTTGAGTATCATAGAATTGGCTACACAGGATATAACTGGAGTAGTAAGAAGCAGAGGAAATAGAATGAAAGTTATGAAAGGGTTATGAAAGGAAGGTGTTGTATCCTGAAATGGCTACCTTGTAATTCCTGTAAATAGTTTGTTCCTCTTTCCAGCGCTGTCTGAGCCGAAGCAGGAAGTCGCTCCTGATTGGCTCAGACGCGGCTGGCTCTAGCTTTGGCGGGAACCGCAAATGTATAAAAGGAGCGGTTTCTCCAAGCAGAGTCAGTCGGTACTCGCTGAATTGTCACTTTGCCTTGCTGAGCTGTCACTTGTTCTCTGAGCTGAATAAAAGTACCGATTGCTTGAATCCTGCTTCTGGGTCCACTTCACTGGCGACGAACGGACGGAAGAAACATCGCGTGCAACATGAACAAAGTCCAGATCGGCCAGGCTCCGGAACTCTTCGATCCCGAAAAAATGTCCTGGGACGAATACATGGCCACCTTCGAGATCTTCCTCGAGGCGGCGGGAATACAGGACGCCGAAGCCGATCGCAGACGGGCTATTTTTCTCAATTACTGCGGCCCAGAAATCCGTGGCCTTGCCTAGACTCTCACTGACCCGCAGCCAGCAAGAACCGTAGCTTGGGACGTCCTACAGGAGAAGCTAGCGAGCCATTTCAAACCGACCAAACCAGCCATGGTTTTTCGGCATCAGTTTTCCATGATGGCTCAGAAGGAAACTGAATCAATCAACCAGTTTACAACGCGACTTCGGACGGTACTTGCTCAATGCAAGTTTAAAGACCCGGAAGCTCGCCTCACCGACGCCCTGGTTTTCGGCATGAAAAGCGCCACAGTGAGAAACAAACTCCTCACCGAAGAAGAGCCGACTCTACAAACCGTGATTAAACTAGCGCAAACCGCAGAAGCCGCCGACGCAGCAGCCAGAGAATTGAAAGAACACGGAAGGCGAGAACTCATTGCCAAGATTGACTCCGCGTCTCCCCGCGCCGTGGAATCAGACGACCCCAGCCAACCAACTCACAACGGAGACAACTGCTTCCTGGTACAAGACCAGCCGAGACACCACAGAGCTACTCACCCAGCCCCCTGCGCGGGCTGCCGGGGAAACCACCAGCGCCATCGATGCCCTTTCCGAGACGCTACATGCCACCGCTGCAACCGTCGAGGCCACATCACCATCGCATGCAGAGCAACGGCACCAGAAGAGACATTCGCCACACCGCAATACCAACGACCACAAAACCAGACCCCCCAATCGCGAGAAAAGAGACCATTCCGCAATTCGGGTCAAAGAAACTACTCAACCGCTAACCGCGACTACTATAGAGGTAACACTCAATTTTCCGTGAATAACACGGCAACAAAAAAGGGGGCTAAAATTGTTATCTCACTGTTACTAAATAACCAACCTTGCTCAATGGAGCTTGATACGGGATCTAGATATACCATCATGCCTTGGGAGAAGTTTAAACTGTATATGCCTAATATGTCTAAAGCTGATCTAAATCAAACCTCTTTAGTGATCAGAGATTTTCAAGGGGGGGTAATCTCGGTCCTGGGAACAGCAAATGTACCTATTGCATTCAAGAATGTTAAATGTACCTTACCCATGCTTATTGTAACGGGGGCTAAGCACTCTCTTTTGGGTTTAGCTTGGATGGAACCGTTGGGGATCGAAATTTCGGGTGTGTGTAATGTAAACTGTGATAATATGCCTAACTTTGTGAAAGAGTTCCCTGAAGTGTTCAGCCCCACCTTAGGATTGTATAAGGGGCCCCCTATATCATTTTCTATTGACCCCAAGGTCCCACCAGTCAGGCTAAAACCTCGCAGGGTCCCCCTTCCGCTTCTCCCCAAACTAGACCTGCAGCTTGATAAACTCATAAGCCAAGGTATTTTGGTCCCTGTGGAACAGGGGCCATGGGAAACTCCCATAGTCACGCCTCTGAAGCCAGATGGTTCTTTAAGGGTTTGCGCTGACTACAAATCTACCCTGAATAAGGCACTCCAACACCACCCCTACCCCATCCCGGTTGTACAACAACTTCTACACTCCCTGGGGGAAGGAAAAAGGTTTGCAAAGATCGACCTCGCGCAAGCTTACCAGCAACTCCCGGTCGATGAACAAACAGCAAACGCACAAACAATTGTAACGCACAGGGGGGCGTTCAAATGCACGAGGTTACAGTTGGGGTAAGCATAGCCCCAGGAATATTCCAGAGCATTATGGAACGCCTATTGTCAGGGGTAAATGAGGCCATTCCATACTTTGATGACATCTTAATTGCAGGGGAAAACCAGGAACAAGTAAACAAAAGAATAAGGGAAGTACTTAAGAGGTTACAGGACAAAGGTTTAAGAATCAAGCCTGACAAATGTGTCTGGGGAACCAACAGTATAGAATTCCTAGGATATAAAATAGACAAAGAAGGTATCCACTCCACAACAGAGAAGCTGAGAGCCATTAGAAAAGCCCCAGAGCCACGAGATAAGAATGAGCTGCAGGCATTTTTAGGCCTCCTTAATTTTTATTCCGTTTTTTTAAAGCAGAAGGCAACAGTAGCAGAGCCTCTACATCGTTTACTCCAGAAGGAAGCCCGCTGGACCTGGGGGGAAACTGAACGTGAAACTTTTTTCCAAATAAAGCAATTATTAACTTCTAAAAGTGTAGTAGTCCAATATAGTGCTTCACTACCCATTAGGCTCACGTGCGACGCTTCACCGTACGGCATAGGAGGAGTCCTAGCTCACGTTCTGCCTAATAAGACAGAGGCCCCAATAGCATTTTTCTCAAGAACCATGACCAGCACAGAGAGGAATTATAGCCAGTTAGACAAGGAGGCTCTAGCTTTAGTGGCAGGGGTAAAGAAATTTCACAATTACATTTTTGGAAGAAGTTTTGAACTAGTCACTGACCACAAGCCCTTACTAGGTCTGCTAGCCCCCAACAAGCCCACTCCGCCTTTTATGTCTCCAAGACTGATCAGATGGGCTCTTTTCCTCTCAGGTTACCAGTATGATCTCACCCACAAGGGGGGGAAGGAAATCAATCACGCAGACGGCCTCAGCAGGTGCCCCATAACAGACTTAGTGGAGGACCCTGCTCCTTCCACAGATGTACTAATGATAGAACTCGAGGATAACCCACTAACCACGGCCAAAGAGGTAGCTGCACACACGCAGCAAGATCAAATCCTTAAACAAGTGGTAAACTGTGTACTTAAGGGATGGCAAAATGATGCTGTGAAACCTGAATTGTGTGACTTTAAAAACAAAAGACTTGAGTTATCTTATGTAAAGGGTTGTCTGCTGTGGGGAGATAGAGTGATCATCCCCAAAAGCCTTAGGGAAAAGGTACTCAAAATGTTACATGTGGGCCATCCTGGGATTGTCAGGATGAAGAGCCTAGCAAGGGGGCATTTATGGTGGCCAGGTCTGGATGCTGACATTGAGAGTTGGGTTTCGAAGTGTGAACCATGCCAAGAATCACGGCCTAGTCCCCCCAAAACAACTCCGGCTGAGTGGGAGCAGCCTGCTGGTCCTTGGTCAAGAATCCACATTGACTTTGCTGGTCCAGTGGGGTCCCAGTATTTTCTAATAGTGGTTGATGCTTTCTCCAAATGGGTGGAAATAATAGCAATGAACAACATAACCACAAGTGCCACCATCAAGGTATTGAGTAGACTGTTTGCATCCCATGGTTGCCCAGATATCTTAGTGTCTGACAATGGGCCACAGCTAACAGCCAGGCAATTCGAATTGTTCCTAGATGGCCTAGGGGTCAGGCATGCCCTCATCTCGCCTTATTCGCCCTGGGCTAATGGATTGGCAGAACGTTACATTCGTGTGGCAAAGGAGGCATTGCGCAGGTCAGGCCCTGGGGATGTACAACAAAACTTGGACCAATTCTTACTCACCCAACACATTACCCCTAACTCGCACACACATGTAAGCCCTGCAGAGTTATTGATGGGAAGGAAATTAAGGTCACCACTAGATAGGTTGAACCCAAGGTTCTGTGTTAATAATAACCAAATGTGTGTAAAACCTGAAAGAGAAATGTATTTGGGACAAAATGTATATGTAAAAAGTTTTGATGGAAATGTAAACTGGATGAAAGGAATTGTTGTTAAGCAAAATGCACCAAAGACTTATATTGTAAAACTAGAGGATGGTCGTTTGTGGAAACGACACATAGACCACATTCGGAAGCGAACAGAAAATCAATTGCCACAAACCGCTGACATGGACTCTCCCCCTTCAACAGACTTTAACACATTGCCCGAGTTAAGAAACACGCAAAGAGACTTATCGGGCCAGGGGGAACCATCCAGCAACGCAGAGCCATCCTCATCCTCCGAAGCCGTCGTTGGGCCCGCCAGGCCAAGTCCGCCGTGCCGGGAGAACAGCGGCGAGCCATCCTCCACAGTCGGTGTCGAAGGAGAAATTGAACTGCGCAGGTCAGCGCGAGCTCCACGGAGGCCCCACCGATTGGACGACTTTGTCACATGGCTTTCGTGATGGATGTGTCCAACTATGAGGGGAGGGGTGTTGTATCCTGAAATGGCTACCTTGTAATTCCTGTAAATAGTTTGTTCCTCTTTCCAGCGCTGTCTGAGCCGAAGCAGGAAGTCGCTCCTGATTGGCTCAGACGCGGCTGGCTCTAGCTTTGGCGGGAACCGCAAATGTATAAAAGGAGCGGTTTCTCCAAGCAGAGTCAGTCGGTACTCGCTGAATTGTCACTTTGCCTTGCTGAGCTGTCACTTTTTCTCTGAGCTGAATAAAAGTACCGATTGCTTGAATCCTGCTTCTGGGTCCACTTCAGAAGGCATAGGATTGGGCTTCTTAGCAGACAGTGTGGAATGTGGCACTGATGAGATTTCCTAGTTTGGGTGATGAAACATCTGCAAGAAACCAACCAAGTTCACAGACTACTAAGGACCCTCATTTCAAAAGCTACAAATACTCTCCTTTATCAGTGTCAGCTTCAACCACAACAACACAAGAGCACACAACAGATTTAAACTTAATATTAACCGCTCCAAACTTGACTGTAAAAAATATGACTTCAGTAACCGAGTTGTCGAAGCGTGGAACTCATTACCGGACTCCATAGTGTCATCCCCAAACCCCCAACACTTTACCCTGAGATTATCTACGGTTGACCTATCCAGATTCCTAAGAGGTCAGTAAGGGGCAAGTACAAGTGCACTAGAGTGCCTTCCGTCCCCTGTCCTATTGCTCTCCTCTATCTCCTATACTTTTCTTCTATTCCTATATCTCTTCTTCTATTCTTTCATTGATATGTTCTATTACTATATCTTCTTTTCTATTCTTTCTTAGATATATTTAACTATGAGTATCTCCTCTATAACCTTCATCATGTATTTTACTATGTGTACATAGATATATACCCACTAAACCCCTCATTGTGTATTGGATAAATTAAATTAAATTAAATTAAATTAAATTAAATTAAATTAAATTAAATTAAATTAAATTAAATTAAATTAAATTAAATTAAATTAAATTAAATTAAATTAAATTAAATTAAATTAAATTAAATTAAATTAAATTAAATTAAATTAAATTAAATTAAATTAAATTAAATTAAATTAAATTAAATTAAATTAAATTAAATTAAATTAAATTAAATTAAATTAAATTAAATTAAATTAAATTAAATTAAATTAAATTAAATTAAATTAAATCACAAGGAAATCAGAATTATGGACCTGTGGAAAGAAAGGGATTTGTCCTAAAGAATAGAAAGGGGGAAAATTAGACAAAAAACAAAAAAAAATCCTTGTGATGCTGTGGGTTAGACATATACATATATGCATAGGGGGAGAAATGAGAGAAACAGGGGGAACAAAGTTTAGGAAAAAGAAAAAGGAAATATTCATGTTTATGAATATTATTATCTCTAATATTTTATCCATGTATATTAATACGATTATTTCTTCACATGCCTACATTATGTACTAGACAAAACAAACAAGCAAAAATAAAATAAAATAAATAGGAAGAAACGTGGAAGATAAAGGGAATACAATACTTAGAAAAAGACTTTATGAGTAGGTGATAAAAGGAAGAAAGCACATATCTTTTCCCGTTGCAGCACTGTGCTCTGCTGAGATTCCTGCATAAATAAGGGCTGTGTGTCAGCTTGTGTATATAAGGGATGCAGATCAGTCGACAGTTCAAGCCAATATAGCTAGAAGGACTGGCAAGTCTGTTTAGCAAGGGTATATTCTGGTGGTGGGAAGAGGCATTCCTTGATGCTGAAAGGTAGAAGACCAGCCTGAATGGAAGAGATCTAAGAGAAATGGAACAGCCAAGGGTAGAGGGATACAATCTGATGAATGTGATTGTGCAAAGGCTGCTATGCAGTGAAGGGTTCTAAATCCCACTACTACAGGTTTGCAAGGGCGTTTGCAAACCTGCTGTTGCTGCTACCCAGTTCACAGAACCGGATCTGCCTGGTGGCAACCCACCACTTCTGCTGTAGCTGTGACTATCGTTATTATAGGAGTTGGGAGAGTTGGTTGTTTAAGTATAAATGGGGCTTTTGAAATGGCTGATATCTCGAGTCTGCGGAGAGAGGTGGCATACAAATCTAATAAATTATTATTATTATTATTATTATTATTATTATTATTATTATTATTATATACTGCTTAGTCTGTTATGTAAATGTTTACATACTTGCATTGTAAAAAGTCAAGCCAATAAATTTCCATTTGCTCCTTCCTGTTTTTCATTTTTTCTCTCTGAAAATATCCATTCATTTGTTTGCATTACCAGATATTATTGCAAATAACTTTGTACTGTATTGATGTTCCCGCCCCTATATTTTGTTCCATTTTTTGATGTTTTAGCTGGATTTGTGAACTAGAAAAAAAGAAATAACACCTAATGTCTCTTCCTTTGCCAAAATCCAGACGTGAGGCCAAATTGATAAGATAATGTCACACACACTTGCTTCCCAGCCAAAAGTCTACTCACAAGATTAACCCTATAAATGTCCAACACTGAATCCAGGTTTGTCAGGCAAAACACGCTTTACAAGCTTTTCCCCTCTGGAGGCACGAACATTGACTTCTTGCAAAGAGCACCCTATAAACTCCTCCCCTTAAATACTCTAGGGGAGTGCTGACTATGCACAGCTGTGCTCACTTCTTCTTTCTGATCTTTCTCAACTACTCCTGCTGGGCCCTCATCCTGCTGGCCTCTCATCTTTCTCACCTGAGCATTCAGGATTGGGTCCCTTATCTCCTTGTCCTCAGACCCTGGCAAATCCCCAGTTGGGGGATCTATAGCCTCTGTAGGCTCCACACACCTTCTCCCTCTTCCTCTGGCTCACTCTCTGACTTCTCCGGCAGCCACACAGGCCGGCCATGCCCAGATGGCCCTGGCCATCAAAGTCTGTGGCCAGAGAGCCAACCACAACAGCAATGATATAGGTAAATCCTAACCTTTTCCCAGCCAAGTTTGTATCTTTCTTAAATCTGGAAAGCGTATTCAAGGACTTCCAAAATATGCTAACTATTGTTTAGCTGCTGAAAATGCTGATTTTTGAAAGTAAAAGAAATAAATGATTTTGGATAAAAGGAAAACACAATTTTTTTCAACTTCAAAAGAGTTATGCTAAATTGCTAAACACTATGTTAAAAAGCTACTCTTTTTTCCTTTTGTTCAATCACGTCTGCTTCTCAGAGACTCCCTAAACAATTCCCTGCAGTTTTCTTGGCAAAGCTTCTTAAAAAAAATGATTCTCCATTGCCTCCTTCCTAAGGCTGAGAGAAAGTAATTGGCCCAAGATCACCCAACCTGCTTTGTGGCCAAGGTGGGACTAATACTCAGAATCTCCTGATTTCTAACCTGAGGCTTCAACCACTCCACCAAACTCGGAGCTAATAAAGAAACCTAAAATTCCAGGTAACACTTCCAGAAGCCAAAGGATTATAAGTGGAGGAGAGAATTGCACCACTGAACAATGAGACAGTTGGCTCAAAAAATCAGATGGGATTCTGACTCAAACCTCAATAAATAAATATGAGCCATATGGATGAGCTCTCTCTGATCATTGCTAATAAGGTCTTCCCAAGGTAATTTCTGAAGAATGAAACCAGCCTGAGCAATATGTGAGCCTCTAAAAATTGCTGCCTTGCAACTCCCTCCATCCCCCCCTCCCCAGCTGACAATATTTGATAAAAGTTGTCGTTCAACAACAGCTGGAAGGCCATCTGTAGCTCACTTAACAAGCAGACTAGGAAAGCTAAGAGAAGTCTCCCTGGAAAATGAGAAAAATGAGCAATGGTGTATCCTGAGGAATGGTTTGCTAAACTATGAAACTGTATGTAAAACTATATAAAAAGTTAATCTGACTAGCTGCTGATTGCAAAAGGGAACTGTATATTGCTCTCAGGTGAGTAGGTGACTTTTGAATAAAAAGAAGCTGTAAGAGGATTACTTACTTTTTTTATCCTGCATTTACTATTTTAGAAATAACTCAAACTTGCAAACATACATCATACTCCCTCTGCCTATTTTCCTGACAATAATAACTGCATAACTGCATGAGGTGGGTTGAAAGAGAATGATTCATTGACCCAAAGTCACCCAGCAGTTTCCATATCCAATGCAAGATTAGAATTTGCTGTCCTCTGGTTTTTAGGCCAGCGCCTTGTAGGAAATGAACTTACTCAATGAAGACAATTGGGAGTTTGCTTGGAAATTTTCTGGAAAGCCTCTAACAAACCTGTCACCCCAAGTTCTTTCCGTTAGACAGACAGCTATATAAATTGGCTTAATAAATATTTTCCCTCTAAGAGTTCATCCATCTACCCAGTTTGTCCAGTTACCAAGAAGCTGGATATACATCTCAGTGGAGCCTTCAGTCTCATATCATCTTACCAAGAAAAGGAAAACCCAGATCAAGGTGACATAGCCAGAATATAGTATTTTCCATGGGAAAATAGAACAAATTCTGCTATGCAAACATTCTGATTGCATTGAAAGTAGCTTATTCATTTGCAGGGCTCCAACTGTAGGTCATCCCTCCCTTTTAGCCATGGGATTCTGGGTCATGAATGCCTATTTCTCTTTTGGATGATGGAGAGAGAACAGATCTATCAAGTCCCATGAAGCTGGGAAAGGAAGCAAGAACTACACAGATTCCAATAATAAATCCTTAATATGGGTTTAATGCAGAAATCTTAGGAAGGGCTATAGAGCTTTCCCAGGCTCATTTATAGTGAAATAATTAAGGTGGAGCCTCTCTGAAATGCCTTTTTCCAAATTTTTCTTTACCTGGATTAAGTTATCATTTCTGAGATAAATTGCCAACTCCCTTGCCTACAATTACCTTCATATCTATCAATTGTTTATGCCTGTGTTCTCATCCATCCCTTTCCCATCTTTCCCATAAACGCTCCGTGAGCCTTCTATGTAGCCAATTTTATTTATTTTGTTCTGCCAACTCTACCCTAGGGATGGTGGCTGCTGATTTAATAATTTTAGAATATTATTTAGAAATAATTACTTTCTTCTATAGCTCAGCGATCCAATCTCATCTATTTTGTGCATGCTCTCCCTATTTGATATGTCTCGGAGCTTCCCCTTTTTCAAATTGTCAGTGATAACTGATACAAGTTGCTACTTACTTTTTACCTTTTAGTCAGAAACTTCAGGATTATGTGCCTTTCAGCCTTGGACATTCTCCATTTAAATAATGAATGCTTTAAACAGCCATTGGAAGTATATGATGAACATGGTGAAAGTTAGATTGTTTTTTCTCTGTTTAACAACATTGTGTCTGGAATTTAATTTCTTCACAGCACATAGTAATAGAATAGCAATAGGATTTAGACTTAGATACGGCTTCACAGTGCTTTACAGCACACTCTAAGCAGTTTAAGAGTCAGAGTATTGCCCCCAACAATCTGAGTTCTCATTTTATTGACCTCAGGTAGATGGAAGGCTGAGTCAAACTTGAGCCCATCAAGATTGAACTCCTGGCAACATGGAGATAAGGAGGAACTTCCTGACGGTCAGAGCGATCAACCAATGGAACAACCTACCAGCGGACGTTGTGAACTCCAACACTCTGGACATTTTAAAGAGAAGATTGAACTGCCACTTGACTGGTGTACTATAGGGTTCCTGCTTGGGCAGAGGGTTGAACTCGATGGCCTTCATGGTCCCTTTCAACTCTAACAATAAATAAATGCAGAGTTAGCCTGCAATACTACATTCTAACCACTAGGCCACCATAGTGGCACAATGTGACATATATGCCGCCTTATCAGTTGTTAGTTCTTCTTTTATGTGGCAAACAAAGTTTATTATGGTATGTGATGTTGATGATAGTGTTATCTATTCAGTCAAGTCTGATTCTTGGGGTTTCGAAGGGCCAGATTTCTCCACATCTTTCAATCTTGCACTACTTTTTTCTTATGCGAAAGCCTGCAATAAATTTGAAAAACTTTTACAAAGCTGGTTACATGCCAAAGGTCTTGGAAAGAGCCATACTTGCGAATGGAGGCAAACTTTTCAAATAATAACCCGCAATTTAAAACAAAACTGCCATTAAAAAAAAAACAGACCAAAAGCCCCAGAACTAATTAATTCCTTAAATATTATTCATCTCCTGAAATCTGACTGCATGGAGAAACAAATCCTCCCTACCTTTAAGAAAAAGTGTGGGATGATCTTCCAGCAGCCTTATTTCTTTTGCTTTTAGAAAGACTGCTGTTCTAGCCCATTTCTGTGCAACACTGTTATCTAACATAGCTTGGGGGTTGAAAACAGTTTAGTGTTCATAACCAGTGATCTAAGCATATGGAATACGAATGCGAATAATGCTAATTTTGCTTGTATAGATTTAGCAGAATAGGCTTTAGGAAATGGAGGGGGGGGGGAAGGAGAGCAAAGGAATAAAAAAATGAAATGCCTCAGAACTGAAGGCGTCAGGTTAGTTCAAAGAAGAAAGCTATTGCAGGTGTGGATGTTTCTGAAAATTTAGGACATGGCTAGATCATCCAGTGCATTGTGGGTTCGAATGAAGTGATGGAAGAAAGTTTTTAAAGGAAGTCACAGGATGTGG
Source organism: Erythrolamprus reginae (assembly GCF_031021105.1). Taxonomy (NCBI): domain Eukaryota; kingdom Metazoa; phylum Chordata; class Lepidosauria; order Squamata; family Dipsadidae; genus Erythrolamprus; species Erythrolamprus reginae. Next base: position 101,506,698 of record NC_091951.1, read on the forward strand.
CAATGGACCAGATTACCTCTGGAACCGCCTGCTACCGCACGAATCCCAGCGACCGATAAGGTCCCACAGAGTTGGCCTTCTCCGGGTCCCGTCGACTAAACAATGTCGTTTGGCGGGCCCCAGGAGAAGAACCTTCCCTGTGGCGGCTTCGGCCCTCTGGAACCAATTCCCCCCAGAGATTAGAACTGCCCCCACCTTCCCTGTCTTTCGTAAACTACTCAAGACTCATTTATACTGCCAGGTATGGGGTTGTTGAGATAGCTCTTCCCCCTAGGCCAGTGATGGGCAACCTTTTGAGCTTTGTGTGTCAAAATTCGCCAAAAAACTGAGCATAACTCGGGTGGTGTGTCACCTTGAGAAAAAAACATATTTTTGTGATATTTATAGTTTAAATAAAAAATATGTATAATTATTTAACTTACCTGCTTAGTGACTTCTTTGTTAATCTGTCAGTTGGTTTCTTTTGTTGGTCTTGCTGTTATTTAACTTGTGTGGGGTGCCATGAACTAAGATAAGTGAGGGGGAGGGGGAATTGTTCCAGTGATGGCGAACCTGTGGCAGTCCAGCTGGACTGCCACAGGTTCGCCATCACTGATTTAGTGACTTTTTTGTTGCTGAATTTCATTGGCTAAATCTTCAATTGAGGTTGAAGGCATCCACTCAAATTAAATGTGTAGAGACCCAGCTTTTAACAGGAAAGAAAAGGAAATACAAGATTCCCTCTTATTTTTCTTTTTTCTAGTTAAAGAAAATATATTTCTTTTATTTACAGGCTATATTTTATTCAGAAATCCCAAATGGCCTACAGGACAAACAGTAATATTTTAAAAAATTAAATACTACAAGGAACAAGGGAGCATCCTAAAATGTTGATCACTCCTTTTTTTCTTTTAGTTTTCTAAGATCCTTAGTACTTAATACTTAGTACTCGAAACCAAACACAGTGTTAAAGATAAAGTCTCATTGCACTTTCCTACAATATTACTTACACTGCTTTATTTTCCATTTTTTCCTAATATGTCCAAGCACAGAATTTGCTATTTAGCAACAAATACAGTAGTTGGCTGGTGTACTCACTATGGATTGATGACTATATGAAGAACAGCAGAAATGCACGGAGGAGGAGGGAGCAGGATATGACAGCTATGAATAATGACAGGCGCTCGCTGAGAAAATGGAGACTACCGGGGGAGAAGGGAGGGGGGAGAGGAGGGGGCGCGGAGAAGGGAGGGGGGAGAGGAGGGGGCGCTACCCCCACGAGCGAGTCCACGCTGTACTTTCCTATTCTCGCTCTTCGCACGTCCGCGTCCCTTTTTTTTTTTTGGTGCTCGGAAGTCAACAGCGCGGACCCTTTAAGAACCTGCGCTTGCGCCCTGCCGGCTTTTTTTCCTCCCAATAAATTATTATTATTAATTATTATTATGTGATGCTGTTGCTTAAAAAAAGGAAAGAGAATGCCTTCAACTGTAATCTTAAATGTGCTTGCTAGGAAGCAAGTCTCATTGAGGATGAAATAAACCTGTACAGAATTGTACATTAAAATATACATAAACAATGCAAATGCTACCACTGCCAGTATGTTTGATCCAGTCTATAAGAAAGGAAATCTTATTTGGAAAAGAGATGTTGGTATAATAATGATAACGCTAACGCTAACGCTAACGCTAATGATAATTTATTATATTTGTATGCCGCCTCTCTCCGAAGACTCCTTGGAATGGAAAACATGCTTTTGACCTGTGGTTTTCAAATGTGTGGCTTCCAAATGATATGGATTGGAAAGATATCATAATGGTTCTAAAAAAAAAAAGCAGAAATATTCTAGAATAACAGACACATTTTTAAAGCTGTCAATATTTTTTAGAAAATCAGTGGAAAAGTTGGTTTTTAGTACTGTATGAATTAGACTTTGTTGGGGGGAGAGTTGGAATATTGCTTATTTTTTTTTTGTTTAGATTTTATGCTAAGAATGATAAATTCTAATCCCATAAGAAGCTTTTGCATCAAGACTCATTCAAAATTAGGAATGTTAATTGCCCAGTTCACTCAACTAAGTAGGCTTTCACACAGTCTTATTAATTGCAAACAGATGTAAGAAGAAATGAATTTTACTGGATCCAGCTCTCCAGTACTGTCTTCTCCAACTGAATGCATTAGAGCTGTGTTTGAAGTCTGATAATTCACATGTGACATAGCCAAACATTTGGGAATATATACATCATGAATTGAAACAGGATAGGCAATTAAACCGTATTACATTGGTTGGTATCTCCTCTCAAATCTAGACTTCCAGTCACTTTTTCTCTTTTCACTAGCTGTCTCCTGGGAAAAATTCAAGAGCTCAGGAAAGGACTAGAGATAAAGTTCCTCCTTTTCTCACAATAAGTATGTCAAGACGACAGAAATAACTTGGTTGTAGTTCCTGTAGAACACTTTCTTTGCATGACTTGAATTCAGATGAAGACACCTAGAGTCAATAACACAGTATGCCTGGGTAACCATTTTTATTACATACCTGGAACAAACCACTTAAAATAGTTGACTGCCCCTAGTGAACTTGAAAGTATGGACTCTCACTATATGAACTGTTCCTGGAGTCTTGTGCTTCTTTTTTTCTTGCCTTTTAATGCAGTTTTTGCATTGTGTTTTCTGGTCTTGAAGTTGGCAGCTGATAGTGATTGCATAACTGATATCTCTGCCCTGAGAAATTCTGGTGTTCAGTTCCCACAGAACTCTGACTGGTGCAATGCAGTTACATTATGCAGACATCCTCTACTTTAATAGACTAGTGGAACTTAAGAGAATAGACTAGAATAGAATTCTTTATTGGCCAAGTGTGATTGGACACACAAGGAATTTGTCTTGGTGCATATGCTTTTAGTGTACATAAAAAAAGAGATAATTCTTCAAGAATCATAAGGTACAATATTTAATGATAGTCTGGGTACAAATAAGCAATCAATCATATTAGGAACCAGTCTATATAAGTTGTAAGGATACAAGCAGCAAAGCTACTGTCATACAGTCATTAGTAGGAGGAGTAGGAGTAGGGTGATGAGAAGATTGATGAGAATGAGAAGATTAATAGTAGTTAGTTAACAAACTTAGTAAATAGTTTAACAGTGTTGAGTAAATTATTTGTTTAATAGAATGATGACATTTGGGCAAAAACTGTTCTTTTTTCTAGTTGTCTTGGTGTAAGTGCTCTATAGTGTTGTTTTGAGGGTAGGAATTGAAACAGTTTGTGTGCAGGATGTGAGAGGTCTGTAAATATTTTCCCAGCCCTCTTTTTGACTCAGGCAGTATATAGGTCCTCAATGGAAGGCAGTTGGTAGCAATTGTTTTTCCTGCAGTTCTGATTATCCTCTGAAGTCTGTATCTGTCTTGTTGGGTTGCTGAACCGAACCAGACAGTTATAGAGGTATAGATGACAGATTCAGTAATTTCTCTGTATAACTATAACAGCAGCTCCTTGGGCAGTTTGAGTTTTCTGAGGTGGCACGGAAAGAACATTCTTTGTTGTGCTTTTTTATGACATTTTTGATGTTAAGTGTGTGATATGGTCGAACCTAGAAATTTGAAGGTCTCTACTGTTGATACTGATATCTAGCAATGTAAGGGGTGGAAGTATGGTCTGGTTTCTCCTAAAGTCTACCACCATTTCCATGGTTTTGTGAGTGGTCAGTTCCATATTGTTCCAGTTGCATCAAAAGGTTAATTGTTCAATCTCCCGTTGTATGCGGCTTCATCATTGTCTCGAATGAGGCTGATCACTCTTGCATTATCTGTGAACTCCAGTAGTTAAACAGATAGATATTTAAAGATGCAGTCATTGGTATATAAAGAGAAGAGAAGTGGAGAAAGCACATAGCCTTGGGGAGGGGTGTATCCGATATCAAAGAATCTGTGATTCTGCTTAGCTTCATCTGTTACTTCTTTGCAACTCTTTGACATGTATATAAGTATTTAATAGGATACATTATCGTCCATGCAAAACCAAATAGAATCTGACTGATCAGCTGTAAAGGTTGAGCTCCAGGATGTGGCCAAGTAGGTTCTTCAGATTGGCCAATAAAAGAGAAGTCATTTTATGCAGTGAACTGGACTTACACAATGATTTTATTTCCCCGTAGTTTTTATGCATCTCGACTGACCAAAAAGGAAATTTCACAAACTCTCTGTGCTATGTTTCAGAAACATATATGAAGGAAAGTAATCTTGTAAAGTAAGACCTTACTTACAAGAGACTTTCTCCCTAATCCTTTCTATTGTTCTCTGTTCTTCTTCCTTAGATGCAAACCTAACTATTGTTTCTTCAAAAAGTATCATTTCTTTCTCAGAGTTGTGCTCTATTACTTTAAAAATGGCCTTGTAAATAATCCATCCCCCATGTAACCCATTTAATACAACTTAAAAGCTTCTTAGGAAGAAGCATATTTAAAGAAAGGGAAATCTACTAACAGTTCTGTTTCAGGCTAGTCAGATGATAGTTGAATAAATTGCTTCTCAGACACTTAATGTTCAAACAGTAACACTTCTATTTATTTCTTCTACTTCATTCTTGTACAATATAATTCTGTGACACAGCAGAATTACTTTCAGTTTGTCCCATGATAAACTATATCATTTATCTTTATAATTGCTTCACTGGCTGCTAGAAGGCATTCCTTAATTATTAGGCCAGTTTCTGCTGATTAGAAAGGCAATGAAAAGGCAATAACTCACACAATAAGAACTTCACATCCTGGAGTTCCCAGGCAGAATCTATGTTGGCTAGATGTCAGATTGACGTAAGCAGCTAATGCTTCAGTCCAATTCTGGATGTGTTGTAATTAATTAATTAATTAATTAACTACACTCTAAAATGCATCTCAAAATTTCTTTCTACTAACTTCTTCTGACCTTTTCTGCTGTCTTCTGAATTTTGGATCAATCCATCTCAAATCCTGACAGCTGTCTGAACACACATCTGTCTGCAGGCTTTCACTTGAGAGCTGCTCCCCCATTTCAACTTCACCTTCACTAAAATTCTCTTCATCTCCTAAATCAGGTAAATTGACAGGTTCCATTTCACCTTCCCCCTCAGAACCTGAGCATTTCAACAGCTGACAGGGAGCACACACAACACTAACTGCATACATTAAAACAATGACAATGAAGAGGAGATTAAATATGCCTGTAAATCTCTTGTACAGATACAGACTGTTTAGGGTGTAAATGACATTTAAATATTGCATATAAATAGAGATATGAGCCTATTTTATGCAGATATTAGATAGATTTTTAGAGAACATTTATTTCTTAGAGTTTTTCAGTGTCAGGGATAAAACTGCAAATTGATGCTGTACATTGCATGAGTGTGACCTAGACAACACTTGCATTTGAGTGACATGCCACAATATTTCTGTTTTGAACTGCTTTGTTGGAAAGTTATGGCCACTTGGTGAGAAAGATTAATTGTCTGATTTCATGTAAGATAATTTTAATCATATTGAATTTATCTGGGTTGACATTCCTACATTAGAAATGAGTTTGCTGAGTAATCTGCATTAAGGCAGCCTGTAATACATGAAATGTGTTTATATTCCATCAGACTAAGCAGCAACGATGGTTTTCCATGAATATGATTTGAATGTAGCAAAATATTATTCCTTACATTCAATATTTTAGGTGATTATTGTAGAGTGTTAAAATCTCAGATTGGGAAGAGAACCTTGGAGGATTTCTACTCAAACACACTGACCATGACTCTTCATAGCATTCTGGAATCTTCATAGCATTCTGGAATCTTCATAGCATTCTGGAATCTTCATAGCATTCTGGAATCTTCATAGCATTCTGGAATCTTCATAGCATTCTGGAATCTTCATAGCATTCTGGAATCTTCATAGCGTTCTGGAATCTTCATAGCGTTCTGGAATCTTCATAGCGTTCTGGAATCTTCATAGCATCCAATCTTAGCTTGAAAACATCCAGCAATAGAACATCCTACAGGAAACAGGCTATTCAATTCTTAATGTATATTGTAGTTCAGAACTTTCCCCTTGTGTTGACTTTAGATCTCTCCACTTGTTAATACTTGTCCTATCCTCAGGAGCTACAGAGAATAAATCCATATCTACTTCACTTTAACAGCCCTTCAAGAATTGGAAAACTGCCGCCATGCTTTTTTTGGCCTTAGAGATAACTGGACAATCTGTGACCCATTGGGTCATTCTTCTTTCCGCATATAATAAAGACTTGCACCATTTACTCTGTTCTCACGACCCTCAGGAGAACTTTGGTGAAGCCATCCCCTTCTTCTTAGTTGACTAGAGGAATTTCTGCCACTTTGCTGGGGCGGGGGAAGGGAAAAGAAAAGCAGCAGTGGACTATGGGGAAAACATCACATTTACTCCCAACTGTGCCCCCTCCCTCCAGGGAAGAAGAGGACTCACCCATCATCACTCCTCTCCTGCCAGCTCTACCTTACCTGCAGGCATTCCACTTGCTCCCCTGCCCTTCTTCTTTTCACATATCCTAAATATGCGAAATACTAATCTGTCTGGAATACAGCTGATCTGTCTGGAACCCACACCACATATTGGACATAAACACTCTAGAAAATGTCCAGAAATACTTTACTAGAAAAGCCCTCCACTCCTCCACTCACAACAGAACACCCTATGCAACTAGACTTACAATCCTAGGTTTAGAAAGCTTAGAACTACACCGCCTTAAACATGACCTAAGCATAAGCATATCATATGCTACAACGTTCTTCCTGTCAACGACTACTTCAGCTTCAACCACAACAACACACGAGCATACAACAGATACAAACTTAAAGTAAACCGCTCTAAACTGAACTGCAGGAAATACAACTTTAGTAACCAAGTTTGTTGATGCATGGAACTCACTACCAGACTCTGTAGTATCATCACCTAACCCCCAGAATTTTACCCTTAGACTATCCACTGTTGACCTCACCTGATTCCTAAAAGGTCAATAAGAGGCATGCATAAGTGCACCAGAGTGCCTTCTGTCCCCTGTCCTAATGTTTCTCTTTTAGTATTATGTATATAAACATTGTTATATCTTTGTATATCCCCAATATGTACTCAACAAAACAAATAAGTAAAAATAAAATAAAATATTTTATTTCCTCCTCCCTTCACAACCCTCAGGAGAACCCAGATAAACCACCCCCTCCTCCTCCTCCACTTCCTCCTTGACTGACCTATTATGGAACTGCCTACCACTTTGCTGGGGGGGGGGGCTTGTGCCCCAACTGAAGGGTTTCTAAGAAGTGAAAGCAGAAGGTGTTATGTTGCTGAATCAGCCACACCTTTGCCAAATTTCAATCCCACAGTAGTCATTGATCCCAGACTTTGGACACATTCTGTTAATTCCTTATCCGAGGTAGCTTGATTCAAAATGTTTTGCTCTTTTGTCCAATTGAAGGTTATAACTGTAAAAAATATGACTTCAGTAACCGAGTTGTTGAAGCATGGAACTCATTACTGGACTCCATAGTGTCATCCCCAAACCCCCAACACTTTACCCTTAGATTATCTACAATTGACCTATCCAGATTCCTAAGAGGTCAGTAAAGGGCGAGTACAAGTGCACTAGAGTGCCTTCCGTCCCCTGTCCTATTGCTCTCCTATATCTCCTATACCTTTCTTCTATTCCTATATCTCTTCTTCTACTCTTTCATTGATATGTTCTATTACTATACCTTCTTTTCTATTCTTTCTTAGATATATTTTACTATGAGTATCTCCTCTATAACCTTCATCATGTATTTTATTATGTGTATATAGATATATACCCACTAAAACCCTCATTGTGTATTGGACAAAACAAACAAATAAATAAACAAACAAACAAATAAACAAACAAATAAACAAACAAATAAACGAACGAACGAACGAATGAATGAATGAACGAATGAATAAATAAATAATTTTTAGTGGTACATAATTTAGAATTTCTATTCAATGCCCCTGAAAGGCCCAAGTCCTTAGTCTAAGGCACTGTGTCAAAGGTATTTTCATTTTCACACTTTCTGTTAAGAATGCCTAGGGAAAAAATATGTTCACTTCCATCACACCCCTTCATCCCACATATCTCAAATAGACCTCACATTTTTTTCATTGATCTAGTCATAAAAATCCTAGTTGGGCAATACTTGAATCACATAAGGATGAAACGGCAGTGTTTTACAATTTGGTGCGCTTAGCTTCATTTTCCATTTTTCAGCTTGAGTGATCCTTAGCATTACTTCACAATTTGCTTGAATGCTCAATACTCTGAGTAATTTAGTGTCATCTGCAAACTCAACCACTTTGTTGCACATCCCTGACTCCTATGAATAACTGATATCAGATAAACATTTGTAAAATTCCACTCTTGGCTGTCCACCATTTGAGAACAATCCATGTATACCTATTGCTTATTTGCTCTTGGCAGTTAATCATACATATGAAGACCTCTTCTGTCAGAATGGTTGTTTGTTGAGGAACTTCTGGCAAGAGGTTTGATCAAGATCAATGTCTATACATTTGTGTGTTTTGATATAGAGCAATTCTAGCTAGGCATTTGTTTACACTCTTTTAAAAAACCAATAAGAATCACGAGGCAAGATATTTTGAGTGTCAAAAATTCTAATTTATTCTCAACAAGTCTTGTTCTTCTAGGTGCTTAATAATTTTATTAATACCATTCTTATAAATAATGCTTTCTATCATTTCACTAAAAAGGGAAACTTAATTCATAAGTAATTCTTGGTTCATAAGAAACTTTATATTTCTTGGATTTCTTATGGATCCATTTTTGAAAGAATTTTTGTATCAGGGCCTTCTGTGAGAAGACACATCTTTAAGAAATTATCTTTAAAGCAACGGACAAAATAATGTGTCAGAATTATATAGGGGATAAAATGTAACCTATGTTTCTTTTCTATAAAACAGTTAATATGATGCTTTCAATGACTAGGCAAAATAGAAAATTTGTGAAAGGATGACTAGAGAAAAATGAGATAAAGAACAAAAAGCAAGTTATGGTCTTTTGTGTGTGAAAGACGCATGAGAAATGAGATTAATTTAATATTATGAAACATATTGATGTTAGCTACCATTAGTTTCAGAAAGGAAGTTGGATTAGGAACTCTTTATAGAAATGTGCTTCAATAATAAGTGTATTAATTTACACTACATTATATTTGTAATTCTTTGCATCATCTTGTAAATGATATAACCTGTAACTTTGGCAATGTGTTGGTCAGGAAACCAGTTATCATTGTACATGCCAATAAAAATACTTTATTGCATTTATCTCCAAGTGCTTTGGTTATTTAGTGTACATCTTTCCCACAATAGTATTTTTGAGGGTGAGATCATAGAAACATGGAATGTATTTCAAGTTAAAGTTCTTATAGCTGCTTTATTACTTTAAAAATGAATAGAAACATAGAAGACTGACAGCAGAAAAAGACCTCATGATCCATCTAGTCTGCCCTTATACTATTTTTTGTATTTTATTTTAGGATGGATATATGTTTATCCCAGGCATGTTTAAATTCAGTTACTGTGGATTTACCAACCACGTCTGCTGGAAGTTTGTTCCAAGGCTCTACTACTCTTTCAGTAAAATAATATTTCCTCGTGTTGCTTTTGATCTTTCCCCCAACTAACTTCAGATTGTGTCCCCTTGTTCTTGTGTTCACTTTCCTATTAAAAACACTTCCCTCCTGAACCTTATTTAACCCTGTTCTATCGGGGTCTCTGGTAGAATCCTCCCAAAAATTCACAGGTACAAATTTGAGACACACACACGTTTGAAAATTCAAAACAATGTTCTTTATAATGAAAATTCACTTAAACCAAGCCCTCTTTTGGTATAGCAAAGAGCACTCACAAACTGGTAATTTGTACAAGTCCCTTATCAGTTCTGTGATACTTATCTTGCAGCTGTGAGGCAATTCACAGCCCTTCTACTTTCACAAAGTGACACACACTTTGCTCTGGTTTAGTTTCAAAGTGGGGAAAAATCAGCACACAAAAAGTCAAAATCAGTAAAGCAGTCACGAAACACAACGATCAGATAATCCTCCACAATGGCCAAACCCACAGGCTGCTATTTATAGCAGCCTCACTAATTACCACAGCCCCACCCAACCACAGGTGGCCTCATTTTCTTTGATAATAATCTCTCAGTTGTTGTTGCCTATGCATCGCTCTCCGCATGCGTGGCTGTATCATTAAGTCTTGTTCTGAATCCAAGGAGGAGCTAGATAATTGATCTCCTTCTAAGCTGTCTGCCACACTCTCCTCCTCCCTGTCACTCATGTCTTCTTGGTCAGAGGAGCCTTCATCAGCAGATTCCACTGGGGGGGGCAAAACAAGCCTGCAGCATGTGGATGTCTCCCCCACATCCACAGTCCTTGGGGTAGGAGCAGGGCCAGAGCTAACCACAACAAACCCTTTGTTTAACCTTATTTAACCCTTTAAGATCCATCCATCCTTCCTCCCTCCTTCCTTTCCTTTCCTCCCTTTTAATTTTATATATTTGAACAAGAAAAGAAGCACAACTTTTGTAAATTTTCACTAGCATTCTTCAAGGAGAATTGGTGAGCACAGCCAATGTTTTTCACCATATATCTGCTGCCCAGTTTACAATCTGTCTCGTTAAATATTAAAATGTTAAAAGTTAAAATTGCTTACAAGATATATGCCTAAAAATCTTGTTCTTTCTCCATCTGCGATGACAAGCGGAAGTCCTAAGTGCCTGATAATACCATCCCTCAGTGTAGATGTTTAACTGTTTCAGTATGTGAGCAGCACTAACAATTTCTCATACAGTCATGACAATGGCAAATTACACGCTTGGGCAATTTCTTGAAATTAGGGCTCAAAAGTTAAGGTTTCCATGGCAATGATAACTCATTCCTGTCACAGAGATGTGCAGCAGTATTTTTGAGTATTGTTTCTAATGCCTTGAAAATGATTTTGTAGATAGTGGATTGGGATTTAAGATTTAAAGGCTTCCAAAAATTGGATTATATTCATAAACAAAGATTTTTTAAAAAAATAATTAGACATTGTATGTACAGATGAAACTAATACACATTATTAAAAATAAAGGATAAAATAAAAAAAGGAAAAGAAAAAAGTAAACGAAGCAAATACTGGTTGTAAGTTCTTATCTTACAACCTTTTGTTTAGCGATCGCTTGAAGTTACAATGATCATGAGATTCGGGACTTATAACTTTGCACTTATTTATTTATTTATTTTGTTTGTCAAACATATTCAAGATAGTAAGTACAGATATAAACATAAACAAAGTAGGTATAGATAAATGAGATCAGTAGGACGGTAAGCCTGTCAGGCCGAAGTGATTTTAGTTGGGGACTTTGGCATGCCACACTTTATGCTTAGCTGTGGGAATTTGGGAGGGGCAATTGCATGAGGGTTATCTGCATACAGTATAGCTGTAACAAATTCTTTCTAGATAGTCAAGGTCATTCTTTGTCTTTACAGTTCTGTACCTGCACGGGAGGGATGACTTAGTGACTATAACTTGGGTAAGGACCTGGTCCTGAAAGATTTTTCAAACATAGAAACATGGAAGTCTGACGGCAGAAAAAGACCTCATGGTCCATCTAGTCTGCCCTTATACTATTTTCTGTATTTTATCTTAGGATGGATATATGTTTATCCCAGGCATGTTTAAATTCAGTTACTGTGTATTTATCTACCACGTCTGCTGGAAGTTTGTTCCAAGGATCTATTACTCTTTCAGTAAAATAATATTTTCTCATGTTGCTTTTGATCTTTCCCCCAACTAACTTCAGATTGTGTCTCCTTGTTCTTGTGTTCACTTTCCTATTAAAAACACTTCCCTCCTGGACCTTATTTAACCCTTTAACATATTTAAATGTTTCGATCATGTCCCCCCTTTTCCTTCTGTCCTCCAGACTATACAAATTGAGTTCATTAAGTCTTTCCTGATACATTTTATGCTTAAGACCTCCCAACATTCTTGTAGCCCATCTTTGGACCAGTAAAATTTTGTCAATATTTATTTATTTATTTATTTATTTATTTATTTATTTATTTATTTATTTATTTATTTATTCATTCATTCATTCATTCATTCATTCATTCATTTATTTATTTATTTAGATTTGTATGTCGCCCCTCTCTGCAGACAAAATTGAACGGGTCCAAAGATGGGCTACAAGAATGGTGGAAGTATCAGGAAAGACTTAATGAACTCAATCTGTATAGTCTGGAGGACAGAAGGAAAAGGGGGGGACATGATCGAAACATTTAAAGATTATGCTTAGAGGTTCAGCTACGGCTGTGGAGAGCTTTTAAAAGAAGTATGCACACAGTCCATCAAGTCCAATAGATAGATATGGTTTTAGGTTGCGTAATGCGTTTTCAATGTTATCTTCTGTAAAATCAATTTGTGTTAGATTGTTGTAATTATTTGTGGTACGACTAGGAAATATTGGGCATGAACCATTGCTGTTTACAGACTCAGCTGAAGACTACTGTATTAAAGAAGGTGGCTTTAACAGCTTCATCATTATAGTCTTTACCATTAGGCCCTGTAAGGGGTGAGAGGGATCTTGAGTTTTTGAGTTGACTTATGACCATTGCAGCATCTTCACAGTCATGTAATGAAAATTTAGGCCCCTGATGACCAGAATGTATTTACCACAGTTCAAACATACCAGGGTAAGTGATCACTATTTGTGATCTTCCCAGCTGGCTTCCAAAAAACAAAATCAATGGAGGAAACTGAATTCACTTAATGACCACAAGATTCATTTAACAACTGCAGTGATTGCTTAACAACTGTGGCAAAAGGTTATAAGAACATAAGAACATAAGAACAGCCATGCTGAATCGGGCCAAAGCCCATCAGGTCCAGCATTCTGTGTCACACAGTGGCCCACCAATTGTCCATGGGGATCTTCAGCAGACAGAGAAGGCAAAACCCTCCCTTTCCCCTGACCCCTAACAAATGGTATTCAAGGGAATCCTGCCTGCCTCAACCAACATAGAGGTGGCACACGGACATCAATTTCAACAACCACCGATACACTTGGCATCCATGAATCTGTCTAATCCTGCCTTGAAGCTATGAAGGCTGACAGCTGTTACAACATGTAAGACATGACTCATTTAACAATCGCCTTGCTTAGCAACCAAAACTTGGGTCTCAATTGTGTTTCTAAGCTGCAAATATAATTTTAATGACTAATCATTATATCTTAAAACACAACAATTGTTTCATTCCACATTTCATATCATTCTCTATTAACAAACAAAGCTGCATCTCTTACTAATCAGTCCATTAAGGATTATCAGAAATAACAACATATCTATTATAATCTTCACCTAATAAACCCATTTTAATTCTTTCCTTTTACATTTATATCTCATTTTCTATTTTTCAAGAAAATTCACTAAATCTCATTGTTCAAATCCAGTTTGTAAAACACTAATTGAAATTACTAGAGATAATAACATAACTATTCAAATAAGTTTAAAATACCTTCAACAATGTCTTTCCTGTACAACTTTTAGCTATCAACAAAATCTTAAAACATCACAATTCAGTTTAAATAATGCATTAAAATTTTTCAGAGGTAGCAATCTATTTATTTTAACCTTGGTAAAACAAATCAACTTCATATTCCTTCCACTTTATCACAACAATCCTTCAGATAATGTATAAACACCCCCCCCACACACATTTTGTCTTTGTCTTTTCTAAAAAACATTAACAAAATCTTTTTGTAAATCCAATATAGAAGGGTTATCCCAGTTATTCTTCTAGTCTATTATTTGCATGACCTTCTTAGCTTTTGAAACAACAACATGCGTATTCAGTATTTCATCTTTTTCAATATCCTTCTGCCAACCTATTATTTTCAAGTCCACACTTGAATCAATTTCCGTCTGATCCTATAAAACACATTCCTCTTCCATAGCATTATTTAGTCTATTGTGAATAGCAGAAAACTAAATATTCTGTACCCATTTTTCCAAAATCTCTTTCCATGCATCCATTATTTTGTTCCCTTCTAGTGCCCCTCTAGTTTCCAAACTTCAAAGTCTCACATTATTTTCAGTTTTCTTTTGAAGAACGTGAATGCAAGAACATGAATAGTTTCCCACAGGAAGGATTTTTACAATTTGCAAATGTTATTAAATCTATTACAAATTTTATTCCCTTTATAACCTTCTAAAATCAACAGTCTAATCCCCCTTTTGTTATTAATTCCATAAAAAGAATTCTTTAATCTTTAAACACATTCTTGAAGCTTCTTTCGTAGTGGATTGAAGGAAACTCACCCAGTGAAGTCCATAAAAACTTGTTTCTTTAGAGGTCTCAATGAAAACAATAACTACATTAAATCCAAAGTGATTAAGAAATAAAGATTGGCTGAACCTTGAATCACTGAAGGCTACATTCCATCTATGCCTGTTGTAGATGTGATCCCTCAACTCACAAGCAGACTTAAAAATGTCAGTTTTTGCTGTCAACTCATGCAGAGCAGCTGTGTGGAATACAGATCTGTGTGGAGTATAGATGGACTATCTTGTGATCCAGCAGATTTCAGATATAATGTCCTCATTAGCATCCTTTTAGAGCAGACCATGAGGAAAGCAGGAACCGGAGTAGTCCCGGCAGATGCAGTGAGGTCTTTCATCCTCACACTGGAGCAGACCTCAACCTCCGCGGACTGATCACAGACAGCAAGTGGGCCAGATGTGGGCCACGGGCCGCCCCTTGCCCAGGTCTGCTCTAAAAGGATGCTAATGAGGACATTATATCTGAAATTTGCTGGATCAGAATATGTGAAAAATGTCAGGAGAGAGAACACCTCACAAGATAGTCCATCTATACTCCACACAGTTAATTATATTAGTCCGGCCCTCTAAAACCATCCCAATTTCTCAGGCAGCCCCATGGAAAAATTAATTGCCCACCCCTGTTTTAGAGAGTTCTTTAGGCCACTTGGAGGCTTATCTGTGCCCTCGGGGTCACCTTAGTTGTGCAAATGGGTGTGGAGCCTTCTTGGAACTGTTGAAAGACTCTCTAAAAGAAAGCAAATGACCAACTGTCTGCAAGGAGTATAAATCCTTCCATTCCCCACCATCCAGCCAGAGCTGAAGAAGTTCCTTGGATGAGAAGCAAAATATCTTCAAAGAAAGGCAACATGAGAAAATATTATTTCACTGAAAGAGTAGTAGATCCTTGGAACAAACTTCCAGCAGATGTGGTTGGTAAATCCACAGTAACTGAATTTAAACATGCCTGAGATAAACATATATCCATTGTAAGATAAAATACAGGAAATAGTATAAGGTCTTTTTCTGCCGTCAGTCTTCTATGTTTCTATGTTTCTATGAAAAACCAGAAAGTCCAATTGCCTTTTGAAAAAGCAGCTTTGTATTTGCTTTTGAGATTGTAGCCGAGAAAGATCTATGATTTGTTTATCATTTGCTTCTTAGAAAACCTAAGTACAGTAGTACCCTTAGATACGAGCATAATTCATTCCAGAAGGGAGCTTGTATGTCAAGGCAACTCGTATCTGGAACAAATGGCTTTAGACTTTGTTTTTCCCCTCTGAGATAACCAGAAGTAAGGATTCTTGCGCCACCTAGTGGACGCTCGGCTCGTATCCCGAATTTGAGCTCGGGACTGGAACAGAAATGTCTTTCCCCTCGTGGCTCGTATCTTGAAATACTCGCATGTAGAGCAGCTCGTATCTAGAGGTACTACTGTACTTGTCTCTTTTGAATGGCAGTGGCAAAGTTAAATTTTCGATGTGCATTGCTATAAACCAGATTTGGAGAAGCAGGGCTCTTTCTGAATGAAAATTCTTTCAGGGTAGCAGGACTGTAGTTGTATGCTTATTAGGGGATGCAGCAGTCACATAATTGGATTTGGATCTATTTAATGATTCAGAAAAGATTAATTCAGGCCCAACTGATTTGGCAAGTTTCCAGCTTGACTTGGATCTCAGTTGAAAAAACTAAAGTCCCATATCACTCATTGACTACAACTGGAATTCAGGGAACAGTATTAAATTCTTCTGCCCCAAATTCCTGATTGACATTACAAAAACCTCTTCTGAGGGGACAAGTCACACCAAATTTCAGGTAAATGGATTATCATCTTGATTCACAACAACCAGCAAGTTGTTTTTGATTTCTAGCAACTACGTAGGTATACATATGATAAGACATACATAGTACATACATAGGATATAGTATACACATAGTACATATGTAGGACATATGGCACACATACAACACATGTCATATGACATTTATTTATTATTTATTTATTTATTGGATTTGTATGCCGCCCCTCTTCATGGACTCGGGGCGGCTAACAACAGTGGTAAAAACAACATGTGACAATCCAATACTAAAAACAGCTAAAAACCCTTGTTATAAAACCAATCATACATACAAACATACCATGTAGAAGCCTAGGGGGAAAGAATATCTCAGTTCCCCCATGCCTGACAGCAGAGGTGGGTTTTAAGGAGCTTACGAAAGGCAAGGAGGGTGGGGGCTATTCTAATCTCTGGGGGGAGTTGGTTCCAGAGGGCCGGGGCCGCCACAGAGAAGGCTCTTCCCCTGGGTCCCGCCAAAAGGCATTGTTTAGTTGACGGGACCTGGAGAAGGGACCTAACTGGTCACTGACATACATAGGACATACAAGATACATAGGACGTACGACAGTGAAAAGCTACACGAGGCTCAGCAAGGCTCATAAGGAATATACAAAGGGTGCTCGATCACACAGCTAAGGCAATGAGGAGACATCTCAGAAGGGACCTGAAGTCATCAGACTTGGTGAGACTGAGATTTGACCCGGTACGTGTGTACCCAACAAAGATCAGTGGAGTGCCTGGCCATGTTTGTGTACATTGCCCTAGCCTGCTCCAGCTTTTTTCTACCTGCTACTCCTTAACAAACAAAGCTATCAACTTCGTTTGTTTAGCTAAAATCCCTAACACAATATCTTCCAGATGCTCCGCAGCTTGCTCTGGTGAGAGAGATAGACTGCCCTAAAAGAAAAGGATTATTTCTTTACTTCAGGGGGAAGCAGTTCAAACCTAAGCTCACAGAGTTTAAAACCAATGTCCTTTGCAATGATCTTTTGGTGAGTCGTTCCTGCAGGCAGCTACATTAAATAAGTAGTCTTTGAAGGGGGAAAAGACCTTCCCTCTGACCCCCCTCTCCTGCATCAATCTACAAAAGACTGTACTTAAGTATAAAGCTTACGTATTGCTCCCTGGCTGCTAGTCCACCTCAGCGTACATTTCAAATCCTTGAGGAAAGGAAGTGTTAGCCAGCAATGGTAATAAAATTGCCCTGCAGAATTCTTCATTTTCCCTAAAAGAAAAAGGAAGGCAAAGCTGTATCCCAGCAAAGGTGAGACCATATCCCCAGACCACCAAAGACAGCTGTGGCAAGGCTACTGCCAATCCTCATTACCAATTACAGTAGTACCTCTAGATACGAGCTGCTCCACATGCGAGTATTTCAAGTTACGAGCTGCGATGCGAGCAAAATTTCTGTTCGACACCCGAGCTCAAATTCGGGATACGAGCTGAGCATTCACTAGGTGGCGCACGAATTCCATTTTTCCCAGTTATCTCCGCGCAAAAAGTCAAATCTAAATGCATTTGTTGGAGATACGAGATGATCGACATACGAGGTCGGCTCTGGAACGAATTAAACTCATATGTCGAGGTACCACTGTATATGAAGCTCATCACTGCCTTGGTGGTGCAGTGGTTAGAGTGCAGTACTGCAAGCTACTTCTGCTCTTCACCGGTTGCCAGCAGTTTGGCAGATCGAATCTCAGTAGGCTCGAAGTTGACTCATCCTTCCATCCTTCCAAGGTCAGTTAAATGAGGAATTCACTACCTGACTCTGTAGCTTCATCATCAAACCCCCAAAATGTTACCCTTAGATTGCCCACTGTTGACCTCACTCGATTCCTAAGGGGTCAGCAAGGGGCGTGCATAAGTGTGCCAGTGTGCCTACTGTCCATGTCCTAATGTTCCCTCTTATCAGTACCCATCTCATGTGCATAAACAACATTACATCTATGTATATTACCAATGCGTACTTGACTAAATAAATAAATACATACATTTATTCTCCATGACAATCTATCCCCAACCTGCACCCATCACCACTGTAACTGAATCTATCCCTCTTGCTGTGAGTTGTTGTCTTCTCTTTCCTTTTACCTTTACCAAAGGGCTAGATCTTTACGTAATATTGTATGCTAAAAATATGATAAAGTGCTTTATTTAAGCCATGTTTATATTTTGACTTTTTAAAATAAAATTTTATTTATTTAGCTATGGCATCTACAGAAGTCATGCAATCACTGATATATAACACCAATAAAACACCTAATGTGTACAAACACAAATTAAGTTTAAATAAAGCATCAGCATATACATATATGTAAAATGTGTAGACAATACAACATGGTTCTATAGAGTTGAAAAAATGTGTGTTCAAAATATGATAAAGTGTTTCATTTAAGGCATGTTTATATTTTGACTTCTTAAAAGAAATGAATAACTTTGAAACATACAAATGAATTTTGCAGTCTGAGGATATCAAGTCTGTACAGCTGGTTTACTATTTTTTAAAAAGAGCTTTTCATTTATTTTCTTACTAATGGACTATATTTATATCACATATTTCTCCCAAATGTTTAGCCTCCTGCTTTTGGAAGAAAAATCTAACAAAAAGCATAGAAATCTAAGAGTGGTTTTGCTATATATTTTGCAACCTACTATTTTAACATCATTTCACCAAAGCACTTTGATTGAGTCACAAGATGAGACAGCATATGAATTATGAAAAAAAAAGCCCAACAAACAAATCAATTTAGCATTAGAGCTGTCAGTCACAAAGTTATATTCTTCTACCCTTCTTCTGTCTGGCTTTTTCCTAATTTGGAGAGTTTGGGAAATATGTATCATATTCCTAGTGCCTCTAAATCTTTGAATGATTTGCAAAACTGTCATAGGATTCATATACTATTCTGCTGTAGGGCAATTATGCTTTGGTTAGATAATTTCAGCAAGCTATGCCAATCAGTACGGTTTCTTAAAGATTTGGCCAAATCCGATGAACTCCTTTAGCTCTCCTTTGATCTCATTTAAATGTTACTGAACTTGCTTTGTGCACTATTTGCATGAAGCATTTGGGATGGCACTGTTGTAATTGAGAACAGCTAAGGATTGAATCGAGGTTGCTGACTATCTGTTACTTGATATTGGTTGATGGCCAAGATGGAGGACAGGCAGCACTGACTCTAAAGAGCTCCTCCAAAAGTAAACAGGTTCTATTTTTTAACTCATTTATATTTTTAAATTTTAAATTAATTTTAATTTATTTTAAACTTTTAACTTCATTTTTACATTTTAACATTTTAACAACATATTTTATACTTTTAATTCATTTTTTAAAAAAACTTTTTAAAATCCATACCGGGTGGAATGTGTTTGCAGCAGTTCCTCTTGGCTTTTTTATAATTTTTTATAAATTATACAATTTAAAAAGAGGCCGAGAAGCAAGACAGAGAAAAGGAGAGTTGGGCACCGGAGGTTTTCACAATTAACTAACATGGGAAAAAGCAAGAAGAGGCAACGCACATACTCTGCATCACAAACTTCACCAAAGCCTTTGAAACAACAGAAGGTCGACAGCTATCTGAGAAGCAGGCAGCCCCTCCCTGTGAGT
Source organism: Erythrolamprus reginae (assembly GCF_031021105.1). Classification (NCBI taxonomy): domain Eukaryota; kingdom Metazoa; phylum Chordata; class Lepidosauria; order Squamata; family Dipsadidae; genus Erythrolamprus; species Erythrolamprus reginae. The sequence continues at coordinate 101,526,496 of NC_091951.1, forward strand.
AACCTAACACCTTTCAACTCTTCAAGAGAACAGGAGGCATTGGAATGGAACGAACAAGCAGAGATCGAAAGCCAACATCTCATAGATCTCGCTTCTTCTGCAGAGGAGGAGGATCCCTCCTTCACCTCTGAACAGATTCCTGTCCTCTGCCCAGCTGCAGAGCTTTCAAAAGAGGGGGGTGAGAAGCCAAACTTGACAAACTTGAATAATGAGAGTATAATTGACTTCTTATCAAGACAAAGCTTGCTAACAGCACAAACCGTATTCTCTATCTTTGAACTGCTGACCACAGTTAAAGCAAAGGTTGATTCGTTAAAAGAGGCCCTCGTGAAGTTTATTGAAAGTCAACTTGATGAGCGGAGACTGCAGACCACGGAGATGGCTAAGGGTGAGAAAAGGGTGCTTAGAGGTTACACAGACAAGGAAGGGAGGCATTTGAACTACAACTATTATTTACAACCCAAGCAAATCACCCTACAAATATCAAATAATAGTATAAACAGAGGACGCTGGGGAACAAAAAAAGCAATCATCCTATCCCTAAGTCAGTTACTCCGTTGTGAAAGGAGGCTGATTGATCTGGAGAAGGCTGAATGGCTCCCACCCAGTAGAGATTGCAAGCGAATTTTACTTACCTTTAGGCAGCCCACAATCTCTAGTATGCTGTTTAGAATGAGACCCTTTCTCTGTCATTTTTCAATCTTCCCAAAGCGTGTGTTCCACTCAGAGGAACTCAGACCACTCCTAAACCAAACAAGCCCAGAGAGCACTGTCACTTTAAAGAATAAAAGATTCAATTCAACCCCAGACAATCACAAGGGTATTTTATCAACTATTCCCTTGGGAGTTGTTGGTCCAGATACAGAGGACCCATTGGAGGGAAGTCTGACCAAAACATTTGGTACTTTGACAGATTTGGAGCAAATGGATATTATTAGAAGATTAGATGCCTTGAGAGAGACCCTAGTGGCAACACAAAATACAGTCAATCCACTAATTGACCTAGTGTCACCAACTGCTACAGGTAATGGCAACGGTCCTGAGAAAGATCCTGCTGGCATTAATGTCCCTTCCCTTGCTAGGATGAATTCAGGCATGCAGACCACATTAGATATTGCTGGTAGACAAGAGGAAGACTCTGATTACTTAATAACCCGGGCCTCAAAATCAGAGTCTGCCGGTGGGCTACAACAGGAATATGAGATGGACACCTGTAGCCAAGCTCACTTAAAAAGTGATGCCCTTTCCAACAACTCAGGCACATGTAAGCCTCTATTCAGCGTTTCTGGCCTCATTCACCAGCAAGAGAAAGATAAAGGAAGACAAAATTTTAATCAATGTGTCTTTTTAGACACTGAAGGAATGCTGGACCTTATTTTACCTGCAGATTGACTATATAAGCCACATCATTCATCTATGAACCCCAACACAATGCTAATCACCCCTCTAGAAAAAAAACAAGAAAGTTCTATTCGGATATTGTCATGGAATATATCCGGTTGGAAAAACAGGATGTCAGATGGAGACCTATTGGATTTCCTCTCCAAATTTGACATTATAGCACTCCAAGAGACATGGTTAACCACCAGTGATGAAGAAGCCCAGTTAACAGGCTTTAGAGCCTGGTCTACACCCGCTCGTAAATTTAAGTCAAAAGGGCGGGCCTCTGGGGGATTATGTGTATTTGCTAAGGCAGAGATGGGCTGGCAAGGGCACCAATTGGCCCTTAGAGAAGACCCCTACTACTTCCAAGCTATTCAATTCAAATACAAATCAACTGAAGTAGTGCTGCTAAATGCATATTTACCCCCATCTTCATCCCCATGTTTTTCCCCTGACATCTGGGTGCAATTAGAAAAGACAATCGTGGAGATAAATATAAAATATCACAAAGCCATTGTGATCCTATTGGGAGACTTTAACGCTAGGGTGGGTGCCTCCTTGCAAGACTATGTACACTTGGGCATTATTCCGGAGACCTATTTGACAAAGGACCCACCCTGGCACTCCAGAGACTCTAAAAGGAACGCGGCGGGCTCCAATCTGATCTCCTTGACATACACATGTAACCTTCACATACTAGGAGGCAAAAGCAGCTGCTTTATATATCCCTTCACCTTCCATGCTGGGAAGTCTAGCAGTGTCTTGGATTATATATGTGTCTCAATGGAAAAATCAAACTTCTTTTCAGATATCCAAATCTATACAAGGGAAGATAGTGATCATCAACCAATTGCAGTTAATTTTTATGTCAAATCTGATTTAAGACCACCCACAGCACATGACAAGAAACTACTTTCTAACCTTGAAGTGAGGCAAGCCAGGAGGCTCAATTGGTGCAAGGTGGATACAAAGGCAATTTTTAGTTTTATGAACTCTGAGAGGGCCCAATCCTGGGTGAAAATGGTTGCTACACCCACTCAAGACCCAAACAGAATCCTTATTGGATATTCTAACTTGTGTAGCACACTAAGAAACTTTTTTATACAGAACTTGCCAGTCAGGAATCGACAGTCCATTAGATCACATTGGTACGATCTTGAGTGTTCTCGTTCAAAAAAGTCACTAAGAGCAGTCATGCGTTTGGTCCAAAGAAATCCTACACCAAGTAAACATGCAAAGATGTTAAAGCTCAGACGCAACTACAAGAAACTAATAGCTAATAAGAAAGCTCAATATACAGCCGCAGTCTGGTCTAAGCTTGAAAATGCAGCAAAAGGGCCCAACCCAGCTATATTTTGGAATCTTGCATCTGGCTTGTTGAACGAGCGTAGGCTCCTACTTGATATTCCCATCCCAGCCTCAATTTGGGAGGATTTCTATACCACCTTATTTGCTACCCCTGAGCAAGATAACTCAGGAAAGATGATGACTCAGCCCCGGATCCTTGATAATCTTCCTACCTGGAAACCTGTTACAGTGACAGAAATTAAATGCATTATACAGTCACTGAAACCCAGTAAGGCACCAGGTGAGGATTTCCTGCCGCCTGAACTTTTTAAGACACATAGTGACTGGTGGGCTCCACTATTGGCAAGCCTGTTTACATACATAGACAAGACCGGCCACATCCCAGCAGGATGGGAACTTTCCATTGTAGTTCCCATACATAAAAAAGGAGACAAGGAAGATCCAAAAAACTATAGACCCATAAGCCTGATCGATATAACAGCTAAGATGTATGCAAAACATCTCTTGAGGAAAATAGAGGACTGGGTAATTGAGAAAAATATAATTGGGGAAGAACAGGCCGGGTTCAGACACGAACATTCTACAATAGATAACTGCTTTGTGTTACATCATCTTATTACCAAATATACAACTGATGGCAAACATTTATTTACTTCTTTTATAGACCTTAGCGCAGCATTTGACTCTATAAACAGAGACATCTTATGGAAGAAGCTGGCCAAGTTAAACATGGAACCCAGATTACTATTCCTGATAAAGGCCCTCTACACAAACACATGTCTGAAAGTCCGCACCGGGGTCAGTGGCTCTCTTACTCAGAGCATCCCCACCTATAAAGGAGTCAGACAAGGATGCATCTTGGCCCCAACGTTGTTTAACCTTTATGTCAATGACATTCCAGGATTTCTCCAATCCACAGACCTGCACATGCCAAAGATCCTCAACAGACATATTAACATCCTTCTATATGCTGACGACATGGTTCTGATGGCACATTCCCAAGTAGGCTTGAGAAGACTGATGAGGAAATTTAGTGATTATTGTGCTCTTAACTACTTGAACATTAATAAGCACAAATCCAAAGTGGTGGTTTTTGGGAAAAGGCGAGTTAAATATAACTGGTATTTAGATGGGGAGCCTATAGAACAAACAGACAGATTCAATTACTTAGGGGTGGTTTTTACAGATACAGGGCCCTGGGCCAATCATTTTAAACAAAGTTCTATGAAGGCCACAGCACGCTCTAAAACGTTAATTAAATTACTTAGTTATAACCACCCAAGCTCCCTGCTCCCAATTCTGAAGGTCTATAAAGCAAAAACCGCACCTGTGCTAACATATGGTGCGGAATTGTGGGGCCTGTTAAAGGCTGCACCACTAGAACAAAACCAAGCATGCTTTCTAAGAACCATCTTGGGGACCGACAGAAATACATCCGCAGCAGCAGTAAGAGCTGAAACTGGCATCCATTCCATCTACAGTTTAACAGTTATTAAAGTCTTCAACTATTGGTGGAGGATTCTCCCAATGGAACCTGACAGACTCCCAAAAATGTGCTTAGAAGAACAGATGGGCACACCCAAACCCACTACATGGGTCAACCAGCTCTCTCAAAGCACCCTATATCTCGGTTTCTCAATGCAACACCTGCTTTCAGCTGGACATCAGGCCAAGGAAATATTTAAACAAAGAGTTTTAGATGTTAATGCACAAATTGATATGGAGGTACTTTCTAAGTGCAGGTCACTGAAATGGTTAGCCAAGAACAAAAGAGCCTTTCAACTAGAAAAATATCTGACAATGGGTCTGACCCAATACCATAGAACAGCACTCACTAGAGCAAGATTTGAGCAGTTAGATTCTATGGTTAGATACGGACGATTCCACCAAGTACCATATTTTGAGAGAACATGCATTTGCGGTGCACCAGAAATAGAAGACATTGCACATGTGCTACTCAATTGTAAACTATACTCTTCAGTAAGACCTCAGTATTTACAGCCCCTACTTGACAAAATCATACACTGGGACTGTAATAAACAACTATCATTTTTTCTTCAGGGTACAAATATATATGTAGTTTCTAGAACCGCTAAGTTTATAGTCAGGGCTGTACAGATGAGAATACGTTTTATAGAACATATTGGGGTGGCATGCAAAGGAGATGAACTTACTTAAGAATATTTTATATCAGTATCTTAGTTTTGTTTAATATAATCCTTTGCACGAGTTATATTCTCATGTTTTACTACTCAATTTTAGCTTATTATACTGCATTTTAACTTATTATTTATTCAAATTCCCTCTATTTTAGCCAATTTTACTGTATTTTAACCAGTCACAGTTTTATGATGACCGATGTGGTCCTTTTTCTTGCTTTGATATGGTCGATTGACTAATCAAATAAAGTTGATATTGATTGATTGACTATCTGTTACTTGATAAATATGAAGTAACACAATAGAAGGATTCCTTCTTTCCAGCTCATAAATAGTTAATAGGTAACACTTGGACTTAAACAGTAAATTAAGTCTGGACAAATGAAATGAAAGGGATAACCAGCTGTATTGTGTTCTGCTTAGAAACTTCCCAAGGGCACCTTGTGGGCTACTTAGAGACAAATATTAAATCAAATGGAACTTTGATCAATCAAGCAAAACAATTACTTTTTCCTCCTTATCTCACTTACTCTTTTCAGTGTACTCGAGGGATGAGGAACCTATGGCTCCAACTTAATTTCATGTTTTAATTTAATGTGGCCCACAGAGACAGGATAAGAGAAAGCAAGCAAGCCAGAGACACTACATATAGTTCCACAGAATTTGCCTGCTTTAAGTTTCACCTCATATCCATGATTGGTCTGCACTGCACTGGGAGAAGGAATTGTTTAAAAGAAAAAAGATGTACCATCTCTTGATGGCCTCCATATTTTTATTGGGATAGGAATAATATGCTCTGGGCAAAGACATGCCTCCTTTGCTCTTCTGAATACCTAAATAAAAAGTGGGATTGCCTTCCAAACATCCCTATTTGAACAGATGTCTTTGCTTCAGCCTGTTTCTTTCCCAAGAGACAGAAAAATAGATGCTCCTCTCTGTTCTATTCTCTGTCCTTCTATTGTCACATAAAGAGTCTTGACTTCAGAGGCCTGAAAGAAAACTATAAGAAAATACAGATATTTCTTTCCCCTCATTTCAAGCCGTCAGCACTTAGACTCAACTAAAAGTTCATTTTGGCCATTGTGAAGGCAGTTTAGTCAATAGTGGCTGCAAGTTGAGAAGATAATGACAGTGATCTGGCAGGAGTGGCTACTCATGTTATGGCTAAGATAAAAATCAATTTCTTTCATTCCAAGCGGCTTTTCTACAGAGGGAAAATTTAACAGATGCAGCAGAACAAAATAATTTTTGTGTGTGTGTTTGAGGCACCTTGATAAACACTTCTAAAATATGAGTATTACATTAGTAACATCATTTAATTTCAGTGGATTAGGTAATTAATTATGGCATCCAGCAATCTGTGAAAGCATGAAAAAGCAAGAACAAGACAGATCCACCTTTTCTTATGAAAAAAAGAAAGACAACAAAAAGAAAATAAGTCAATATTCTCTTATTTGAAATGTGTTATGCCGGGCTTCATGTTACAAGCCCCCAATTAAGTCCAAAGTGGAAATTCAAACAGAAAGGTTTGTAAAGTAAACAAAGTTGGTTTATCAAAAGGAAAATACTGTCCAAAACACATTTTTAATCAGTCAAAGTGCTCTCCCATACACCACAAGCCTTGAATGCTGTGAAAAACAGAAAACAAAAGCAAAGCAGATAAAAGGCGGCTGTGAAGACATCACAGCCACCCCACTTTCAAGAGTTCTCATGCTGAAACTTAACTGTGGATTGTTCCACAAGGTCCTTGAAAATCCTGAAGCAAGTCCTTGGAGCAGGAGCTGGCCCAGAGCCAACCACAACAGAAATGTTTACCATTTTTAGTTGAATAACTATCTAACTAACCTGACAGTTTTAATAAAACTGAATCAATACTTGTCTACTTTCCACAATGAGATACATTTTTTCAGTCAGAGATACACATTATCTTTAAACTGGGAGGTTTATACATTTGTGCTCTGTACACAAAATTCAATCATAATTTGTTAATTCTTTATCCCAATTTTTCTGTGTTAATGGAAAAAGTCTGGAGTCAGAGTATAGCCACCGCTCTTGGTGTTAAACAAAAACTAAAGATCAAATCAACCTAAATGCTCTCAAAATTTCTGTTCAGATTACAATATTATTTATACTGTAGCTATATTACTTTTGTTCCATTCAAACATATTACACTCTTCCATTGTGCATTCCAGTGATGATATCCATCTCACAAGAGCTCAGCTATGAAATCATATTTGCTTTCTTATAATAAGATGAGCTCATATTTTTTCATATTCTGTACTTCAATGTATGTAGACAGCAAGGGCTATACTCGTTCTAATATTCTTCAGGATTTTTATTGGGCTGTTAAATAGGCTAGATCTGTAATTATCCTGTCACTATCTCCTGCAGTAAACATCTTCATTTCACTTTATTTTCAAGCCTCAGAGATTTAGTCTTTCTTCCAGCTAACATAGTTCAGGATTCCAGCAGCCAAATCCCACTTGCTATCACCATTTCTATAGCCAGTGCCTTTTTTCTTTTTTCTTTCTAATCTGCTAGCAGAAAAGCACCTGAGTCTCCAGATTCTTCAAGTGTCCCTCTGCAGCTTTGAAACCCAACTTATAGCAGCAGTGGGTATAATCTTGTCCCTTGAATAAGCAGAAAGGAATATCTTTCCATGGATTGAATGAGTCTTGTTTCTGTTCATTACTCTCATCCACAACGTAGCACATGCATTCTAATAATCTAATTGAATTATCACCTCCAGAAATGCATACAATTAGTGAATTAACAGCTTTGCAAAAATACTTTAAAGGCCACTAAATCCAGAAATATATTTAAACGACGAGTCTTGAATTTTCAAACAAAGTGTAATTGCCACCTAATGTTGCCTGAACATTTAGCTTTCTTTGATTCTCTTCCATGCAGAAAATAGCACCGGCAGACTTACCAGCCGGTGCCTTTTGCAGGAGGGTCGGGACGGCACGGACACATGGCAGCCGCCATCTTGGATCTCGGCTGAAGTCTCGCGAGATTGCGAGACTTCGGCCGAGAATCAGGCCAGGGTGGCCTGATTGCTGACGTGTCCGGGCGGGGCTTGCCAGCCCTATAAAAGGGCGTGCAGGCCCGGGCTCGGCCTGTTCGCCCGGACCATGTCAGAAGAGCAGACACATGGCTGTCTGCTCTTGGAGCCTCTTTCGGCGGCCGCGTGGGCGGCCACCGCTTTTGGAAGCCTCGTCGGAGGCTTGAGGAGGCTGCAGCTCGTTGGAGAAGCTGGGCGAAAGCCCCATCTGAGCGCTTAGTAAGAGGCGGCCGCGGGTTGCGGCCGCCATTTTGGAAGCCTCACCGGAGGCTCGTGGAGCGGTCTGGGGGGCTTCGGGTCCGGCGGGAAGGCCGGGCCTCGTTTTGTTTTGGCCCTCTATTTTGTCCGGGGGTGATCCTTCTGGTCGCCCCCTCGGGAACGTGGGGGATCGGGCGGGGGGATCGTGTGGCGCCCCCCCCGGGTTCGTGACCCCGGTACATGGGGCAGTAGGGCCCTTGGCAGCAGCTTCCTGCTGCTGCGCTGCCTGTTTCGGCAGAGGCCATTTGCTGCCCTCTTTTGGGGCCTGGGGGCCCCCGGTTTCATTCATGTGTAAAATAAGAACCATGGTGTAAAACAAAACAAAACAAAAATAATAATAATAATGAGACTGATAATTATGGTTACAATTATTTAATATATTTATATAGAAACATAGAAGTCTGACGGCAGGGAAAGACCTCTTGGTCCCTCTAGTCTGCCCTTATACTATTTTTATCCCAGGCATGTTTAAATTCTGTTACTGTGGATTTATCTACCAAGTCAGCTGGAAGTTTGTTCCAAGGATCTACTACTCTTTCAGTAAAGTCGTAGTCAAACTTCAGTAAAAAGTTATAGTCATACATTAATTATTTAAATATTTTGGTAGCCCCACGGTAGCTGTGCCTAGGGGGGTGATGAGGCCCTCGGCCAGGGCTAGCCTGGAAGGGGCCCCTGGTGGGTCCTGCTTGGGGGGAATGCGGTTGGTGCCACCCGGTCCCAGTTTCTTGGGGTTTTTTCGGGGGGGGACACCTGTAACCAGGTTTGGCCCCCCGCCGGCTCCTACTGCGGGGGCACAGGCCCCTGGGGCAGCTTTTTTGCTAGGGCCTGGTGTGTCGGGGGTGGGGGGTTTGTGCCTCCGCCCCTTTTGATGGCTTACCCGTCGGGGCCAGGGGTATTAGGTACGGGGGCCACCACAGTGTGGGACCCGTTCGCTGCATGTCATGGGTTTGCTGCAAAGGGGCTTGTTTTCGCCCCTTTTGTATGTACAGCCGTGCGTGCAGGAGGGCGGGGTTCCCATGCCGCTTCGGTGTGCCCCTGCCCCTAAAAGGGGATGGTTAAGAGGGGAGGGGGGTCCAGGGAACAAACCCCACCTACTGGGGGAAAATGGGCCCAGCCCAATTATTTAAAAACGCTCGAGGGTTGGTTGAGGGACTACCACCCTCGCTCGAGAGCGGCTGCTCTCCTTGCTCGGTTTCTGACAGGGATTCAGGATCCCTTGCATGGGGGTTTGGGCAAGCCTTCAGGTCCGACAACCTCAGGTTGGTTGTAGGACATGAAGGCATTGTTTGGTCCAGAATAGCGGAGGAGGTGTCCGAGGGGAGGGTCCTTGGGCCCTTCCCGGAGCCGCCCTTCCCGAATCTTGGGGTGTCCCCATTAGGGGTGGTCCCCTGAAAGGCGAGTGGTGAATTTAGGTTGATTCACCACTTGTCTTTTCCTAAAGGGGAGTCAGTGAATGATTTCGTTCCTGACGAACTTTGTTCAGTCCGGCACGCATCCTTTTATGCGGCCGTGGCCATGGTAAGGGAGTGTGGGGTTGGAGCCCTTATGGATAAATGCGACATTAAGTCAGCATCCCGGCTCCTCCCCATACACCCAGACGACTTCGAGCTGTTGGGCTTCCATTTCGAAGGTGGTTTTTATGTGGACAGGGCTTTACCCATGGGTTGCTCTGTCTCATGCTCTCTTTTGGAGAGCTTTAGCACCTTCTTGGAGTGGGCGCTCAGGAGGCGCAGTGGTCTGGGCTCGGTCGTTCACTACCTTGATGGATTCTTGATGGTGGGGCCTGCACGTTCGGAGCAATGCTTTGCTCTAATGCGGGACTTCGAAGCCCTTTGCGCTCTGTTGGGGGTGCCTTTAGCCTCTGAGGGGACCGAGGGCCCCGCCACCAAGATTACCTTCCTCGGTATTGAATTGGACTCAGAGGTGCAATCTTCTAGATTGCCCCTGGACACGTTGACTAAAATCAGGGATAAACTTGGTAAGGTTCTGGGCTGCAGGAAGGTCACTCTTCGGCAGCTCCAGGAACTAGCTGGGATACTTAATTTTGCCCGCCGGGTCGTGGTGACGTGCTGGGTTTTTTCTAGGAGGTTATATACTGTGATGAAGGGGCTCCGTTTGCCCCATCATCGTACCCGCTTATATGCAGGGGTCAGGGCTGACCTCTGCGTGTGGCGGGAGTTCTTAGAACGTTTTAATGGGTTGTCTTTTTGGAGGCAAGAGCTTCTTTTGGAAGCTGAATTGCAGTTGTGTTCTGAGGCTGCAGGGACTTGTGGCTTTGGGGTTGTGTTAGGTGACCAGTGGTGCGGGTCTGCGTGGCCTCCAGAATGGAGGGCCTCTTCATTGGTTAAGGATTTGACCTTTTTGGGAGCTCTTCCCCTTGATAGTGGCCCTAGAGCTTTGGGGTGAGCAGTTTAGGGGCAAGACTGTGCATTTTGGTGTGACAGCCTAGTGGTTGTCCATGTTGTGAATGCCCTGTCCTCTAAGAGTGACAGGGTCATGCGGCTTGTCCGCCATTTTTGTGCACAGGTCCTTGTCCCTGAACACATTGTTTTTGGCTAGGCATGTCCCCGGGTTAGATAACGGGGTTGCTGACGCCTTGTCCCATGGTCAGTTGTCCCGGTTTCGGACCCTGGCCCCGTGGGCACGTGTGTCGCCAGAGACTTTTCCTGTCCACCTTTGGAGCCGGGGTGGGCTCCTGGGCAGTGGAGAATAGAGGCTTGCTGGGCTACGGCACTCTCGGGAGTGTCTGGCACTCTGGGGGGCTTAGTAGCAGGCAGGTGAAGAGTTTGGGGATTGCAGGCAGTATACGGGTTACCCCTATAGCTGGTCTGCCCCAGTTGTGTACCTGGCCATATTTGTGTCCAGCTTAGACAGCGTGGCCTTTCAGTTAGGACTATTAGGTCCAGGTTGGCCGGCTTCGCCTTTTGTCTAAGGCGGGGGCGTGGTTATTGATTTATGGTGACTTCCGCATTGTGACGGTGCGGGAAGGTTGGGCCAGGGCCTTATCGCAGGCCGTCAGGTCATTTTGTGCCTTCCATCTCATTACCTCAGTTAGGTGGGTGCTAGTGTGTAGGGTTTGGTCAGGCCAAGTATGGATCCCGCCATTAGGGAACGCTCGTTCTCGAGAGGCGCTGCCACTAGTGCGGTAACGGCGTTCTCGATACGGAGGATTCGGGGAAGTCGACCTCTGGCGGTCAACGGCCTGTTTTAGGGTACGAACGGCCTGTTGAGGGTCTGGGGTAAGATCTTAGGCCAGGTTCCCCTTTGGTCCCCTTCTATTCAACCCCGCCGGGACGTGACCGACGGTGTTGCTTTGGGTCATGAGCGCTCCGAGACCACTCAGCAACAAGGTTCCGTCGGGGGTGGGGACCCTGCCATCGTGGCGGCTGGGTCCTTGTTGTCTGGCGGGGGAGACGGGGTGTGCGGTGGGACGGGCGTTTTCTACTGCTATTGCTGGGAGGGCGGCATCCCATTGCTGCGCCCAGGTGGTCCTGGGAGGGCGGCATCCCATTGCTGCGCCCAGGCGGTGCTGGGAGAGCGGCATCCCGTTGCTGTGCCCAGTTGGTCCTGGGAGGGCAGCATCCCATTGCTGTGCCCAGGTGGTCCGGGGAGGGCGGCATCCCATTGCTGCGCACAGGTGGTGCTGGGAGGGCGGCATCCCATTGCTGCGCCCAGTTGGTCCTGGGAGGGCGGCATCCCGTTGCTGCACCCAGGTGGTGTTGGGAGGGCGGCATCCCATTGCTGCGCCCAGGTGGTGTTGGGAGGGTGGCATCCCATTGCTGCGCCCAGTCAGTGCCAGGGGCGGCATCCCATTGCTGCGCTTAGAGGTGTGCTGGGAGGGCGGCATCCCATTGCTGCACCCAGTTGGTGCTGGGAGGGCAGCATCCCATTGCTGCGCCCAGTCGGTGCCAGGGGCGGCATCCCATTGCTGCGCCTGGATGTGTGCTTGGAGGGCCGCATCCCATTGCTGCGCCCAGTTGGTGCTGGGAGGGCGTCATCCCATTGCTGCGCCCAGTTGCTGCCGGGGGCAGCATCCCTTTGCTGCGCCTGGATGTGTGCTGGGAGGGCGGCATCCCATTGCTGCGCCCAGTTGGTGCTGGGAGGGCGGCATCTCATTGCTGCTCCCAGTTGGTACTGGGAGGGCTGCCTCCCATTGCGGCACCCAGGTGGTGGGTCTTGCACCTCGGTGGCAAGGACCTGTGTGGGCCTGGGGGTCTACTTTAGATCTGCCAGGCTTGCGACGCCTGCGGTGGCTTCGCACTGTGCAGCCCTCCACGCAAGTGGTGTGGTCGAGATCCTCCCGGGGATCGCTTGGTGGGATGCCATTTCCCTTAGGGCCCTTCACCGGGTTAGACGGGGAGTTATTAAGGCCCTGGGTACGGTAGTCAGAGAGTTAGGCGGGGTGGTAGTGGCCCATCCCCGCATCACCATAGAGCAGCTGTGGCTTTACCTGGCTGCTGGTCTTCCTCTGTCAGAACAGAGGAACACCATTTTTCTTACAAGACCTGCAGTGGTCTCTGCGTGAGCTGGCGCAGTTAGAGGGGGGAGTCGGGGGCCCAAGATAGAGATCTGACCCCCGCTCCGTGGCAGGTTAGGGGCGGAAAACTGGGTGGTGGTTTATCAACTGCGTGTTCTCCGTTGGGCATCTTTGGGGATGATTGACAGGTTCTCTCCAAGCTTGTGGTAGAAGCGACCTGAGCAGTTGGGGGGAACCTGTCTTTGGGTCCCGCACCTTTAAGTCCCCCGTTAGGGGTTAGCCGGCAGGACCCCCCTCATGCAAGTGCATGGCAGGGTCTCAGGTGAGGGAGGGGTCCCTCACCTGGACTAGCATGGAGCTACGCCCATATGTTGCCCAGGAAGTTTATGTGATGTCATTTTCCGCCCCGGAAGCAATTGTTTGACCCTGCAGGTCCATTGTTTGGGTCATAATTAGATATGTTAATTTATGCTAATTTAGTTGAATAAATTATGCTAATTTATTTTAATAAAAATGACCCAGTTTAAATCCAGCTCTTGTGTCCGTGTCATTACTCCGTCTCTTCTGCAATAGCACCGGCAGACTTACCAGCCGGTGCCTTTTGCAGGAGGGTCGGGACGGCACGGACACATGGCAGCCGCCATCTTGGATCTCGGCTGAAGTCTCGCGAGATTGCGAGACTTCGGCCGAGAATCAGGCCAGGGTGGCCTGATTGCTGACGTGTCCGGGCGGGGCGTACCAGCCCTATAAAAGGGCGTGCAGGCCCGGGCTCGGCCTGTTCGCCCGGACCACGTCAGAAGAGCAGACACCCGCCCGCCCTCTCTATTTTGCAGTGTGCTATTATGGGTCGCCCTAGGGGGCCGAATGGGAATTTTTTGCGGCTTGGCCTTTTAGCCGGGCCGTTTTTTCGCCCATTCCACACTGGGGAAAGGGACATGCGGTTAGGGGGTGCTTGCACCTTTTTAGTCTAATTGGCTTACCTTTGGTCATTTGGGTAGGCAGGTTAGGGGCGGAAAACTGGGTGGTGGTTTAGCAACTGTGTGTTCTCCGTTGGGCATCTTTGGGGATGATTGACAGGTTCTCTCCAAGCTTGTGGTGGAAGCGACCTGAGCAGTTGGGGGGAACCTGTCTTTGGGTCCCGCACCTTTAAGTCCCCCGTTAGGGGTTAGCTGGTGGGACCCCCCTCATGCAAGTGCATGGCAGGGTCTCAGGTGAGGGAGGGGTCCCTCACCTGGACTAGCATGGAGCTACGCCCATAAGTTGCCCAGGAAGTTTATCTGACGTCATTTTCCACCCCAGAAGCAATTGTTTGACCCTGCAGGTCCATTGTTTGGGTCATAATTAGATATGTTAATTTATGCTAATTTAGTTGAATAAATTATGCTAATTTATTTTAATAAAAATGACCCAGTTTAAATCCAGCTCTTGTGTCCGTGTCATTACTCCGTCTCTTCTGCAAATACTTTTGTTACAGGACAGTGTTTGTTTGGCCTAAAATAACTGAGCTGAGCAGAAGTACATGCTTGCACTCTTTGAAAATACATTCCATATTTTTTTTAGGCAGCAATACAAACTTAACCATTCAAGGCATAGGCTGCAGAATTATGCTTGTTCGTATTCTCTAGTACCTCCAACAACAACAATAGCAACAACAAAACATGATTTCTTCTTGTTCTCATCTTAGGCTCTCAGATTGACTAGCTACAGTAGGCAAAAATGTCATCAAGAAAATGTGTTTGTGATTTCCTCTCCTGAATATTGTCGTGGAGCTTTTTGTTAACTCATTGAGGTTTCTGCATCAATGAGTTAACAAACTCATTGATCAACAAACTCTCTGCATCAATGAGTTAACAAACTATAAAATGAGACAGAAGGAGGCGAAACAGATAATATATGCTGCTAAAGCCTCAAAAGAGGAAGAAATTGCCAAATCTGTAAAGAAGGGGGATAAAACCTTCTTTAGATATATTAGTGATAAGAAGAAGAAAAACTGCGGCATCACGAAACTTAGTACCGGGAATAATACATGCATTAATGGGAATAAGGAGATCGCTGACCATTTCAATAGCTACTTCTGTTCAGTTTTCTCAAAAGACACCGTACAAAATAATACTATAGAGGGATATAGCATTGCTTCCAGCTGTATGGATTCAGCTCCAGTGATCTTAGAAGCCGATGTCTTAGAAGAACTTGAACGATTTAAGATAAATAAGGCAATGGGTCCAGATGGCATCCACCCCAGAGTTCTTAAAGAACTCAGATCTGTCATTACTACCCCCCTGACTGATTTGTTTAACCAATCCTTGTTAACAGGAGAAGTTCCTGAGGATTGGAGAATGGCCAGTGTTGTGCCTATTCACAAGAAGGGCAGTAGAGAAGAAGCTGGTAACTACAGGCCAGTTAGCTTGACATCAGTTGTAGTTAAAATGATGGAGACTCTACTCAAAAAGAGGATAAATCAGCACCTAAAAAACAATAACTTATTGGACCCAAATCAGCATGGCTTTACTGAAGGCAAATCATGTCAGACTAATCTCATTGATTTCTTTGACTATGTCACAAAGGTGTTGGATGAAGGTGGTGCCGTGGATATTGCCTACCTGGACTTCAGCAAAGCCTTTGATATGGTTCCACATAAAGAGCTGATAGATAAATTAGTGAAGATTGGACTTAATCCCTGGATAGTTCAATGGATTTGCAGCTGGCTGAAGCATAGACATCAGAGAGTTATTGTTAATGGCGAGTATTCTGAGCAGAGTCAGGTTACAAGCGGTGTGCCACAAGGGTCTGTTCTGGGTCCTATTCTTTTTAATATGTTTGTGAGTGACATAGGGGAAGGTTTGGTAGGGAAAGTTTGCCTATTTGCCGATGACTCTAAAGTGTGCAATAGGGTTGATATTCCTGGAGGGGTCTGTAATATGGTAAATGATTTAGCTTTACTAGATAAATGGTCAAAGCAATGGAAACTGCAGTTTAATGTTTCCAAATGTAAAATAATGCACTTGGGGAAAAGGAATCCTCAATCTGAGTATTGTATTGGCAGTTCTGTGTTAGCAAATACTTCAAAAGAAAAGGATTTAGGGGTAATGATTTCTGACAGTCTCAAAATGGGTGAACAGTGCAGTCAGGCGGTAGGGAAAGCAAGTAGGATGCTTGGCTGCATAGCTAGAGGTATAACAAGCAGGAAGAGGGAGATTATGATCCCGCTATATAGAATGCTGGTGAGACCACATTTGGAATACTGTGTTCAGTTCTGGAGACCTCACCTACAAAAAGATATTGACAAAATTGAACGGGTCCAAAGACGGGCTACAAGAATGGTGGAAGGTCTTAAGCATAAAACGTATCAGGAAAGACTTAATGAACTCAATCTGTATAGTCTGGAGGACAGAAGGAAAAGGGGGGACATGATCGAAACATTTAAATATATTAAAGGGTTAAATAAGGTTCAGGAGGGAAGTGTTTTTAATAGGAAAGTGAACACAAGAACAAGGGGACACAATCTGAAGTTAGTTGGGGGAAAGATCAAAAGCAACATGAGAAAATATTATTTTACTGAAAGAGTAGTAGATCCTTGGAACAAACTTTCAGCAGACGTGGTAGATAAATCCACAGTAACTGAATTTAAACATGCCTGGGATAAACATATATCCATCCTAAGATAAAATACAGAAAATAGTATAAGGGCAGACTAGATGGACCATGAGGTCTTTTTCTGCCGTCAGACTTCTATGTTTCTATGTAACTCACTGTTTATATTTCCTCTCATTTTTGCGGATTTAATTTTTGGGCCCAATTCTGCTGCCCATAACTACTGTATGTTGTGGCTTCTGCAAAGATACTGCAGCTTGGTATTCTTGCAAATATATACAGTATATATATATATATCTGCAAACAATGTTGAATATCCACAACCTTAGGTAGGGACCTTCAAAATGACAGATGAAGAAAACCTTGTATACTTTAATCTGTTAAAGCTGTCACATTTGTAATTTAGACCTACAACTTCAAGGAACAATGAAAACAGCATAATATTTATGGCTGAAGACTAGCTGAAATTTTATCCTTTAATCTTTTGCTGGTAATAGTCATTATACTAATTTTTAGTTGCTACCAAAGGTTATAGTCATAGGGTGCTTGGAGGAATTTGCTGTAATTCATTTGAATAAGAATCTGTCAGCTTCAGAGTTGGTAATAGAATGAACCAGGCTGGTTTTAAATTCCTCACTCTCATAATCCTTGGTGAAGATCATTGTTTGGCCTGAAGATCTTTTACTCATGCAATTACATATTTCAGTGCAGTATTGTAGCTAAGAAACAACCAAGGGAAAAACACTGAAGGAGGCACGTACAGGATCTTTAGTTTCTAGAGGAAAAGCAAATGGAAAAATCCAAGTAAATAAATCCTTCCTCTGCCTCAAGAAAGACTTAATACGCTCAATCCTCTGGATTTGCACAAGGAATAAAGATATAGAAGACTATAACCTGTATGACATATTTATTTAGTTGCCAACTAACCAGGAAAAAAAAAGAGAATTACTCTAGCTTGCTTCTATAACTTTAACAAAAACTATGACACAGAAATTATCCAGTATAGTTATAGCTAAGCATCCTTACCTGCTAATTTCTAGAGGTACAAAATGATGCTGGAAAACAGAAAAACAAAACATTTTCAGCATTGCTAATGTTTAATGAATGTGCTTTCAGTGGTGACTGTGCTTTCTTCTAAATAGTGTTATCTCTGAAGTGTTATTACAGGAGTTTAGGGGGAAACATTATCAGAAAATCCCCAGATCAGGGGCCAACTTTAGCCAAATGTGGTTCAGAAAGCTTTTGTGGAGATAATCCCATTTATTATTTATTGGGGGTTAGACTGTATTCCAAAGCACCAGAAGGCCAGACAAGGAATAATGGATGGAAACTGACCAAGGAGAGATTCAACCTAGAAATAAGGATAAACTTTCTGACAGTGAGAGCGATCAACCAGTGGAACAGCTTGTGAGAGCTCCAACAATTGAAACTTTCAAGAAGAGTTTGTGCTGCCATTTGTCTGAAATGGTGTAGGGACTCCTGCTTGAGTGGGGGGTTGGACTAGATGACCTACAAGCAGGGGTGGGCTGCTGCCCAGATGGGAGGGCAGGGAGACACAGTGGGGTGGCGAAAATGGAGCTCCACCCCAGAGCACCCAATTTGCACAGAAAGATGTTGAAAGAAAAGGCAAGGTGTCTTGCATAAGCCATACCCACAGTGTGGTAGTAAATGATAGCCCTTCACTGCCTACAAGGTCTCTAAACTAATCTAAACTAGATCTTTATTGAAATTGAGAGGGAAATATGTGATACATGTACATAGAACACTGCTCTGCCATTGGTTCATCCCCCAGAGTTTTCCAGCCTTCTACTGCAGGAGCCTATTGGCCTTCAGTTATTCTGAGAGTATGACTCCCATCTCCACTGACTATTGACCATGCTTATTGAGGATGATGGAATCTGCCCCTAATGCTCTTTTTAACGATGTAGTGCCTTTATTCCACCCCCACCCCCTACAACTCTTGATTGGTTATCTCTCTAGACTTTAATATTGCTTTCACTTCTGTTTTAATTGTGTCTATTCCATTAGGTTTGTTTACTATTCTGCTCCTAACCTAATGTACTCTTATGTGGCTTGCTAACTTACTGCAAATTTGTAAGGACAGGCTGGATCTGAGACCACAGCTGTCATTCAGCACCTAGAGTATCTGTAGCAGCACAATTTTCTGCCTCAAATACATGCAACATGGCTTGGCTGGACTTTTTCAGATTTAATACATTTATTTTACACTTTAAATCCATCCTGATTTAAAGGAAAGAAGAAGTGGAGGCAAATATTTTCTCCAGAGATGTTCTGCATCTCCAAGCATATGTTTCTAAATTCTTCAAATGCCTAAATAATTACAATCCATCCTTTGATGCAAACCAATGAACCAAATTTCTGCGTAAATATAAAATACTCTAGGATAAAATCCATCTTTTTTCCATACTTTTCCCCATGGATTATAATGTTGGCTAAGAATTCAGAGAGTTCTAAATCCTGCCACATATGGAAATGTCTTCAATTTGTAGCGTAGGTTCCAGAAAATGAGTATGCTCAAACCTGTTATCAAGAGAAAGCCATTTGATATGAGAGATCCAATGGTTTATTTTCTGTATTTTGCAACCATCTCCCAGAAGCTGATTCATAAGCAATGATAATGTCATTCCCCACAGGGAATATGATGGCAAATCTCTGCAGGAACAAGGCTGAGAATTTGTACGGAAACAGGCCAGTGTTGGCCACTGTTCCACTATAGCTTCCTGCCGAATAACATTTCTCATTCTGGAAGATATTTCCCCACTTTCCATCAGTGGGAGGAATAATAATGATGATGATGATTTGTGTGAAAGCTGTGCTGAGAGAAGAATTCAACCTAGAACAAGCTCTACAAATATTCAGACCTTGCAGGATCAATCTGATTTATTTATTCCTGAGAAACTACTTAGCTGCTTGTGACAGGAGGTAAAGAGAGAGAATTGCTTAAGGCCAGCACACTGTAAGGCTGACAAAATAAAATGTGAGTCCCATAGAACTTAATTTTCTTTTAGCCTTACACAGCAACAAGGAATTATTTGCAAGTCAACTTTGTGTCTCAGAGTTTCAGAGTTTGAGTAAGGGAGTAAAAAAAAAAAAACTTAAAAAAAAAACTTTCCTGTAAATGTATTTCAGTGGCTGTGGGACTGGGAGAACAAGAGTAATATCACTTAGATTTATATACTACTTCATAAGTGCTTTACAGCCCTCTCTAAGTGGTTTAAAGAGTCAACATATTGTCCCCAACTTTCTGGGTCCTCATTTTACTGACATCAGAAGGAGCCTTTTGAGGTTTTTAATTTTTTTTTTAGCCAAATCAGATCAATCTCCAATATTAAATACTTTTTTGGAAATGAACAACTAATTGGATTTACATGAAAGTGATTGTCATAATTGAGTATACTCAGAACTATTATTGGTATCAGACTCCAAAAATCCAAAAGAGTATTCCCCATATTTGGCAATTTGTAAAGGGTGATATTCAGCTCCCAGTATTCTCAGCAATGGCTATTTTGATTGAGGCATTTTGGGAATTGACATTTTTAATAGTTATGGGAAATAGCAAATATGGGAAAGACATTTTCCAGTTCCTCTCATCCTGGAACCGAGAGAGAATTCTGAGAAATGACCAAGAAATTGGTCATGAATCCGAGCATCCCTTTTGGAAATTACCCTTCTTGGATGGGTTACAGTATCTTGTAGCAGTCCTTCAGCTCAGAAATATGCTATGCCTGATGCTATTGAAAACCAGTCATACAGGTATCTGGAGAGGAAGTCTCCAGATCCCCCCCAAAAGGTTTCTTCATCACTTAACTTTTGTTGGGCTGGCAAAGTTTGGACTTGGACCCTTTAAGCTTTCCTATTTGGTGAAGTTAGTTTTAACAGCTGGCTAATATTTCTTTTCTGATTTTGTTTACCAGCTTTTGAAAAATGATAAGCATTTTTTGTATTTTATCTGCATTGTGTCATGATTCTTGGACAGCAGTAACAAAAACTCAGAAACCCCCCCAAAGCTGAAGAAAAGATGGTGGCCACATCTCAGCCGGAACTCAGCTTCTGCACATGCTCAGAAGGAAAACCCCCCCAAAAAGTGGCAGTGCCCATGGACCAGCACCCACCAAACCAGGTTGGTGACCGTGATATCATCATGACATCACCAGCGGGTCACTACTAGTTCCAGCGAACCAGTCTGAACCGGGAGGAACCAACCCTTGGCATATATGCTTTTTTAAATTTCTCCAACCTGATCCACTTCTTTCTTGTCATGAGATGCTCTGGTATTCTGCTTATTTGACACACAGGATAAGTTTGGATGACATTTACAATATGATTCTTCTGCTCATCATTTTTGTTTCAAAAATCCTTTTGGGATGCTGTACCTCATTGAAGTTAGATCTTCAGGGAAGAGAAGGGTAGTTAATGTGCCCATCAAGTGCATTTTTTATACTTATAGTAACTTAAACAAGTAGGCACAAGCAGGGCCGCCATCAGGAATTTTGGGGCCCCATACAGCCTAAGTGTCTGGGGCCCCCCTCCCTTCTTCCTTCCTTCCTTCCCTTTTTCTTTTTTTTCTCTTTTGGTTTTTTTCCCCTTCCTTCCTTCCTCTTTCTTTCTTTCTTTCTTTCTTCTTTTTCTTTCTTTCCTTTTTTCTCTTCTTTTTCTTTTCCCTCCCTCCTTCCTTCCCTCCCTCCCTCCCTCCTTCCTTCCTTCCTTCCCTTTTAAATTTTCAAACTGTCTTCTTCATATTCCTGGCTGAGGAATTCTGAAAGCTGCAGTCAACTGTCTTCAGCCATTGTCCAGCCCTGTGCTATGGACCCCTCCCTCCACCCCCTGAAGAGACCGGGGGCTTCTTTCCAAAGCCAGTGGCAGTGATGCCAGAACCCCCTTCCCTGGGGATGGGAGCGGGGCGGGCTCCACTGGTCTCCCTCAACAAGACCTTCCGCAACACATCAGCCCTGCTGGGCAGGCCTCTTAGCCCCACCAAAGAAATGGGGGTTAAGGAAGACCCCCACCCCCCACCTTGCCCCAAACACTGGTACTCTGCATAACCTATGCGGGGGCTTTGGCTTCCCCTCTGCAGAACAGAAGCTGGGGACCTCTCCCTCCACATACACTGGATCCCTATGGCCCATCCGAGGGCTGGCAAAATAGGTGTGCCCCCCACCTGCTTTTCTATCTCTCTCTCTCTCTCTTTCTCTCCCTCTCTTTCTCTTTTTGTCTCTCTTTCTCTCTCTACTTTTCTTTCTTTTTCTCTTTTTCTCTCCCTTTCTCTCTTTTTCTCTCCCTTTCTCTCTCTTTCTCTTTATATCTCTTTCTCTCTTTTTTCTCTCTCCCAACCTCTCTCTTTCTCTTTCTATCTCTTTCTCTTCCTCCCTCTCTCTTTCACTTTCTCTACCTCTTTCTCTCCTTCTCTCCCCTTCTCTCTTTCTTTCTCTTTCTCTCCCTCCCTCTTTCTCTTCCTCTTTTTATCTCTCTTCCTCTCTTTTTTCTTTTATCTCCCTTTCTCTCTTTCTCTCCCCCTCTCTTTGTCTCTTTCTATCTCTTTCTCTCCCTCCCTCTCTCTTTCTCTTTTTATCTCTCTCTTTCTCTTTCTCTCTCTCTCTTTCTCCCCCCTCTCTCTGAAGTGGGGAGGGCCGGGTTGGCACCAAGGGAGCTCGAGACGGGGTGCAAAAGCAAACTACTCTGCCGGCCCGGGCCCACATCGGAAGGAAGGAAGGAAGGAATTGTAAAAGGGGCGATCAAGAGAGGAATGGGTGAATGAATGGACGGAGGGTGGGAAGGAAGGAAGGAGGGAGGGAAGGGACAGGAACAGAGGGAGGGTGCAAAGTAAGCAAGGAAAGGTGTGAAAGGGGAGAGTAAGAGAGGAAGGAGTGAAAGAAGGGAGTGAGGGAGGAAAGAAGGGAGAAAGGAGAAGGAAAGCAAGAAATGGAGGGAAGGAAAGAAAGAAAGAAAGAAAGAGGGAAGGGACAGGAACAGAGGAAGGAAGGAAGGAAGGAAACTTATGAAAGGGGAGAGTAAGAGAGGAAGGACTGAAGGAAGGGAGGGAGGGAAGAAGGTAGGAAGGAGAAAGAAAAGAAGAAATAGAGGAAGGGAAGGTAAAAGAGAGAAAGAAAAAGAGCAAGAAAGAGAAAGAAAGAAAAAGAAAGAGAATGAAAGAGAAATAAAAAGAGAGGGGGAATGGAAGGAGGGAAGGAAGGAAGGAGAGAAAGAAAGAGGGAGAAAGAAAGCAAGAGAAAAAAAAATGAAAGAGCAAGAGAGAAAGAGAGAAAGAAAGAAAAAGCAACGCAAGAAATTGTGATTTTTACAATTCCCTCCCCCGCTCCCCACAAACCAACTACCCCTCTACCGCAAGGCGCCGGGTTCCCCTTTCTCCCTCGTCCGCATCCTTGCGGCGGGGACTCACCAGGAGAAGTCTGGAGACCCACGCGGCTCCTCTGGGGGCCTTGCGGAAGGCGCCGGCGGAAGCCCCCATGGCCGGCGCTGGGTGTGAGGGAGGATGCTTTCTGCGCGGGCGGAGGCCCACCCTCGCCGGAAGAGCTGGGCAAGGGACGCCTTGGGGAAAGAGGGCAGGGCGGGAAGGGAAGGAGGGGGCTGGCGGGGGTTTAGGGAAGGGGAGCCGAGGCCAGCCTTGCAGTAGTCGAAAGCCACCGGGAGAAGACTGGGCTCAGCAGCAGAAGCGCCGGGCCCGCCCCCCCATTATTCAGGCTCTCTTCGGGGTTGGGGAGTTTTTGGGGGGCGCCGGGGCCCGGCCCCCCCAATTTTCCAATTTTCCCCGGGCCCGGGACAGCAGTCCCAGTAATACCCGTCTATCGGCGGCCCTGGGCACAAGCAAGAATAAGCTTGATTAAGAACATGTAATGAACTCTTGTTAACAATATAACTGATAATGATATAACTGATGTTGTTGGTTTTGTCTTACCTATTGTTGGATATGCAATTTCAGAAAGTATGTGAGAGGAAAATCATACTGTAATTTTCTTCTATCTAGAAAAGAAGGCATTTATAACATAAATGAGATCAAAATTAAAATCCAAAGTTGCCTTGTTCTGCTTGTCTATGGCAGATGCAAACAGAGATTTATTTTGAGTGAAATTTATTTAGTTGAATCTCAAAACATGCTTTACAAATTGAATTGTTAAATAGAACAACTCAAATTGAATGATTCATATAAGCTTTATATGTATGAGTGTTTCCTAACTGATTCAGTTATTAGAATTGAATTGATTCAATTTAGTGACCCAAACTTCAGAGGAAAAACTCAAACAGATATCTCGAATTAGATTTTGTCGGTTGTACGAGTCTAACAGTTCCCATAGTTTTGTGAGTCCAGCTAGAATAGTTCATAGACTTCTGCACTTTGAGATCTGCACTATTCTGTAGATTCAGAAATTTTTAATAAGGAACGCTGTGAAATTGTTGGCAGGAGAGGGAAGTATGGGGACTACAAGGTGACCTGTAGGAACTAGATTTCCAAAACAACCCAAACTATTTTCACTATCCGTTCAACACTAATATCTTTTTAAAATGCTATAAAGTCCAAAGCCAAAGACATCCAAGCAACTTTTTGTATTGCTGAAAACTTCTGTTCTTAGTTATGCATGAGTCTGTGGGTAAGAGAATCTTTTAATATTGACAATAAATTTAATGAGAACATTTGCAGTCAAATCGCCCTCATATCCACATGCCGACAATGCTGTGATGTTGCCTACCTTCATGCCACTACCATGAATGCATTACTGCCAATCTGAAATCCTAGGAATCAGCCATGCAATATCCAAGGTGTTTGTATTGATCAACTATCTTCATACTGGGAAGATAAGTAACTATCAAATTGACCAGGTCAATGCTTTTAGATGTCTTGGCATCTTCAAGACTTCCTTGCATCTTCATCTTAGAAGAAGCCTCTAATAGAATTGTTAGATATTCAGTCCATAGGGACAACAACTATGTTCCTGCAGTGATTAATTTTTTAAAAGCCAGACTGTTAAGCATTTTGCTGTATGGTGGGTAAGGTTGCAAAGACCTATTTGTCTTACAAGATGTACAATCCAACTTTCTGAGATCTTTACTCCACGTTCCTCATTCTGCTGCTAATGTGCTTCTCCAGGTAGAACCCACCTGTACCTTCATCCTTAATTATGATTCTGCCATTTGAAGCACTGGCTTAAACAAATTTGAGGGGGGGGGGAAATAAATCACTAGGATCCAATCTGGGCCAGTTACTGTGACCAGAGGTTTAGTCTTCCAAGCTTTTGGACTCATGCTGGAACCTATACTTAGAGAACTCTCTCACCAGAATGTTCTGCTAGAGACATTCTGGGAGAGAGAAGTTCCCTCAGGATGGGCGCCAGCACAAATCCGGAAGTTTGGAAGACTAAACCTCTGGTCCCTGTGACTGACCTAGGTTGGGATCCTGCAACATTATCCTGGGACACATGTATTTGTCTTCATTCATAAGTAAACCATTAGTTCTAGACTAATTCTACATAGTTCAGAAACTGTTTTTCTTGAAATAAAGAAATAGTGGATGACTTGCCTCTGTGTGCTTATTCTCTTTCCCTTCCTCAGGCTGTACCTGTGCTAGACTTGGATAAAATCTGGCTAGAGCTCAAGCAGATAATTTTAGACCTTGATTTACGAAGAGACAGAATCATCATTTCTCCTCTTGAGGGTGTACTTTACCAAGAATATTGGCGTATCTGCTTAGACTCTGAAGTGGAGCAAATGGTTCTAAAATGTCCTATGTGCCATTTTTTGCAGGTCAGAATTAATTTCCCTTCAAGTCTCAATCAATAGTTTACTTAAACTACTGAGACTATCCTCAAATGGCAATAGTGCATTTATCTGTTAAACAACAATGATCAGGACTTGGTAGCCAAATATCACTAGTCAATAAAAAAGTTCTGGACCTGATTGCTTTTTCTATATATATCTTGTATAGGCATGAACCTAGGTTTTGTTTGCTTTAATTTCAGTCAGTGTGATGCATTTTTAAAATTGTTGTATTTTAATAAAGAGATGTACTTTTAATGCTGCCTCAGGTTTTAGATTATTGGATAGTATCAATCTCTTTTCCTATATTTTTTTAGGCTTTAGCTTAACCAAGTACAGATAGCTAGAGACCTAAAAACGATGGGTAAATCTTTAACTCAGAAATTTAGGGCAAAATTACAAGTGCTAGCTTTACACATTGCATTGAACACAGGTGACTTTTTCCAGAGTTGTCAGAATAAGCCATAATGGTTGTTAACACATGAATCATTAGCTACTATTTCTGGGTTAACATATCATGCTTGACAAATCATGATTCTTGACAAATGTATCTTTTTATTTTATGTTCACTGAGAGCATATGCATCAAGACAAATTCCTTGTGTGTCCAATCACACATGGCCAATAAAAAATTCGATTCTATTCGATTCTATTCGATTCTATTGTAAATGAATACAGCATAACAGGGGTGGGTTCTGGTTTTCTTCGCTGCCGGTTTTCTCAGTGATGAGCTACATCTTCTGTGTGTCAGCAGAAACAAAAAAAACAAGATTGTGCCACCTATAGTGCCATCAAGAGAGCCAGTTCATGGGTGTGGCAGGCCTGGGTCGCTGCCTGTTTTAGTGATCCAGGCTGCCAAGTTATTACCAGTTTTATAGAACCAGTCCAAATTAGTAGGAATCTACCTCTGCAGCATAGCATGTTTTCTGCTGCATAGATGCTGTACAATAGATTTAAAATCATGGCTTTTAGGCTGAGTCATCACTGATTTTAAGTATTAAATTAACTGTAAATGTTATCTCCCTTGTATTTTATACTAGAATCTTTTATTAAACAAAGTTATACCAGGAATGTTTCATCTTCAATGCAAAAATGAAGCACAAAACATATTTTAAGGCTCTGGAATCAGTTCTCAAAGAAACAGGGAAAGGACCTCATTTTTATCCTTGGTGTATAATGCAATTTTTGTCGCAATATGTTTATGATTAAATATTTATTAGTGGGGGAGGGTAAATGCACCAACCTGCCTACTCTTCTCCTAATTCTTCTCCTAATGTTCCTTTTTATTTGTATCATTTTTATGTATTAAAAATCATGTTTATACTTTTATCTGTTATTCTAATAGATGCTTGAATAGATAGATAGATAGATAGATAGATAGATAGATAGATAGATACTGTAGATAGATAGATACTGTAGATAGCTAGATAGCTAGATAGCTAGATAGCTAGATAGCTAGATAGCTAGATAGCTAGATAGCTAGATAGCTAGATAGCTAGATAGCTAGATAGCTAGATAGCTAGATAGCTAGATAGCTAGATAGCTAGATAGCTAGATAGCTAGATAGCTAGATAGCTAGATAGCTAGATAGCTAGATAGCTAGATAGATAGATAGATAGATAGATAGATAGATAGATAGATAGATAGATAGTTAGTACATGTGGGATAAAGAGACTTCTGGCAGAGATCTAGAAACTATCTACCAAATCTTTCTTAATGGCTGCTTTTGGTATGCTTGCAGGAAAATGTTCAGAAAAGGCAATTAGTAAGATTGTGTAAAAGGTCAGTTTGGAGATTAGATTTGCAAGCAATTTGATTGAATTTCTGAATTGATTTTCCAAGCCTGAATCAGAAAATCAAATCAAATGGTTGAATGGGATGCCTCTACATTCATCTGAATGTTTCAGCTATTCAGAAATAGAAAGCAAAACCCTTTTCAAAATCAGTTCAAGCCAAGAAATCATTTTTCTCCTGAAACAAAATAACTAAAATAATATTTAGCCTGATGAACATATAATAATTGCCCCAACAGATGGAAACAGTTGCAGATTTTGTCTGGATTTAGAATTAAGCAGGTTAATATACTATAGATTTATAGGCTATACTAGGAAATGGACAACTTTTCTAGAATAGAAAATTCTGGAAAGCTCTTCTGCACTGTTGCCATGAAAATTTATTTTTATGTGTTCTCCAAAAGTTGAAATTAAATGAAGAAGGCTTCATCTACCACTTTGCCTAAGTTTCCAGTTGATTTAGTTAAAGTCCAATGTTCAACTTCCTTTCTATTCTGTGATTGGTTTATCTGCAAATACTAGGAAACAAGAAGCTCTCAAATCTTTACAACTCAGCAAGTCCTTAACATAGTCCTTACTATTTTTAGTAAGGAGGCAAACAACAGTAGCAACCCAAGTTCTTCTCTTGTCTTTATATTAAATGTGCATTTAATCTGACAATAGTGGGATAAACTTTGAACACCAGCCACAGTCTACAATCTTGCCATTTATATTTTGCAGTGTCTCAATGTGTGATTTACAAACGAAGACTAGCAAGATTTATAATCATAATCCCTTGGCCATTTACTTCCGTATATGAATGTGTATGTGTATGTGTATGTGTATGTGTATGTGTATGTGTATGTGTATGTGTATATGTATATGTATATGTATATGTATAGCATCCCTTGTATATTTGAGTCTATATGCCCTGGCTGAATTTGTACACAGTTTAGCTTTAGAAAGATGAGCCATGGAAGACACTGGATCATATTCTTTTACCACCTCCACTGACATGAGGAGGTGTTGAAAGCCTCTGCTTCTATTTTTGATGAGCTGAAACTCATTATGGCATCAAAAATGTGCTCTATCTAAACTATTGTTAAAGCAATCGTGTTTCAAGGGATCACAATGTTGCCTGAGGTTAAGATTCTGATATTGGGTAAGTTGACATATTGCACCAATCCAGAATTTTAACCATCCCACAGGGAGAAAAGCCCCAAAGTAGGAGGTGAACAAGAGGTGGGGAATGACAACACATGGATTATGATGCAATTTATGAGGATGGGATTGTACAAATGCTGCTACTTATGCTAACTGCAAGATTATTTCATTGCATGCATGGCATTATTGTTGGTTGCCCCAGATACCGTGAGAAACAGACTCCTAGCTGAAGAAATGAGCTGCCTTAGAGTTCACTAATTACCTTGGTCCTTGTGATTCCCATCTTGAACTGGTCTGTTCATTCACCCCTTCGGCATCATGCCCTCTTGAGGAGTTTAAGAGAGAAGGATGGCACAGAGGTGCTATGTTTGGCTGAGGCAGGTCTACTCAGAGTGGTCTGATGCTGGAAATTAAGATTGAGTAACACTAACAGTTCACAACTCTTATTAGGCTATGGGTGTGTTGCAATTAGGCTGCATTTTAATCCACACTGCATAACAGACATTAATACAATTGAAGGAGTCCAGAAGGAGGCAAAAAGAAGAGTCCTCCACTTCTTCTCATGCAACAAATTACCTTACTCCTCCAGACTTCAATTTCTACGTTTAGAAAATTTACAGCTATGCCGTCTCCGAACTGATTTAACGCTTTTTCATAAAATCATACATCACAATGTACTCCCTGTTAGCGACTACTTCACCTTTAACAACAACAACAACACAAGAGCATGCAATAGATACAAACTAAACTGTAAATCGTTCCAAACTAGACTGCAGAAAATACGATTTCAGCTATAGAATGGTCAACACTTGGAATTCACTTCTGGACTCTGTTGTTTCCTCCCCCAATCCCAAAATCTTCAACCTTATATTATCTACAATAGACCTCTCCCCTTTTCTAAGAGGTCTGTAAGGGGCGTGCATAAGTGCACCTTCGTGCCTACCGTTCCTGTCCTAATATCTTTTTATCTTTTCTATCTCTACTTTATACTTATATTATGTTAAACATACTGCAATACAATATTATATTTGTATGATAAATAAATAAATAAAAATAAAATAAACTCCAATCTTTTGCTGGCTGTTTTTATGGACACTGCCTTGTCCCATGAAGTGTGGTTACTGATGCTGATTTTCTTTCCTTTGAAGCATATGTTTTCTTATAATCTGGTCTGCCCTAGGAATATGGTGAGGCTTCAGAGGAAAAGGGCCAAGCCTTCTCTTATGAGTTGAATAACATGTAAAAAAGTCAGAAAGTTTTGAAATTAAATAGGTGCAATTTATTCAGAAGATTTTAAAGATTAACATAGAAACTAACATTTCTTTTGAGACTGCTGGTAAACAATTGGAAAAAAAATGTGGAACTGTTTATGTAAATCAGAGATCTTCACACTTTTCAACTTTAAGACTTGTGAACTTTAACTCCCAGAATTCTCCAGCCAGCTGGCTAGAGAATTCTGAAAGTTGAAGTCCACAAGTCGTAAAATTGAAAAATTTGGGGATCCTTGATATAAATGCAGCAAGATTACTATATGGATAGAAGTAGAAAGATCTGGCATGAACCACAATGGAGGAATGGATGGTGATGATGATGGAGCTTGCAGAGATGGTCAAACTGACATCCTTGATGAATGAAATCATCTAAGTTTATGATTGACTGGAATGCTCTGTAGACTTTTTGTGTGAAATAGAGAAAACATTAACTTATATGAAACTTATGATTTGGGTTATTACAAAACTAGATGATAGAAAAAAATAAAAATCATGATATAACAATAGAGTAACATATACATTCATATTTATGACAGATGTAAAGAAAATTGGAAGTTACTTCTTCATACTTCTTTTTGTTTTTGTTCCTTCTTTTTCCTTTATTTTCTTTTTTATTTTATATATTAATTTCTTAAACTATTTATTTTTATTTGTAACTTTTTAATAAAGTTATATTAAAAAAGAAAACAATTATCCAATGCAGGAAAGCACCATCCTTAATAATTCAGGCTGTTTACTTGTGTTTAAATTATGTCTCCCTGGCTGTGAGCTATTATGGATAGACGTTCTTAGCCACAAAGGAAAATAAAACACGGCAATGAATGACAAATGAACAGCAATATAGTCTGCAATCTCATTCAAATATGGAAAGTAATAAGAAATAGTCCAATTCTTGACTCAAATTTCAAAAACTTGCATTATTTTTTATTTTTATTGTTATTTATATCCTTTTTCTCTTGGAACTATTCAAAGCTGCTTCTAATAAAACCAAAAACGCAATTACAATAAAACACTATCTGCAATATAATAAATGCAGCTACAGCAAAATAAAAGTAGCTAGCATAACAGCGTTTTTAAACTGCACTGTTTTAATACTGTGGATATTATTACATTCTCAGACTGAAGCACATAGGCTTCAGTCAGGTCCTCCATTCTGGAGGGAAAATACTGACTGCTGATTGGCTAGACTGACTGGCAGCTCCCTATAAAAGGGCTGGCTGTCAGGCAGAGATTTTGCTGGGTTGCAAATAGTTGCCAAATAAAGAGCTGTTGTTTTGAAGCCACTTCTGTCTGCCTTCCACTCACCCTATTCAACAAATATTATCTCAAAATATATATTAGGGGCAGTGGTGGGCTTCAAGACGGAATGCTAAATTGTGCTCGCTGCTGCGGCTCACAAGTTCTTGCAGGACAAGCGCGATTTTGCTGCTGCACCTATGGAGGAAGCAAAATTGCACATGGAGCCCAAGTGCACCCGTGTTTTAGCATGCGCGGAAGCACAAAAACCTCAACGAAACACGGGCACACCTGCGATTCTGTGCACGATTTTCCTTCCTCCCCAGATGCAGCAGCAAAATCGTGCTGGTCCTGCAAGAACGTACGAGCCACGGCAGCGAGCACAGTTTAGCGTTCTGGCTCGTAGCCCACTGCTGATTAGGGGGCTCAACTTAATGTTCATCTGAAAAGGCGTCATTGCTTGTTCCTGTTCTGAGCTCTTTTGTAGCTGAAATACAAACACTGAACAAGAAAATTCACAACAGAATATTTAAAACTGGTCAAAATCACTCAGGGGTTCACTCAGTGAACTTGCTTCTGTTTAGCTTTTCTCATATAACTGAATAATAGTTAATATTTCCAAGAGCAAATAATCAAGGGTAGGAAAAGAATGATGTACTGGGAACAAGTTATCTGCATCCATGTGTTAAGATATTCATGAACTAGGAGAGCCATGCTAACAAGGTTAGCCAATGAATAGGCATAGCAACTAAGTCAGCCAATGGGAGCAAACCACTTCTGAGTCTGTGCAGAGAATCAAAACTGTGAAGTTAAACTTAAGGCTGGGTGTGGCTTAGTCCACTCTGTACCCTCTGTCCACTCTGAACTGAAAGTTTGTCTGTTGCTGGAAATGAAACTGCTTGTAAATGTTGCTACATTGAAGAAATAATGTGCTTGTAGCATTGTCTCTATCTCTCTATCATCTCTGTCTCTATATCTATATATATCTATATCTATAGCCTCTAGACTGCAGGCTCTCCTCCTTCTTAGCTGTGTAATCTAGAGCCCGTAGTCTAGAGGCTAAGGCCAATGCCTTACAAGGCAGAGGCTGCAGGTTCAAATCCCAGGAAGGGTATGGCTAGCTGATGAGAGCATATTAGCTCTAAATAGATCTATACTAGTCTCCCTTCATTATCATTATATTATCATTATATATATAGCCAAGGCAGATAATTGTAAGGCAGATAATTGACCTCTAGACCACCAGATCTGATCCCTGATCCAACAGAAAAACAACAACGTATAGGCTCTCCCTGGTACAAAGCTGAAGGGATCAGATCTGGTGGTCTAGAGGTTAATTCTCTGCCTTACAAGGCAGAAGCCCCAGGATCAAATCCCATTAAGGGTATGGCTAGCTGATGAGGCCAGAATAAGGCCAAAATAGCGCTATCCTAGTCTTCCTTACTTTTAAAAATTCAGCAAAAACATGTGATACATACAGAACATAGTTTGTTGGCTATGAACAAATTAACTGCCTTGACATGGCCCTGGGTTGGGCCTATAGGCAAAAAGGAACTGTGACGTTCCTTCAAAATACCAGGGTGATCCAACAGAAAACCCCCCACAAACAACATATGTATGTATGTATGTGTGTGTTTGTGTATACAGTGATCCCCCGCTCGTTGCGAGGGTTCCGTTCCAGGACCCCCCGCAACGAGCGGGTTTTCGCGAAGTAGCGCTGCGGAAGTAAAAACACCATCTGCGCATGTGCAGATGGTGTTTTTACTCCCACAGCGCTAGCGAGGAGCCGAAGATTGGGGGGGGCGCGGCTGTTTGCCGCCGGCATGGAGGGCTTCCTAGCAGCCCCCCAAACCCGGGTTGGGGGTCCGGGGGGCGCTGGCTCTCGCCGCTTTCGAGCTGAATCCGGGAGCGAATTCGCTCCCGGACTCAGCTCGAAAGCGCCGAGAACGAAAGGCAAGGAACGGCTTTTCCACGCCGTTCATTCTCGCCGCTTTCGAGCTGAATCCGGGAGCGAACTCGCTCCCGGACTCAGCTGGAAAGCGCCGAGAACGAAAGGCAAGGAACGGCTTTTCCACGCCGTTCATTCTCGCCGCTTTCGAGCTGAATCCGGGAGCGAATTCGCTCCCGGACTCAGCTGGAAAGCGCCGAGAACGAAAGGCAAGGAACGGCTTTTCCACGCCGTTCATTCTCGCCGCTTTCGAGCTGAATCCGGGAGCGAACTCACTCCCGGACTCAGCTGGAAAGCGCCGAGAACGAAAGGCAAGGAACGGCTTTTCCATGCCGTTCATTCTCGCCGCTTTCGAGCTGAATCCGGGAGCGAACTCGCTCCCGGACTCAGCTGGAAAGTGCCGAGAACGAAAGGCAAGGAACGGCTTTTCCACGCCGTTCATTCTCGCCGCTTTCGAGCTGAATCCGGGAGCGAACTCGCTCCCGGACTCAGCTCGAAAGCGCCGAGAACGAAAGGCAAGGAACGGCTTTTCCACGCCGTTCATTCTCGCCGCTTTCGAGCTGAATCCGGGAGCGAACTCGCTCCCGGACTCAGCTCGAAAGTGCCGAGAATGAACGGCGTGGGCGGGCGAAGGGCGGGCGGCAGCGAGGAGTTTGCGTGGGCGGTGGGGAAACTCCTCGCTGACGCCAGCAAGAGGGGGAAGACTCAGGGAAGCCGCCCAGCAGCTGATCTCCCGGTTGCCATCTACGCATGCGTGCCCACGGGCACGCATGCGTAGATGGTATTTTGACTTCCGGGTTGAAAAATAGCGAAGTACCCTGTTCGCAATGGTTGGGGACGCAATAAACGGGGGATCACTGTATATATATATGATGGTCTTGGTATATTTGGGTTTCTTCCAGTGTAGGATTTGGAAATTTCTGGCGATGTTTTGATGAGGTCCCACTCGTCATCTTCAGGCTGGTGTTTCTGTCCTTGTTCTAAGGCGAACATTGTGAGACCTGAGCTGCCTTCCTTCTATAAATACTGGTGGCATGAACAAGCGGGATGATACCTCCTGCCTACCAGACATCTGGAAACCAGCCCTCAAACGTAACCCAGCCATAAAAACTGAAACTAGACTCAGAACACACATTGCAAAACAATCAAGTAGCCTGCAAGCTCCAACTACTCAGCATATCACGCCTAATCAACAACCATTAACTAATCAGCATACTTCAGCTACATCAACGACCCCAGATGTTACCCCACTGACTCACCAGGAAGTTTCTACACAGCAGGCAATTGCTGAGCCATCAAACCACACCCAGCCACCAGTATTTATAGAAGGAAGGCAGCTCAGGTCTCGCAGTGATCGCTTTAGAACAAGGACAGAAACACCAGCCTGAAGATGACGAGTGGGACCTCGTCGAAACGTCGCCAGAAATTTCCAAATCCTACATGGGAAGAAACCCGAATATACCAAGACCGTCATACCTGTACCCGTGAAAATCTACGAAAACATATATATATATATATATATATATATATATATATATATATATATATATATATATATATATATATGTCAAATGTTTTTTTAGCTGGAATTTTTAAAATTAAGGGAGACTAGGATGGTTAATTTTAAAAATTCAAGCTAAAAAAACATTTGACACATACAGAATATAGTTGTCGGCTATAAATAAATTAACTGCCTTGAAATGGCCTTGGGTTGGGCCTAGAGGCAAAAAGGAGCTGTGACGTTCCTTCAAATATACCAGGGTGATCCGACATTAAAAAAAAAAACAGAAGCAAAAAACAAACATATAGCCCCTCCCTGGTACACAGCTGGAAGGGATCTGATCTGATAGCTCAACTGCTATCAGATCAGATCTCTGCTCTACAAGGCAGAGTCCACCGGATCAAATCCCAGTAAGGAAGGGTGTGGCTAGCTGATGAGGCCAGGTCTTGGCATATTCGGGTTTCTTCCTGTGTAGGATTTGGACATTTCTGGCAGTGTTCGCCTTAGAACAAGGACAGAAACACCAGCCTGAAGGTCCCACTCATCATCTTCAGGCTGGTGCTTCTGTCCCTGTTCTAGGGCGAACACAACGAGACCTGAGCTGCCTTCCTTCTATAAATACTGGTGGCTGGGTGTGGTTTGATGGCTCAGCAATTGCCTGCTGTGTAGAAACTTCCTGGTGAGTCAGTGGGATAACACCTGGGGTCGTTGATGTAACTGAGGTATGCTGATTAGTTAATGATTGTGGATTAGGCGTGATATCCTGAGTAGTTGGACCTTGCAGGCTACTTGGTTACCAGACATCTGGTTACGAGACATCTGGAAACCAGCCCTCATTAACAAACGTATCCCAGCCATAGAAACCGAAACCAGACTCAGAACACACACACACATATACATACATGTTAATGAATCAGTCATCTGTGTTTGCTTCTGGAAACTGATTTTTCTGCAACAAACTCTTAATAGCATGCACACTCCGTCTCCAGGACACCATCATCATTTCCTTTGCCCAATTGCCCTGTGCTTATATTAAGCATGGTGGGCACTGTAATTCAGAAGTAATTCAAGCTCTGAGTGGGTTGCTTCAATCATTTCCCATTTTGAGCTCTAACCCTGGCTATTGCAACAAAGACATTCTTTGAACACAAACACAAGGTGTTTAGAAACTTGTTGAATTGAAATGATTTGCCTTCTCAACCTGGATGATGCCAGAGCATGGAAAGTTGCTGCATAAAGATCTCCTGGGCAGAGTTTTATTTCTTTTCTGAGCAAATCACAAAGGAGGCCAATGGAAATGGCACATGTGCGCTGATTTTCCCCTCACTTCTGAGGGACCAGGTAGGACGGGTGTATGCTGGCGAAAGGATATGTATTAAATTCAGCGTAACTAAGGGAAATCAAGTGATGCTGATGTGATGTTGCCACCAACTGCCGGTAATGTAACAGATAATGGTAATAGCTTAATTAATCAAGTAATTTAGGATAGACGTGGCTGAATTATTCAGCACTCAACCTAAAACAAGCCAGTGCTGATTTTTCCTTCCTTCCTTCCTTCCTTCCTTCCTTCTCACCTCATCCCACTTTCATTTTTACTCTAGAATAAATCAGAGCTTTATTTATCGACTATTCATGGTGATAAGTGTATAACTTAGTCTGCACTATCTTTAGCCAATTATCTAGAAAATTGAATAAACAATGGTTGAATTCACCATAATCAAATAGGTTAAATAAAAGCCTTGCTCTTCAGATAAGAACCAGAAATCCACATGTCATAAGGAAGTCTCCCGCCTTATAGCCAAAAGATTGCATTGCAG
Organism: Erythrolamprus reginae; assembly: GCF_031021105.1. Classification (NCBI taxonomy): domain Eukaryota; kingdom Metazoa; phylum Chordata; class Lepidosauria; order Squamata; family Dipsadidae; genus Erythrolamprus; species Erythrolamprus reginae. Next base: position 101,562,231 of record NC_091951.1, read on the forward strand.
AATATCAGAGGTCTTTTCATTTTTCCATCTTCACTCCCTACTTTACTGATTGAGGTTCTTTATTCTTCCATTTATATTTTGCGGCTCCTGCAGAAACTCGAGATGACACATCTAGCACCTCCTTCTTGTACTTTGTTTCATAAGTCAACCCTGTAAGAAAGGTGGGACCAGACAGAGTGACTGGCCTGAAAATCACCCAGTCAACTTCTATGGCTGTGAATGGAGGTAAACCCAAAGATGATTTTCAAAAGGCATAGTGATCTCGTTTGCTGTGTTGTATTGACTATAATAATAATAATAATAATAATAATAATAATAATAATAATAATAATAATAATAATAATAATAGCTCTAAGAGTCAGCTAGCAATAGCTGGACTATCAAGGAGTCTACATATTGTTCAGCATACAAAGTGAAGCTAGTAGATAACACCTAATTATGCCTCTTCATTTATTTGTTTCTCCCTCTTGTATTTAATTACTGCTGCCTTATGCAGACACTGAAGCAGATGTTGAGGCTTTGTAAATTGGCTTTTGACAGACATGAAAAAGTGGCTGTAAGCTTGACTGTACTTTAAAGGGAACTGTTTCAGTTGCCCAGCTGTACTAACCTGGGGAACATGAGACCTGAGACTTGACATCACCTGTGAGCACTTCTCAGATACTTGATTAAAAAGAAAACATTGTAAAGATCTGCCATGCTAAGCAATGACCAAGGATAAAGCTAAGGCTAATGCTAACCCTCCCTCCCGCTCCCTTCCTCCATCTCTCCATACATCCTATTGTGTACTTGTTTGAAGGTAGCTCAGGAAATGCATGAAAATTGGAATACAGTGATGAGAACCATTCCAGGAAGTTAAAAGATGTCTGGACCATTCCCCCCACCTCCCAAATGGTAGTCTTTAAGAAGATCAAATGTGAGTCTGTTGTCTAACCAAGCAGTGGGTTTCATATGAATTGGATTAATACTAAGAGGACTAGGAGCCACAAGAAGAATAGCAACCTGGGACAAACCCTTTTCAGAATATATAAAACTGGATGGAAACTGTAGGACTTAAAAGCCACCACACAGAACAGGATAACAGATAATGTAGACTTCTTAGCTTCATTCTGCAGGAACTCAACCATAACCTACTCAACTAGATTTTGAATTGGGTATGCATTGGATAGTTGGTGATTAAAATGACCTAAGAAAAAAGATTACGATAACAAAAGAAAAGGTTAAAGAAAGAAGGGAGATAAGAAATGATTAGGCTATTTATGTGAGGAAATATATAATAGAGATCAGAAAATCCTAGCAAACCACCCACGCCCAATTAGGAGGAGAATTAAAAAGCTTGTGCTACAGTGAAACATTCAGTTCTCTTTTTCTGAGTTTGGAAAGATATTTCCTATGAAATAAAACGGGAAAAATACCTATTCCATTGGTTGTAAAAAACTAATGGCATGGTTCTATATTCTGGTTGATATAAGGAAAAGCTATAATATTTTAAAAAGTGATGTGCATTTGTTGATCATTTTTAAAGGATTCCATTAATAAATATTCCTTCAAATTTTATCACGAGCCTTTTCAGATATGTAACTTTGCTTCTTTTTTTAAATCAGCATTCACCTGAGCTCCAAGAATCACTAAAAAAAAAAGCTTATAAATAAAAGCTTGGAGTGAACATTGTGACCTGTAGTAGGTGGCAATAAAATGAGCATCTCAGTGCTGATCACCTGTCAATATTCAGTGTATCTCTGATGCTTAGTAAGGAGTAGCAGAAAGCAGCACCGGCTACCTCCAAGATGGAGGCAACCTCAGACCAATGAAAATCCAAAATATGCCTTGGAAATATACAAATTATGGGACAGTAAGGAGTGAAGAATCCACCCCAAAAGCAATTTAACAAAAAAGGACTGACTCAATGCCAACTAATTAGAATGAAAAAGTAACAAAAGAAGAGGATGATTGGAACATTGAAAACAGAAGGCTTCACCTCACACATATTGTTGCAATTCTCATGATTGACTAAATTGGAGTGATTTGATATTTTGTATCTGATCGGTCTGGAGTTTTTCTGGTGGATGATTGGTGGAGAGAAGAAGATTTTTTTTTTGTGATAAGTAGGATGAACGGGCTGCAATGAAAATCTTTGACAGGAAGAATTGTGTTTCATTATGTAATACAATGTATAATTAATCAGAAAGCTGAACTGTTGTTAGATTTCATGCAGGTACACTTTGCATTTTTTATGGATGGGTCCAAGGTATCAAACATGACATCCTGTCTAATGCCAGCTCTGCATATGCTGATTTCTTGTATACGTAGAAGGGTATTTGGCAGAACGGGAGAAAGAAAAGAAGTGTTATTTTTGTGTTAGTAAGGGAAGAAGAAAAAGACCTGCCAAAAGGGACTACTTATTTGGACAGTTTCATATTGTGCATAGAAAGCCACATTCATTTCCAGAGGGGAAAGGAAATGAAACAGAAAAATTACTTCCATTAAGAATAAAAGATTGGTGGCGGTGTGTGATAAGATTGTCTGGAAGGTTTCCCCCCCCCCCCCACTTTACTAGCATTGCCTTGTATTACCAGAGCCTAAAGGGAGACATCACATCACATATGATGCATGCTTTTTTGTGCAGGATTACTACAACAGCTCACCAGAGTTTGGCTATGCAAAAAGATGGCATGGTTTTCTGAACCAGACTCCTTTACTCAACCCTGAAGATATACATCTAATGTTGGATCCAGTTCTTGCATCCACTTTTGCTCTTTATTCCAATGAAATCATTGCTGGCGAAGCAGTCCGGTCACAATTCAAAGTGTTGGTTATGACCTATAAAGCCCTTCATGGCATCGGACCAGAATATCTCCGGGACCGCCTTCTGCCGCACAAATCCCAGTGACCGGTTAGGTCCCACAGAGTTGGCCTTCTCCCGGTCCCGTCGACTAAACAGTATCGTTTGGCGGGACCCAGGAGAAGAGTTTAGTTTAGTTTAGTTTAGTTTAGAGCCTTCTCTGTGGGGGGCCCAACTCTCTGGAACCAGCTCCCCCCAAATATCAGAGTTGCCCCCACCCTCCTTGCCTTTCGCAAGCTCCTTAAAACCCACCTCTGTAGTCAGGCATGGGGGAATTGAAATTTCCCCGCTTCCCCCTAGGCTTATAGAATTTATACATGGTATGCTTGTATGTATGATTGGTTCTTTAAATTGGGTTTTTTTAGATTATTTTAATATTAAATTTGTTTACATAGTCTTTTTTATTGTTGTTAGCTGCTCCAAGTCTTCGGAGAGGGGCGGCATACAAATCTAATAAATAAATAAATAAATAATAAATTTTTGAATAAATACTGATATTCCTCAATTTACAACCACAATTCCCATTGCTAAGCAAGACAGTTGTTGAATGAGCTTTGCTCCATTTTACGATGTTTCTTGCCACTGTTGTTAAGTGAATCGCTGCACTGGCTAAGTTAATAACGTAGCTGTAAATTGAATCGGGTTTCCCCATTGATTTTGCTTGTCAGAAGGTCACAAAAGGTGATCACACGAGTCCAGGACACTACAACCATCATAAATAAATTCCATTTGCCAAGCATCCACATTTTGATCACATGACCATTGTGATATGTAGGAAACAAGTCACAACTCACTTTTTTCTGTGTGTCAAGGTTCCAAATAGCATCTAAAACTAAATCAGAGCCCGAGGCATATCTTTCCTCTAAGTTCCAATTTATTAGCAAACCATGTTGGCAAATCTGTGAGAAACCTGAATCTGAAGTCATGTGGGTTTCTTCAGCCTTGTTCCCACACCAGCAAGTTCATCACATGGTCCAGTCTGGTTCTGCCAATGTGTCCGGTTCTCCCATCAACTTCCAGGCAGGTGCTGAACAAAAGATGACCTTGAGAATCTAGAAGGAATTTGTTATGGCTACAGCCCTCATGCAACAGCCCCTCCCAAATTCTCACAGCACGAATACTGTACATTCTACATTCTAATATGTGGCAGGCCAACGTCTCCAAATCAAATGATGGCTTCGGCCTGACACTGTCCTTGTTCCCCAATGCAGGAATTTAGGGCTCTTTTTGAAGAGCCCTAAATCATATGGATGAATCTCTCCTAGCTTCCTGCTCTCTGAATTTGCTGGAGGATTATTGGCAGGGCTAACAGGAAAAATGAGTTAAGATGGCTAATCTGATTGACAGTTGTTACTTAGGGCAAAGGTGGGAAATATAAATCCCTCCAGATATTGCTGAATAACTTCTAGTACCCTTCAGCAATGTTTGAAAGGTCACAGAATTTCCATTTTTGCCTTAAGCGCATATTAAAACAAAAAGTCTCTATGCCTGGGACAAATTATTCTGTACAGTAAACATTTAGAAAACTAAGATGAATGTCAACCATTAAAGATACTAATGCTGAATTTTCATGTATTTACTCAAATTATGATCAGTGCTTAAAAGCTCAGAATTAGAGGACAGGTCTTGTCCTGGTTTGGTAACTGGGTAAATTGTAGGAAGCAAAGGATGGCAATAAATGAACAATTCTCTGGATGGAAAGAAATGAGAAGGTTCAGTTTTGGGACCTTTACTTTTTAATTTATTTATTAATGATCTGGATTTATAAGTAAATAGTGAGGTAGCAAAGTTTGCTGACCAACACTAAATTGTTCCAGGTAATGAAAATTGAAACTGATTGTTGGGAGCTCCAGAAAGATCTCTCAAAATTGAATGAGTGGGCAACAAAGTGCATTTTAACCTAAACAAGTTCAAAGTTATGCATATTGGGGCAAAGAACCCCAATTATACCTACCAACTGATGGAGACCAAGCTTTCTGAGGCAACCCAAGAAAGGGATCTTGAGGTTTTGATGGACAGCTCAATGAAGATGTCAACCCAGTGCACAGCAGCAGTAAAAAAAGCAAATTCCATGCTTGGCATGATTAGGAAGGGAATCGAAAATAGGTCGGCAAGTGTTGTATTGCCTCTGTACAAATCAATGATGAGACCACATTTGGAGTAGTGTGTACAGTTCTGGTCACTGCACCTCAAGAAGGATATAGTGGAACTGGAAAAGGTGCAAAAAAGGGCAACAAGAATGATCAAGGAAATGGAGCACCTCCCTTATGAAACCAGGTTGCTACGCTTTGGTCTCTTCAGCCTTGAAAGACGGCATTTAAGAAGTGATTTGATAAGAGGTGTATAAAATCATGCATGGGATAGAGAAGGTGGATAGAGAAAAATTATTTTCTCTATCAAACAATACTAGGATGAGGGGGCACTCCCTAAAGCTCCCTAAAGCTCATAGGTAAGAAAGTGAGGACAAATAAAGGGAAATGACACATGGACAACAATGTGGGTTTCTATGGGTCACTTTATTAACTTATGGCACTAAAGAACAGACACCTGCAGAGGTGAAGCCAGAGGGGCGGAAATGTCGCTGCCGGTAACATTTCTAAGCAACTAATGGGCGAAAGCTCCTTGCTGGGCAAGAGGAGAGGTCCCTCCCTTCCCTTGCCCCATACCATGCTCCTTGGCATGTGGGAAGGCTCACTCCCAGTCCCTGGGAGACCCTGGCCAGCAAGCCTCAAAGGCATCCCTCCTCCATTACTCAGGCGTAATCTGGAGAGGGTTAGGCCATTACCATCCAAATGGTGCTTTAAAGGAGATCACACAGTTGCTGCTAATGTCCCTTTTCCACCCTACCCACCATAGTGACCAAAATGACTAAGAGACAAATAAATCCAATTTCAGCTACAGTAAGGATTACCCCCTAATCTATCCTGTCCCCATTCCCAGTGTGGAGTAGGCAAAAAACCGGCCCTGCCAAAATGAGGCCCGATCACAAAAATTCCTTCTCAGCCCCAAAGGTGACCCATTTCATCACACTGAGTAAAAAAGGGAGGGCGGGTGGGTGTCCTTCTTCTTTGGGTGGTGAGGAGCAAAAGGAGGGAGCAGCGCATGAGGGCACCTTAAATACTCCTCGCCGGCTCTGATTGCTTTGCTGAATGCGCAGGCGCATCCACATCTGAGTCTGGCATTCTGGGTAATCTCGCAAAACCTCGTGAGATTGCCCACTATTGCCTGGAAACAGCCCAAAATGGCGGCCCCCATGTGTCCTCGTGCCCTTCTCCTCGCCACAATAGTTGTCGGCAGGGAGTCTGGTAAATTGTGCTGGAATGAAAAATGTATTGTTGATTGTGTAAATTGCCATATTTCCCTATCTCTATTTCATGCTGTTCTGTTTAAAACGAGAAAGTACTGCCATTAAGGTATATATGTTTTCCCTTTGCTATATATTGGGGGGAAAGGCCTACTTTTATACACCCATATTTGATCTGAGGACTGAAATAGAAGGGATTATCCCTGAATTCTCTTGAATGAGGACAAACTATTTCTGAAGCTCCGGATCCAGTTTCTAAAATAGGCCAAATATTTTCTTCACAGCATTAGACAAAATATAACCTAAACTTTAACATCCAATTTGCCTTCTTCCAAAAGTTGCACTTTTGGGGGATCTGCTTTCTGCTTCTTTTTAAATCAATTACCTTCTGATTTTACCCATGCTTGTCAGGCTTAAAGAATCAGATCCATATGTGAAGAGTTCAATTAACTATTTTATTGCTCATGCCTATTTCACAGGAACCTTCCCAAAATTGCAGTTTGCACCTGGGCCAGACTTGAAGTTCAACAACATTCAAGTGTGTGTGTTTGTTTGTGTGTGTGTGTACCCTGCCCTCTTGTGCCTATGTAACCATTAAAAATGAATTCCTTGCTTGACTCTTCCCCCTGAGTTGGTCAGTCTCTCTCTAACGATACATAACTGAACATGTTAAGATAGTATAATTAACACTGTTGATATGCATTGAGTCTTCGGAGAGGGGCGGCATACAAATCTAATAAATGAATGAATGAATGAATGAATGAATAAATAAATAAATAAATAAATAACCATATATTAATGCTATCCTACAGAGTAATACAACCCCTGGTTATATAACCAAAACAGTACTACTAAGAGAAAAGGAAGGATCAGCAAGCTTGGAAGAATCTGATGGTTTGATACACTGGGAAAAAAACCTCTAAAAATCTTATCAGTAGGCAGATGTCTGTATTTTAAAAAGTCTAAGTAAGCATGCTTATTGCCTGCTAAATATCAAAACCTGGAAAACTCTAAGAAAGAAATGCAATGTGAGTGCAGGTTCAACTCTTTTCTTTTTTGTGGTTTCATTCACAAAATTTTTAGACATGGTTCATTTTATTTTCTGTACCTGTATATAATTTCCATCAATGTCAGTATTAAATTTATATTATTACTTTTCTGTATTTCTTGCTGTGGCTTCTTACAAATAAATCAATACAAGAAAAGAATTGGAATAGGATGTCTATTTCATACACGTTTAAAACTTTTGACAAATTTTTGTAGCTTTTGGTGCTTTTAGTAGTTGAGTGGTAGACCAAAATTCAACAGGAATCAGTACACAGAAAATGTTCTGTCAGAAGTCAGCATGAACAAAGGACCAATCAGGAACTAGCACCACAAAAAGACCAATCAGAATTGGTACAAAGAACCAATGAGAGTTTATCCTTTACCAACTTGCACCAATCTGAAATCAGCTCAGCTGTAGACCAATCAAGTTACCTATCTATAAGGATAGGAACCCAGTCAGTCCTTGCTCAGTTTTCTGTTCATATAGTAGACCATCTTGCCTCTGAAGATCCTGGCCATAATTGTCACTAGAATATCAGGAAATTGGCTTTACCCTTCCATTTCACTAAACCCGGAAATTCAACACTGCTCAATAGATATTGTCCATAAAATTCTATACCATACAAGTTCTGTACAAAACAGAACTTCTAATTACATCCTCTGTCTCCAAAATGGAGAAAGGTTTCTTACAGTTTTTAACTTCACATTTCTTTGCTTTTTTTGCTATTGTCTCTGTATTTATATTGTGATTTATAGCTCCATCTTTTCAAATACTCATTACTAATCTAACAATAGGTGGAGGTCCCTGCTGAGTATCTTAAAACCAAACTATTATATTGTACAAATGAGAAATCCAAGTTGTTCGTCATATTAATTGTATAAAAATGTTGACCTAAAGCATTTGTCTATTTGGGAAAGCTTATAAAGATTTAACAAGTCATTGTTGTTATTGTTCTTTTACTACAGGGCCTTGTCATCCTTTCCAAAGCAGAGCTGAATAACTTTTCTTTGTTTGCAGAACTGTACCTTCTTAATACATAGATTCTCACAAAAAGTTAGTTGCACTAACATCCACACAGCTGGTCTCACTTTGTAGGTCAAGTTTCCTCAATCCCAGCCCATCCACCCCACCCTCCCGCATTCACCAACCAATGGGAATTGTAGTTCACTACCTTTGGAAATATATGCCAGAGGCTATAGTAAGAAGTTGAGAGGGAAACCTTCTACCTACACATTTAGCATGGTGTTATGAGATGGGTGAGAAGACCGCTTCTGAATGAGAAGCTGCCCGTTTCCTGAAAAACTCTTGTACCCTAGAACCTAAACTTATAAGTGCCATCCAGGGCAGATTCCTGCCTATATCTTTTCTGTCTCTTGTTAGTTCTGCCTTCATGCTGAGATGCTGATTGCCTACAGTAGCAGAAAGACATATTTGCTGAGTTGGATTTTAGGGTATAATTAAAGTTGACAAGAGGATTAGCATTTTTTTTCTCCTTCTGGGCTTTAATATGGCTGATGCTAACCTCTTTTCTAATGGCGTTTTTAACCTATAAAAGTCTGAGCAACTATTTCTTTGGTAAACTGACTGGTGCTTTTGTGAAGAGGTCTTTGGAAGAATATTTATGTTTGGGGCAATATTCCCTTAGAAACCTCCTCCATTCTATACTACTGCAGGTATATTGAACTGTGCTTATTGTTATCCATAAGACTGGTCAAACACATCTGCAAAGTACCAAGTTACTTATTACAAGTTACCTAATTTGGGCTTTTTTTGGTGCATGTGCCTTGGAGTCAACGTTGACTCCTGAGGACTGTTGTGGTCTGCCAGTGTGGTTTATCTTGTGTCCCAAGGTAGATCAGCTACTGGACATGACATGTGTAACATAATTCCATCAAGAAAAAAAGTTGCTAATCAACCCTAGATCTCTATGGAGATTCTGAGTTTTCCAGGTCATGTTTGTACCGAAGGTGCTTTTCCAAAGTGCAACTAGACTTTGTTTATTCTTGAAGACATTTCACCTTTCGTTCAAGAAGCATCTTTTGAAAACAAACAAACAAACAAACACCTTTTGGATAATCAACCCTGGAGTGAATAATTAGCTTAACCCTAACTTCCAATTCTATATGGATTCAAATCAATATTCACTAAAATGAATGATTTTAGTTAGTATTGATTTGAATGTAATAGAACCCAAGGTTTCACTGTATTTGGAAGCAAACCCAATTTTGTACATAATGAAATAAGTAAGAGCTTAGCTGAAACCCATAATTTCCTCCTTTAATTGACACATAGGAAGCTGGGGAGTCTAGTCCACTGCAGGGATAATTCTCCAATGGAAGATGGATAGGACCACACATTTCTTGGCCTCCTCCTCATTACATTCAATATCATCTGATTTTATATGTCAATATTTCTTTTAAAAAGGCAGGTTTTTTTTTTTTTAAAAACCCAAGTTGTTTGTCATGTAATGGAACAAGAACTGGTAGCAAAAATATAGAAGAAAGTATCTACCAGAACTAGAAAAACTGTGTCCCAGAAGATGCATCAGTGAGTTTTTAAAGTACTCTGATTCAAAGAAGGTAGTAGATCACAATAGGGTTTGCTATTTATTGATTCAGAAAGTTGCTTGGCTAAACTGAAGTGATGGGTTAAATCTAGTGGGCATATCACTTGCATGATTTTTGACCCAGAATAATACAGTTTTCTTCTGCTTGACACATTCTAGATGGGCTGGGATGGCAATTTCCTGCCCTAATCCAGAAGGCATTAGATGGATGCAAGTTGGGCTAAAAAGGTTTCTCTTGCAGTCGACATATGGGAAGCAAAAGGATGTACTATAAGTCAGTCTTGAAAGCATCTGCCTGGCTAGAGCTGACATCTATCTTATTGGCAAATAGCATTTTAGGGTTTTAACCAAAGCAATGATTGCAAGAAAAACAAGGGAAGAGAAGGAAATTGATACAAGACAAGAAGCAAGACAGAAAAGAGTTCTCCATTACAGCTTTCAGGAAAATTCTAAACAGCTCTGTGCCTAAGCTATCCATCCATCTGGCATCCACAAGTGCATCCAAGCCAAATGTTTTATTACCATATTACAGTGCTGAAGAACTTGTGAATGTTGCCTCTTACTGTTGCCAGTCTAGTATAATTTAGCCCCATGGAAGAGTTAATCACAATGTTGTCTTATCCTAGGATAAATCTGTTTTTGCATGACATATACAACTGAAACCTTTTGTGACTGACTGACTGATAATAACAATAGCACTTAAACTTATACTGTATACTGCTTCACAGTGTTTTACAGCCCTCTTTAAGAAGTCTTACAGTATCAGCATATTGTCCCCAGCAATCAGAATTTACCTAGCTCCAAGTTAAAATTATGTCCGGGAGAAATACAGAAAGATGACAAGAAGACCATGCAATAATGCACAAGGCTACTTTAAACACATGGCTCTTAACAACATAACGCAATACTTTATTTTTAAAAAAAGATAAGTTCTTCAATAGTTCTAAAAACTATAGCAAGGATATAGACAATCAGGCAATTGAATAAGTTAAATACTTTGTGTAGAATTTTTTTTTTCAAAGGAAAACTGTCTAACTAAACCTTTTTTCTTCTTTTGTCCAAAAAAACTCAACAATGATTCTAATATCCTATTAGATTCTGTGAGGAAAATATATTGCACCAGCAATTTAATTTGTTTGCAGCTGAAACAGTAACTCAGTGCCTTACTGCTATACAAATAAGCTCGTTTTCTACAGCTTATGAAAAAGTATGACCAAGCTCCCAAGAACAGCAGCTGAAAACTGGCAAGATACATTACTGTAATAGAATAGCACTTATATACTGCTTCACAGCCTTCTCTAAGCAGTTTTACAGAGTCATCATATTGCCCTCAACAATCTGGGTCGTCCAAAGGAGGGAAGGCTGAGTCAACCCTGAGCCGCTGAGATTTGAACTGCCAAACTGCTGGCAATTGGCAATCAGCAGAAGTAACCTGCAATACTGCATTCTAATCACTGTGCCACCACAGTTCCTAAATTGTACACTTACAGGCTGTGGCTCGAATGCTTGCTAAATCCTGGTCTGGACAAGTCAAAGAAACAAGGACAGATCGGGAATGTCGAATTAGAAGTGAGCCAATGTTCAGAACGTATTTATCTCCCTAAGGAAGTTCAAGATGCTATCCTGTAAAGACTTACCTTTCTTAAATAAAGAGTCTGGGACAGTAGTGGGCAATTATTTTGCTATGGGGCCACATGAGAAATTGGGATGGTTTTAGAGGACTGGACTAATATAATTAACTCAGTTCTACCCAATACTGTAAAGACCCAGACCCTGGCCTGACACCCAGACTCATTCTACTGACCCTTAATTGTTTGCTTCACAGCAACAGGGTGCACTGCAGTCACTGCGCTGGAGTGTTTGCATGGTTTCTGTGCTCGGCCGCTGTCAGTAGGAGGTCGGAGTCTGCTCCAGTGTGAGGATGAAAGAGCTCACCGCATCTGCCAGGACTCCCCCAGTTCCTGCTTTCTTCATGATTCATCAGGAAAGCAAGAACCGGAGGAGTCCCGGTAGATAAGCTCTTTCATCCTCGTACTGGAGCGCACCTGACCGGATGCAGCCTGCGGGCCTCCCCTTGCCCAGGTCTGGTCTGGGAACATCTTTTCAATGTTATTAAGTCACATTAAGTTTTTTGTGAATGACAGTGCACTTCATTAGATGCTGTGGAGGACTAACTTGATTTAAGATTTAAATTGTGTTGAGTTGGTAAAGAAGGGTGGGTTTCTCTTGGTTCAGACCAGTTGTTAGAACCGGTAGCGCTGGTGACTGGAGGCTCCACCCACCCACCTGGGATGCTTCTGCACATCTACAGAAACTTTTGTATATGTGCAGTAGCATCATGCACGAGCGAAATTCAGTTTCAGGCAAGTTATAATAATTGAGTTGTAATGTGTTAAAACCACATTGTGTATCTAAAACTTCTGAGGTTGGCCCACATTTTTGAAGTATGTGTGATCAGCAATTGATCAATTACGCCAATAAATATTTTTGTTTTCAAAGCAGCTACTTTGATATCTAAAATATCAGAAGTCTGAAATGTTCTGTGGCTACTTAATATATACTGTATATATTTTAGTCATGATGCCAGATGTATGTCCATTAATTTTGCACAAAGTCAAACCCCTTTGCCCTCCTTTCCAGAAGATAATGACATATATAATATTGGAAGAAGAGCACGTGAAGATTTCTTTACTATTGTGTGAATTGCTTGGGACCTAAGAAGTTGATGTAAGTGTGGAGGCAAAGGAGACATCAGTTTGGCTTAAGTGGTTGAGGTACAAGGCTAGAAACCAGGAGGCCATGAGTTGTAGCCTTGCCTTAGGCACAATGCCAGCAGGGTGACATTGGACCATTTATTCTCCCTCAGCCCAGTCCAGTTCACAAGGTTGTTGCTATAGGGAAACGAGGAGGAGGAAGGAGTATGCAATATGTTTGTCCCCTTGAGTTATTTATAGAAACAATAAAGGTGAGATATAAATAAATAAAAATAAAGTAGGGTTTGTGACAGGTAAGATAATTTTCTGATATTTCTGATTACTTGTGAGACTCTGCTTTTCACACTGATGATTATATGTAAGTATGGGCCAGCCACCTGAAAACTACAATGTCCTTGGTCAGTATGAATCGTAGCTTATTAATGATATGCTTGACTGGCTTGAACTGTGAACTGTAGATGACAATCTGTAATGGAATGCATGTGTAACCTTGAAGAAAGGGGACTTTCAGATTTGTCTTAATGTAGCCTTAAAATGAAGTAGACTAGCTAATTTACTCAGGAGGGTTGGCATCAATCTTACAAGTTTTAAAATACAAATTTCCACTTCTCCACTTTTAACTGCTTGCTCCATTAAGTTGAATCCTTCTTTACTTTCTTCCTTTGACAATTAAGTGACTGGACTCCTTTCCCTCTTGTCTGATTGTTTCCTAGCTCTTCTCCCCTTTCCTCAAGGTCACCCATGCACTCCGTGCACCCATGCACAGCCAGTGGTGTTCTCTTGTTCTATGATCTATCTTTTAATAAATTCAACCCGAGGATTGATTTGGCTTTATTGATTTGTCTATTGATCTTACTAGGTGGATAATTCAGCATTCTGAATGTCTGATTTAATTCCATCAGTTGAGCATCTTTATCAAGTAGGTCAGAATAAATGCAATATATGTTAGATTATTTAGCATAGACTTGATGGTAAGTTCTGGGTGGAAACTGATAGGAAACATGTAGATACACAAGGCAATTTGCAGATTTCCTATTTAATGTGATGTTTATACATTGAGTTTTATTGTAGGTAAGCTAAAGTTGATGGGGAGAGGAAGTTTTGAGGTGAGCTGGAATTTGAAGAGACTCTTTTCTGTACATTCAAATGATGATGTTCTTCCACATCACCCCAATTTAAATCCTACATCAATTTAACTACTTTATGCATTATGCGGGGCAAGCATGATGCAGGTGGGTGGGGCAAGCGAGTGAGCAAGTGGTATCTGGGCACGTGGGGGAAACAAGTGGAACCCCAGCATGGTGGAGGAGGAAAGCAATTGGAACTGGCTCGGGGGCATGGCCAGGCTGCTGTTAATGACAGTTCAAAGAACCGGTCCCTATTTTTACTTACCAGTTCTATAGAACCAGTCCAAATGGCAGGAATCCACAACTGGATGCCTGATAGAACATAGGGCTGTACAATGCAGGTTTTATGTTGATATTCAGTTAAAATTATTCTGGGGCCTAAGACCAAAAGTGCTTGAGTGGCTGAATGAATTCAACATTTATTAATTTTTAACAGACACATGTATGGTAGCTCCAGGAGAGTTGGAATAATGCATACACTTATCAGAATTGTATTATACATGATTTATGGGACAATTAGATCAAACCCCATCCCCACCCCCGTTTAATAAATGAAATGTCTGGTTGTGAATGAATTGACTTATTGTTTTTACTGTATTGGGTAATTTTTAATTGATTAGATTTGTTGCTGTATTGTTTACATTGTATCCTGAGAGCCTCCCTGAGTTTTCGGAGAAGGGTGGCATACAAATCTAAATAATAATAATAATAATAATAATAATAATAATAATAATAATAATTTGAAAACCATTGGAATTGACAAAATATCCATCTGTCAATTGCAAAAGGCCGCTTTACTGGGATCAGCAAACATAATTCGCTGCTATATCACACAGTCCTAGGTGCTTGGTAAGCGCCCGACTGGTGATGAAATACAAAATCCAGCATAGTGATCTCGTTTGCTGTAATAATGTAATAATAATAATAATAATAATAATAATAATAATAATAATACGAGCATTTCTCTAACTTGGTGTACTCTAGATGTGATGGACTATAGCTCATACTGCCAAATGCTATTTTCATAATCCTCAGCAAACATGAACGAGTCAATTTGCTTTAAGCAACGCCTATTTATTTATTTGTTTGTTTGTTTTGCCAAGCATGTATAAAATAATAGATATAAGTTTATATCTACATAGACAAGATTATGAATGCAAGAAATGGATATGGATAAATAGGGTCGTTAGGATGGTAGGCATGCTGGTGCGCTTATGCACGCCCCTTACAGTCCATTTAGGAATGGGGTGAAGTCAACAGAAGACAGTCTGAGGTTAAAGTTGTGGTGGTTTGGGGAAGAAACCACAGAGTCAGGTAACTCATTCCAGGCATTGATCACTCTGTTGCTGAAGTTGTATTTTCTGCAATTGAGTTTGGCTTGGTTTACCTTAAGTTTGTATCTATTGTGTGCTTGTGTATTGGGTGCTCTTCTCTTTCCCTCCACTCAGCCTATTTTGGCAACCAGAAGCCAGCTACAGAGGAGGGGAAACAGCCTGAATCTGGGTTACTGTGAAGTAAGTAAGGCAGACCAGATGAGGTTTCAAACTGGGTTTCTTTTCCCGAATCACAGATTCTTTTAAATTGAGAAATAAATGAATCCCAGATTCCACATTTTAGCAATAAACGTGGCAGGCATTGCGTGCCCTTTATATAGCATCTTCCCAAGTCTGCTAAGTTCAGGCTCTGCCAACAGCGATCTCAACAGCAGCATGCTCACGAAGACGGCTTCCCTTCTCATTGCAACTCAGTCTATTCAGATGCCAGGGATGTGGCATTTCCACTTGGCTCTGTCAGTTTGTAAGTGAACGTGCAAGCCGTTGCTTTCTGTTGGGTGTAATTAGGAGGCATGGTGCCTTTATAAACATTAGTCATGTCATTTATAATGTGGCAGGAGGTAGCCTGCCAACTGACCTATTTTGACTTGCTCTTACACATATAATAGACTCAAAAAATGGGAGCTCAGAGAAGATGACTGACTGTGACCTATCCCTATTGTTTCAGTATTTTGTCAGTTGACATCTTTCAGTGACAGCAAGGATGGCAAATAGTCTGGCCTCTCATAGCTCCAGCTGGCTCCCCCGCCTCAGTCTCTTGCTATAAACAATTACTCTTATTAGGAAGATGAAAAAGCTTTATTACACTGTTTTCTTTCTCTCTTCTTCCTTGCTTTTCTTTAAATTACCTATAGCAGTGGTTCTCAACCTTTCTAATGCTGCGCCCCCTTAATACAGTTCCTCGTGTTGTGATGATCCCCAACCATAAGTCTAGCACCAATTCTCCCAACAGAACTTTAAGCTGATTGGAAGGAAGGTCAGAGGGACACCCCCACTGTAAAGGCCTGATTGGTCGGATTGTAAAAATATGTTGCAAGGCACCAGAATAGAAATTTTAGTTCCTAACACCATGGGAAATTTGTGTTTTCCCATGGTCTTAGGTGACCCCTGTGAAATGGTCGTTCGACCCCCAAAGAGGTCCCAACCCCCAGGTTGAGAGACTTTGATCTACAGCAAGGGCCCAGAAGCCCACTGAGCATGCGATCCAGAGGCTAGCTGGACTTTCTCTGCAATGTTTTTCTTTGTAGTTCTCCCATTTGGCCATTATTTCAAAATCAAAAGTACAATGAAGGGAGAAAATAAAATAAGGTCATTTTTTTAGACTGTGGATAGTTGGGGCACAATCTGAGGTTAGTTGGGGGAAAGATCAGAAGCAACGTGAGAAAATATTATTTTACTGAAAGAGTAGTAGATGCTTGGAACAAACTTCCAGCAGATGTGGTTGGTAAATTCTCAGTAACTGAATTTAAACATGCCTGGGATAAACATATATCCACCCTAAGATAAAATATAGGAAATAGTATAAGGGCAGACTAGATGGACCATGAGGTCTTTTTCTGCTGTCGATCCTCTATGTTTCTATGATTTGGATATATTTTTCTCTCTGTAGAAATGCTGTTCTGATCAGAAATGGAATGCGGCATTATCCCTTGTTACAGTATTGAGCTAAATTTCTTCACCAAAATACAGAACTATTCTAGTAATACAGTGGTGCCTCGGTTCTCGACCACAATTCGTTCCAGAAGTGTGCTCGAGAACCGATTTGGTCGAGTACCAAATTTATTTATCCCATAGGAAATAATGGAAATGGATTTAATTGGTTCCCAGCCCCTGTTAACACGCCGGGAACCAATTAAATCTATTTTCTTTATTTCCTATGGGATAAATAAATTCGGTACTCCAAGCTGCAGAAAGGGTGGGGCGGCTGCAATCCCGGCAGCTTTGGGGGGCTCCTTTCCTCAATGCTTCGTATTATTACCTGTAAGCAGCAAAAACTTTCTCCTTCCCGGCGGCGGCAATGGCAGCGGCTTCCCTTCGAGGAGCAACAGTGCCGGGAACGTACGTAATGAAGGGAAGCTGCTGGAGCGTCTGCAACTGCTGAGATGGCTCTGGCAGCTTCCCTTCATCACGTGACATTCCTGGCGCTGTTGCTCCTCGAAGGGAAGCCGCCGCCATTGCCGCCACCGGGAAGGAGAAAGTTTTTGCAGCTGCTTACAGGTAATAAGAGGAAGCAATGAGTAAAGGAGCCCCCCGAAACTGCCGGGATTGCAGCCGCCTCCACCCTTCCTTCAGCTTGGAGCTCTTATAGAGCTCCTCAGCCCCCTGAAGCTGCTGGGATTGCAGCAGCCCCTGGCGGTAACATTTCTGATAATGAACAAAATTTTCTGTGGCTGTTTGGTATCTGAATTTTTGTTCAGATACCGAAGCAAATTTTTGCCGAAATTTTTGTTTGTTATCCGAAATGTAGGAGAACCAAAGCGTTCGAGTACCGAGGTACCACTGTACTAGATTCAAGACTCAGTGTTCTGAGTAAACAGAACACCTGTTTTATTCAGAGGTTAAATCTAGTTAAGTTATCATCTAATAACTGCATTAGAAATCTCACCTTAGCTTTATATCAGCTCTAGATCCAACTAATGTAAGGCTCATATTTCTGAGAGCTAGGGGCTCAGATAGCCCCTTCCTCTATTGACATTTTATACAAATTTAACAATTTTCTGCACTGGGATTCTAATCATGTCTTCTAAATGAGTATTTTTATGACCCTTCTGGGGAAAAGCAGGAGGGGATGTAAACAAAAATGTTGATCTTAACCTTATAAGAAGTTCTGTGGAAGAAAATCGGCTTCAGGAGGCCCATGTGATTCAAATAGATGATTTATATTGGTTATGAATATTTATTTAGCTCTACTTATAAGCCATGTAGTCTAGACAATTAAAGCATTAAAGTCTATAAAATCCCTGTGTGAAATAAGTAAGGAAAAAAAAGAAAACTGCTGGCATCCATTAAGAGCAACAGTCTGTGAATTAAATAGCCTCTAAAAATCTTTGTCTTCTGTTAACAACAGAAAGGAATAGAGTTAATCTATATTACACCTGAGTCTGTGTTTTACCAAATCAAAATGCTTAGTTCCATTTAAAAACATTTCCCCTCAGTTTTAATATTTAAATTTTTGTTTGGCTGCAGGAATTTAAAAATAAATGAATTAAAAAAAACAGGAAATATAGCCCCAAGCAGATACATAATAGCGACTATATTCTTCTACTCTGGATTTTGTAATTGCCTAGATTCACTTTTGATCAGCTATTTTCTGAGATTACCTGCAGTTTCTTGCTCTACTCTGGATTTTGTAATTACCAGATTCACTTTTGATCAGCTATTTTCTGAGATTACCTGCAGTTTCTTGCAGCCATTGGCACTGTGCTCTCAAGATTAGTCACCCAAACTCATTTGACATTATGATGACCCCGGTAAATGTATGGAATAGCCTCTCATATTATCTTCTCCCTAGCTGACAGGGTTTGAGAGAACTGGAGCATGCAGGGACACGCTGTGTATGTTCTGCAGATTGGGTTGTCTTGTCTCATTTCATTAGCTGTTCCCACGAGGGGCTCAGGTGAGCAGCTTTTTTCCTTGGTTTCTCTAGCTCCTTTTAAATATAGGGATAAAGAGCCCCACGGAAGCTGTGATGCACCAGAGTTTCAGAAAGATAATTTTCCTGCTTAGAGATGAGATTTCCAAAAAACCCTCTCTCATTTTCTTCATTGAAGCTCTCTTGATTTTGGATGTAGGTTTCTGTACCCATTGATACTTTCTTGAAGTTTTTACCCCCAGTGAAAATGGTGGGGGGGTCATAACAGTGGAAGAAGCAAAGGAGAGATTGTCAGTCATGAAGGTAAGACATTGAATAAAAGATAAGTTAAAGCCTTTTATTCCAGCTACAGATATATGGAAGCTTCCTATGCACATACTCTGAATGATCCGAGGACAGAAATAGAGGCAACCACTATTATTCTCCTTCTTTGTGTGTTCAGTATATGTGAAGAAGAAAACAAGTGGAAAGAACATTGACACTTCAGCTTACTCTTGCCCAGTGGATGCAGTGTTTTTAAAGTAGAATCCAGATAGTCCAAAATGTCTTCCAGATAATCCTCAGTAGAGCAGTGCTAATACTCCTTAAAAGCATTTAGGCCTTGCCCTGTCCTCAAACAATCCCCAGCATCCTTCATCATTGACCTTGCTATTTAGGGTTTGATTCACCAATATTGGTATTGCACAGTGGGCTTCAGTAGGCAAGAAGCAGACCTGCCTTTTGTCCCCTGTCCAATTGTCTTTCCTTTATCTCATATATCATATATATTTTTTTCCTTTCATATATATTCTCCTTTATTTTTACATATTATCTTTATATATATTACTTCATGTCTATTCTCTTCCATATGTATTGTGTATTGGACAAATGAATGAATAAATAAATAAAATAAATAGCCACAACAGCATTTATTGACCTTACCATTGTGCCTACCGTCCCTGTCTTAATGCCCTATTATCTTCTTTTATCATTACTTTCTATGTTATGTTTATATAAACTACTATTCTATACTTGATTGACAAACAAGCAAACAAAATGGATACTTGCAATTTATACTCCTTGCAATTTATAAGCATCAACCAATCATAATACTTGAAAGAGCCTACCTAAATATGAATGTTCTAAGTTTCCCTCCAAAACAGTTGGAATTAACAGTTTCCATAATCTAAAGGTTATTTTCACTTCAGCAGAACTTATATATTCAACACATAACAATTGGGATGATCACAGGTCCCCCCTAATGGTATAAATATTCTGTTGCAGACTCCAGTTTAACCAAGTTAACATTTGTGTTGCCTTGTTAACATTTTCTGTTGCTTCATCATGCTTGCTCCCCCTTTCTCTAAACATTTTGGCCATTTGCTCAGCATCTAAGAAGCAATAAAATTATGGAACAGGGAAAATATTCTACTTTTGGTCATAGAGACAGTGTATAACAATTGTGGACACCAAATCCATCTTGACCATTTTTTCCATTAGCAATAGCATTTAGACTTAAATACCACTTCACATTGCTTTTACAGCCCTCTCTAAGCTGTTTACAGAACCAGCATATTGCCCCCAACAATTTGGGTCCTCATTTTACCCACGTGGGAAGGATGGAAGGCTGAGTCTACCTGAACTACAGGGAGAGAGAGTTGAATTGCTCAACTACAGCTATCAGTTAGTTGAAGTAGCCTGCAGTGCTGCACTCTAACCACTGCACCATCTCAGCTCATTATTTCTTGGGAGGAAAGAAAAATGAATCTTTTCTTCACTAGGATTGAAATTAGTTCATAATGTTTATTTTCTCTGCCACATTTTTGCTTTCTTGTGCTTTTTAAAGCCCCAAAGTCAGTGCATTGTGCTTTCTTAAATGAAGTTTTGTTTGTTTTACAGCCATTGGTTTTCTGAGAAATATATCTTGTGGGATGTATTAGGTTGAAATGAACTATTGTGTTTGTTTCTTTAGGACAATGAAGCCATAATAGTCTTGCAAGAGAAAGCATCTTTGCAATTCTCTGAGAATTCTGGGTTCTTTAACAGGCCAATCCAGCTGCCTCATCCAGATAGCGTTATCATCTTCCAGGGGTATAACACTTCTAAACTTCAGCAAATCCCTTTTGTTTTCCCCCCTACAAATGAAAATAATGAAAAAGGAAAAGATGGCATGGCTGACCAATTTTTTTTTAAATTAGTAGCAATCTCAATTTTTAAAAATGATCTGGAATGTTATGGTGGATTCCCCCCCCCCCCAAAAAAAAATGATTTGCAAGAAGGTAGATCACTGAACTTGCTTCTCAGCATCTCCAACGTAGTTCTGAGTGCTACGTTCATTATCTTTCAGATAATGAGTACATGCAGAGTATATTCTTTTTATTTTCCCCATGTAAATCATCCATATTGAAAATTCTCTTCCCCTTATTCTTAGTAATCAAATAGTAAACAAATAGTCAAGTAACAATCAACCATTTTCTTTAAATTTTCATCTTGTTAATCTCAACTATCCTCTTTCCCCTCCTTCCTTGTAACACTCCAGCTTCTTCCCCACTCTCTTTCTCTCCCCCCCCCTTTATAGATAATAATTACCTAAGTATCCCTTCAGGTGTCCTTAATCCCTTCCCCCTGCTTCTTTTTTCCTTTCTAAATCTCAATATAATAGTCCTAAAATTCAGTATAATCATTAAGCTCAGATGGATCATTGCATGTCCATTTTCAAAATCTTCTTTTATAACTTTATCATTGTCCAAATCTTCTTCCACCAGCTCTTTGTTTCAATTCTCTATTATTTTGCTTTTTGTTCCTTGGAGTCATATTTTCAAAATAGTTGCTGCACTCAAAAGCTTTCTCGACATTTTTCCAATTCTGTTTTCATGTTCCAAAAGACATCTCTATAAGTCTGTAAAATAATCCAGGTCTGCAAAACAATCCTTAAAGGACGTTGTAGAATCCTCATCTTCTAATGCCATATTGCCAATATCACCAACTTCGCCATTTACCAATAAATAATCAGCAACAAGTTAGGTCCCACTGAGTTGGCCTTCTCCAGGTCCCATTAACCAGACAATGTCATTTGGTGGGACCAAGGGGAAGAGCCTTCTTTGTGGGGGCCACGGCCCTCTGGAATCAGCTCCCCCTGGAAATTCGCACTTCCCCCACCCTTCTCACCTTTTGCAAAAGTCTTAAGACTCACTTATGTCACCAGGCTTGGGGTAATTAGATCTTGGCACCCTGGACAATAAATGTGATGTGATGTATGGCTGTGATTTGAATTTGCTTGATTGATTTTTAATATATCGGGGTTTTAGCTTATGTAGTTTTTAATTATCTTTGTATTTTCTGTTTTATATTATATGCTGTGAGCTTTCCTGAAACTTCAGAGAGGGGCGGCATACAAATCTAATTAATAATAATAATAATAATAATAATAATAATAATAATAATAATCCCTTTTTCTCCATGTCCAAGTAAATAAAATTTCATTCCACATTCACAGCCACTGTGTGGATCAAACTGACTTTTGAGAAGGCCCCATCATACTAGATTAAAATCCCTCACCCACCTCTGGCATAAGTGAACAATTTCTAGCCCATCAGGTGATCCAGTTTTAGGAATGAAATCTAAACTCTGTTCTCAAACTTTGTGCAATCCTGGATGACTAAATAAATGTTCAGTAAGTTCTCCATTCATCTGTAAGAACATGGGAGTACAGGTCTTTCAGACAAGGAACATCTCATCATCTACATTTTGAAGGTCTTTTAAAATGGAGTTTTATTCCAAAATTCATTCTACACTACCAGTTGAATTATGCTATGTATCCCATGACATAATAAAAATTCTTATTACCAATTTACACCATGCACTTAGTACTATGGCATCATAGAGATGAATCAATTGCAGTGCAATTGAGTCCTATTTTAAAATATGATTATTCTGACCTAGGTCACCTAGGCAAAGGCAGGTTTCCATAGATTCCTTTATTGCTCTGTTAATTCCATTAGAAAAAGCCCTGCAACAGCAGGTAAGGCTCTACCGCAAACTTTCCTGAAGGTAACCACACACAGTTCCACAAACAAAGCCAATAATCACCAGAGCCAAATCAGAAAGTCCAAAAATGTGGTACAAATCCCCAAAACACTTCATTTTTGGGTGTGTAAGTCAAACACAAAATTCCAAATCCACAGGGCAAAGGCAAGAGTCCACAAGCAAGGGTTGAATTCCACAGGCAGAAATACAAATCAAGGTAGAGTTTTTCCAAGACTGGGGAAATGCATGCCAAAGCAAAACAATCGTCTCTGACAAAGACAACCTCCTCCGGCTTCTCCTTAAGCTTGGGAACCTTCTTTGAGCTTGCCTGCATTCTATTCTTTGTACACTTGGATAGAGTGGAGGAGGCTGCTTTCCTCAGCAGAAGGGATCTGCTGCAGGGGTGGGTTCCAATTTGTTTTACTACCGCTCTACGAGCGTGGCTTAATTTTGTAGACATGGCTTAACTTTGTGGGAGTGACTTCACGGTCATGTGACCGGGTGGGAGTGGCTTGGCAGACATGTGACCTGGTGGGAGTGGCTTCATGGCCATGGGACTGGGTGGATGTGGCTAGGTGGCTATGTGACTGGGTGGGCATGGCCAATTTAGCAGTCAATTTTGCCAATTTAGCAGTCCATTAAACAATACACACAAATTAAACTTTAATTTCATTTCGCTCCTGGGGGTGTTTTATGTGCTTTTGTTTGCATGCTACTCTTTTGGCTGATTTTTTCTTTTTACTAGATTGTTTTTTTAAGTTGTTTAGGAGTCTAGTGGTCCATTTCAGGAAACTCAGTTTTGCAGCAATTTTTCTCAGCCCCAAGGAGTTTACAATCAACAAATGGAACAAACTAGGGAAGGTGTTGCCTCTCCTTGTTTTGGGTGGGTGGGAGGCAAGGGACTCAGCCCAAGAGCTGGACCTCCTTAGAGAAGCAAACGAGCAGGTTTATGATTATTCCAGAACTTGGAAACAGGCATCCTCAGCAGTGATACAACTCCTTGGTGATACAACTGATGGCATTAAATAATGTGCCTTTATCCCACCCTTCATCAAATTATTCAACTAAGCATTTGTAGTTAGTCTGGTTCCTCCATCTGCATATGCTAAAGATAAAAACATCTCTTTGTCAAACTTAACCTCTGGTAACTACACGGATGATAACCATGCAACAACATAGAAGTGATTTGTCACTGTCCTCTTGCAAAAGAAAGTTGTCTTTCAACGATTCCACAGAATTCTAAAGAAGAGTTCTGCTTTCCCCTGATGATCTTTATCCAAGTCCTAACAGATATGGTTCTGCTTAACTTCTGGACCAAACAAGCTCAGTCACGTGCTGCCACCTGCTGAAACCTTTGTGTCATAAACAGCCAAATATAAACAATGGGAAGCAGAATGTTGCAATTTAATATGGAAATATGGAAATAATTCCCTCAACTCCATCAGGTTATTTCCTAAGTCTGCACTGCTATTAATCTTCTCATCATTATCATCACCCATCTCCTCCCACAAATGACAGTATGATTGTTAACTTTGTTGCTTGTATCCTTACAATTTATATTGACTGGTTCCTAATATGATTTGATTGCTCATATGTACCCGGACTTTCATTAAATGTTGTACCTTATGATTATTGATGACCTTTTCTTTTATGTACACTGAGAGCATGTTCACCAAGACCAATTCCTTGTGTGTCCACTTGGCCAATAAAATTCTGTTCTATTCTATTCTATTCTAAACATTGAATATCTTGTGAATTATTAGTTTGATCCAGCCCTTGCACCTAAATTTTTCCCCATTCTTTTTGGGAAAAAATGATTTACCTCGCAGGATAAATCAAAGGCCATCAAAGGATGGATATTTGTAATTAGAACATAGAATAATAGGATTGGAAGATACTTGGATATCTTCTAGCCCAACTCCATACCCATGACAGGAAATCTGAGGCGATATTCAGCTGGTTTTTTAAAAATTATTATTGGATTGTACATGTTGTGTTTATTATTGTTGTTAGCCACCCCAAGTCTGTGGAGAGGGGCGGCATACAAATCCAATAAATTATTATTATTATTATTATTATTATTATTATTATTATTATTATTAACTGATAGTAGAAATTTTGAGTAGTTTGGAGAACCAGCAAATACCACCTCTGTCTGGCTCTGTCCTCTCGACCCTGCCATTTCCTTTCCTATAGTTTCCTGTTTTTTAACTAAACAACAGCTCAGCTGACTAGCACTGACACCGAGGGTGGTCTTTGAGTGCTGTGTACATTAGGTGTACATGTTCACAAAGCGCGTGCATGCTCACAAAGTGCTCTCTCATAAAATTGATGGGAAAAGATTTGGAATCCCACCACTGCAGGAGATCCTATACCATTCTGAACAAATGACTGTCCAGTCTCTTTTTGAAAACCTCCAGTGATGAAGCAAGCTGTGCCACTGATTAATTGTTCTCCCTGTCAGGAAATTACATCTTAATTCTAGGTTAGATCTCTCTTTAATGATATTCCACCCCGTTACTACTTGTCCTGCTCTCAGGGTGCTTTGGAGAATAAGTTAACTCCTTTTCTCTGTGATAGTTTCTCAAGTACTGGAAGATGGCTATCATATAACACCACTAGTCCTTCTCTTTGTTGGACTTGACAGAAATATCTAGTTCCCTCAATCATTCATCATATTATTTGTTGTGGTTAGCTCTGGCCCAGCTCCTGCCCTAAGGACTGTGGATGTGGGAGAGACATCCACATGCTGCAGGCCTGTTTTGCCCCTGGTGGAATATGATGATGAAGGCTCCTCTGACCAAGAAGACATGAGTGACAGGGAGGAGGAGAGTGTGGCAGAGAGCTCAGAAGGAGATCAATTATCTAGCTCCTCCTTGGATTCAGAACAAGAGTTAATGATACAGCCATGCATGTGGAGAGCAATGCATAGGTAACAACAACTGAGAGATTATTATCAAAGAAAATGAGGCCACCTGTGGTTGGGTGGGGCTGTGGTAATTAGTGAGGCTGCTATAAATAGCAGCCTGTGGGTTTGGCCATTGTGGAGGATTATCTGATCCTTGTGTTTCGTGACTGCTTTACTGACTTTAACTTTTTGTGTGCTGATTTTCACCCGCTTTGAACCTAAACCAGAGCAAAGTGTGTTTCACTTTGTGAAAGAAGAAGGACTATGAATTGCCTCACAGCTGCAAGCTAAGTATCTCAGAACTGATAAGGGACTTGTACAAATTACCAGTTTGTTTGGAGAGGAGTGCTCTTTGCTATACCAAAAGAGGGCTTAGGTTAAGTGAATTTTCCTTATAAAGAACATTGTTTTGAATTTTCAAAAGTGTGTGTGTCTGAAATTTGTACCTGTGAATTTTTGGGAGGAGTCTACCAGAGAGCCCGACAGAACATTATTTAGCCTCCAGACCCCTGGTCATCTTTGTTGTTCTTCTCTGCAATCTTTCTAGGCTCTCAACATGTTTCTGTATTGTAGTGACCAGAATTGGGTGCAGTATTCAAAGTGTGGCCTCATCAGTGCAGTATAAAATGGTACTATCACTTCCTGTGGTCTTGAAATTATCCCCAAGACTGTAGTAACTTTTTTGGCAGCTGCAGCACATTGTAGACTCATACTTAAGTAGTAGTCTACTCAGACACCTAAATCTCTCTCACAGTTGTTACTATTGAGTCTTGTACCACCTGTTTTATTGCTGTGCATTTGGTTTTTCTTGCCTATGTATAGGATCTTAATTTTCTCACCAATTAATTGAATTTTGTTGGATAGCGACTAGTGTTCAAATCTGTCAAGTTACTTCTGAATCCTTAGTCTATTATCTAAAGCAGTGTTTCCCAACCTTGGCAACTTGGAGATATTTGGACTTCAACTCCAAGAAACCCCCAGCCAGTGAAGGCTGGGGGATTCTGGGAGTTGAAGTCCAAATATCTTCAAGTTGCCAAGGTTTATTTTTTATTTATTTATTTATTTATTTATTTATTTATTTATTTATTTGTTTGTTTGTTTGTTTGTTTGTTTATAGAGTTGAAAGGGACCGTTAGGTCATCGAGTCCAACCCCCTGCCTGAGCAGGAAACCCTACAGCACCCCAGCCAAATGGAAGTCCAATCTCCTCTTGAAGGTGTCCAGAGTTGGGGAGTTCACCACCTCCCCTGGCAGGCAGTTCCATTGGTTGATCGCTCTGACCGTCAGGAAGTTCTTCCTTATTTCCAGGTTGAATCTCTCCTTGGTCAGCTTCCAACCATTGTTCCTCGTCCGGCCCTCTGGTGCCCTGGGGAATAAAGAGACCCCCTCCTCACCGTGGCAACCCCTCAAGTATCTGTAAACTGCTATCATGTCCCCTCAGGTTGGGAAACACTGATCTAAAGGATTGGCGATTCTATCCGATTGTTATCCACAAGGGGTGGCATGATAGCAGTGTTCCAATATCTTAGGGGTTGCCACAAAGAGGGAATAAAACTATTCTCCAGAGCACCTGAGGGCAGGACAAGAAGCAATAGATGGAAACTAATCTATGAGAGAAGCTACCTAGAACTAAGGAGAAAGTTCCTGACAGTTAGAACAATTAATCAGTGGAACAATTTGTCTCCAGAAGTTGTGAATGCTCCAACACTGGATGTTTTTAAGAAGAGATTGGACAACCATTTGTCTGAAATAGTATAAGGTTGCCTGCCTAAGCAGGGAATTGGACTAGAAAACTCTCCAAAGCACTGAGGGCCCCCACAAAGAGGGAATAAAACTATTTTCCAAAGCACCTGAAGGTAGAACAAGAAGCAACGGGTGGAAACTAAACAAGGAGAGAAGTAACTTAGAACTAAGGAGAAATTTCCTGACAGTCAGAACAGTTTATCAGTGGAACAGCTTGCCTCCAGAAGTTGTGAATGCCCCAACACTGGAAGTTTTTAAGCAGATGTTGGATAACCATCTGTCTAAAGTAGTGTAGGCTTTCCTGCCTAAGCAGGGGGTTGGACTAGGAGACCTCCAAGCTCCCTTCCAACTCTGTTGTTGTTGTTGTTGTTGTTGTTGTTGTTGTTGTTATTATTATTATTATTATTATTATTATTATTATTATTATTATTAAAATCTCCAAAGCAGGGGTGGGATTCAGCCAGCTTGGACCAATTTCAGCAAATTGGTAGTTACGGCCAGTGGGGAGAGCATTGGGGCCCACCAACCTGCCCCAATGCTATCCCAACTTATACAATCACCATGTTTTTGATGCAGCATGCATATGAGCAAGGCGCGCACACACATTTTCGATTCTGGGTGAACCAATTGTGAAACCATTTGAAGCCCACCTCTACTCCAAGGTCGCTTCCAACTCTGTTATTCTGTTCTATCTCAACAGTCAGGACCTGTCAAACTACTGTGCTTGCACCATTCAGGCAGATTGATCAGCAATCCTTTCACACTTTGCTTCCGAGCTATGAAAACACTTTGAACTGAACACTGACAGAGATCAAGAGTGAGTGTAGCCCTTTAAGGCCATTTGAAATACTAATTGTGCTTGGCTCCAGTAAGAAGACTTGTAAGTCAGCTTTTTGTACTTCCTGTATAATCCTCCAAGGAAGTCTGTGGATTGCATAGTAGAAGAGTAAATGTGATGAAAAGGGTCACAAAAAGGTCTCTATATAGCAGGAGAGCTATGCCATATAATGCCTATAAAGTAGGTAACGATTGATGGATACTTTCAGGACTCTGCGATTACTTAATGTGGTATCTGTAAGTGAGTTAGAGGAATGTATTACAATTGCCACGCAAAAACTGCAGAAAAAGCCTTCTCAGGAGAACCGAGCCATGATTTCAAACTGTTTTACAAGGAGGTTTAGACATCAGGGATATAGGATATTATTGAATAGTAGAAATACATGTCATTAGTAGAAATATATATCATCCACAAGTGTCAAGGCACTGCTGCAGGGAACTGTTTTAAATAAATGTCTATTGATGAGAATAACATGATTTGATCCTAAAATCTCATTCACACAAGTATGTCAAGAGCATAATGATCTCCTAAAATGAAGCTGTGTAAAGATAGCTCCATCATGTGGTCGATCAATCATTATATGGGCCAAGTGACTTTCACAGTTGTTGTAAAGAGAGAAAAAAAGCAGGCTTTGCTTGTGCCTGCTTGTAAATATTTAAACATACACAACAAGCTTTATGGTATTTTTACACAAGTGGCCTTTATAGCATAATGATCTCTTGCATGTAGATTCTATACTTGAGGAGGGAATGAAGAGCTAGACATGTTACCTCCATCATCTCTCTGTCTCTGTCTCTCTCTGTGTATATATATACACAGCATACCTCAGTTAAATCAACGACCCCAGGTGTTACCCCACTGACTCACCAGGAAGTTTCTACACAGCAGGCAATTGCTGAGCCATCAAACCACACCCAGCCACCAGTATTTATAGAAGGAAGGCAGCTCAAGTCTCGCTGTGTTCGCCCTAGAACAAGGACAGAAGCACCAGCCTGAAGATGACGAGTGGGACCTCGTTGAAACATCGCCAGAAATTTGTAAATCCTACACGGGAAGAAACACGAATATGCCAAGAAAATATATATATATATATATATATATATATATATATATATATATATATATATATATATATATATATATATATATATAATATATATATATTTGTTTTTGTAGATTTTCACGGGTATAGGTATGTAGGTCTTGGCATATTTGGGTTTCTTCTCATGTAAGGTTCCGAGAATCTTGGTGATGTTTCAATGAGGTCCTACTCGTCATCTTCAGGCTGGTGCTTTCGGCTTTGCTTCACGCTTGAAGGCAAGTGGCTGCCACTGTTGCAAGGGGAGGTTCACAAGTGAATACAAGTGGCCACCACTCACACTAGGGGAACGTAACCCGTGAGTGCCACTGGCATGTGCGCACATATTCACAGGCCATGGCTCGGTAGTGGACCATGATCCGGGGGTTGGGGACTGCTACTCTATGCTGTCCAGGCCCTACAGCAACTGTTCTCCTCCACTCCTCAACAGAATAAAGAAAAAATGAAAGAAAAAATGCAATAGCCAGACAATTAGTTCATCTCCATGCCTTGCACCAAAGGAAAGGGAAAAACTCTTGATCAGTTTCATATATGCCTTTATTTGGGCTCCTCAGAGGGCTGGTGGATGAAGTCAGGCAAGACTTTATTCAAATAAAGTCAGGCAAGACTTTATTCATGAAAGACTTAATGAACTCAATCTGTATAGTCTGGAGGACAGAAAGAAAAGGAGAGACATAACTGAAACATTTATATGTTAAAGCATTAAATAAGGTCCAGGAGGCAAGTGTTTTTAATAGGAAAGTGAACACAAGAACAAGGGGACACAATCTGAAGTTAGTTGGGGAAAGATCAAAAGCAACATGAGAAAATATTATTTTACTGAAAGAGTAGTAGATCCTTGGAACAAACTTCCATCAGACGTGGTAGATAAATCCACAGTAACTGAATTTAAACATGCCTGGGATAAACATATATCCATCCTAAGATAAAATACAAAAAATAGTATAAGGGCAGACTAGATGGATCATGAGGTCTTTTTCTGCCATCAGTCTTCTATGTTTCTAAATGGGGAAAGAAAGTCACAACCAACCAACTAAATTACTACCAATCAATCAAGTCAACCAAGTTGGACTTGAAAATGAATCAGATCAATTCTCCAACGCTACTGATGACCTGGAAGCACAGATGTTCTTGCCTACGGCTACTTTCCAATTGACCAATTCCTTACTGGGTTTTACATGTAACAGGAATGGCTGAATAGGGCTTATATCAGACCTGCGTCCATTAGTGTCACTTAAGAAAAAATGTAATAATATGTGAAAGAAGCTTGTGAGGCCAGAAGGATAAATCTCATTAGGTGTAATAAAAGAGAGATATGTCTTCCTGAAGTGACAGTTCTAGCCGGCCGTAAAAATAAACAGAACTACTCTTCTCCTGACTCTGATCTAATTAAAAAGCAAGCCTAGTCTAAAATGTGAACTGATGAATAAGATGAATAGCTGCTAAAAGCACTGCAAACTATGCTCTCTTAGAATTAGGATTCTTTGAATGGTAATCAATCACTTCCTACTATTATTGCAATTAGATTAGCCTATAATTCTAAAAATGAAGACTTTTAGCTTACTTTCCTTAAAAAAATGTTATTGGGATATGGTGGCCAAAGATGTGTTCTCACAGACAAGAAGACCGCCTTCTGCCACACGAATCCCAGCAACCGGTTAGGTCCCACAGAGTTGGTCTCCTCCGGGTCCCGTCAACTAAACAATGTCGGTTGGTGGGACCCAGAGGAAGAGCCTTCTCTGTGGTGGCTCTGAACCTCTGGAATCAACTCCCTCCAGAGATTAGAACTGCCCCCACCCTCCTTGCCTTTTGTAAACTCCTTAAAACCCACCTCTGTCGTCAAGCATGGGGGAACTGAAACACCTCCCCCTGCCTATGTAGTTTTCTCTGTATGATATGACTGTATGTATGTTTTTTATATATTGGGGTTCCTTGTTTTTAGACTTTTTAAAATGTATTATTGTTATTTTAGAGTTTAAGTTAAGTTAATTTGTCATTATATATTGTTTTTATCATTGCTGTGAGCTGCCCCGAGTCTACGGAGAGGGGCGGCATACAAATCTAATAAATAACAATAACAATAACAATAACAATAACAACAACAATAATAATAATAATAATAAGTACTGTATAAACACGTGGTTAGGAGATTCACATACAATAGAACAGTGATGGCAAACTTTTTTTTCCTTGGGTGCCAAAAGAGCATATGCGTGCACTATTGTGCATGCGTAATTGCCCACAGCCGTAATTCAATGCCTGGGGAGGACGAAAACAGTTTCACCTCCCAATTTCCCAATTTCTGGTGGGTCTAATAGGCTCGTGTTTCACCCTCCCCAGGCTCCAAAGGCTTTCCTGGAACTGGGGGTGGTGGTATAAATGCCCTCCCCATCCCCCTGAAGGCTCTCTGGAAGCCAAAAACGTGTTCCCAGAGCCTCTGTGTGAGCCAAAAATCAGCTGGCCAGCACACACATGCAGGTTGAAGCTGAGCTAGGGCAACAGCTTATGTGCCAGAAGATATGGCTTTATGTGCCACCTGTGGCATCCATGCCATGGGTTCACCATCACTGCTATAGACTGCTATAGACTGAAGGTTTATAACCTAATGTGGCTTTAAGCCCCCTAGATAGCATGGACATCAGATATATTTCTGAGAGTTGAAGTTCATACAGATGGATGATGCCCAATCATGTACCTCAGGAGGGAGTTGTAACCTTAGAATAGAATAGAGCTAGAAGGGACCTTGTAGGTCTTCTAGTCCAGCCCTCTGCTCAAGCAGGAGAACTCTCAAAACCAGGGGTGAAATCCAACAGGTTCTGACAGGTTCTGGAGAACCAGTAGCGGAAATTTTGAGTAGTTGAGTGGGGTGGATTGCAATATCCTTCCCCCAGGAGTGGGACGGATTGGGGATTTTGCAGTCCCCTGCCATGCCCACCAAACCACACTCACAGAGTAAACAATGTTGTCTGGCGGTCCCCAGGGGAAGAGCCTTCTCTGTGGCGGCCCCGGCCCTCTGGAATCAACTCCCCCCAGAGATTAGAACTGCTCCCACCCTCCTTGTCTTTTGCAAATTACTTAAGACCCACCTGTATCATCAGGCATCTCCCCCAGGCTTATATAGTTTTATGTATGGTATGCTTGTGTTGTATGGTTTTTAAATGATGGGTTTTTAGATGCTTTTTTTAAATATTAGATTTGTTCACATTGTCACATTGTTATTATTATTGTTGTGAGCCGCCCCGAGTCTTTGGAGAGGGGCAGCATGCAAATCTAATAAATTATTATTATTATTATTATTATTATTATTATTATTATTATTATTATTATTATTATTATTATGTCAATGCAACACAGCAAACGAGATCACTGCTGGATTTCGTATTTCATCACCAGTCGACTGTGTGATGTAGCGGCGAATTATGTTTGCCAATCCCAATAAAGCGGCCTTTTGCAATTGACAGATGGAGATTTTGTCAATTCCGATGGTTTTCAAATGTCCGCTGAGATCCTTTGGCACTGCGCCCAGCATGCCAAGTACCACTGGGACCACTTTCACTGGCTTATGCCAGAGACATTGCAGCTCGATTTTTAGATCTTCGTATTTCACTAATTTCTCTAGCTGCTTCTCCTCAATTCTGCTGTCCCCTGGGATTGGGATGTCGATGATCCATACATCATTATCATCATCATCATTATTATCCAAGAAGAGCAAAACAAAAGATACCTATGAATGTCTATGCCCTGCCCTAGAAGATCAGAATTATGAGAATTATATGAGGCATTCTTGTAATAAGCATTTTCCCTTAAGCTGACAACTCTATAATGGAGTTCTCATTTTCAGCTTGAACCTGGAAAGGTGAAGATTGTTAAGAGTTTTTTCAATAGCTGAGCATAGTTATTTCCAGGAACTGACAACTCCCATCTTTTGATATTTCTGATAAATAAATTATGGTCAGCCTCTTCCTTTGAGTATGTCTGCATTTTACACAGCTTTGGGATGCAACAAATATCATCCAGACAATGACCCTGTGCTAAAGGTAATTAAATAGAAAACAAATCTAACATTAGGTGGCACTGGAAAGCCTTTCATTGCACAGTTTTGCTAGTGATTCCCAAATATGAAAGGTTGCTTTCAGAATACTAATCAAAATGAAAACCTCTGCGGGAGCATTTGGAACAGAAAAGTTGTGGAGATAAATGAGTTAGGACTTGGAGCAGGTCCAATTCCTCCCTCCTCGGGCAATTATTTTTCTTTTGATAAAGGAACATGCATTATATTTTTATACAGTGTGTAAGGAAATGTATTGCTATTATTCTGAATGGGTTTGTTAAACATCAAGATTATTGCAAGATGGACAACATGGAGGGTTGGTTCCCCACAGCCTTTTGTCTGGTTGCAATAGCCCTCTGCAGTTCAGATCTTTGACAGACAACTATACTCCTTGGCAGAGAAAGGCTTGACTGAATTGAGTCTCAGAAGGAAAAAAAAAGGGGAAAAGTAAATGACAGAGATTCAAAAAGAAGAAAGGCATATCAGAAAAAAGTACTTTTTAATTTAATGTATTTTACAGGATGTTTTAACAATGTGCAAGTGATTCTACTGTCAAACTGGCACCCCATGAGCCAGATGCATCATGCACAGGCTACGCCCACCCTAGCTCCGTGAAGGGGGAACACATAATGAAACATCACGTGACAGCAATGTGATGCTATGAGTTTGACACCCATGTTCTAGAGGTCTAAATGAAAGAAATATTTCCTGGATATGCATTGTTCCTATTTCAGAAAAGTAAAAAATAGGAAGAACTTATACTGTCATGAGTAAATGAAAGCAACGGTTCTTCTTTCTCTTTGCTTTACCCAAACCCATTCTTCTTTTTCCACCTTTTTCCTTTTCTCCTTGTACTCCCAGTTTTCAAAATCTCTGTTATTTGAAATATATTTGACATGCAAGACATTTATTATTTATTATTTATTTATTACTTAGATTTGTATGCCGCCCCTCTCCGAAGACCCTTTGTAGATTAGCTCAAAGAAAAAGATAGTCTGAACAGTTGATGGCATTAAAAGTGAATTATTAGTAATATGCTGATAGTGTGGTTGTCAGAAGATAGAGCCCTAGGATTAATTTAACATTGGAGAGAGAAACTTCTGAAGTCTCCAGTGAAACCAGTATTTCTTTCCTCTACCCATGCACTTCTTCTTGGACAGGAATGATCTTAATAAAATGGTAGGATACAGATGAAATCACCTCCCCCCCACAGAGTTTGTATATTGAGAAACTCCTCTTCGTCTTCTTCCACATGTGTGACATGGCAGAGTCAACTGTCTTTACACGAAACATCATTCAAAAGTGAAATGTAAGACCTTCCAATCCCTCTTTGCGTGATCTTTCACATACATTCAATGCCACGGAAAACCTGTTGGCTTAAGAGAAAACACAATAGATAACAGTATGAGGTGCAGAGTGCTGCTCTGTGGTCTGTCCACTTGCTGTTGACTGCTCAAACACTGGGATCCACACGTTTCTCTTGGGCAGAACTTTGGCCAACCAAAGGCTTTGACAGATGGGCAGGATAGTAGAAGATGAGGTATCACAGGGTGAGTTCTGATTCCTACAAGGGAGAAGCAAAACCCAATTACAGATATGTGATTGAAGGTCATTCTCAATCATTTTCATATATTTTGTTTTAATGGTCCCATTTTCCAAAGTCTCTTCCTAGATCATATGTTTATTAATAAGAGGTATGATACAGACATTCTGAACTATAATTTAGCACCTCTTTACAGCTTTAGTTTTGTTTTATCACCCCTATGCTTTATATATGCTAATAATCCCCACATTAACACCCAGTTATTAATTTTTGCCACTTAGACATTCATACCCGGAAATATTCTTTTCATCCTGGCTTATGCATGCGATAGAAAATCACTTCCTGGGAATTTATTTATGACCCTTGATGCCTTCTGAATTTCTGTGCATATGAGCCAATATTACACTATTGTCATCAACATCATTACCACCAATCCATTATTTATTTTATATACGGTAGATTTTATTCATCTAATATAATTTTGAAATTGTCTAGGTATTTACATTCACCAATCAATTAATTAACAAATGAACTGAAAGAAATGCCAACATATTTTTCTTTGCCCTATGCCTGTCACTTTCTATATTTTTGGTGACATAAGACCTCTGCTATACTGCTAAAAGCTATGTGAATGCGATGGCTGGCTGGCTGGATAGATTGAATGATTGAAAATGGATGAAAGAACGAATGAGTGAGTGAATGAATATAAGTTATGATATTCTGATATAAGTTATTCCATGCTAGGAGGCTGCCTGAGTTGTTTACAAACATCACTTCTGGAATGCTCTATTAAATAATGAAAAGGTTAGTCATAATTTAATATATATCTATATTTATTGGATTTATATGTTGTCTTTCTCCGGAGACTCGGGGCATTTCACTTGCAAATTTTCTCACATGAACCAGAATTGACAAAGCTTCCTAACCAGAGTTAGGGAGAATGGACAAACAGTCCAGAACAGAACAATGATGGCTAATCTTCTTGCCATCATGTGTCAACAGCGGGGGGAGCATATCACCTATGGTGCCGATGCCTTAGGTTTGCCATCACGGCTCTAGGATGAGCATTTTCATATACTGTATCTCTATCTATGGGGCCAGAAGTGTTGAGTAGTGGTGTGCCTCAACAAACAACTTCAGAGTTGTAATAAAAACCGTGTATAAGAAAGAGGAACAGCTTATGAAAAATGGAACTACTCTACAGATGCTATGCACCAGTTGTGATTTGTAGCATTTTTTTAAAAAAACATCCCAAATCATAGAGGAAATGAAACATCAAGAACAAAATGGAAAAGTAAAAATTAATTTTTTTGAAGTTCAAATTTGAAATACTCTTTGTTATGGATGGGCTATTAAAAATAAATAAATATAAACAAATTTCATCTCTGCCTCAGGGAACTACTCAGAATACACAGAAGAATTTTAAAAAACCTGATGACCATCATCCATTTTTAACGATGAGTTATTTGAACAGTTTTATATCGCCTAATTGTGTTTATTGCTAGGCCTACTTAAAGATGTGAAGGGAAACAACTATAAATCAATCTGATGAAATAGTTCAATCTGTAGCTAAAGCCACATAATAGCTGTTTTATTGTTTGCAAAAAAACCTTTAAAGATATCTTTAAATGAAAACTTATTTCACTGAAATTTCATGTTCTCACAAACTACTTTTCTTCTTCTGCATCCACTTTTTCTATGGAGATCATTAAGGGCAAAAATGTTCTTTTGCTTAAAAGCAACATGAGATGCTTTCCAGCAGTTGATCTCTGACACAAAGATTTTGCAATCAGATTCAATTTTATGACTTGGAAATTTTCAAAAACCATAGAGTGGAGGAGAGCTTTTCATTGACATGAATCATAAATATGTATCTTTAGTTGAGTAAGTTAAAGTAAGTTGAGTCTTTTTGGGTAGTATGCAACTGATATATTGGAAAAAAATTATATCTACTGTATATTCAAGTATGCTCATTTCTATATTTTTATTTAAGAGATACTTGCACAGAAGAATCATGTGAATTGAACATCTTTATAAGTTACCTGTGCATATGACTGCCATTTGTACAGAGTACATGTCGGAAACTGTACAATTGCACTGATTCTCAATGATATATTTTATCATGTTTTGCTTCTTCATAATCTGGAAATTCCACCCACCCCCAATGCCACCTACAAATGTCTCCAACAGATACTCTGAGATTAGTTGGAGAATCTTGCTTATATTTCCACTGGTCAGTTTGTCTCACACTGTGGTAACCAACTGTAGGATCTTCTTCCATTAACTTATGGAAAATTTTCCCCAAGCCTGCTTGCCTAACTCCTCACTGACTTTTTCCAGAAAAGAACCAAAGTCTTTTTCAATCTGTTGATGAGATGAAAATAACTACTCCAAGCCCAGGAAGACTTAAAGTTTTCCCATTAATAGCTTATTTCCTTTTTCTCTGCTTAAAATGAACCCAATTTTAACATTTCTATTTATTGTTTTATGGTTTAATTTCAGACCCCTTCCTCCCCTCTCTGGGTAAACTACTGTGGCTCCTTTGGGAAATACGTTAATAAGCCTTAACAGTCTATCTATGCCTTTATTAAGCCATCAATATCACCCATTAAACATGACTGATTATGCTAATGACAGAACTCTTCCCATCTTCAGAATGAGATGCCCTTCCTTACTAAAACTTATTTAAGACATGCTTATTCCCTATAGGGCTTTATATCTAAGCCTTTTCCCCAGCTTTTGTGGTATGTCACTGTCTTTTGAAGGCAGATACAATATCTCTAATATTTGTTTTCCTTCTGTCCAATCATGCCTCACTCTCTGAGGTTTCCTGGAAAAGTCTCTGCAGTTTTCTTGATATGATTTTTCAGAAGTAGTTTGCCATTGCTTCCTTCTAAGCCCCCCCACTTTTTAAAGTGTATGACACACGTTAGCTAGGGATCACCAAGGTGACTGGCCGCCTCTCTGAAAGGATTTTTTTTCAGGCATTGTTATATATCAATGGGATGCCTGAATGCCGGTAGGCAATTTGGGGAGCTCCTTCCTTATCTCTACATGGTTTATTAGGTCACAGGAATCGAGCCACTGACCTCAGCGGTGCCTGGACCCAGCATCTTACCATGTGAGCCCCCTTCCTATGGCTGAGAGAGAGAGAGTAACTGCCTATATCTCTGTACCTGCATCATACACACATACCACATGAAATACTTAGCTAATGTTGAAACTGATAGAGAAACAAAACAGTCAAACTATCCTTGTGCCTTTGAAGGGGCTGATGTGAAGCAGAAGGGGGTATCAATGGTTTCTCTTTAGGCAAATGGCTTGAATCAAAGTCAAAACAGAGGACTATCCAAAGCTGAAGGCGAACTAGACTCCTGAGAAATCCCTTCTGAATCTTTTACCTTTTCAAATGTGAATGACATTTCACCCCAAAAGCTAAAATTCTGGGGAACAGACCAAATCTGGCCTCAGGAGCGAGAATTATGAGCTGGTCAAGCAGCTGGTCATATTCAAAAGTTCCACTTTTGCCCAAAATTGTCTTATTTTTTTATTCAAAAGCTGTCAGCCAGCCATTATGCTATCCATTTCTATGTTGAATGCGGTCAAAAGGTTGCTACCGGCTGTGACATTGATAATGGTGAGGTCAGTTGCATAAAAATCTAACTTTCAAGGCTGAAATGGTGGCAAATGATTTACTACATCTGCTAGGGTTTTTTTTAACAAGGGCTTCCAGAAAGTATATCCCTCAAAAACAGCTGCTGATAGCAGCACAGTCTTAAGTCACCCTTCCCAGCCGTGGCAAGGATTTTATTTGCATGAGATCTTGTGCAAAGCTACAGCTGCCTCGTGTGGGACCAGCACGACAATTGTATCTGGCTTTTAGTAGCAAGGTGACCTCTGTTTTTTTAATCCCTGTGACATTGTCAATAAAACCGAAGCAGAACAAAAAGAACATGTTATCAGGGTTGTGGGATGGTATGCAGAGGTGATTCTGACCTTCTTTTGTTAAGCACTGCCCAGGTTTTCCAGGCTCCCAGCAAATAACATCTTAATTGAATAACTGCATTTTCAGGTGTTGATTCAGGTTCCACCATTATTATGAATAAGACCCAGAAGCAGTTATTAGCTTCCATTATTGGGATTCTTTGCAGAGATTGAATGCCAATTGTATTTTGGACTTGCTAAAAGGAAGTTGCCCCAAATGTGGCAAATGATGAGATATTCTTAAAAAATAACAACAACCATCCAGTGAAAAACTCTGAGATGACTTTTGAACAGCCTAGTAAAACCACATGAGTTGATGAAAGGACTGAAGAAGATCACTGATAGTCCCAAGGGTGCTTTTCCAAAAGGCAACTGGGTTTTCTTGGGTTTTTCTTTGAAGATATTTCACTTCTCAGCCAAGAAATGTCTTCAGTTCAGTACTGAAGAAGTTTCTTGGATTAGGAACAAAATATCTTCAAATTAAAAACCAAGAAAACCCAGTTGCCTTTTGGAAAAGCATCTGTGAGATAAACATGATCTCGATGGTTGAAACTCTCAATAGACAAGAAGACAAGTAGGAAGCAGATGTTCAACAAGTAATGTCCAAGCATTTGAATCAAACAAACCAAACCATGTCCAATGCAGCTGAACCAAACAAACATGCAGATCTATGTTTTCTGAAAGGAGACTTCAAGGGATGGGATATTAAAAGGAGAAAGCAGGATTGAGTTACATGGCCATCTTTTTCTATCATATTCTGAATAAAGTAAAGGAAGTACTGCATTTTTTGCTCCATAAGACACACTTCTTTCTCCCCCAAAAGTGGATGGAAATGTCTTTGCATCCTATGGAGTGAATATTGCCGAAGCTCTGCCTACTGCCAGCCCCTATCCTTTGGCCTCTGCGCATCCCTTCTCTGGCCTCCACACATCCCATTTTCAGCCTCCGTGCAAAGCTCCACCCACCCACCAGCCCCTACACTTTAGGCAAGTGCAGGACTTTCTCAGAGGTCAAAAACAGGGCATGTAGAAGCCAAAAACAGGGCTTGTGGAGGCCAAAAATGATATGCACAGAGGTCAAAAATGGGACACGTGGAGGCTGAAAATGGGAGCATCTTATGGTCAGGTGTGTGCTCTCATGGAGCAACAAGTATAGTAATAAAACCTATCCTTGACATCATGATATTGTGATATTCTTTCAGTACTTCTCATTTAACAGAAATAGAATAGGGAATTGGGGGAGATATTATTTATTAATTATTTATTTTTGTTTCCCCAAAGCCTGATTTCCAACATTTGTTAGCCTGGATTTCTGAGTTCCTTTTTAGGGATGAAATGAACCTAACATGTGGTAGAAGAAAGAAGGGACATTTTAAAAGATTTTAGAAATCCTTCCCCATAAATTGAATTCCTTGCCCACTTCACTGGCAGCAAATCCTATTCAATTCCATTTTAGAACATTTTCATTTTTTAGAACATTATCATTTGATATTCATAATCCACAATTATGTATTCCAAAAAATCTGTTCCAAAATATTATAAGGACCACTGAAATGAAAAAAATCATAAAGATTGATCTCCCTCACTTGCAAAACTGTCATATTTTAATTAAGGAAAGTACATTGTGAAACGGTAAGATTTGGTGCATTCCATGTTATTAATCATTCATGTTCTTACGGATGTCCAACCGCACAACCCTTAACAATTTTGGGGGAAGAAATTTCTGAGATTTGCTGTTTGTGTAATTCTGTTTGTATCGTGCTGTTTGTAGTGTTTTTTCATGTGATTTAGGGTTGAAAGTCTAGAAGCGGATCTTTCATCATGTGCCAGAAGGGAACTGAATTCATTGGGTTTGGTCTGCATCACATTTCTGAAAATTGTACTTTCTGGAAATGAAAAATAAAGGAACCCAGCATTGGAAGGGGAGGAAGTGCTATTAAATACAGATGGGCAGAGTGCTCCATGAATTTGATAGTCATTAAATTTCAATGAAAAATTATTTATCAATTTCGGTTGAGGACAAAGTAACATTACACTAATTTGTAAAAACAGTTTATACTCATGCACATTCTCAGGCCTTCAAGAAGCTTTTGGGCTTCATATACAATTGATTCACTGCTCCTTCCTATAGGACACCTTCTATACACACTTTAAGATTAATACAATCTATACAATATCTATACAGCGCTTGACAAAAATCCTTGTGCATCCTGACAATAAGCATATCATAAACAATCACGAATCCCAGCGACCGATTAGGTCCCACAGAGTGGGCCTTCTCCGGGTCCCGTCAACTAAACAATGTTGGTTGGCGGGCCCCAGGGGAAGAGCCTTCTCTCTAGCGGCCCCGACTCTCTGGAACCAGCTCCCCGTAGAGATTAGAAAGGGCCCCTACCCTCCTCGCCTTTCGTAAACTTCTCAAAACCCACCTTTGTCGTCAGGCATGGGGGAACTGAGATATTTTCCCTGGGCCTATATAATTTATGTATGGTATGTTTGTATGTATGTCTTTTTAATAATGGGTTTTTTAAATATTTTAAATTGTAAATTATTAGATTTGTCACGAACTGTTTTATTGTATTGTGAGCCGCCCTGAGTCTACGGAGAGGGGCGGCATACAAATCTAATAAATAAATAAATGAATGAATGAATGAATGAATAAATAAATAAATAAATAAATAAATAAATAAATAAATAAATAGTAGATAATAAAATGATAATGGCCTCAGTGTAAAAGTATACTGTATTTTTCAGAGTATAAGGCACTCCCCCTAAAAGAGGCTGAAAATTTGGGTGTGTCTTATACTCTTAATGTAGCTTCTTTGAACCTTTTTTCCCAGTCCTAATGAGGTGCTAATGATCCTCCTGACTCTTCCTGGCTTACAGGCATTGCTATTCCATCTGAAAAAGCTTTTTTCAGCACTATTGGGGTGCTAATGAACTTCTCGGCTTGCAGGATTTTTTCATTGCTACTTTGAAGACATTTTATTCCATCCCTAAGTCTTTCCAGGTTTGTTTTCATTGCTACTCCCTCCCAAAATCATTTTTTGAGCATTAACGCAGGATTTGTTTTTGAGCATTAACTGCAGGATTTTTTCCAAAGAGGTTTTTTTCCCCAGCCCTAAGTTTTTGTAGACTTGTTTTCATTGCTACTCCCTCCAAAGATTTTTTCCCCATCCCTAATCAGAGGATAAAATGATGTGCTGAAGCTGACCAGACTAAGGATGCTAGCAGATGAATACCAGGTAGATAGATCCCCCCCCTATTTTCCTCCCTCAAAACTAAGGTGCGTCTTATACTCTGGTTTTTCTTATACTCTGAAAAATACGGAACTTAAATCTTATAACACAGGCCTTCAAACTTGACAAACTTGACAAACTTGACAACTTTAAGACTTGTGGACTTCAACTCCCAGAATTTTCCAGCCAGCATTTTCCAGTCCACAAGTCTTAAAGTTGCCAAGTTTGGGGACCCCTCTCTTATAAACACACAGATGGAACCAAAGGAATCTTTGCTACAGAAGAATAATAATGTCTGTTTCCTGAACTTCCGGTTTGCCTGTTGTGCTGTTTTTCACACTCCGGGGCTTTAGGAAGCTTTCCTGAACTTTCCAGAGTGCAAAAAACCAGCACAATGGGCAAACCAGAAGTGCGTTTTCCAAACTTCCAGTTTGTTCATTTGTCAGGGATTTTTTTTTTGCACTCCGGGGCTTTAGGGAAGCTTCCCTGAAGCTTCCAGAGGGCAAAACGTCCTTCTTCAAGGCCCAAAATCAGCTGGCTAGCACGTGTATGTGCTCTGGAGCTGACATAAGGCAACACCTCAAATGCCCTCTGATATGGCTCTGCATGCCGCCTGTGGCACACATGCCATAGGTTCGTCATCATAGTCCTAGAGCCAATGTTTTCAAAGCTGCTAACTTATTTTGTTTATAATTTTTCTTGTGAGCCTAATAAAGAAAAACAAGAGTCATCGTACTATTGCCCACATGGAGGCAGTAATTAACAAATATATTACAGAGAGACTAATGTGGCCTGTCAGATATAAGGGCCTGCAAAAAAAAAAAATTGAAGATTACTGTATTCTAAAACGTGATTTCTCAGATACTCACCTGAGGGACCCTAGGTTTTCCCCAGAAGATAATCTAAACTTTATCCTTCTGTTCTCAGTTTTGTCACAGTGACCACTCTTACTGGCCTCTCTGCAGTTTAAGGAAAAGGCCCAGAGCTGAAAAGGTTAAAATAAGAACGGGAGAAAGAGGGGAGAATGAGGGAGAACATTTGTCAGTGATGTAGAATAATAATAGTTTTAGGATATATTTGCTCATATAATCTTCAGGCTATTATTGCTGTACTTCAGCTGCTAAACTTGGTTCCATGAGCTCTGGTCTATGTCATTCAGTTCCAGACTCAAGAGGAACGAGTGAGGAAAATCAGAATTATAGATCAGAGCAGAACCGGTAATATAGTTATATTTGCAGGAAAAGTGAGCTTATTACTCCTCATTTCTGACAGGCCAAAGCAGCAATCTAAACATTGCCTCCAGGGTCAATCTGAACATATGAGCCACAGACCCTGTCCTGTATAAACTGGTTAGGGATGGAGATTGTTGGATCCTTGCAAGAATGAAGGACTGCAGACTAAGAGTAAGTAACGGTTCTTTTTATTAGAGCAGAAGGTAAC
The DNA here is from genome assembly GCF_031021105.1 of Erythrolamprus reginae. NCBI lineage: Eukaryota > Metazoa > Chordata > Lepidosauria > Squamata > Dipsadidae > Erythrolamprus > Erythrolamprus reginae. The sequence goes on from NC_091951.1 coordinate 101,605,606, forward strand.
GGTTTACAGAACGAAACAAGACAACAACCAAACATGGCCGTGCCTGGCAGCTTTATATACCCCGGGCTGCCAGGCTCAGCCAACCAATCACCTTGTAGTATTTTCCCGCCCAAGGAATATGGGGCGGGTACAAGGCCTAACTGTCCTCTGGACACAACAGATTAAAGGTGTGCAGCCTGTGTAAGAGGAAAGGGGTTTTGTTCTTTGCTATGCATTAGGTATCTTTTTCTGACAACGTTTTGCACCTTCACATGGGTTACTATTCAGATTATTGAGAATAAAAAAGGATGGACAACAAAAATATTCAGCTTTCTCCTTCTTACCTAAATGATAAGAAGGAAGCAACAGGTAACAAATGCTGCCTTTGCATAGAAGCTAATGAAAGAGTGGACTATGTAGTTAACTGCTACAAGAGGAACCCACAAACTGAATACAAACAACAGCAGGACTAGGTAGCAACAATGTTGCAATGGAATATCTGCTAGAAATACCACCTGCCTGCAAGCAAGAACTGTAGGGACCATAAAATAGACAAAGTAATAGAAAATGAGGAAGCTAAATTGCCCTGGGAATTTGGAATTCAAACATACAAATACCTGCCATATAACATCTTATACTTAAGTTGGTAAGAAAAACAAAAACATCTGGATAGTGGATGTTGCAATACAGTAGAACCTCTGGTCATGAACCCTTCTGATCATAACCAAATCGAGTTCTGACAAAAAAAAAAATCATTTCCCCCCCACAGCCAATTTCCCCTTCCACACTATTTTTTGGTAAGCATCAAATATTCAAAATTAGTTCAAGTCATGACCAAATTGATTTGTGACCAAAGTTATGGAATGAATTATGGTTGTGACCGGAGGTTCTACTGTATATGGAAACAATAGAAGAGAAAGAAATTATAACAAGTGAGGCCTTAGTTAACCATAATGTTTAATGCAGAACTCGTGCCAGGCAGGCAGGTACAGGCTTAGAGCAATAATAATACATCCAGTCTTATATAGCACAAACAGGCTGAGGCAGGAACCAATCCGTAACCCGTAACTTTCCCGCTTACAATGTAACTGGGGATACGCGCCCTATCAGCACCTTGGATAGGGATGCCTATCGCACGGCTCTAACCGGCCGGCTGTTACTAAGCAGACACAGCACTCCTATCCCCTTGAATAATACATACATAATCCTTCAAATATGCAGGTTTGGAACGAATTCTTTCCGAGCGCCGAGGCTCGCCTGGAGAATCTACCCTAGGCTCTGGGTGAGGTTCCCTTGTTTCAAAGTCAGGAGTCGGAACACTCTCTGCCCGCGGAAATTCCGCTTTGGCTGGCTCCTCAGCATTCCTTACTGGCAGACAATACTCCTTGCAAGCGGTTTCATGCTGATCGGGGTTATAATCTCCGTTCCGTTCACCCCCTCTGTCCAGACGGATCTGGTCCAGGTGTCTCTTCCAAATCCTACCATCGGTTAAATCTATCTCGAAAAACCGAGGCCCCAGCTCTCGGCTTACCCTTCCTCTTTCCCAATTCCACCCCCCGGAGTACGAGCGCATGAACACGGCAACTCCTACTTTCACCTCTCTAGCTGGGGGTTCTGGCCAGGGAACAATCTGGGAATACCACGGGCGCACCCTGTCTAATATAATCCTAAGCTTGCGACCCATTAGTAACTCCGCCGGGGTCTTACCCATAGCCACACAGGGGGTGGCATGTTGTGCCAACAGCAAATCAGCCAGCCTTGCCTGCCAGGAACCTTGTGGCATCTTTTTGAGGGCATCCTTCACTGACCGAACTGCCCGTTCAGCCTGACCATTACTAGCCGGATGCCACAGCGATGTTAATGCATGTCTGATGCCAGCTGACGCCAAGAATGATTCAAACAGTAGCGCAGTAAACTGCGGGCCGTTGTCCGAGACCAGGAGGTTGGGGAACCCATGCGTGGCAAATAGTGTCATTAAGGCATCTATGATGGCCTGGGACTGAGTTGACTTCAGGTGCACGACCTCCACCCATTTGGAATGGGCATCCACGATAATTAGGAATGTCTGTCCCATGAAAGGGCCGGCTAAATCTATATGTATGCGAGCCCACGGCCCGGCAGGTGGTTCCCATGCTAGCGGCTCGGCCCGGGGGGGTAATGGATGACTCTCTTGGCATGCAGCACACCCCGCCACCTGTTGTTCCACTTCCTTGTCCATACCTGGCCACCAAACGTAATCTCGAGCTAGACTCTTCATGCGCACAATGCCAGGGTGGCCTCTGTGCAGAAGTGCCAACACCTGGCTGCGTAGCCTTCCAGGAATAACTACCCTGCACCCTCTAAGCAGGATCCCTTTCTCTACGGAGAGCTCTGTCCTGCATCTGAAAAACGGGACAAAAACTTCTGCAGGGGTGGCTGAGGGCCATCCCCTCAGTACCCATTGCCTTACCTGGGACAAAATGGAATCCCGCCCTGTCTCCCAAGCCACTTCGGGTGCAGACAAGGTAACGGCTCCTTCAGAGAGAGAGAAAACAGAGCATGCTGGAGCGGGGTCAACTAAAACATCTGTCAAGGGACATCTACTGAGGGCATCTGCGTGTGCTATGTGGCGCCCAGGTTTGTAAGACAGGGTACAACAATAGTTAGCTAAAAAGACAATCCAACCTGACATTCTGGGGGACAAGACAGTCGGACTCTGTCGGGTGCCAGACAATAGCCCCAATAATGGTTGGTGATCGGTTACCAGTTCAAAATGCCGGCCATTCAGGTAATCGTGGAAACGTCGGACCCCTGCTATCAATGCCAGTGCTTCCTTGTCTATGTGTCCATAGTTCCTTTCTGCCTTGTCCAGGGTGCGGGAAAAAAACGCCAAGGGGGCTTCTGCTCCGTTGGGCAGTTTGTGGCTCAAGAATGCGCCCACCCCATACTGTGAAGCGTCACAGGTGAGCACTAAGGGCAACCCAGGTGAGTATTGGGCCAGAACATTGTTAGAGGTGAGTATTGCCTTAACCCCTTTGAATGCAACCTCCTCCCTTTCACCCCAATGCCAATTTGAATGCTTGTCCAATAACCGGTGCAATAACCGGTGCAAAGGTTCGGCCACCGACGCCTTATGTGGAATAAAGACCGCATAGAAGTTCAGAAGACCCAAAAAGGCCTGGAATTCAGCCTTGGATGTTGGCCTTGGGACGTCCCTGATCGCCCGTGTCTTCTCAGGGGTAGGATGGATTCCCTCCCCATCCACAGTGAACCCCAGGAATTCCACCTTAGGGACCCCAAATACACATTTCTTGGCTATCAGTTTAAGCCCCGCATCCCTGAATTTGGATAATACCTTCCTTACTCTTAACATCAATTCGTCTATGGAACTCCCCGATACCAGAACGTCGTCAAAATATGGGACCGTTCCTTCAAGCCCATATAATAATCTTTCCATCAACCCCTGGAAAATCCCTGGGGCTATGGAGACCCCAAACTGCAAGCGATGACATTTGAAGACCCCCCGGTGGGTGATGATTGACTGGGCCTCCGCGGTCAGGGGGTTGACGGGGAGCTGCTGATAAGCTTGAGAGAGATCAAGCTTTGCGAACACTCGACCCTTACCCAGGGTATGCAGTAACCGCTGCACAACTGGCAGCGGGTATGAATGGTGGGCCAATGCTTTGTTCACGGAACACTTATAGTCCCCACACAACGTGATACCCCCATCCCCCTTGAAGGCAATCACCACAGGGGTCTCCCACTTGGCCTGGTCTACCGGTTCCAAAACCCCTTGGGCAATCAACCTGTCCAGCTCAGTGTCCACTTTCGGGCGGAGGGGAATGGGAACCCGGCGGGCTTTTAAACGAACCGCCGGAACTTGGGGATTTAAACTAAATGAAATAGGGGTTCCCGTATAACATCCCAAACTGCCATCAAATACTGAAGGGAATTCCCATGCCAAAGTCTCAAATCCCCCAGATTCCTTAACTGCATTTACCCCCGTAACAGAAAGTCCTAGTGACTTGAACCAGTCCAATCCTAAAAGGTTAGAGAACGGTCCATTTACCACAATCAGTGGCAATCTGCCAGCAAAAGTTTTGAAGTGGACCGCAAAACGACCCTCTCCCAGAACCGGAATCGGTGCTCCTTGGTAGTCCTTCAAATGTAAAGTACATGGCTGCAGGCGACTTCTGCTCATAGTGGGGAAACAACGTTTAAGCGTGGCCCAAGAAACTAACGAATGGGCAGAGCCAGTGTCCACTTGCATAGAGCACCTCGACCTACCCAGTTGAACCTCAACCGAAATTTTCTCCGTGGAGGCAGACGTCTCCCTGACATACGTGGTAGCCAAACGTGGCTGGCTGTAGACGGCGTTGCAATCCTCGCGTCGACTTGAGGAAAATTTCCGCTGCCATCGGGGAGTGAAACCTTGGGGCTCTCGCTGCTCCCTGGTTGCGGCTGGAGAAGATCTGCGAGAACGGCAGACCTGGCAATGTGGCCCTTGGCCCCGCAATGCCAACACGCTGAGTCTCGGGAAGGGCAGCTGGACCTGAAATGATTACCCCCGCACCCCCGACAAGGTGACAGTGGTGGACGGGGACGTGCAGGAGGCAGGTCTCGGCTCCGACTAGCCGCCAGCTTACAAACATCTTCCTCCTCTGCCCCAAGACTGCCTTCCTCTTCTGGGGAAACCTTGGCCTTTTCTGCTGTTCCCGTTCCTTTTTGAGTGACATTTACGGCGCTGTCCATGGCAGCCAGCGACTGCGTTGACAGCTCGAAAGCACGAGCCTCCGCTAGCGCCGCCTGAAATGTCAAATCACGGATGGCCAGGAGGCGCCGCTTAAGGCGACCATCTCTCACCCCGAAAACTAACCTGTCAAACAGATAATCATTAAGATCAGCAAACTCACAGTATAGAGCCGCTCGGCGTAGAGCGGCCACATAGTCATTTATCGACTCTCCCTCAGCTTGGTTCCGCTGATAAAATTTGTAACGCCGCGCACACCGCGAGGGCGCTGGGGCATAATGGTCCTGTAAAGTCTTCAAGAAATCTTCCCAAGAAACATCGTGGATGGAGATTGGGGCAAACAATGCTCGGGCCATCTCGAACATCTCGGGGCCGCAAAAACCGAGAAAATAACCGGCCGGCTGTTACTAAGCAGACACAGCAGAAATGGAGAAAAATCACAAACTACAAAGACCTGAAGATAGAAGTAAAAAGACCATGGCAGAGGAAAACAAAAGATTGCCATTTATTATTACCAATAATGCAAATCCAAAACATTTGGAAGAACACTTGAATACCATTGACATTGAAAATATCAAAATTGGTTGATTGCTAAAGGCAGCTTTACTTGGAAGAGCTTACATCATGTGATGACACTTTTAAGACCATCAGAGAATGACACCTGCCTATCCCAGTCCTTGGGAAGAGCTTGATACTGTGGATACAAATACTAAATCCTGACTAAACTCTTGGCTGACTGTACAACCAACCATAATAATAAGAGTAATATATTACAAACACTTGGAACTGGACATCAAGTCCTAGGTGGAGGAGTTAGAAAAACCGGCTGTGCTTAGTTTGGAAAGTAAAACAACATTTTTACTTCTCCAAACTAAAGAGCTTAGTTTGGGTAAGAGACAGCATGTTTCTGATATCAAAAAGCAATACAGAATAGGGAATAAATGTACTCTTTGTTGTCTTGAAAGGGATGTCCAAAACCAATGGGGAAGTAGAACCTGTGGGGAAGTAGATTTAGGTCATATGTGTCAAACTGATTCAGGGCATATATATGTCAAACAGTGGGAAAAGCTGCCTCTTGAAATGTATGTTTTCTTTATTGGAGGTTTTCAAAAATATGTTGGACAGTTTATGAAATGCTTTGGCACAGTGTTTCTCAACCTTGGCAAGTTGAAGATATTTGGACTTCAACTCCCAGAATTCCCCAGCCAGCATTCACTGGCTGGGGAATTCTGGGAGTTGAAGTCCAAATATCTTCAACTTGCCCAGGTTGAGAAACACTGCTTTAGCAGATCCTGCATTGTTCAAGGAATTGAACTAGATGACTCCCAACTTTATGAAAAATTAGATGAGAAATTGAAGAGCATGAAGCTCTGACAATTAAGTCAAGTTACAGACTCAGTTTGCTGTTTAGAAATGCAGAGTATCATATTAAACTTCATGCTAGCTCATTTTGTTTCTGAAAATTAAATATGAATATGCCTTTGGGATGATTTTTTTGCCATTTCCATTGCTTTTTATTCAGACATCTCTATGGATATTTCAATATTATTCATGTAAATTCTAGAATAACCATTTATGGATTGCTAAAATCAAATCTCAAGAAGTATGAAGCCTTCATAAAGAAGGTTGAAGAAAAAACCCGATTTGGATAAAATGGATTCATGACAATTTATATGTATATATAAATATACATTTAGGAGTGATTGCTAAGCATTAAATAAAAATATGATACATCTCCTTGTTGTTGAGTAAACTGCCCAATGAGTCATATGCCAGCTGCTTTGTATGCTGCCCAGATGTTAACTGTGGTTAGCTATCTTCAAGAATCTACATCAAAACAAGATATGCCTTCAAAGATGCATGGCCTTCAAACAAACACTTTTCCTCTTTTGGACAAATGGAGGCTTAGGAGAAGAAAAAGTCTCCCCTTCTAATCTATGATGGGGAGCATAAATGCATATTGTAACATCTTTTTCTGGTAGTTTTTAGCACTGAACAGAGAATAATGATTGGCATATTTATGACATCCACTGCTTATTACATTCATTCCCTTCAGCTAGGCATCCTTCTGTGAATGCACAGCTTATGTGAACTTAAAAGCCTTCCAAAACTGACATGCCCTTTTGACTTCAAATATTTCGAAAAATTTGCAAGCAAAATTCTTGTTGCAGGGATAAAGCCGGCCAATTAACCCTCCCAAACCCAAAATACATTCCCACCAGCAATCAACACCTAGATAAGAATAGATTAACACTAAGATTAACATCAGTCCAACAATCAAGAAGTGAACAATATCCCAATAAAAAAACTGACAAACAAGCCAATAGTAAACAGCCCAACCCCCAGACATTCAGCACCAAGACTACTTTTGTCAAGACTGATAGGACACACCACGAGAACATAACTTGAAGGCAGTATCAGGATACTACCAGAACCGGGGGGCGGGGGGATGCCACACCAGTAGCAGTACCAGTGGTGACCAGCAGGCTTGCACGCACATCAGAGCAAGATTTGGCTTCTGTGCATGCGCAGAATGTGAGGACGGGCGCATGATTTTGGCAATTTTCTGAGATCTTTTGCTTTCACACATGTGCAAAAGCAAGAAATTCACCCAAATCTCACACGCTTGTGCATCTTCTTGCAATATTTGCTTCTTGTGCATGCGCAGAAGCTAAATCTTGCTCCGCCATGCACGCCCACTGGACAAGCGTGTGAACCCACCAGTCATCCAAAGCTGTGCGCACATCAGCACCGGTAGCGGTGTAAGTTGGAACCCTTCTCCCTACAGTCTATGGAGAATGTCAGTCATCCAGGTCATGGTTGTCCCAAAGGAGCTTTTTATCAAGCCTGATCACATAGATTTGTAGCTGGGTATCCAGCTGCTACTGTATTTCCTTGAAAATAAGACCCTGTCTTATATTTGTTTGAACCCAGAAATAAGCGCTTGACCTTATTGCCATGTGTTCAAAAGCCCGATTGGGCTTATGATCAGGGGATGTCTTATTTTGGGGGGAAGCAGGGAAAGGGGGGACATGATCGAAACATTTAAATATGTTAAAGGGTTAAATAAGGTTCAGAAGAGAAGTGTTTTTAATAAGAAAATGAACACAAAAACAAGGGGGAACAATCTGAGGTTAGTTGGGGGAAAGATCAGAAGCAACGTGAGAAAATATTATTTTACTGAAAGAGTAGTAGATGCTTGGAACAAACTTCCAGCAGACGTGGTTGGTAAATCCACAGTAACTGAATTTAAACATGCCTGGGATAAACATAGATCCATCCTAAGATAAAATACAGGAAATAGTATAAGGGCAGACTAGATGGACCATGAGGTCTTTTTCTGCCATCAATCTTCTTCTATGTACTGTATAAGAATTATCCTCGACCTCTACAGCTACCAGGGCCACAAGAAGAACCCAGTTAGCTGTGCTTACAACTGTGTATAATGACACATTTTATTTTATTCCATTAAATGAGACACTCTGATTACAGCATACTGCCCATTTCCATCAGCTATAAGTATACTTGAGTTCATTCTATATCTATATAATAAAAGTACAGCTGCTCTTTGTTTGGATATTTACTGCTTCAGTTCTTTTTTCCCCTTTTTTTGTAAACTGCATCTGTGAAAGACAGATAACAGCAATGTGTCCAAATTGTCAGAGACATTGTTTTCAAGAGAAAAATACAACAAGATTTTTAGCTAGATAAAAGGTTTGCTCTTGACAAGTGAAGGTTCTCATATGTCAAAGATAATTCCCATTCTTCACTGTGGTTGTGAATGGTTGAACCATTCTGTGAAGACTGGCCAGCTCTATGGCAGTGAAGGGATGCAAAAGTTTTTACCACCACACTGTGAGCGTGTCTTATTTTGTGGGTGTGGCTTGCTGGCCATGTGACCAGGTGGGAGTGGCCTAACAATCATGTGACCGGGGTTGGCTTAAAGGTCATGTGACTGGCTTAAAGGTGGCCAAGTTGACATCACTCACATCAGGGGTTTGGGTTAGGGTGCCTGGCCTCTCCTCACCACAAAGAGATACAGTTTCCCTATCTATTTACTATTATTGAACATCCAAAATATACTATTTAATTCTATGTATATATGCCATATGTGTACATATATATTACACACAAAAATATACATTATCTACTATATAAACTGTATGTGTATGTACACACACACACATGCACAGCTCTTCTAAAATTATACACATTCAACCTCATTTACTGCGATAGAAAAACATACCCAGAGCCTGGAAGGGGGAAAAAGAAAAAAAATTCAAAATTTTCTAGTGGTTCTGCATACCTGACCAAAAATTTTCTACCAGTTCTGTGTACCTGACCGTACCAATAGGAGCCTAATGTTTTTAGCTTTATATTTATCACAACTTCTTTTAGATAAAAACAATACAGCAAATAACTGGCTTTCATTTCTAAAGCAAAGCAAGCATCCAAACATGGTCAAATGGATATTTTAAAGAGTGATTATCACCATGGCATTCAGCAACATCTGGACCCATTCTGACAGTTAGAACCCAAAGCATCTTCAGAAGATGAGAACTATCTTTTTTTACCCTCTCTCTTTAAGATCAAGCAGCAGAATCAACTTCTTGGTATCGCCTGAAACCTGATAGCAAAATAAACATTAAATGCCAAATGGAAAGTGAGGCTGTAGTGTTCTGATCAAAGTATCTCTTTGAAAGATCTGAAATTCCTAAATGCTTTTGGGAAGCAACAGCCCACTTCTTTTTCTGGACCTTTAGAAATTCAATCTCTCTAGAATAAAAATAACCAGAGCTGCCTATGTTGTTTTCAAGATGTTTATTTAATTAGGGGACTAAGAATTGAAATGTTTCACTTGCTCTTTTTAATTAATCACTTTAGGACGTAAAAATAACTTACAAAATAGTTTTGAATATGTCAGACAAATGGACTAAAAAAACCAGAATGAATTTTAAGAGAAATATGCATATATATATATATTTACTTATGAAATCAAAGGCCTAGATTTTGAAACATAGCTAACAAGAAACTGAGTTAGCAGTTTCATGCAGCTGCAAAAAAAGCAGAAGCAATTCTAAGTTGTATCAGAAAATATAAAACTTAGAAAACAATTGCTCTACTTGGGTGTTTCTCAAACTTGGCAACTTTCAATTGTGTGGACCATAACTCCCAGTATTTCCCAGCCAACACTGGCCTGGGTACCACACTGTAGAATAGAGGAAAAAAAAAAGAACAGATTCAGAGTATCTACAAGGAATGCCAGAGGACTATGTAGAGAACTGAAGAAACTGAGAGGGATAAGACTCAAAGAGAGAATACTCACAGAGGATATAACAGTGTTTTTTCATATATAAAAGGAAGCCAAATTCTTTTATCTATTATTTCAATGTATAGGATAAGGATTCATGGTTTTCAGTTACAGAAAGGGAAATTCTTACTGAATATTACAAAATCCTGCTAGTGGAAAGAATGGTTAATCACCCAGCAGTGGTGGAATTTTCTTCAATGGATGTGTTTCTGGAGGTTAGCAATTGGTTGGAATTTAAGTTCTGCACTGGGCAGGGTTAAGGTGAGAAGGAAATCAGATGGTCTAGAAAACAATTAGCAAATAGGTAAATCCTTGGTGCAGCAATTAAAGGAGGTGGCCAGGGAACCTTAAAGTTTGTGACAGTTGTCAGGTAACAATTGTGGTGGTGGGGTGAAACAGCATGACCTCAGAACTGGAAAAGGTTGGTCTATTTCCCAATTCCTAGAGAGGGAGATTTAAAGAGAACATATGATCATCTAGCTAATTTAGAGAAACAGCAAGAGAACATTAAAAATAGCTCTATTTTTTGTAGACAACTTCAAAACTGTTGATAGTCCTCATCATTCAAGGTTTTGGAAGTCTCTCAAAGCAGTGGATATACCACAACATTGGACTTAAAAAAAGAAAGAAATACTTACAATGACCAGGAAGGCACAGTGAGATGGAATTTCCCTACTCTGTCACTACCCTCTCATGGTGCTTGGAGGTTGTTGGGACCTGGATGGGGGACAACAGAATTTGAATGAACTTTGGCAAGACTGAATGACTTTGGGTGCATGGAACATCAGGATCTGGGTTTTTGTCATTCTTACTTCTGGATGGGGTTGCATTAGGGGTTCAGACCCAGTTTTAAACTTAAGGGTTCTCCTGGACTCATGTTTCCTGCTCAAAGAGGTGGCAGGTATATTTGGGCGAGTTTTGTACAACTCCAGTTTGTGCACAGTTGCAACTTTTCCTGGCTAATGACTAAGTTACTGAAGTTCTAGTCACTGTTGGACTATTGCAATGTGCTCTATTATGGGGATATCCTTGAAAGCCATTTGGAAATTTCAACTGGTGTAAAGTTGGAGCCCCTAACAGGGCCCATATTATACCTCTGCTCCATGAACTTAACTGGCTACTGGTCTTGCTTCTGAGTGCAGTTCAAAGTGTTGGTTATGACCTTTAAATCCTTAATTACATACTGTAGGTCTAGACTACCTGATGAACCATTTTGTTCCACTAGGACAGTGATGGTGAACCTATGGCACAGGTGGCACGCGGAGCCATATCTGCTGGCGCACAAGCCATTACCCTAACTGAGCTCCAATGTGCATGTGCATGCTAGCCAACTGATGTTTGGCTGGCCGGGAGGCTCTGGGAGGGCTTTATTGGATTCCAGAGAGTCTCCGGGGGGAATGGGAGAGGGCATTTTTGCCTCTGGAGTCTTGTCTTCCGTAAAGTTCTTAAGACCCATCTCTGTCGTCAGGCATGGGGGAACTGAGACATCTCTCCCGGGCCTATACAGTTTATACATGGTATGTTTGTGTGTATGTTTACTTTTAGTAATGGGTTTTTTAGTGTTTTTTAAATTATTAGATTTGTTTTTACATTGTCTTTGTTGTTGTGAGCCGCCCCGAGTCTACGGAGAGGGGCGGCATACAAATCTAATAAATATATAAATAAATGAATGAATGAATGAATGAATGAATAATGGGCCTACTGGGCCCACCAGAGGTTGTGAAGTGGGCTGTTTTAGGCTTCCAGAGGGCCTCCGGGTGGGCGAAGGGAGGCCATTTGTGCCATCTCCAGGCATTGAATTATGGGTGTGGGCACTTGCACATGTGCGATAGCACATGCACACACACTTTCGGCACCTGAGGAAAAAATTGTTTGCCATCACTACACTAGGATAAGCCTGTCCTACTTGTGCCAGCAGAGAGGCCCTATTATGGATCCCATTGGTCAAAGAACTTTGACTTTTGGGATCTAGACTTTTTGACTTTTGGGATCTAGAAAAAGACCCTTCTCTGCCATGGTGCCTGTCCTTTGGAATATTCTCTCTCTGGTAATATCTGCCCCCACTGTCCTACCCTTCCACAGGAGCCTGAAGACTTGACTCTACCATTTGCCCTGGGATCAAATGGGAAAGTTCCACAATTGGAGGTGGCTGTTGGATTGATGGCAGACTCGCCCTCTCCTCTCTCTGCTCTTCATCCAGCCATCTTTTTGCTATTCCTTTAATGTTAAGAAAACAAGTTACTGTATTTTTAGACTATAAGACACTCTGGACTATAAGACGCAGCTACCTTTTTTGAAGAGGAAAACAAGAAAAAAATCTGCCTCTGTCTCCCAGCAATTTGTCTCCTTGCAGCAAACAGCAAGCAACCTCTTTGAGCTTCACTTCGTTTCAGTTTTGGCACAGCCTGATTAGCACAAGGGTAAAAAAATCTGTGTCTGCCTCCCAGCAATTTACTTCCCTGCAGCAAGCAGCCCATTTCAGCTTCAGCACAGCCTGATTAGCACAAGCAGCTGATTATAGGTGGCAATAGGCAATGGCAATACCTGCAGCCTGAAACAGCTGATGGTCAGGAGCTGCTTGGGTTAATCAGGCAAATGAAACAGGCTGATTTGCTGTTTGCTGCAAAGAGGCAAATTTCTGGGAGGCAGATTTTTCTTCTTGTTTTCTTCCAAAGGGAAAAGGATGGGGGGCCGGTGGTTGGGCATGGCTACATTTGGTGTATAAGATGCACCCAAATTTTCACCCTCTTTTGGGGGGAGAGTACATCTTATAACTCTGAAAAATATGGTATGTCAGGTGGGAAAACATGAGCAATTTAAGATGAATAAAGTGACAATAGAAGTAGTTGATATTTTCTAGATTAAACAAGATGACCGATACTGGAGGGAAGGGGAGGGGAAATTATATAGCAGAAGGCAGTATTTGTGAGACACTCATGAACAACTTCCCAGATAGAGTATTGCTGTTTCATTTGGCCAGCTTACCTGGAGATGGGAGCTGCTCTACATTTAGGCAATATAAAACTACCCACAAACAAATCTAGCTGACCAGATTGTAGTTTATAGGTCACATTGCTTTCCTCAAGGCTGCCAAAGGGTCGCAATTCCTTCTGACCCAGGGGCCATTAAACAGGATGCAAAAGTTTTCTTTTGTCTCTAATGCAACCTCAATAATAATTCAGCATTTCAGAGAATATTACCTTTCTATGGTTTCTTTGATTAGAGGCTTCACTTTCCCATTCATTGTATGTGTCTTTAGATGTTTATTTTCATATAGATTTGTCATCAGAGTGCAGGTCTTGTCTCTCATCTCATGAGATATAGAAGTTTCTCTGGTATCCGGTCTCATTCGACGACATTTGAGCAACCTCTGATAAGCTGTCCGGAAGTCCCTATTCAGGGCAGCATACAAAATGGGGTTCAGAGCTGAGTTGGCATAACCCAGCCACAAGACAACAGTCATCAGTGGGTCACATACTGCACCCATCACACCTCGGTATGTGAACACAGTAAAATAGGGAAACCAGCATATAATGAAGGCTCCCATCACAGCTGCAAGCGTCACAGTGGCTTTGTGTTCTTTCACCGTGGGCAATATAGTTCTGTCGGTCTTGCAACAAGTGCTGTGGTTGATCCTCTTAGCTTGTTCCCTGGCTATTTTAAATATCCGGTAGTAGGTGATGCACATGATAAGTAAGGGGAGGTAGAAAGTTAGCAAGCCGTCCACCAAAACATATGTGGCATTGACTTCCAATTTGCACTCTTGCTTCCCGTTCAATTGATTCTGGTTCTGGATGGTTGTGTCATTGGTATTCCATCCCAAACTGATGGGTAAGAAAGAAACCATAAGGGACACTACCCAGATGAGAATTAAAGCTACAACAACTCGTAAAGGAGTGACCACAGCATTGTAGCGGAGGGGTGCTATAATAGCATAATAGCGATCCAGGCTAATGATGAAGAGATTGAGAATGGAAGCCGTGCATAGCATGACATCCAAGCTGATGTAGACATTGCAGAAAGTAATGTTCATGAGCCATTCATGGGAGGAGATCTCATAGAGAGCTGAGAAGGGTAAGACCAGTAAGCCTAGTAGCAGGTCCGTAAAGGCCAACGAGACGATGAAACAATTAGTTAGGCTGCGAAGCCGTCGAGTGAGATAGACAGCCAAGCATACCATCACATTACCACATACAATCACAACAATAAGGACTGTGAGAACAGCTCCAATCAGCACCTTTTCCAAAAGGCAGAGAGAACCATCTGTAATGTTTGTGGAATTCATGCTGGCTTCATAATGCCACTTCACTTTTCGTCCATGGAGACTCCTGTGGCAGCTGCCACACAGAAACTTAGGAAGAATCCAGTCCAACTATTTTCTTTCGCCCATCTTTCAATCGGTTCCCATGTTGCAACCAATGGGATAATATGAGAAAGACAGATGGTTCTGAACGATTGTCTAACAATCAGATGTTTTTTCCCATTACGTAGCTATGAGCACAATGAAACAAATTGAAACCTGCTCATTTTTCCCCAGAGGAATCTTTGCTTGGTTAATAGTTACAAAAAAAGACTGGAACATTTACTAATAATGTTCATATAAATGCATGATAAATTTTGACAGAATAGTTTATCATTATTTATCAGTCCATGATGGCTAAATCAAATATCCACATTTAGTGGCAGTATACATCTGACAACAAGCTATACAGAAAGGCTGTTGCTTTTACACACTGATTTGTAGATTTCTTGGAAGTATTTTGTTTGGCTTCTGTTTAATCTGCAGTAAAGCTCCTTTCTTTCTTCAGATTCCTTTGGCTTGGTTTGCAGCCGCTTGTTTTTCATCACTCTAAATTTCTTCTTTTCAATGAGATTATTAATAACAGGATATGTTGCTTGATTTTTTGGGAGATAACCAAATATTGCTTCATAGACCACATCAAAGAAGGACGGGAAAGGTCCTGGATGTTTAATTCTTTTTAGTAATGTTCCTATTTAAATTTCCTCAATGTAAGCGGAAGTAGTTGAAGAGTAGGACATATTTCATGCCTTTCTTTGATAGAATCTGGAAGGAAGAATTAAGAATTAAGTGATTTATTCAGAAGACGGTTTTCATTATTAAGCATGTGAAAATATAAATGCTTTTTAAAAAAACCAGGATCAGAATCTGCAGGGCAGGTAGGTACAAAGTAAAAAAAAAGATGGCATGTTTCACAGAATCAGTGCAAAGATTTTGTACATCTGGTTTAATATTGTTGTTCTGGGAAATAAGTGTGGAATGAAATTTTTAGGAAGGCTAGATTATTTGAAACAGATGTAGGCTGCCAAATATATATAAAACTTCACAAGTTTCCCTCCCTAAATTCCATAGAAATCCATGTTTTTGAGCTAAACTTCATATGAAAACTACATTATTATGAATAGTGTATATGACATTGTTGGGGTTTCAATCAAAATGTTTTTAAAATCATATATGACTTTTTTTTTGCTCCCCACCCTCCAACTGAATATGTTGTAACATGCAGTAAATTTATATCTTATTAATGAAGAATATTCATAATTCCTTACAACCTCTTGATTATTGTGATATTTGCTGGCAAGGAGAAAAATATATTGGTAATAGTTCCATTTTTAAAAAGAGTCATGAATCCAACCACTTATCTAGAAAACTCACAAACATTATCATGCAATTACTATAACAAGAGACAGAAGATGAAAACTGATGTTCTTATTCTTTAGATGTTCTTATTCCTGGAACAATAAATGCTCAAATAATCTTATTCTCTGTAGGCAAAAAGCCTACAATGTGCTGTATAATGTGTAGGATTCCCCATGAGCCAAGAAACTGACAATGCGTAATATAGTCCCCTGACTTGATAGAAGCCATATATCCCCCCCACCATCCTCCCCTAGATAATCAAGCTGAATGTGTGAAGACTGCAGGGAGCCAATATCACAAGAACACCAGTGATGGATGGAATTATCTGAAGTGCTCTTATTTTGAGCACCCCAGGTAGAATAATGTCTGAATTGGCCTAATGAGATGAGGTAAGCGTTAGAACTAAGGTTATTGTTACCAAGATCTCCTTCTCTTCCAAGAACCAAGAGATATTTGGGTTTGCTTGTAAGCCCATGTTACCCAGTGAATAACCTATTCCCTTCTCATCTCCCCGCTAGAATGGTTTATATAAATTGGGTCAGTTTTTCTCCCTTTTTGTGATATAGTTCTCATGGTGCAATAACCTACCACATGTTAGGATTCTGATGTCTATCTTTAAGACCTAAGAATTCAAAGATAAATACAGGAGAAAAGAAGAGGGAGAGGGAGGGAGGGAGGAGAGAGAGAGAGAGAGAACAATTATCAGAAGAATGGAGCAAATTTTATGTTGAGTCAGTTCTGAGGATCTGCAATTACATCCATAGAATAATTGTATGTATGCATGCATATATGTATGTATGTATGTATGCATGCATGTATGTATGAAGGTAGGTAGGTAGGTCGGTAGGTGTCCATGTTTATATCTATGTCTATAGATATAGGTATATGTGTGTATGTATATGTGAGTTTGTGTATGCAAGAGGTGTACCTTTGCAATGCATTTTTACATTGAAGTGCATTTTCCATCCCTGTGGATTGGTTGCTTTATCAGCATATTTGTTGATAAGATGTTATAGATTAGAGAACCTGAGGACATGTTATCATTGTGTTTCTTGTTTTTGTGCCTTAGTTTGCTGACTGGCTGTAACCTTGAAGAGCATTGCTTACTCTTCAACATTTCTGTTTAGGGTTTTGGTTCAGGGTTCTAAGTCTTCATTCCATCCCTGCCACCATATGTTATTCCTTTTCCATTCCTACATAGCTCAGTATGCAACCTGTGTTGCCCTGTTACTACTACCATTGCTACTACATATGATCTATGTAAAACTCCTCCCTCCCTCCCTCCTTCCTTCCTTCCTTCCTTCCTTCCTATATTCATGTAGCTACCATCTTAGTCCAAAATTAATGGTTAACCCCACTCCATATTTTAGAAGGCTTCAGAACTCCTCTGCAAACAATTAAATTATTTCAGTGTCTATCAAAACTAGAAACCGTTTTGATGTGCATTGGTGAGGTTGCTATTAGTGATTGTTACTGTTAATATAAAACCTCTTGTTTGATGGAGTGAGATCCCCACCCCACCCAGGAATAATAAGACTCAATTGGAAGCTTCATATAAGAAAGGGTTTAAAATTGCTGAATCTTAAACCTAGTTTAACAAATGCTAATGATATAGCAAGCATGTACAAGAAGCAAAAAATACCCCAAAAAATTAAAGAAAAAAGATGGCATTGCCTCTAGGACTGGAACCGGAATGGTCACACAATTGCACAATCTGGCAGATGCTACTGGTGCACAGTTACCTACTGCACCGGTAGCAACCCATCCCTGAAATAGTTGCTTTATAAGAGTTGAAAGCCACTTTTTCCGCCTTTTTGGTGCCTTCAAGTCAGTGTTGACTCCTGGCAACTGCCTAAACAAGTCCTTGCAGTTTTTGTGGAAAGATATCTAAAGTGGTTTGCCATTGTCTCCTTCCTAGGGCTGAGTGAGAGTAACTGGCCCAAGGTCACCCAGCTGGTTTTATACCTAAGATGGACTAAAACATATGGTTTACTGGTTTTTATAGCCTGATCTGCTGTGGTCTAGAGATGGAGCTCTGGCCTCACAATCAGGAGGTTGGGTGTTCAATTCTAGATAGAGGCAGGGTCTCCTGCTTGGGTGGGGGATTGGATTAAATGACCCACAAGGTCCCTTCCAACTCTGTTAATCTGTTAACACTACAACAAACTGATACCAAACTGAAAGCCACTTTGATGTTGCAGAAACACTCCTTTCTTACAATGCAATAGTATCCAATGATCCAACCCAATACTCTAGAATCCAAGACTGAACTGTTTGCATGATAAAAACAGGTAAAATTGGCATCAAATGTGAATGACTTGCAAGTGAAAGTTGAGAAAAGTTTGTCTTTCCTTTTCAGAATATAATTAAATTCCAGTCTAACTTAGAAAATGACCTTTCTGTGATGTTTGTCCAAGACTACAATAACAATTGGAGATGGGATAAAAAAGATTAGATTTATTAAATTTATAGGCCGCCCTTCTCCTCGCCGACTCAGGGTGGCTTACAGGAATAAAATATAAACAAGATAAAAATAATACAAACAATTGAAAAATTAAGAGAATAAACAAGGGCTGAATTCTTTTTCTCTCTTTTTCTTTCTTTTACATACCCACCCATCTTATGTCAAACTCTGAGTGGCTCCCAATCAACACTTAAAACAGCTTCAATAAGTGCAAATCTATTAAAAACTATACATGTTAAGAACCTGGCAACAACATTCTTGGGTTTTTGTTTTTTTTTGGCATTTCAGAAGAAAAAATAGACTGCAAGTTTTGAATTGTAATTCATGTATTGTATTAGGAACTTGCCAAATATATTGATAAAGACAGATTGCATTTGAAAATCAAGACTCCAACCTCTTCTGGAGTTTGACTTTGAATTGGGAAGCAAGAGACTAAGTGCCTTTCTCCAATGTTCTGCTGAGGTGTTATCCATCCTTGAATGGGAAGAAAACTTTGAATTGGCTGTTCCTGTGATTGATCTCCTTCCTACCCTTTTGGCCTCTCTTCCCACTCACTACAGGCAGTTGGCTTTTCTTTAGCATAATAGGAGATAAAGCCTAAGAGATTTTATATCTCTTGAAGCTGTTTTTCAAAGGTGCTAGAGTAAAAGGGGGGTGGGGGGGGGAGAGATACATTTAGAGTTATACAAATTCAAAAGATTCATTACATTTATATCACTTGTGGGCTGGGAGTGAGATGAAGGCAACTCCATGGAGACCCAGCTGGAAAAAAGGTTGCCAGGGTATGTTTGTGCCATGACATGCTTAGAGACAAGTGGGGGCAAGTCCTAATTCTTGAGACACTGGAATGATGTATAACAGGGATAGGGAACGTTGGCTCTTCTATGACTTCAACTCCCAGAATTCCCGAGCCATCATGCTAGCCATCATGTCATAGAAGAACTAATGTTCCTACCACTGGTGTATAATTTCAACAGCCATACTCATCATACCCTGCATTTAGCATAATCACTGGGAGATCTTGTTCCTTTTGGATTGAAACTAAATATACCGCATTCTAAAAATTATCTTCATCTTCTTCTCAGTCCCAGAAGGAGAAAGAAAAATAGTGATCTTTTTGGAAGACTGGTCATTCTGAAGTTAAAACTTCATCTTTCCTCCCCATTGTATTAAATGTCTAATGAAGGGAATTTCCAGGAATGAAGGGAAGAAATGTTCTTGCCATCCAGGAAATTCTGTCAAGTTTCCCCGTTCATTTGAGTAAGATGACTTTCACCTTCTTCCAAAGAAAAAGCTACAAACTTTATTATTTTTAGAGTTTTGTCTGTGAGGAACCAGATGATCCTTTTAAGCATTTATGGCATGTATATCCTGAAAGAACTCAAAAAACTCAAGATCATTCTTGTCCTTGTTGGGATCAAACCTGTTGTGGTTAGCTCTGCCCCAGCTCCTGCCCCAAGGACTGTGGATGTGGGGGGGACATCCACATGCTGCAGGCCTGTTTTGCCCCCCCCGGTGGAATCTGATGATGAAGGCTCCTCTGACCAAGAAGACATGAGTGACAGGGAGGAGAGTGTGGCAGACAGCTCAGAAGGAGATCAATTATCTAGCTCCTCCTTGGTTTCAGAACAAGAGTTAATGATACAGCCACGCATGTGGAGAGCGATGCATAGGCAACAACAACTGAGAGATTATTATCAAAGAAAATGAGGCCACCTGTGGTTGGGTGGGGATGTGGTAATTAGTGAGGCTGCTATAAAGAGCAGCCTGTGGGTTTGGCCACTGTGGAGGATTATCTGATGGTTGTGTTTGATGCCTGCTTTGCTGACTTTGACCTTTGTGTGCTGATTTTTCCCTGCTTTGAAACTAAACCAGAGCAAAGTGTGTTTCACTTTGTGAAAGAAGAAGGACTGTGAATTGCCTCACAGCTGCAAGCTAAGTATCACAGGATAAAGGACTTGTACAAATTACCAGTTTGTTTGGAGACGAGTGCTTTGCTATACCAAAAGAGGGCTTAGGTTAAGTGAATTTTCATTATAAAGAACATTGTTTTGCATTTTCAAACGTGTGTGTGTGTATGAAATTTGTACCTGTGAATTTTTGGGAGGAGTGTACCAGAGAGCCCAACAGAACAAAACCCAAGTACTTTGATGCTTGGGCATAACCACCAACCTTGCATTTTAAGCATCCCTATGGATGTTCTTGACCAAAAGTCCCACATTACAAAGCTCTGCAAATATGTACCACTTTGATGTATGTAAAAACACACTTTGTAAAAATAGCATGCCAGACTTGTGTAGGCCAACACAGGATTTTCCGTGTTGCACTGGGAAAAGCAAAAATGCTGTTTCTGAGCAAATTCTTTTTAAAAAGATTGTAGCCTAAAATACCAGTGATTAGTGAGATCTGCAATTTAAATAGAAATATTCTGAAGACATACCAACAGAGATCCTGTTTTACAAACTATTTAGGAGTGTCTAAAGAAACAGAGCAGTTAATAATGCAATATGCATTAGATTCATTTTGGTGATCAATTAGATCACTAAACTAAATAAAAATATATTTTAAAAAATAAATGGAATGAACACTTCAATAAACAGGTTGTCTCTGGATGAAGCTTCTGCACTAGTTCAAGATTGCAAGCCAGACAGTGGCAACTGGAATTTATGCTGGCTTTCTATTGATTTATAAATGGAGAACAGCATTTTAACTGAGCTATGGGAAAGAATCCAATTTTACCCTTTCATGCTTCCTCTGGGCCACTGTACTTGGTTGCAAGAATCTGCAAATAAACAAGGCAGCCTAGATTTATTCTCCAGCTTCATTTAAAAATGAAACTTCTAGAGAGGTTCTGTATTACTTAGGAATTCCTTCTCCTTCCACTTGCTAGAGCAGCATACAACCAATTTTAATGATATCGAAAAGTGCATCTGGTTGCAAAGTGACCAATATCATTTTATTACACCTCCAGATGCTTTTAAATGCAGTGAAGTGATGGCACTAAGTAGTTTGAGTGTTTCCCTTTTTAAAATAAACCATATTGTCTTGCACAGGTTCCTTTGTTTGTTTGTGGATGGGAAAGAACTGAGTTGAAAATGTATTATTTTTTTCATGGAAGTTTGAGATTATGATTGCTTTTGTTTATCCAGAAACTGTAGGAGATGAGAGGGTGGGATAATTGTGGAATGGCATAGTTTGCATTCTTGTGGAAAGCTCCAGAAAAAATGCTGACATAGCTACTAACCCCCCCCCCCCCAACTTCTACATGGATGTGTCTATGAAGTTACAAGGAACCAAGGTCAACTCAAAGAGTCTTTAGTGAATTGATCAATTGGAGGTATGGGGCTCCAATTGGCAGATAGGAAATCTCAACATACTCCTCTTTCCTGAACATCTATAATGAACATCTCTAGAAGTAATTTTCAAACTGCTGTAGGCAGGGATGAGATTCAAAATTTTTCCCTACTGGTTCTGTGGACATGGCTCAATGGGTGTGGCAGGGGAAGGATACTGCAAAATCCTCACTTCCTCTCCATTCCTGGGGGAAGGATATTGCAAAATCTCTATTTCCACCTAACTCTGGGGCTGGTCAGAGGTGCTTTTTGCCGGTTTTCCAAACTACTCAAAATTTCTGCTACCACTTCTCTGAACTACTCAAAACTTTCACTACCAGTTCTCCAGAACCTGTCAGAACCTGTTGGATTTCACCCTGATTTAGTGAAAGAAACTGTAATGTAAAAGAACAAGTTAAAGTTTTTGTGACCCATAAATCTTGTGAGATGGCCATACGTTACAAACTTCAATAATCTCCCAAAATATCTCACAAAATTTGGGATGATTTTTTTAATCATCAGGTGTCCAATGGTGCCTGGAAAGATTGATGATTTCTGATTTTAGAGAGAGTTTTCTTAGGCTATATAATATTGTGATTTCTCTCTCTCTCTCTCTCCAGATGATGTAATCTTGGCAGCCAAAGAATGTGTGGTGGGGTAAGAGTGGAGGCTGGAGAAGGATAAAAAGGGTACAGGATAAAGATCTAATGGATTGTGGCCCAACTTTTTCCAACATTGCAACTCATTGTGGGATTTAAACCAGTCATTTAGCTGGTCTAATGATTTTCTTTCCTATTACTTACAATCAAAGGGATGCTTGATGAAGAATATAACCATCTTGAAAGAGAATGAAGAGATGAATGGACTTTCCATCATGATATCTCCTGCCGGCCGTAGCCAAGGTGGTACTGACAGAGATTAGCATAGAGTTTGTATTGGATTAGCATGAAGGAGATAACTGAGAAATATCAGATAATGTTGGAGGAGCTATATATCAGATATTAGGAAACTGAAGAAGTCTCAACATTTTGACAAACATCCTTAGCTTCTTTTAAAAATATAAATTGGGTTTTATTTAAACAGCTCATACTCATTAACAAAGAAAGGCATAAGATTACCATTTGAATAATATATTTTGATTGCCATAATGAAAAAAAATTCTGGAATAGTTTATTCCTTAGATTACTCATACAAGCATTCCTTTTATAATAAAATGAAATTCTGCAATACTTTATTCCTTAGATAACTCATATAAGCATTTTTCTCCATCTGTTGCCTTTTACATCACAAGTCAGAGACTAGGGGACCTAGTATTACTCTCATATATTATCTTTGGATTTGTTTGTAACATACATTGGAGTAGGCAGAATGATGTTAATCCCCATTCTCATATACTGTGGTTTGTTCAAAACACTGAGAAGTGCTACCTGTGCTAGCTTTAGGGTTTGCTGAAATCATTAGGATAAAAGAAATTGGACCATCAAAACTCAGCAATTGGCGAGAAAAATCTTGGGCACCCATCGCAGCAGCGTTCATGCCCTTAGCATTCAGGTAGCGTATTACAACACACACTTTGCACTTGGAGGGAAATGGAATGAGGACTCTCATCTCTAACCTTTACCATAATGCCAGTTGATGATCTACTGACTACTGGGACTGCTCGTTCTCTTCCGCTGGCTTCCCGCTATACGATAGTAATATCAACTTCCCCTGTGAACATTCCCCACGAGAGCTACGTGCCTTGTAACGTTACTTTCCCGATAACCCTTGTATCTTTCCTGCAATCTCCTGGCTCCATGCTACTGTGTTCTATTTTATGCATGGTGAAGAAACAATGGCTCCTAGGTCCTTTTTTTCCCGGTGAATCAAAGGAAGTAACAGATTTCTTTTTCTCAGTTAAAGCTGATTTCTCACTTCATGTTTTTCAACTTCCTGCTCAAGTCACTATAGCTTGCTATCCTTGGGGAATCACTGTAGCTTCCCATGCTTTCAATCTCAACTTTGCTTTTGGCTCTCTATCAAAAGATCCCACCCCCTCCTTGGAGCCCTTGTGTAATGGCTATGTGTATTTTCTTTAAGCATTCTGCCTGAGAACTATGCTAGGTACATATGTATGGCTCTTAATCAGTGGCTGGATACAGCATATTCATGTGTCTTCTTCTGTGGTGACTATTATGTCTGTATTGACTTGACACTGGGAAAAAGAAATTTATTTATTCATTCATTCATTCATTCATTCATTCATTCATTCATTCATTTATTTGATTTTTATGCCGCCCTTCTCCTTAGATTCAGGGCGGCTTACAACATGTTAGCAATAGCACTTTTTAACAGAGCTAGGCTATTGCCTCCACAATCCGGGTCCTCATTTTACCCACCTCGGAAGGATGGAAGGCTGAGTCAACTTTGAGCCGGTGATGAGATTTGAACTGCTGACCTTGAGATCTACAAGTCAGCTTCAGTGGCCTGCAGTACAGCACTCTACCTGCTGCACCAACCTGGCTCACCTGAGTGAGCCGGGTTGGGGCACTGCATACATAGGGCATATAGCGGCATATTTCTTTCCCAAATGACATACCCATATTTAAATGCAAGAGGCTTATTTTACTCATTCTTAACTACTATTTTAAAAATCTTCTTATTTTTTATTGAAAGATAGAAATCAATACTTTCAACAATTGCACAACTCAAGGCAGAAAGTGCTATTATCTATAAGGTATTTGGATTTCTCGATCATTTTTGTAAGAATGACAAAATAAATTATTCTTTCTGAGGTTTGTTTACTTTCTAGACTGTTGTGGTTTTAACCACTGAACCGAGTAACTGGGGAAAAAGTGAAATCACTTTATAAAATAATTTTCTTCTAAGAACCTTTGGCTTAAAGTTCCAATTCCTTTTGCTTTCTGCTGGACTCAGCAATCCTGACATTTTCAGAAACTTTGAGAAACCTGGGGTAAGATTAGCATGATGAAGTTGGTGCAGTTGTATTTAATCATGTAGAGAAGAACATGGATTGAATGCTAATAGAAGCAAGAATTTTCTATTAATTTCAGACATGGGAATGTATAAAATCTCGGAGTTTCCTGAAGTAGAGATGCAGATATCTGCTGATTCAGATAGAAAACAATGATTTACTGGTTGATGTTGGGCAGAATAGGAAATTCCTAGGGCAATCAGAGGTATGATGGATTCATAGGAAGGTTGAAGTCCCATTTTTTCTGCCTACATATACACAAATTTGGTCCAAAATTATACCAGTCTTAAGGATAGCATTATTACTCTTTCATTGAGGCTATATAAAGGAAATAATTTGAAAATTATCATTCTACACTTCTGAAATATAATTATAATTGCACTAGTCCTGAACTGATACCAAATAATTTGTCAGAAAGATATATATAAGATATAATTTTGTCATATTATACCCACACTCTTGGCTGCCAATTTGCTACATAGTTCCTACAGTATTTGTCTTTTAAGTTGAATAATAGCGACTTTCCTCTTAAAATGTAAATGTCATATGATTAGACCATGGATATCCTTACACTGACATCATCATGATTCTAATTATGTGAAATATATTGTCTGAAGAGGTGGGGAGTAAGGAGGAGAAGGAAAAATACTGTATATATATATTAAGAAATAAGTGATTTACTTTAGTCTGCCAATTATCAAATGATTTTACAATGCGCCAAAAGAATATTTATTTATTTATTTATTAGATTTGTATGCCACCCCTCTCCGAAGACTCCGAATATGCCTTGTGTCCAGCATTTCTTTCTAGAGAATATTAACATAGTATAGTGATATGAATTTAATTCATTCCGTGGCCAGGTTCATAAGATGAAAAGTTCGTAAGATGAAGCAATTTTTCCCATAGGAATCAAAGTAAAAGCAAATAATGCGTGCAACCCCATCCCCAAAGTCACCCCTTTTGCCTTGCGCCACTGGGAATCCCTGCCTTGGGACTTCTGTTGCCAGCCAAAGCGTTGGGATTCCCCTGAGGCTCCCCTCGCTGGGAAATCCCACCTCCGGATGTCCGTTGCTAGCCAAAGTGCTAGGATTCTCCTGAGGCTCCCCTCACTGGGAAATCCCACCTCTGGACTTTCGATGCCAGCCAAAGTGCTGGGATTCCCCTGAGGTTCCCCTCACTGGGATTCATAGCAGCGTCAGCAAAAATGAAGGGATTCGTAAGACGAGGTATCCACTGTATTTTCTTCTAAGCGACAGAGACATGTTCTAACTCCTCTATTTGTAGCCATCCAGAGGGTATTAACATCATAGTGGGGAAGCAGCTTAGGTGTGACAGACAGGAAGCAGGAACTCTTGGGTGCAAACATACTGTAGGTTACAGTTTTTTGCTATAGTTTAGAATTGGTCAAGGAGATTTAAAATGCACTATTCAAGGCAGCCCTTTCTATAAATCTTGTATTTGTGCCTTCTCCTAAATTGTTTTTATGGAATTTTCTGAAGAGAGTCACAATTTTCAGCCTTCTAGATCAGTGATGGTGAACCTTTTTGGCACTGAGAATGATCAGTTAGGCAGCGCGCATGCACACACTGCTTTTTGGAACTCCCACATGCACAAAGGACAGTTGATCATTGTGTGCACATGCACAACCGAAAACCAGAAGACAAACACGCAAGGCCATGCGTGCCGTGTGACATGGCTTTGCATGCCACTTTGGGCATACGTGCTATAGGTTTGTCATCACTGATCCTTGGAGAGGGGTGGCATATAAATCCAATAAACAAGTAAACAAGTAAACAAGTAAACAAGTAAACAAGTAAACAAGTAAACAAGTAAACAAGTAAACAAGTAAACAAGTAAACAAGTAAACAAGTAAACAAACAAACAAACAAACAAACAAACAAACAAATGTTCAAAGATTCTCTCAAGGACTTATAGCAGCCTCATTCAGGCATTCTAAATTTACATTTACCTACACAGCATTTGGGACGTGGTTTGCAATTGCACTCGGCTCTTCACATTTCTCTGCATAATTATAAATCCTGATGATCTGGGATTCTCAGTTGTGTATGGCATTGGAGCTGTATTCACTCAGATGTAACCAAATTGCAATCTTTTTCAGATGTGCCAATTCAAACTGGAAAGTGAAGGCTTGAATGGATGGTTGCCCTATAGGTCATCTCAGAGTTCAATTACTAAACTTCCCGAAAGAAATGTACTGTAATGCCGGATATTGTAATTTTTAGGAAGGTCTGGGAAAAATACTCTGAGGTTTTCCATGAATCACGCAAGATTTGTAACTATCGTTTCCTGCAATAGTCCGCCTTGAATCTTGAGAATTGCAACATTTTTATGAGTAAGAAGATATGTTGCACTTCTTTGTTGCTACCCTTCAGTTACTGTAGTCAGCAAGAAGTGATATAATGTGAAAAACGTGTGTGTTGTAAAGTTCTGATCTTTTTGTTACCCAGGAGAAAAAAAATCAGATTTCTTCAAACAAAACTCTCAAGCATTCCTTAGCATGAACATTGTTGGTAAAATATGTTTGGTTTCTGAAAGCAACAATTGTATGGAATAGAAGGTCTACTAAGCTAAACAATTCACTTTGAATTAGTATCTGATAGAGAGATAAGTGGTGTATAAATTTCATAAATAAATTCTAAGGGATCGGTCTGGAGATCTGTGGCAAAGCACAGAGACCAACGTTCTATTAATTGTCCATGCAATCTAACTTGCAGTGTAATTTACTGCATTAACATGTTTCTCTGTTTTAATCTGGCAAAAAGCACTGCCTCATGTCTTGATAAGCAAATCAATGAGCAATGTTTGAAAATTACCAGCCTAATATTTTCAGTTACTAAGAACAACACCAGATAGGAAAAGGGAGTCTGATAGGTCATATATGCCTGTGAATAACATGTTGGGGACAAGCAGCAGGTTGGCAGTGAATGAACTTTTCAGAGGTCACATAGATCCATTCATGCATGTCTGTTCTTTCCATAGGTTTCTGTCTGTTTCACTCATGCAGACATTCTTTGTCTGTCTTTGGAACCTCACTTTCCCTCCCTGTTATTCTGCTGAAGACTTGTTTTTCCCTGCTGCTAACAGTAATTTGAACAATGGTACTGGAGAAGACTCCTGCAAGTCCCTTGGACTGCAAGGTGATCAAACCGGTCAGTCGTAGAGGAGATCAACCCTGACTGCTCTCTAGAAGGCCAGATCCTGAAGATGAAACTCAAATACTTTGACCACCTAATGAGAAGGAAGGACTCACTGGAGATGAGCCTAATGCTGGGAATGATTGAGGGCAAAAGAAGAAAGGGACAACAGAGAATGAGGTGGCTGGATGGAGTCACTGAAGCAGTTGGTGTGAGCTTAAATGGACTCCAGGGGATTGTAGAGGACAGGAATGCCTGGAGGAACGTGGTCCATGGGGTCACAATGGGTCAGACACAACTTCGCAACTAAGAACAACAAACAGTAGTTTGTTACTTTGGTCCAGCTGATCCTTGGTCATTGACAAAGAAGAAGGTTTTGAGGTTCCATGGGCCATGGGCAAAGTGAAGATTACCAGTTTGTGGACAAATGACTGGGTCAACAATGCTAGTAATTACTGCTGTAGAAACAATCATAGCCCTGAGACTTTACAAAGTATAAGACCTGTAATCTACTTCACTGAGAAGCATCCACCACAAAAATCTTTTTGCCTCAATAAAAAGAACACACCACCACAAATCTAAAGCACTCTTGGTTGTTTTTGTTTCAATGGACTAACACAATTTTCTTTTGGCAGCTAGTATTCTGGATTGTCACTATTCTTTATATGCATATATTTAAACTGCAATGGTATTTTCATCAGTTTTTCTTTTTATTTCACTGGCATCAAATTCTACTTTTTTTTCTTCTCTACACCCCTCCATATAATGTATTTATGACTGAACATTACACCTCATGCCTCTGACAATGCAGACTCTCATCCAGGAAAGTCACAAAGGTGCTTTTTCAGGAGGCAACAGGACTTTCAAATGAAACTGGACTTTCAACTGAAAGTCCAGGTCCTCTTGAAAAAGCACCTTTGGGATAACCATGACCTGGATGATCAGGGATCTCTACAGACATTCAGGAAAGTGTTCCAAACTAGATGTATTAGACTTATAAAGGTGCCATAAAAATCTTTCATTCTAATCAAGCTGTATGCTGTCCTTTGCCATGATCACCAATGATCCCATCATTGTTGAAAAAATGACATTAAAGCACTGATGTAGTAGAGATGGGATGGTTCCTTTGCCTCACTTTCTTTCCCAAAATTAATTTTTAAAAATTCAACCACAGTAGTTTTCCAGTCAATTTTCTTACTACTGGAAGTAAACTCCACTGGCACTGGGAGTAAATTGTCCTGTACTTAATCAGGTTTGCCTCAAAGTAAATAGGGCTCATTTGAAGGACCTTGACCATCGGAAAAATTTACATTTTGCCATTTAATATGTAGATCTCCCCTGCCCTCTAATGTGGAATTTATGTGAGTAAACATAATGTTTTTTTGGAGGAATGGTGCAAGTAACAGAAAGGTCCTATAAGCAGAAGTGAAAAAGCCTGTGCCCCAGCTGTTGCTGAACTCTACTCATCCAATGGGCCAGGGAAAGCAGATATATGTTTTATGCAGCACAAACCTAGAGGTTTCAGCTCCTAAATTAGAAAAAAAATTGAGGCATAAGGACCATTATGTATGAACAATTGTTTAGAAAAGACAGGCTGTTGCCTTGCTCTCTAGTGCAGTGTTTTTCAACTGGTGTGCCGCGAGACATGGTCAGGTGTGCCATGAAGAAGGAAGCTCAGGTTCCGGTCTCGCAACTTTTTGCTGAGAGAGTGAGAGTGAGAAAGAGAAAGAAAGAAAAAGAGAGAGAGAAAGAAAGAGAAAGAAAGAAAGCAAGAGAGAGTGAAAGAGAGAGAGAAAGAGAGTGAGAGAGAAAGAGAAAGAGAAAGCAAGAGAGAGAAAGAAAAGAGAGAAAGAGAGAGAAAGCAAGAGTGAGAGAAAAAGAGAGAGAAAGAAAGCAAGAGAGAGAGAGAGAGAGAAAAGGAGAGGAAGGCAGAGAGATAGAGAGAGAAAGAGAGAAATGAGCAAAAAGGGGAGGAAAAAAGAGAAATGAGAAAATGATTGAGACAGAGAATGAGAGGAAAGAGAGAGAAACAAAAGAGAGAGAGAAGTGACTCTTGATTTAAAGCATATGATAAAAAGCACCCAAAGAATAAGAGAGAAACCCCCCCAGCCCTCACCTGTTTTTGGAAATGGTTCAAGAGCATGTATAAACACACACACACACACACAAGGGTGGGGAGGAGACAGGGATGGAAAAAGAGAGGAGAGTGTCTTAGGGTGTCATTTTGTGTCATTTTGGTTGGTGGTGTGCTCCAGAATTTTGTAAATGTAAAAAATGTGCCGCGGCTCAAAAAAAGGTTGAAAATCACTGCTCTAGTGGATTGCATACTTTGCATGCAGAAGACTGGCCTCCGTCCAATCACTATTATCTTCCAGTTTGCCTAGAGTAAGTCTTGCTTTATACATTCAGCTGAGGAGCACTGTGACTGTTAAATGTTCTAAGCTGCACTGCTGCACGGCTAGCCTCCATAGGGAAGTAAATTCCTGACATGCTTTCGTGCTATTTCTGTCTATGTGTCTGTCAAAGAGAGAGAAAGAGATACTGTAGTAGAGGGGTGTCAAACTGGTGGCCCATGGGCTTGGATGTGTCACGTGCAGGCCATGCCCAACCCAGCAACATGAATAGGAAAAACATCACAAAATATCATGTGATAGCAACATGACACCATGAGTTGTACATGCATGCTGTAGTATGATGATGTCAAGAGGGATTGCGATCCTGCTCTTTGAAACATTAACACATAAATAAACACTTAAGTATTTATTTATTTATTTATTTATTTATTTATTTATTTATTTATTTATTTAATTTGTATGCCGCCCCTCTCCGTAGACTCGGGCCGTCTCATAGCAATAACAAAGAACAATGTAAAATACAAATCTAATATTTCAAAGAGCTAAAAACCCATAATTTTAAAAACATATACACAACATACCATACATAAATTATATAGGCCTGGGGAAGATGTCTCAATTCCCCCATGCCTGACGACAGAGGTAGGTCTTAAGAAGCTTACAAAAGGCAAGGAGGGTGGGGGCAATCCTAATCTCATGGGGGAGCTGGTTCCAGAGGGTCGGGGCCGCCACAGAGAAGGCTCTCCCCCTGGTTCCTGCCAGATGACATTGTTTAGTCGACGGGACCTGGAGAAGGCCAACTCTGTGGGACCTAACCGGTCGCTGGGATTCATGCGGCAGAAGGTGGTCCCGGAGATATTCTGGTCCGATGCCATGGAGGGCTTTATAGGTCATAACCAACACTTTAACATAAAACAACAATTGTGAAGTAGTTCTTTTTTAAAAAATTGAGCAATTCTGCTTCAGTTTACCAATGCTACATCTGCCAGTTTGATAAAAATCAAGGTTCATTTATACACAATAGGTATATACAATAGTATATCGAAGAGCTTCCTCCAATAAGAAGATAGAGTATTCCTCATTTGTAGTAGACTATAATCATCATTCTCCTAAAAGAGATTTTCCCTGTTGCGCTTCCCTAGCCTGCTTCTGCTTTCAGGAACTGAAGTCACCTGACTTTCCTCAGTACAATGAATTATACAGAATAACAGACCACAAAGCTGCCCTTGGATATATAATATATAATAACGGGGAAATAGTACTTTAACCACAATGCATTTAAAGGTATCTTAGGCCAGTCTTAATAATTGCCTAAAGATAGAGCAAAAAGAAAGAAAGGAAGAAAGGAAGGAAGGAAGGAAGGAAGGAAGGAAGGAAGGAAGGAAGGAAGGAAGACAAGACAAGACAAGACACTCCTAGTGCCCATTTGGACTATGATTGGGAGTAAATTTGTCTATGCTTCTCTCAAACATCTCTCCCCCACTCCAAATCAGATGGATAGATGAGTTTCTTCAATATTCCAGGATGCAGAGCAGTGGTGAAATCCATTTTTTTAACCACCTGTTCTTTGGCTGTGGCAGGGGAAGGATAGTGCAAACTCCCCATTCCCTCCCCACTCCTGGAAGAAGAATATTGTGAAATCTCCATCCCCATCCCACTCTGGGGCCATCCAGAGGTGGCATTTGCTGGTTCTCTAAACTACTCAAAATTTCCACTACCTGTTCTCCAGAACCTGTCAGAACCTGCTGAATTTCACCTCTGATGCAGAGGTCTCCTAATCTCCAGCCTGCATTTGACACATGAAGCATCTCCAGGATGCAAACATTCTACACATCTCTTCTCTCCCTGGAATTGAATGATTTGTTTACTTTTGTCTTCACTCTCAACATTATTTTCGTATGCACTGATTCTGAAATTATGTTTAACTGCCATCATTGGCTGATGTACATAAACATGCATATATCTCTTTCACCCACACATTATCCTTGCAGTCTTCTTTTAAAGCCATCCAGCTTTTGTCAATATACTAAGCAGTCAAATGATTGTCCAGTCTATTTCTTAAAATATTCACTAAAAATCTCCACCCATTATTTCTTGTCCTGCTATCTGGTGCTTTTGAGAACAAATCAATCCCCATTTCTTTGTGAACAAGTACCAAGTAACAAAGCAGCATTATCAATAATATGTTCTTGATGTTATCCCTCTGTTGATGCAGCCCAGGACTGCATTGGCTTTTTTTTTTGGCAGCTGAGGCACACTGCTGGATCATAATTAAGTTGTGGACACCTAAATCTCTCTCACAGTTACTACTGTTAAGCAATGTACCATCTATTATGTTCCCATGCATCTAGTTTTTCATATCTAAGTACAGGACCTTACTTTTCTCATCACTGAACAGCATCTTGTTGGATAGGGCCAATGCTTAAGTATGTCAAGATCCTTCTGAGTTTTGAGTCTACCTTCCAAAATGTGAGCAATTCCCCTCAGCTTGGTGTCACTTGCAAATTTAATGAGTTTCCCCTCATCTAGATGGTTCATGAAGAGGTTGAAGAGCACGGGGTCCAAGACAGAACCTTGAAGTTCCCCACTGTATGCTTCCCTCCATGTAGATGTAGTTCCATTAAGAACTACGTGCTGGGTATGGTTGGTCAGCCAGTTGTGAGTGAATCAATCTGGTGGTGATTTTGTCTATCCAACATTTTTCTATTTTATGAAGAAGTAGGCTGTAGTCTACTTTGTCAAATGCTTTACTAAAGCCCAAGTATACTACGTCCACTAATTTAGTTACTTTATTAAAGAGGGATATAAGATTTATCTGCCATAATCTGTTTTTAATAAACCCCTGCTGGCTTGTTTATTTCTAGGTGGTCACAAATCCAGTACTTGATTATCTTTCCCAGAATTTTCCCAGATATTAATGCCAAGCTGATTAGCATTGTCATCAGCTATGCTTCTTACATTATTGTACAAATTGATCTCTTCTCCCTCGTTTCTCCCATTTCCCTTCACATAAAGAATATAATTCAAGGCTAATTTGTTAATAATCAGGCAGGTAACCTGTTGCTTCATTCATATAATTTATATAGATGGATAACCTCTTTCTCTGCATGAGCTTACGTGTTTGAATCTTTTCCACATCCTCCCAACCACAGTAAAAACTGGAAAGTCTATTTTGAGATGGATGACATGGAATACAAAAGGACTTTGTTCTTGATAAACATGGCACCACTATTTCCGCCTGAACATTCCCCACATCTCCACCTCATCACCCAAACCCATTATTTAAAAAATGAAAAAATATTTCATCAGGAGATGTTCAACAAGGCTATTAATGATTTTAATAACAGATACAGTTGGAAAATGCTATACCTATTATCTCCCATGGCTCTTAAGCTGGGTGCATTAAGGTATAAAAACAATCTACCCTGGATTTCAATATTGTGCATTTTCTTGGAGAGATTGGCCAAAAAAGACTATTGCAGCATAGACAGGAAGGCATGTCATTGGCTACCTCAAATTCTTGTGTCAAGATGTACGTATTTGGAAATGATATGTTTCAAATGCATATAGGCTGCTTGTTAAAGAAAATGACTTTCTGTAATTGGGGAGTTTTTGTACAAAATCTACATTTTGGAAAAAGTTTCACCCAGTATTCCATGGATCAGAAGAATTGCAAACCATAACAAATGTGGATTCCCCCCCTCTGCCTCCAATGTATAAATGATTTCCTCTCTTTCTTGATTTCACATGTGATTTCCTTCCTACTATCAAGTCAACTTTGAGTAGGATTGCATTATTTTTCAATACATTGATTAGGGTGTGTAGTTCCTTTGTAAATCAGCATGATTCCAAACTGAGATAACTAATGAAGATGATAAAGAAGCTGCACTAATGAAAATGATAAAGAAGCTAAGCAACCACTGCTTAGTAGTTCCAGCTAAAATAAATTCTCATTTAGATAACCCTACTTTTCATCATCCTCTTACAGCCAGCTCAAATATTTATGTTTCAACAACTGCCAGCTTCTCACAAATATATTTAAACTCTGCATCTTTGACATCCACTTAGAATTAAAAATTAAGACAACATAGTAAGATGATGGTAAAAACACATATCACAATTATATAATAAAATTGCAAACGATTTAGAAATGTTGTCAAAATTATTTCTTTTCAATGCAACAAGCAGTGATTTATGAGTTTATGGCACAAGAGAAATTAGCAAACATTTCTAAATGCATGCTTGACAGTAAAAAGTCTATTTTTAGATGCTTTTGAAAATGATGGAATGAATGTATTTGAATTCATTTCAGAAGCTGCCCCTTCCATCCAACGATGTTAGGAAACTCATCTGTTACATTCTCCTCACTTTCAAGAGAATTCTGCGACTGGAAATTTGTTTTGAATATCACAACTGATTGGAGCTTGAAGCTGTCAACAGGACAATCTCTTTATCCCAAGCTTCCCCCCCTACCCGCAGAGTAATTTACAGTAGCACAAGTGTTGTGCTCAAAATTTTTGCCATTTGTTGATATCATAACATCAAAGCTGTCAAATTTCTGAGGTGCACTGTCTCCTCTTACCTTCCTCCTACAGTAGTTTTCAAAGTGCCTTCTAAATATTCCTTCTACTTTCTTCTATGAAAGGAAGATGGCAATAGAAAATATGGATGAAACCTACTAAACAGGTCAATTATTCTCTATATTGGAACCGGCATCATGGCCAAGTTCAAGGACACCATGCCAGGAAATTCTCTTAACATGCATCTTCATTGCTGCTAATTTACAACAACTGCTATAACAGAAGATGTGCTTCCCAGCAATCCACAGCTAGGTAGCCTATAAGTTTTTCTTAGGAATCCAAAATATTTCCCATAAGTTGTAACATGTACCTGCAGATCAACCGGTAGAACCGGTAGTACTGGCGGCGGGACGCTCCGTCCACCAGCCTGGGGCGTTTCTGTGCATGCGCAGAAGCATCACATGCAATAGTGAGTGAGTGAGAATCAGTGGCAAAATTATTTAGATGTCACCACTGCTGCAGATGCATAGTTGGTGCTCTTCCCAAGAACACTAGTGGCTTAGAGATTCTTCACAGCAAGATTTATTATGTGCAGGAGGAAGGGGCTTCCAAACAGCTGGTTTATTTAATAATTAAAATAAAATATTAAATTTCAGATTGTTCCCTCCCTCCCTTCTTTCCATTTGGGTGGGGAAAATACTTTTCTCCTGCTTAAACTATGACTTCTGACTTTGAGAACCTTGCTTGGTCAAAAGTTTGCTCAGCAAAACACATGGACTATAATCTCAAAGCATCTGGATCTACTGTACTATTACCCAGAAAGTGACAAGCCAGTCCAGAAATTAATCCTTTGCTTTGCTTCCTATTTTTTTTAAAAAGGGAGGGGGGGAAGGCATGCATCAATTGGAGAGAGGAAAAAGGTATCACGTTACCTGTGCAGAGAAGAGAAAGAATTTTTTAAAAATCGGCTGCAAGTGATAAATCAGGAAGGTGACTCTCTCTTTGGAGGTGTCCTTTCTAAGTTCTGTCTCTTTCAGCTGTTGAATTTCTACCGGCAGAGAAGGAAATTCTCCGGGTTGATAGCAAGAGTGATAACTGCCTCCAATTCTATGCCTACTTCCCTCCCACTTCTCCCCCCACCCCCACATATCAAAACAGCCAATGAGTTAGCTGGCTGATTTTTGCATATGTGAGTCAAGGAAGGAGTGGGCAGAATGAGAATTTTTCAAGGGCTGCATTCTCTGTTGCCTTTCCAAGAAAGTGATGTCCGTAGAAGACACCATCGTACAGAGGCCAGAAAAATCTGCTTAAAATCCCAGAACAACACATACTCGCAAGATCAGTTTCCTGTCGAGTATTACACAATGTGCATACTTAGGGAACAGCCAAAAGACACCCAGTTTGCCTAAAGGCAGGGCCCTCTCTTGCCAGACAGTAATGCACATAATGGAATTGACCAGGATTTTTTTTGCTTGACAAATGAAGCAGGTTGTAGTAAGAATAATGTAAAGGAAAAAGCTCCTGTTGCTGGGCCCCTATGAATAATTCATCCAAAGGCACGATTGAAGAAAACAGATTTGTTTCCAAAACAACTTAGAACACAGGTATTGGGCAATGGAAACAGTGATGTGTGGGATATGTGGGTAAGCTTTTTCCTGTTTGCATGCAGAAATATTACTCAAAGGGAAAAAAGAAAGTGAACTTTATCATTAGTTCTAAGCTGAATTACTTTGGCTAGAAAGGAAATTAAAGTTGCAAAAATGTGGCTCAGAAATTTCATCTGATGTGTTTGTAGAAAGTTAGCAATAGCAATAGCATTTAGACTTATATACCGCTTTATAGTGTTTTTACAGCCCTCTCTAAGCAGTTTACTGAATCAGCATATTGCCCCCAACAATCTGGGTCTTTATTTTACCCATTTTACCCAAGGATGGAAGGCTGAGTCGACTTTGGACCAGTGGTGAGAACTGAACTATTGAACTACATCTAGCAGTTAGCTGAAGTAACCTGCAGTGCTGCACTCTAACTGCTACACCACCTCGGCTCTTAGCACCACCCCTCTTAGTTAGCACCCACCCCTCTCCTAGAAGAATGAAATATTTTGAGAAATATTAAAAAGGCAGAATATTATATTTCTCTGGCTGAGAAATGGAGAAACGTGCTCTTCGAAAGCAACCCCCACTTTTCTTAATAGCCCTCAACAGATGTCAGCACTTAAGAGATAAAAAGATAGATAGCTCTATTCATAAGCAAGTTCCCTGCAGCAAGTTCTGAACAAAGGTAGAATTAGCTCTCAGCCACAATAGGAATTGCC
Organism: Erythrolamprus reginae; assembly: GCF_031021105.1. Lineage (NCBI taxonomy): Eukaryota > Metazoa > Chordata > Lepidosauria > Squamata > Dipsadidae > Erythrolamprus > Erythrolamprus reginae. The sequence goes on from NC_091951.1 coordinate 101,642,397, forward strand.
CAACAAGCCCCTTCATTGCATCAGCCAAACTTCAACCAAGCTTAGCTTGGACAGTTTCCTAGGATCTGTATATGGCACCATGGGAGTCTGACAACAACGGATAGGATACATGTTCTTGCACAGGAACAGGAAGTTCAAGTGCAAAGCCCAAGAAAAGGTATCTCACATCCATGTGTTCAGCCATCCAAAGTCGCACATGCTTGGTGGTTCTGCTTCAGCATTAAATCATTTTTCCAATCAGCCTCCATGTTTCCAGTGTCTTTCTCTCAGCTTGGAACTGAACTAGATGGATATTTCTTCCAACATGTACAATATGTATATTGCTTTCCTGTTTGCATCCAGAGATTTGTTAATATAACTCAATGGGTTAAAAGAAAGTGCACTTTTCTCATTAGGTCTAATTTGAATTGTTTCTGTTAGAAAGTAAATTAGGGTTTCTTTCCTTTTCTTTTCTTCATTACATTTTCACACCATCCATCTCATTTAATTGACACAGAAATCTCACCTGTCTCTCCGAAAATGAGCTAACGACAAGCAAGATTCCTCTGAGAGGGGCGGCATACAAATCTAATAAATTATGATGATGATGATAAGAAATGCACCCACACTATTTCTCCCTTGATCTGCCCCATGACATAGTGGATTAAACAGAATTCCCAGATTTTCTCCAGGTGTAGTCTGTCAAAAAATAGAATGTGGCATGGAAAACATGTTGCATGAGAGTCAGTTCTCAGGCAACTTTTCAACTTCAATGTTTTGTTTCATTGGGATAATGCCTATTTAACAATTCATATAAAAAGGCCAGTTTTTAAAAACGGTGGCAAAATGACACAACTTTTGCATTCAATATTCTCTTTTATGTCTGCAATTACATGATATGAACAGGGAGGTATTCAATCTATGCAGCACCCTCATGTGGGGTGGAACAGAATTTTACTCTCTTGTCTCTGAAACTATTGCAGGCTTTGGGTTGACTCTGTTTATCCAGGGAGACCAATAAGTCTTTTTCGGCAAGAAGAAGCCCAAGAGAGTTTTCTGTTCCAGCAAATCCTGACTTAAGCAAGAAGTCCCTCCTGGGCTTTCATGCGTTTTGTCTGTTTTTTGGTGTTGGCTGGTCCCATAGTTGTTGGTAATCAGCTCTCGGCGAAGAAGATAAGAGACCAAGAATAAGGAAAAAGTGGTTAATTGCAAACGAAAAAGAGGGGGGATGAAGAGCTCCTTGTTTGAAGCTGTATAGGGAAGCTTTTCAATTGGAAAGGTTAATGGAGTTGCAATTATGTGAAAACAAATGGGTGAAATTGGAAAAACAGATAAATGGAATGAAGAATAGAGAATTAATTTTTACAAAGTGGAACAGGAGCGACTTAGGTAAATTAATAGGTCCCATGAAAGGGACTATGGAAATTTGGAATAAATGGCAGGGGGAAATAGGATTATATCAATCTAAACTGTCATCGCTTTATGTAATAAATAGAGATAATGAAACAAATTTAAATAGGATTATAGGAGAGTTGAAGGGAAGAGGGATAACTAAGATAGAACAGTTATATGAGGATGGCAGGCCAAGTAGAAACCGTATAGAATGGTGGTTAGGTAAGGGAAGATGGCTACAAATAAATGCAATATGTAAACATCTTAATGAAAGGGAGAACAAAGAAGTACTATTGAGGGAGGAGACAGGGTTAGAGAAAATAATAAGAGAAAAAAGTGAGGGTATAAAGGCGCAAGCAACCAATATATATAAGTTGCTAGTGCAGTCAGACGGGGACACGATTCAAGGACTGACTAAATGGTAGCAAAATAAGATACAAGTAGAGGTACAAGAGATGCAAAATATAGTAGAAAATATAAGGAAAATTAAAAATACAAGAATCAGGGAAATGAGAAGGAAAATATTACATAAGTGGTATTTTACTCCCGTTCAACTCGCACACTTTCAGCAGAATGTCAGGGGTATTTGTTGGCACGGGTGTCAAGAAAAAGGAGTGTTTATGCATATGTTTTGGGAATGTCCAATAGTGCAGGAATTTTGGCAAAAAGTACAAGAGGACATTAATAGAATGTTAAATACACAATGGACAATCAGTAAGGAAATGGCAGTATTAGTTAAAAGTAATGCGAAGGGAGAATTTAGAGAAATAAAACAAGCAGTGATAGAAAGCGCTCAGGCGGTAATAGTTTTGGGTTGGAAGGATGCGACAAAATGGACAATGCAAAATTGGTATAGGTACATGGTGGACCATATTCAATTTGAAATTATGGATAAAAGGATAAATTTGGATAATGAAACTGAATTGAGACAACTGATGGGACGGTGGGACAAGATAAGACAATATATGATGAGTAGAATCCAAGAGCAAGCTATAAGAAATAAATTGGAATCACTCTACAATATGTAAATAGATATATTGCTCTTGGATCAAAGTGGATTATATAAGAAACATCCCCGATTGGTGGTGGGGTATGTGTGTGTATCGGGGTGGCGGGCACATTTCACTATGCACTGTTTTATGTTGTGTGTATATTAAACTTGTTAAAAATTAATAAAAATATTTTTTTTAAAAAGGTAATCAACTCTCAGCTTTCCTCATGCTACTGAATTAACTCTGATGCTTAACAGCGTCCAGAACTATGACAGAAGTGGCTTATAATTTTTTTTTTTAAAATGTTTTCTTCCTACAAAATAAACCAGATTTCCCAGTCTGGTGTTCTTCAGATGTTCACGATTGTAATTTGGAGAACTCCCAAATTATGCCTGCTGTTTTGGATGTTGTAGTCCTCTCTACCACAGAAAGCCAGTTTGGGAAGGTTGAAATTTGTTCTTACTTCACGCAGTGCCAGGCACTGTTTGCAGATAAGGCTGATTATCAATGTCTAGGCTATGTTTTTTAAAGCATAGATATTAATCGGTGATAACTCTTTTTCATTGCCAGGCAATGGAATGTATTAGTAAGTTGGTAAAGCCTATTCATAAGGTCCAAAGGTTTATTCCCAGTGGCTGTTACTTGATCTTCATGTTTGAGGGAGCTAGGGAACCCTCCCTCCCCTCTTTGCTTTTAGCTCTTTGGCTTCAATTCCCACGACTTGTTTAGCATTTTAATGTTTTGACAGTGATGAGATTTAAAGCTCTGAATGGTTCAGAATTAAAATATTTTCAGCACTGCCTTTACTCACCATATGAGCCTGCCCCATTACAGGAGTTTTTCTTATGTGTTTCAACAACTCCTGAAGTTGGAGTCAACTTCAGCCATAAGTTTAGAGCCTCACAATCTGAAAGGTTAGGAGTCCCCCTTGGTAAGATTTTATTATGCAGGCAGTCCTGGACCTACAACCACAATTGAGTCCAAAATTTATGTGGTTAAGCAAGACAGTTGTTAAATTGGTTGACTCAGCCTTCCATCCTTCCGAGGTGGGTAAAATGAGGACCCGGATTGTGGGGGCAATAGCCTAGCTCTGTTAAAAAAGTGCTATTGCTAACATGTTGTAAGCCGCCCTGAGTCTAAGGAGAAGGGCGGCATAAAAAATTGAATGAATGAATGAATAAATAAATAAATAAAACAATGTACAATAATAATCCAATAAATACTAAAAATGATTAAAAACCCATTAATATAAAAAAACCAAACATACATACAGACATACCATACATGAAATTGTGAAGGCCCAGGAGGAAAGAGCATCTCAATCCCTCCATGCCTGATGGTAGAGGTGGGTTTTAAGTAGCTTACGAAAGGCAAGGAGGGTGGGGACAATTCTAATCTCTGGGGGGAGTTGGTTCCAGAGGGCCGGGGCCGCCACAGAGAAGGCTCTTCCCCTGGGTCCCGCCAAGTGGCATTGTTTAGCTGACGGGACCCGGAGAAGACCCACTCTGTGGGACCTAACCGGTTGCTGGGATTCGTGCAGGGACACAGTTATTAAGGGAATTGCTGCAAGTGTTAAATCAGTCATATGGTTTTTAAATGAATTGGCTTCCCAATGACTTTTGTTTGTCAGAAGGTCGCAAAAGGTGATCACATGACTCTGGGATACTGCAAGTATCATAAATATGAGCCAGTTGCCAAGTGTCCGAATTTTAATTATGTGTCCATGAAGATGCTGCAATGGTCATAAATATGAAAAACAGTCATAGGTCACTTTTTTCAGTGTTGTTGTAACTTTGAATAATCACTAAACAATTTCATTTTTTAAAAAAAATAAAAAATCATAACGCTTTGTGTACAGTGCCCATGACCCTCATTAACTGATTTTGGTCTGCTTTGTTTCCGCATGCCTTCACACCTTCTGTTTGAAGATGCTCTTCCAATGTAATAGTGTTGCTAATTTCAGAAACATTTTTAAAAATTAAGCTGCTGTCTTAAGATTTAAACATTTTTAAATTGCTAGTGTTTCATTATTCTGCTGGTTATTAGAATGTGGTTGCTATCATTCTATATGTGTGATGTTTGTTTATAGGTTGTCATGCTTAATTTATAACAAGTTAATTTCCCTGAAACAACCAGAGATAAAAAAAGTCACTTTTTTCATAATATGGCACTGAGCCTAGAATTGATTCCAGGGCAGTAACTCTATGGCAGAGTATTAATGTTGATGTAATGAAGAAGGAAATCCCTCTCTTCACTGTAATTATAGCCTAAGTTGATAATTTTTATTGATTGTCTGGTTTTATGTTTTCCTTGTAGAGAATTTTAATTGTAGACAAACTTGGCAATATTTATATTGCAAAATGTAGAGTTGTTCCAGATTCTGGAGTAAACAAGTTTAATAAACAAACAATTCAGAAGGAAATTTTATCTGATATAGGGGAGGGAGAATGCCTATTTAGAATGTTTTGTCCAAGCATAAAACTAATTTACATCTCCCAAAATAGTTACTCAAAGATGATGGGCAATCCTTGTAATGCCTGTGTCCTTCTCTGAGATTTTTTGCTCTAATCTGATCTGTTCTGCTGGTTGCCATTAAGACTTGTGGACTCCTAGAATTCCTCATGCAGAGTTCAACTGAGGACTGAGCTGAAGTCCACAAGTCTTAAAGTTCCCAAAGTTGGAGACCCCTGATCCAGATAACAGGAATTTGTCTTCCCAAACTTGGAGGTAAGGAGGCTAAAATGAGTTGCCCATTTTTCAGAATGCTCAGCTTTTGGCAGGAGTGCAGAGAAAATTTTGAAATCTGCAGGGATGAAGGAGTAAGTCAGTTTTCCCTCAAAATATAACTAGAAGCTGCAATGACATACAAATATGGGAAACTATTTCAAAACTCGCAAACCATTTGTCCCTGAGGCTTTCTGCAGCTCTAGTTGGATTTTTAAGTAGTGTTTATGAAAGGATTTTCTCAAATAATCCTCTCAAAATCACTATTCAACATTATTCACATTATTCATTATATTTTCTAATAGTCTAAACTAATTGTGTGGTTAAAGGAAATTGAGTCACGAGGGCTTCCAACATACAAATATATCAGGGATCTAGTTGAGGCCCCTATTTCTAACCCAGCTGCAGCAAACTGGATCTCAGCATTGCAGAAAGTTTTATATAAATGAATTTTAGCATTAGAAATGCCTGTTTGACTTCTTCCTGTTTAAAACCATAAAGCCTCAGCCCTCAGCTTGACCTTTTGAATGTAAATTTTAATTTCTTTCAGTGAAATAATCCTCGCTTAAGTGACTCTGCCTTTAAACTCCAAATCGCCTTAAGCCTCAGAGTGCCAGGTTTTGGTTGCCCAGTGAGCCACATATTTGGAACTGCTATTGTGGCATTTTTGTGTGATGAACACCTGCATGCCTAAATTCCCGCTACTGTATAGACAGATTGCTTAGTTTATCCAAATATAGCCAAGGTCGTTATAACAGGAAACCTCACTCTCTTCCTCTTTTTCACGATCACATCTGTGCTTCACAAATGTGATGCAGAATCACGGTGGAGTCATTTGACTCCATCCATGAGAAACACTTTACTTGAGATTTGAGCAAACTGGCTAGGCAATGGGATTTTTGCTTTCAAGAATAAATGCTGTAGGGCCATTTCCCATCTATTGACTCTTCTAGTGTCACCTGGTCATAGCTAAGGCCATATAAAGCCCGTCTCTATTACTGATGCTACCTTGGTGGAATGATAATTGAGCGATCCTGACTTACAGGGGAATCATATAAATCTGGCATGACAACAAATATACTTTTACTAGGTGAGGATCATATAGAGGTAGTCCTTGACTTCAAGGACCACAATGGAGCCCAAGATTTTCATTGCTAAGCAAGACAGTTAAGTGAATGTTGCCTCGTTTAGTGACCTCTCTTGACATAGTTGCTAAGTGAATTCCTGCAGGTGTTAATAACCTAGTTAATAACCAAGTTAATAACATGGTTACTAATTGAATCTGGCTTCCACGTTTAATTACTCATCAGAAGATCACAAAAGATGATCACATGACTCCAACATTGCAACTGTCATAAATATGTGCAAGTTGCCAAGCATTCAAACTTTGATCAATTTAAAACTCAGTACTATTGGCTTATAAGTATTCAAACTTCATAAACAAATAATTACTGGAAAATGCAATAGGTTTATATCATATTTTGGTCAGCCTTTTATCCATCTTTCTGGTCCCAGATGGCCATCATTTAAGAGTAGACCTGATTTACTGGATAGCAATTATCTTGGCTGGCATTTTGCCTGCCTAGCTAACATTCTCCTTTCCCCTCTTTTTTCTCTTAAAGACCCAAAGTAAACCCGCGGTGGGCAAATGTGGCTAAAGCCCCTACTGAGAAAATGAATGGTTATTACCTCTACTGTTTTGATATTCCTCTCCTACACATGCCCATCCTATACCTGTCCTGGTAAAAATAACCCAGAGGAACATGTAATGAGCAGTGAATGTATACCAGGGGTGAAGTGCTAATAGTTTGGACCAATTCGTGCATACTGGTAGCGGTGGACACCAGTGGTTCACTGAAACAGTAGCAATGGCTGGCTGGCCACGGAGCCTTTCCGGTGTCCCTGTGGCCAGCTTGCAAAGGCAGGCAATCAGAAGACCACATAGAAGGCAGGCAAGCAAGTTAGGGTGGCGGGAAGGGAAATAGCAGCCTACTCCCTTCCCCAAACTCTGCCTTCCATGCAGTGGCCTTCCATGCAGTCTTCCTGGTGGAGCCTTTTGAGATCGGCGTCCAGCCCAGCCCGGCCAGTGGGTGGGCGAGTGGCCCTTGGTGGAAACGTAGATGATGAGATGAGTATCAGCGGTGCTCTGGAAGGCAAATGGATGCCCCGTGGTTGCTGCACATGCACCTACCTAATTTCTGCAAAGGCAAAGCCCCCCCCCCCCCCCCAGGGCAATCCATAGAGGGGAAGTGGATACTGCAGAAAAAGTCTGCCTTCCACTCAAAACAGGTCAACGTGCCTCCTGGGCCAGCTCTGCAGGTCTTGGGGCTCAAAAGCAGCTCACTGGCTTCCCACCTGCCTGCTCTCTTTGTGGATCAGCTCGCCCGGCCGCCAGTGCCACTCTGGGAACTTGGTCTGCAGTGCCAATTCCCACTGGAAAAGAAGTGGAGCGAGAGGTGCAGAAGCCACCGGTGGCTGCCCTGCCAGCTGTTGGAAGCTGCCCCGCCAGTCACTGGCAGCTTCTGTCCCTCTCGCTCCATTTCTTTGTCGGCAGGGAGCACCATTGCAGCTGAATCTCCTTCTCTCAGATTGCTGGACTCCACTGGCACTGGCGATCAAAGGGAGCAAGCAGGTGGTAAGGTGGAAAATCAGTGGGCTGCTTCAGAGCCCCAAAGCCTGGCCAAACTGGCACGAGAGGGATGGGTAGAAGGTGGCCTTTTCTATAGCCTTCCTCTTCCCTGTTTGGATCGCTCTGCAGGGGTGGGAAGTTTGTATGGAGGATTGATGGGAAGATGCACAGCCCTCAGGGATGGAAAGGAGCAGGGCAAGAGAAGGCACAATAGGCTGTGCTACCCCATCCATGCTCAACCATGCTTATTTGCTGGGCACCAGCATTGGCTTCCAGCCTATCTGCCCCACGAGAGAACTGGGTGGCATGAATGAGACTGCTTGGCAGTAACAGGTTCTGCAAAGGAGGAGTGCTGAGGTGGGGGACCCCCTCCCCTTGCCTGACGTCCATGCATGAAGACTAACCGCCACCTGCCCTGAACCTCTTGCCACTCCCTCACTAACAGCTCAGTGCCATCACTGGGGAAACACCATTGGGCTCTGAAGTAGGCTGAAGAGCTGCACTTGACAGGGGATGCGTTGCTGCTGGGCTGGGCCCCCCGCCTCCCAGATAACTTTCTTCCTTCTCCTGCCTCTGAGAGAAAGAGGAAGGAAAGGGAGAGAGAGAGAGAGGGAGACAGAGACAAGAAAAAAGGGAAAAAGAAAAAGAGAGAAAGAAAAAGAAAGAAAGAAAGAAAGAAAGAAAGAAAGAAAGAAAGAGGAAGGGTAGGAGAAAGAGACAAAAAAGAAAGAAGAAGGAAAGAAAGGTGCTCATCTCCGTTTCAAAGCCAAAGGGTCAGCGCTGTCCAAAAACGCTGTCCACACACTGTCCAAAGAAACAGGACAAGAAAGGAAAGGAGGAAAAGAAAGGAAAGGAGGAAAAAAGAAAAGAAGTAAGAAAGAAAGAAAGATCACAATTGAGCTCAGAAATTTGGTGCTAAGCAAGAGCATTGTTAAGTGAGGTTCACCACATTTTACAAGTTGGCCATGCCCACCCAGTCATCTGACCTCCAGGCCACGCCCATAAAATAAACCACACCCACAAAACCAATTGGGAAAATTTTTAGATTTCACTATTGATGTATACTACATGTTTGTTTCTCTGTAGTGATATATTTAACATTTCCTCCTTTTGGCACATTATGGTTCTTTTTAGTGATAAGCTTGGTGTCTTCTGGGGACTCTGAAAGGCACCTTCATTTTATGGATTCCTCTTCCCTATTTAGATTCTTGAGTTCCTAAGATTCTAGGTTGTATAGGAACTACCACCTGTATGCCCTTATTGAGCAAGGTATACTTATTTATTTATTTATTTATTTATTTATTTATTTATTTATTTATTTATTTATTTATTTATTTATTCTATGCGACGTTTCGGTGAAATCACATTCACCATCATCAGGCTGAAGTTTTAAGCTTCGTGTTGCTGTAAATATGAAATGTTTGTAACTGCCATTTCTTCCTTATATATAGTGTTGGGGGTGGAGATTTGGTTTGAATGTAGCAAATAGATTGGGTGACTATGTTTTAGTGATTTGATTGGTTGGTGGAATCACACTTACTTGGAAGATTGATATGGTGATTATTCTGATATGCTTTTTTGTTTAAGGCTGGTTTCCAAATCTCTGGTAGGCGGGACGTATCATCCCTTTTATTTATGCATTGGCTGTTGACACGCAGCTGGGAGGCAGGTACGTGAGTAACAAGCCCACCTGAACCCCTAAGTCCAACTTCACCAGGAGGGACTCACAACCCGCAAACCTCTGGAACAATAAGCCTACGCAGGCCAAGACTCTCCCTGGCTATAATAGCCACTCCTCCCCCCCTTCCCTGGGGTCGAGGTTGGTGCCATACCCGAAACCCATCTGGGCAAATTTCAGAGAGAGGAACTCCTCCCTCTGGGCCCAGCCAGGTTTCGGTCACACAAGCCAAGTCGGCCTCCTCATCCAGGATCAGATCCCGGATGAGGAGAGCTTTATTTACCACCGACCTGGCATTGAGTAGCAACAGCTTGAGCCCAGGGCCAGAATTACTCATTTACTCATGCTGACCACATGATCATGGAGATGTTTTTGGACAGCGCTGACCCTTTGGCTTTGAAACGGAGATGAGCATCACCCCTAGAGCCAGAAACAACTAGCACATATAAGTGGGAGAACCTTTGCCTTAAACTTCACAACATTTGTTTGGAAAAGTCGTAGAGGAAAACAAATGTAGATTTTCTTAAATTAGAAACAAGCAGCCACGTAAAATATATGCTACATCTTGGTTCATTTGTCAAAAATGAACCAAGAATGGAATATTGGGCTTTTTAGAGACATTCAGACCAAGCCTATATGGTTTGTTTATGCTGAAACCAGCTCAAATTAAAATCAGTATATGTAGAGTCCTTAAAACGTCAATAGGATAGAATAATTTTATTTCTAGTTCTGTGTTTTTGTATTCTTTGCTGTAAAATGATTCAGCCGTTGAATTTTGCTCTGGTTCACTGTTGCTGACCAGAGTACAGCAGCCAGTAATATTTGAAGCCAATTTGAGAATTGGAATAATCTATGCAAAAGACAGTACAGTAGAATTATAGCATCTTGCCTCTTATATAAAACCCATCATTCATAATTTTCCCTAGACTGTAGCTATAATTGCTCAGTGAAATCATTGTGGTTGACTTGTATTAATTGTTTGTCTGGACCTGATAGGCTGATAATCTGGGCTCCTCTGTTGTTCCTGCACAATGTCATCTGGCTTGTAGATTGATTGATTGATTGATTGATTTACTTACTTACTTACTTACTTTTTTATTTATTTATTTATTGGATTTGTATGCCGCCCCTCTCCACAGATTCGGGGCGGCTAACAACAGCAATAAAACAGCATATAATAATAATCCAATCCTAAAACAGTTAAAAGCCCTTATTATAAAACCAAACATACATACAGACATACCATGCATAAAATTGTAAAGGCCTAGGGGGGAAGAGTATCTCAGTTCCCCCATGCCTGACGGCAGAGGTGGGTTTTAAGCAGTTTACGAAAGGCAAGGAGGGTGGGGGCAATCCTAATCTCCGGTGGGAGCTGGTTCCAGAGAGCCAGGGCTGCCACAGAGAAGGCTCTTCCCCTGGGTCCCGCCAAGCGATATTGTTTAGTTGACAGGAACCAGAGAAGACCCACTCTGTGGGACATAACTGGTCGCTGGGATTCGTGCAGCAGAAGGCAGTCCCTGAGATAATCTGGTCCAGTGCCATGAAGGGCTTTATAGGTCATAACCAACACTTTGAATTGTGATCGGCAACTGATCGGCAACCAATGCAGACTGTGGAGTGTTGGTGTAACATGGGCATATTTGGGAAAACCCATGATTGCTCTCGCAGCTGCATTCTGCACGATCTGAAGTTTCCTAACACTTTTCAAAGGTAGACCCATGTAGATTTGCACTGGAACATTAAGTTAGGTTGGGTAAAGTTACATAGGGAAAAAAAAGATTCCAACTTCAGGTAAGAACACAGAACCAAATGTCCATCCAATCTGGCAATTGGAGGTTCCCCAGGATGACTAACAGACATTCAGGCTATGAATATAACATGCTGTGATAGACTGCCAGAGAAGGCAGAGGCTCAGTTTGGTTTCTGAACTGAAGAGTTATACTGCAACCGGTGGTACCTTCTCTGAAGTGGACAAACCTGACTGAAAATTTCTACATCAGTGTTGCTAGTTATTTCAGCTTGTTCTGTCAACACATTCCAGAAGTAAATGTTACATGAAAACATATTTTCTTTGGCTTCTGAATCAGCTGTCAGGCTGTAGGTGGCTTACTAAGCTTAATTAAAAACCTCCATCTGTTCCTTTGCGCAAGAAGTGTGTTGTAGATGGGACCCTGGGAAGATTGATGAAAGTAAGAAAGAGGCAAAGGTGGGGTAGTAGAGAAAGTGAAATACCAGCAGGAAATAAGGTTAATGGGAAAGTAGGGTGGCAGCTGGCCATGTATGGGACTGAGCCTGAGGGGCTTTTACCCTAAGCTCTTATCTCTTGCCTCTTACTACCTAAGCTTAGGGAATCCTACTTTGTTAACACTGGGGTAGGAAAAGTTGGCTCTTCTATGACATGTGGACTTCAACTCCCAGTATTCCTGAGCTAGCATGATTGGCTCAGGATTTCTGGGAGTTGAAGTCCATAAGTCATAGAAGAGGCAACTTTGCCTACCCCTGTGTTAATATATTTAAATTTAGTAACTGAAACAATGGAGTTGTACAATGAGCCAGAATACATAGTTATAGTTGATTGGTTGGAGAGTGCTGGCTCGTGTGAGGCAATCTGCACTGTGATTGGTTGCTGTGGATATGGAGCCGGAGTTTCCCTCCCCTCCCCATCTTTTTTCTTCTGTGAGCCCTTTATGGTCTACATTTTTCTCATGATGCACCTCTTTGCCTGACTATTTTGTTGCTGTGAAATAGATGTAAAATATATTTGTTTATAAAAAACGACATGTTTGTGTCAGCATCTCTGACTTCATTTGGACACTAGCTGTGCAATTCCCTGACATAGTTGGTTCATTCTTTCCCCATTTCTACAATGGCAGCTTTGAGATTGAGGGAGAAGAACCATCATTTGAAAGTGCAACAACATAAATCTCTATTCTTCAAAAAGAATGACCAAAATTAGTTGGTTTCTTGCCCGGTTCTTTCCTCAGAGGAGAAGGAAGGGGTTGTTTTGTTTTGTTTTGTTTTTGTTTTGAGTTTCCTTGGGATTTGAGAATTTTATAATGTACCCAGAATACTGCTCTTGTAACAGAAACAAGGTTGAGTCCCGTAATTCTCAAATGTTCTCTCCCAGAAGCCTCTGGGACTAGCCCCAAGCTTTGCCTCCATCCATCCATCCATCCATCCATCCATCCATCCATCCACTCCTCATTTTATATAGCTGCCCTTCTCAAAAAAAGTGCAATATAATATTAAGAACAATGATAAGAAAACAATTTAATAGATTAATGTTGTTGTGGTTCGTTCACGTCCAGCTCTTTCTCTTCAAAAAGAATGACCCGTGGGGCTAATTTCATTGGGGCTTAATTGCTGTTAATTGACAGAAGCGGTCAGAACAAATGTAACTTAAAAACTTGGAGGGAACAATAGACATTGAACAACTCTAGAAACACCTCAAAAACTTGACTCTCAGGGATCCCAGGCCTGATAGAATAGCTTTGAGGGACTTACAAAATAACAGCTTAGAAGTTCTTGTTCTCGTCACCATCTTATAGTAGGAAGCCTTTACCTCTGCTAATTTTGCCTGTGTGTGTGAGCCCATTAGTGTTGTAGAAAAGGGCAAAATAACACAATAAAGGGGAAATAAACCCTCATAATACTATCGTTTACAGCAAAGAGCCTGGGTGGCGCAGCAGGTAGAGTGCTGTACTGCAAGCCACTGAAGCTGACTGTAGATCTGTAGGTCAGTGGTTCAAATCTCATCACCAGCTCAAGGTTGACTCAGCCTTCCATCCTTCCGAGGTGGGTAAAATGAGGACCCGGATTGTGGGGGCAATATGCTGGCTCTATCAAAAAGTGCTATTGCTAACATGTTGTAAGCCGCCCTGAGTCTAAAGAGAAGGGTGGCATAAAAATCGAATGAATGAATGAATGAATGAAGAAAGAAAGAAAGAAAGAAAGAAAGAGGTGTTTTGTTAGAGAAATCAGTTCTTCATCTTCTTGCAAAGAGATCAGTCTCACAAAGTATAATCAGATCCGACTTTATTTTTTTTAAAAAGAAAAACACCATGGTTTTAAATTCTTTTTTGAATTTTATATGACCATGTGTAAGCCATGAGTGATGGATGAGAACAAAAAAAAATACAGTCAGCAGCTTAAAGGAACCTCCCATTGAAAAATGCCATGGAAAAGGTAAAATTCTGATAGCCTACAGCATGATGCAAATTTGCTCCTCTTTTAAAGGAAACCCTGTTATAAATAAATGCCAGTTTGCATAAAACATACAAGGACAGGAAAAAAGGGGGATGGGAGTTGGAGAGCTCTTCATGTTGTATGCACCAAGCCCATGTTCTTTAGCTGGAGGAGATGTATGTGCAAATGTCTGAGCTTGCAGCTTCCCAGCTGGTGTGAAGTGCTATCAGGCAAGCTGCTCAATTTCTACAGTTATTATTTCCTTTGCTGCTGATGTCTTGTAGACTCAAAGCAAGGTGTGTTTATTGATATTAGATGCCAGAAATGGCCACATAACTGGAATTCCTGAGTAACCAACATTTGCATCACGAATAAATGAAATTGCATAGCTGTTGGAGTTCTCTTCTCTATTTCATCTATTGTGCTTGCCTTCTGCCGCACAAATCCCAGCGACCGGTTAGGTCTCACAGAGTTGGCCTTCTCCGGGTCCTGTCGACTAAACAATATCATCTGGTGGGACCCAGGGGAAGAGCCTTCTCTGTGGTGGCACCAACCCTCTGGAACCAGCTCCCCCTGGAGATTAGAACTGCCCCCACCCTCCTTGTCTTTCATAAACTTCTTAAAACCCACCTCTGCCATCAGGCATGGGGGAATTGAGACATCTCCCCCGGGCCTATACAGTTTATGCATGGTATGCTTGTGTGTATGTTTTCTTTTTAATAAGGGGTTTTTAATGACTTTTAATTATTAGATTTGTTATATATTGTGTTATTATTGTTGTGAGTTGCCCCGAGTCTACGGAGAGGGGGGCATACAAATCTAATAAATTGAATTGAATTTATTTATTTATTTTATTTATTTATTAGATTTGTATGCCGCCCCTCTCCGGAGACTCGGGGCAGCTAACAGCAATAAGACAGCATACAATAATAATCCAATACTAAAAATGATTAAAAACCCATTAATATAAAAACCAAACATACAGACAGACATACCATGCATAAAATTGTAAAGGCCTAGGGGGAAAGAGTATCTCAATTCCCCCATGCCTGGCGGCAGAGGTGGGTTTTAAGTAGCTTATGAAAGGCAAGGAGGGTGGGGGCAGTTCTAATTTCTGGGGGGAGTTGGTTCCAGAGGGCCGGGGCCGCCACAGAGAAGGCTCTTCCCCTGGGTCTCGCCAAGCGGCATTGTTTAGTTGACGGGACTGAACTTGTTTAGTTATTTGCTAAAAGTTAGTTATTTGCTAAAAATTATGTACTTTTAGATCACTGGATCTAAAATTGGATCTAAAATTGTGATGGTTTTTCTCTTCGGGGAACTGGGTAAGGCATGGGCTGTGCATCGTACATCCGGCCCAAGAGCCGCCACTTTGACACCCCTTTTCTAGATGATATGCTTTGGCCCAAAATTGTCTGTCAGAAATTACGAATTGTTTGAATCTATCTTGTAAAGACATCATATGAAATAGGAGTGTATAGGCTGATAATTATGTTTGTTCCAGCAAATGTTGGAAGAAGTAGGAATAACTTATTTTGCACTCACAAAAAGTGAGTGGAAATGCGTATATAGAGTGAATATTGTGGTGGAGGGAGAGGGTTGGGGTGGTAGCGGCAAATGTCACTGCTGTCTGTCATTGCTACTGCCGCCTGTCACCACTGCTGCTGTTTGCCACCAGCAGAGAATGCTGGAGATTTACCTGCCAAGCAGCTGATTGGCAGCTAGATCAGCCTCTTGCAATACCACCTGTTATTCAGCTGTTCTAGGCGGCAGGAATCCCTACTGCCGCTGCTTGCTGCCACTGCTACCAATCGCCACCAATCACCACTATCACCATTCGCCACCAATTGGCACCATTTGCTGCTGTTCGCTCCCATTTGCCGCCTCCGCCGATCACTGCTAATCACCACCAATTGCTGCCAATTGCTGCTGACAATTGCCACCATCGCCAATCGCCACTGCCATTCACCGCTGCTGCTGATTATCGGCTGTGATTGGCAGTGGCCATGAACATCATCGTCGTTGCCCAATATTGTCATTGTTGATTGTCCTCAATCAGTGATGGCAATGTTTCTAGTAAAGCCAGCCTAAAACCAGTTTATGACAAACCAATAAATAAATAAATAGGGATAATTAAAAAAAAGATCTGCGTATTGCCACTTCCTTCTCTCTGATTGCCTTCAGAATAAATGTTTCATTGTGTTGCATACTGGTCACCACAGGAATTACCAGGTTTTATTTACTGATCCAGGATGATCGTTAGGGTGGTGCTGTATTACATTAACACTTATTTTAAGAAGTGAAGATATGTATGCATATTTTTCCAATGTAATAAGTGCTTGTGTTGGGAGAAACTATGCTGGCCTTCAGGAAGTGAAGCTCCTAACTACCTCTATGCAGGGATGGGCTCCTGGGGGTTCACAGAAGAGAGAAACTCTAGATAAGATTCTGTGCAGTTCAGAGAACCCCCAATTCCCACTCCTGGCTGGCCCTGCTCCTCCTTCCCTCCCAGGAGTCCCCACACACCATGTTTTGGATACAGGCAAATGCAGAGTACATGCAGAGGCTTGGGAAGGATGAAGAAGAGGCCTACTGGAAGTTCAGGAAGGCCAGAAATGGGCCCATTTCCAACCTCCAGAGGCCTCTGTAGCCTGAGGAGGCTGTTTTCACCACCGTGGTGCAGGAGGCTGACTAAGGCCATACCCACCAAGGCCACACCCACCCAGAAACCAGGCAGAGAACCCTTTGCTAACATTTTGGAAGCCTACTCATGCTTCTATGCTTATACTTTTCTATCCTTTATTCTTTTCAAGGCTGGAAAAATGCCCAGACCTCTATCGTCCCTGATCTCATTGGGAATTTTGACCAAAAAACCAATCAGGTTAAATTCATTGCTTCTCATTACTGAACAGGAATCTCCTTTCTGTCTTATCATTTCATAATCAAGGAATAACAGCTGTACCAAAAGTCATGGAACTACAGTGAATATCTTCCCCCTCCCTGCCCAAACTAAATCTGTATAGAATTGCATCTATAGACTCTACAATTGTGGCAAATGCTTCCACTACTTAAATGATAGACAATGAAAAGAAACGCAATTCAAAATTTAGCTCATGGGATGGAGATTGCATTAGACAGCTGCCAATTTCCAAGGTTTGACCTGAGTGAATCCAGCCGGTTGGAGCTAAAGATAGTATGAGATGAAACAATAGGCAATTGGAAGCTAATTGTTTCTGGGTAAATCTTGTTCCCGTATAATGTGCCATAGATTTAGCAGTCTTTCAATCTGTAGTTATGCTCATCAAGTTCCCAAAATGCTATGTGTGATCCAGAATAAGCTGGTATTACAAATGGTATTAAGCCATTTGTAATAAAATTTATTTTCTCATTCCTTGGCAGCTGAAGAAACTTTATTAAGGAGAAATGTGCCCATATTTGGGGGAAAGGGGAGACAGGGATGCAGTAATATATAACCTGTGAAATATCCCTCTGAGATATGTCAGGCCTAATCATTAAGTGGGTTTAAAATCCAATCATCTTATGTTTGTCAGTCTCTACTCCCGCAATATCTGCTTCGTAATGGTTTGTATTCAGTTGTTTTACATTTATTGTAAAACTCTTTGACATTGCTGATGATGAGTACCAGAATATAAATATTTTTAATCTGTATAATTATTAATGCCTACATTATTTAATTTATTTAGTTCCCATAGCTAAATGACAACTTCCTGTTTGAGGAAAGTTTAAGGGAGCACTGTCCCTTAAACTTTTTTTTTCTCAGGATCTCTTCTCACTCTTAAAAAATATTGAGGACCCAAAAAGAGTTTTTGTTGATATGGGTTATATAGTTATATAGTTACCATATAAAAGTTAAAATGGGTACATTCACTACCACTACTGTTTTCCGTGACTGTTTAATATTATTATTAAATAATATTAATATTATTTTTCAATGCAAGCTGGCAAATCATTTTGTGTGTGTGCACCACATTTTGAGAAATGTTTCTGTCTAATAGTTGCAAACATCCCTGCAAAATGCAACTCTAATGCATTTGGAATGGAGAAGTCTAATTTACACTCTCCTTCATAGCCTGGAAACAAGTAGAGAGAGACTGAGAAGATAGACACATGGACAAATGAGTCCTTTATGATGACTATGTGTTTTTACCCAGGAAAACCTATTTCAGTTGCCTTCCTCGATTTTCCTTATCCAGGAAAATTGGATAAGTAGTCAGTTGCTTTGGAGTGACACTTGGTTTATTTGGTCCTTCTGTAATAAATGACAAATAAGTACTAAGGATAGATGATCAGCATTTGGTACAAACTATGCAGTTTGAAGATGTATGGTCTGGGGAATTTCTGGAAGTTGAGGTCCATGCATCTTTAAATTGCCAAGGCTGAGAAACACTGGTTTGCCGGCTTTGGAATAATGATGCACTTTCAGCTATAAGAAATTGCAATGTACCTTTCACCTTGCAATGCACCTTGAGCAGCTAGGACATCTTTTCCAGTAATAATAATAATAATAATAATAATAATAATAATAATAATAATAATTTATTAGATTTGTATGCCGCCTCTGTCCAAGGACTCGGAGGGGCTCACAACAATACAACATGTACAAATCTAATGTTAAAAAACAATTTAAAACCCTTATTATAAAAAGAAAAACAACCACACAACCTAACAGACCATACATAAAGCCATAGTAGCGACATAGGTGGGTCTTCAGGAGCTTTCAAAAGACAAGGAGGGTGGGGGCAGTCCTAATCTGTGGGGGGAGTTGATTCCAGAGGGCTCTTCCCTTGGGTCCCGCCAGACGGCATTGTTTAGTTGATGGGACCCGGAGAAGGCCAACTCTGTGGGACCTAATCGGTCGCTGGAATTCGTGCGGCGGAAGGCGATCCCGAAGATATTCTTGTCCGATGCCATATAGGGCTTTATAGATCATAACCAACACTTTGAATTGTGACCGGAACCTGATCGGCAGTCAGTGTTGATGAGACATGGGCATATCTGGGAAAGCCCATGATTGCTCTTACTGCCGCATTCTGCATGATCTGAAGTTTCCGAACACTTTTCAAAGGTAGCCCCATGTGGAGAGCATGAGTAAGCTACAAAATCTTTTAAGGTTATGTTTTCTATAACTCCATAGCACAAAACCTAGCCACATTTTATAGGACGGGGAAAGAATATGTTTGATACATATTCTTATCCTCACCTGACCAAGTCACAAGTCTTTATATAAAGTGGGATGCATTTGCATGCCATTCTTCAGAATATTTAGGTATTTGTTAGGTTTTCTTTCATTTTATTTTGAACTCAAGGCAAATTATGTTGTAGATCCTCCTCCAACTAAATCAGTATGAAATAGGTTATCCTGTGAAAGAATTGGCCCAAAGCTCCATGCTTGAGAAGGCTCTTGAACCTGGTCTTCACAGTCTTATTCCAACACCATAATCACAGTGTCTTTTGCAAACCAGAGAAAAATGCCAGCAAAAAAATATATTAAAAAAATAAAAAATCAAGGTAAAATGTTTTGACGTCACGTATACTTCTTCCTGGCCTTCCTTTACTAGCTTAAAAGACAGCCCAGAAACATAGCTAATTCTATAGCTCTCTTGACTTTGAATCTACCGATCGAGGTTCAAATCCCGTTGGAACCACCTTTTTTAAAAAAAAAATATTTTTATTTTTTCATTTATTATTATTAGTATCATCATCATCATCATCATCATCACTTATTAATTATTTCCATGGGCACATCGGGAAGGTTCCCTTTTGCCCCCCAAGAACTGGAGGGTCTTTTTAATGCTTTCTTTTTTCCCCACTAAGAAGGGATTAAAACCCCTATTATTATTATTATTATTATTATTATTATTATTATTATTATTATACTAATACTACTACTACTAATAATAATAATAATAAATAAAAAATAAAATTTTTTTTTTTTAAAAAAAAGGTGGTTCCACAGGGATTTGAACCCCAATCGGCAGATTCAAAGTCAAGAGAGCTAACAATTACACTATAGAATTAGCTATGTTTCTGGGCTCTCTTTTAAGATAGTAGAGGGAGGTCAGGAAGAAGTATATGTGATGTCAAAACTCCGCCCCCGGAATTCTATCATGGGGTTTCCCAGTTCCTTTTGCTTGCAGCTCGGCAAGCAAAAGGAGGTGGGGAATGCCACGGTGGGATTCCCCACTCTCCTCTGGGCGGCGGCGTTTCATGTTGTTTGAGGGAACCTCAAACCCGAACCCCGAACTTCGGCATGGGTGTCAAAAAAAATTCGGGTTCGGGTCCGGCATACAGAACATCGCAAAATTCGTTACGGACCCGAATTGTACGACTTGGTTCACCCAACACAAGCGATCAGTGAAGCAAACTGGCCATTTGCTTTTTGCATCCCAGGGTTTCTCCAGTGCTTCTCTGTAATTTATTTTTCAACAGGCTAAGGGGGAAAAAAATCCTGCTATACTAATGTTTTTGTTTTTGAATCAATACTTTCCACAGAACTTAACTTTAGACTATGTGGAAACAGAGCATGGTAATTAAACTTGAACATCCATGTTCCAAATAAGTGAACAGAAATCAGTGTCTGAGATTGAGGAGTCACTGAACCTGGCAGTAGGTGTTGACATCTAACATTTGGTGTTCCTACGACCTTGTCTATAAATGGTTATGTTCCATTAAGACCTACAGTAAATACAGATAAGATTAGGCTGCCTAGTTCTTCAGCCCCACTCTTGTCTCATTTCTGAAATTTGCTCTCTAAGGTTGCAAGGAGTTTATTTATGGGTATATGTATGTGTGTGTGACTGTAAGCATTTTATCAACCACCCAGGCAAATTTATGGAAATTATTACATAAGAATCAGTTGACCTTGCTGCAAAACAGCACAACACTTTTCCATATGAACAGAAAAAGAGCACCAGTTGGGTTCAGTCCAGTGATTCATTGATACTATTTCCTATGATTGTGCAAAGCTTAACTTGGAGTTTTGATCTAAAGGAAATTTGAATTTCGTGAATGAAGGTTGTTATATATGATGAGGGGAAGCTTTGCTTAGATTTATCTTGTGTGCCTAGTTGCACCCATTCTTGGCCTGAGGGCCTCAGCTCACTGTCTTGGTCACTTCATGGCTAGTTTACCACAATGCACTCTACATGGGACTGCCCTTGAGGAACACTTGGAAGCTTCAACTGGTTTAGAATTGGTTTAGTAGTGGTATGCATAGTTTGGTGTGTTCTAAAGTTTACCTGT
The DNA here is from genome assembly GCF_031021105.1 of Erythrolamprus reginae. NCBI lineage: Eukaryota > Metazoa > Chordata > Lepidosauria > Squamata > Dipsadidae > Erythrolamprus > Erythrolamprus reginae. The sequence continues at coordinate 101,663,236 of NC_091951.1, forward strand.
GTGATAGCAGCGCTGTGCAAACTACGTTGGCTTCCAAGGGCAAACTGGTTATCATCTTTAAAGCCATGTATGGCATAGGGCCAGGTTACTTGTAAGGCTGCCTAATATCCATGTGTTTCTACCTGATTTGCCAGATGCAATTGGGTAAATCCTCTTTGCTAAACAGTGTCATCTTTTATGTCTGAGGAGACATTTCTTTTCTGTTACAGTGCTCACCATGTAGTAGACTATTAAGACCTAACTTTTTGTCCAGATGTTATAGCCAGGATGTTAGAGGAACCCAGAATACATACATTGTTTTGTGAGTCTGTTATATGGTGTCCTGATTTTCTTTTGTATTGGTCTACTTTGTCAAATGCCTTGCTAAAGTCTAAGTTATGCCTTGTTAAAATCTAATATTTTGTCCACAGTATTTGCTGGTGTACTGATTTAGTCACTGTGTTGAAGAATGAAATGAGATTGCTTTGGCATGATCTGTTTTTAACAAACATGTGCTGGCTGCTAGTTATTACTTTACTCGTTTCTAAGTGTTGGCAGATCATTTTTTAAAAATATTATTATTATCTTTTCCAGTATTATTATTATTATTATTATTATTATTATTATTATTATTATCTTTTCCAGTATTTTCCATTATTAGCCTGATTGGTCTGTAGTTTGCTGGGTCTATTTTGTTTTTTTCCTTTTTTGAAGATTGGAACCACATCAGCTCTTTTCCAGTCCTCTGGTAGTTCCCCAGTATTCCAAGATTTTTGAAAGATGTGGGGCAGTGGCTCTGTGAAGATATCTGCCAGCTCTGACAAACAAAATTAAAGGGACACTGCAACTGTCATAAATATGAGTTAGTTGCTAAGCATCTGAATTTTGATCATGTAGGGATGCTGCATTAGACTTAAGTGTGAAAAATGGTCATGAATCACTTTTTTTCAGTTCTGCTGTAACTTTGAATGGCCACTAAATGAACTGTTATAAGTTAAATTGTAAAGGAGGGGATGGTTTATATAAAGTGTGTTGGAAGAGGGGTGAGAGAAAGGGAGAGGGTGTGAGAGAGATACAGAAGGAGAGAGAGAGAGAGACAGAGATACAGAATGGGGGAGAGAAAGGGGAGAGAGAGAGGGAGAGGGGGAGAGACAACAGAGAGAGATACAGACAGAGAGAGGGGGAGAGAGACAGAGACAGAGAGATAAAAAGAGAGCGAGAGAGATAGTGAGAGAGGGGGAGATAGAGAAGGAAAGAGGGAGAGAGAGCCATAGTGAGATACAGAGAAGGGGAGAGAGGGAGAGAGAGATACAGAAACAGAGAGGGAGGGAGAGACATAGATAGAGAGAAAGGGAGAGAGAGAGAAAAAAGAATTTCATGGTTCCAAGTTCTCTGCCCCAATGACCGGCTGGGTAGGCATGGCAAGGGGAGGTCATGTGACTGGGTTGGAATGAGTGATGTCAAGTTGGCCACATCCACCCAGTTTTTGTGGCTCCTGTGGGAAATGGGTCAAATTGGCTCTGAGTGTTTAAGTTTGCTGATGCCTGGTCTAGGCGAAGCACCACCCTATCCGGGAAGAAGAGGCACAGGTCATTGTGAACAGATAGAGCCACTAGCTCTGAAATCTTACGGTCTGAGGTGATGGCCACCAGGAATGCCACCTTTTGTATTAGTTTGGCGGAGGAAGCAGCTGATAGGAAGCCCCAGTCAATGAGTCTAATGCCTTAGCCAGGTCTCAGGTGGGGAAGTGATGGACCACTGGGGGATGCTTCAGTGCAGCCCCATGCAGCAGGTGTTTGATGAGGGGATGCTGAGATAAAAAAGAAAGCCAAGTGTACAGCCCAGAATTTCTTGGTGATATCCCATTAAAATTCAATTCTAACCAAGATTAGTTATGTATGATATCACCATCATTATGCAACATATTGATATTTTAAAATGGGGGAGTAAGTAGTATAAAATTACTTTACCATAATAGTCATATATACATAATACTGTATATGCATAAAGACATATGCATACACACACAGATATACATCTATCTACAAATTTTTATGAAGAATTTTGCATTAGGGAAAAAATATGAAGAAAAATAAATAAATAAGTAAAAGAGAAAAAAAACAAAAAAGCAAAACAGAAAAACCAATAAAGATAGGTAAACTGTTGTCTTTTAAATAGTTACAAACAAATCCATTATCCTCCCTCTCTTCCTCCCTTTGTTCTTTAATTTTTTTTCAACCATCAAATCCATAAATCCTCACTTCACTTTTTTCAATTTTCAGCAAAAACACCATCAAAAATTTCAAGGCTTTGTTAAAAGTACTTGTAGTTTTGCCTTTAATCAAACAGATCAGTTTCAGCCCGTTCTGACATCCTCACAATCCATTCTTCCATTTGGAGACAGTTCTAGTATTCCTCCATTGCTCTGCTGCACTAATATTTTTACAGAGTCTATATTTTGTGAAGTATATGGGAGATCTTGGTGTAGAGAATACTCTCTCTCTTTTTTTTTTTTTTTAAATTTTTATTACAAATATATATACACATTTACATACAATATATGTTTTATATTAATACAAGGCTAAATCAGCGCGTAACAAATAAACGAACAAACAAACATGACAAACAAACAAAAATATTCTTAAAAAAAGATCTAATTGCTTATTTAAGTACATTAATAACAATACCTATTCACTTAGCATATTTTATAATATTTGTACTTGTATTCCCTTCTGGAGGTAAGTTTGAATGATTTTTGATTTTAAATTATTTTCTGGTGAAGCATTGTTATTTCCTCAGCGTATACCATTTTCTCTTGTAGGTTGTCACTGTTTTTTTTTTAAATCTTTTATTTCTTTCTTATCCGCCTTCTTTTATTCATATTCAATTTCTTTAATGTCATACAGATCTTTTTTTTATAAAAAAGTTTTTTGTATATATGTCTTTTGTATTTTTTTTTTCTATGTAATGAAAAGGATATAAAGTATTGTTAATTTGATTTTTTCTTTTGAATTTTATTTCTTTTCTTAAACCAGTTATAAAGATGTATCCAGGTTTTATCGTGTTCGGAATCTTCTTTATTTTTTAATTTAATTGTTAGTGCGTCAAATTCAGCGCAGTCTAATATTTTTTTGATTATCAAATCGTCTTCAGGTGGTTCGGGTTGCTTCCAATTTTGAGCTATCGTTATTCTAATTGCTGTCAATATATGAATTAATAAGTAATGTTTGTTTTTTTCAATTTTTTGATCTATAATTCCCAGGAGAAAGGCTTCAGGTTTTTTATTTATCTTTATTTGTAAGATCTCTTGTATCCAATTCTGCATTTTGTTCCAGAATTTTTTCATTTTTGGGCAGGTCCACCAAATGTGGTAGTATGTCCCCATTTTTTTGCACCTCCAACATTTTGGGCTTGTTCCTTTATACATTTTGGCTAATGTTGCCGGTGGAAGGTGCCACCTATAATACATTTTGTATATGTTTTCCTTATAGGCTGTAGATTTTGTTAATTTATAGTTCTTGGTCCAAATTGATTCCCACTTATCTAAATTTATGCTATAACCAAAATTTTTGCCCCAACTATGTATACTGTTTTTAACGATGTGTTCTTCCATTTTATAGTGTAGCATATATTTATATATTTTGGAAATCATTTTTTTTTCTTGGCCTAAAATTATCTTATCTAATTCTATCTCTTTTATTTGTATTTCCTTCTTTTTCCCTTCTTGATATTTTGATTTAATTACATTATACGCCCACCAGTCGATTTTGATTCCAATTTCTTCTAATTGTTCCCTAGTTTTTAATTCCCCATTTTTTTCTAATGTTTGATAATAATTTAACATTTTGTTTAGTTCTCTTGAGTTTGGATATACCGTCGCCTCTAAGCTTGAGTACCATTTGGGAGTTTGGTGATAGTACATTTTTTTGATTTTTTTCCAAGTTGTGTATAACGAGTTTCTTATTATATGTTGTTTGAAGTAACTATGTGTTTGTTCTTTATTTTCCCACAGAATAGCATGCCACCCTATTCTCATATCGTGTCCTTCCAGTATTAGAAGTCTTTTATTTTCCAATTTAAACCAATCCTTCAACCAATCCATAATTGCTGCATTATAATATAGTTCGAAATCTGGTAGTGCAAATCCTCCTTGTTTGATATTATCTTGTAGATATTGTATTCTAATTCTAGGTTTTTTTCCGGCCCAGACGAATTTTGTAATCATTCTATTTAATTTTTGAAAAAAGTCTTTTCTTAATATAATTGGAATCGTCCTAAATAGATATAGAATCTTGGGTAAGATAGACATTTTTATTGTTGAGATTCTACCTATGAGCGAAATAGGCAATTTGTTCCATTTTTCTAATTTCTTTTTTATTTCTTTTATTAAAACCGTGTAATTATCTTCCTTTATTGTGATCGCTTTTGCTGTTAATTTTATTCCCAAATACTTAACTGTTTTTACTATTTGTAAGCCTAATCTGTCTTCTAATATTTTCTTCTCTGTATTTGTTAAATTTTTAGTCAGTATTTTGGTTTTTTGTTTATTAATTTTAAGTCCTGCTACTTTTCCGAATTCAGTAATCTCCTTTAATAAAACTTCCCCTGATTCAATTGGATCTTCTATATTGAATACTAGATCATCGGCAAATGCCTGAATTTTGTATTCTTGTCCTTTCAAATTTAATCCTTTAACATTTTTATTTAACCTTATCTGATTTAATAAGGTTTCTATGGCCAAAATAAATATTAATGGGGAAAGGGGGCATCCTTGCCGTACTCCCTTTTCTATTTTTATATTTTGCGTTAATTGGTCGTTTATTATAACTTTTGCCGATTGTGTAGAGTATATCGTCTTGATTGCTTTTATAAATTTTTCTTTAAATTTCATTTTGGTCAGTTGTTTAATAAAGAAGTTCCAATTCAAATTATCGAATGCTTTTTCCGCATCTAAAAATATTAGTGCCAAATTCTTTCCTGGATTTACCTCATAGTATTCTAAAATATTTATAATGTTTCTCAAATTATTTTTTATATTTCTGTTTGGTAAAAAGCCGTTCTGGTCCGGATGTATAATTTCATTAATTATCCCTTTAAACCTTTCTGCTAATATTGTTGTAAAGATTTTGTAATCTGAGTTTAGTAATGCAATTGGTCTGTATTGTTTTATTAAATATCTTTGTTCCAAATCTTTTGGTATTAGTGTTATTAACCCTTCCTTCCAGGATTCAGGCATTGCTCCTTTATCTAACACCTCGTTCAACATCTGTAGTAATAATTTTTTGACTGGTTCATATATTTCTTTATAATATTCGGCTGGTATTCCATCTACTCCTGGGGTTTTGTTATTGTTTTGTTTTTTAATTGCTAGCTCTAATTCTGTCATAGTTATGGTTTTATCCATTCTATCAATGTTAGTCTCCGATATTTGGGGTAATTCAATCTCGTTCAAATATTGATCTATTTCTTCCTCTTTTATCTCATCATTCCTATATAGCTGTTCAAAATAGTTTTGTATTATCTTTTTTTTTTCTTCTATATCAATTTGTTTTTTTCCCTTTTCATCTTCCAATTGTTGGATATATTTCTTCTCTTTCTGTTTTTTAATTTTATAGGCAAGCCACCTTCCCGGTTTGTTTGCATGTTCGAAGTAATTTTGTTTTACACTTTTGATTTTTTGGGCTATTTCTTCCTGTGCTATCAAGTTTATCTTATGTTTAATTACATCTCTTTTTTCTTTTAGTTCGATTTTTTTTGGATCTTTTATCCATTCGGCTTCTATTTGTTCTAATTCTTTTTGATTTTCTCTCATCTCCCTATTTTTATCCTTATTTTTTTTACTAGTGTATGCAATGGTTATCCCCCTTATATAGGCTTTAGTTGTGTCCCATATATTTTGTATGGTTGTGTCTTCATTCCAATTTTTTTCTAGAAAGATATCTAATTCTTTTTTTGAAAATTCTTTGTATTTATTTTCTTGTATAATTTTTGTATTCATTGTCCATCTATTTTTTTTGGTTTGGTTTCCTCTAATTATAATACTTACTGGGTTGTGGTCTGCCCAAAAGTTGGGTTCTATTTCTGCTGATATTATCTCTTGTTGTAATTCTATGTTTGTCCATATCATGTCCAATCTGGACCATGAGTCATGTGGGTGTGAATAATAAGTATACTTACATTCATCTCTGTGTCTTTCCCTCCACGTGTCTTTTAGTTTAAATTCCTCTATAATATCTTTGAGTTTTTCTGGTATTGTTTTCCTTTTACTCTTTTCTTTACCTTTATAGTCTTTGTCGTAGTCTATTATTATATTGAAGTCCCCAATCACACAGATGTTTCCTTTTTCAATTTTTATTATCTTTTGGTACAACATTTTATAAAAAGATTTTTGGTCTTTGTTGGGAGCATAAATCACAATTAAATTCGTTTTTTTTTTATTAATTTCAATTTCTGTTATGAGTATTCTACCCTCTTCATCACTGTCAATTACTTTTGGATTTAACCAGCTTTTAATATATAGTGCAATTCCCCTTTTTTTTTCGTTTGCAAGTGATGTGAATAGTTTCCCTAGTTTCGGGTGTTCCAATACTTTCTTATCCTTTTTCCTTACATGAACTTCCTGGAGACATATTACATCTAGATTTTGTTTTATTAATTTTGTAAATGTTTGTCCTCTTTTTTGAGGAGAGTTCATTCCATTTATGTTCACCGAAAATAATTTAATTTCCTTATTCATTCTTCGTCAACTATCTTGCCCTTTTGCTGCTTCTAAGCTCTCTGTAATTTTCTGTTTTCTCCCCTTTCCCCTTGCTTATCTTGTCTGTTCTCTCTTCCTCTATCTCTCCCTCCTCTTGGCTTGTTGTTTCCAGTTCCGTGCTGCTTTCCCCTTCTTTTTTCAGGTGTTCTAGAATAAATTTATCTGCTTGTTCTAGTGTTTCTATATTTATTTTCTTCCCCTTCCACGTTACCATCACCCCCTCTGGCACTAGCCATCTAAATTGTATCTCGTTTTTTATTAATTTGTTTGTAAAGTAGTGGTAGTCCCTCCTTCGTTCCCTAATTCTTTTAGGTATTTGTTTCAACACAATTATGTCTTTCCCTTTGTATGTTAAGACCCCTCTGGTGTTCCTATATATCTCGTCTCTCAGGGTTTTTTTTGTAAATCTAAGGTGGACCTCTCTGGGGAGTTGGTGGCGACGTGCGTAGTTGGTTTGCACTCGGTATACCTCGTCTACGTGGTTAATTAGTTCACTATCGTTTATTTTTAATTCTTCCGCAAAGAGTTCAACTACAGTTGCAAACAGGTTCTCCCCTTTTTCTTCGGGTATATTTTGTAGCCTGAGATAGAATGAGGCTTTTTCGAATTCTAATTGGGCAATGGCCCCTTCTAAATCTTTATTTACCCTCCTAAGGTCTTCTTCGTTTTTAGTTAATCTCAACTTGTTCGCTTCTGTTGTCTCTTCCACTTGTTGTATTTTAATTTCCTGTCTGTTTACTACTTCCTTAACATCTTCTATGATACTGTTAAATTTGGCAAAGTTTTCATTTACTTCCTCAAATTTTTTTTGTGTCTCCTGGTGGTTTTTAATTATAGTTTCTTGGGTTTGATTAGCGGATTCCTGTTGTTTTATCATAAATTCTTGAATTTTGTCTAGGGAATTTTGTAAGCTTTGAAGCGAGGGTGCCTGATCCTTAATTTCTCCTGTAACTATATCGGAAGTTGAAGAGGATTTCTGCACTGCTGGTGATAGTAGGGTTAAATTACCCCTTCTCATCGACTTGGTTAATGTTTGTTGAGTTGCCATTTGTAATAAGTTTTAACCTTCTAATAATTAAATCAATATCTAATCAATCTATTATATATCTAATCAATTAGTCAAATTACTCTTTAACAGTTAATTCAGTATATAACCAGTCGAACCAATCAATTCATACAACTTATTTTTCAAAAGAGAGAAAGGGTATAGTTAATACTTTCAAGTATTATCGGTGTTTCAATATTTAAACAATATTTAATCTAACTTAACTTATTCTTTTCAGACTTATGTTTGATATTCTAACTTATATCTTAATATTTAATATTTAATCCTTAATATCTAATATCTTAATATCTTAATATCTAATAATATCTAATACTTAATGCTATAGTATTTAATAATACTTAATCAATATTCAATATACAATATATAATACACAATTAATTAATTAATGGTTAAGAAATCAACAGTTGGGTACTCTCAGTTACAATATTTGTGAATCCACTGGTTCCTAGTTCATCAAGAAAGCCAATGTCACAGCTAATTAAGAGTATTAAGACTCATTTATGCCGCCAGGCTTGGGGCGATTAGATCTCAGCCCCTGTCCAACCAATGTTTGTATGGTTGTTGTTTGAATGGGTATGACTGATTTTTAGCATAACTGGGGAATTTAGACTGTTTGTTTAGCTTTTAATCAATTGGATTTAGCCACTGCATTTTGATGTTTTTATATGTTGTAAGTCACCCTGAGTCTTCGGAGAGGGGTGGCATATGAATCCAAACAAACAAACAAACAAACAAACAAACAATTAAATAATGGCCTAGCTTCTATTCTATGCCACGTCTTTACTTTTCTTCTGATTTGTTATTGACATCATCATGTTTATTTGGCAAGACATATTTGACCCACCAGTTTCCAAAGATGATAAAGAAGAGCTTGGCCCAAGACGTTAAGTCTCCAGCCAGCATTTTTGTCCCTCTGGCAAGATAGAGTGTGTCAATTTCCTGATAGCAAAAGGAAGCAGGTCAAATACAGTACATAATAAGCTGTGGATGTGGCAAAATTGTTGGCAATGATAGAGTACTAGCAACAAAGGAGAAATAAAGCAATAAAAAAGTAAGATGTGCACCCTTTTTTCCAAACAAAAGACTTCTAATTTAACAAAAAATCCAGTCTCTAATTCTAAAATGACCAGAATAAAATTAGCCACTATTTATTATTATTAGCACTGGCCTAGGGCCTAGTTCCTTGGCACAGCTGCTATTTTTCATGGGAAGCAGAGAAAGAATTTTTATGGATATGGGGTTGAAAAAAACACCCAACACCCAAACATTCTTGTATATATATATATTCACTATGGTGGGGTATTGAGAAGATCATGGGAGATACTGTAATTTCTTTTATGAGAAAGGGTTTAGAAAATTCTCATGAAAAGGCTAAGATGGCATGAGAATTTGACTGATAAATGGAGACTTAAAAAGTAAGCGTGGTACTATCTGATGAATTCTCTTAGTTAGGGACAAATGAACAGATCATGCAAATAAAAATCATGCATGCAAAAAGAAAGAAAAGTATCATACCTCGGAACATTTGTGCATGTTTTCTGTTTTAATTCAAAAATTGGGATATGGAAACCTAGTACATTGTTAGGGGAGGGTTCTAATTCAAATCCTTTCACTAGGGGCTTGGATTTGATGGCCTAAATGTGTTTTTTAAAACAAGATCTAACCCATGCTTTATGTTATGCCGGGCTTCACATTACGAGCCCCCAATTAAGTCCAAAGTGGAAATTCAAACACAAAGGTTTGTAAAGTAAAGAAAGTTGATTTATCAAAAGGAAAATACTATCCAAACGCACTTTTAATCAGCCAAAGTGGTCTCCCACAAACCAAAAGCCTTGAATGCTGTGAAAAACAAAAAACCAAAGCAAAGCAGATAAAAGGCAGCTGTAAAGATGTCACAGCCACCCCACTTCAAGAGTCCTCAAGCCAAACTTAACTGTGAACTAGTCCAAGAGTCCTGGTAAAATCCTGAAACAGTTCAAAGAGTCCTTGTAAAATCCACAGTTCTCTCTCTCTCTCACCAAATGGATAAACTCCCACACGGAGAGGCAACAACACTGGCAATTTATCAGCAGCATCATTAGCCTAATTGCCCCAGCCACAGGTGTTCTCACTTATTCCCTATAATACTTGCACAGTTGTTCCTTCCTTGACATCAACCTGCATCTGCAAACATCTATGAATGCCTCCTCTTCTGAATCTAACCTTGATAATGATGATGATTCACTAATGGGGTAATTAGCTAATGGGCTGCCTGTAATTACCTGTAATTGAAGTTGATCCTACTTCACTTCCAGAATCTTCCCATGACACAGATGCTTCACTGTCGGAAGCTGTTGACAGTAAAACCGGCCTCTGATAATGTGAGGATTCTCCCACATCAACCCCCACAGTCCTTGGAGCAGGAGCTGGCCCAGAGCCAATCACAACACCTTATATTGTTTGAAAATATTGGTTAGAGCCAGTTTGGTTTAGTGCAGGAGTTCCCAATCTTTTCTATATCCTGCTACTGCCCGGATGGGGGGGGACGACGCAGTAGGGTAGCAAAAATAGAGTTCCACCCCAGAGCACCCAATTTGCCCTGAAGGATGTTGAAAGAAAATGCAGGGCGTCCTGCATTTATTCTTTCTTAGATATATTTTACTATGAATATATCCTCTATAACCTTCATTATGTATATTACTATGTGTATACCCACTAAAAACCTCATTGTGTATTGGACAAAATCAATAAATCAATAAATAAATCAATAAGCCATACCCACAGTGTGGTAGTAAAAATTTTGGTAGCCATTCACTGCCTAGAATGCTTCTGATACATTCTTACACAGTCCAGAGGTGGGTTCCTTCTGGTTCGGACTGCTTCTATGGAACTGGTAGTAACTTGGTGGCCTAGGTCACTGGAACTGGCAGCAACCCAGGTTTACCACATGCCCAAACCGCCTGTCTCGGCGGCACCTTAGGTGCCACCATCTTGTTTTTTGCTTCTGTGCATGTGCAAGAGCTGGTTTTTTTAGTACTGTGCATGTGTATGCACCCACACATTGACAGTGAAGAAAACAAGAACCCACTCCTGCTTATACCCCTTACAAAAGTAAATAATTATATGCATATAATTATGCATATTCACTACAATTTTAAAACTTCTAAACCCAAGTTTTCAAACCCCCTGGGATATTATCTCACAACCACAGAGGGTTCAGGCACCTCTGGTTGAGAACCCCTGGTCTAGTGATTATGGCACCAGGAATGAAAGCAAGAGACCATGAGTTCAAGTCTTGCCTTAGCCATGAAAGCCAGCTGAATGACCAGCTACTTTCTCTCAGCCCAACTCATATCATAGGGTAGACATTGTGGGGAAAATGGAGGAGGAAGATGGGATGGATATGTTTGCCACCCTGAGTTATTTCTAAAAGTAATAAGGGCAGGAAACAAACAAACAATATTATCTGAGATGTTGTAGTTATTTAACAGCAGGATGATAGAAAGTAAATTTTAAGCATGACAGAGTCTGTCCTGTGATTCTGTACAACAAAATGGCTAGGATTTATATTCACACTGAGAAGTTGATTCCTTGTCATTTTTAATTAAATAAATTGGTAATAAGGAATAAGCAAAATCTCTTACTGAAGCTTTGGAAAATCACGGCTGTAAAATGATGACAAGACCCGAGTTAGCTTTTTTGTTGCTTTGGGGTTTTTTCCTAGTTTTCTATTCTGACTAATAAAACAAAATTCTCTGGACATATTCTGTCATTATCCTTCTTTAGAAAAAAGACCCTGCAATGTAACAAAGACAATACAAAGAATAAAGACAGTAAAAACACCATACAATAAATAAATTACTCAGGAAACAGAACACTCACTTTTCTAGGAGAGAGTGGCTATATTAAAATGCATTTTGTTACACAACGATAAAATATGTTATAAGACTACATTTCCACCAGCAAGAAATTATATGCATTTGGGATTCATTCAATGGAAATATGCCTAGAACTGCTAAACAACAACAACTCTGTAAACAACTCTAAGGACGTTGACAGAAAAATAGCATAATGTTCTTTTAGGGTCATTTGCAAAGTTGTCCATGAAATGGAGTCACCAAGGTCTGTGCCATTTTATAAATGTCTGGCCTGCAGTAGTTTAGGAAGAGAGCCCTCTTCCTATTGTCAGGTAGATCCTGGAAATTGTTGGCTTCCAGGAACATGTAGAATTGGCTCATGTGGGTGTGCCATTCTTCCATCTTCGAATCAAAGATTGCTGGAGTGGGAGAGATGTGAGTAGCATTCCTCAAGTTTTGCCAGAGAAGGACAATGGCTGTGGATACTATGAAGTGCCTTTGTTCTGTTGTCCTTCTTCAGAATCCCATCCTTGTTGCCAGTGTTATATTTGGGCATGAAAGAAGGAACGAGACACAGGAACAGTTCAGCCTCTTTTTATTTTTCTGGCTGAATGCAATGCAAACTGCTGGCAGGCTGCTTGGAAGCTGATTTTAATGGCTTCCCTGTAGCCTAGCTGGTCATTGACAGCAGTTTATTTCTCCCGCCGCTAGATTAGCCAATCAGCGGCGACTATGCAAATCCGTGCTCCATACGGCAGTACATAACAGTTGCAGTTAGGGAAATGTGAGAAAGATCCTTTAAATTATAATTAAATTTGATGGGACTCTGTACTGTGATTGCTACTGCTCCAGAAACTATAATAGACTTGAATCATCTTTGACAGTCGGCCCTAAAATAATTCTTTTTGCAGTGACTTAGGCAGAGAGGTATGGCTTGTTTGTTTTTTGTCAGTAACTTCTCAGAGGGGAGTGAGAACAGAAGGCTAATTGCCCTCAGGCTAAACAAAACCTCCTTTGGAAGCATCATTAGTCCCTACCCATCTATGTCTTAGCTGCAAAGGGCAATCAGTGGGGAGAAATACTTTATGGGCCATGCTACTCAGGCTCAATTAAGCCTCTGGAACTTGGACAGGGGGGCAATTAGTGCAAATGTTTTAGTGGTAATCACTATTATGAAATACCTACAGTGCCCACAGCAGGTGTGTGTTGCCTATGATATTTCTTAAGCAGCCAGGAGAGGTGGTTGTGTAAATTATTTATCCCCAAAGAGGCACAGTATGGAAGGAAAACAACCTATACAAATGAGAGACTTCAAATGTAGTCCGATTAGCTGAATTCAGTCAAATAGCTGAATCCTGGGGAGCAACTCTGAAGGTCAAAATATCCTGTAGGAGGCAGAGTATGCACTGCCTCGCATTTTTTTCTTCTACAGTATTGCAGAAAGCAAATATTATGAGTGGAATTAGGAAAGAGTCCTACTGACAAATGCAGGCCAGCAATTCATTTACCCTCCTATTAACCCTGCAGTAGTCTCACTCATGCAGTTTAATTATAACAAATAATTATTACCATTTTAATTGTACAAGGGCCTTTTCTGTATTCAAATATACATTGTCTAGTTTTAATTCTTATAGCACCCCCTTAAGATAAGTATTTAGTCTCCATATTGCTTATGAAGATAATGAAGGTAATCAGAATTAACTGGATAAAATTCATAGAAACTTCTACAGTGGCTATTACTGTAGGCTCCTTTCATTAAATGTTGATAACCAAAGAACAGTTCTTCATTTGCTATTTCAGGGAGTTCTCTTACATGTGACTGCAAACCCTTTTTTATGCATACCTATCTTTTCAATCTGTACTTAATTAATAGATGCTATAAACACTTGGAAAAAAAGAGGGAAATTGGGATTGCTAATTCCTAAGAGTTTTTAATTTAGAATGGTTGGTAATCCCAGGTTAATCTGATGATTCATGGGATCGTAATTGTAGGGAAAGGAGGGTGAAGCTCTTCAGTCATAATTACATCGCTCTGACATACAGAAGCAATTCCAAAACGTGTCGATCCGTTGCTTAGCAATTGGAAGAGAGTGTCACTTCCATTTATAATGAATCTACAAGGACAATTTAAGGTCAGATTGACAAATGTGTACCCAACTTTATTTGCATAATAGTAGCAGCCTACTTTTTATGTGTGTTATGCTACTTTCACTCCATAGACTTTAGCAATCTTGAGATTTAGAGGGGAGATTTCGGGAAGCCAGGTTCTCCAAGTTGTGCCTTTTTTGCTACCTAGTACTCCCAGTCGTAAGCATTAGGGAGCAGGATGTCATAATCCAGGACTGAGCAAATCCCCAGATCCTCTTGTATAGCCTATCACAAAGCACATGGTAGCCTGCCTTCAGGTTTTGGCAAAACTTCAGAAAAGCCACACATCTCACAGCAAAGTGACTTTAGACGGTTTTCAATAGAAACCATCATAAAGATTAAATGTTAAATTATGATTAAAAGATAACAACAATACGGCTAATAAGAAGGAAGTGGAGAGAACTAGTGCTAAAATCTATGCAGGAATTTCACCAAATAACCATTTCCCTGAGACCTCCATGCTTTCTAACATGTTTAAATAGCATGTGTTCTACATTAGAAAATGTCCAAAGATACTTTATGAGAAGAGCCCTCCACTCCTCTACTCACAACCAGACTTGAAATCCTAGTCTTAGAAAGCTTAGAACTACATCGCCTTCGACACATAGCTCATAAAATCATCTACTCCAATGCCCTTCCTGTCAACAACTACTTCAGCTTCAACCATAAGAATACATGAGCACACAACTGGTACAAACTCAAAGTAAACTTCTCAAAACTTGAAAAAATGACTTCGGCAACTGAGTAGTTAATGCCTGGAACTCACTACTTGATTCTGTAGTTTCATCACCAAAACTTTACCCTTAGTCTATCCACTGTTGACCTCGCCAGATTCCTAAGAAGTTAGAAGGAGGTGTGCACCACCATGCCTACCGTCCCTTACCCTAATCTTTCCCTTTTATTAGTATCCATCTCATGTATATAAACAGCATTATATTTATGTATACTGCCAATGTGTACTTAACCCTGCTGTTCTGTTCGGGTCGTATGTGACCTGAAGCCAAGTTTGAGTCCCTGTAAAACATTTTCCCTGCATATCTGAAACTTGAAATTTCATGACTTTTCATCGTTTCAGGGATTCTCTCTATGAGAATTTTTTTTTGGGGGGTGGGGGGTTTCTTTCTTGCTGAAAAAAAAACTCCCTAATGTTATGTTCCCGGGTCTATTTGACCCGGACTGCAAATTGATCATTTTAGGTACTTATATTTGGTCTTTTTGAAAGCTTTTTTCACCTGGAAACAAGTTTGAACATTTCTGCACACAATGGAATGAAAATTGAACTGAAAAAATTAATCCTTATTGGTTTATTTTGCACATAAATGTGCCCCCCCGTTTTTGTGAAAGGTTTTTTCAATTTATGGATAGTTTTGCTTGCAAAATGCATTCTATTTTACTGGAGTTGGTGTGGGATTGGTAGCTTGAACATTTCTGAATATAAGAAAAATATAAAGGAACTGAAAAAAATGATTCTTACTGGTTTTTTAACATCAGAAATAAGCCCCCCCCCCTCGGCTGCTTGCAACCATTTTCACTTTTTATTTTTTTATGCTCGAAATCCGAAATATTCTTTAAAATCTTAGGCATTCATTTACTCAATTTAACAATGCTGATCATCAAAAAATATTTTTGGGGTGGTGGCTAATTGTTTTCTGGGCAAAAAAAAATCATCACTTCGAGTCTGTTTCTGTTCGTATATGACCAGACCAAAAATATTTTTTTTAGGTACTTGAATTTGATCTTTTTGAAAACTTCTTCCACTGGAAAACTAGTTTGAACATTTATAAACATAATGATATGAAAATTGAACTGGAAAAATTGAGACTTATATTTTTATTTTGATCAAAAAGCCCCTCCCCCCATCCTTTCTGAATTTCGTGTCAATTTATATTTTTTAAGGCTACAAATCCCTAAGGAATTTCCCCCCAAAAGGTTTGATATACTAAATTGAACAATCCTGAACATAATAAAAATATAAATGAACTGAAAAAAATGATTCTTAGTGGTTTATTTTTTAATATAAGACCATATTGTTTTATACTCGAGTATAAGCCTACTCGAGTATAAGCCTATTTGAGTATAAGCATGGGGGGCCATTTATGAGCAAAATAAACCAATAAGGATCATTTTTTTCAGTTCAATTTTCATATCATTATGTTCAGAAAGGTTCAAGCTACCAATCCCACACCAAAATAGAATAGTAAAATAGAATGCATTTTGCAGGCAAAATTATCAATAAACCCAAAAGTTTTGATATACTAAATTGAACAATCCTAAATATAAGAAAAATAGAAATGAACTGAAAAAAATGATTCTTATTGGTTTATTTTTTAATATAAGACCATATCATTTTATACTCGAGTATAAGCCTACTCGAGTATAAGCCTATTTGAGTATAAGCATGGGGGCCCATTTATGAGCAAAATAAACCAATAAGGATCATTTTTTTCAGTTCAATTTTCATATCATTATGTTCAGAAAGGTTCAAGCTACCAATCCCACACCAACTTTAGTAAAATAGAATGGATTTTGCAAGCAAAACTATCCATAAATTGAAAAAACTTTCACAAAAACGGGGGGGGGCACATTTATGTGCAAAATAAACCAATAAGGATTAATTTTTTTCAGTTCAATTTTCATTCCATTGTGTGCAGAAATGTTCAAACTTGTTTCCAGGTGAAAAAAGCTTTCAAAAAGATCAAATATAAGTACCTAAAATGATCAATTTGCAGTCCGGGTCAAATAGACCCGGGAACATAACATTAGGGAGTTTTTTTGAACAGAACAGCAGGGTTTTAAACAAACAAACAAATAAATAATGAAATTCCTCAGATGTCCATAATTTGTCCCATTACACAAAGGTGTAGACTGTATTACAGTAGTCCATTCAGGAGATGACCAGGACATGAGTGTCTGTGAACAAGTTTGTGGCAGTGCAACCCCTCCAGATAGAAGCTGAGCCCCAAACCATCAAACACAGAGATTCTTGCCAGTCTTGATATGTGATGGCATGACAATGAATGATGAAAGTCAGTAGCTTCATGTAGATGTTCAATAGAAGAGGGGAGAGGACAGCACCGAACCCTATGGGACCCACAGACTAGGGGATGAGGGCAGGATCTCTCCTCTTCTATCACTACCAACTGGAATCAGCCCCAGAAAAAGAAGAATCACCAGCCCAAATCCCTGGAGCTAATCCCCCAAAATATCATAATTGCTGGTAACAAAAACCACTGAAAGGTCAAGCAGAGCAAGAATGGATGCATAACCCCATCCTGCTCCCATCAGATCATTAAAAGGATAAGTAATGCCATTTATTATTTATTTATTTATTTATTTATTTATTTATTTATTTATTTATTTATTTATTTATTTATTTATTTATTTATTTATTTATTTATTTATTTATTTATTTATTTATTTATTTATTTATTTATTTATTTATTTATTTATTTATTTATTTATTTATTTATTTATTTATTTATTTATTTATTTATTTATTTATTTATTTATTTATTCGATTTTTATGCCGCCCTTCTCCTTAGTCTCAGGGCAGCTTACAAGATGTTAGCAGTAGCACTTTTTAACAGAGCCAGCATATTGCCCCCACAATCCGGGTCCTCATTTACCCACCTCAGAAGGATGGAAGGCTGAGTCAACCCTGAGCCAGTGATGAGATTTGAACCGCTGACCTACAGATCTAGCAGTCAGCTTCAGTGGCCTCTACCTGCTGTGCCACCCCGGCTTCCTCTAAATGAAAGGGATCCAGCTAAACCATTTCTCCCAGAGTTCTCTGAAGCTGCTGCATGATCTCTCTCTATTGTCTTCTCACCAAAGGGGTGGCCAGAAATTGGACTAAAGTTGTCCAGTATTGTGGGATCCCATAGTGCTTTTTTAACCAGCACCTTCTTAAGGAACAGAGGAACAACCCCCCTCACTCAAAGACGAATTCACCACTGCTAGAATTCATCAGGGGTGGGTTGTGGATGCTTTTGCTGCCAGTTTGCTCAGGGTTGGGTGGAGCCCGCGCCCCTGCAGCAATAAAAAAATAGCTTCCGCACATGCACAGAAGCAAAATCCAAGATGGTGACACCTATGCACTGGCACCAACAGAATCGGCTCTGTGATGTCATCACTGGTTTACTAATGGTTCGAAGGAACCAATTAGAACTTGTTGTGTCCAGAGGACAGTTAGACCTTGTACCCGCCCCATATTCCTTGGGCGGGAAAATACTGCAAGGTGATTGGTTGGCTCAGCCTGGCAGCCCGGTATATATATAGCTGCCAGGCACGGCCATGTTGGTCTTGTTTAGTTCTGTAAACCGTTACTTCCTGTTTAATAAAAGCCGTTACTTACTACAAGATTGCAGTCCTTCATTCCAGCAAGGATTTAACAGAACTGGTAGGAACTCACCTCTGGAATCCACCCACATAATAAGCTCCTGGTAGCTTTAGTTATTTTGGAGTTGCATGGACTATGAATGTTTTATGTGATTTTATGTTGACAGGGCACTTAGTGTATCCTGGAGATCCCTTTTGGATATATTTTTATTATATTTTGATAAATTGACTGTATATTTAAAACCTATTAGTATAAACAGTCTGGATTTTTGGGAGTTGGGCAACAAGCAACTATAAATACATTATGTTGCTTTCTTGTGAGATAATATATGTCTTTTTCTTCCTCCTAGTGAAAGAGACTAAAAGTTGTACATTCCCAAGAAACAATATAGGATATGTTTGAATGTGGGAAATATATTCCAGTTTTGGACTGTAGCTGGTACGGTCAGGTGTGCAGTTGTGGTTGAAAAGATGGAGCTGTGCGGGCAGTTCCATTTGACTGATGGGTGGGTATGCGCATCGGCATGAGATTTGACTTCTGCACATGTGCAGGAACCCGAATCTTGCATTAGGACGCTCGTGTGAGAGAGATTTAGCCAATTATCACAAAAAATCAGTGAAATCTGGCACACGGAGCATCCTTATGCAAGATTCAGCTGCTACGCATGCGCAGAAGCAAATCTAATGCCGATGCAGGCGCCCACACATGCCTGAGGTACCTGCCTCCACCTCGGGAAGTGCACTTGGAGTGCTGGCGATGGGCCGCCCTTGCCTGGTTTGCTCCCCTAAATTTTTCTGAAGATGTTACTTAGCCTGGTAATGAAATGTTCAGAAACCAACCGACAAGGAGAATGAACTTTCACCCTCATATATTTGTTATGTGTGTGTATATGAATCGGATACAGCCCCTAAATGCCTGAATCATCATTTGATTTTCCATCCAATGTTCTAATGTTCATTCTTTTTCTTTTTTTTCTTTTGTTTATAAAGTTTTTATTTACAAAGATAAATACAATAAATACATTTAAGTACAGATAACAGTGTAGACATGTCGAGATACAAGGAAAAAAAATAAAAGAATTGGGTAATTGGGAAATTAAAAAACAAAGATTGTGTGTCAAATTATGGTTTAGACAATATGCATTTAACAGTAAACAGGAACAAACAAAACAAACAAACAGACAAACAAAAAAAAGAAAAAGAAAAAAGAAAGAAAAAAGAAGAGAAAAAAAAGAAAGGAAAAGGCGGGCGGGTGTACGGTAGATCTGTATTGGAATTATGAACTAGAAATATTCTCAGTAGCTCATTACCTTATATCTAATATTTTAAATTATACATAAGTAAGAGAAAGTGTTGAATAAATCAAAATAAGGAGATTTTAAGAAAGATCCTTTTTCCATTAGTTTAAATTCATTCTCTGCCCCTCTTTACATTTCCTGCATTATGCACAGATCCTAAGTATTTACACCTTTTAGTCAGCTTGAGCTTCTAATAGTCATTTTTGGCAAGGAAGTAGCACCTATTAAAAGAATGGATTTGGCAAGTTCTAAAAGATTGTATCAGAGCTGGCACTCTTGTCAAACCTTTAGTTGTTCCGAAAGATCGATAGATCACTCTAATACTGGACATAATTGCACTAAAGTGCAAGCCTTCTATTATATGGATCCTGTGCAGTTTTGATATGCAGCCCTAAATTTAGAGCAACGAAACACAAAGGGTTAGTAGAAACCTTGCACTGAATCTTGCAGTGAGACAATAACAGGTTTATGGCTAACACACCAGACCTTGTACTTGGAGTTGTAATAGTTCAGCCCAGGTTCCCTGGGGTTAAACATATTCTCCAGCACTGTTGTCTTTAAAACGATTGTGGCCTAATTTCTCAACATCTTCATAATAATTTATAAATGAGAAACATACCTATAAAGTGTTCTGTCTGGGTCCCCCCAGACGCCAACACCAACCAAAAAGAGTAGCCAGACACACTGGTAAAAAGCAAAGGCAGTTTATATAATTCAAAGCAAACACAGGTAACAAAAACTGTTCTTACAGACAGGAACACTATGAAGCTTCACAGAGGTTTCACGAAGGGCAGGCAATAAAACAGGATTCTTGCTGGCAAAAACAACGCTGGAGATAATAAAACGCTGGAGATAATAAAACTCCCCCAAGTCTTCCAGACTTCTAGGCCACAAGCCAAGATCAGAGACGCCGAGAATCGAAGCAAGGTCACAGGACTCCCAATTGATAACTCTCCACAAGACTGTAAGGGCGGGCCTGCCTTTTCAACCCTGCTGAGGAGAACCACACCCAAACCCAGCTGTTGCCAATTCAGGGGTGGAAATACCTTTCTAATTGGCCCCATCTTTGAGCTGCTCGTCGCTGCCTTATGTCTATTATAGCCTGTGTGTCTTCATCCAATGAATCCAGGCTACTAGCTGGGGAGAGCCCCCCCCCAGGGGGTCTCAGGCTGCTCTCCCTCCTCCTCTTCCTGACGTTCCTCTCCCCCGTCTGCCTGGTCCTCCCCCTCCTGTTCACTGTCCTCCTCCTCTGGGCATGGATCCGGCAGAGATCCAGCCGGTCCCTGAGGAGCCTCAGGCTGAATCACAACATAAAGAAGCAGATTTTTTCCCCTCTCCTTTGTTGTTATATTGCTAAACAACAAGACAAAATCGGCGAAGAACTCAGAGAAAAATCACTGTTAACTAACAGTTCACATATTGTTACTTTGTTACTATATCCATTTGCAATTACATTAATGGGTGGAAAGTTAATGGAGAAGACCAATAGTAGGAAGTAGGCAAGATTTACTCTTTCAAGTACATTGCTTTTTGGCTGATTTTCTCAGTTTCTTCTAACTTCCATTTCTTTTAGAGCAGTCTAATATCATCTGTGACCACATGGTCATTTCTGGGATATTAACCAAGGGAAGGTCATTGTATTTTCCCCTCTGTCCTTCTACTAGCAGGCAGGTGCAAAGCAGACCACAACAGCAGGGGTCTTTGATTATTTATATTTCAAAGTGGTTCTGAATTTGGGACAAGGTCCAGGAATAGAAACATAAATAAGGAAATAAATTAGCAACATCTGGCCAGGGTCTTGTAATTCATGATGGCTTTGCAGATTCAAAGCTTATTTGTCCCTAAAATTATTAGCAGAGCATGTGTTAAATGTTAATCTTTTAAGGTCATTGATCAGCTCTTTTTGATTTGATTTGATTTGATTGAATTTGTATGCCGCCCCTCTCAGTAGACTCGGGGCGGCTAACAACAGTAGTAAACAGCATATGACAATCCAATATAAACAGTTTAAAACCCCTATTGTAAAACCAAACATACATACAGACATACCATGCATAAAATTGTAAAGGCCTAGGGGGAAAGAGTATCTCAATTCCCCTGTGCCTGGCAGCAGACGTGGGTTTTAAGAAGCTTACGAAAGGCAAGGAGGGTGGGAGCAATTCTAATCTCTGGGGGGAGTTGGTTCCAGAGGGTCGGGGCCACCACAGAGAAGGCTCTTCCCCTGGGTCCCGCCAAGCGACATTGTTTAGTTGACGGGACCCGGAGAAGACCCACTCTGTGGGACCTAACTGGTCGCTGGGATTCGTGCAGCAGAAGGCGGTCCTGGAGATAATCTGGTCCGGTGCCATGAAGGGCTTTATAGGTCATAACCAACACTTTGAATTGTGACCGGAAACTGATCGGCAACCAATGCAGACTGTGGAGTGTTGGTGCAACATGGGCATATTTGGGAAAGCCCATGATTGCTCTCGCAGCTGCATTCTGCACGACCTGAAGTTTCCGAACACTTTTCAAAGTAGCCCCATGTAGAGAGCATTACAGTAGTCGAGCCTCGAGGTGATGAGGGCATTTAGAGTTTCCAGATACGATGTTTACAGTTGGTCAGAGGAAAAAGCTTTTCTCAGCGAACAAATTAAGTGCAAACTAGTTCTGATAGCAATAGCACTTACACTTGCATACAGCTTCACAGTGCTTTACAGCCATGGGCAGGTTCCTTTTACCTGCCTACTGGTGCGCTGTGCATGCATCCTGACAATCGGCATGGCTCCCTCACATGAATTGGCTCCTACCCATGCACAGGAAGCAAAAAAGTGCCAAAATCTTGTGAGGGGATGCTCACGTGCATGTGATTTGGGTGATTTTTTTTACTTCTGCCCATGCGCAGAAGCAAAAAAAGAAATCACCAAAATTGCACCTGCACGAGTGTTCCCCTCATGAGATTTTGCTTCCACGCATGAGCAGGGGCAAAATAAAGCCAACAATTCAAAAAGAGAGAGAGATGGCACCGCACAACAGACTGGTGAAGACAGCACTGGAGCCATCATGTGCAAAATCCACGTGGCACTACCGGAATGGAGCTCTAGGGCATGCTGGTAGCAACTCATCACTGTTTACAGCCCTCTGTATTTGCCTTACATATTTAGGCCAACAATTTGGGTCCTCATTTTACGAACTCAGAATTGAACTCCTGGAGTGAGCAATAAGTAAGTCCTGCATTACTGCATTCTAACCACTGCGCCACCACAGGTCTATGATATACAAATGAAGGATCCTTCCTCGAGAAGGGTGAGAAGTGGAAACTTTGGTGGGAAAAATTTAACAGAAAACATCTGTGTGTTGTATGGTTTTTAAATAATATATTGTTGTTATTGTTGTGAGCCACCCCGAGTCTTCGGAGAGAGGCGGCATACAAATCTAATAAATTATTATTATTATTATTATTATTATTATTATTATTATTATTATTATTATTATTATTATTATTATTATTATGTCAGTACAACACAGCAAACGAGATCACTATGCTGGATTTCGTATTTCATCACCAGTCGGGCGCTTCCCAAGCACCTAGGACTGCGTGATGTAGCGGCGAATTATGTTTGCCGATCCCAGTAAAGCGGCCTTTTGCAATTGACAGATGGAGATTTTGTCAATTCCGATGGTTTTCAAATGTCCGCTGAGATCCTTTGGCACTGCGCCCAGCGTGCCAAGTACCACTGGGACCACTTTCACTGGCTTATGCCAGAGACGTTGCAGCTCGATTTTTAGATCTTCATATTTCACTAATTTCTCTAGCTACTTCTCCTCAATTCTGCTGTCCCCTGGGATTGCGATGTCGATGATCCATACTTTCTTTTTCTCCACAATCAGGATGTCTGGTGTGTTATGCTTCAGAATTCGGTCAGTCTGAAGTCGGAAGTCCCACAGTAGTTTTGCTTGCTCATTTCCGACCACTTTCTCGGGCTTATGATCCCACCAGTTCTTTGCCACTGGTAAATGGTAGTTCCGGCACAAGTTCCAGTGGATCATCTGTGCCACAGCTTCATGTCTATATTATTATTATTATTATTATTATTATTATTATTATTATTATTATTATTATTATTATTATCCAGTGACCACTGATCACTTTCTCACATATGGAATGGGGTAAGCAGGCAATTAGAATGGTGGGCTTAGATATCTGCAAAACTGCCCAACTAATAGATTGCAGGCAAGAGATGCCCCATCTGTCATCTAGGCTCTTTCTGAGCACACATCTCTCTTCCGAAAGTGCACTAAATCCATGTTCAAAGGTAGCCCAGCTGTCAGACGGCAGATGTGGAAACGGCACTGTGTGAAACAGGAACATTGGCAGAGCTTTTTTCTGATTCTTTCTGCATCCTTTTGTCATGCGTATTACTTGTCAGCCAGGTTAGTTCATAGCGGTACTTCACTTTCACTCAACACCCCAATGAGGGAAGGCAGCACCACCCTTGAGATCTTTGGAGGATTTCAACTTGGTATCAGTCCCACAAAACAGTAAGCCTGAGCTTCCATTTTTGCTTCATTCGTTAATCACTCTGGCATTTGCAAAAGAGACTAAACAAACAAAACAAAGGAAGGGACATTTAGGCAATCTATCCTGAACTTGTTTCTTCTACAGTACTGTACAAAAATAGATAGAAAGGTCACTTGTATGTTTTTGATCCACTATCAAATAAATCACTGTCAGAATTATATTACAACAATTGATGGAATTTTAATGAGTAAGTTGGAGAAGAGAGTCAAAGGGGCCTAGGTCTGATCTCTGGCATTGAATTCTCATGCACCGTTTCCCCTGAAAATAAGACCCAACCGGAAAATAAGCCCAAGCATGATTTTTCAGGATACTCATAATACAAACCCTATCCCCAAATAAGCCCCATTGAGATCATTGGCCAGACGGGTGCATTTCCCCAAAATAAGACCTAATTGAAAAATGTATGTATGTATGTATGTATGTATGTATGTATGTATGTATGTATGTATGTATGTATGTATTCATTCATTCATTCATTCATTCATTCATTCATTCATTCATTCATTCATTCATTCATTCATTGGATGTACTGTATATACTGCCTCTCTCCAAGGACTCTAATACGACTTTTGGAGCAAAAATTAATATAAAACCTGGTCTACTAAAACACAAAGTACCATGTTTAGGAAAATCTTCTGCTGAAGGGATTGAGAATTACTGGTGCAGACTAAACATCTGAATTGATAAGGCACATTATGTACTGATAGAGTTACAGAACGGAGATGGTAATAAAACATATACACTGTTGCCATACACTTAAGATCTTTTCTAGCACTGTGGCAGATGAAAGGCTCTCCTTAATTTGCAGACTCATTTTATGAAAACTGATTGACCTGCTTATTTATGCACTCACACCCTTCTTGGTACTCCTATACCTTAAAGCCAAAATGGAATAACTTTGGAAAGCTGATACATCTTTTATGTATCTTTGATCACTTCCTTTGCTAAGCCGTTTTGGCCAAGTATAAATTAAGATCCCACCGCTCAACCCTTTTCTACTTTGGCATACTCTGATACAGTTTTTTTTAAAAAAATTCTTTGGAATTTAAAATGTCTCTGTGTTATGCCATTCCAAGTAACATTGTGTTTTATTTTCCTTCCCTTTTTGAGGTTAGGCATTTGGATAAAAAACTATCTATAAAACTGAAGTGAGGGTCATCCTTGCCAACAAATTAGTAGAAAGCATCAGCTATCGTATGATTTTCTGGACTCTTTCCAGAGGCTAGCTTTGCTCAATTAGTTTTAATTCTAGAACATAATTCTGCAAAGGTATTTTTAATCATTGTCCAATGACTGGAAACACTTAAGGTACCTTTTGCTGAAAACACAACACAACACAACACAACACAACAAAAGAATGATCATTTTGATGACTAAAAAGGGGAGAAAATGGAAAAAAGGAAACCATGATGGAACTTTAGGGCAAGAGGACAAAATATAAATGCATTTTTAAAAAATTAAATTGAAATATGCATTTTTATATCCCTTTAATTTGTTTTTCCTTTCCTTTTTCTTATTTTCTTATCACTTTAATTTTATTTTTTCCTTTCCTTTTTCTTCAAATTTGAACTGATTTTACTTTAAAAAAACTTCTGTAATAATTTTTTTTAAAAATATGAAATTTCTACTGTCTCTCATAGTGTTCCAAAGTTAGCATTGTAAAATTGTTTGCTAGGACTATATTTCTTTTTTCAGCTCAGAACATACATTTATGTACACCATACATATATCTATGAGCACTATACACAGCTTGGATAGACATTTCCTGGGAAATAAGAATGAGTAATATAACCAAGAATATGCACATTGACTTAATTAGGAAATCGTATTTTGAAATTCCTCTCTTCTGGCATTAAACCAAACTGCTTTTAACAACTTTCTACATTCTTTGGTACCAGGATATAGCTTAAAATTCTTGGAATAGAGAAAAAGAGAATTGTCCTCTGAGACAATACAACTGATGTCATAATTTCTGTTTCCAACATCATATAAAATTTCCTCAAAAGATAAAACAGCATCATCCTTTCCATTTCAGTACAGTTGTTTTATTATTATTAAGTGCTTGAATACTATAAAATATGTTGGGATTTCTGAATCCTTTGGGAGGCATTGACAACAGCCTAACAAAAAGGACAATAAAGGAGAATATTCGTAGTTCAATTTTAAACTTTTGAGTTGAATTGAATTCAACTGGTTGAAATGGAGGGTCCTTGGTGCTCTTTGACCTTAATTGTTTTCTTGCAGACATTTCATTATCCAAAATAGTTAACACCATCAGTGCTGTGACCTAGTTTGAGTAATGAAACATCTGCAAGAAAAGAACCATGCTCAGGGAGCCCTCAAAAGGGAGAATTATACTTTTCATTCATTTGCTGAAAAAGAACTCTTCATAGCATAAGACAAAAGATTTATGAAATTGGGCTGCTACACCAGAATCACCTTCACACTAATTCCTAGAGTAGATTTGCTTTGAATCATAGAACATATCATTGGAATAGAGATCAATAAACCAAAGAGATAAAACTGAGAGCATATGTACCAAGACAAATTCCTTGTGTGTCCAATCACACTTGGCCAATAAAAATTCTATTCTATTCTATTCTATTCTACAGTTCAGCACAGTATTCCCTTTAATTTATTGACAGACAGCTAGCTGTCCAGCATCTGCCTGAACATAACAGTGAAAAAGAGACCACTATCTCTATTGATTCCATTGGCAAAAATCACTTTTATGTTAAGAAGCTCCATTTAGCATCTCAGTACAACCTGTCTTCCTGTAACCCATCATTTTATATCAGGTTCTCTGAGAGGATGGTAAATAAGTCTGTTTGCCTTCATTGCAATACTCTTTTAGGTATGCGAACAGTTCTGTTTGATTTACCCTCAGTATTTTCTCTTCTCAGCTAACATTCCCAGCTCTTTCATCTTCTCTTTGTAGGATACGACATCTAACTTCTGGATCATCCATGTCGTTCCTTTCTGAACCTGTTCTATTTTGTCAGCATTCTCCCGAAAGAGTGCCCAAAAGCAAGCACAATAATCAGAGTGAGGAGCTGATTATTGAAAAAAAAAACCCCAGGACTATTTTGTGTGTGTGTTCTGGAAACTATACTTCTGTTATTGAAGTCTGGTATGACGTTAACTTTTTCTGCAGCTAAGTTGCACTATTGATTCGTATTCAGTTTGTAATCAGCTACTATTCCATGACTCATGTTCAGTATATAATCAACCACAACCACAGTAGCTATTTTGATATTTTGAATTTGGGGGCTGGTAGTTGTCACAGGCATAAACCCGCTGCTTACCACTGCTGTAACAAAGGAAAATTCTGCAAAAAGAAGAAAGAAAGAAGGAAAGTTCTACAAAGTCCAGCCAAGAGCCCACCCTCATAGCAGTAAACCCTGAATGTATCCCATAATCAGGGCATGAAATAGTCATGTCTATAATCATACTCATAACCATGGCATGAAACTTCACATTGATTTACTCAGACTGTGGACCAAAAATCTTTTTAATGATGTAGCTAATAACTCTGGATTGAAGTGAAATTTATTCACAACTTCAGCTAGCTAGCCAGCTATGTGCCTTTAGGAACAATTTATTTCAACTTCCCTGCGGCCTGACCCTGGGTTATTTCTATTCCATTTTTCTGCCAAACTGATTGATTTCTCAAACAGCTCACATGGTTTTAAAAAAATAACATATTGAAAATAACCACAGTCAAAGCATAAATAATAAAAAAGCTACAATAAGGTCTGGCTAAGAGATGGATCTGACATGAACTCCTGAAAGAAATGCAAAAGAGGAGGGAATAAACTCATTTCCTATGAAAATCCATTCCAGCATCTGGGAATGATCGATAAGATGGCCTTTCTTTCAAGCCTAAGGGGCTTGACAACAGAGACCACAACTATAGAGTTACATTGCTTTGCTGTGCTCTCCTCCCATCATGGGCCTGGAAGGAATTCACACTACTCTAATTCTGATTGGCCCTTCAACATACCTTTACTGCACATTTGGAATGCGTTCTGACTCTGAGTTGTGCTCTTGTCCACTCAATACTCAGCATTCCAACAGTTGTGATTGGTGTGTCATGGGCTTGATTTACATCTTCTTCCAACATCATTTGCCATACAGAAAACCTCTCTCAGTTGGCAGAATCAATGCTGTGGCGATTTCATACTGTCAGGAGATTGAGGTTGGTCAAGTTGGGAAACCCTAAAACCCCAAATACTGAAACTCTATTAATATAGGACCCAACATCAGGATGTTAAAAGTCTGATAGTATTTTCCTTTCCTTCCCTTATATCTCAAAAAGAATCAAGGCCAAGCCACCCAGTGTCTTTCTAAAGCTTTCTTTTTTCTCCAAGTTAATTTCCATTTTATTTATTTTATTATTTTATTACTTAGATTTGTATGCCGCCCCTCTCCGAAGACTCGGAGAGACTTTGTTCCTCCAAAGCTTGTTCCTGATTCCTAATATCCTCCATTTCTCCTCCAAGGTTTTATCTGAATAGATTGAGAGATGTAGATTACATTTATTCTTTTCTCTTGTTCCATCAACCAACTGAAGTTAATTATTTCTTATTTTTTGAAAGTATAGGTAAGTGATGGTGAATCTAAGGCACAGGTGCCACAGGTGGCATGGCACGCAAGCCATTTTTGGCTCACACAGAGGCTCTGGCAGGATGTTTTTGGCTTCTGGAGAACCTCTGGGGGGATGGGGAGGGTGCTTTTACCCTCCCCTGTCTCCAGGGAAGCCTTTGGAGCCTCTGTAAACACGAGCCTTCTGGGCCCACCAGAAGTTGGGAAACAGGCCATTACTGGCCTCAGGAAGACCTCCAGGGGAGATCGGGGAAACTGTTTTCACTCTCCCGAAGTATTGAATTATGGGTGTGGGCACTCGTACATGCACGATAGTGTATGCACAAGCTCTTTCGGCACCCGAGAAAAAAAAGGTTCGCCATCACTGCAATAGGTCTATCACTGAACCTAATGATAACTAGGTAGTGGTGGTACAACAGTTGACATGTGTTTCTAAGATTGGCTGTCATGTATTAATCCTCTGGATTTGTGCAGCTGCTCAATAAATGCTTCCACTAAGTCTTGATAACTTATTGTACTTGTGATGTGTGTTCTTGGAAGGGATGAGTGCTAGGAATTTAAGAGAAGAATCTGTACTCCCAGCAGGGTCACCCAAGGTGTGAAGTTCATTCCAGCTGCTCAGCTGATGCAAACAGACAAGCAAGCACCTAAATAAATCAGCAGCAATATAAGACGATGGGCAGCTTTGTAAATTGAATAAACAAACAAAAACAATAGAGGTATGTAATCAGATAGTGACAGCAGGAAAGGTATAATGTCATCCTGTATGGGAGTAGGTTATGGTCAATTGAGGGGTTCTTGGAGTTCTCTGAGATTGATTGCTTCTTGATTGTTGTTTTTTGCAGATGTGGAGAGCACAGCAAGGACCCTCCTTGCAACCCTGAGATACAAATACTGTATTTCCTTTAATGGTAAATTGTTCTTATAGTTTAACCAAGAAAGCCACATGGATAGACAATATAAAATAACTAATAACATAGTGCTAAATGATGGGCACTTCATTTGAATGCTTTCACCTTTGAGAAACCTTTTGGAGATCAACGTTGTTAATGACATTGTTATATTCAGGACAACTGAATGCCGATATTTGCTGATATTTGCAGGAGAAGAAAAATTGGAAGCAGCAAAGGTGGAATTACAGGGGGTAGATGGGCTCTACAGTAAGCAGGGACACAAAATAGCTCAACAAGGGAAATATGAAATGAAAGGACTACTCATTGGACATCAGTGGACTAGAAATGGACTAGAAACTTGATATTTTCAGCTAGAGGATCATCCTATTAATTATTTGCAACCCCCAAAACAAACAAAGGACAGCACTGCTTTCATAGAGAGGAAGAATATAGTGAGAACAGTATTTGATTTTAATGAGATCAATGACTGAATAATATCAATTAGACTTTGTGGACAATCCTTTAATTTGATGATTATCCAATTGTATGCTCCAACTACTGAGGCAGAAAAGAATGTTGATGAATTTTATACTCACATTAAATTGAAAATTGACAGTATATCCCAGCCAAATGTGCTATATCACAATGAAGACTGGAATGCCAAAGTAAGAAATATTAAGAAGAAAAATGTGCTTTCATTGTATGGGTAAGGAAACCAAAATGAAAAGGAGAATGATTTATCGATTGCTAAGACAGTTTTCCAATAACCAGAATGATGCCCATACCTCTCTATATAAAAGCAAAAACCACTCACGCATTAATTATGAAATCTCCAGAACTGTAAAGCCTACAAACTTGAATTTCCCACGTATGTTCCTCTTGGCTTCCAGATGCTCGCTATGAAAGGATTTTTTGAAATGACCATTGGAGCATGAGTATTTCTTATACTATTACTGTATTAACAAGCTCTGATGCTAAGGAGTTTTACTCCCTCTCCCAACCTGAAAAGAAATCTGATTCCAATGCAAAATACAAGCAGATGAGTTTCAGTTTCACTTTTGCTTTCACAGCAGCAAGCAGAACAGTTGAGCTAAGCCAGTGATTGCGAACCTTTCTTCCCTGTGCAAAAGCCTGTGCACACACACTATTGCACCTGCACCCATAATTCAATGCCTGGAGAGGGTGAAAATTGCCTCCCCTGCCCCTCAGAGGCCCTCTGGAGGCCAGAAACAGCCCTATTCCCAACTTCTGGTGGGCCCAGTAGGCCCATGTTTCACCCTCTCCAGCAGTGAAGGGCTACAAAACTTTTTACTACCACACTGTGGGTGTGGCTTATTTTGTGGGTGTGGCTTGCCAGCCATGTTATCAGGTGGGAGTGGCTTGAGGATCATGTGAAAGAGGATGGCTTAAAAGTCATGTGACTGCCTTAAATGTGGCCAACTTGGCATCACTCATGTCAAGGGTTTGGGTTAGGGTTAGGGTTAGGGTGCCTGGTCTCTCCTCACCTCAAAGAGATATGATTTCCCTATCTATTTGCTATTACTGAACATCCAAGACACACTATTTAATTCTATGTATATATGCCATATGTGTACATACATATTACGCGCAGGCACACAAAATATACATTATCTACTATGTAAACGGTATGTGTATGAGCACACACACACAAACACACACATATAGCTCTTCTAAAATTATATACATTCAACCTAATTTACTGTGATAGGAAAAAAAAATCAGAAGTTTTCTACCAGTACTGCATACCTGACCATACCTGCAGGAGCCCATGATTGCTCCCCAGACTCCAGAGGCTTACCTGCAGCCTGGGGAGGGCAAAAATGCCCTCCCTCATTCCCCCGGAGGCCCTCTGGAAGCCGAAAATGCCCTTTAAGAGCCTCTGTGCAAGCCAAAAATCAGCTGGCTGGTGCGCACATGCATGCTGGAGCTGAGCTAAGGCAACGGCTTGCGTGCCCTCAGATATAGCTGCGTGTGCCACCTGTGGCACCAATGCCATAGGTCCGCCATCACTGAGCTAAGCCATGCTAGCCAGATGAATACCGATGGATGCTGGTAGGCAGAGACTGATGTCTTATTTTCATCCTCAGTTCAGACTAATCTGGCAAAAAACTCAAGAAAATAATTACAGATGAGATTAGGAAAACACAAGTAAGGATAGCTGCCTGTTTCTTCCATGGCCAGTTTAATGTGACATAATGCAGAGTCAGTTCACCTGACAGCCTGGTCATCCTCCAACCAGAAAGCAAAACCAGGAATGTTGTTTACAGGGAGGTCCTAAGTAATTTATTTGAGGGATGAATTGAAAGTCTGTGCTATACAAACAATGTCTTCATCTGAAACAGCAACCTAACTTACCATCTCTAACAAAATAATACAGTCCCTTTTTAAACTACTCATTAATTTCAAGCCCCATCACATAGTTTTCTAGTGATGCATGGGTATCAGCTAGTATTATATATGCATCAGATGAAGTACACAGAAATCAAGTTAGCACTGGCCCAAGATCAGCCAGCTGTGCCTAAAATGGGACTAGAATTTATGGGTCTCCTGGTTTCTAACCTGGTGACTTAACCATTATACCAAACTTGCTGTCAATATATAGTATCTTTTATAACAATTATAACAATTGAAATAGAAAAAGAAATAAAGAGATAGATAATTATTAAAGAAGAATTGCTACTGGCTCATTAGGTGAAATTTCATGAGCTTATTTCTCAGATTGGTACTATACAAGAATTCAATGAAATATGAGCATCAAAGAGCAACTTGCCTTTTTATGAGGTCTATAATATCCTCCAGAACAGTCTGAATCCCAACGTCTGAAGTGATTTTCTGTTGATCAACCATACCTCAGTCCTTGCTCTTCATTATCATTCATTCCATTGTCAAACACATGTAACATCCATGGCTATAAATTTCTTCCTTGAGATTAAAGAGCAAAACCCACTAGAATTAGGTATCATCATATATTGATGGAACATCAGTCCAAAATTCTAGCTGGAATGCAGAAAACCTGGAGTTCTTATGAGCTTGGGCATACAGTGATCCCCCGGTTATTGCGTCCCCAACCATTGCGAACAGGGTAATTTGCGATTTTTGAACCCGGAAGTCAAAACACCATCTACGCATGCGTGCCCTTTTTTCTATGGGCACGCATGCGTAGATGGGGCCCGGCAGATCAGCTGCTGGGTGGCTTCCCTGGGTCTTCCCCCTCTTGCTGGCGGGAGGGTGAGCAGCGGGCATCAGCAAGGAGTTTCCCCACCGCCCACGCAAACTCCTCGCTGCCGCCCGCCCTTCGCCCGCCCACGCCGTTAATTCTCGCCGCTTTCGAGCTGAGTCCTGAAGCGAATTCGCTCCAGGACTCAGCTCGAAAGTGCCGAGAGCCAGCGTGGACAAGCCGTTCGCTGGCGCTGGCTATCGGCGCTTTTGAGCTGAGTCCGGAAGCGAATTCGCTCCCGGACTCAGCTCGAAAGCGCCGAGAGCCAGCGCGGACAAGCCATTCGCTGGTGCTGGCTATCGGCGCTTTTGAGCTGAGTCCGGAAGCGAATTCGCTCCCGGACTCAGCTCGAAAGCGCCGAGAGCCAGCGCGGACAAGTCGTTCGGCAAACAGCCGGCGGCAAACAGCCGCGCCGCCCCCAATCTTCGGCTCCTCGCTAGCGCTGTGGGAGTAAAAACACCATCTGCACATGCGCAGATGGTGTTTTTACTTCCGCAGCGCTACTTCGCGAAAACCCGCTTGTTGTGGGGGGTCCTGGAACGGAACCCTTGCAACGAGCGGGGGATCACTGTACTTCCTTGTGGATGGATGGTTACATTTTGCATATATTTATTCATTGCCAAAAATTACAGTATTTGCATCAAGATAAAATCTGTTACCTTATATAAATCCAAAAGGGCCTTGGGGTGCAGAGGAAAATAAAAGTAGAAACTTTTAGCAACTTTAGAAGGCATATAAATCCAATTAAATAAATTAAATAAATAAATAAATAAATAAATAGTATAGATTTGTCTAATACTCTTAAATTTAAAAAAACAAACAAAAATAGAACAGCTATTTCTATACCAGCTTTTTCCCCAATACTAAAATGTAGGATCTGTCTGCCTGCCTGCCTGCCTGCCTGCCTGCCTGTCTGTCTCTCTCTCTCTCTCTCTCTCTCTCTCACACACACACACACATATACACTCACACATGTTGTTCAGTGCTTTGATCTCTCAAAAGGGCCTTGGGGTGCAGAGGAAAATAAAAGTAGCAACTTTAGAAGGTAGTATCTTTCTCAAGAAAACATAGCTGTCTTTTTCATATCTCTATGCAGTAGGTCTTTCAAAGGTTCTGTGCTTCTGAAAATATACACTGAGCATCAAACCTGGTTTCCCAGTAACGTTTTGTACTTAATGTTATGACAGTTGTACAAATGCTTGTTTGGGCTTGTTTGCTAAATGCATCTGTGGGCAGAAAATAAATGGGAAAAACTGGTAGCTGTTTTTTCTGTCTGTTTTTCTTGGCACTAGAGAGGCCAATTAGGTCCCAAGGAAAATATATTTCAATGCTTGGAAAGGAATCTATTGATGTCCTTGAAAGTATATTGCAACTGAATGTTTAGATGGTAGGAATAGGCAAGGTTTCATTTGCATATTCCTATATTAAATGCTTGGAATGTAGAACCAATCTACGAAATATGCAGAGCTCAGAAAGGAGTGAAGGGGAGCAATTAGCAAAATTTAAAGAACTCACAAATGAGGAACTAGGATTAAATTTCACAGAGAAATTAAAAAAGTGCCCCTCTTGATATTTGCAGGTTTAATTAGTAAATTGACAGACAATGGACTTTGCTTGGGAATAAAGCCCGTTTTTGAAACATTAAAGACAGATCAAAAACATTAAAAGATGAAAAACATTGCTCTGCCTCCCAATTAACTGTTTAGACTGAGAATAAGAAATACGTCTTTGAAAATAATCTGAAATCTTATCTTGCTACACAAGGCAAGCAGATGGCTAACTGGTCAATATGGACATATTATGCTAGTGTTTAGACATCTCAAACAAATGCCGGTGTATTTCTTGGCCCAGTTAAGGGGCTGGTTTTGCCTGGCACTGATCTTAGATTACAATGGCATCATTACCTTCCTAGATATTTTATGGATTATTTTGAACTTTTAGATCTTTCATGTGTCTTCCTGATACTCTATTGTGATTTTGCAACGTAGTTACTGCTGCTTGTTACACTCCCTGTTGGTTTTTAAATTATTCTTACATTATTTTAATATTCTTTTTATAGTTTTTAATTATGGGTTTAATTTTAGTTGGCCAGATGAATTTGAATATTGGGTAATATTCAATATACAATAAATAATTTAAAAACAACAACATACAGGCTAGCTTGAATATCCTGCCAGTCTGCAGATCGTAGAGACTTTCTCTGAAACAGATTTCATGAAAGAGACATGAAAGTGAATTAGCCTTCTATTTTAGATCTAGAGCTTGCAGATATTTGCTCTTTTTCCAGCATGACAGTTCTGTAGTTTTCCTGTAAACTGATGTTTTGATATTGGTGCCAGCATGCTTGTTAAACTTGATGGGTCTTAACCTTTTGTTCACAGTACCACTTAGCTCCAGATGCTTATATCAAGGTCACCAAAGGCATTTCATGGAATATTGAAGGGAAAAGTGAACAAACCATCAGCTAACTATCAAAAACTGTCATAAATCAAATAAATACAATTATCAGGATTTAGGCTTCATGTGCCCTGTGATGATTGGTCAATATTTTTCCTCATTTATTCTATAAAGAAAGTGACAATTTTTTTAATGATACACACATGTCTAGGTGTTGTATGTTGTGTAATACACACACACACACTAAAGTTGTGAGTAAAACTCAGAAAAATCTTTTGGGGGCTGGGAAGACCTGGGAAGGATTACCGCTCTCTGGTTATACTATCCAGGTGTTGCTGCTGGCATTCTTTTCAGGAGTAGATACTGAACAAACTGTAAAGTTAGAGAATGAAATTTGCCAGTAGGCAATGAGACCCTCCTGTCTAATTGCCTCATTTGAAGTCCATTCAGTATTATCCCAGACAATTTTTAGAAATGCTGCTCTTGGAACATAGGAAAAAAGATGGGAGTGAGTCATACAAAACAACAAGAAATTTTTTTCTGCTTTTTTCTGGTATAATTCTCTTCTCTCTGCTCCTCTCCCTTTAATGTAACAGCTGAATGGCATTCTGAACAATATGACACTGAAAAAAGAGAAAGTGGTAGATGGATATGCATGCTTAACACATTTTAAGGGACCCAAAGCCACTTTGGTTGAAGCACTTGGGTCAGTGGTCCAACAAACTGAATCAGCTTTTCTGTTCCCCACCCAAACGCAATTAGAGTAGTTACTATGTTTTATGGATATTTCCTATCTGAAAAGGAGTGGTGGGAGGGTGGCTTGCAATATTTAGTAATTATGGCAGGAATGAGGTCTGGGGACCCCAAAATGCCATCCCTGTTAGATTTTTTTGGTATAGTTTTAAATTTTTAATTAGCATAGTTTTAATATTTTGCTTATTTTTTCATTTATCTTTTTATAACCTGCCAGCCTCCTAGAGAAACCATATAAGGGAGATAGGTGGCATAAAATTAATACATTAACTAACTAACTAACTAACTAACTAACTAACTAACTAACTAACTAACTAACTAACTTAACTAACTTACTAACTAACTAGATTGCAGTGCTCAATTTGCATTCTGTAAACATGCTTATTAGATACATTGAATAACCTGAACCTTTTGAGCACATGATATTGCACTCTGAGTTAGTTGTACAGCAAAGGAAAATCTTTATTAAAGTCAACTAAGATAAATCATATCTAATTTTTTTTAAAAAAACGGTTTTTATTCTCCCCCAGCCCCAGTATACATTGTCCTGGAATGCTCGCATTTCAAATTCTAACCAAACCAGTCATTTTTAGGTTACAACTGAGTGGTAAGGAAGGAAAATTATGCTTGTGTGCTGTGAAATATTTATTTATTTATTTATTTATTTATTTATTGTAGACTTGAAATATCCTTCTTAATGTGGCACTCTTTTTCTTTTTTTGTTCTTCTGCCTTCACTAGATCTCTTTTCTTGTTTAGAAATTTTCAAATCTCTAAGGTAATGTAACTGGGGGGGGGACATAGAAATGATAAATAGGCTTTAAACAGGTTCATTTCCACAGTTTTCTATGAATCAATGCAAGCCTACCCAAGTACAGTGGTACCTCTACTTAAGAACTTATTTCGTTCTGTGACCAGGCTCTTAAGTACAAACGTTCTTGAGAAGAAGCAATTTTTCCCATAGGAATCAATGTAAAAGCAAATCATGCATGCAAACCCACTAGGAAAGAAATAAAAGCTCAGAATTTGGGTGGGAGGAGGAGGAGGAAGAAGAAGAGGAGGACAGTCGCTGCCGAAGGAAGAAGGTGAGGTGAGGGGAATAAAAAAAATCCAAAACTTTAAAAAATAAAAAAGAGGGACTCTGAGGTGACAAGGAGGAGCACGTGCCTCTCATACACCCAGCATGAGGCTGCCTCACATACACTGCGCCAGAGAGAGAAACCCAGGGGGAATGGTAGGAAATTGGCGGAGCCTTCGTGCCGCTCTCAAATTCCATGGGAAATTTTTCCGGGCTCAGTTTCTTATGTAGAAAATGGTTCTTAAGAAGAGGCAAAAAAAATCTTCAACACCCAGTTCTTATCTAGAAAAGTTCTTAAGTAGAGGCATTCTTAAGTAGAGGTGCCACTGTATTTAAAACAATGCTAAACCTCTCCCCCTGCGACTGTGTTGAAAAATCTGTTTATAGACATTTTATTAAAAACAAATTTGCTTGTTTTAATCCTATAATTGTTTTAATTTTCTCTGATAAAATTTGGCAGAAAATTAAGATGAGAATGTTCCTGTTATTTCAAATTGATATTTATATAACCTAAAAATTCATTACACTTTTAGCATTATTATTAATTTTGGAATATGAAATCACTCCCTGAAAAGGGTGAATTTCTTAACTCTGTGATACAGTACCATATTGCCACCATGTGGCCAAACATTATTATTTACCATTTAGATAATTCTTTTTACTTTCCTGCTATACCAAAAGTGTATTCAAATGTTGTAAGAACAGCTCTCTTCATCAAATGAAGAGTACAGTAAGATGGTGGTACCTGAACAGTGACCTCATGACATTTTGTCACTTCCCCCCCAGTCCTTCAGAAGACACTAATGTGCGAAAATCCAGTTTTGTGTTACATTATCCTTTATGTCACATATTTTAGTCCTGTACAGTAATGATCAAAATGACTACAAAAATATTAATGCCTTTCTTTTCCACCTATTTTCTTCAAGTACTACTTCTCCATAACCAAGGACAGAATAGAATATAATTCTTTATTGACCAAGTGTGATTGGACACACAAGGTATATGTCTATGGTGCATATGTTCTCAGTGTACATAAAAGAAAAATATACATTTATCAAGAATCATGAGGTACAATGCGTAATGATTGTCATAGGGGACAAATAAGCAATCAGGAAGCTATCAGAAAACAATATGAATTGTAAGGATACAAGCAACAAGTTACAGTCATGCTATCATACGTGGGAGGAGATGGAGAGATAGGAACAATGAGAAGACTATTAGTAATAGTAATGCAACCTTAGTGAATAGTTTGACAGTGGTGAGGGAATTATTTGTTTATCAGAGTGAAAAACTGAGAAAAAAATGTTCTTGGTGTCGTTTTGAAGGTAGGAGTTGAAACAATTTATGTCCAGGATGCAAGGCGTTAGTAAATATTTTCATGGCCCTCTTTTTGACTTGTGCAGTATTCAAGGTCCTCAATGGAAGGCAGATTGGCAGAAATTGTTTTTTCTGCAGTTCTGATTATCCTCTGAAGTTTATGTTTGTCTTATTGGGTTGCAGGACCGAATCAGACAGTTATAGAGGTGCAGATGACAGACTCAATAATTCCTCTGTAGAACTGTTTCAGCAGCCCTTTAGGCAGTTTCAGCTTCCTGAGTTGATGCAGAAAGAACATTCTTTGTTGTGCTTTTTTGATGACGTTTTTGATGTTAGCTGACCATTTTTGGTCTTGAGATATGATAGAATTCTACTGTTGAGATACGAAAGTGTCTACTGTTGATAATGTGTGATCTATTGTTGTAAGAGGTGGTAGAATGGGAAAGGTTCTCCTAAAGTCTACCACCATTTCTACAGTTTTGAGTGTGTTCAGGTCCAAATTGTTCTGATTGCACTACAGGTCGCTAGACCAAAAGTAAAGCATATTTTGTCATCTGACTCAGAGCAAAGTGTTTCATAAATAAAGTTACTGCTTATCACAGAAATAAATGCAAATCATTCAAATATTCTGTATTTACTTAAAACATTAGCAGACAGTCCACCAACAAAATAGTTACAGACCTGCTCGTTCTCATCAAGAACTTTTTAATATTAGATTTGTTTTCGCTGGAATATTGTTTTTATTATTATTGTGAGCCGCCCCGAGAGGGGCGGCATACAAATCTAATAAATTGAATTGAATTGAATTGAAATTACCAACATCCCATTTGTATATATTTTTAACAGAAATGATAAAGGTTTTCTATAATCAACATGCTCTGTATGTCTTAATTGTGGCTCATGCATTTTAAAACACAAAAGAAACTATATACAATACACTGAACAGCTTCTGTTTTGCAGATTATACCTTGTGAGAATACAAGCATGTGAATTTCTGACTGACCTTAAATTCTTGATTTTTTTTGTTTTTTAAAAAGTCAATAAAATTTTGTTCACTGCTGCAGGCCAAAATACCTGCTCTCTATCTGGAAATAAATAATAAAAACAAATGGAAAATTAAAATTATGTTCTATTGACCAATGTACTTATTTTCTATTGATTTTCCTAGAACTGTTATAAAAAACTCACATTAATATAATATTTAATGCATAGCTGCAGAGCTAGATCTCCTTAGGCCATTCCATCTCAGGTGACTTATATTGGCTTGCTAGCATCATGTAATTATGTTTTAAATATTATAAAACCTATCCTCTTAACTGTTCCTTTGGCGCACAGTGTTTAGATGATGCTAGAAGATGCTATTAAATTGTTACCGGGGAAATAACATCAATTATTCATCCTTTCTGATTCTTCCATTTGTACTTTCTGCAATCAAATGTATCATTTCAAATATACCAAGACAATATCTTACTTGCTTTCTATTGCGATAACTTTAAAAAAATAATTATAGGGAATTTATTTATTTATTTATTCATTTATCCATCTGTTGGTTGATTGATTGATTGATTGATTGATTGATTGTTAGAGTTGAAAGGGATCTTGCAGGTCATCGAGTCCAACCCCCTGCCTAGGCAGGAAATCCTACAGCACCCCAGCCAAATGACAGTCCAATCTCCTCTTGAAAGTGTCCAGGGTTGGGGCATTCACAACCTCCGCTGTCAGGCCATTCCACTGGTTGATCGCTCTGACTGTCAGGAAGTTTTTCCTTATTTCCAGGTTGAATCTCTCCTTGGTCAGCTTCCAACCATTGTTTCTCATCTGGCCCACTGGTGCCCTGGAAAATAGTGTGGCCCCCTCCTCTCTGTGGCAAGTACTGGTAGTCCTTGACTTACAACCACATTTGAGACCAAAGGCTATGTTGCTAAATGAGATATTTGTTAAGTGAGTTTTGCTCCATTTTATGACTTTCCCTGCCACTGTTAAGTGAATCATTGCAGTTGTTAAGTAAGTAACATGGTTGTTAAGTGAATCTGAGTTCCCTATTGACTTTGGTTTGGTCAGAAAAGGTGATCACATGACCCTGGGACACTGCAACAGTAATAAATATGAGCCAGTGCCTAAATTGTGAAGACATGACCATTGGAATGCCGCAATGGTCATAAGCGTGATAAAATGGCCAAAAGTCACATTTTTCATTGATGTTGTAACTTTGAACGGTCACTAAATGAACTAATGTAAGTTGAGGATTACCTGTCATCTTTCAATCAGAGAAGAACATTCATTTCACCACAAAATAATTGCTCTGTAGACTTGATTTCTATGTTAATATGCATGAGGATAAGAGGAAGCATACAATTTGGGCTAATATTTAATTATGTTATTTAGCTAATACATCTGAAAAGACCCAGGAAAGGTATTTTTAAATAAATAAAGCTATCAATATTTGATTTATAGGGCAGGTGCTCAGTGTTTTATGACGCAAAAGCCAGATAATACTGGAGAACATACCACAGAAGAACTTCTAATACATTTAAATCTACCCGAACATTATCTTTGAAGTAGTGTTTCCAATGTTGTCAAAACAACATATGCAAGGTTTTTCTTGTTCTCAAGGTTTCTCTTGTTCATGGGAACTCTGAAATCTGCCTTTCATCAGATCGGACTATTTGTCCTTCTATCTGAATTAACTGAATTGGCTGGGGTGACCTTCCACGGTGTCAAGAGGAAGTTTTCCAATTATTTGCTGTTTGATGTTTTTAATTGCACTTGCTAGTGACTGAACCTGGCGTCTTCTCCTGCATACAAATCACAGATGGATTCAGCAAGTTCTGACCAGTTCTGAAGAACTTGTAGAGGAAATTTTGAATAGTTCTAACAACTGGTAAATACCACCTCTGACTGGCCCCGCCCCCATCTATTGTCTGCCTCCCAAGTTTCAGCTGGTTGGGAGGAAATGGGGATTTTGCAGTAACCTTCCCCTGTCATGGCCACTAAGCAATGCCCACCAAGCCATGCCATGCCCAAGCCATGAACACAGAACTGGTAATAAAAATATTTGAATCCCACCACTGATACAAATGCTAGGTTTTACCACTGAGCTAGTCTATCTCAGGTTTTCCGTGTGACATCATTAGTGTCAGGTTCCTTAATCATAGTTTTTTGTATTATTCATTCTCAAGTGATAATATTATGGCTGTTTGACTCTTACCTGCTTAATAGTCAATAAGAATTATAGTGCTTGCTTTGATGGGTGTGGTGATTCCAAGATAGATGTTTCTCTAGATGACAGCTAGCATGTTTAGAATTCAATTCAGAACATGGTAGATTACCTTGTGCTGCCTTTCTTTAGGTAATAGAACCAGCACACAATTTCATTAAAGGAAGAAATATTGCACTTAAACAATCAAGGCAGTTTGACCTCATTGGTATTACCAACAATTTTTGCACTGCATAAAGCAATAAATAATATAACAAACTAGAATGTGAAATGTTGCTTAGTAGAGTCTCTTCTACTTGTAGATGGTTTTATTTATAGCAGGATGTATAGTTCCCTGTTGGGTCTTTAAACATTTAATAACATTACTCTCATTTTACAAGTGTAGTATTTGGTCTTCTAATGGAAGAAGGGAGGTGATTTCTCCCAATTCTATTTTTCATTTCTTTTTTCGGTATAAAATTTTTATTTTTCTCCACCATGACATAAAACAATATATGGTTATAAACACAACAACAATGCTTAAAATCAATCGTATACAAACTTTTCTTTTCTCATCACTCGCTCCATGGAGGGTCTTATCTCTCTTCCCGTATAAAATTTTCTGTTAATTTTATACATTATTAGCAATTCTTACAATTCTAAATTATAATTTTTCCCTCACCGTCTTACTACTAAAGGTTACAACAATGTAAAGAATAATAAATCTCTTTTATCTAAATTTAATCTTTTATCATATAGTTGATTAAAAATTCTCTCTCTATATATGTATCTTTAGTAAAAGAAACTATTCATAATATGTAACCTACATCGTAAAAAAAAGTTCTATTTGTTTAAAACTAAACAATAAGAAAATTTTCTGTTATATCATTAGATAGTGCTACCACCATTTCTCATCTTTTTTTTCATTTCTTTTACAGCACTAACCACAGCTACATTTATATTTACCTAGCAAAGATCCCTTTCTTTAAGGAATCTTTCTCTTAAAAAATTATCTACTGCCCTCAATACAATTCTATAATCAATAGCATAAATGCTAGTTTAATGTAATGCTACAATCAGTAACAAGAAGATACCATCTTTAAAGATAAGGCAATCAAAATAAGTTGATAAGAAAAAAAATCTGGAAAATGGTTGAGGCTGTTACGTATAGACGAACATAGGATTATTTGCATATTAGCTGCTGATTGGCTGATCATACAACGAAAAGTTTAAACAACTGTCAGTGGCGGGCAGCTTGGGGCGAGCCCTTAAAAGCAGCTTCTTGGAGCCTGCTGGCAGTTCTGCATCCGAGTCTATGGAGAGGGGCAGCATACAAATTTAATTAATAATAATAATAATAATAATAATAATAATAATAATAATAAAATAAATAATCCACTACAGCTTGGAGAAAAATAAATGCTGAACAGTTATTGCAGCTTGCTTCTTAATTTACGCACTAATCTAACAGTGGCA
Organism: Erythrolamprus reginae; assembly: GCF_031021105.1. Classification (NCBI taxonomy): domain Eukaryota; kingdom Metazoa; phylum Chordata; class Lepidosauria; order Squamata; family Dipsadidae; genus Erythrolamprus; species Erythrolamprus reginae. The sequence goes on from NC_091951.1 coordinate 101,706,171, forward strand.
GTACTTGGAGGCAGCAGAATAGAAAAGAAAGAACTGGAGAAGATAACAAAACACAAAGACTTCCATATAGAAGTAGAACAACTCTGGCAAAAGAAAGCAACAGTAGTACCAATAGTAATAGGAGACTGAGGTATAATCCAAAGCAATTGGAGCACCACTTGAACAGTATTGGCATTGACAAAATAACTATCAGTCAATTGTAAAACGTAGTTTTACTTGGAACAGCTCACATGCAAGTGATAATACATTTAACACCATCAAATATCCACATCTACCTATCCCAGGTCCTTGGGAAGGATTCACTAGATGGATAAACATGCCATTTCCAGTCTAAATATTTGGCTAACTATGCAATGAACCATAATATAAAAATCATGCTTTCACATAGAGAATGTTATACATAGCCTGAAAAAACAGCGGAAGTGTTCATTCTCCTCTACTCTGTTGAATGTTAATATTAGTACATCAGCTGGTTTTGTTTGCATAATGCAAACATAAAACTGACAATAGCTTAAAAATCAGAAACAAGATTAAGTTACAAAGATATTTATGAACTGTTCATGAATTCTGTTTTACACATTTAACATGCATTCTGGTCAGTAAATGCTGCTCTGTTTTTCAGCGATTCTGGAGAAACTGAGCAAATATCTCTTGTTCAGATACATTGCATTCATGTCATATTATAGCATGTTTATAGTGTTTACACTGAATGCTTACTAACCAAATTGGATTGCATTTCAATTAAGGAAAGGAAAGAATCATCAGTCATTCAGCTATTAAAACTTAGCAATCAGTTGGGCTAATTTTCTGTTTGGGGTGTTTTGAATTAAACATCTACAATAGGACACATGAAGCCTGTCTCCAAGTATCAGCAATGTTTTGTTAGCAAAATAGAATTGTTATAGGGTTCAGCATTTACTCATACACTCATATTGATTAACACCTACAAAATTCTGTAGAAATCCTAGTTGAATGAATGGCTTAGTATTGTATGTAATGTTTTGCAGAAGAGACGGAGTAACGACACGGACACCAGAGCTGGATTTAAACTTGGGTCATTTTTATTATAATAAATTTGCATAATTTATTAATTAAATTAGCATGAATTAGCATAAATTTGCATAAATCAACATATTCAACTATGACCCGGAAACAGTGGACCTGCAGGGTCAAACAAACACTTCCGGGGCGGAAATGACGTAAAAGGTCAACATTCCTGGGCAACTAAGGGCGTAGTCGATGCTGGTCCAGGTGAGGGACCTCTCCCTCACCTGAGACCCTGCCATGCACTCGCATGAGGGGGGTCCCGCCAGCTCACCCCTACCCTGGGACTTCAATAGCGGGACCCAAAGACAGGTTCCCCCCAAGTGCGCAGGTAGCACCCACCATGGGCTTGGAGAGAACCTGTCAATCATCCCCAAAGATGCCCAAGGGAGAACGCGCAGTTGCTAAACCACCCAGATTTCCGCCCCTAACCTGCCACGGAGCGGGGGTCAGATCTCTATCTTGGCCCCCCGACTCCCCCCTCTATCTGCGCCAGCTCACGCAGAGACCGCTGCAGGTCCTGTAAGAAAATGGTGTTCCCCTGTTCTGACAGGTGAACGCCATCGGCCCGGTAAAGCCACGGCCGATCTACGGTGATGAGGGGATGGGCCACTACAACCCCACCTAATTCCTTGACTGTTTTTCCCACGGCCTTATTCACCCTATGCCTGACCCGGTGTATGGCCCTAAGGGAAATGGCGTCCCTCCAAACGATCCTTGGGAGGATCTCTGACCACACCACTTACGTGGTGGGCCATACCGTGCGAAGCCACCGCAGGTCTTCGCGCGCCTGGATGATCAATGGAAAACCACCAAGCAGGCACAGGTCATTGCCACCGAGGTGCAAGACCAGCCATCTTGGTGCCGCTATGGGTTGCCGACCACCCAGTCCCATCTGGGCGCGACCCTGGGTATCCGCCTGCCCAGCAGCGCCGGGTACCGCCCTGAGATGCTGAGTACCCAGCAACGTCGGTAGGAGCCCCTCCCACCGCATACCCCTCCGGCCCATCCAAACAACGTTGACCCACCGTCCCAACGACAGCTGGGTCCCAATGGCGCTTCTGGCTGCTGAGCGGCCGGCCCAGAAGACCATGCTGTGGCCACACAGCAGCGCCGTCGGTTTCTGCCTGGACTGGGAACCTGGAAGAGGACACACACAGAGAGGTTACCTAGCCTAAACCCTGCCCAGAATCCTCAGCGGGCCTAACATAACCCAAATATGCCGCTGACCGCCAGCGGCCGATCTCCTGAATCCATTGGGCCGGGAAACCAGAAAGTGCCGCGCTAGTGGCGGCGCCGATACGGAACGAATGCGTTCCGTAGCCGGCGGGATCCATACCTGCCTGAGACATTGCCTTTGACACTAACGTCCAGAATTGATACCGGGTCAGGGGGGTACCATCCTGGTGTTGAAAAAGGTACCCACGACCTGACCCCCGCAAGCCACAAAATTGCTGCAAAGCAGCCACCGGGCACACAGACTGATCGGTGGCAGCACTAAGCTCTATTCTAACCCCTCTGTGTAACTGATCTGTCTTGGAATGTCTCACCAAAAGGGAGACACCCCCCTGCCTAAAGGTCAGATCAGTATGCTGGAAAGCACGGAGCGACAAGTCAGACTGCGAGGAGGCCATTGCCTCGCTGACCCTGAGGGCCCCAAAAAACATAACACAAGTCGCTGCCCTAAAAAGACGGGCCTCGTACAGAGAGGCACACAGACTGTCAAGTGCCTGATTAATCAAAGACAGCTGCTGAACCGTCAGGGCCCGACGAGTGTCAGAAGGAAACCCCTGTCGCTCCCTCACCCAGCCTTCCAGCATCCTCCGGATGCGAAAATCACCCGAAAAATCACTAAACCCCCCCGCCTTGGACAGAAAGGCGAGGCCGGCTAACCTAGACCTGATAGTCCTAACTGAAAGGCCACGCCCCTTCAGCAGGACACAAAATTCAGCTAGGTGCTCAACCGGGACAGGCCAGCAATGGGGGTAACCCTTACCCTGCCTGAAATCCCCAAACTCCTTACCTGCACGCTGGTAAGCTCGCAGGGTGCCAGGTGCTACAGATAAGGCGATCGCCCTGGAGGCCTCGTCTCTCCAGCTCTCGGGAGCCCGCCCAGGCTCCACAGGTGGGCTGGAAACACCTCTGGCGACTCTCGGGCCCACGGGGCCAGGGTCCGAAACCTGGACAACTGACCACGGGACAAGGCGTCAGCCACCCCGTTATCTAGCCCCGGGACGTGCCTGGCCAAAAACAAGGCGTTCAGAGACAAGGACCTGTGCACAAAATGGCGGACAAGCCGCATTACCCTGTCACTCTTAGAGGATAGGGCGTTCACAACATGGACAACCGCTAGATTGTCACACCAAAAATGCACAGTCTTGTCCCTAAACTGCTCTCCCCAGAGCTCTAAGGCCACTATCAAGGGGAAAAGCTCCAAAAAGGTCAAGTCCTTAACCAATGAACAGGCACTCCATTCCGGAGGCCATGCCGACCAGCACCACTGGTCACCTAACACTACCCCAAAACCGCAAGTCCCTGCGGCGTCGGAACAAAGCTGCAGCTCCGCTTCCAAAAGAAGCTCGTGCCGCCAGAAAGACAACCCGTTAAAATGTTCCAAAAACTCCCACCACACGTAGAGGTCAGCCCTGACCCCAGCGCATAAGCGGGTACGATGGTGGGGCAAAAGTAGCCCCTTCATCGCATCATACAACCGGCGGGAAAAAGCCCTGCCTGGCACCACTACCCGGCAGGCAAAATTAAGGATCCCGGCCAATTCCTGGAGCTGCCGAAGAGTAACCTTCCTGCAGCCCAAGACCGCCTCGAGCTTGTTCCTAATTTTAATCAACTTATCCAGGGGCAATCTGGAAGATTGCTCCTCTGAATCCAATTCAATACTGAGGAAGGTAATCCTGGTGGCGGGGCCTTCGGTCTTCTCAGGGGCTAAAGGCACCCCCAATTGAGCACAAAGGGCTTCGAAGTCCCGCATCAAAGCAAAGCATTGCTCCGAGTGCGCCGGCCCGGCCATCAAGAAATCATCAAGGTAATGAACTACCGAACCCAGGCCACTACGCCTCCTGAGCACCCACTCCAGGAAGGTACTGAAGCTCTCAAAAAGGGAGCAGGAAACAGAGCAGCCCATTGGCAATGCCCTGTCCACATAAAACCCACCTTCAAAATGGAAGCCCAGGAGCTCGAAGTCGCCTGGGTGAATGGGGAGGAGCGGAATGCCGACTTAATGTCGCATTTACCCATAAAGGCTCCTACCCCACACTCCCTAACCATGGCCACAGCCGCATCAAAAGATGCGTACCGGACTGAACAAAGGTCGTCAGGAATGAAGTCATTCACTGACTCCCCTTTTGGAAAAGACAAGTGGTGAATCAACCGAAATTCACCGCTCGCCTTTTTGGGGACCACCCCCAGGGGGGACACTCTAAGATTCGAAAAGGGCGGCTCCGGGAAAGGCCCGAGGACCCTGCCCTCAGCAACCTCCTTTCGAATCTTAGCCCGAACAATGTCCTCATGTCCGACAACCGACCTGAGGTTATCCGACATGAAAGCCTTCCTAACACCCACGTAAGGGATCCTAAATCCCTCGGAGAAACCCCTCAAGAGCAACTCGGCTCTCGGGCGAGGGTGGTAGTCAACCAACCAACCCTCGAGCACAGACACATTAATTGGGCTGGGCCCCTTTTCCCCCAGCTGGTGGGGGAGGTTTTCCTGGACCCCCGCCCTTCTTCTCCGCCCCCTTCTTGGGGCGGGGACAGACTGAAGCTGCATGGGACCCCCCACAATTCCCGCAGGCGTGCTTGTACTTACAAAAGGGACGAAAACACGCCCCTTTTGCAGCAAACTCGTGACAAGCGGGCGAGGCCCCCTTCCCAGCCACACCAGGAGTCGTTGGCCGGCGAAACCGCGCCAGGCTCCTCCTCCATGAAGTGCCCACTATCTGTACGCTCACACCCTTCTTTTCCAGACATATGCGTGGCCCGGAACCAAAGGTCCGGAACCACCATATCCCAAGGCAAGTTAGGCTCTACCGCCATTCTCATGCGAAAGCCTTTATCATAATGGCGCCATATGGTGCCCTTATACTCGAAGTGGGCCCTGGCAATCAAATCTATATATTTAAACATGGCAGAGGCCATAGCCGGCTGCCTCTGAATCACCACAGACCCATAAGTAAGGAAAGCATACAGCCAGGAGCTGAAGCATTTCGTTACTTTGGTCTTCTTTGCTTTCTCCCTCGGGACAATCTCTTTTTCCTGCTTAGGAACCTCCCGGTTCAAAAGCGAAAAAAGGTCAACATATTCACCCCGCCATATAGCCTCCTTCACCGAAGGGTGAAGGTGGCATCCAAGAGGGGTGGAAGGCAACCCGCACGGGATGGCACCTGCTTTAATGCAAGCGAACGGGTCCCATATCGAGTTGGCCGCAACCCCGAACACTCCCGCGCCCTGGGGGTAGGGCAAGACAGGGAGCGGGGGCATAACAGCAGGGGCTGGAGGAACCCACCCCCCTACCCCGGGAACCGCAGGTACCCCCGTAGGACCTGGCCCATGCAGCGGAGCAGGGCCAGCCGCCAGCGGCCCTGAAGGAGGAACCGGCTGTGCCCAGACCTGCCTGCAGGTGCCCGTGGAAGACCCCAAAAAACTGGACCCACTCCCAACCCCCGACGGGGGAAAACCCGAGGTGGGTGAAGGAAGAAAGGACAGTGGTGTAGTGTGTGGTGCAGCCTCACCTGCCCCGTACGGGGTTGATGACATCCACGGGGGGCCCATCGGTGCGGGGCCCGGGAAAGCCGCCATCGGCCCTACCGGGGCCAGTCGACCAGCAGGAGCCATCTGCCCAGCCTGGGCCGCCACAGGATCTCTTCCCAATGCCTCAGGAACCTGCTCGAGGGACCCTCCGGGGCCCGAGCCACTTCTCCACTGCTCGAGCTCGTCGAGCCTCTCCAAAACCCTGGCCCAAGACATGGCAGGAGAAGGATCAGGTTGAGGGGCAGGAGGCAATGAAACCACCCCCTCTTGCACAGGAACCACCCCCGTAGGCTCTTCCCTACTGGCCCGAGCCCGGGCAGAAGGCCTAAGGGCCCTCCTGGGTCGCGCAGCCGGCGGAGCCATAGGGGCCGCGGCAGGCCTCTTCTTTGGAGCCATACCAAAACCACAAACTAGTACCAAAGGAAAGAGCCCGTCCAAACCCCCCAGACCCCTTGCACCAAGGCCCAGAAAGAATAAGCTCCCCCCCCCACGTGCAGGCCGAGTACGGCCCTAAAGCTGGTCCCTCAGGCCACCCCGAGACCGGGCACCCTCCCAGAGGCCAAGCAGTCCCACCCCAAATTCAGGTGGGGCCCAACCGCGCCTTCCTCCCAGCCGGGAGCAAGGTTACCAGTCCCCCTCAGGCCCGAGGGGGATCTCCACGAGATGCAGCAGCTCGAGACGAGTCCTCCGACACTCCGACAGCCTTTCCGCCCTCGCTGCTGGCCACAAAATGGCGGCCGCGACACGAGGCCACCCAAAATGGCGACAGGAGCAGCTCTCAGCCGAGTGTCTGCTCCTGTGCTGGGTCCGGGCGAAAAGGCTTGCCTCGAGGCCTGCCGCCCTTAAATAGGGCCAGCAAGCCCCGCCCGGACCCCACGTCATGCCCAGCCACGTGGGCAAGGCTTTCCCAGCCGAAATCTCGTCTCGCGAGATTTCGGCCGAAAACAAAATGGCGGCCGCCATAGAAGGGTCCGAGTCTGCCCGGCCCTTCTGCAAAAGCGCCGTGGGCCGGTAAGTCGAGCCGGCGATAATCTGTGGCACTTTGAATTCTAGCTTGAATTTTCCAGACTGTAAGAAAATAGAATTTACTCTCTTCTTCCTTGTCCAGAGTTCTGCCAGAAAATGGGGAAAAGGTTCTGGCTTGCAAAGAGTGCAGGAAATGAAGCTGAATACTGGATGAAATTTGGCAGGAGAACACAGGTGGCTCATCCATATCTGGGCCCTGTTATAAAACACATTTTGCAGCCTTGCAAAAACGCAAAACACATTTCAAATGGTGCAACCAGGTTCTGGACTAGAACAGGTACCGAGAGCATATTATTTAATTTTTTATTTTTTTATTTTATTCATTTGTCCAATACACAAATACATAGGAAGAAAAATAGACATGTGGTAATATATATAAGGGTAAAAGTGAACTTAGAGGAGAGGATATATGAAAGGGAGAGAATATATATGATAAGTGAGAGAAAGGAAAGACAATTATGCACTTATGTACGCCCCTTACTGGCCTCTTAGGAACCTGGAGAGGTCAATCATGGAAAGTCTAAGGGAGAAATGTTGGGGGTTAGGGGTTGACACAATTTCTATCCAGTTGGCAAAATAAGTCCAGCTCAACTTTACATTCATGGGAAATGGGAAGCTGTGAAACTAGTTATGGATTGTTCTCAGACTTCTTTCCAGTAGAATAGAAATACTGGTATGGACCTTTTTCTTAAACTGAGTGAATGTTTTTATTTTTAGAATTTAGTCACTTGAATTACTCTTAAATATATGATCATCCTCTCACAAAACCTGAAAAGACTTTAGTGATCTGAGATTAGAATACTTCTATACAATCTGCTTAAATCCCGAATTTATATCTGAAAATACTACTGCAAATATCTCCAAATGAAGGCCACAGAGTGACAGAGAAAAATTCCTGCTATTAAATAGCCAGCACACCTTTCAGTTAAAGTTTCACCTTAAAAATAAAGCATGAAGTTGAAGAAAAAACATGCAGGTACACACTTACCTGTTAATAGCATCACCAGAGGAACTTACTGGTATCCTTGGCTCTAAGTTAACAAAGAGTGGCAGTTATACTTACGGTTTTATCCTTGTTCCTATTTATTGCTGATTGTAAGTTCAGACACCATCCATTGCCAATATGAGCCATTTAGGATTCTAATTTCGAGCTTTCTAAAGAGGGAAATATACTTCTGTTATTTGGTTAAGAAAAAAGATGATTTGATACAATGAAGAACCCATCTTTTAGTTATGCATACTCATCTTATACATTGCATCTCTTTTCATAGTTGAATATGTTTAGTCCAAGCCAGAATTACTACTTATGGATGCAAAAATGTGGATTGAATTACAGCAAAGCTAATAATAAAAAAATTCAAATCTTAATAACACAACCATGAGATGGCAGCAAGCTCTAATAAGTGACAAGACAAAAAATTATTACAGGTAATTCTTCCTTAAAAACCACTATTGGGGCAGCAATTCTGCCATTAAGTGAGTTAGTCATTAAACAAGACATCATGTGATCACAATTAATTTATAATCTTACTTCAGCCATGGCTGTCAAGCAAGTGATCTGCAGTTATTAACTGAAATAACATGTGATTGCAACTTGCAATTTTACTTCTGGTTTCTCCACTTACTCTGCTTGCCAGAAGCCGGTTGTGTAATGTGCAAATGGTGATCACATGATTCCACAATGTTGTGATGGTTATATAAATGCAGTGGTTGCAAAGTGCTCAAATCTTGGTCATATGACTGCAGAGATGCTGTAATGGCTGCCAGGACTGGTTGTAAAGATACTTTTTCAGTGCCATTATAACTTTGAACAATTTATAAACAAGGGACTGAATATGCATAGAATCTCCCTTCATTTTTATTAGCTAGATCAGGTGTAGGCAAAGTTGGCTCTTCTATGATATGTGGACTTCAACTCCCAGAATTCCTGTGCTAGTATGATAGGCTCAGGAATTCTGGGAGTTGAAGTCCATAAGTCTTAGAAGAGCCCACTTTACCTACCCCTGAGCTAGATTAATTCAAAGTGATCCAGGATGAATGAGGGTTGATTTGAATATGAGTTTCCCAGTTACTACTGAGTTATTACTGAGTTACTAGTCTTATTATATTATATTATATTATATCATATCATATCATATCATATTATATTATACAGTGATCTCTCGATTAGCGCGGGGGTTACGTTCCAAGACCTCCCGCGCTAACCGATTTCCGCGTTATACTGGATGCGGAAGTAAAACCACCATCTGCGCATGTGCGCCATTTTTTTCATGGCCGCACATGCGCAGATGGTGGAGTTTGCGTGTGGGCGGCGGGGAAGACCAAGGGAAGATTCCTTCAGCCGCCCAACAGCTGATCTGCTCCGCAGCGCGGAAGCAGCGAGGAGCCGAAGATGGGGTAAAGGCAAAGGGGAAACCCCATCTTCGGCTCCTCGCTGCTGCCGCGCTGCGGAGCGGATCAGGTGTTGGGCGGCTGAAGGAACCTTCCCTTGGTCTTCCCGCCAGATCACTTGCCGCTTGCCAGTCCACGCCCCCCTGGATGAGCGGCCCCGCATGGCCCCAGCGCCGGACTCCGTTGCCGAACGCCGAAACCGGAAGGGGCGAGGTGGGGGAGAACGGGAGGCTCAGCATTCCGTCAGTCGCAGCGCTGGCTGTCAACTTTTCTTTTTAGCACTGGGGAGGCAAGTCAGCTCCTGCCCAGTTTTAAAAAGAAAAATTGACAGCCAGCGCTGCGGCTGACGGAATGCTGAGCCTCCCGTTCTCCCCCACCTCGCCCCTTCCGGTTTCGGCGGTTTCGCAGCGCTGGCTGTCAACTTATCTTTTTAGCACTGGGGAGGCAAGTCAGCTCCTGCCCAGTTTTAAAAAGAAAAGTTGACAGCCAGCGATTGTTCCGCTGCCGCCAGCATGGCCTGGCTGGCAGCGGAAGATGTAACCTTCGCAACCTCGGAGAGCTTCCTGGGCATGAAAGCTCACGAAAACCAGGAAGCTCTCTGAGGTTGCGAAGGAGCCCACGATCACTCGGCTGCAAGCGGGAGGAAGGCGAATCCCACGGGGCTGGGCTCGGTTATTCCCCCGGCTCCCCTCCTACCAGCCCCGCCGCGGAAGGCTCCATTCTGTTCCCTGAATGGAGACCGCGGGCCGCTCAATCGGGTGGCAGGAAAGCGAATGTCACGGGGCTGGGCTCGGCTCCCCCAGCCCCGCCGCGGAACGCTCCATTCTGTTCCCTGCCGGCCCGATTGAGCGGCCCGCGGTCTCCATTCAGGGAACAGAATGGAGCCTTCCGCGGCGGGGCTGGTAGGAGGGGAGCCGGGGGGATAACCGAGCCCAGCCCCGTGGGATTCGCCTTCCTCCCGCTTGCAGCCAAGTGATCGTGGGCTCCTTCGCAACCTCAGAGAGCTTCCTGGTTTTCGTGAGCTTTCATGCCCAGGAAGCTCTGCGAGGTTGCGAAGGAGCCCAGGATCACTCGGCTGCCGGCGGCAGGAAAACGAATGTCACGGGGCTGGGCTCGTCTCCCCCCCCATAGCAGCCCCGCCGCGGAACGCTCCATTCTGTTCCCTGCCGGCCCGATTGAGCGGCCGGCGGTCTCCATTCAGGGAACAGAATGGAGCCTTCCGCGGCGGGGCTGGGGGAGCCGAGCCCAGCCCCGTGACATTCGCTTTCCTGCAGCCGAGTGATCCTGGGCTCCTTCGCAACCTCGGAGAGCTTCCTGGGCATGAAAGCTCACGAAAACCAGGAAGCTCTCTGAGGTTGCGAAGGAGCCCACGATCACTCGGCTGCGGGTGGCAGGAAAGCGAATGTCACGGGGCTGGGCTCGGCTCCCCCAGCCCCGCCGCGGAAGGCTCCATTCTGTTCCCTGCCGGCCCGATTGAGCGGCCAGCGGTCTCCATTCAGGGAACAGAATAAAAAAAAAATTTTTTTAAAAAAAAAATTTTTTTTTTTAAAAATTTTTTTTTAAAATAATATTTTAATATTTTATTTTTTAAATAATATTTTTTGAAAAACCGCCTTGCAGCGTTTCGCGCTAATCGAGAACGCGCAAGTCGAGGGACCACTGTATTATTATATTATTATATTATGTCACTCCATTAGGTGGCACTAGGGATTTGAACTGCTGAACTGCCAACCTCCTGATCAACAAGCTCAGCATCTTAGCCATTTAGCCACCATGTCCCTCATCTACTGTATACGCCTAACTAAATAAATAAAAATTAGCTCTGGGAAGTAGTATCATTTTCATTCTTGTCTTATGATCATCTAAGAATAATATATATTAAATTGGCGGTTTACATTAATAGAAAAACAAGTTATTTTATGGAATATGATTTATAACATTACACACTATTCATCACTGCCAATTAACAAGGATTTCTGGATTGCAATTTCATTCTTCTACATCTCCGTCCTTCATTCTGAAAGAATCACCGTCCATGATCTCCTAGTCAGCCACAGGATATTTGGTGTTAGCAAATAAAATCAGACAAACAGGATGTGTTAGAACTGGGGTTCTCATCAGAAAGGGAGAATGTTGAATTAACTGACACATTTCCTTTGACTTCATTCCATTCAAGATACCCAAGCACTTAATTGGAAAAGAAATGTGGTTTCAATAGATACACAGGCAGATAATGTTTGGGAAAGAATGAAAGCCAAACTAATACCAACAATGCATTGTCAGAATGTCTTAAGCTGTTTTTCTGGGGTTTAGGAAAATGTCCTTCAACACAATTGAGAGGCCATGTGCACTTAGTGCGGGGCCGACATTTGTGTTGGTGCTGGATCAATATGGCACTGACTTTCTGGTTGCTGGGAGGTCTTGCGCAGCAGCGCGAGACCTCCCAGAATGCTTAGCGTGGGTCACGAGGCCGGAAATGACTGGGCGTAGCGAGCAGCCTTTTTAAAAGGCCTTCAAGCTGCCCAGCTCTTCCCTTCATTGGCCTGGCTGCTAGAAAGTGCAGACACCCACCCACCCTCTGCTCAATCCAGGGTGCTTAACCCTGGTGTTCTGTTCGGGTCTGTAAAACCCGAAATCAAAGTTTGAGACCTGTAAAAGATTTTCCCCGCATATCTGAAACTTGAAATTTCATGACTTTGCATCATTTCAGGGGTTCTCTCTATGAGAATTTTCTTTGGGGGTGGGGGTCCCTAAAATTATGTTCCTGGGTCACCCTGACCCAGACCGAAAATCCTTCATTTGAGGTGCTTATATTTGGTCAATTTGAAAGCTTTCTCACTGGAAGGTATTCTGAACATTTCTGCACACAATGATATGAAAATTTAACTGAAAAAAAGATGCTTATTGGTTTTTTAAATCAGAAATAAGGCCTCCCCCCAGCTGCTTGCAACCATTTTCACTTTAAATTTTTAAAAATATAAGCCTATTTGAGTATAAGCATGGGGCCCCTTTTATGAGCAAAATAAACCAATAAGCATCAATTTTTTCAGTTCAATTTTCATTTCATTGTGTGCAGAAATATAGAAACTAGTTTCCAAGTGAAAAAAAACTTTCAAAAAGACCAAATATAAGTACCTAAAATGAACAACTTTCAGTCCCGGTCAAATAGACCCAGAACAGAAGATTAGTGAGTTTCTTTGAACAGAACAGCAGAGTTAAAAGGTCGCCTAACTGTGGGCCAACTAGGAACTTTTTGCAAGTGCAGCACATTTGGGTCTAGATTGTTTTTTTGCCTACTCCACCCTGGAAGACGGAGAAGTGTATTTTGGTTATGCGGCATGTCTGGGGTTAATTAGGTCGGCATGTAGCAATTGACTAATTTTTTCTCAGTCACTGTTTGACAGTAACAGGGCAGAAAAGGGGTATCAGTAGCAACTATGTGTTCTCCATTGGGCATCTTTTGGAAGATGATTGGCTGCCCCTTTCCATAGCTCATGCTGCCTACATGACTGGGGTGGTGGAGAGGGGGGGTCTTTGGGGCTCACTTACATAATTTCTGGTTCCGGGTCATGGGAGTGAGCCCTCCCACATGCTTGAGGCGTGGCTTACGTCGACCTCTAGGTCTCTCCCTTATGGGGTGCCTCAGGGGTCGGTCCTCTCCCTCCTGCTATTTAATATCTACATGAAACCGCTGGGTGAGATCATCCAAGGGCATAGGGTGAGGTATCATCAATATGCCAATGATACCCAGTTATACATCTCCACCCCATGTCCAGTTAATGAAGCAGTGGAAGTGATGTGCCGGTGCCTGGAGTGTTGGGGCCTGGATGGGTGTCAACAAACTCAAACTCAACCCAGACGAGACGGAGTGGCTGTGGGTCTTGCCTCCCAAGGACAATTCTGTCTGTCCATTACCCTGGGGGAGAATCATTGACCCCCTCAGAGAGGGTCCGCAACTTGGGCGTCCTCCTCGATCCACAGCTCACATTAGAGAAATATCTTTCAGCTGTGGCGAGGGGGGCATTTGCCCAGGTTCGCCTGGTGCACCAGTTGTGACCCTATTTGGACTGGGAGTCACTGCTCACAGTCACTCATGCCCTCATCACCTCGAGGCTCGACTACTGTAACGCTCTCTACATGGGGCTACCTTTGAAAAGTGTTCGGAAACTTCAGATCATGCAGAATGCAACTGCGAGAGCAATCATGGGCTTTCCCAAATATACCCATGTTACACCAACACTCCGCAGTCTGCATTGGTTGCCAATCAGTTTCCGGTCACAATTCAAAGTGTTGGTTATGACCTATAAAGCCCTTCATGGCACCGGACCAGATTATCTCAAGGACCGCCTTCTCACGAATCCCAGCGACCAGTTAGGTCCCACAGAGTGGATCTTCTCCGGGTCCCGTCAACTAAACAATGCTGCTTGGTGGGACCCAGGGGAAGAGCCTTCTCTGTGGAGGCCCCGGCCCTCTGGAACCAACTCCCCCCAGAGATTAGAATTGCCCCCACCCTCCTTGCCTTTCGTAAGCTACTTAAAACCCACCGCTGCCGTCCGGCATGGGGGAATTGAGATACTCTTTCCCCCTAGGCCTTTACAATGTTATGCATGGTATGTCTGTATGTATGTTTGGTTTTTATATTTATGGGTTTTTAATCGTTTTTACTATTGGATTATTATTGTACAATGTCTTATTATTGCTGTTTGACGCCCCGAGTCTGCGGAGAGGGGCGGCATACAAATCCAATAAATAAATAAAATAAATAAATAAAATAAATGACAATAGATAAGGAACACAAGTAGTTATGAATGTTTCAAGCAATGAAAATTAAGGTTGAGGACATAGTTTTTAGTCATGTAGGCTAAGTAACCTACCCTAGTCCAATAATCACTGCTTCTTCCAACTGCCGCAAGTAGAAGGAAGAATCATATTTAAATAAATTTGAACCCCCACTGTTTATTTTACACATATGTAATAATAGGAGCCTCTTTTGAAGATAACAGAGTTGGAAGGGACCTTGGAGATCTTCTAGTTCAACCCCCTGCTCAAACAGGAGATCTTCTACCATTCCAGACAAATGTTTACCCAGTGATGAAACACCCACAATTTCAGGAGGCAAGTCATTCCTGGCAAGCTGAAGCCATTTTATTGGGTAGCTTAGGCCTGCCACACTTTATACTATTTCACTATGCATTTTCTCCTGTGGGAAAATGGGAGGGGGGAATTGTATGAGGTTGTTTGTATGTAGCCACAACAAATTCTTTCTAGAAAGCCAAGGTCATCCTTTGTCTCTGCACCTCTGCACCTGCACTGAAGGAAATGGGTGGACTCTGCCTGCATGGCACTTGAAGATTGGACAACTTGATGGGTTTGTGGATGTGGGGGGGGGGGGGGCAAGGATTTGAACTTTCAACTCAGTGGTGAAGCCTGGAAGACTTCATATTCGGATTTCACCCAGATGTGCCAACATGGCTCTGTTAATAAATTGGAATTTTGAGGAATACTTTGCCTTGGACTCTGATTTAATTTTGGATGGTATTTGGAACCCTGACATTTCTACTGATTCATTGTTCTGACTGTCAGGAAATGTATTCTTATTTCTAGTTTGCTTCTCTTCTTGATTAGTTTCCCCTCTATTGCTTCTTGTCCTACCCTCAGGTGCTTTGGAGAAAATGTCGGCCGCTACTTGTCTGTGACAGCCACTCAAATAGCAGAAGACTGCTATCAACCTACCCACAGTCCTTCCCTTCATTAGACTAGACACACCTTGTTCCCTGAATGCCTCATTGTATGGTTTAGCCTCCAGACCCCTAATCATCTTTGTGGCTCTTCTCTGCATCCTTTCTAGAATATCAATGCTATTTATTTATTTATTTATTTATTTATTTATTTATCTATTATCTATCTATCTATCTATCTATCTATCTATCTATCTATCTATCTATCTATCTCTTTATTGGATTTGTATGCTGCCCCTCCCCACAGACTCGGGGCGGCTAACAACAGCAATAAAACAGCATATAATAACTGGTCACTGGGATTCGTGCAGCAGAAGGCGGTCCCTGAGATAATCTGGTCCAGTGCCATGAAGGGCTTTATAGGTCATAAACAACACTTTGAATTGTGACCGGAAACTGATCGGCAACCAATGCAGACTGTGGAGTGATGGTGTAACATGGGCATATTTGGGGAAGCCCATGATTGCTCTCGCAGCTGCATTCTGCATGATCTGAAGTTTCCGAACACTTTTCAAAGGTAGCCCCATGTAGAGAGCATTACAGTAGTCGAGCCTCGAGGTGATGAGGGCATGAGTGACTGTGAGCAATGAGTCCCGGTCCAAATCGGGCTGCAACTGGTGCACCAGGCGAACCTGGGCAAATGCCCCCCTCGCCACAGCTGAAAGATGTTTCTCTAATGTGAGCTGTGGATCGAGGAGGACGCCCAAGTTGCGGACCCTCTCTGAGGGGGTCAATGATTCTCCCCCCAGGGTAATGGACGGACAGATGGAATTGTCTTTGGGAGGCAAGACCCACAGCCACTCCGTCTTGTCTGGGTTGAGTTTGAGTTTGTTGACACCCATCCAGGCCCCAACACTCCAGGCACTGGCACATCACTTCCACTGCTTCATTAACTGGACATGGGGTGGAGATGTATAACTGGGTATCATTGGCATATTGATGATACCTCACCCTATGCCCTTGGATGATCTCACCCAGCGGTTTCATGTAGATATTAAATAGCAGGAGGGAGAGGACCGACCCCTGAGGCACCCCATAAGGGAGAGCCCCAGAGGTCGACCTCTGACACCCCACTAACACCGACTGCGACTGACCAGAGAGGCAGGAGGAGAACCACTGAAGAACAGTGCCTCCCACTTCCAACCCCTCCAGCCGGCGCAGAAGGATACCATGGCCGATTTTTGTATTGTGACCAAAACTGGATGAAGAGGGACATATGCATTGAAGGGGGAAAAAAGAGGATTTCATTTTACCAAATAAAGCTATAAAGCTCGATAGCCCAAATTGCCAGGTAGCCCTTGACTTACAATCATTCTTTTAGTGATGGCCCAAGGCCACAATAACACTGAAAAGAGTGACCCATGACCATTTCCACAGTAAGGATCATTGCAGCTTCCCTATAGCGATAGTGAAATTTTTTTCTTAAAGTATCTTTCTTTTATACTTCTACCTCAGTTAAAAAGTAAACATGGTTACTTTGTTTAGATGACTTAAACGGTTATGGGTGACATTCTAGTGAAGGATCAGAGAGAGAAATATTCCACAAGAAGAGACCTTCACTCCTCTTCCTGCAACAAAATACCTCACTCTGCCAGACTTGAAATTCTTTGATTAGACAACAAGTCCGTTGCCTCCGTTCTGACAGAACTATAGTTTATAAAATCATATACCAAAATGACCTTTCTGTTAGTGACTACTTCATCTTCAATAACAACAACACACGAGCACGTCATAGATTTAAACTAAATGCCAACCGCTCTCAACCATACTGCCAAAAATATGAGTTCAGCAATAGAGTAAACAACTCCTGAAAATCTACTTTCTACTCCTAACTCCAAAACCTTTTATCTCAGATTATCTACAATTGACCTCTCCCCTTTCTAAGAGGTCTGTGAGGGGTGTGCATAAGTGCACTATTGTGCTTACTGTCCCTGTCCTACTGTCCTATTGTCTTTTATCATTACTTTTCTAATGTTATATTTATACAAATTGCCATCCTATAATTGTCTGACAAATATATATAAATAAAAAATAATAATGAGGGATAGCTATAATTCATGGCATTGAATAAAACTGATAGGAAAGGATGACAATAGTTATTTCACCCTTTCTTTGAGATTTCTGCTAAAAAAACCCACCAAGCCATTTTCAACCATAGGAAAAAAACAGGTGTGAAGTCCAACTTCCAGAATGCTCCAGACAACATAGCTGTACTGAGAATTTGGAGGACTGGTCCATACATATGGAGGATTCTTAGTATTTTCCCACCCCAAAAGGGAAAAAGATGTAGGTGTCAGTGAGTCCTCTAAGCCAGTGTTTTTCAACCAGTGTGCCGTGGCGGGACATGGTCAGGTGTGCCGCGAAGAAGGAAGCTCAGGTTCCGGTCTCGCAACTTTTTGCTGAGAGAGAGAGTGAGAGAGAGAGAGAGAGAAAGAAAGAGAGAGGGAAAGAGGGAGAAAGAAAGAAAGAGAAAGAGAGAAAGAAAGTGAGTGTGAGAGAGAAATCAAGAGAGAGAGAGAAAAGAGAAAGAGAGAGAAAGCAAGAATGAGAGAGAAAGAAAGAGAGAGAGAAAGAGAGAGAAAGAAAGCAAGAGAGACAGAGAAAAGGAGAGGAAGGGAGAGAGAGAGAGCAATGAGCAAAAAGGGGAGGAAAAAAGAGAAATGAGAAAATGATTGAGACAGAGAATGCGAGGAAAGAGAGAGAAACAAGAGAGAGAGAGAAGTAACTCTTGATTAAAAGCATATGATAAAAAGCACCCAAAGAATAAGAGAATGAAAAAACCCAGCCCTCACCTGTTTTTGGAAATGGTTCAAGAATGTGTATATACACACACGCGTGCACACACACACGCACACACAAAAGGGTGGGGAGGAGACAGGGATGGAAAAAGAGAGGAGAGTGTCTTAGGGTGTCATTTTGGTGGGTGGTGTGCCCCAGGATTTTGTAAATGTAAAAAATGTGCTGCAGCTCAAAAAAGGTTGAAAATCACTGCTCTAAGCTTCTATCAGTTGCTACAGATCTGTTGGTTCCTAAACTGATAGAAAAACATTCAAAGAACAATTGGTCAGTGGGTTTTTTTTTCTATATAGTCTGTATACAGACTTATTCCAGCTGCTGCCTGGAGCCTATAGTAATAATTGATAATAAAAATAATATGTAAGCAGTATTTTTGGTCAGGAAACTTCCTTCATTCCCATATGCAGGCTATGATTAAGTGGGTAGGATTATAATTATTGCATATTGTTTTCAAGTAAAGCCAAATCAAAATGTAGTATTGTGCTCATCTCTCATTTAACAAAACAATTGCGAATATTTTGTGGCTTAGTTACTTACATAGCAATTTTTTCTACCAATCAATTAAAGTACAGTTGCTGAAGAATAACCATAAATTGAAACAACATTCCAGATATAACCTGGGCAGTTATTAAATTCTGAGAACTATGATGAATTAGCAGGTGGATTAAAAGAATCTGAATATTTTTCATTCCCATTAAGTTAAATCATACAAATTTGGAAATATTTTCGTCTTTAACAAAGATATTGTTAACTGTGAAAAAAATGAAGTCTTTGAGTCATGAAAGTATGGATTGTGTTACCGTAAATTACTACCAATCTGCCTTCCATTGGGGAACTGTATATTGCACGAGCCAAAAAGAGGGCTGTGAAAATATTTACAGATCCTGGACATAAATTGTTTAACTTCTACCTCAAAACGATGCTATAGTGCATTGCACACCAAGGCTAGTGTCAACTAGACACAAAAACAGTTTCCCCCCAAATGCCATCACTCTGCTAAACAAATAATTCCCTCAACACTGTCAAATAATTCATTAATTCTGCATTACTATTACTATTAATCTTCTCACCATTCCTATCACCCATCTCCTCCCACTTATGACTTATGACTAACTTTGTATCCTTACGATTTATACTGTTTCCTAGAATGATTGGATTGCTTTGTACCCTGTGACTATCATTAAGTGTTGTACCTTATGATTCTTGATAAATGTATAATGATAAATGATTCTTGATAAATGTATAAATGAAAATTCTAAGATAAAGGGGGAGCATTAACTCCCAATTCTTTTCAGTGCAGCAAAAATAACACTGCACTCTCAACTTTTTATTTTTGCATGCTTAATAAATTCGAACCCCGACCCTCAAAACAACGACAACCTTATTTAATAAGCAAACCCTAATGTCAGTTTCATTTTTTTCTGCCTCAAGCACCAAGTCTAGAAGTGGTTTCCAGGTAGTACCAAAATTGGATGCATTCTTTTCTTTAAATAAATATATTAATTTGGCCATCTCTGCTAGTTCCATCAGTTTTTCCAACCATTTTTCCAGTGTGGGAATTAGTATACCTTTCCATTCTAGCACCTGTCAACATGTAGAGCAAAACAGATTAAGATTTTTCCCCCCCAAGTTTCTTGTTCATTAAACTTAGAAGAGGTCCCTCAAGTAATGAGGCCCCATGATGTGTAGGGTTTCATAGGTAACAACCAGCATCTGAGCCATGATGGTGCAGTGGCTCAAAGCTGACTCAGCCATCCATCCTTCCGAGGTCGGTAAAATAAGGACCCAGATTGTTGTGGGCAATATGGTGACTCCAGGGCCGCCGATAGACGGGTACTACTGGGAGCGCCGTACCGGGCCCTGGGCAAATTGGGGCCTGCAGTCAGCGGCTCCTTGCACATGCCCAGTCTGTACCCTCCCTCTTTTGCCGGCTGCCTGCCTTTACCAGCAGCAGAGAGAGAAAGAGAGAGGTAGAGAAGGGCTTACAAGGGGGGCGGCGAAAGGAGGGTAATTATAATTTTATTTTATTTTTAAGCGGGAAAGCGCCAAACCGAGACAAACGCATGCCAGCCCTCGCCACGTGCGCGCCCTGGTGAGGCAACTGAGATTTCCGCCGTCTGGGGGGGAAAGGCGCGGGCCCGACGTGAGGAAACTCGAGGGAATTTTTTAAAAAAGGACTTTAATCATAGACGGTGGACGAGCCCGGAGGGATGTGGTGGCTCGCCGGGATGTGCTTGTGGGTCGGCGGGGCTCTGGCATGGACGCTTGGGCAGCCGCGCAACCTCTACCGCCCCTTCAACTTGAGCTCCCTAGCGGCGCTCTCGGCTCCGTTCAAGACGGGCGCCGCCGGGACGTCGTTGGCGGAGTCTCCCGCTGCAGCGGCGGGCAACCGAGTGGAGAAACTCGGGCGTGCTTTCAAGCGGCAGGTGAGGCAGTTGCGAGAGAAGAGCGACCGCTTGGAGCTGGTCTTCCTGGTGGACGAGTCGTCGAGTGTGGGCCAGGCGAACTTCCTCAGCGAGCTGCTTCGTCAAGAAGCTGCTCTCCGACTTCCCGGTGGTGGCCCGGCGCTGGGGCCATGCGGGACCGCTTATCCAGGCGGGCGTGGACCAGCAAGCCGCCTTCCGCTCTCTCTCTTTCTCTGTTGCTGTCGTGGTGTATGAGAGAGAAAGAGAGAGAGCGGAGGGCGACGAAGAGCTCGCTGAACACTTCGCCCCTCCGCCCGCCCGCCCGCCCACGAAGACGGGCTGCCAGTGGACTTCAGCAAACTTTCCGCCATCTGGCGTTGGGTTGCGCCAACCTTCTTCGCGCCCCTCTGCGAAGGAGGCGGACCTGCTTTGCTTGTCATCCGGCTTCACCTTGGCCTCCACCCATTTGTCTAGCTCGCTTCCAGCGCGTTTCTCTCGCTCCCTCTTTGGGGCGAGGCGTTTCCATCTTTTCCTCAAAACTCCCCCCCTTCCCCATCTTCACACACACACACACATGGCCCCACACCGCCTCCACCACCCGGTAACGCGCCCGATCTCTACCTCTCTCTTTCTCTCTCTGCTGCTGGTGTGGTGCATGAGAGAGAAAGAGAGAGAGAAAAAAAATAAGGGAGAGAGAAAGAGAGAGAAAGGAAGAGGAGAGATAGAAAGGGGGAGAGAGAAAGAGGGAGAGATAGAGAAGGAGAGAGAGAAAGAGAGAGATACAAAGAGAGTGAGTGAGAGAAGGAGAGATAAGAGAGAGAGAGAGGGGCAGAGAGAAAGAAAGAGGGACAGAGAGAAAGAAAGAGGGACAGAGAGAAAGAAAGAGAAGAACAGAGAGAAAGAAAGAGAGGGACAGAGAAAGGGAGAGAGAGAAAGAAAGAAAGGTAGAGAGAAAGAGGGAGAGATAGAAAGAGAGTGAGTGAGAGAAAGAGAAGAGAGAGAGAGAGGAAGAGAGAGGGGGGAGAGAAAGAGGGAAAGATAGAGAGGGAGAGAGAAAGGAAGAAAAGAGATAGAAAGGGAGAGAGAGAGAGAAAGAAAGGAGGAGACAGAGAGAGGGAGAGAGAAAGAGGGAGAGATAGAAAGAGAGTGAGTGAGAAAAAGAGAGAAGAGAGAGAAAGAAAGAAAGAAAGAGAGGACAGAGAGAAAGAGAGAGAGAGAATTAGAAAGACAGAAGGACAGAGAGAAAGGGAGAGAGAAAGAAAGAGGAAGAATAAATATTAAATATTGTATTTGTTCCCATTTTGTTTTTTACTTTAAATAAGGTATGTGCAGTGTGCATAGGGATTTGTTCACACGTTTTTTTAATAGTCCGGCCCTCCAACAGTCTGAGGGACAGTGAACTGGCCCCCTCTGTAAAAAGTTTGGGGACCCCTGATCTACACTGTTCAAAAAAATAAAGGAAACACTTAAACAACACAATATAACTCCAAGTAAATCAAACTTCTGTGAAATCACACTGTCCACTTAGGAAGCAACGCTGATTGACAACTTGGAGTTTATATTGTGTTGTTTAAGTGTTCCCTTCACTTTTTTTTGAGTTGTGTACTTTGAAATTAACTTGGATACCACGGGCTTGTTCAGACCTGCGTTCACCGATGGGCGTAAAAACTAGATCGAAAAGGATATTGAGATGTGAAGCAATATGAAATTGTAGTTGGTTTTTTTTTAACAGCTCCTATTTTAATACCACTGATAACTACACAACCCCCTGGATAATTAGAATAGAATAACAGTGGGAAGGCACCCTGGAGGTCTTCTAGTCCAACCCCCTGCTTAGACAGGAATCCTACACTACTTCAGACAGATGATTTTTTTTTAAAGTAGTTATTATGTAAACATTAAAAAAATAAGATAGTACATAATCTATCATTTTACAATATACTTATTTGTTTGTTTAAATTTTGTATTTGCATTTTATAAGACAAGCAACAAAACAACACACCATAACAAACACCACCCCCATCCCTTTTGAACTGTTATCCTCACAGTTCCTTCTTTATATAGTTATACGGCCTGTAACATCAGCGGTTATTATATGATTATTCTATAGTTCCAGTAAAACTAAGGTCAAGTTGTTGCTATCATAATCTTATGAATAAAGTTAATTCTGGGAACATCGGGTTTTATTTACAGCTATTTTCAGATGATTATCTAACATCTTCTTAAAAACTTTAAAAAAGTAGTTTTAAAATGGCGGGGGGGGGGCCCAAACACTTAGGCTGTATGGGGCCCCAAAATTCCTGATGGCGGCCCTGGGCGACTCTGTAAATTCCTTAGAGAGGGTGAAGCGGTATATAAGTCTAAGTGCTATTGCTATCTTGAATTGTACCTGAAAGCAAACAGACAGCTCCTGAAACCCATTAGTATCTGCACTACACATTCTGGACCCATTGATGCTTCCAGGTGTTCCTTAAGCATGGTCCCATGTGAAGCAAATTGCAGTAGTGAAGCAGTGGGGTGACTAGAAGGTATGAAATGTATGTATGAATGTATGAAATGATTGTATGAAATTAATGTATGAAATGCACCACTGTCAAAATACCTAGAATAATTATTTATTTAAGCTCTTTACAATTTCTTTAATGATACACAAGAGAAGTAGGATGCCTCCGAGCAATGCCGGATGAAGAAAATGGATCAGGATGAGTTATATGAAAGGAAGGTGGAAATTAGTTGTAGCTAAATAGATGCCATAATTCTTTTAAGGACTACTCAAATGGTGTCTGGTTAAGGATGATAAATTAAATTGACAGCAACATTAATCGCTAACAACAATTGCACAGATTTGAATAGCCATTACCACTTGAAAGCCAATTGAATTAATGTTTTCATAGCTTATAAAAGCTTGGATATACTGTACATGTGTGTGGTGGCCCATATTAGTGCTGGTAATATGGTAATTTTAAAAAAAGCTCTTGTTAGGGCACTGAATAGTAAAGGATGGCGAGATTAAAGCGAGATTAAATTATTCAAATGCACGGTTTTGACAAACAATAATTTTAGTGATAATTATCAAATGAAGAAAAGCAGGAAAGAAAAGCTGGGAGGAGAAGTTAAAATCAAGGATTATTATTTATTTATAAACACAAACCTTAAGCTTGTCACGGTGTTTCAAGCTGCAGTTGATAACATAACAGCTCAGCCCCTGTTTCTTATGATGTAGAAAATTGAAACAGAAACATAGAAGATTGACGGCAGAAAAAGAGCTCGTGGTCCATCTAGTTTGCCCTTATGCTATTTCCTGAATGGATGTATGGATATATGTTAGGATAGATATATGTTTATCCCAGGCATGTTTAAATTCAGTTACTGTGGATTTACCAACCACGTCTGCTGGAAGTTTGTTCCAAGCATCTACTACTCTTTCAGTAAAATAATATTTTCTCACATTGCTTCTGATCTTTTCCCCAACTAACTCAAATTAGAAGTGTGTTCTAGCCTGTGAATGTGTGAGAAGGGAGAAATACAGTGGATGTGGGGTTGCAATTAAGGTTCTTGAGTCAGTTTCCTTTGATATCAATAATCATTTATGAGAAAAGTTCAGTGAGAAAAGGGAGCTTGTGTTTGGGGCATTGCTGTGAGAAGTTCAATGGACTAGATCTATTCAGCCAAAGTTGAGGATCTCAGTCATAGTGATATGGAAAATCAAATCTTTCACCAGAAATATTCTCCAGGGCTAGATCTCCCCCTCTCCCCAACGTAGAGAACTATCAATCGGTTTTTGAAGAAATCAGAGCAGATGGGACAGAACAAGGCTAAACAACTAGTGAATGAAGATGTTGCTCAAGAAACATTTGGCGGCACACTAAGATACATTTCTGCTACACTTGCAAGTGGAGTCTCTGACTCTCCACAGATCTCTGCATAGGTGCCAACCCATAAGTATCATGTACTTCAATGAACTATGATTTGCACATTGTATCAATTATGTAAAATTAAATAAGCTGGGGTTTCTTTGCAACTTTTGTTCCTCATGTTTGTTGTAAATTAAAGATGCCCCACTTTGACAGTGCTAAGGTTACAATTAGATTAAAATTCTAGTGATCTCCCACTACATCAGAGCAAGATTCTTCTAAGGAATGACCTGAAGTTCTTTTAGTATAAAGTTCTAGCTTAATGATGCTTTAACTGATGCTAGAAGTGGTGGAAACCACCTTGAACATTTGAGAGAAAATCCCTCTATAACCTCTTCCTTTACCCAACCTGTGAATCATGCTGTGTCTTCAGCACATGTTTACCTTTTCTCTATTGGTTTCCTCATCATTGTCATAGTGACTATCTGTCTGAGGTGTTGAGAGGATTAATTAGCTCATATTTATAAATCATCTAGAAGCTAAAAAGTGTTAGTCCTAAGTATTACTGTTATGAATTATTAAAAATGGGTGGTATATAAAGTAAGTACAGTGGTACCTCTACTTAAGAACGCCTCTACTTAAGAACTTTTCAAGATTTTTTTGCCTCTTCTTAAGAACCATTTTCTACTTAAGAACCCGAACCCGGAAAAATTTCCCAGGAAATTTGAGAGCAGCACGAAGGCCCGGCCAGTTTCCTGCCATTCCCCCTTTAATCCTGGCCATCTTGGGCTTTTCTGGGCTGCCAGAGGAGCCTTTCAGTGGCGCTTAAGTAGACTTTGGCAGTCCAGAGTGAACAAAGCATTTTCCTTTCTCTGGGTGCTTGGAGAGGGAATTAACCTCTGCCAGAGCCCAGAGAAAAGAAATGCTCCCTTCACTCTGGGCAGCAACTGTTGTCCTCCTCTTCTTCCTCCTCCTCTCACACAAATTCCAAGCTTTTATTTTTTTCCTAATGGGTTTGAATGCATTATTTGCTTTTACATTGATTCCTATGGGAAAAATTGCTTCTACTTACAAACTTTTCTACCTGGACATGGAATGAATTAAGTTCTTAAGTAGAGGTACCACTGTATATCAGGAATGTATTTCTAAGTCTTAGGACTATTTAGCAAAAGTCTTTAGTTATAATAGATTATTCCAGTGCAAAGGAGTTGATGACCAGATGCTCTGAAAGCAAAACAACTCAGTTCCACTCTGAGCAAGTACCATTAAAAATACAGGAAGATAAGAATTAGTTTGATCCATGGGTGAAATACTACTGGTTTGGGTGATTCTGTCAGTTGTCAGAGAGCCATTTACAAAGGCAATGTGAGGCTCTACCCACCTGTCTGGACACTGCCATTTGCGTTCTTTTACCCTCTGCACATGCGCAAATCATTCTGTATGATGGAATCCACTGGTTCTCCAGATTTCAGCTGCAGAGTTGTTCAACGATTTGGTTATGAAGTCATTGATAAATTCGCCTTCGTTTTGCCACCGATGGTAGAACTCATTTCTGCTGACCATCAAAAGGGCTGAGGGCACATAATATTCTTTCAGCAAGGTTTGCAGAGTTTTCCGAAAAATGGACTTAATGTCTGTGTATGTTTCTCCTGAGTCGAGTTCAATGGTCTTTTGTGGATTTAGAGCTCTGGGAGGTAAAGGAATAACTATCCTGCTTGATTCATGGTTGGAGTCCTTAAGGACATAGGATTTGCATACTTCCTGTCCTAATCACTTTTAGAAATTTGTTGTTAACTGTTTTTCAGGTATTAAGAACCTTTTTTAGATCGACTAGTTTAACAGCACTGGGTGAGTTTCATTCAATACAGTGAAACTTTAAATACAAGTTTAAACACTTAATTTATTTTATGGAATTAACAGCAAAAGGATGATTAGAAACTTGATTTTAGAAAGTTACAAGGGTAAAGATGAAATAGAAATTAAAAAAATGGAATTATTTATTTATTTATTAGATTTATTTATTAGATTTGTATGCCGCCCCTCTCTGTAGACTTGATATGAGAAAATATTTGTTTTGAACTCTTTTTTTTAAAAAAGGTATAACTTTGAAATTTGAACAGGAGAGGGAGCTGAAGAGTACAATTAAAAGAACATTTAAATTAAAATAGAATGCAGCAAAACATTTCAATAGTTATAGAAGAGGACAAACCTTTACTTTTACTGAAATGATGAGGTTTTTAAGAATTTGCTTATAGATGAGATATGGGATAACCTTGCTTTGTAACTATTACTGTTGGAAATAAATGTTAAAATTTAGCAAATTATACACATACAAAAAATAAGTGCACTGATAACAATGTGCTTCTACACATACTTACTTATAAATCCCAAGCTTACACCTATATAAATATATATACAATTTTATTTGAAAAGCAAGCATTTAGATTAATGTACTCCTAGTTCAAATGAATTGTTGATTTATTTGGAGGAGAAACTTATGTTGCTAAGGCACTTATGAAATTAATTTAGGCTCAAAATTCTGACTTTAAAAAGATCTGTATTTTGATTTTATTTATTCAATTTATTTAATTTTTATGCCAGTCTTCTCCTTAGACTCAGGGTGGCTTACAACATGTTAGCAATAGCACTTTTTAACAGAGCCAGCATATTGCCCCCACAATCCGGGTCCTCATTTTACCCACCTTGGATTTTGTTCATATTTTGTTCATATTTTTAAAATAATGAATCAAGTTTGGAAAATAAATAACAGAGTCAAAAATTATGAGATAAAATAATATTATACATGCACATACATGTACACATACACACACACACACACACACACACAATGTCTTCTAATATTTGAATAAGAACCATTTGCAGTGGTTATGGCACTAGGCTAGAGACCAGGAGAGCATGATTTATTTATTTATTTATTTTATTTTATTTATTTATTCTTTGTCCAATATACAATACATATGGAAGAGAATAGACATTAAGTAATATATATGACGATAGAAAGTAAAAAGAAGAGAAGTAGATGGGAGGGAGATAATATATATGATATAAGAGATAAGGAGAGAATATATATGATATATATATAACATAGATAGATAGATAGATAGATAGATAGATAGATAGATAGATAGATAGATAAGGAGAGAATATATATGACATATGAGATAAGGAAAGACAATTGGACAGGGGACGATAGGCACATCAGTGCACTTATGTACGCCCCTTACTGGCCTCTTAGGAACCTGGAGAGGTCAATCGTGGAGAGTCTAAGGGAGAAGTGTTGGGGGTTGGGAGTTGACATTATTGAGTCCGGTAATGAGTTCCACGCTTCGACAACTCGATTGTTAAAGTCATATTTTTTACAGTCAAGTTTGGAGCGGTTAATATTAAGTTTGAATCTGTTGTGTGCTCTTGTGTTGTTGCGGTTGAAGCTGAAGTAGTCATTGACCGGAAGGACGTTGCAGCATATGATCTTGTGGACAATACTTAAATCGTGTTTTAGGCACCGCAGTTCTAAGCTTTCAAGACCCAGGATTGATAGTCTACTTTCGTAGGGTATTCTGTTTCGAGTGGAGGAGTGAAGGGCTCTTCTGGTGAAATATCTTTGGACGTTTTCGAGAGTGTTGATGTCTGAGATGTGGTATGGGTTCCAGACAGATGAGCTGTATTCGAGAATGGGTCTGGCATAGGTTTTGTAGGCTCTAGACAGTAGTGTGAGATTGCCAGAGCAGAAGCTACGTAGGATCAGATTAACAACTCAGGAAGCCTTTTTGGCGATATTGTTGCAGTGGGCTTTAGCACTTAGGTCGTTTGATATTAGTATTCCAAGATCTTTTACTGAGTGTGGGTTGGCTGCGAGAATTTGTTTATTCAGTTCATATGCGAAGTTTGGATTCTTTTTGCCGATGTGGAGGGCAGAGCATTTGTTGGTTGATATTGGAAGTTGCCAGGTGTTAGACCAATCTGAGACAAAGTCGAGGTCTAGTCCTGCCCTAGGCATAAAGCCAGCTGGGTGACCTTGGGCCAGTCATTCTCTCCCAGAACTAAAAAGGAAGGAATGACAAACTACTTCTGAAAAACCTTGCCAAGAAAACTGCAGGAACTTGTCCAAGCAGCTACTAGGAATCAATGCTGCTTTGAAGGCATAAATTAAAATAAGATACAATTTGTTTGTGTTTGTGAAGAATTACAAAAGTAGCATTGCTTATTCTAAGAAATTGGTATTGAAGTTCTTGTCCAAACAGAGATCCCCTGGAAGGAGTGTGAGAATCTGTGTGCCCAACACAAGAATTTATTTTTCGATGTAAGTGACACATTGCAACTGGGGGTGGTGATTTGCAGGTATTATGGGTGTGTATGTCCACCCACCTGGGCTTGCTCAATTGCCTACAATAGTAAACAATCTGTGAACAGACTCTCTAGACCAGTGTTTCCCAACCATTTTTGGGCAATGTCCCACCTAAGCATCTCTAAAATCCCAATGCCCCCCCTCTCGTGATATATAATTCTTACTATTCAAAAATTGAACTCCTACTCACGCAGAGGAAGCTTAACTTCCTCCTAAACCATTAACTTGGTTTAAACAAGGTTCCAATTGTCCCCAATCAAAATCAAATTACCCTCCCCCATGTGGGGCGTGGGGTCCACGGTGGGAACCACTGCTCTAGACAGGTGCCACCCAAATCCTGGGCATGTGGTTTGTGCAGATAGGATTACTTAGGGAGGTTCCAGGTCATAAAAAGGGAAAATAGTTTCCAGAGCTTATGCAATTCAAGACTACTGCATGCTTTAAAGAACTATACAATTCTTATCCAACTACTAAGCAAACATCTGAAGAGCAGCAAAGGAAAGCTAATCCAATAATTAGTGGGAATGAAAGATACTAGAGACCACAAGCATTCAGTGTGACTTAGACACTCCCTGAAACTATTTATGCCACAATTCTTTTTAAAGAAAGATGAAATAAGATTGCCCCATAGTACAGTGCTACTATTATTAGTTTATCACAGTATATTTTTTTAAAAAAAGTTTATATTTACAGAAGAAATTCAGCAATATCTACATTATTTCAATCAGATGAAACTCAGCAGTATGAATACGTGAATCAGTATAAATCCAGTCTATGTCAATCTTATGTGTAAGTATTGTTGTCTTTTATCAATGTAACAAACTAGGGCATACAAAATTTTTGCTAGACCAATTTTTGAATACAGCTCATCTTTCTGGAACGCGCACAGCATATCGGACATTAATACAATTGAGAGAGACCAGAGATATTTTATGAGAAAAGTCCTCCACTCCTTTACTCACAACAGAATACCTAATGCCACCAGACTTGAAATTTTGGGCCTAGACAACTTAGAACTTCATTGTCTTCGATCTGACCTAAGCATAAAATTATCTGCTATAATGACCTACCTGCCAATGACTACTTCAGCTTCAACCACAATAATACACAAGCACACAATAGAAACAAACTAATTGTAAACCGCTCCAAACTAGATTGCAGAAAATACAACTTCAGTAACAGAATTGTCACTGCCTGGAATGCACTACATGACTCTGTGGTTTCTTCCTCAAACCCCAAAAACTTTAGACTGTCTACTGTCAACATCACCCCATTCCTAAGAGGTCTGGTGAGGGGTGTGTGTTCGTAATTATGTTTTTATATCTGTTATCTGATACATGCCTGACAAAATAAATAAAAATAACTGTTGCTGGGGGAGGGGGGGAGGAGGTTTCTGCCTTTGAGCTACCAAAAATTCTAAGCTATGTTTTCTCTTTGCTCCCTGGGAAAGAACCTTTCCCTCCTGTCAGCTCTGGAGTGGTTTCTACCACAGTCTCACCCAATTATCAAAAGTTCCCCATTTGGGAGCTGACTCCCGAGGAAGGAGAATCAGCATAACATAGTCCACCTACGCTCAAGGATACTTTGATCAATGATATCAAAGGTTACTGACAGGTCAAGAAGAGCAACTCCCCACCCTTTTCCAGCCAGAGGTCAACCAAGATTGTCTCAGTCCCGTACATTGGACTGAATCATAACTGAAAGATAACCTGCTTCCTCCAGGATTTTTGAAGCTGCCGTAAACACTTTCTCTATAATCTCTTAAAAAGGAGGTTGGGAACTGAATGAAAATGGTCTGGATTAATTGGGTCCCCTTGTAGAAAGGGTACACACTACAATCTTGTTAAGAGTCCGCAGGACCACCCTATTCCTCAAGGAAAAAACTAACCACTGTTCAGACCAAAACACAATCCTCTCCAAGGTAGCCTTGAGTTTGGGTACTTTGCATTAATTACTAAATAAGAAAATAAGGGCTGATATTATGGTGTAAAGAAAGCAATCTTACACTTAACACCAAAAAACCTAAAGAACTGATAATTGACTTTAGGAGGAAGAAAGATGTATATTCACCATTGCACATAAATGGCGAGGAGGTGGAGAGGGTTGGTAGTTTCAAATTTCTGGGCACTTATATCTCAGAGGACCTCTTATGGACTATGAATGTTAATATGCTTGTGAAGAAGGCACAAAAGAGGCTGTACTTCCTGAGAATGATCAGGAAGATAAATTTATCTCAGCATCTACTGTTGTCCTACTATCGCAGCACCATTGAGAGTGTCCTGACATACGGCATTCTAGCTTGGTATGGAAGCAGCTCTGTAGCGAACAAAAAAGCTCTACAGAGAATTATTAAAACTGCCCAGAACATCATTGGGCTCCAGCTACCTGCCCTGGATGACATCTTCACATCTCGCTGTTCTAGGAAGGTGCACACCATTCTCAAAGACTCTTCTCATCCTGCTTACAATCTTTTTGAACTGTTGCCTTCTGGCAGAAGATACAGAATAACTAGAACTCGGACCACACGTTTCCTGAATAGTTTTTATCCCAGAGCTATACTCGCACTTAACAATGAACTAAAGGGTCACCATCAGTGAACTGTTGGACAATATTACTCGGTTTGTCATGTAGATGGTTGAGTGGTTCAGGGTGGGGAATTTGTAGTGGGTGGGACATTTTATTCTATTTTTTATTCTATTTGTTAATCTATTTTTAAATTTACCTATTCTGATTTTATGTATAGTGGGACTGGTCTCTGGGTGTCACACGACTTTCGTTGCCAATGACAATTCGTTGTTTTGACAATGACAATAAATTTATTATTATTATTATTATTATTATTATTATTATTAATAATAATAATAATAATAATTTTTAAAAACCTGCTCCACAGTACATTATATCAATTTCATCCTAGCTATAAAGGTGAAATCTATTTAAGTTTAGATAATTGGAGGTTTTTTTAATTAACTGGGACTATTGGCTTCAATGTCAGCCTTTGTACCTGCCTTCATTCATTAGAACTACAACTTTCTAACACATTATATGGGATAGTTGAAATTTAACATATAGATAGTTCTCGGGTTGTGACTGTAATGGAGTCTGCTCATCAGAGTCATAATTCACAATGGTCATAAATTGAGTCACTCGATTTTATGATTTTTTATTATCTTTTTTTGCAGCAGTCATTAAGTGAACATCACATTGTTAAGAGAACCCATGGATTGGTACAGGCTGATAGAAGAAAATGCTGGGTTTGGGTATAACTGTTTTAAAACATGGTTATGTGATCATAGGATGGTGCAAATAGCTGTGAATGTGACTTGGTTGCTGGTCAAGCAAAGTGTGGTTAGGTGATTGCATTTTATGGGGAGGGCAGCCATTGGAACTGAATCTCTGTCCTAAGTATCCCCCCATTCAGGTCTCTTGTAACTTCAAATGTTGCTAAGCGACCGGTCATAAGTCAAGGACTATCTGTAGTCCAATAATTGAAAAAAAGGGCTAGGCTTTCCCTCAAGAAGAAGGCGTGGCAGTTTGCAATGATATAAGCAAGATAAAAACAAGCATCTAGGAAATTAGAATATAAATTTGCTCCTGAGGTGGAAGACAAAGGTGGGGCTAAAGTAAATTGTATCTTTTATCCAGTGGCATATACAAATAGTAAGCTCAGTTTCCATATAGCTTGAGTTATACCATAGATTTTACAAATGGAAGGAAAGACCAGACAAATTAAGATGAAGAACTGAACTTTCTAATTTTTAAACATTGTACAGCATGTGTGGAATTCTGGAGAGTTTAACTGAAAGAGGGAAGAAGCTAATCTAAGTGGAAGTTGAATGAGTTTATATTCAACATTAAGTCACAGTATCCTTTCTTTACTTACATATTAAAAGAAGCCGGCCATAATGTTTTATTCAATAAATAATAGCTAAATGCATGTTGTTGCTTATTTAATGAACGTGCTCCTGCATAGATAGGGCATATTTGGACAGTGATGTCAGTTCGATGGCTACTGAGACTATGGGAAACATTTTGAATGTGCACTATATTATTATAGTTATCAGTGTGATGTCGATCTATATACTACTAAAACTCTGTTTGACAAAAAGATGCATCTGTAGGCCAGGGCAACAATAGGCCAGGGTACTTCAAATGGGCTAACTTATACTGTAGAATGCATCCAAAATCTGAGGCCCATTACTCCTGTGGAACTAACCTGTGGCTGTTTCAATACCACCCCAATGGCGGGACCCAGAGGAAGAGCCTTCTCTGTGACGGCCCCGGCCCTCTGGAACCAACTCCCCCCAGAGATTAGAATTGCCCGCACCTTCCTTGCCTTTCGAAAGCTGCTTAAAACCCACCTTTGCTGCCAGGCATGGGGGAACTAAGATACACTTTCCCCTAGGCCTTTACAATTTTATGCATGGTATGTTTGTATGTATGATTGGTTTTTATATAATGGGTTTTTAACTGCTTTTTAGTATTGGATTTTGTTATACTGTTTTACTGCTGTTGTTAGCCGCCCCGAGTCTGCGGAGAGGGGCGGCATACAAATCCAATAAATAAATAAATAATGAATTTTGAGCAGTGCTGCATAAAGCCTGACAACATTGTATACTGAAGCAGGGTGGTATGAAATTGTCCTAAGGACCGTGGGTATTCAAACAAAATTATTAAAATCTGTGACCACATACCAGAGTAGGCTGAGTAGAACTGAAGATGTAGACAAGCTATTCTTGTTTGAAAATCTTCTCTTTACATACTTGTGAAAATGTTCTGAGTGATAAGTAATTCCTAACATAGCCTTTGTTAGCAAATTACATTAATTCCCCAAATAGGGGTTGTGAATTAAGAATCATTGAAAACTGTAGTTCAGTCACCTCTGAAAGGTCACAGTTTTCTAGCACCTTTCTTTAAAAAAAAATTGTTATATCCCCTACAGAAAATGTACGTGGTAGAAAAAGAACAATGAAGAATTTTGCTAATTTCAACTCCTTTTTTTTATAATTCTGTGGAGCAAATACACAATTGTATTTAATTAATGTTGTTTCGTATAAAAACCAAGGGTTATTGAAGTTGCATATAAAGTTAAAATTTATATCTTAATGTTACTTTATTATTAATTGTAACAGGCGACATGTCCTTATGTGTTAGCCATATTAGCAGAAGTTAGTGAACAGAAATAAAGCTACTGTAATTGATAACTATATGATTCCAGAAAAATGCTACCCTGTTTTCCCCAAAATAAGACATCTCCATTCCAGAAAAATACTACCCTGTTTCCCCCAAAATAAGACATCTCCTGATAGTAAGCGCAATTGGGCTTTTGAGTGCATGGAAATAAGGCCAAGGGGTTTATTACAAAAAAGAAAAAAGAAAAAAGTCAGGGTCTTGTTTTGGGGAAAACATGGTATAGTGTACAACTACTGTGCAAACTCAGGAAAAGGTGTTGCCTTTAATCTCTGATAAGATGAATGTGTCCAAACTTCTTTTCCCATTTCAGGTCAAAATGATCACAGACCTCTTGTTTGGATCATGAGCAAAAGCAGAAGGTCCAAAAATCAGGTGGTTAAATTGTAGGATCCTTTGGTATTGAAATGCAGCCTTCTGAAAGTAGTATTTATTACTATTGTACATATTTCCTGTCTCTCTTCAATTATATCATTATAATTTTACAAAAACATCCTTGATTTGAATGTACCTCAGGTGAATATCATACACGAGCATTGTCTGCCAGGGATGAAAAATGTCACAACTTATTAGCAAATGCTCTGACAAATTCCAGGGTGTGCTTCCTAGCCCTGTTGCATCCTGATGGATGCTCTGTTGACAGACTTATTAGAATTAAAATCAACTCTCATCTGACTGGTTTGCACAATTAATGAGGGCTGTTTTGAAGTTTATGTCAACAGGTGGGTGGAGAAACTGGCTTCCTATACGTATTTACATGATTAAGAGTTCTTCTTTGAGTTCTTTTTTTGAGAACTCTTAGGAGTAATGTACACATAGAATCAAAGTATCTTGAGCTTCTGTTATCCTAACCATGAAGGCAATAGGTCTCTTCTTTATCCTGGCACTTTTCATTCAGTTTGAAGGTAAGTTTGATTTGTTGTAGCTAATACAAATCTGTGTGATATATGTATTGAGTGTCTTGCTTCTGCATGTAGAAGTTTGGTATCATCTATACTACAACATCAAATTATTGCAGAAGGGGCTAGGGAAAAAACAAACTGGTTTGACTTTACTCACACTGTATCAACTTTTTTGGCATGGTTATTTATGATACGGATAAATAATCTTTTTATTCTTTATAAATATTTTTTTGCAAAAGAAAAAGATGGTTATTATAGTTTGTTATTTATTTATTGTGGTAAAAACTCATTTTTGGTGCTAGGTAAGGGAAAAAATAAAAGATTTCAAATTTCATATCAGCGCACAGGTGGAAGATGAAACATAATTTGTTTTTAACAGAATGCAATTGGGACATTCTGCTGAATTTTGGATAATTAGTCATGTATAATATATTATAAAAAGCTATACTATAATTAGGACAGGTGAAGTTGTTATTTTTTTTCTGCATAAACATGTGGATTTTCAATGTCAGAAAAACTGCTAAATTTTTCTAGAATATATATATATCTATATATCTATATCTATATCTATATCTATATCTATATCTATATCATCTATATCTATATATATATCTATATATCTATATCTATATCTATCTATCTATCTATCTATCTATCTATATCTATATATATATGTATGTATATATATAACATGTTTTTTTTGCTGAATTTGAAAATTAAGGAAGACTAAGATAGATCGATTTCGGCCTTATTTTGGCCTCATCAGCTAGCTATACCCACTGGGACTTGAACCTGCAAACCTTTGCCTTGTAAGGAAGAGAATTATCCTCTAGGCTACAGTATCCAATCCCTTCAGCTCTGCACCATTCATATATATATGAATTTAAACATGCCTGGGATAAACATATATCCATCCTAAGATAAAATACAGGAAATAGTATATGGGCAGACTAGATGGACCATGAGGTCTTTTCCTGCCGTCAATCTTCTATGTTTCTATATATATATGTTATTCTCAACACCTGTCATTGACACCTCATTTGCAATTGTTATTAGCTGATGCAATAATGGGTGTAAATAGCAGGTGTCAGATGTAACACTGGAAAGTTCAGTGGATAGATTATTATCCTAGGATTTTAGGTTGGTTTTCTACAACCAGTGGATTTGCTTATGTTTGAAACTGAAAACTCTCTTTTTGAGGCTTACTTACCGAGGTTATGGATTGGATTCAAACAATTTAGATTCTGAATTGGATGGTCCTTCCCAGTACCGTATTTAGACGAAATTCACTTAGGTCAATGACTGTCTGTGGAAGTTTGTCTCTAACATGGAAATATGCATTCTCCAACCAAAACCAACTAGAACATAATTACATTTTCTCATGATGTCTAATTGATTAGCATGCCCTCAGCTGAAAATAACTTCCAAGTCAACCATTGGTTAATCCAATCACTGTCTTTTAAATGGATAGTAATATTTTGGAGACAGCTTATCTTGGATAAGGGCTATGCGGGAAACTGACTGGAGAACTAAAGAAGTTCTCATTCAAGCTCTTTGCAAATGTTATTCAGAAGTTTAAGAATGCTAAATAAATTACCTAAACCAAGAGTTACTATAATCAAATAAGGAATGATAATAGTCAGACGTTTGGGACAATTTTTCCAAATTTAGATTAAAGTCGTCATCCAGTTTGGGACACTTTGGAGTATTACTAGAAAAGGTAGAGGTAATGCAATTGTTCTTCCTCTTTTATGCAATCTGCCAGAAACACTTGGAAATCCGGATCTAATCCTGAAGATGTCTGAGGCTATCTCTATCTACCTCATATGCAACAAAGCTTAACAAGAATCAGACTGGAGGATATCAGATTTAACTGCCTATTGTCTTTTAATATGAAGTAAAATTTAATCATTTCTATGAAACAAAAAAAAAAAGATAAATAGATCTGTGTCTCTATTTTTGTTGCAGATGTAACCAGTCAAGTTAAATACCAGGTTAGTTCTTTCCTTGTCCTTTCAAGCATTGCTCATTTCTGTCTTTGCCCAGTGTTTTTTCAGTCTTATTTTCATAGTCCATTTACATATGGCATATTCAGGCCAGAGCTGCTCGGTGACAAAGCATATTTCTCATCTCAAGTTCAATGTATCACATCTAAGTAGAACTGAGAAAAACTCAGTTATTGTAGGTAATATTAACCAACAGTCAAAATTAGGTCAAAATTGACACTGTGTCCCAGGTCATATTGGTGCGATTCAGTGCTTCTCAAATAGTGAGAAGGGGGGTGGGGGGGAGAGAACGATACCAGGGGGGCGCATGAACCCAGGGAACATGCTTTTTTTTTACCGCAAGGAGTAGGGTTTTTTGCACAGAACAATAGCACACAGCACAGAGCAGGAGATATGAAGTACAAATAACAAACCCTTAAGAGACATCATGGAAAACTATTTAACAGGGATGAAAAGAAAGGAGGAGAGAGAGACGGAGATCATGAGACCATGAAAGCTAAGACAAGGAAATACGTAGCACTTGGCTTCACTGGGACTATATGTAGCACTTGGCTTCACTGGGACTATGGTGGGAGATGAGGAAAGACTGGCATATTTACTGTGTCTAAAAATGTTGGCAGCTGACAGCATGAAGCCAAATAAATTAAGGCATCACTTAAACACATTATACCCCAATCATGCTGATAAGCCGCTTGAGTTTTTTCAGTGAAAATGTGCCAAATTTTGCAAACAATTGTCCCGGCAGAGAGTTGGAGGAGGGGGAGAGGTGTCATGAAATGTTTACTTCTTCCGGGGTGGAGGGCATAACAGAAAATAATTAAGAAGCACTGGTGTAACTTGTTACAGAATTATAAGAAAAACTAGCATGCCTCGAGGGGGTAGTTCCTAGCATTTCCTAACATCCTGTTCAACTCACTTAACTTCTAAATTATTACTTCTGGTAACAAAAAACATACAGGAATGATGAAAAGTGGGCTTTTACAAATGGGAAATCCAATATTTGGCTTTTCACATTAAATTCCATAAATGGGGAGGAGCATTTTCACAATCACATTCTTCCCAAGATGAAATAGAATTTGACTTAGACTTAGAATAACTTTATTGTAACTTTAAATATAAACTAATCGGGATACATTAAAATGAAATTTCATTGCATATGGCTCTCAGAGGCCACCACCTCCAGTATAAACATGACAAAACATGACCAAAAATACATAAATAAATATAATTAGGCACCCACACCCACATATATTATATGGCACAGAGAAACAACACAGTCTAGTTCAGATGTATGGATGTACATGGCGAGAAAAACAAATCTTGCAAGTTTACCAGATGGATGGCATAGGAATAAAGCTGTTACAGAATCTGCACATTCTACTAGAAATTCTTTGAAATCTCCTCCCAGAGGCGAGCAACAGAAACAGACCATAAAGTGGATTTGAGGGGTCTATTTTGTAGATTTAAAAAAATTATTGAGCTCCCCAAGTGAGAAGAATCACCACAATGTGGGGGGGTTCTCCATAGAAGTTCCTCAATCAGGAAAGCTTCATTCAATACTTTTTTATCTCTGTAGGAGGGCATGTGCTGGCAATTCCAACAATTTTTCATCAATGGGAATTTATACTGCAACAGAGACATTGATCCTATTATTGGCCCTGATGGCAAGACCCATAACAATAGGTGTGTCATGTGCCGAGAACTCTTGTAAGTATTTGAAATAAGTGATCACTTCAGAGATACTGATGCAATGATGAAAGCAGTACACTGAATATTTTCTCTGCACCTTCTCCTCCTACTGCAAAATATATATTCTTAGTTTCTCTTGCTTAGCCAAAAACCTTTGCTAAGGCAGACAAAGCAGCATAGATGTAGTCCTCGACTTACAACAGTTCATTTAGTGATTGTTCAAAGTTACAAACTGCAATGAAAAAAAGTAACTTGTGAACAATTTTCACATTTGCAACCTTGGCAGCATCCGTATGATCATGTGGCAAAAATCCAGATGTTCAGCAACTGGTTCATATTTATGCAATCACCTTTTGTGAAACAAAGTCAATGGAGAAACCAGTTGCACTTAACAACCGGGATACTAATTTGACATCTGCAGTGATTCACTTAACAACTGTGGCTTGAAAGTTTGTAAAATGGGGCAAAATTCACTTAACAAATGTTTCACTTAGGAACAGTAATTTTGGACTCAATTGTGGTCATAAGTCGAAGACTACCCACATAAACTTAGAACAGAGAGATCAGTTTAAAGTCTTTCTGTTCTCCTACCTCATCAAAATTTATACTAAAATGGTATCAGGAAAGTATCAGCATAACCAGAGAAACCACTGGAAGCAAAGGTGGCTGAGGAACTCTGGGAGTTGTAGTCCACAACTCTTAAAAGTTGCCAAGGTTGGAGATTCCTTCTCTAGAAACATTCCTTTTAAGGAGTATTTCAGGTTTATCATCATCACCATATATTTCCATGCACTTCATTTGTGAAAATTTGAGTAGTCAATAGAGAGGTCTTTGAAAACCTCACAGTATAGTAGGAATATTAAGGCAACCTCAGCAGGGAACTGTAATTGTAAATGATTCTATCACTAGCCATTTCTGTGACTAAAGGAACAACTAACAAAATGAATTGTCCTCGTTTGTTTTGTTTATTTGTTTGAGTTAGGGGTTAGGAGTGCAAGAGTCTTCAAATCCGGCAAGTTTAAGGCTTGTGGACTTCAATTCCCATTTCTGAGCTAGCATGACTGGTGGAGGAATTCTGGGAGTTGAAGTCCACAAGTCTTGAAGCTGTCAAGTTTGAAGTTTGTAAAAAGTGTACATGGTTTAAAAAAGTATTCTGTAGTATTCTGCTACACTGGTGTTTTATTAAAATATATAATACTACGCCATTTTGTTCAGAATATATTTTTCTTGGTTTCCCCCTCTAAAATCTAGTTGCGGGTTTCTTCCCATGTAAGTTTCAGAGATTCCTGACGATATTTTAATGAGGTCTCACTTGTAATCGTCAGGCTGGTGTTTTGGCTTTGTGCTAGCCCTTATCAACAAACGTATCCCAGCCATAAAAATTGAAACCAGACCCAGAACAATACACGACACCACCACCAATCACCCTCACCAGACCCAAACCCACACCTACCCTACAGACCAATTACAACTACCACTAGAAGCCAAACCACAGCAGTGCCTCCAACTGCTGCACCCCCCTCTGACATGCACACAAAGCAAACTTACACACACACACTATAAACACATGACCAGACCACAAACTCACAGCCAAACCAAAACCCAGGATGTTACACCGCAGACATACTGTACATTGCAAAACAGCTAACTAGTCTGCAGGCTCCAAGTACTCAGGATATTACCCCTAATCCATAAACATCAACTAATCAGCATAGATCAACTGCATCAGTTACTCAAGGTGTTATCCCACCAACTAATCAGGAAGTTTCAACACAGCTTGAAGCAGCTGAGCCAGGATTCCACACCCACCCACCAGTATTTATAGAGGGAAGGCAGCTCAGATCATGCTTTGTTCACGCTAACGCAAAGCCCAAAGCACCAGCCTGAAGATTACAAGTGAGACCTCATCGAAACATTGCCAGGAAGAAACCCGAATATGCCAAGACCTTCATACCTGTACCTGTGAAAATCTATGAAAACAAACAAATATATATATACATCATCAGAGTGTAAAATCCCCATTGAAGAGGTGCTTGCAAGGATGCATGCATACATACATACTTACATACATACATACATACATTTATATTTCATACAGATTGGATAAACAAGAGCATAGCCTATAATTGAGAGGAAGCTAGTAGTTTCCATAGATCAGCAGAATTAAATTAGTTCCAGTTATTAAATTGCATAAAAAAATTGCCTGTTCTTGTAAAATATCATGAAATACATGGCAAAGGGATATTGCTTCATCTTGATTAATAGGGACAAAAAATAGCTTCTTCAAAAATTGGTTACTTACACATTTCTTGAATCCAGATTTTAATATCCAAAGTAATAATGCTTTTGGGCTCTTTTGATGTAATTCTCAACCAAAATTGCTAAAAAATGGTCAGCTACCACAAATTAAAATAATATTTGCATCTTTCACCTGACAACATTTATCCATACATCTATTTGTATGTGTTGCAATATTATTAAAAAAGAAACAAAACCCCAGATGACCAAATCATGAGTTAATGTACCTCAAATTTCTTACATCACCCAGCAAGAAAGTCTACAATCCAGATATTCTTTGAGGAAATCCAATAAACTCAGAATAAGATCTCGGATGTTTTAGTTTCCATGTCAGCCTAAACAGATAAATGCAACATTTTTATAGACACATCTATTGATGTTCCATTATTGGATATTGCAACTGTTTGTTCCATAAAATATTATTGTCAGCACTTTCAATTTTAAAGATAATCACCTACAAAAAGATATTGACAAAATTGAACGGGTCCAAAGATGGGCTACAAGAATGGTGGAAGGTCTTAAGTATAAAATGTATCAGGAAAGACTTAATGAACTCAATCTGTATAGTCTGGAAGACAGAAGGAAAAGGGGGAACATGATCGAAACATTTAAATATGTTAAAGGGTTAAATAGGGTTCAGGAGGGAAGTGTTTTTAACAGGAAAGTGAACACAAGAACAAGGGGACACAATCTGAAGTTAGTTGGGGGAAAGATCAAAGGCAACATGAGAAAATATTATTTTACTGAAAGAGTAGTAGATCCTTGGAACAAACTTCCAGCAGACGTGGTTGGTAAATCCACAGTAACCGAATTTAAACATGCCTGGGATAAACATATATCCATTGTAAGATAAAATACAGGAAATAGTAAAAGGGCAGACTAGGTGGACCATGAGGTCTTTTTCTGCCGTCAGTCTTCTATGTTGCTATGTTTCTATAATTTAAAATTTCTGATATAGTTCTGAAATCAATTTAATAATAATAATAATAATAATAATAATAATAATAATAATTTATTAGATTTGTATGCCGCCCCTCTCCGAAGACTCAGGCGGCTCACAACACAAAACACAATATACAAATCCAATATTAAAAACAGATAAAAACCCTTACGTTCATCACACAACCCAAACAAAACCATACATAACTCATATTAGCTAAGGGGCATGTCAACTTCCCCAAGCCTGGCGACATTGGTAGGTTTTTAGGAGCTTGCAAAAGACAAGGAGGGTGGGGCAGTTCTAATCTCTGGGGGGAGTTGATTCCAGAGGGTCGGGGCTTCTCTGCCACAGAGAAGGCTCTTCCCCTTAGTCCTGCCAGACGACATTGCTTAGTCAATGGGACCCGGAGAAGGCCAACTCTGTGGGACCTAACCAGTCGCTGGGATTTGGGTGGCAGAAGGTGGCACCGAAGGTATTCTGGTCCGATGCCATGTAGGGCTTTATAGGTCATAGCCAACACTTTGAATTGTGACTG
The DNA here is from genome assembly GCF_031021105.1 of Erythrolamprus reginae. Lineage (NCBI taxonomy): Eukaryota > Metazoa > Chordata > Lepidosauria > Squamata > Dipsadidae > Erythrolamprus > Erythrolamprus reginae. Next base: position 101,748,111 of record NC_091951.1, read on the forward strand.
GAAACTGATTGGTAACCAATGCAGGCTGCGGAGTGTTGATAAAACATGGGCATACCAGGGGAAGCCCATTATTGCTCTCGCAGCCGCATTCTGCACAATCTGAAGTTTCTGAACACTTTTCAAAGGTAGCCCCATGTAGTTGAAGCTCAAGGTGATGAGGGGATGAGTGACTTTGAGCAGTGACTCCCAGTCCAAATAGGGCCACAACTGGTACACCAGGTGAACTTGGGCAAACACCCTCCTCGCCACAGCCGAAAAATGGTGCTCTAATGTCAGCTGTGGATCAAGGAGGATGCCCAAGTTGTGAACCCTCTCTGAGCGGGTCAGTTATTTCCCCCCCAGGGTAATGGACGAACAGATGGAATTGTCCTTGGGGTACAAAACCCAGGGTTGAGTTTGAGCCTGTTGACACCCATCCAGACCCTAACAGCCTCCAGGCACCGACACATCACTTCCACTGCTTTGGAAATGATGTGTCGAAATCAATCTCCATTACTAATGATATCATCTTAGGCTTCCCAGTGTGAAATGGATCATAACCACAACAATTTTTCAATGGAATATAGAAAATTAAAATATAGATAATTATGAGATTGTAAGCTATTGATGATATTCTAATATGGTGGTAGGCTACACTTGATTATATGAGAAAGACTTCAGTGAGTGGAGAAACTATATATACAAAATCCAAAACATTCATCATTACATGTTAACATCTCCCCACCCCAACCTTTTGCATATATTTATAGTACATTTTCATTCTTCCTTTTTGTCATCATGAAATTCAAGGTATTCTATAAGAAGAAACTCATTTGGAAATTTAAAAAACATATGGGGCTTAAAATGCTGCAGCTTATAAATTTCGTTTTATAAAATGAAGGTATAAATGACCTTATGATTTTTTACCACAATTCTCATCCCTGCCAATAGTTGTTAAATACCTTGTGGTAGCTAGAGTCTAACATGCTGCCTTACAGGGAAGTAGCAGTTTCATTTTCCATATATATATTTTCATCTTTTATTACAGGAGAAAAAGAGGAATAGCTGACAGTAATGGAAATAGCTGGTCTACAGATTCTTCTTCTGGAGTGGTATGAAGGGACTTGATAAATGCTGATTGTTACTAAAGTACAAAATGTACAAAATGTACTAAACACATTGCTCTGAACCAAAAACTTAAGCTAAACTCTGGGGGTTTTGCTGTTGAACTGAAAGTTTCAGACTTCATTGAAACTTGAATTACACTCCACCTATATAGCAAAGTCTGTTTTTTTATAGTAAAAAGAACAAAACGATAATAGATTGGCCATTTCCTTAACTAATAGTGCATCTTTCTTATCCAGAATATAAATTATTTTATGTATTCAGCTACTATCAGTCTAGGATTACTTCTGATGACCATTTAGGAAGAGCAGAACTCACTCTAAGGACAATTGTATCCTAAGCCGCTTTTCTCCAATTATATCCTAAGCTTCTTTTCTGTCTCCAATGCCAGACATTCTGGTACAGATCCAATGGTTTGGCTACAGGCCAGGGTTGGGGCTCATTCTGGACCATGGATGCCACAAGAGTTGATTGATGATTCCCCGTTGCTTCCTGGCAACAGAGTTAAACCTTGGTGGCTGATTTCCAATTCCTTCTGCCTTAGGGCTTGTTTTTTTCCTTTTGCAGCCCTGTTCCACTCTTTGCTTTCCTTGGTATTTGCACACTTGGACGTCTTCAGCTCCTTTCCTATACTATCCCCCTTGATACTAAAGCAGAGCTTTAAAAATATTATTATTGTTTATATTTCCTTTTTTTCACTAATGAGATTCAGAGCATCTGACAAGAATTGAAACACAATATAAATACAATTAATGCATTTAATTATTAACCCTGACCAACTAACACACAACAACTTCTGAGCACACCACCGATAGCGTGGACAACTCCTGGATTCTATGCATGGGGGAAACCCTCCCCCTCCAGTTTTCAAAGCTTTCCAAAAGGTGAGCGGAGTCAAAGAGTGAGCCAAAGTGTCAAGAGGACAGCTATCAAAAAAGGTTCTACTAGATGACAACTCTTAACAGATGGGTCCCAGAGCATACTCCTCCAAGCCTGATGTAATAAGCCAAGTAGAAAACATGTCATATAGATCTTTAAATATGAATTGCATCTGTAAGCAAATGTGAAGCCAATGCAGTTTGTAGAACAAATATATCATATGGGCATAGTGAGACATGCCCATAATTGCCTTACTGGACCAATTGAAGCTTCTGGATGTTCTTCAAAGGGTAGCCCGATGTAGCGCACATTATAATAATCCACCCAGAAGGTGACTCAAGCATGAAGATCGTGTTCTGACAATTGCAAAATTGTTTTAAAAATAGCAACTAGCAGAGGGCATAGCAACCTAGCAGTCCATGGTGAAACATGCATGCCCAGCATTTTATAAAATACACCATAGGCTATTTCTTAGTAAGATAAATGTGGGATAGACCATAAAACTACTGGATGGATTTGCAATTAATTGACCAACCCTACTCAGCATACAGTTCTCAATGGAACTCCATCTACATGGAGGGAAGCATGATACCTGAAGATTCTGTCCGGTGTTCGACTTTCTTAATAAATGACCTAGATGAGTGGATTGGCATCATCTGCAAATCATTTTTGTAGATGATACCAAACCAGAGGAAATTGCTAATAGTTTGATAGATAAATTCAAGAATCAAAGGGATCTTAACAGACTTGAGCACTGAGCCCTATCCAACAAGATGCAATTCAGTGTCAAGAAAAGTAAGGTCCTACACTTACTTTTCACAGGTATAGCAAGTAAGGTCCTACACTTACTTTTCATGGGCAGAAGCTGATTTAAGATTAGCGCTTAAGAGATGAATTAGGTGTCCTCATGGGCCACCACTTAAGTACAGATAGTCTTTGACATATGGTCATAATGGAGCCTAGAATTTCCATTATAAGTTATGATGGTTATAAGTTAAAGCACCCATATGACCGTCCCCATTTTGACTTTTTTGAGGTGGCTGTTAACTAAACACCATAGTAGTTAAGCAAATACCATGGTGATTAAATGAATCAATGTGTTCCTATGGGCATTTTTGCCAGAAACTGGCAAAAGATGTTGTAAATCATGATCTCATAACTATGGAATGCTGCAACTGGCCCAAAAGGTTTTGGGGAGAGTCCATCATAACTTTGAATAGGCACTAAGTGACTGGGCAAGTATTAACTGTGTGAATCAGCAGTGTGTTGCAGCTGCCAAGAAATCCCATGCAATCCCAGGTTGCATCAACAGAGAGGTAGTATCAAGATTAAGGGAAGTGATAGTACTGCTCTATTCTCCACTGGAGGCCACATTAGGTATTCTGGTCACCACAAAACAAAACAAAATGTTGAAAGAGTGCATTGAAGAGCAGCAAAGATGATAAGCAGTCTAGAGACTAAATCCTATGAAGAAAGCTAAAGAAATTAGATATGTTTAGCTTAATGAAGTGCAATTGAGGGGAAATTAATAGCGTTTTCCCAATACTTGAGGGGCTGCCACAGGACAGAGGGTATCAATTTATTCTCTATAGCAGTGTTTCCCAACCTTGGCAACTTGAAGATACCTGGACTTCAACTCCCAGAATTCCCCAGCCAGCATTTGCTGGCTGGGGAATTCTGGGAGTTGAAGTCCAAATATCTTCAAGTTGCCAAGGTTGGGAAACACTGCTCTATAGCACCTGAGGCAGTGGTGGGTTGCTCCCAGTTTTGCGAACTGGTAGAGACGGCGGTGGGAGGCTCTGCCCACCTTCATGCACAAAAGCATCACACGCACACATACTTACAAGTGAACCGGTAGTGACAGGATTTAGAACCCACTACTGACCTGAGGGCAGGACAAGAACAATGAGTGGAAGTCATCAGAAGGAGATCCAACCTGGAATCAAGGAGGAATTTCCTAACAAATAGAATTTTTAAACAATTGACTCCTGGAGTTGTGGGTGTTCCATTGCTAAAGTTTTCAAGAAAAGATTGAACACCATTTATCTGAGATGGTATGAGGACTCCTGCCTTGGGCAAGGGGTTGGACTAGACTTCCAAAGTCCCTTCTAGCGCCTATTACCAGCCTCTGGAGTCAGGGAAATGCAAGGCTCTGCAGTTAATCAGAAGTGATCAGAACCACCACATCAGAGTAAAGTACTGAAGTCCATCATCTTTGAAAGTCTCAAGAAGGCTTGGGTCATGGAACCAAAGTTATGAAATAAAACTGGAGCACATGATCTTGGGATACATTTGCCATAGCCTGGGGATGGGAGCAAGAGGATGCCACATTTCTGCACTCTGGGCATGGTGAGCAGTCTTTACTAGTTATGAGGCAAACCAAAAGTACAGATCAGTCTGAAATCTCTGTGCATATTTTCCTGCTCCAATTTAAAAGTATGCTTGTCCACTCAACATCAGCTTAAACGCTCCTATCTGTTTCAACCAGAGTGCTTTTATTTTGGCACATTCTAATCTTCAGCTACTCTAATACTTTCAACCTATTGATAATACAATCTTTTAAAACTTTTGCCTTGTAACCCAAATGTTGCTGGTGTGAAGCCCAGGAAGAAGACCTTCTTTTTACATGACTGGGGTCCCCCCCCCACCTGCATTTTCTCCTTTTCTATTCGCTTTATTGTTATTATTTTCCATATATTGTAATTTCCCAATTTAACTGATTTTACAATCCCTTGTAATAAAAAGCATTCACCCTCAGAAAATTTCAAATAATTTTTTCCCTGAGTCTATGGAGTCTAGAAATCGAAATAAATAAATAAGTAACCTCTGCTGAGTTTGGGGCCTTGGGTAACAACTTGCAAAATCTATATATCTCTTAGTATACTTTGGTGTAATATAGTATATATGCCCCTCCCAGTGGTAGGTTTCAGGGTTTGTTTACTACTGGTTCAGTGGGTGTGACTTGGTAGGCGTGGCTTGGTGGGCATGGCAGAGAAAGGATATTGTAAAATCCGCATTCCTTCCCCACTCCAGGGGAAGATTATTGCAAAATCTCCATTTCCTCCTGATCAGCTAGAACTCTGGAGGCAGAGAATATATGGGGGTGGGGCCAATCAGAGATGGTTATTTACCAGTTCTCTGAACTACTCAAAATTTCTGCTACTAGTTTTCCAGAACTAGCCAGAACCTGCTGAAACCCACCTCTGGTGACCCCTATAGTATGAGGGACTTGTCCAATGGGAGAGCACAATAGCCTGCAATCCAGAATGTGATGGTATGTAGGAATGACCTTGGGAGACAGATAGAAATGCTACCGGCTAGGCAAAGTTTGGACATGTGGCAGCTTAGTCCCGCAGAAGGAATGAAGACTTGCAGCCATCTCAGAAAGAACCCTCCCTAGTTTCCTAGATGTACTTTCAGACTTTTCTGTTAATGTAAGCTAGCAATAAAGAAGGAGCTAATACTCCTGGCTGGGCTTCTTGTCTGGGCTAGTTTGTAAGGCTGTCAAAGAGTGAATTCCCTGAAGACTGTTGCCAGAGCACCTCGGTCTAGACCAGTGTTTCCCAACCTTGGCAACTTGAAGAGTTTTGGACTTCAAATCCCAGAATTCCCCAGCCAGTGAATGCTGGCTGGGGAATTCTGGGAGTTGAAGTTCAGATTTCTTCAAGTGGCCAAGGTTGGGAAACACTGGTCTAGATAGATTTTATTAAATCAGCTTAGCATCAAGTCATCATTAGCACAAAACAAGAGCTATTGAAATATTAAATGTGGATAAGCCTCTCATCTCATACTTCACTGTCTGTAGATCTTCACGAATTAGGTAGACAGTACTGGCATGAAACACATCATAAGATAACAATCACATGGATGGATGGCAAATCCCTCTATTACATAATGAAACATGACCTTTCTGGCATACATATTCAAAACCACACATCCGAGGTTTATCCTTGCCAGAATTCTCAAAAGTATACTTTGAGCTGTAAGATCAAACACTCTTCAAAAATTCAAACACTGCTCTTCAGTCCCAAGCATAAATAACTGATCAGAATTGTCTTGGTCCCTAATCCATGTTAGGCACAAAACTGAACAAGATCCAGGAATTTTGAGGCATTACCATATACTGTATTATTAAGCCAAAAGAAAAGGAATGCTTCTCACAACCCCAGCCAAAAGATCTAGTAATGAGAGATTTGTTTCCCAGAACAGCTACCCTTTCTGGAGCTTCACCTTAAAGGAATTATTTTAAAATAATCATTATATAGTTTAATCCTTTTTGGGGGAGGGTCATTTAGGGCAATACTGTACTTATATATATACTGCTCAAAAAAAATAAAGGTAACACTTAAACAACACAATATAACTCCAGGTAAAACAAACGTCTGTGAAATCAAACTGTCCACTTAGGAAGCAACACTGATTGACAATCAATTCCACATGCTGTTGTGCACATTCAACTTTGTACAGAACAAAGTATTCAACGAGAATATTTCATTCATTCAGATCTAGGGTGTGTTATTTGAGTGTTCCCTTCATTTATTTATTTTTGAGCAGTGTACATCAATCAGCAATCTTGGAATTTGTTTTGCTTTTACTTGTGATTTTTCTTGAACTGAAAATGGATGATATATACTTACTGCAAATCAATCTCACCGAATTCAGAGGCCCTTAGAACTATGAATACACACAAACACACGTATAGAACTGTGCTGTGTATACTTGCCTGGGAAGAGCCAGAACTGCAGCCGCCTATTTAGAAAATTCCAAATAGTTTGTTGGCACTCCATTAATGTGTAATTGAGTAATAAATAAGCTACAATTGCTCCAGCTAGGGCAAGGTGTGGAACCATGTGCAAGCAAGCTCTAATTGTCCCTTGTTTATCCTGGCCCTGCCTTTTCTCATTTAGAGAGCAAATTCTTTCATTAATGATCCTTTCTTTCTCAATTTCTTTGTTTCTGCACAGCACAATTTGGATTCATTCTAATTAATCTGATCTCATTTGTAGGCTCACAAAGCTAGCTTTTGTGGCACAATTGTTCACACAAAATTCTGTAATGATGAATCTAGCTGTCTAGCTCACGCAAGTAGGGCAAGAGAGGGAAGTAGTCCCTTTTCTATATTAAAATTACTTTGTTAAAGTAAAAAAAATCAGAACAGTGACTGTGAAGTGTTAAAGTGCATATCCCCCCTTCTCTCTGTGTATGTGTGTGTGTCTGTTTGTCTGTCTGTCTATCTCTGTCTCTTTCTCTCTAACCAACCAACAGATTTGACAGTGAGAAAAGAAAGAAACTGATTTTTAACAAATAACTTCTTTGACTTGTATGCATTGAAGGGCTACCAAAATTTTTACTACCACACTGTGGGCCTGGCTTATGAATTTTCTTTCAACACCTTTTAGTGCAAATTGGGGGCTCTGGGGTGCAGCTCCATTTTTGCTACCCCACTGTGTTTCCCCCCCATCCGGGCAGTAGCCCACTCCTGTTTGCATGGGAAAGGATAGCATGTATTTAATCCTAATTTTAAAACCAGCAATGGGGCACTTTGTAAGAGAGTATAATTACATGCATTATTATTCTATGTTGTTCTTCATTGCAACTCAGTTAGTACATAGCTGGTGACTTGTAATAAATAGTGTCTTCAACTGAGATGACAAAAAGAAGAAAGCTTTGTTTTTCTCCACTGTAGGATGAAAATTGCCATGAATATTGGCCTTACTTCATTAAAGGGGGGGGGTTTCTGCACCAGAGAGCTTAACCCAGTTCGTGATACTTCAGGCAAACAACACAACAATATGTGCATGATGTGCCTACAGCTGTTGTGAGTAGATGATGATGTAATTGGTTTTGAAGTACATTAGATTACTGTCTGCTGAAACGTTAAAAAAAATGTTTTATACTTTTTTGTGCAGCAAAAATGGAGGTAAGATGAATTCTCTTGAACAGACACAGCCACAATATGGAAACAATGAGGTGAGATCAAATTTTACCCAGGTTTCTCTATCACCACTACCATTCTGCATTTCTTGCTCACAATGACCAAGAAGAAGAAAAACCACACACATCTCAGACATATTTTAGCATGCTAAACACCATCAAGAGTTTGCTGTGTCCTGCATGCACGGACTAATCGATTTTTTATTACACTACCATATATGAATTAGACTACAGTAGTACCTCTAGATACAAGCTGCTCCACATGCGAATATTCCAAGTTGCGAGCCATGACGAGAGGGAAATTTTTGTTCCAGACCCGAGCTCAAATTCGGGATATGAGCCGAACTTCCACTAAGTGGCGCAAGAATCCTTGCTTCTGGTTATCTCCGCAGGGAAAAACAAAGTCTAAAGCCATTTGTTCCAGATACGAGTTGATTGACATACGAGCTCCGTTCTGGAACGAATTAAACTCGTATCTAGAGGTACTACTGTATATCATGTCAGGGGAAAAGAGTGCAGGAAAGAAATAAGGAATATTAAACCAAAGAAATTAAAACTACTGAAAAGAAAATGAAAAGAAGCATAACTAAAGCTGATTTACACCATTACCAATCATCATACTTCTCATTCTTATTTTACATTGTGTCATTGTAGAGGAAACATCTAGTTTAAGCTTTTCCTGCCCTGCACAAAGGTCCATTTCACTTCCCACATTTTGCTCACCTCTTGTATCCTTCAATCAGTCTTCTATCACACAACTTCCCCTATATTTTTTGCACTCACTCCTTCTACTTTTCATTTTGTACAAGAGAAAATAAAGGCATTCCTCCAATCAGAAATAGCATCTTCATGCATACCCTTTACCACTTGTCAACATTCTCACAATTTTGGTGATCTTTTCATTCATTTTTTTCATGGACACTAACATATATAGCATTCATTTTAATTAAATTCTTTGAATCTTTCCCCCATATCAATCTCTTCCCCATATCAACCCCTAAAATACTTCAGTTCCAATTCATTTCATCTCATTTATTCTTAATTCTGTTCTAGATTCCTTCTTTAAGTCTTCTTTCACTTTTCATCAAAATGCCTCTGAATTTCCACTGCCTATTATAATGTAAAATTACTTGTTCTTTTTGATAAGAAATCCTAATCTAGTGACTGCCTGCAAGACAACATTTTATTGTCTTAATCTAACAACCAGGAGACATATATAGCATACTAACACTCACAGGAAGTCCTCAATTTACAACAATTCATTTAGTGACCGTTCAGAATTACAACAGCACTGAAAAAAGTGACTTATGACTTTTGCTGTTGTGACCTTTGCAGCATCCCCATTATTATATGATTAAAGTTCAGATATTTGACAACTGGTTCATATATATGAACGTTACTGTGTACCAAGGTCATGTGATCACCTTTTGCAACCTTCTGGCAAGCAAAGTCAATGTGGAGGCTAAATTCATTTAACAACCAGGCCAACTAATTTATCAACTGCACAGATTCACTTAACAACTGTGGCAAGGAAGATCATAAAATGGAGCAAAACTCACTAAACAAAGGTCTCACTTAACAACAGAAATTTTGGGCTCAATTGTCGTCGTAAATTGAGGACTACCTCTATATGTGTCCTGCTTATGGTATAAAAAAAATCTCATTCATTAAATTACATATGGACTGAATTATCCTTCTTGATAACAGATACTATGTGGGTTTACCTTTATGTTAAATAAGTTTAGTATCTTTTTAAAATCTACATCTTTGTCTAATAATTTATAATATTAATTATAATTCAACATGAAATAATATATGATATTTATACTGTATCTTCAGTCTGAAGAAACAAGTGTATGCTGTCACAGTGCATGAAGAAGATTGTATCATGGGCCTTATTTATTTTTATTGCATTTATTTCGTACCAAATATTTTCAATTGAAGCAGAGATGCCCATTCTCTGAATTATCCTCATGATATTGTCTACCAAGCAATTGCTCCTATGATTACAGAAAATTGACTGTATTTCAAACTTGCTGAAATAAATTTTATTAACTGGATCAATGTCACACTCTGAATACCTTTGCAAAAGAAAGATAACACCAAATTATGCTTTTAATGGCGTCAAGGAAGGTTCTCAGTGACTAGTGACATGGTTGATCTAACGTTATGCAAAGATAATGTATATCAATGATGCATTTGCCTAATAGTTTCTAAGAGTTAGTACAAATCATTTTATATCCTTTGTCCCCAGAAGATTGATAATTGCTACGAATATCGGTCACAGATCGAGCCAGATGGAGAACTCACTTGCACACGTGAGAATGATCCAGTACGTGATGATTCTGGCCGGACTCATAGCAACAAGTGTATCATGTGTGCAGAGCAATTGTAAGTGCTTTAGTTAAATAATGTTGTTTATACTGTGGGAAGAAATATCCATCTCACACAGTTCCAAGTTGGGAGAAAGACATTGGAAACACAGAAGCTGATTGTAAAGGTGCTTTAATGATGAAGCAGGAAAGATGCTTTAATGGTCAAGCAGGAAAGATGCTTTAATGGTCAAGCAGGACCACATGGGTGGTTCTGGTGCAGCTGACCACATAGCGTGGGCCAGTGTTATGTTGCTTCCGGTTTGGACCACTTCTAAGAATCGGTAGCACCAGTGGCAGGAGGCTATGTCCACTCACTCTGGGGTGGGGTGGATGGAGTGGGATTTGGGGGTTTGCTGAACCACACAGAATCTTCACTAGAATTTCACCTGAACCCGGGCAAACCTGAAGCAGCCCTTCCTGGCTATTACCTTTAGTACCTCACCCTTTTCATCCAGAGGGACAGAGAGAGAAAGATCATTAGAAGCTGCATTCCAGTCACATATAGTTTCAGGATCATTACTTCATTAACTTTGATGTCCATTCATTGCTTACAAAAATCTCTGCCTGAAATGATCCACTTTGATCAGATAATAGAACTCAGACATTCCTAGAGACTTCCAAAGCAATTCTATTATTCAGTATACAGTATGTGGAGTTTTTGGGAAGAGCAATAATAATATTTTTTGCAACTAATGATTTTTAATGGGCTGTTCAAGCTAAATAACTTAGCGGAGCTTTTTTTTACTGTAATCGTCTCTATAAAATTCACATTACTTACTGAATCTCAACTCCACTCATTCCATAAGACAAAGGACATTAACTTTTCTCTCTTCTTATCCAACATAACAAATCCTTGCAGAAGCGCACCATTGTGCCTACCGTCCCTGCCCTATTGTCTACTTTTTATCATTACTTATCTAATGTTTTATATGTACAAATTATCACCCTATAATTGTTTGACAAATAAATAAATAAATTTAATAGCTAGGGAGATTGTTGCTTGTCTCAAGTCATCCAATCACTTCATGGGCTAAGACAGGATATCAACATTTTTTTTTAAAAAAAAAACACCCCTAGATTTATTCCATTTAGCTCATTCATAGTTCTGTTAAACTGCTACAGCAAGGCAAGCCACAATCCTGAAAAAAGTAACATAATTAAGTTACACGTAAATATCCCAATTGAGTTTTCATTAGCATTTTTTCACACCATCTCTTGGGCATAGGTATGCCCTTGTCTTTCTTTGTGTTCCCATTTTTGTATATTGCTTTTGCGTGTTTTTATCCTGCTCTTCTACATTTTGAATTTTATTTATTTATTTTATTTATTTATTTATTTTGTCCAATACACAATGAGGGTTTTAGTGGGTATATATCTATATACACATAGTAAAATACATGATGAAGGTTATAGAGGAGATACTCATAGTAAAATATATCTAAGAAATAATAGAAAAGAAGGTATAGTAATAGAACATATCAATGAAAGAAAGAAGAAGAGATATAGGAATAGAAGAAAGGTATAGGAGATATAGGAGAGCAATAGGACAGGGGACGGAAGGCACTCTAGTGCACTTGTACTTGCCCCTTACTGACCTCTTAGGAATCTGGATAGGTCAACCATGGATAATTTAAGGGTAAAGTGTTGGGGGTTTGGGGATGACACTACGGAGTCCAGTAACGAGTTCCACGCTTCGACAACTCGATGACTGAAGTCATATTTTTTACAGTCAAGTTTGGAGCAGTTAATATTAAGTTTAAATCTGTTGTGTTCTCTTGTGTTGTTGTGGTTGAAGCTGAAATAGTCACCGACAGGCAGGACGTTGCAGCATATGATCTTGTGGGCAATACTTAGATCTTGTTTGATGACAAGCATTTGGACTATGAAAACCAATTCCTGTTCTTCTATGCTCCGTGTCTTCTAGCAAAAAAGAAGCAAGACAAAGCAAGATTTTTGGTGGAAGTGGAAAACAACAACCAAGCCCATATTCAAATGGCAACAGAGTTACTCAAGGGGATAATAAACAAGAAAAACTAAATGAGGTGAGGGGGAATATTACTCAAACTTCTGCCTGGCTATTACCTCCACAATTGTCAAAACAGATTCTTTTTCTCATTTTGTTTTGCTTCTAGTGATTCGTTTGCTTGTAGCATTTGTGGCAGAGGCAGGTCAAATATGACATCATGACAGTCAGGGCCTCAAAAGCATTTTTAGGTTAAGAAAATTTCATATTTTCAAAGAAAAACAGAAGCATCATATCAAAAATTGTCCTTTGCAGCAGTTCAGGATTGGCAGTCTGGGATCATGTGGCAGGCACTAGTATTCCAATTATTTTAAAAGACCAATCACAGTTTGTATATATTATGAGGAGATATCATAACAACAAAAATTCCTATGCTCCTGTCTGAATCTTGCTTGCACAGTGGAAATTCACATTTAACAACTTCCAGAAAACCCATATTTTGTGTGGTGGCTTTTCTTGAGGAATGCCCACATTTGAGAAGATTTATCTAGATGAAGTCTTTTCAGAGGGAAATGAACAGTTATCCTGGAGCTGAAGACAGATAAGGTTGACTGAGCCTTCCATCCTTCCGAGGTGGGTAAAATGAGGACCCAGATTGTTGGAGGCAGTTTGCTGATTCTGTAAACCGCTTAGAGAGGGCTGTAAAAGCACTATGAAGCTTATGTAAATATATATAAGTCTAAATGCACCATTTGCATTTCAGAAAATGGAAATTTCTGGACCCAAGTGTTTCATAGCATAAGAGGTAATTAGAGACCCATATACATATGCAACCTGCATAAGTAGCTTAGAGGCAAGATCATGTTGAAGACTGAGAGCATGAAATGTTATTACTAGAAAAGAACACAAATGGTGTTCCATTCCCCTCCTCCCCCCATTCAAGAGATGGTCTTAGATATAAGGTGGTTGATGGCTCTAAATTTCTCTAAGGGAAGAAATAGTTCTCCAGCAAATATTCCAAGGAAAGATATCTCTGGAGTAGAGCCACTGCCGAAAAAACCCAATGGGAGCAGGTCAGAGGGAGATTTCTCTCATATAAACGTCTTTTGACATGTAGTTGAAAGATGGGGAATTGGAGACATTGCAAAGAAAAGTGAAAGAAGAATTCACATCAGAATTTTACCAACATTCTCTTTTTCAAAGCATTCTATAGCAAATTCTATTTCTTCCAGAACAGGTAGCAGTAATGCTGGACATTTATTTTCCTAATATTAAGCAGAAGTGCTGGCAATCCCCAGCAGCATAAGAAGTTAATGTGCCAAAATTATGACCAAAGAATTTGAACACGAAAGCCTGTCAAAAGACAAACAAATCCAGACATTTCCAGTTCTTAATTATGTTAGCATAAAATAATGAATTCTTATGTTCAACTTCCCCAATAGGGTAGCTCCTCAAGATGTTGGTACTAAAATTTTCTGAATTCTCTGATGATGATGATGCATAGCTGGTAGCCACCAAGTGGGAAAAGATGGTAATAGCAGACTCTATGGTTCCTAACTACAATAGTGTGAAATCTAAAAACAAATTTGAATTTTGTTTTTTCACAATACAGTGGTACCTCGAGATACGAGTTTAATTCGTTCCGGACCTGCGCTCTTAAGTCGAGCAGCTCTTATCTCGAACGACTTTTCCCCATAGGAATTAATGTAAATAATTTTAATTGGTTCCAGCCCTCAAAAAACTCACAAAGTTAGTCTAAATTATGCAAAAAGACATTGCAAGAATAAATGTAACTTTACTTATTAATAAGATGATAAGCTGAGAGCTTTCCTTCCCTTCCTCTTTTTACCCAAAACAATCAACATGGCAAACTTTTATTTTTATTCATTAAACTGTAGTTATTTATTCAACTTCACTGCCACCCAATCCTGTAGAGGGAGGAAAGAAGGGAGGAAGGAAAAGGAAAGCAAGAAATGGAGGGAGGAAAGGAAGGAAGGAAGGAAAGAAAGGAAGGAAGAAAGAAAGGAAGAAAGAAAGGGTGAAGGGACAGGAACAGAGGAAGGAAGCAAGGAAACTTATGAAAGGGGAGAGTAACTTCACTGCCACCCAATCCTGTAGAGGGAGGAAAGAAGGGAGGAAGGAAAAGGAAAGGAAGAAATAGAGGAAGGGAAGGTAAAAGAGAGAAAGAAAAAGAGCAAGAAAGAAAGCAAGCAAGAGAGAAAGAAAGAAAATGAAAGAGAAATAAAAATAGAGAGGGAGAATGAAAGAAATGGAAGGAGGGAAGGAAGGAGAGAAAGCAAGAGAAAGAAAGAAAGCAAGAGAAAGAAAGAAAGAGAAAGAAAGAAAGAAAGAAGGAGAAAGAAAAAAGAATGAAAGAGCAAGAGAGAAAAAAAAAGAGAGAGAAAGAAAGAAAGAAAGAAAGAAAGAAAGAAAGAAAGAAAGGCAACTTCAAAGAAAGGCTCACTGAGCATCTCTCACTCTCTCTCTCTTTCTATCCCTCTCTCTTTCTCTCCCCCCTCTCCCCCCTTTCCCTCTCTTTCTCTCTCTCCCTCTGTCTTTCTCTCCCTCTCTCTTTCTCTCCCCCCTCTCCCCCCTTTCCCTCTCCCCCCCCCAGGCCGGCAGCAATGTTTTAAAACAGCCGCGCCGTTTGCGAGCTAACTCCTGAGGTGCGGAAGTTCGCCTTTGGTGTTTGGGCCACTCGGAATGTGAAATTCAAAACGGCGTTCGGATCCCCCCACCCCCAGCAGAAGCCAAGGACCCCCAGAGTGGGGCGGCAGGGGAGGCGACCGCCTCTCCACTCACCAAGTGCCGGGATACGAGCCGAGAAGAGCCGGGTTGGCTTACTTTCCTTCCTTCCCGCGCTGATGCAGAGCCACTCGAACAAAGCGTCACGCCCCCCTGACGCTTTTGGCGGCAAAAGAGCCCAGCGTCGCTTCGGAAGCCGCCGAAAGCATCAGAGGGGCGCGACGCTTTGTTCGAGTGGCTCTGCATCAGTGCGGGAAGGAAGGAAAGTAAGCCATCCCGGCTCTTCTCGGCTCGTATCGCGGAGAGGGGCGGCATACAAATCCAAGTAATAAATAAAATAAAATAAAAAAATGTCTCTCCTCTCCCAGCTCTTATCTCGAGTAGCTCTTAAGTCGAGCAGCTCTTATGTCGGGGTTCCACTGTAGTCTTCTTAAATTTTGTTGTATAATCCTGGGGACCCATAGGGAGACAAAGGATAGCAAGTAACTTCAAAGGCATTTTGATGTCATCCTGCAATGATAAAAAATATGTAACTTTACTGGAGACTTGATTGCAACAATCAAGATTTTTGCAGAGGTTCTTGTCTGTTTTGGTCTTTTCGCTGTGCTGATACTAAGTAATACATGCAGGGAACCCTGTGATTTACCTAAAGGTCCATGAGAGCTTGGGTGTGAAATTGCAAAGAGTTGTAATGAGGTGTTGGGAGATGAAGTCTCAAATAATAGCTCCAGCATCCTGTATTTGTATGTCATTCCTATTACGCTGAGTTTTGACACAAGCTACTGTATTTTTGCCTCAGGCTGAGAGCAATTTGATGACTTGTATATTGAACAGGATCTTCATTGTTGAAAGAATATGACAGTGGACAAGTTTCTACTTTAATGTATTCCTGGTTTAAAGTGTGCATGTATATTGTGTTGGCTGAGGAACCTCCCAAGCTTTTCAGATATTCCCACAACATATGGAATGACAACATTACTCCATTTATTGTTTTCTTCTTTATCTGTTATGGAGGACTTCCTGCTGGGCCTTTTGTGGATAAATCCAACAGGAGCTCCTTCATAACAGATAAAGAAGAGAATAACAAACAAATTTATCTGTATTGTGTATAACTTAGTGGAATTTTATTACAATTCCTTTAACTTTTTTTAAAAAACTAGCAAGCTCCCAAACTTGATATTTTGCTAATATATAAGTTACTTAAAACAAAACAAAAAAATCATTTTTGTTATTTTTTTTTCACCACTCCAACTCTATTAGGTCTTTTTTGAGGAACTGTAAGTTGTCTTTCTAAATGTCTCACTTACAGTGGAACCTCTACTTACGAAATTAATTCGTTCTGTGACCAGTTTCGTAAGAAGAAAAGTTCATAAGAAGAAGCAATTTTCCCCAGAGGAATCAATGTAAAAGAGAAAAATGCATGCAAAACCATTAGGAAAGAAATAAAAGCTCAGAATTTGGGTGGGAGGAGGAGGAAGAAGAAGAGGAGGAGAGTCGCTGCCAAAGGAAGAAGGGGAGGAGAGGGGAATTAAAAAAAATCCAAAACTTTAAGGCTTAAAAAAAATTAAGAGGAACTCTGAGGCGGCGAGGAGGAGCACAAGGCTCCCATACACCCGGTTAAAGGCTGCCTCCCATACAAAGGCGGCTGCTGCTGCTTCCTCTTTCTTCCCATGCTGAAGGGCTCCCCTCTCCTCTCACTCGCTTTGTAGCCGGCACCACTCCTTCACTGTGGTGACTCCTCAGTTTGGCTGAAGCCAAGTTGATCTGGCCAGGGCAAAGCGCCCCCTTTTGCCTTTCCGCACCCTGACGCTCAGGGAGGCAGCCTTGTGCTGGGTGTATGGGAGGCAGCGCGAGGGAGTTACCACAGCAAAGTGGTTTATTCCCGCTCCTAACACCCAGAAAAAGGAAAACACTTCCTTGTCCAGAGCCAAGGGAGTGCTTCTTTTCTCTGGGCATTGGGAGAGACTTATTCCTGCATCATATTACCTGGCTGCTGGGAGAAGTATAGTTCTCTCCCAGTGCCCATAAAAAAGAAACACTCTGTTCCCGCTCCCTTGGCTCTGGGATGCCTAGAGCGAAGAGAGCACGAAGGGAGCGTTTCTTTTCTATGCGCACTGGGAGAGGGAATAAACTTCTCCCAGCAGCCAGGTTATTTTGCCTCTCAGGTGTTAATATGATGCAGGGAATAAGATTCTCCTCCGGCAGCTCAGAATAGCCAAACAAGCCAGGCTCAGGTTCGTAAGCGGAAAATGGTTTGTTAGAAGAGGCAAAAAAACCTTGAACACCCAGTTCGTATCTAGAAGAGTTCGCCAAGTACAGCCGTTCGTAGGTAGAGATTCCACTGTACTTTTGAAATACTTAAATCATAGGGCATCCAAGCATCACAGGCACAATCATTTTCATTTCAGGATACAACGTTGCATGTCAACATATCATTGCTTTCTTTTTTACTTAAGGAGCATTGCTCCTTCCTTCCACAATAAGCCTTACATAAATCATATTGTCAATTTAGGCAGGTAATCTGTATCAACATGTTAAAGTAGACAACATTTACAGTCAGTTTACAACCTGGCCTCCTACCCATGTAGTTCAGCAATTTTGATAGATTTGATTGTGGTCCAGTAATCTTTATATTCAACATCTCATTCCATTAACCCTCATTCATGTTTATTATTATTATTATTATTATTATTATTATTATTATTATTATTATTATTATTATTACAATAATATTATATTATTGTACTCCCCCCTTTTTGGCTTTATTCTTTGGTTTTGTTTTCCACCAAGCTCTTTCCTAAGACTCTGGACATTTCTCAAGTTTTTCATAACAACTGTAACATTAATATGATATATTTGTTCCACCCAGGACTTTCTACCCTTATTTAGAATCTACAGTATTTAGAAATACTAGTTATGGAAAACAGGTACTTGCATATGTAAAATCAACATATATTGACTATCTCATATTACCTGTTCTATTAGCTGATTACTTTAATAAATTTAAATCTTGTGAGTCATGGTCAAAGTTAAAACATTTCAAACATATTAATGATCTGTTTCCATGGTTGCTTATGATTGTGGTGGGAATGGCCCACCTGGAAACAGACACATACAGTTTTTCATTCAGGTATCTGGCTGTCCGTGTGAGACTTCAAGCAACTTGTAGACTGAGGACTGGATGATTAAATGGATACATTCTGACACAAGAACACATAATCTCTAAGTCAAAAAGTTTCCAAGGACCACCTTTCCAAGGTCTAAATAAGAAATGAATTTTACATAAAAGAGTTGGAGGATAAAAGTGTTGCTGTTTAACATTCTGAACTTTTGAATATCGCAATTTCACCATCAATGAAATAACAAACTACTTCTCAATACTGTCTCAATGGACAAGAGATAATCACATCTTGTTTCACAAGGCCTCCATTTGTTCACCAGCAAATAACATACCTCTTTATTGACAGAGAAATTGCAATCCGCAAGATGGTTTGACTCAATCCAATGTGGGATATAACTCCTGCACAGGAGAGAAGATTGCACCTGGTGATTACAGAACAAATACCAATTGTGGAGGGTGAGTATGCTAAGTAGACAAAGAACTGTGTAAGAGCAGCTATGGGGCAAAGGAGGAAACATAAAGAATTGTCAGTTTTCTACCCACCTGGCTTATGAAATTGAGGACAATGCGGACTTGAAAGCACCTGCATAATAGAATATTTCAGAAAACAATCTAGGAGCTTTCTTATGGATTTAATTGTTATGCTTTTATACTCATATTGTTGTTTTCCAATTTTTTGCAATAGATCATAGAATACAAATGTGAAAAAGTAAAAAAACCCAAAATCAAGCTAAAATGAAAATCTGTCTAATATAAATATGTGCAGGTGATGACAGTTTATTCTCAAGGCCTTCCAGAAAATATTTGTCTGTTATGGCTGGTTGCACAATTATCCATAACTGGACTTGACATTTTTAAGCACCATGTGATAGACAGATGTTATTGTCTCTTGGTGTTAAAGGCATCATCACAGGATCTAGGCTGTTTTAAGTAAAACTGTCTTTTGTACTTGACAATGATGATTTTGTCAATGCTAGTGGTGTCCAAGTAATGCTCCACTTGTTTTGAGTTTGCTTCTAAGGCACTTATAACTTATTTTCTATTAATTTGTGTTCCCACCAGTTGTTGTTTGCAGGCAAACCATATTTCTTGAGATCTTCCAATGCACAATTGTTACTATTTTTTCATGCCATTGTTTCTAGTGAGTCTATGGGAAATTCTTGAAGCAGTGTCTTTGTGGTCTTCTATTTCTTCAGCTTCTTTTCAGAGTTGGTATTTGCTGTTGTTGTCTTCCCAATTCTGGCTTTGTAGGCACTTGTTCCTAATATTTGGTTTTGTGCAGCCAGAATTAGCTCCTCTGTTTCTTTCTTCAACTTTCCTGATTTTCGCCATTACCAAATTTTGTTATTTTCCATCTTTATTATGCAACTCAAGGCAATGCTCTTTTCTGTTATCCCTCCCACCCACACCAAATAATATAACTTCCAGAAGGCCAACAAGTCTAATAGCTTAATTTCCAGCAGGAGATAGTTCATATTTTGATGGCTGGAACAACAACAACAAAAACCATTCAATCACCTGTCTCTCTTCATCTTAACCTTAAACAGTTTTCTGAGAAGGGCGACATACAAATCTAATAAATAATAATAATAGTAATAATTAAAGTTCTTGATGGAACAACCACATTTCTATTGGAGAAAGCAGTTCCGAATATACCTCAATCCCACACCATATAGGATTCTGTGTATACCAATACCAACATTTTGAATCATACCCAGAAAAAAAATATTGATGACCAATATAGGGATGATAAAATGGGTCTTATATAAAAGTCATGCCTTTAATTTGGTAACATACAAGTCACTGCATTTTGTACCTATTGGAACTTCCAAGGGAGGCTTCAACTCCATGTAAGAACATTGCAGTAATCCAATCAGTTAATTATAGCAATACCACTTAGCCTTATATACAGCTCTATAAGGTTTTACAGTCCTCTCTTAGCAGTTTACAGAATCAGCATATTGCAGCCAACAATCTGGGTTTTCATTTTATTAATCTTGGAAGGATGGAAGCTGAGTCAGTCTCCAGCTTGTAAGGATCGAATTCCAGACTGTGGGCAAGTTAGCCTGCAATATTGTATTCCAAACTCCGTCCCCTGCCCCTTTCCCATTGATTAGCTCTCTCCTCTCAGGCAGGAGCAAAACCAATGAAGCACAGGACCCCATGATCCAACCCTTTCAGGTGAGCTTGGATTCATCAGTTTCCCTTCTCAGGTTGTAAAGTGCAAGTTACAAATCTTTAGGAACCATCTGCTAGACCAGACCAAGGAATCAACTCCTTAGGAAGGCTAAAACCATTTTACTATTTTTATTGAGATTGGCTCTAATAACAGAACCTTGCAAGTTTGGCTATGCTATACCTCATCTCCCTTCTTATACTTCACTTAATTAGGGAGATATTTTCCTGATCCACTATCAAATGTTATCTCAGACGTTAACAAATCTTGCAGTTCCTTTTGCCTATGCAATAGTTTTTGCATATGTCTATCAAGATCATTTTAGTCTCTATGTGAGCACAATCTATTGATTGAGTGAATGATAATTGAATGCGTTTAAGTTTTTAGGATGTTTTTTTAAGTCTTTTAACTGTTATTAATTGAATCAAATTGTTTTATTATGTATTCTATGTTTGTTGTGAGCCACCCCGAGTCCACGGAGAGGGACAGCATACAAATCCAATAAATAAATAAATAAATCATAATGCTAGCATCTGAAGCTAATTCATTCAAATCACGCAAGAACATTTTGTTTTGATCATGATGCAATTTTGCACCTATCTTGAGCATTTGGCATCAGTGAGATCATCATTGGATATATGTTCCCCATTAGGCCTAAGTCATTCTTAAAATTTTAGACAATTGTACATATTATTTCTTCTAGGACAGGAGACTCTTCATATAGTGCAAATTGTCGAAAAAGTCTTTTAAGAAGCAGAAGTAAAAATGGCGTTACCATTGACAGCAAGGTAAAAGTCTTTCCTAATATAAAAATAGAATAAATGTTGATCACTGCTCAAGAACCTGTATTTGGACAATATAATTTTATTAAGATTAGCAAAGATTGGTGTTTTGTGTTTCCAGAGTTGCTACAGAAAAAGTAGCATTTATGCTTAAGTACAAAACACTTTTTAAAATGGATACACAGTTGTTCCCTACATTGTAGAAAAGTTTTAATACTTCATTATTGGGCAGAAATGTTGCCCTCTAGTGGCAGGAATTAAAGCAACTCTTTCATCAATTCAATTATTGAATCTTCTGTCAAAAGTGATCTGGTCACAGGACTTCAGCTGGATACAAAGAATGCAGATGTATTTTTGGGTAGGTAATTTATTAACCCATCTGGTCTTACTTGGTATATAATGGTCTGGGACAGGGGTCAGCAACCAATGGCTCTCAAGCTACATGTGGCTTTTTGTATTTATGTGGCACTTAAGTATTTATTTATTTACTCATTCATTCATTCACTCACTCACTCACTCACTCACTCACTCACTCACTCACTCACTCACTTACTTACTTACTTACTTATTTATTAGATTTGTATGCCGCCCCTCTCCGTAGACTCGGGGGCGGCTAACAACAACAATAAAAACAGCATATAACAAATCTAATATTTAAAATAACTAAAAAACCCTTATTAAAAACCTATTATTATTATTATTATTATTATTATTATTATTATTATTATTATTACTAATTAGATTTGTATGCCGCCCTTCTCCGAAGACTCGGGGCAGCTCACAAGATACAATATAAACAATGTAACAACAAATCTAATTAATTTAAAAAATTACAAACTATGTTGAGGAACATAGCCACCCCCGTCTGAGGCTTCCCTTCAGGTGAGCCTTCTTCCCCTCTCACGACTTCCTGGTTGGCTGAGGTGGGGCCAGGAGAGTGCATATATGTGGGAATACCTTCCTCAAAGGCGCACATGGGGGGCGGGCGGCCGCTCACTGGAGGGGGAATTTCTTTGGATATGGCTTGTCTCCTGCTCCAAGGATAAAGCCATTGCCTTGCTATGTCCGTTTCCCCTGAAGCTCTTTGGCCAAGTGGAAAAGGCAAAAACTCCAGCCCAAAGTGGCAGGAAGCAAAGGTGGCCTTCGCTCCGGTGATCCTCCTCCCCCTCCTTCTCCTTTCATGTGGGGTGCTATGGGGCCTGGTAAGACGATGGCCAGATCATTAGGACAGGAGAGAAGCAGCCATGTAGCTGCCTTCATGCCACAATTGCACGCAAGGCAGCCTTTGCTTCCTGCTGCTTCAGGCTGGAGTTTATGCCCTTCCCACTCTGCTATACAGTTGTGGAGGAGGGGAGGGAATTGGACAGGGCAGTGATGGCGAACCTTTTTTCCCTCAAGTGCTGAAAGCACATGTACCTGTGTGACCACACATGTGTGAGTGCCTACACCCATAATTCGATGTTTGGGGATGGCAAAAATGGCCTCTCCTGCTCCCAGAGGCCCTCTGGAGGCCTGAAACAGCCCATTTCCACACCTCTGGTGGGACCAATAGGCCCATTTTTTGCCCTCCCCAGGCTCCAGAGGCTTCTCCGGAGCCTGGGGTGAGCAAAAATCATCTCCCCAATCCCCCTGCCTGGAGACTCTCTGGAAAGGAGAGGGCACGGATGGTGGGCATAGCAATAGAGGAAAGAAAGGCCCCTCCCAATGGCTCCCTGTCAGACAAATGCTTTGATATCTATAAATACCAGGCAACTCTGGATTATCAGCCAGTAAGTACAATAAAAAGTACAGTTTTGTGTTTTTGTAATTTTGTTGTTTTGAGCTGCCCAGAATTATCATTTAAAGGGGGTAACTGCACAAATCTTTTCACCATTTCTAATCTTCCAAATTACAACATAAAAGAAAAGTCTAACAAAAAAAATGGGTTTATAAAGGTAACCATTATATACCAAGTAACCTTAGAACTTGTTGACCTATGACTCCCACTATATCTTACCATTAGCCATGCTAGCTGGATCTGCTGGAAGATGAAACTAGGCAACATTTGGTGGTCCACAAGTTGTTGGCCCTAATTTTTTTTAAAAAATCTAATTTGTGGGAAAATATGTTGATATTCAGTTCATACTAAGAACTCTTTACCTTAATTGTTCTCAGACTGATATATATAGACCACTTCTCTTTAAGTACTCAGAGCAGAGATAAAGATGTTATACTATGTCATCCCTATGTGAATTAAGCTTTACATGACTTCCACCTGCAACCCAATGCCTACTTTCACACAATGTGTATTCTGTGTGATATTGTCACCTACATTAACCACCAGGAGGTAGTATGTGATTGGGTTCATACTACTGAGGATTTTTCAGATGTAGGTAGACAGAGGGTTCTACCTATGCAATTTAAGATCTCTATGAGGAATTAAAACTATCGCATCAGGCCAGATTACTCACAGGACTGCCTTCTGACGTATGAATCCCAGCGACCATTTTGGTCCCACACAGTTGGCCTTCTCCAGGTCCTGTCAACCAGATAATGTTGTTTGCTGGGACCAAGGGGAAGAGCCTTCTTTGTGGGGGGCCTGGCCCTCTGGAATCAGCTTCCCCTGGAGATTGCCCCCCCCGGCCAATAAATGTAATATATGACTGTGATTTGAATTTGTTTGATTGATTTTTAATATATGGGGTTTTAGCTTATGTAGTTTTTAATTATTAGATTTGTCTTTGTATTACTGTTTTATATTATATGCCATGAGCCGCCCCGAGTCCTTGGAGAGGGGTGGCATACAAATCTAAATAATAATAATAATAATAATAATTATAATAATTATTATAATAATAATTATAATAATAATTATAATAATAATGTGAGACTGCACTGGATAGGACTGCAAACTTGCTTTATATTAGACATATTTAGATCAGCTTATTTGTATATATTAATTCCATTTCCTATTGAGGCCAGTTGCAGGAACTACATTGCTATATCTGTCCTTAGGGCTTGCTTTCAGTACTTAAGCAAATCTAAAAACAGGGTGATGGTCAGAATAATCCTACGTGGTTTTTTTTTATTATTTTAGTTGAACTGCTTTACAATTCTAGACAACGCTAGAAGAAACAAGACTCCCTGCCAGGCTTTGTGGTCTCCTGTTTGTGGCACCGATGCAAAAACATACAGCAACAAATGTTTCCTGTGCTTAGCAATTACGTGAGTATAAATATTATTTCCTGTTTCGCTGTAAAGGTATTTTGACTCATGTACATTTTTGCAGTAGAGTATTAATTAAGCTATCTAATATTTGATTGGTGATTTGCTATTATAAAAACAGAAAAGCCTCAATTAAAATGAAAACAAGTGTATTGCATATACAGTGGTACCTCTACTTAAGAACACCTCTACGTAAGAACTTTTCTAGATAAGAACCGGGTGTTCAAGATTTTTTTGCCTCTTCTTAAGAACCATTTTCTACTTAAGAACCTGACCCTGGAAAAATTTCCCAGAAAATTTGAGAGCGGCACAAAGGTCCAGCCAGTTATCTGCCATTCTCCCTTTAATCCCGGCCATCTCGGGCTTTTCTGGACTGCCAGAGGAGCCTTTTGGTGGCACTTAAGGAGGCTTTGGCAATCCAAAGTGAATGGAGCATTTTCCTTTCTCTGGGCGCTTGGAGAGGGAATAAACCACTTTGCTGTGGTAACTCCCTCGCGCTGCCTCCCATACAACCGTCATGAGGTTGTCTCCCAGAGCATCTGGGCACAGAAAGGCAAAAGGGGCACTTCGCCCCAGCCAAATCAACTTAGCTTCAGCCAAACCCAGGAGTCACCACAGTGAATGAAAAGCACTAGCTACAAAGCGAACGAGCGAGAGAAGAGGGGATCCCTTCAGCATGGGAAGGAAGAGGAAGCAGGTAGCAGCAGCAGCCACCTTTCAGTCAAAGGAACAGGAGATTCCCCCCTCTCGCCCACCTGGGTTTCTCTCTCTGGCGCAGTGTATGGGAGGCTACCTCACGCTCGGTGTGTGGGAGGTGTGTGCTCCTCTTCACCTTTCCTTTAAGCCTTAAAGTTTTGGATTTTTTATATTCTCTTCACCTCACCTTCTTCCTTCTACAGTGACTGTCCTCCTCCTCTTCTTCCTCCTCCTCCTCCCACCCCAATTCCGAGCGTTTATTTCTTTCCTAATGGGTTTGCACACATTATTTGGTCTATAATGGTTACTAAGCCATATATTAACCCAAGAAAGTGTAATTATCAGAATTCCCAAAGCTTCAGCTGAGATTTGGGGTATTTCCCCAGTTTTAAATTGACATTTTTGTGTCTTCTGTAAATATGAGTGTACCTGTGAGTTTTATTTGATCAATAACATAATCTAACCATCAGTTTTTTGATTGATCATCACAATAATCATGCCCTCATCACCTTGAGGTTCGATTACTGCAACGCTCTCTACATAGGGCTAACTTTGAAAAGTGTTCGGGAACTTCAGATCGTGCAGAACGCGGCCGCGAGAGCCATCGTGGGGCTTCCAAGATTCGCCCACGTTTCTTCAACACTCCGTGGCTTGCATTGGCTGCCGATCAGTTTCCGGTCACAATTCAAAGTGTTGGTCATGACCTTTAAAGCCCTACATGGCAATGGACCAGATTATCTCCGGAACCGCCTGCTTCCGCATGAATCCCAGCGACCGATAAGGTCCCACAGAGTTGGCCTTCTCCGGGTCCTGTCGACTAAACAATGTCATTTGGCGGGCCCCAGGGGAAGAGCCTTCTCTGTGACAGCCCCGGCCCTCGGGAACCAACTCCCCCCAGAGATTAGAACTGCCCCCACCCTCCCTGTCTTTCGTAAACTACTCAAAACTAATTTATACTGCCAGGCATGGGGGAGTTGAGATAGCTCTTCCCCCTAGGCCATTAGAAGTCATGCATGGTATGTTTGTGTGTATGTTTGGTTTTATAATTGGGGTTTTTAGTTGTTTTTTATTATTGGATTGTACATGTTGTGTTTATAGTTGTTATTAACCGCCCCGAGTCTGCGGAGAGGGGCGGCATACAAATCCAATAAATTATTATTATTGTTATTATTGTTATTATTGTTATTATTATTATTATTATTATTATTATTATTATTATTAATTAGCTGGGATGATCAAAACCCATGTAATAGCACTTTGTATGTTGTTTATAGGCATGCCAAATATATCCCTGCAGTTAAGCATGAAGGTGAATGTACAGAAGTCATTCATGAAAAGGTAAGACTATATTTTTAATGGCGATGCCAGGACTAGGAATATAAAGCTTGGCATGCTTGCTTGAATACTAAAAGTAAATACTTAGTTTAACGGAATTTATTTCCCCAAAAATATACTAAAAATTGTCATGTTAAATATGTATGTTGGGTGTTAAGATGTTGGAAGTTTCAGAGATGGGAATAAAGAGAAGAACCATGACAGAGAAACTGACATCAAACTCATATTTGAAGATTTATAGATAACTATATGCAAACAACTTAATTACTCCTATGATTCTTCTACAAGCACCCTTGTTGCAATTGAGCAAAGAGAAATCTTAGCATTCAATCTGGTAGCACTAAGGTTTGTAAACTATCATAGAAGCATAGAATCAGAGTTGGAAAGGACCTCCAGGGTCATCAGGTTCAACCCCTGCTCAATGCAGGGTCCAACCCCCTGCTCAATATCATTTGGAGGGTTCTTGTTTGAATGTTTTGTAGTCAGTTGTCCTGGAATTAGAGAGTATTTATGAAACAAGTAGCCCTTGTTTTCCAATATGAACACCAAAGGAAACATAAATTTCAATTAAAGTGATCTGCTGTGATAGTAAAAATAGATACAAAAAGATAAATGTTCAAGCGTCATTTAAATTTCAGATAATATCTACCTATGGTTCTCATGATAGAGAATTTTTAAATAAGAAGAAATGGAGGGTAGTGTGCTGAATTCAGTTCAAGGGTTATCAAGAGTAAGATCTGTTCCATAGTGGCATATCTTTTTATTGGTGGAATGAAATGGAATAATCAAATACTAAGTTCTGCCAAAGACTTTGTTTCATTTTATTTTCCAAGTTTGCAAAATACCTTTAATGTGGGAAGACACAGAGAAGAATCAAGTCTAGTAGGATTCTGCAAGTTGCTCATACTAGTAACTCTCTTTAGGTTGATTGCAGCAACTATCCCCAAACCAGAGGAAAAGTCCTTTGCAAACCGATCCCTCTAGAAGTTTGTGGCACAGATGGTGTGACATATAAGAATGAATGTGGGCTCTGCGATCAAATTCTGTGAGTACATACTTACACGTCTTCTCTCCACTGCTTGCCTTACTTGTAGTCATCTTGGACAGTTTTGTCTAGTTAAAAGACAAAATATTTGCCTTTGGTTTTTGAAAATTGGAACAAATGGTTGCTTTTTTTGTTTCACAACTTTTACTCTAGCACCTTTAACTATTGCACCAGATTATCCCCCTTCCCATCAAAAGCAGCCAAGACATATATAAATCAATTACTGAAATTTCTCAGACTAAAGGTAAATGTTTCCTTCACACATATGTGCTAGTTGTTCCTAATTCTAGGGGACAGTATTCATCTCCATTTCAAAGCCAAAGAACCAGTGCTGACATCTCTATGGTCATGTAACCGGCATGACTAAATACTGAAGGCACACGGAATGTTGTTACTTTTCCACCAAAGGTGGTCCCTACTTTTCTACTTGCATTTTTATCTGCTTTCAAACTGCTAGGTTGGCAGAAGCTGGGACAAGTAATGGGAGCTCACTCCATTACATGGCACCAGGAATTCAAGCTGCTGAATTCCTGACCTTTCTGATTGATAAGCTCAACATCTTAGCCACTGAGCCACCGCATGTCCCATTGTCTGATTTAATTCTACATATGGTATCTTTTCCTTTCAAGAAGTTAACATACATGCTTATATTATCTACCCTCCCTTTTTATCGTCACACAATTTTAAGGACAATAATATACTCAGACTTTCCAGATGAAAGAAGAGACTGCCATGATTTGTAAAAGACATGGTTATAGGGTTATAGGGTTATCAGGCAAAATGCAACTTAAACATTTGACTGAATTATGATAAAGAACATTTCTAAATTTTGATGGTTGCTTAGAAGTTTCTCTTAATGCTAAATATCTTCTGGAAAAAGTTTGGGATATTGTTCAACTGAACTAAGCTGAATTTACATGTGTATAAAGCCATAATATTCAAAATATTGCTCAATTCTAAATTAGGGATTTATCTGTGGTCTTTCTATCTCTACTTTGTTTTTTCAGGAAAACCAATTCTGAGATTGGCATACAAAATATAGGACCATGCCCCAAGGTTTGTTCTGTTCATTCTATATTGACTGATTCCAGAATAATTTATAGTAATTAAGAATGTAGCATGTTCCCATTTATTATGGTCATAAAGCCAGAAATAACAGAATCAGGGATTTTATGATATATAGCTAATGAAAAGAAAGTTGAAAATGAAACAATTTTTTTCCTAAGAAAATGAAGTTTGTATATTTGATGAAAAACATCTATGTTAAAATGTGTTTGAGAAGATTTCAACACATGTTGTTTTGTACATTAAGGAAAAAAATATTTTAAGCCAGTTCCTTTTATTCAAATAAGTAATAGTAGGAAGTTATACAATATTATTTGGAAGAAATTTTTTCATATGCACATATCTATTGTGAATCCAAGTAAATATAACCAGTTTCATAAATAACAACTCAGAAACATTTTATCAACTTGCCAGTGATAAATTCCTTCTGCTTTCTTTAGAGGAAACTGTGAAGAACTGACATTCAACAAAACAATCATATCTCAAGTGGTATCAAATAGGTCTTCATCCTATTTTTAAAGAGTATGACAAGCTTAGAGGAAAAGGACAATAACCATTCCATGGGGTGGAAATGGGAAGACATTGTTCAAAGTCAAAGTTCAAGTTATCAGATCCATTCATCCATGACCACCATAGACTTGCTTGAGTATTTTCCTCAAATAAATCTCACTATTCATATTCAATGAAATAAACAAGGAAGCTCTCTATCATTTTAATTTTTGTCCATATTTTCCAGGCAAATGCCATTGCTTTTTTCTCAGTTATTATAGCTTTTAATAAATTGCTTATGTAGACTTTATTTAGTGCAAATATATTGGTGTTAAGAGTGCAGGCCAATTTAACATTTGAATGTGTCTTTACACACACACCGATTTTTCCGACTATAAAATGCACCGGTGTTTAAGATGCACTAAGATTTCAAAGAGGTAAATAAGAAAAAAAAAGTTTTTGTCCTCCCCGGGCACCAGAAGAACTCTGCAAGCCTCCCAAACCCTCTGCCCTTTTGCCTTCCCCAGCCCCCAGGAGCACTGTGCAGGCCTTCCAAATCCTCTGTGTACCCCGTTTTTTGCAGAAACAGCCCATAACTACAGCCCATACTTTAATTTAAAAAATTGAAAAATTCGATGAAGTCGCAGGCCTTAAAACAAACAAAGGGAAAACTAAGATAATAACCAAAAACATGACCGCTATTCAAAACTCAAAATTAGAAGACTTGCTTGGCATTAATATAACCCGCAAAGTGAAATATCTAGGAATTATAATATCACAAAGACTTAGTTCACTGAAAAAGGACAATTATGACCCCCTAGTTCAAAAAACAATCAAGGACCTAGATTCATGGTCCAAACTACAACTATCATTCATGGGGAAAATATCCAAAATTAAAATGAACATCTTGCCAAAATTTCTTTTTCTCTTCCAGACAATTCCAATTAGATTAAATAAATCATTTTTTTACAAACCTCAATGGAATAATACACAAATTCATCTGGTTTAAAAGAAAAGCAAGAATCAAACTTACATTAATGCAGGACCACAGAACCCGAGGTGGTAAGGATCTCCCAAACTGGGTAATTTACTATAGACCTACACCACTGGATAAGAGCGTGGATCCTTTTAAGAGACAAAAGAACATTAGCCTTAGAAGGCTTCGATTTACACCAAGGATGGCATGCATTCCTGATGGCAGACAAGGACAAAAACACTCAGTATTCAGACACCATTACATTAGAAACAGCTTATTTAATTCTTGGACTAAAATTAAAAAATCTCATTATGTACCTAGGTGGTTCATTCCTATAGACGCAGAAACTTATCCAAATGTCTTGCCCCTCAGGCAAAGAGATAACCTATGATGACCTATTGGATGAAAAAAACAACAAAGCTATAAAGACGCCCTACATCTTAAAGATATTAATCTGGACTGGTTACAATACTTCCAAATCAAATCTAGATACAACAAAGACAGGACAACGCTAGACTTTCAAAAACCAACTATCTTAGATCAAATCATTCTTGGTCCGGATAAACAAATAATATCAACCCTTTATAAATTTCTATTATAACATGAACTTTTTGAAAAACAGGTTAAAGGAAACATGGTTGCCTGGGCACAAAACTTTGGTTATACGATAAGTCTATCAGAATGGGATAAAATCTGGACCCAGAATTACAAATTAACTATAGCCACTAACTTTAGAGAGAACATTTATAAGATTTTATTTATTTATTTATTTTATTTTATGAATAAATAAATAAATATGAATCCAATTAATTAATTAATTAATTAATTAATTAATACTACATTAAAACAACCATTAAATTTAATTTTTAAAAAGGGAAACAAATCAAACCAATCATTCAGCACTCATGCTTAAAACAATCATTGGTCAGGGGAAGATTTAAAAGTCCAAAGCCTGGTGGCAAAGGTGAGTTTTTAAGCTCTTTTGTAAGGCAAGGAGGGTGGGGGCAGTGCAAATCTCTGGGGGGAGCTGATTCCAGAGGGTCGGGGCTCCCACAGAGAAGGCTCTTCCCCTAGGGCCCACTAGCCAACATTGTTTGGTTGACGGGACTGTTTCTTTTCACATGCTAATGATGCTCCCAGCTTTTACTGGCTTGCAAGCGCTTTCATTGTTACTCTCTCAGAATTAAAAAAACAATAAGCCTTTAACCAGGGGATAAAATAATGTGTTGAAGCTGACCAGACTAAGGATGCTAGCCAGATGAATACCTGGTAAGCAGATTCTTTTCCCTATTTTCCTCCCCCAAAACTAAGGTGCGTTTTATATCCCGGTGGGTTTTATACTTTGAAAAAATATAGTAATTCAATTTTCTCGTTCCATTTTTTGTTCAATTTTTTTTGAATAATGTAATGTAAATATCTAAACTGTGGTTTAACTGAACTGTTAGTTTGTCAATAATGTACTGTACATTGTGATGTAAGGAGAAGCAATTGCACTATTTTTAAACCACACTGCCTCATTATTGCAATATGATTTTTCTTAAACTGTAGCTTCCAAATTTGTGGGACCACTTTCATCATAAAGTCCACTGAAAAAATACAGAGTTGAAAACATAAGCATTGAATCGCATAAAACACACTGAATGATGAAGAGTGTTCCACTTTTATGGTTCTAGTTGCTAGCTCAGGAATTCTGGGAATTGAAGTCCACATGTCATAGAAGAGCCAACTTCGCCTACCCCTGGCATAGACCACCTTCTAATCTCACCTCCATTGTTCAGGAACATATTTTGTAGGCAACTAATCAAGTGATGGAGCACCCATAATTTCTGGAGGCAAGCCATTCCAGTGATCAGTTGTTCTCACTGTCAGGGAATGTCTAAGTTGGTTCTCTCCTTGAGAAGTTTCTATCCATTGCTTCTTGTTCTACCTTCAGGAGTTTTGAAGAATAGGATGACCCTCTCTTTGATACCCCTCAAATTTTAATGCTGGCAAAACGATTTACTTTTAAAAGTATAACATATTGCCTATTTTATTGGATACTTAAAGCTCTCCCTAACCTCTTATAAGAATTAATTTTGAACACATAAAAGAAACAAAGCTGAAGAACAGCAGACCAAAAAATACTGGATCAAGAAATATCTCCTAAAAGTAAATAATTTGCAGATGACACCAAGCTGGTTGGCGTAGCAAATACCCTAGAAGACAGGCAGCTTGCAGGCTACTTAGTTGTTGTGCAATATTTGCAATAAAAGACAATATCCAGCTAGAAAACCAGGGAGTTTATCAAATACCATGTAAAATCTGCCCAGCCACATATATTGGACAAACTAACAGGAGAGTAAATGCACATGTTGCAGAACATAAGAAGGCATTAAGAAAAAAAGAAAAAAACTTCCTCCCTTTCCAACACTTCAAAACTACAGAACATGAAATTGATTTTGACAGAACTAAATTAATTTCCAAAACAGAACACTACAGCAGAAAAACACTCATGGAAGCCATCAAGATAGAAAAACATCCCAAAATATGAACAAGCGTGATGATACCTCCCGCCTACCAGACATCTGGAAACCAGCCCTCATTAACAAACGTATCCAGCCATACAAACTGAAACCAGACTCAAAACACACATTGCAAAACAACTAAGTGGCCTGCAAGCTCCAACTAGAAACATAGAAACATAGAAGTCTGACGGCAGAAAAAGACCTCCTGGTCCATCTAGTCTGCCCTTATACTATTTTCTGTATTTTATCTTAGGATGGATATATGTTTATCCCAGGCATGTTTAAATTCAGTTACTGTGGATTTATCTACCACGTCTGCTGGAAGTTTGTTCCAAGGATCTACTACTCTTTCAGTAAAATAATATTTTCTCATGTTGCTTTTGATCTTTCCCCCAACTAACTTCAGATTGTGTCCCCTTGTTCTTGTGTTCACTTTCCTATTAAAAACACTTCCCTCCTGGACCTTATTTAACCCTTTAATATATTTAAATGTTTCGATCATGTCCCCCCTTTTCCTTCTGTCCTCCAGACTATACAGATTGAGTTCATTAAGTCTTTCCTGATACGTTTTATGCTTAAGACCTTCCACCATTCTTGTAGCCCGTCTTTGGACCCGTTCAATTTTGTCAATATCTTTTTGTAGGTGAGGTCTCCAGAACTGAACACAGTATTCCAAATGTGGTCTCACCAGCATTCTATATAGCGGGATCATAATCTCCCTCTTCCTGCTTGTTATACCTCTAGCTATGCAGCCAAGCATCCTACTTGCTTTCCCTACCGCCTGACTGCACTGTTCACCCATTTTGAGACTGTCAGAAATCACTACCCCTAAATCCTTTTCTTCTGAAGTATTTGCTAACACAAAACTGCCAATACAATACTCAGAGTGAGGATTCCTTTTCCCCAAGTGCATTATGTTACATTTGGAAACATTAAACTGCAGTTTCCATTGCTTTGACCATTTATCTAGTAAAGCTAAATCATTTACCATATTACAGACGCCTCCAGGAATATCAACCCTATTGCACACTTTAGAGTCATCGGCAAATAGGCAAACCTTCCCTACCAAACCTTCCCCTATGTCACTCACAAACATATTAAAAAGAATAGGACCCAGAACAGACCCTTGTGGCACACCGCTTGTAACCTGACTCTGCTCAGAATACTCGCCGTTAACAATAACTCTCTGATGTCTACGCTTCAGCCAGCTACAAATCCATTGAACTATCCAGGGATTAAATCCAATCTTCACTAATTTATCTATCAGCTCTTTATGTGGAACCGTATCAAAGGCTTTGCTGAAGTCCAGGTAGGCAATATCCACGGCACCACCTTCATCCAACACCTTTGTGACATAGTCAAAGAAATCAATGAGATTAGTCTGACATGATTTGCCTTCAGTAAAGCCATGCTGATTTGGGTCCAATAAGTTATTGTTTTTTAGGTGCTGATTTATCCTCTTTTTGAGTAGAGTCTCCATCATTTTAACTACCACTGATGTCAAGCTAACTGGCCTGTAGTTCCGAGTTTCTTCTCTACTGCCCTTCTTGTGGATAGGCACAACACTGGCCATTCTCCAATCCTCAGTAACTTCTCCTGTTAACAAGGATTGGTTAAACAAATCAGTCAGGGGGGTAGCAATGACAGATCTGAGTTCTTTAAGAACTCTGGGGTGGATGCCATCTGGACCCATTGCCTTATTTATCTTTAATCGTTCAAGTTCTTCTAAGACATCGGCTTCTAAGATCACTGGATCCGTACAGCTGGAAGCAATGCTATATCCCTCTATAGTATTATTTTGTAAGGTGTCTTTTGAGAAAACTGAACAGAAGTAGCTATTGAAATGGTCAGCGATCTCCTTATTCCTATTAATGCATGTATTATTCCCGGTACTAAGCTTCATGATGCCACAGTTTTTCTTCTTCTTATCACTAATATACTGAAGAAGGTTTTATCCCCCTTCTTTACAGATTTGGCAATTTCTTCCTCTTTTGAGGCTTTAGCAGCATATATTATCTGTTTTGCCTCCTTCTGTCTCATTTTATACACCTCCCTATCAGCTATACTTCCAGACTCTTTATACCTCCTATAGGCAGCCTTTTTTTCATTGACTATAGCCCTTACATCATTGCTAAACCATAGCGGTTTCTTCTTCCTTTTGCCTTTAGTTATTTGTCTTACATACAGTCCAGTGGCTTTTAAGATGGCCTTTTTTAATACAGTCCACTGGGTGCTCGCTCCTGCCATTTTATCCCTCCCCTTTAATTCGTTATCTAAATATTCCCCCATTGCATTAAAATTTGTTTTTCTGAAATCCAAATACTTTGGTTGCATTATAGGATTGCTCACAATGAGTTTTTACATCAAACCACAAACATAGATGGTCACTGCAACCTACATTTTCTCCCACCTTGACCTCTGAAACCCAATTCCCATTTGTAAAAACTAAATCTAGAATATTCTCCCCTCTAGTTGGTGTCTTAACCAGCTGTGCCAGAGCTGCTCCTGTAAAGGCCTCTACTATATTCTTACTTTTGCATGTAAGGGCACTGGGGATATTCCAGTCAACATCAGGCATGTTGAAGTCACCCATAACCACAATATCTCCCTTTACTGCCATTTGGGTAATTTCATCCACCATCTTGTTGTCATATTCCTCTGATTGCCCTGGAGGCCTATAGATCACCCCAATTCTAATGACAGAACCTTCTTTATTTTGCATGCAAATCCAGAGAGTCTCCAGATCTTGACATGTATTTTGAATTAGTGTTGTTTTTAGACTTTCTTTAACATAAATGGCTACTCCACCTCCCCTTCTTTCTATTCTATCCTTCCTATACAGTGTATATCCTGGTATGGATATTTCCCATTCATTAGAATCCTTAAACCATGTCTCAGTTATGGCAACCAAATCCAAATTATCTCTAGATATTATGGCCATTAACTCACAGAGCTTGTTGCTCAAGCTTCGAGCATTCATGCACATTACCCGAACAACATTATTTTCATTATTAGTTTGCCCCTTATCATCCACAACTACATCTATTTTATTTGCAGCTCCCTTTTCATAAGCTTCCAAAAACTGATTTATCCTCATTGGTCGGGGACAGAAATCACCCACATCAGTTACATCTCTGTCCCCTTTACCTAGTTTAAATGCCTGTCCAAGAAAGTTCTGAATTCCTCACCGAGCACCTGGGTACCTCTGTATGATGGATGCAAACCATCCCTCTTAAACAACTCCCTATTAGACCACCTACTGACATCATGACTTACATAGCCAAAACCTTCAGCTTTACACCACTGCCTTAACCATACATTAAACTCTCTGATACACGTTGTTTTATCCTCTTGGCCACAAACCGGTAACACCTCTGAGAAAGTCACTGAATCAGTTATTTTACCCAGCTCTACACTTAGACATTGAAAATCTCTTTTTACTACATTAACATTTCTCTGGGACAAATCATTTGTGCCAAGATGTACCACCAAATCAACGTTATTACCTTTACTCACAGTCTTACTACTCAGGATATCACGCCTAATCCACAATCATTAACTAATCAGCATACCTCAGTTACATCAACAACCCCAGGTGTCACCCCATTGACTCACCAGGAAGTTTCTACACAGCAGGTAATTGCTGAGCCATCAAACCACACCCAGCCACCAGTATTTATAGAGGGAAGGCAGCTCAGGTCTTGCTGTGTTCACCCTAGAACAAGGACAGAAGCACCAGCCTGAAGATGACGAGTGGGACCTCGTCGAAACATCGCCAGAAATTTCTGAATCCTACACGGGAAGAAACCCGAATATGCCAAGACCGTCATACCTGTACCCTTGAAAATCTACGAAAACAAATATATCTATGGTTTGATGGCTCAGCAATTGGACATGTACCACAAGGTTTTTTGCTGAATTTTTTTAAAATTAAGGGAGACTAGGATGGCCCCATTTCGGCCTTGTTCTGGTTTCATCAGCTAGCCACACCCTTACTGGGATTTGATCCGGCAGCTTCTGCCTTGTAAGGCAGAGAATTAACCTCTAAGCCACCAGATCTGATCCCTTTCAGCTCTGAGAGTTAAATAAATAAACAGACAGACAGACAGATAGTTAAAGAAGTACTGGAAATAATAAAGCACCAAATAACAGCTCTATCCCAGAATAGCTAAATCTGCAGATAGTGCCTCAAATTGCAGAATCTTCACTTTCAATTTAATCAGAAATATTTTTAATAATCCATCAGTGGAGAGGCTGCAGTGAGCCAGTCAACATCTCATGAAGAGGAAACATCACAATTCTGGGTGCAGCTATGGGATAAGCCAAAGAAATACAATAAGAATGCGGCTTTGATAAAGGAGGTTCAGAAGAATAAAAAGCAAGTTGAAAACAAATAATTTGTTATAACCCCACAGAAATGGTGCAGAAAACAGCAAGGAAGACCAAGAATGGGTCAGCATTAACTCATAGTTTTTGGTTGAAACATCTGCCCAGTCTATACACACTCAGTCCTATGCAGTTTAACAATATGCTACAAGGAGGTAAGACTCTCTTCATGAGTCTTCTTTTGGAAATTGTTTTTGCCATACTCATTTTTTATTTGACTGATTTTCACCATGTAGAGATAAGGTTGTGGTCATACTTGAAGGAAGCCAAATATTTGGGATACAGTCAAGAAAATAATCTCCATAAAGGCAGGGTTACGAAATTTAATGGAAACTGCATAAATATCTTCTGGATTGTAACAGTTAGTACTTTGGACCCGATTGTAGATTAGGATCCACTTGGGGCCTCATCCACCCCTCTCCCTTGTTAATATCTTTCCCATAACAATGACTAAGGGGTCTCAAATGAGATTTTGCAGACCCAAAGACTGAGAACCCAAAATTTCATGCCACTTTTCTACTTTTCCAAGAAGAGCTCCAAAATCATCCAGAGACTTTTTCTAACAGTATCTAAGCCAGTGAAATCAAAGATATGCCATATGTTTTGTATGATACATAAAGATTCCCCAACAATGATTCTCAAAAGCATGCCCCATTCTTGTACAGTTTTCAGAGGCCATAAAGGCTTTATGAGAAACGAGGTGATGTTGTGTGGCCTCTGAACCTCTGTAAGTCACCTAGGATGGCCGTGGCCTTACAGGGCCTCCAAAGCTTCCAAAAATTGAGCAAGAAAAGATTATGCCTTCAGAAGATTTTCAGAAGCTGCAGAGGCTGTGGAAGAGCTTTCTCCAAAACCGTTTCAAGAATGGGACTTGAATAGTCTTGGGCTACAGGAGCCTGTTAGAAGAAAAAGAAATGGCCTAATATACGGCAGA
This sequence comes from Erythrolamprus reginae, assembly GCF_031021105.1. Classification (NCBI taxonomy): domain Eukaryota; kingdom Metazoa; phylum Chordata; class Lepidosauria; order Squamata; family Dipsadidae; genus Erythrolamprus; species Erythrolamprus reginae. The sequence continues at coordinate 101,785,824 of NC_091951.1, forward strand.
TCCTGGAGAGTGCTGGATATCGGTGGTAATCATGCCATTCTGTAAGACTTGTGCACGCTAAGGAAAGGCTTAAAATGGCATTTCTATTTATTGTATTTATTTATTTATTACTTCTTAATTGTATTTGTATGCCGCCACTCTCTGATTTTTGAGTATCAGCAGTGCACTTTTCCTGACGTTGAGACCTGGACCTCTACTTTTGGTCCAATCTCTGCAATATCACCTAGTACAGGGGTGGGCAACTATGGTAATTTTATGACCTGTTGATTTCAGCTCCCGAATTCCTGAGCCAGTATGGCTGCCACAGGAATACTGGGAGTTGAAGTTCACAGGTCATAAATAGCAATGGCCCTTAGACTTATATACTCCTCCATAATGCTTTCTTTTGAGCAATTGTCAGCATATTGCCCCCAATAATTGAGATCCTGATTTTACTGACCTTGGAGGGACAAGAGGTTGAGACAACCTTAAGTCTATCAGGATCCAACTCCAGACTGGGGCCAGAGTTAGGTTATATTCCAACCATGTGTGATGGCAGAGTTCCTGGTGGTGCAATTGCCATACTTACCATAGCCGCCAACCTCTGGCTAGTGCCACTATTAAGGCTAGTGTAGATGAAGGGGGGAAATAGAAAATTGTTTCTTTTGTTGCAGTGTGTGTGAGAGATACACCGGTAAAGTCAAATTAGGCATTTTCCAAATCTGTAACATCCTAATTTTAAAATTAGGGAGGAGGTAAAGTCAGATCGTTGGTTGACAGTAGCTTTTCTTGTTCCACTTGGTGAGTCATATTTTTATTAATTGCATCCGAACCAAGAATCTATGGAGATTCTCAACCATCCAGGTTATCATTGTCCCCAAAGTGTTTTTCCAAAGGGCAGCTCAACTTTCCTGATTTTTGTTTTTGAAAACATTTCACTTCTCACCCAGCAAGATTCTTCAGTTTTGACTGTCAGGAGTTAAGCTAAAAAAACATACAGCCAAAGGGGTCTTTGATTCCCTTAGAATACATTTCACTATCTTGTACCTATTTAGATACGGATTTTTTTCTTCCTTTCAAAGGCTGACTTCTTGAACCAAGAGCAACCCATATACAAGTCACTATGTAGAAAAATTAACCCTATTATGAAGAAAATGGTAAGCAATAAGGCTGGATGGAAATAAAAGATAGCATTGATTTATTGACTGATGCATTTTATACAACTGTGTCAACCTAAAATGGGAAGACGACCATAGGAAGAAACCATAAATTCATTCAGAGCTGATCATTGGATGGCACCCAAAATCTATGTCATCACAATAATTGATTTAACTCATTGCATGACTCCTCAAAATACTTGCTTATGAATTGTTGGGGTTTGAATGGAATAACTGAATAGCTTTGCTTTTTCACAGACATGTGAAATTGAATTGAATTGAATAAATAAAAGCAAATACTCATGTCTGATGGTGTTAAAGGTAACTTCACAGGATGTAAGCTGTTCCAGGTAAAGCTGTCTTTTGCAATTGACCAGTGGTGATTTTAAAATGCAGTGAGAACAGGCTCCCCCTGTTCCTCTGCCTCTGGCACCAAGCCTTCTGCAGACTCCAGGTCTGCCCCATGTTCCTTGCTGTCTGTCTCTGCCACTAGTTCCACAGGCCGCTGGTGGGCGACAACATAAGCATTCTATCTCTATTTGAAAGTCTTGGTATTTTATTATTTCCCAGTTCTTTCTCTTCTCTTCTGCTCCCACATCCACTATCCAGGTTTATCAGCAATTAAGTATCAACCAACAAATGCTCTACCCTCCACATCAGCAAAAAGAATCCAAACCACATATACAAACTGAATAAACTATCTCTCACTGCCAACCCACACTCAGTAAAAGACCTTGGAATACTAATATCGAATGACGTAAGTGCTAAAGCCCACTGCAACAATATCGCCAAAAAAGCTTCTAGAGTTGTTAACCTGATCCTATGCAGCTTCTGCTCAGGCAATTCACACTACTCATAAGAGCCTACAAAACTTTTGCCAGACCCATCCTAGACTACTGCTCATCTGTCTGGAACCCATACCACATCTCAGACATCAACACCCTTGAAAATGTCCAAAGATATTTCACCAGAAGAGCCCTTCACTCCTCCACTCGAAACAGAATATCCTACGAAAATAGACTAACAATCCTGGGTCTAGAAAGCCTAGAACTATGGCGCCTAAAACACGATTTGAGTATTGCCCACAAGATCCTATGCTGCAACGTCCTACCGGTCAATGACTACTTCAGCTTCAACTGCAACAACACAAGAGCACGCTACAGATTCAAACTTAATACGAACCGCTCCAAACTTGACTGTAAAAAATATGATTTCAACAATCGAGTTATCGAAGCATAGAACTCATTACCGGACTCAATTGTGTCAACCCCTAAACCCCAACATTTCTCCCTTAGACTCTACAGGATTGACCTCTCCAGGTTCCTAAGAGGCCAGTAAGGGGCATACATAAGTGCACTGGTGTGCCTTTCGTCCCCTGTCCAATTGTCTTTCCTTTCTCTCACTTATCATATATATTTTCTTTCTTTCATATATCCTCTCCTCTAAGTTCACTTTACCCTTATATATATTACTACATGTCTATTTTTCTTCCTATGTATTTGTGTATTGGACAAATGAATAAACAAACAAATAAATAAATAAATAAATAAATAAATAAAAGTACACCCCCACCCCCCGCTTATCAGAAATTAAGTTTGTTGTGTTGTGTGGCAAATGTTTGTTTCTTTGAATCTCAAGTCCCAGAACATTTTAGTTTCTTCCTTTTTATGGAGAAGTTTGAAAAAAATTTAATCAGGAGATGGGTGGTTCTTGAATCGTGGGTTAATTTTATTTATTTATGTATTATTTATTTATTTCTCAAACATGTATAGGATAATAGTAGTTTGTATAAACATAAGTAAAAGTAATGATAAAAAAGGACAGTAGGACAGTAGGACATGGACCTCAGGCACAATAGTGCGCTTATGCAGTCCCCTTACAGGCCTCTTAAAAATGGGGAGAGGTCAACTATAGACAATCTAAGGTTAAAGTTTTGGGAGTTTGGGGAAGAAACCACAGAGGCAGGTAATGCATTCCAAGCATTGATCACTCTACTGCTGACATTGTATTTTCTGCAATCGAGTTTAGAGCAGTTTACATTTAGTTTGAATCTATTACGTGCTTATATATTGCTGCGGTTGAAGCTGAAGTAGTCATTAACAGGAAGGACATTTTGATATATGATTTTATGAACTACATTTAAATCAGATTGGAGGTGACGTAGTTGTAAATTGTCTAATCCCAGTATTTCAAATCTGGTGGAATAAGGTATTTTGTTGTGAGAAGTGTAGTGAAGGATTCTTCTTGTGAAATATTTCTGGACTCTCTCAATTGTATTAATGTCTGATATGCAATGCGGGTTCCAGGCAGGTGAGCTGTATTCTAGAATTGGTCTAACAAATTGTGTAAAAGGAAGTTTACAACTGCCACCCACTTCAGCAACAGCCAATTCCACATCCAATTGCATCCAGAAAGTACAGATTTCATCATCAAAATGGTCAGGACAGGGTATGCATATATAGCCTGGAGGCACAGAAGAAAGCTTTGAGGTCTCACTTTCGGCATCTACTCTTTCAACCAAGTTCAGTGAGGAATCATGAAGCCAGGAAGCTTTCTGCTGCTCACTCTGCTGCTCTTCTCATTGTACTCTGGTAAGTTCTGTTTACTATTCAAACTATTCCTTTTCTGAGAGATTTCAGGACACTCTTGACTCTAGGAAAAAACAGACAATCATCCACAGAAAGCCCCATGGCTAGCTCAGTGGGAATTAATTCTTGCTTAATATTAGATTTGTTTACATTGTCACACTGTTTTATTGTTGTTGTGAGCCGCCCCAAGTCTTCGGAGAGGGACCGCATACAAATATTATTTATTTATTTATTAGATTTGTATGCCGCCCCCTTCCGTGGACTCAGGGCGGCTCACAATACAATAAAACAATTCATAACAAATCTAATAATGAACAATATACAATTTAAAATTTAAAATAGTTAAAAAAAGCCATTTTTAAACAGACATACCTACAAACATACCATGTATAAATTGTACATGCTCGGGGGAGATATCTCAATTCCCCCATACCTGACAACAAAGGTGGGTTTTGAGGAGTTTACGAAAGGCAAGGAGGGTAGGGGCAGTTCTAATCTCTGGGGGGAGCTGGTTACAGAGAGTCGGGGCTGCCACAGAGAAGGCTCTTCCCCTGGGGCCCGCCAACTGACATTGTTTAGTTGACGGGACCCGGAGAAGGCCAACTCTGTGGGACCTAATCGGTCGCTGGGATTTGTGCAGCAGAAGGCGGTCTTGGAGATATTCTGATCCGATGCCATGAAGGGCTTCATAGGTCATAACCAACACTTTGAATTGTGCCCGGAAATTGATCGGCAACCAATGCAGACTGCGGAGTGTTGGTGTGATATGGGCATATTTAGGAAAGCCCATGATTGCTCTCGCAGCTGCATTCTATTATTATTATTATTATTATTATTATTATTATTATTATTATTATTATTATTAACCATTACAAGTGATAACACCATCACTTGTAATGGTTGGTTTTCACTGGGTTCTGTGTTAATGTTTTGTTTTTATTTCAGCTGGTTAATGATGTTAATGGAAGGGAAGGAGGGAGCAAGGGAGCAAGGGACAGCACAAATTGAAATGCAACTATAATTTTAAAAATAATACGAGAGCATATGGAATTGTTTCACATGTTCACATTTGACATGATTTCCCCTCCAGATATTGCTGCACAAGGAGGTTTCAGAATAGAGGTGAGTACTTTTAGTTATTAAATTTTAGCTATTAAGTGAAGTCCTTGGATAGGACTTAGAAATGTGTATGCATAATCATAAGATCATGCATGTCCCTCCCCACCATCTTTGTGGCCAACATGTAAGCTCAGATACAACAACACTCAAAATGATTTTTCTGGCAGTTTCTGCTCATCTTCCTCCATCAGGCCAGTACTTCTATTTTTATCCATTCCATCTCCCAAGCTGCTTACCCTTCAAGGCCATAGCACACAATTAAAAACTTTGCATTGCACAATGAAGATCATAACAAACTAAACAATATTTTAAGTTAGTGTTATAGAGCTGTTTCTTTCAGTGTGTCCTATGTACATACGGAGCTTTAATAGTGAGGCAGGTGTTACAAACTATACAGATCTAAACAGAAAATATAACAACTGTAAATTGTAATTCCTAAAAATGCCAAATCCATTTTCCAGCATTGAAAATGGTGTACAATAGCCTATATTATAAGAAGGAGTGCCATCTGGAACAGAAGAAACCTTGCAGAAGAAAGAATTAAAAATTGATAGGATAGACACTCATAATCATCGTGGCCCAATTTTATCCAAATTATCATCGGACCAGCACTCTTAAAAATAAGGGCAGGACAGCCCTATGAAATGAATTATTTGCTTTTTCCCATAGATATATTGTCAGGGGTTCCCAAAACCAAACCGTCCCTGCGACGATCCTTTTCGACTCCATTGTGGCTCTAATGGCAGGACTTATTACAACAGGTGTGAGTTCTGCAATGCTTATATGTAAGTACATGTTTCACTCTGTGCAACTGGAGAAGAAAGCATTTGGATAGGAAGCCCTGGATTTCTAGGCTTTGAAAAAGAAGTGTGCAAACATGTCTTCCTTTCAAGTATTTACTTAGAAAGCATTTTCTGCCACAGAGAAATTGCATGGTGGTTAAAAAAGAGAATATTTTATTACCGTAATTTTAAGGGGAGAGGGAAGCATAGGCAACTTGTCACTTTCAGAAAATGGCAAGTAATCTTGCTGACCATTGCAGTCTTTTGGTTGGGTGAGCCGTGATTGTGGATGCATCTGTGAGGTTTTTTTAATTTTAATTTTTTTGTCTTTTTCTCCATCAGTAACAGTGGAAAAAGACTTCGGCTGTTAGGCTTCAAAAGTTGTTGAAATCTTAAAATGCAGAAGACTACGGAACATTGATTCAAGATATCTCACCATCTTCATGCATTGCTTATTAACATCCCCACACAAAAAATTATGTTCTTCCCTCTAGTTCTTCCCTGTTGCTCTATTAAATGTCTTATTACTGCAATAAGATGCTTCTTAGTTTCTTCCTAATGAATGTATAAAACTGCTTTCTAGCTTTTAATGCTGAAATTTACATGGCCCACAAATAGGATGTGGGCTCTGAGCTGTGGGATGGTACTTGGCAATCAAAGTAGTTATGATAGAGAATAGAGATGAACAGTTGTCATCTAAAGGATGAACTATTTTTTTCCCCTCAGAGGCAGGACCAGAATCGTTGAGCTGAAAGGGCAAGGAATAGGAATTAGATAAGCGAATATAAGCAGTGAGAGCTACCAATTTTTTTACTACCACACTGTGGGCATGGCTTATTTTGTGGGTGTAGCTTGATGATCATGTGACTGGGTAGGAGTGGTTTGCCTGCCATGTGACCAGGTGGGAGTGGCTTAACAATCATGACTTGACCAAGGATTTTCCAAGAACCTCAAAACAATACCCATATCAATGGACTCAAAACAAGCAGGCTATTGAATTCACCCACATCCTAGAAGTGAGCAGCTATAGAACAGTGAAATCACAGAAACAGCTCACTTAGAATTTTGAAAATACGTGTTTGAGCACTGTCATAAAGGTGCCTTCATGATTAAAATGGCCACTCACAAAATAATTACTTACTCAAAGGCAACAATCTAAAGTGTTCCTTGCTATATCCACAGCCTAAGTGAACATCCCAAAATGCTCCATTCCACATAACAGTCTTAACCCTCCTTCCTGCAAACTACCAAACAAAATTAAGGTTTCTGGCAAAACATTAGGTTTCAAGCATTATTTGTCTTATTTTCTAGAGCAGGGGTCCCCAAATGTGGCAACTTTAAGACTGTGAATTTCAACTCCCAGAATTCTCAGCCAGCTATGAAGATCACTGTTCTAGAGAATTCTATAGCCATTCGGAAAGGAAGGGGAGGCAGAAACCCAGATCACATAGAATTAATTCCTGATCTTATCTTCTTATACTTTTCCTAGACACTTTTGTTTGTAGCAGAATCACCGGCTGTGGGGTTTTTAAATGCTTTCAGGAAGAACGCAGACGCTACCCAAAGAGGACGCCCTACATTTTCTTTCAACATCTTTCAGTGCAGATTGGGTGCTCTGGGATGGAGCTCCATTTTCACTACCTCACTGTGTTCTTCCCCATCCGGGCAACAGCCCACCCCTATAAGTAGGGATTTCCTGTTGGCAGAGCATATATCAGTGGATATAATGGTCCGAGAAAAAAACGCCAAAGGGGCTTCCGAGCCATTTGGCAATCTATGGCTGAGGACTGCCCCCACTCCGTACCGGGAGGCGTCACAGGTGAGAACTAAAGGCAGACTCGGGGAATATTGAGCCAGGACACTGTTTGAGGTAAGTATCCCTTTGACCCCTCTAAAAGAAGCTTCTTCCCGCTCCCCCCAGTGCCAAGCAGACCGCTTGTCCAGTAGCCTATGCAACAGTTCTGCCACCGAAGCCTTATGGGGGATAAATACCGCATAGAAGTTCAAGAGACCCAGGAAAGCCTGCAGCTCCTCCCTTGACTGGGGTCTGGGGGCATCCCAAATGGCCCTAGTCTTTTCAGGGGTGGGATGGATTCCCTTTTCATCTACCCTGAAACCCAGGAAATCAACCTCTGGAACCCCAAAGACACTCTTTTTTGATTTGAGTTTGAGTCCCGCCTCCTGAAACTTCACCAGCACTTTCTTTACCCTGTGAAGTAGTTCGTCCTCGGAACTCCCCGAGACCAGGACATCGTCAAAGTAGGGCACCGTGCCTTCCAGCCCATACAGCAAACGCTCCATTAATCCTTGAAATATACCCGGTGCAATAGAGATCCCAAATTGTAGCCTGTGGCACCTGAAAACCCCCCTATGTGTTATAATCGCCTGGGCATCAGCAGTCATGGGGTCCACAGGGAGCTGCTGGTAAGCCTGGGATAGGTCGAGCTTGGCAAAGAGCTTACCATTACCCAGAGTGTGGAGTAAATGCTGCACCACTGGGAGCGGGTACGAGTGGTGAGCCAGAGCCTTATTGACAGTGCATTTATAGTCCCCGCATAATCTCAGGCCCCCATCCCCTTTAAAAGCGATGACCAGTGGAGTCTCCCAAACAGCCTGGTCAACCGGCTCTAACACCCCTTGGGCAATCAGACGGTCCAATTCAGCATCAACCTTTGGCCTGAGGGGAATGGGCACTCTGCGGGGCTTCAGCCTCACTGCTGGCACCTTGGGGTCGAGGCTAAAAGAAATCGGGGTCCCTGTGTAGCAACCCAGCTTGTCATCGAAGACAGAGGGGAATTCCTTAGTAAGCTCATTAAATACAGACCCCCCTCTCACAGCGTTCACCCCCGAAACAGAAAGCCCCAAGGACTTAAACCAGTCTAAACCCAGGAGGCTGGAAAATGGTCCGTCCACCACCATAAGAGGCAACCTGCCCATGAATGATTTAAATATGACAGGGAATCTCCCTTCCCCCAACACTGGAATGGGCGCCCCTTGGTAGTCCCGTAAAGTCACAGAGCATGGCTGTAACCGATTCTTGCTCAAGCCGGGCACGCATCTCTTTATCGTGGCCCAGGAAACCAAAGAATGTGCGGAGCCCGTGTCCACTTGCATGGAGCAATTCACGCCTCCCAGGCGAACCGTCACGGAGATCTTCTCGGCAGAAACTGATGTTTTCCTCACATACGTGCTGGCTGGGCGCGGGCAGCTATAAATGGCATTGCAGTCATCCCTCTTGGTGGAAGAAAATCTCCTCTGCCAGCGGGGATTGAAGCCTTGGGACTCCCTCTGGTCTCTAGGGGCGGCTGGAGGGGACCTCCGGGAACGGCAGACTCTCGCAATGTGGCCTCTAGCCCCACAACGCCGACAAGCCGCTTCCTTAAACGGGCAATTTGACCGATAATGGTTTCCCCCACAACCTCTGCAAGGGGACAGAGGGGGGCGGGGGCGACTAGCAGGAGGATCACGACCCCGAGAAGCCCCCAGCCGGCAGACTTCCTCCTCCTCAGCCTCGCTGCTGTCCTCTTTTTCCGCAGCGGCTTTAGGTTTCTCTGGCACCGCTGGCACTTTATTCGTAACGTTCACGGAACTGTCCATGGCTGCTAGAGATTGTGTGGAAAGCTCAAAAGCACGAGCTTCAGCTAATGCTGTCTGAAAAGTTAATTCCCGGGTGGCCAGCAAGCGGCGTTTAAGGCGGCCATCCCGGACTCCGAATACAAGCCTGTCCAGCAAATAATCATTCAAGTCGGAAAACTCGCAATATAAAGCAGCCCGGCGGAGAGCGGCTACAAATTCATTAATTGATTCCCCCTCCGCCTGATTCCTCTGGTAAAAGACGTATCGCCGGGCACAGCGGGATGGGGCTGGGGCATAATGATCTTGAAGCATTGACAGGAACGTCTGCCAAGGCACATCGTGTATAGAGACTGGAGCGAATAAAGCCCTGGCCATCTCAAACATCTCGGGGCCGCAGAAACCGAGAAAATAAGATCGTTTACGGTCCCCAGAAATCTCGGTATACCCATTTGAGATCAGGAAACAATCGAACCGGGCGACATAGGAGTCCCAGGTCTCCCCTTGTGGGTTGAAAGGGGGAAAAGTAAGCTGTACAGACATTGTCACTTACTGCAGAGATAGATGCGAGATGGAAATGCAGGGTTGAATTCTCGTCGCCAGTATAATAACTGAGGCCTTTTACCAAAACATGACAGTTTAATCAGAACTTGCCAACCGGGCAGATACAGGCTTAAGAACACAGACATGAGTACACAGACTTATATACAGCACGCCTTCTGAGGCAGCTACCAATCACATACAGAGGAAAGTTCCCGCTTACAAGTAACTGGGCTTACGCGCCCAATCAGCACCCTGGAGAGGGATACGCGAGCTAGATTCTGACAGCCGGCTGTTACTATGCAGACACAGCAGTTTCCTCAGTATGATTTTCTTCATAAGTTCTCAAAGATCCTTTCTGACTGTTTCTAGACAATAAAAAATATTCTCCCCAACTTTGCTACAGATTGGTGGTAGGAAATGGAAGGTAGTTGGATGGATAATGCAAATTCATGCAACTTAGAATTTACAATAATTTTATTGTCACTTCAAATGTATACTAATCAGGATATATTAAAATGAAATTTCATTGCATACAGCTCTCCAAGTGCCACCACCTCCAATATACATTACATAAACATGACAAGATAGACAGATAGATAGATAGATAGATAGATAGATATAGATAGATAGATAGATAGAGATAGATAGATAGATAGATAGATAGATAGATAGATAATAGATAGATACAAAATGATACATGTACCCACATATATTGTATGACAGGAACAAACAACACAGTCTAGTCCCGATGTGTACATGAACATGGTGAGAGAAACAAATCTTGTGAGTTTACCAGATGGATGGCATAGGGAACAAAGCTGTAGAAAATCTGGAAATCCTGCTAGAAATTCTTTGAGGGAAGCAATAGAAGCAGACCGTGAAGTGAGTGTAGTGGGTCTCTAACAATGCTTTCAGCTCTAAACACATAGTGCTTATAAGTAGTATCCTGAATAACTGGAAGCAAGCTTCCTACACTCTTCTCAGCTGTCCTTACCACTCTCTGAATGAACTCTCTATCCAAGGCACTGTTGCCATGAAACCAAACTGTGTTGTTGATTGTTAAAAAACTCGCCAAAGTCATGCATATGAATCTTAGCAGTTTCTCAGTGAGGGTAATTAAGAGATATCAGTTCCGCGTCTAGGCTGCTGCCAAAGATCAAAACTACTGGTGCATTCCTTCATGAGATAAGAAGTCTTCAGTTTCACAGACTTACTTTTACAGCCTCCCAGCATCTCCACAGACAGGGCACTTTTATTTATTTATTTATTTATTTATTTATTTATTTGTTGGACTTGTATGCCGCCCCTCTCCGAAGACTCGGGGCGGCTCACAACATGTAAAAACAGTCACAACAATCCAATTAATTAAAATTTAACGATTTAAGAAAAGAAACCCCATATGATAACAGACACACACACAAGCATACCATGCATAAATTGACGTGCCCAGGGGAGATGTTTAGTTTCCCCATGCCTGACGACAAAGGTGGGTTTTGAGGAGTTTTCGGAAGGCAGGAAGAGTAGGGGCAGTTCTAATCTCTGGGGGGAGCTGGTTCCAGAGAGCCGGTGCCGCCACAGAGAAGGCTCTTCCCCTGGGACCCGCCAACCGGCATTGTTTGGTTGACGGGACCCGGAGAAGGCCCACTCTGTGGGACCTAATCGGTCGCTGGGATTCTACTCCAAGGATTTTAGCAGGAAAATAACAGTTGGCTAGCATTATCTGGCTAAAACCTCAAACATCATCTGACACCATTACAAAACATTGGAACTCTGCCCCAAATTACCCATACGTACCCTTAAATATCTATAGGAAGTGGTCAACAATTCCATAGAATTACAAACTACAGACTACTTCCTTTCCCCATACAATTATTCTTGTCTTTTCCTTAGTCTTCTAAAGCGGGCATCTAGCAAAGGCTCCTGCTCTTCTTCTTCTTCTTCTTCTTCTTCTTCTTCTTCTTCTTCTTCTTCTTCTTCTTCTTCTTCTTCTTCTTCTTCTTCCTCCTCCTCCTCCTCCTCCTCCTCCTCCTCCTCCTCCTCCTCCAAGTCAGGCTCTAGTGTCATTGGCATATCTGCCACCTCTGGTGGTCCTTCAGGTTCAACCAGGTCTATTTCTTCTTCACTCTCACTCTCTGCATCAGCTGGCAACACCACTGGTCCAGGGTACCAAGATGGGCCTAGGTCAACCACCTAAGAATCAATAATTACCAGTGTTGGACAGGGGGCACTCACAATACTCTGAATTGTGCCTCTGTAAAAAGTGGCCAAGGTAGAGAAAGATATTCTCTCCTAATCCAACACAGAAAATGCAGGTGCTACTTTGCACACTTCACTATGAATAATGTGTGGAGAGGCCAATTCAAATTGTTAGTTATCTGTATCGCCAGATACTTCATACTCCACTCAGTATCTGGGATACATACTGAGTGGAATATGACCATGCCAGCTCTTTCTAAAATCTACAACAATCTCCTTTGTTTTATTAACATTTAGAACTAGGTTCATTTTATTGCACAAGTCAACCAGAGCCTTCACCTCTTCCCAACCTGCATCTTCATTGTTGTCCCACATAAGACCCACCACTGCCATGCATCTACATATTTCACAATATGATTTGTAGCAAATTTGGCATGGCAGTCATGGGTCATCAAGATGAACTGTAGCGGACTCAAGACACAGCCCTGTGGAGAACCTGAACTCAAGGAGATGGAGTTGGAGACATAGTACATGTACACTATATACAAGTCACTATTTACATAAATTAACCCTATGATGAAGACAATTGTAAACAATAAGGCTGGAGGAAAGTGAAAGATAGGATTAGTTTATTGACGGATGCCTTTTCATCCTGATCGTTCATTTAACTCATAGCATGACAAAATACTTGCTTATGAATGGTTAGGGGTTGAATGGAATAACTGAATCGAAACAAAATGATAGTACATAATTCAGTTCTTCTGTATATAAAATATCATGTCTTAGAAAATGGCTGCAGGCCCCATTACAATCAGTAGATAATTCAGGGCTGCTAAGTGAAGCTTGTTCCACTTAATTGCCTAGTTCTGGGACACATTTATTGGGAAGCTATTGTTGTTGTTGTTGTTGTTGTTGTTGTTGTTGTTGTTATTATTATTATTATTATTATTATTATTATTATTATTATTATTATGTCAATACAACACAGCAAACGAGATCACTATGCTGGATTTCGTATTTCATCTCCAGTCGGGCACTTCCCAAGCACCTAGGACTGCGTGATGTAGCGGCAAATTATGTTTGCCGATCCCAGTAAAGTGCCCTTTTGCAATTGACAGATGGAGATTTTGTCAATTCCAATGGTTTTCAAATGTCCGCTGAGATCCTTTGCCATTGGGCCCAGCGTGCCAAGTACCACTGGAACCACTTTCACTGGATTATGCCAGAGTCGTTGCAGCTCAATTTTTAGATTTTCGTATTCTGCTGTCTCTTGGGATTGTGATGTCGATGATCCATACTTCTCCACAGTTTGTCCACATATAAAATTCTCCCCACAGACCTGTAAAAAGCAGGTATTGGTGCCTGCTGGTGTTAAAGATATCATCAACGGATGTAAGCTGTTCCAGGTAAAGCTGCCTTTTGCAATTGATCAATGGAGATTTTATCAATGCTGATAGTTTTCAAATGGTGCTCTAGTTGTTTTGGGATTGAAGCCAAGGGATCTATTATTATTGGTACTACCCTTGCTTTGTTTGGCCACAGTTGTTCTATTTCTATTTGAAGGTCTTTGTATTTTTTTCTTCTCCAATTCTTTCTCTTCTATTCTGCTCCCACATCCACTAGCCAGACTCTTATTTTTCTTATCAACAATTGTTAAGCCTGTTGTGTTATGGGGCAAATGCTTGTTTGTTTGAATCAAATCTTCCAGAGCATTTTAGCTTCTTCATTTTTATGGAGAAGTGCGAAAATACTTTAATCAGACGAGGGGTGCTTCTTGAATTGTGGGTTAATTGTGTAAAAGGAAGTTTACAAACTGGCAAGCTTGCCACCTACTTCAGTAACAGCCAATTCCACCTCCAATTGCATCCAAAAGGGAGAGATTTCATCACCAAAGAAGTCAGTATATGCATATATAGCCTGGAAGGACAGGATAATGTTTTAAAGCCTCACTTTCAGCAACAACTGCTCCAAAGAGTCCTACTTCAACCAGGTTCAGTGAAGAATCATGAAGGCAGGAAGCTTTCTGCTGCTTGCTCTGCTGCTCTTCTCATTGTACTCTGGTAAGTTCTGTTTACTATTCCAATTTTTTGTTTTCTGAAAGATTTGAGGACAGCCTTGTCTCCAGGAAAAAAAAAACCCTGACAATAATCCTCTGACAATACCCTCATGGCTGGTTCAGTGGGTATTAATACTTGCTCAGGTGATCTGCCCAAGAAGCAAATAAAAATTGTGCTACATTAGCTATTTCACTGGAAGCCTCTCTAACCAGGGGTTTTCCAGTTGTGACTCATAGAGGTCTGATGCAGCATTCCCAAGTGGTTCTTTCAGGTACATAAGCAGAATTCCTGTAGAAATCAGTAGTATTGAACTGCCTATTGATATCCCCGTCACCTGTAATGGTTGGTTTTCACTGAATTTTGTGTTAATGTTTTCTTTTTATTTCAGCTGGTCAATGATGTTAATGGAAGGGAGGGAGTTAGCAAGGGGCAGCACAAATTGAAATGCACTTGTTATGATCACATGGTATGATCACATGGATTGTTTTGAAGGTTCATATTTGGCATGGTTTATTTTCCCCCAGATATTGCTGCAATAAGAATCTATTTACGTGTGAGTACTTTTACTTTTGAAATTTTAGTTATTAAATAAAGTCGTTGAACAGGACCCAGAATATGGATGCAAAGCAACCCCATGTCTGTTCCTCCCCATCACCGCCACTGTTGTGGCCAACATGTAACCTCAGATACATACAATAGACTCACAACAATTTTTCAGACAGTTTCCTCTCATCCTCCTCCATCAGGCCATAATTAAAATATTTGCACTTCAAAATGTTAACAATCAAAAACTAAACAATATTTTAAGTTACTGTTACAGAGCTGTTTCCTTCAGTGTTTCTTATATATCATATATAATACGTAACCCATATCATGTATAGAAACAGTGTTATATCTATGTACACTACCAATACGTACTTGACAAACAAACAAACAAACAAACAAACAAACAAATAAACTAAAATAAACTAAAACATGAATACAGAGCCTTAATATTGAAGCAGATGTTGCAAATGATGCAGATCTAAACAGAAATTATTATTGACTATAAATTATAATTCCTACAAATCCCAGATCTATTTTCTAGCATGGATGTTGTATAATTTGCTATATTACAAGAAGGAGTACCACCTGGAACAGGAACGAACTTTATAGAAGAAAGAATTAAAGCTGACACAATAGACACTCATAATCAGTTCGGCCCAAGTTTATTCAAATTATCATCAGACCTGCACCCTTAAAAAGAAGGGCAGGGAAGCCCTATGAAATGAATTGTTTGCTTTTTCCCATAGTATTATTGTCAGAAGTACCCAACTGACATCTGTACCCAGGAATTAAGCCCCCACTGTGGCTCTGATGGCAGGACCTATGACAACAAGTGTGATTTCTGCAATGCTTATATGTAAGTACAAGTTCCACTCTGTGCAACTGGATAAGAAAGCATTTGGATAGGAAGTCCTAGATTTCTAGGTTTCAAAAAAGAAGTGTACAAATGTATTCTCCTTTCATTGTACTTTATTTTTTTTTATTTTCACACTTCAAAATGTTATGATATGTATATAACATAACATTTTTAAGCAGATCTACAGCCATATATACTTATTGTTGTTATATTTGTGCAATTTATATATCATTTTTTGTAATGTCTCATCCTGTGTCTTGGTCCCACATTACCTCTTCAATTTCCTATTCTTAGTCCAATTATACCATTTTCCCCATACGTTGTAATCTTCTGAGTCTTATTCTCCTTTAAGTTCAACAGTTAATTTATCCATTTCAGCACAGTCATGTATCTTCTTAATTACTGTGTTTTAGGTCTTTCCAATATTGCATGTACACAATATTTGCTGCTGTTGTAATATGTAGTATTAGGCATTTAATATTTTTGGAATATTGTCCTTTAAATATGCATTATAAGAGGAGTTCAGGAGTATACTATACTGTTGTGTCTACTATTTCTATTATATATTTTGGTCCAATACTTTTTCCCTTCAGGGCATAACCAGCACATGTGAAAGAAGGTGCCTTGTTCTTTTTTACATTTCCAACAAGCCAAAATTGAATTTGAGTATATTTTAGTCAGTCGTGTTGGGGCCAAATGTCAGCGGTAAAATGTCAGCGGTGATTTTGTAATTTTGTAATTTCTGTTCTAAATTTGTTCCCAATCAGCCAAGTGTAAATTATGTCCCTCATTCTTTGCCTTTGCATTCATTGGCCCTTTCATTATATCATCGGCTCTGTTGAATTCTAACAAATAATAGTATAATTTGGAAATATATTTTTTTCTGGACCCATCAGAAGTTTATCTAGTTGTTGAATTTCCATATCTATGCCAATTCCTTCTGTGTCTTTTTTATACCATGATTGAAGTTGGAGATATAGCCACCAATCAATCTTTATGCCTTGTTTTTCCAAGTCTTTCCTACTTTTTAATTTTCTGAATACATCTAATATATCTCGATATTTAACCATTTTAGTTGTATCAACTGTGTTTGGATATATCATAGCCTCCATAGTGGACAGCCCATCGGGAATTTTCAAATAATATTTTCTTTTCATTTCTTGCCAAATCTTTATCAGTTAATCTTTAATTAAATGTCTCTAGAAGTATAAACAGTATAAACAGTTTCATAAAATCATACATCACAATGTACTCCCTGTTAGTGACTACTCCACCTTTAACAACAACAACAACACAAGAGCACGCAATAGATACAAACTAAATGTAAACCGCTCCAAACTAGACTGCAGCAAATACGATTTCAGTAATAGAGTGGTCAACGCCTGGAATTCACTACTGGACTCTGTTATTTCTTCCCCCAATCCCAAAATCTTCAACCTGACATTATCTACAATAGACCTCTCCCCTTTTCAAAGAGGTCTGTAAGGGGCATGCATAAGTGCACCTTCGTGCCTACTGTTCCTGTCCTAATTTCTTTTTATCTTTTCTATCTCTACTTTATAGTTATGTTATGTTAAACATACTACAATAAAATACTATATTTGTATGGGAAATAAATAAATAAAATAAATAAAAAATAAATCATTGTAGTTTATTTTCTGTAACCCATAAGTAAGCATGCCATCCCTTGTGTAGGTCATGGTCTTCTAGTAGAAATAACTACATTTCAGGTTTATCTATTCCTTTAACCAAACCAACAAAGCTGCTATGTAATACAATCACTAGTCAGGGAGTTCAAAGCCACCTCTTTCTGTTATCTTTAGGTTAATTAGTTTGATCCTTGGTTTTTTTGTCTTCCTATATAAATTTCAGGGTAATTTTGTTCAAATTAGTAAAGACTTTTTGTCTAATTTTATGGGTATTGTTTGGAAGAAGTATAAGGTAAGATGTTCATCTTGACAGCTGTTATTCCTCCTAATGATTTGTTATTCCTCCTAATGATTTGTCGTGCAATTTTCCCCATTTTTCCAATTCAATTTTTATTTGATTCACTAATTTCATATAATTATCATACTTAATTGAAGAGCAGCTACTAGTCAAATTAGCCTCCAAATATTTAATATTTGTGCTCTATAAACCCAAATGTTCTTCTAAATTTTTCTTTTGGCTTGATGTCATGTAATTAATTAATAATTTGGCTTTTTATTTATTAATTCTTAGGCCTGCCACCTTCCTGTATTGTTTTATATCTTTAATCAATGTTCGTTCTGTCTTTTGTGACTCCTCCAAGAAGAATACCAGATCATCAGTGAAGGCCTGCAGCTTATACTCTTCATTTCTAATTTTAGTCCCTTTAATATTTGAATTGTTTCTAATTTTGTTCAGTAATATTTCTAGAGTTAAGATAAAGAGCAGAGGTGGCAGTGGACATCCCTGTTAGACTCCTTTCATTATCTGAAATGGTTTGGTCATATCTCCATTTATGATTATCTTGGCTTTCTGGGGGTTATATATTGTTTCTATCATCTGTTCAAATTTTTTGCCAAATTTCATTTTTTTAATTAGTCTGATCCTGTAATGCCAATTTACATTGTCAAATGCCTTTTGCACATTCAGGAAAACAAGTGCAACTTACTTTTCTGGATGTACTTCATAATATTCTAATATTCAGAGAAGGGCGGCATACAAATAATAATAATAATAATAATAATAATAATAATAATAATAATAATAATAATAATAATAATAATAATAATAAAACATACTGTTCTTGTCCTAATTTTTCTCATTTGGTCCAAATGTATAATTTTATTATGATTTTCTTTGTTCTTTCTGCAATAATAGTCATGAAAATTTTGTAGTCGACATTCAACAATGAAATTGGCCTGTAGTTTTGAATTCAGTTTGCATCAGCACCTTCTTTCACAATTGTGGTGATATACACTTTCCTTCACAAACCTGGTATTCGATCTTTCAATAGTAAATAATCATATAATTCTAGTAGCAGTGGTTCCAGTATTTCTTCTAGGTTTTTATAAAATCTCCCTGGGAAACTATCTGGTCCAGGAGATTTATTGTTATTTGTTTCTTAATTGCATTTTAAAGTTCCATTAATGGGATTTCTCTGTTCAACATTATCCTATCTTCTTCTAGTGGCAGCATATTTCTAACTCTAACTCAGTTATTTTATCTGGTTGTATCTTTTCCTGCTTATATAAATTCCTAAAATATTATAAAGAGTTTCCTTTTAATTTTTCCTCATCATTCTACGGTTCCCCTGTCTCGGCCAATAATTGATGTATTATTTATTATTTATTTATTTATTATTTAGATTTGTATGCCGCCCCTCTCCGAAGACTCGGGGCGGCTCACAACAAAGTAAAACAAATCATAAATAATCCGAATAAGTTTAAAATATTTAAAGATTTAAAAACCCCATAAGCTAACAGACACACACACAAGCATACCATGTATAAATTAAACATGCCCAGGGGGAGATGTTTCAATTCCCCCATGCCTGATGGCAAAGGTGGGTTTTAAGGAGTTTACAGAAGGCAGGAAGAGTAGGGGCAGTTCTAATCTCTGGGGGGAGTTGGTTCCAGAGAGCCGGTGCCGCCACAGAGAAGGCTCTTCCCCTGGGGCCCGCCAACCGACATTGTTTAGTTGACGGGACCCGGAGAAGGCCCACTCTGTGGGACCTAATCGGTCGCTGGGATTCGTGCAGCAGGAGGCGGTGTCGGAGGTATTCTGGTCCAATGTCATGAAGGGCTTTAAAGGTCATAACCAACACTTTGAATTGTGACCGGAAATTGATCGGCAGCCAATGCAGACTGCGGAGTGATGGTGAAACATGGGCATACCTAGGTAAGCCCATGACTGCTCTCGCAGCTGCATTCTGCACGATCTGAAGTTTCCGAACACTTTTCAAAGGTAGCCCCATGTAGACAGCATTACAGTAGTCGAACCTCGAGGTGATGAGGGCATGAGTGACTGTGAGCAATGAGTCCCGGTCCAGATAGGGCCGCAACTGTTGCACCAGGCGAACCTGGGCAAACGCCCCCCTCGCCTCTTTTTTAATTTTATATGCCAGCCTCCTGCCTGCTTTTTTTGCATTTTCAAAAAAATAATTGTTTTGTGTACCTAAATTTTTAGCATATTCCTGTTATTCTGTCAGGTTTAATTTATGTTTGGATGAAATTAGTGCCTTGTTAATTCATCTAATATTTTACCACTTTTCTATGTTTTTCTTTGTGGTTCAGGCTGTTGTAATTCCCCTGATGTAGGCTTTCATGGTGTCCCATAAATTTTATAGTGAGGTTGGCTGTTTTTGATTCTCTTGGGGGAATAGGTTTAATTCCTTTATGACCATTTGTAGGTATTCATTGTCCTATAGTAATTGTATATTTAATGTCTACCTCCTAGCATTCTTTTTTTCTCATCTCCATGTCACCACTAGAGGAATGTGGTCCACCCATATATTTGGGGTAACATCTACACTTTCTATATTTTTACTCAACTCATTACTCACTCACATCATATCTATTCTTGAGTATGATTTGTGTGGAATAGAATAAAAAGTGAACTGGTTGTCTTTAGGGTGTAATAACCTCCACATATCTACTAAATTGAATTCCTCCACCATTTCATTGAATGTTTTTAGTAATATGGTTCTTTTTGTTTGTTTTCCCCTCACAGTAATAAAATCCTTTTTTGGGGATATACTATTCCATTATAATCTTCTACTATACATATCTTTTGGTGGTTTGTCATTACTAATTTCTTGTGAATTTTCTTGTAGATGGTTTTTTTATTTTTATTAGGGGCATCCATGTTTACTAAGAGCATTATGGCATTGCCTATCTTTATTTCAATCATTAAGAACCTTCCTTTGGGGTCTACATATATTTATTTACTTTTAATTTCTTTTTTGACATATATCACTACACCTCTTTTTCCCCCCTGACAATGATGCATAAAGATTCCCCAGTTTTTTGTATTTTAAATATTTTTGATCTGTCTGTTTGATGTGTGCTTCCTGAAGACATACAATATCTGCTTTTGATTTGATTAGTTTCATGAATACTATTCTCCTCTTTTCTGCACTATTTAATTACTTAATGTTTAATGATATTAATTTGGTTTCTTTTTGCATTCTCTAGATTCTTTGAAAGTGTTTACTTGTTTGTTTCTGCCACTCTCTGTCCTTGTCCTTACTCTTTTCCTCTTCTTCTGTTTCCTGCCTTCCTTCCTAACTTGCTGTTTCCCGTCTCTCTACTCTTTCCGACCCTTCTTCTATTCCTAGGAGCTGATCATGTATCTCTGGGGCCATTTCTATTCTATCAACTTTAATCTTTCTGCCTTCCCATGTAATTATCATCCCCTCTGGGGTGATTCATCTAAATAGTATATATTTCTTTAATTTAAGATAGATGCCAAAAATTGGTAGTCTCTTCCCTTCCAGGGCACCTTTACACACCTCGGAACTTGTTTTAGTTTCTTTGTGATGTTTCAGAAAAATCATATTCAAAAAAAGGTCCACAACTGAGCCTTGATTACTATCTCCTGGCTGTGGCCAGGGGGACCTTTGCCCAGGTTTGCCTGGTATACCAGTTGTGGCCCTATTTGGACCAGGAGCCTTTGTGCACGGTCACTCAGGCCCTCATTACCTCCTGTCTTGATTATTGTAATATGCTCTACATGGGGCTACCCTTGAAGAATATTTGAAGACTGCAGATAGTCCAGAATGCAGCCCCGCAAGCCGTTATGGCTGTACCTTGATACATCCATATAACACCAACAATTCACATGCTGCACTGGCTACTGATTAGTCTCTGGTCACAGTTAGTTATTACCTGTAAAGCCCTACATGGCTTAGGACCAGACTAGGTCTTTGAACTGTCTCCTGCTGCATACCTCCAGAGACCAATAAGATCTCACAGGGTTGGCCTTCTCCGGGTCCTGTCGACTAAGCAATGCAGGTTGGTGGGGCTATGGGGGAGGACCTTCTCTGTGGTTGCCCCAGCTCTATGGAACAAACTCTCCCCTGATGTCTGTACTGCTCCCACCCAACTGGTCTTACGAAAGGTAGTGAAGATCTGGCTTTGCCTGCAGGCCTGGGGGCTGTGAATACTACAATCTTTCATGGCTGAATTACGTTGATTGGATAGGTATGTATGTTAGGTTGATTGGATTGCTGTGGGTTATTATAGGATTTTATTGTTTTTATTATTTTAATGTGTTTAGTATTAAAATGGGCTTCTTTTATTATTGTATTATATTGTGTTTTTATATTGTTGCAAGCCACCTTGATTCCCATGGGATAGGGTGGCATAGAAATTAAATTAGTAAATATTCACTTAGAAAGCATTTTCTGCCACAGAGCAGTTGCATGGTGGTTCCAAGGAGAATGTTTTACTACCATGATTTTAGGGGAAGAAGGAAGCATAGGCAACTTGTCATGTTCAGAAAATGCCAGCTCATCTCACTGACTCTTGCAGACTTGTGGCTTGGTGAGCCACTATAGTGGATGTATCTTTCTGGGTTTTTAATTTAGTTTTTATCCCTGTTTCCCTTCCTTGTTTCTCTTCAGTGAAAGTGGAAGAAGACTTGGGCTGAGAGGCTTCGGAAGATGTTGAAATCTCAAAATGCAGAAGACTAAGGAACATTGATTAGGATATCTCCCCAGTTTCATGCCTTGCTCATTAACATCCCCACAAAGAAATTATGTTCTTCCCTCTAGTTCTGCTTTGTTGCTTTATTAAATGCCTTTGGCGGATTTATCAATAAACTAAGCAAAGCGTTATCTCTTCACGAATCTTCTTTTCAAATGTGTTTCTGTCATACTATATAATCGCCCTTTATCGAGGCAGGATTAGGAAACTTAATTAAAAAAATACCTTCACAGATCTCTTGTGAATGGTAACAATTATTTCTTTGACTCTTATTGCAGATTGGGGTACACCTGAGGTACCATCATCTGCCCCCTCTTAATAGCTTCCTTATCAGAGGAGTAAATAATCACCTATGAGCAGGGGTGTGCAATTAATTTTGCCATAGGGCCGCATGAGAAATTGGGATGGTTTTAGAGGGCCGGACTAATATAATTAACTCAGTTCTACCCAATACTGCATATTATTGGGTAGAACTTAGTTAATTATATTATAATTATAAATTATAAATTAGAATTATATATTATATTATATAATTATATATTATATGTTATATATTATATCTTGAACACCCGGTTCTTATCTAGAAAACTTGGACCGACCTTCGCAGGGCTGGTCACAGACAGCAGGCGGGCCACATCTGGCCCTTGGGCCACATTTTGCCCAGGTCTGCCTATGAGGGATGGCTAAGGTGGGGAAGGAAGGACTACCCAGAAGAGGAGAGGATCACTTGGTCCTGTCCTTTCCAATCTTACAAAGGAAGGATTACTATTTGGCAAATTCATAACAATAATTCTGTCACAGTTTATGGCAATAGGTCCTATTTCATGTGTCATTAAAAAAGAGGGATTGATTATAGTTATAAAGTGAATACCTTGCCATTCACTTTATAATTTTACAAGCATTGAGATGGCCACCAAGCATTTGCCATCTCAAATTTCCATTCCATTGTGCCTCCAATCACAAATCTTACAGCAATCTTACTTTCCACACATGCCCACAATGTTATAAGCATAACATTGTGGTCATGGATTGAGGGCATGGTTTGGCATGTGTGTGGCTAAGTGGTCATGTTACTAGATGGGCGTGTCTAGGTGATCATGTGACTGTGTGAGTGTCCAACAATGTATGCTTACATGTAGTTGCTTTAAGAGTTTGTGTTTTATTACATGTAAGCATACATTGATGGTTTGTGTTATATTTTGCCAAACCAACTAGTTATGTACATAGTATTAACAGCTGTTCCTTATCCAATAGGCTTTACATGAGAACTTTAGGCTATAGTAAACAAGCAGTCATAACAATGATCAAATATTCTTAAGGATTTTGTTTGATTAGCTTTAGCTGCTTTCTATTTTGTATGGGACAATAAGCTGGTACAACATAGGACTTATCAGTACTTCCCTTTTTGTTACTATTATTATTCCTTTCTCATTCCTTTCTTAAAACAAAGGTAGGATTAGAACATTATGAAAAATCAGTCTGTAAATTTCAGGCATCAGGCACAAAATAAACTCCATGGCATTTACCAAAAATCACAATGTAGCATGTGTTCTGTCTGGGTCACTCCGGAAGCTATGACCAACCCAAAAAGATAAGCCAGACACACCCGTTGAATCCAAACACAGTTTTATAATGGTAGAGAGAAAAGAAGCCAACAGAAAATGTCCTTACAGATCAGGAAAACACTGGAACTCCATATAGATACATGAAGGCAATTGTTCATACAGAAACACAGGATCCTTAATGCCAGACGAGGTTGTTGAGCCAACAGACACATACCTCCCACCAATCTTCAAGGCTGCTGGGCCACGAGCCAGGAACAAAAACGCTGAGAGAAAATGCAGATAACACCAACTCCCCTTTGATAACACTCCATGCTGCCGGAATGGTTCTCATGCCTTATAAACCCTTCCCTGCTAATGAGGACCACACCCAACCCCCTGGTGTTCCTCATGCAATGCTGATAATATCTATGCAGTTGATTTCTCCTTTGAGTTATGCATCTCTGCTGCATACTAATGATAGCTTGTGCGTCATCATCCAAGGACTCCAGGGAATCACAGCTGCTTGAGATAGCCCTTCCCCAGGGCTCCCAGGCCTTGCATCACCTTCACTTTCTTGACTGCTGTCTCCATTGTCTGACTGCAAAGAACTCTCCTCTCCGCTCTCAGCCTCCCCCGGGCATGGAGCCAGCAGAGACGCAGCTGGTCTTTGATCTGGCTCAGGCTGAACCACAACAGCATGTACTGTATGTAATCATAGAGCTTCCCCCCCCCCCAAAATCAAACAATGATGGCTGTTTTGATTCTCAACATATAAACAAAGAAATTCAGAGCTGCCCTTATTTAGGGAAGATAATAAAACCACATAATATGCCTTCAAATAAAATAAGGATCAGCAAACATGGCTTGCCTCCTTTATATGCTTCTCTATGTAATTGAAAGCATATTCATCAGCACCTTCAAAAAGAACGGCTCAGCCCTGGCTTGCCTTCCCCTCTGCCACCAGCCGGAAGGAAAGTGGAATGAAGAAAGGCAATGATGGCAGAATTGACAATTATGCTGGCGTTGGATGCAGCAACTTGAGGATCACCATACCTAAGGTGGGACGGATGTGGTGGACGAGTGCGGCAGCAGTGAGAATGGAGCCATTGGCAGCAATGGTTGCAGTGACTGTGGCAGCAATAGCAGAATTGGCAGGGCAGAACACAGAGGACAAGTGCGGCTTAGCAGCAGCGAGAAAGGTGGCATCGACCATGGTAGTGATGCCAGGATCAGTAACAATGGTGGCACTGGTTCTGGCAGCCTGGCATTGGAAAGTGTCAGCCAGATAATAATAATAATAATAATAATAATAATAATAATAATAATAATAATAACAACAACAACAACAACAACAACAATAATAATAATAATAATAATAATTTATTAGATTTTTATGCCACCCCTCTCCGAAGACTCGGGGCGGCTCACAACAATAATAAAAACAATGTTACAGTGGAACAAATCTAATATTAAAAAAGAAAAAAAGACATATAAAACCCCATCATTTAAAACCAAACAACACATACATACCAAACATAAAATATAAAAGCCTGGGGAAGGTGTCTTAGTTCCCCCATGCCTGGCGATACAGGTGGATCTTGAGTAATTTATGAAAGACAAGGAGGGTGGGGGCAGTTCTAATTTCCGGGGGGAGTTGATTCCAGAGGGCCGGGGCTGCCACAGAGAAGGATCTTCCCCTGGGTCCTGCCAAATGACATTGTTTAGTTGACAGGACCTGGAGAAGGCCAACTCTGTGGGACCATATCGTTCGCTGGGATTCGTGCGGTAGCAGGCGGTTCTGGAGATACTCTGGTCCAATGCCATGTAGGGCTTTAAAGGTCATAACCAACACTTTGAATTGTGACTGGAAACTGATCGGCAGCCAGTGCAGGCCACGTAGTGTTGTAGAAACGTGGGCGAATCTGGGAAGCCCCACAATGGCTCTCGCGACCGCATTCTGCACGATCTGAAGTTTCCGAACACTTTTCAAAGGTAGCCCCATGTAGAGAGCATTGCAGTAATCGAACCTTCGAGGTGATGAGGGCATGAAATACTGTGAGCAATGACTCCCTGTCCAAATAGGTACGCAACTGGTGCACCAGGTGAACCTGGGCAAACACCCCCCTTGCCACAGCTGAAAGATGGTGATCCAATGTTAGCTGTGGATTGAGGAGGATGCCCAAGTTGCGAACCCTCTCTGAGGGGGTCAATAATCCCCCCAGGGTAATGGACGGACAGATGGAATTGTCCTTGGAAGGCAAGACCCACAGCCACTCCGTATTGTCTGGGTTGAGTTTGAGCTTGTTGACACCCATCCAGGCCCCAAAAGCATCCAGGCACCAGCACATTACTTCCACTGCTTCATTGACTGGACATGTAAAGCTGGGTATCATCCGTGTACTGATGATACCTCACCACATGGCCTTGGATGATCTCACCCAGTGGTTTCATGTAGATATTAAATAGCAGGGGGGAGAGGACCGACCCCTGAGGCACCCCACAAGGGAGAGACCGTGGGGTCGACTTCTGACCCCCCACTAACACCAACTGCAACTGACCAGAGTGGTAGGAGGAGAACCACTGAAGAACAGTGCCTCCCACTCCCAACCCCTGTAGCCGGCACAGAAGGATACCATGGTCGATGGTATCGAAAGCTGCTGAGAGGTCGAGAAGCACCAGGACAGAGGATAAACCCCTGTCCAGGGCCCACCAGAGATCATCCATCAATGTGACCAAAGCAGTTTCTGTGCTGTAGCTGGGCCTGAATCCTGACTGTTGAGAGCCTAGATAATCAGCTTCTTCCAAGGACCACTGGAGCTGGAGCGCCACCACCTTCTCAACAACCTTCCCCATAAAGAGAAGGTTGGAGACTGGCCGATAGTTGTTAAGAATGGCTGGGTCCAGGGAAGGCTTCTTGAGGAGAGGGTGCACAAGTGCCTCCTTGTAGGGAGCTGGGAAGGACCCCCTCCCCAAAGAAGTGTTGACAATCTCCTGGACCTAGCTCCGTGTCACCTCCCTGCTGGCCGAAACCAGCCAGGAGGGAAACGGATCCAGTAGACAGGTGGTGGAACTCACAGCTCCAAATGCCTTGTCTGTCACGCTGAGAATTGCCAGCCACAGAGACATTCAGTAGCAAAAGTGTTAATGTGTGCCTTCCCTCTGATCACACCCCCTCATACATCATTTCCCACAAATCATATCCGCCTGCTTATGTAGCAAGCATAGAAACATAGAAACATAGAAGTCTGACGGCAGAAAAAGACCTCATGGTCCATCTAGTCTGCCCTTATACTATTTTCTGTATTTTATCTTAGGATGGATATATGTTTATCCCAAGCATGTTTAAATTCAGTTACTGTGGATTTATCTACCACGTCTGCTGGAAGTTTGTTCCAAGGATCTACTACTCTTTCAGTAAAATAATATTTTCTCACGTTGCTTTTGATCTTTCCCCCAACTAACTTCAGATTGTGTCCCCTTGTTCTTGTGTTCACTTTCCTATTAAAAACACTTCCCTCCTGGACCTTATTTAACCCTTTAATATATTTAAATGTTTCGACCATGTCCCCCCTTTTCCTTCTGTCCTCCAGACTATACAGATTGAGTTCATTAAGTCTTTCCTGATACGTTTTATGCTTAAGACCTTCCACCATTCTTGTAGCCCGTCAATTTTGTCAATATCTTTTTGTAGGTGAGGTCTCCAGAACTGAACACAGTATTCCAAATGTGGTCTCACCAGCATTCTATATAGCGGGATCATAATCTCCCTCTTCCTGCTTGTTATACCTCTAGCTATGCAGCCAAGCATCCTACTTGCTTTCCCTACCGCCTGACTGCACTGTTCACCCATTTTGAGACTGTCAGAAATCACTACCCCTAAATCCTTCTCTTCTGAAGTTTTTGCTAACACAGAACTGCCAATACAATACTCAGATTGAGGATTCCTTTTCCCCAAGTGCATTATTTTACATTTGGAAACATTAAACTGCAGTTTCCATTGCTTTGACCATTTATCTACTAAAGCTAAATCATTTACCATGTTACAGACGCCTCCAGGAATATCAACCCTATTGCACACTTTAGAGTCATCGGCAAATAGGCAAACCTTTCCCCTACCAAACCTTCCCCTATGTCACTCACAAACATATTAAAAAGAATAGGACCCAGAACAGACCCTTGTGGCACACCGCTTTTAACCTGACTCTGCTCAGAATACTCGCCGTTAACAATAACTCTCTGATGTCTACGCTTCAGCCAGCTGCAAATCCATTGAACTATCCAGGGATTAAGTCCAATCTTCACTAATTTATCTATCAGCTCTTTATGTGGAACCGTATCAAAGGCTTTGCTGAAGTCCAGGTAGGCAATATCCACGGCACATTCCGTTCTGTACTTTTCCTCACTGCAGCCATGTTCCAGCTGTTTTACAAGTGTCCCTCATGGCACAATTTACTTTCCCTGTTTACTAAATAAAGTTTATGTTTATTTTGACTTCTGCTGTCTGAGTAATCTCATTACAAATCCATCCCTCAACATGGTAGCAGACGATGGTTCTGTTTACCCTAATTAACCAAGCTGGAAAGCCTGTAAAATAAAGCGCAGACCCTTTCTCTGCCTTTGAAACAAAAATGCAGATCTCAGCAGGAGACAACTCTACAGAAAGATTTACAACTCCAACGAACGCAGCAGAAATTCCTTCTCAACTAATCTTATCTCTGGCTCCACATAAAGCACAGGAAACCGTGACTAGTAATGACGCTTCTACAAGAATTAAAAGACAGCCAGGCTGTCCCTCATATATCTAGTCCTTCTGAAATGCAAAAAGTATTTCTCTGTGAAAAACAATGTTCTCTGAAGAATTATGCTAGCAATATTAATTCAGTGGCAATACAGAAAGGAAAATGTTATAATAAACAATATGTGTTCCTGGAGAACTCTGAAATGAATGCAAATGTTTCATATGATGAGCAATGTATGCAGACAAGTTTAAAATGCAATATTGAAACCACAGAAGCAAAAATGAATTCTTATCAGCAAGGAAGTATGCCAAAAATTCTTGGAGCTCAGCCACAGCTCCAATTTAATGTGGACCAGATGTTAATAAAGCTTTCTGTGCCAGATTCAGAAGAATGCCAGTTCTTCCTAGCACGTACTCATATGCAAACTGTAAATTCCTTAGCTGCTGATTTAAGGCTTGAAATTAATGCTGCGCAGAAATGTTTATTAGAATTAAAGCTAGACAAGAATGCATGTGTTTTAACACAGCCTGAAAAGGATTTTATAGAATTTTATTGTACTGAATTAATGAGAAAAGAGCTCAAGCTTGATAAGGCAACAAGCATGCAATTAATGTATTGCCAAGGACAATATGTGGTTTACCAGAACAAAAGAAGAAAATGGCGTCTGTCCAAAGACAGTCTGATTTTTTGAAAAGCACAAATGATGTCATGCATTCCTTAGCACTCAAGGAACTAGGT
Organism: Erythrolamprus reginae; assembly: GCF_031021105.1. Lineage (NCBI taxonomy): Eukaryota > Metazoa > Chordata > Lepidosauria > Squamata > Dipsadidae > Erythrolamprus > Erythrolamprus reginae. The sequence goes on from NC_091951.1 coordinate 101,814,912, forward strand.
GCAGCACCACCCAGTGGCCAAATTGAGAAAATACCCAGTTCAAATTATCTTCAGGAATCTGGCTCATTTCCAAGCCAGATCCAAAATGTGCTACCTGGTGGCCAATTTAAGCAACTGTACCAACTGCACCAAAAAGTTATTTTATTGCCAGAAGACTCAGGAGCGCCATCCAGTGACCGTTTTAAGCAATAGAGGTCACCAGAAAATTTAGATGGCCAGAAAAATCTTGATTTGCGCCAGAAAGATTTCTTTTTAGATTTCCAAATGAACAAAGAAGCTTCAGCAGGACAATTCTATTCTGCAGACAAAGAAAGGTTTGTACCTCAACAGACATTTTCGCAACAAGTACCCCAACCAAGTCAAGGGGTGCAATTCTCGCAGGTACAACCGCCCCAAGTTCCTGCTACACCCGTGCAACCGGCGCAAATCCCACTTCAGTCAGCTCAGCCATTATTGGCACCACGTCCTCAACTACAGCAACAGATGCCGACTGTAACTCAAGAGCAATCTTCTGCCTTACCGCCATTAAAAGAAGATGAAGTCATTTTGGAATGCAGGAGTCCCAGTAACTCCAAATCAGCTCAACGAGATTCTGGAAGTGGATCACATTCTACAATCAATTTGGAACACAGGAGTCCCAGTAACTCCACATCAGCTCAATGAGATTCCGGAAGCGAATCACAATCTAAAATCAATACCGTGCTTCTAAAAAATGTTCCTGATTCAAAATGTGAGTACAGCACAAAACATTTATGGACTTTAGATAGTGGAGCTGCTTTTCACATTACTCACCAAAAAGAACTTTTTACAGAATTACATGAGTCTGACATAAAGGAGGTGTATGGATTCTCAAATCACCTATCCCAAGTCGAAGGAGAAGGAACTATCTACATAGATGAACTGGACCAGATGATTCCACGCGTACTCTACATTCCAGACGCTGAAAGCAACATACTCAGCCTTCATCGCCTAAACAAAGACTTAGGCTACAAAGCTATGCTCCTGAACTATGACATCCACATTATTAGAAATGGAACTGTTGTTGCATATGCCATTCCGATTGGTGGTGTTTTCTACCTGAAGCCAAATTTTCATTCACTGGTAGATGTAAGTATGAGCGTTCCAAACCATGAAAGCGCAGGCCCAGAGAGAAAACCTGCTGCTACTATAAAATCAGAGGCTCATAAAGCCAATGAATCCCAAGGTGTTCCGCATTATCTAAATAATACAAATCTAAATAATAAATAATGTTGCAAATGCTAAACCTGTACTAACTAATAAACCTTTTCATTCCAGGTGCATTCACCGTTGGCATCGTTGTTTGGGCCATGCTTCATATGATGTCTAATCCAAGATGCCCGAGTGCGTGAACGGTTTCAAAGTCGATAGTAATTGTCCCATTTACTTGGACTGTTTTGTTTGTAACAAATCTAAATCAAAAGCTGCCCCCATTGCTAAGCATGCCCTTAGTTTGTCTTCACGCATTTTCGATTTGGTTCATACCGACATTGTCGGTCCATTTCGGCCTACTAGGGGTAACAATAAGTATTTCTTAACAATTGTTGATAGTTTTTCTAGATATGGTTTTGTATTTCTAATGAAACAGAAATCAGCTATAAAGTACTTTTGCTTTTACCAGAGTGTCTGGCTGTTTTTTCCAGTTGGTGTTGAGGTCTGGGGGAACCCAGACAGAACAGTATAAAACTCCACCAACCACCAGACACCTGGTGCTCATTTTGGAGGGGTGGTTTGGTTGTTTCTTTTTCTTGCTCTCTGCTGCTGGTTCCTTGTTGGACATCTTTTGCTTTTCGGCTTCCTGTTTTTGCCTGCCACCATGGATGTTTCTGCAGCTGACATGCAGGCTGTCTTTGCAGAGTTGCGAGGGGACATTGCTCAGTTGACCCAGACAGTCCTGCTATTACAACGCCAAGTGGAGGTTTTCCAGTTCGACGTCAAAACTGCCTATCTGCATGCTGATCTAGACGAAGAAATCTATGTGAAAGGTGCACCCGGATTCCAGGACCAGGAAGGACGTGTCTGGCACCTGCAAAAGAGTCTGTACGGATTGAAACAATCTGGTTTAATGTGGCACAGATGTCTCATTGAGAAGCTAAATTCAATGGGCTTTATTAAGTCCGACTCTGATCAATGCGTGTTTACAAAAGGGCAAGGTAATGTTTATGAAATTGTTCTTGTTTATGTTGATGATATTGTTTACATTGGTCCAAATCAACGTATAAGTGAGATTTTTGCCAAAGGTTTACAAAAACACTTTACACTGAAAAGCTTAGGACACATTCATGATTACTTAGGAGTTCAGATTCAGAAAACTCAGAAGGGGTTTAGCCTCTCACAAGCAAACAAAATTGATCAACTCTTGCAACAATGCAACATGGCTGATGCACGCCCATGTTGGTCTCCAATGCAGACAGACTTTTACAAGTTGAAATACCAAAACAATCCTTTGTTTAAGGACCAAACACTTTATCGGTCAGTCATTGGGTCACTGTTATACATTAGCAGTTGGACAAAACCCAACATTTCACTTAGTATGAATTTGTTGTCATGACACGTAGGCAACGCAACTATATTTCATTGGACATGCATAAAGAGATTGCTCAGATACATGAAGCACACGATGAACATGAAGTTGTTACTGGAACCAGAACACAACAAGTATCCTGAATTGATTTGCTTTGCAGATTCTGATTGGGTGAGTGATATTGAAACTCGTCAAAGTACTTCTGGTTTTATAATGTTTTTGAATGGTTGTCCAATTTATTTGAAAGTTAGAAAGCAGAAATTTATTTCTTGTTCTTCCACTGAGTCCGAATATGCTTGTGTTTCTGACTGTTGTAATGATTTAATCAATGATTCTGCTCTCATTAATAGTATCTGGGCTGATACAATGAAGCCAATTGTTATTATGGAGGACAATACTTCAGTAAAATTCATTGCTGAAGCTGAATATGTGGGAGCCCGTTCATGACACATCGACTTAAGATATAAGAATGCAAGAAAATATGTGCAACAGGGATTCGTGAAACTACAATATGTGCCTACAAATGAACAGATCGCTGACGTGCTGAATCAACCACTGCCAGCTGACCAACACGAATACCTCTCCGAGAAAATGTGCCTTATGTGAACCAATGTCCCTGATGACTACCAAAGAAGGGGTGTCACGCTGAGAATTGCCAGCCACAGAGACATTCAGTAGCAAAAGAGTTAATGGGTGCCTTCCCTCTGATCACACCCCCTCATACATCATTTCCCACAAATCATATCTGCCTGCTTACGTAGCAAGCACATTCCGTTCTGTACTTTTCCTCCCTGCAGCCATGTTCCGGCTGTTTTACAAGTGTCCCTCGTGGCACAATTTACTTTCTCTGTTTACTAAATAAAGTTTATGTTTATTTTGAGTCCTGCTGTCTGAGTAATCTCATTTAAAAATCCATCCCTCAACATTGTCCACTTCATCAGGTGTCACCAGATCAAACTCTCTCCAGACAGATGGACAAATACAGGCCCCAGTCACCTCGACTGACTCATTATCAGTTCACTCTGTTATCCGCTCGGGATAACAGGGCCGCTCAGATCTGAGTGGCTTTATCAGTGAAAAATGTGTTAAAATCCTCAGCACTACTCTGCAAGGGCTCCCCAACTCCCCCCTGGTGAAGAAGGGAGTGGGTCACCCTAAACAGAATGGCCGGGCGAGATTCTGCTGATGAAATCAAGGTGGCATGATATGCGCATCTTGCCACCTTGAGCGCCACTTTCTAAGTCTTAATATGAGCTCTTACAAGTGTTCCATCGGATTCGGACTTACTCTTCCTCCATCACTTCTCTAGACGTCTCTTCTGATGTTTCAACTCCCGGAACTCCTCGTTTAACCATGGAGCTCTAAGGGGTCTAGTGCCACGGAGAGGTCTCAATGGTGCAATCCGGTCAAGAGCCTCTGCTTCAGCCTTGTTCCAGGCCTCAGCAAGAGACTCTGCCAAACTGTGGACGAGTGCATCTGGAATAACTCCAAGTGCCCTCTGAAAGCCCTCTGGGTTCATCAGACATCTGGGGCAGAACCACCTAGTTGGTGCCGCCTCCCTGCAGGAAAGGATTGGAGCCAGGAAGTCAAGCCGCAATAGAAAATGGTCAAAGGCAACACTTCTAAGCCCCTTAGTCTCAGACCATTACTCCATTGCTCAGAGAGGAATACCATGTCAGGTGCATGCCCCCCCCTCATGAGTCGGACCCTGTACTACTTGAGTCAGGTCCATGGCTGTCATGGTGGCCATGAACTCCTGCGCTAGCCCAGAGGTTTCACCGAACGATGGTAGGTTAAAGTCCCCCAAGACAATAAGTCTGGGGAACCCTACTGCCAGCCCGGCTACCTCCTCAAGCAGCACAGGCAGGGCTGTTGACTCGCAGCTGGGCCGTTCATGGTGGCACGTCAGGTGTGTGGGGGGAGACAAGAGATAGGGCTCAAGGTGATGAAGGGGGATGGCTTCAAGACTCCCAAGAACATCCGATTGTGAGGTGGAAGGGGGACAAGGTTGGGCAAAGGCCGAAAAGGAGTCAGGTTTCCTCTGACCAGCCAGCCGTCCCCTTCTCTCCCCCACCTTGAGAGAGAAAGAGAAAGAGGGAGGGAGAAAATGCAGACAGCCCAAAAGGCAAAGAAGAAAAATGAATGCCCTTTACTCATTAAAGTGGAGGGGGAAACTTCAGGATGGAATGCGTAAAAAGAGTGCAAACCAGAGGGCCACTCCAGGGCTCAGCGCCGCCTCCTCCTTGGCTCCTCACAGCGCCGGCTGCTATGGAGGCCCCCAAGCACCATACTCCACCTCAAGCGCTGCCTTTGACCAGCCAAGCCGCGGTCAGCATGGCTTGGCTGGGGCATGGGGTGGGGGCAGTAAAAAGACCTCACTACCAACGAAGAGGAGGAGGAGGGGCAGAATTGAAACATGCCCCTCCCCTCCTGCTCTCACCCCACCGCTGGCCATCCCCCTCTTTCATTCCAAAATCAGGACATTTTGGAAATGACACAGGACGTGGGACAAATGATTGAAAAGCGGGACTGTCCCACAGAAAGCGGGACATCTGGTCACCTTAATTTAGAACCAGGTTAATTTTATTGCACCAGTCAACCAGGGCCTTCATCTCTTCCCTATATGCATCTTCATTGTTGTCCCACATTAGACCCACCACTGCTGTGCATCTGCATATTTCAGAATATGATTGTAGCAAATTTGGCATGGCAGTCATGGGTCATCAAGATGAACTGTAACAGACTCAAGACACAGCCCTATGGAGAACCTGAATTCAAGGAGATGGAGTTGGAGACTTTCTTCTAAGTCATACATAGTACATGTACGCTATATACAAGTCACTATTTACATAAATTAACCCTATGATGAAGACAATTGTAAACAATAAGGCTAGAGGAAAGTGAAAGATAGAATTAGTTTATTGACAGATGCTTTTCATCATGATAATTCATTTAACTCATAGCATGACTCCTCAAAATACTTGCTTATGAATGGATAGGGTTTGGATAACTAAATCTAATCAAAATGATAGTACAGAATTCAGTTGTTCTGTATATAAAATATCATGTCTAAGATAATGGCTACAGGCTTCATTACAACTACCTAGTTCTGGGACACATTTATTGAAAAACATATTATTGTTACTAAATTTCATCCAGTAATAGGCAGCCAAAATATTTACTGCCACACTATGGGTATGGCTTATTTTCTGGGTATGGCTTAATAATCATGTGACTGAGTAGGAGTGATTGCTGGCCATGTGATATGGTGAGAGTGAATCGTTCAAGTGAACTGTTAAGTCCTCGACTTACAACTTTACCATTGTTGCTCGCTGGGGGACAATTTGCTTTGCGTTTCCCGCGCTCTCCTTCCTGGCTGGGTAGCTAGGCGAATGGGTGCTCCAGGCTGGGTAGCTAGGCGAATGGGTGCTGCCAATAACATAAATGCTGCCAGTGCCGCTTATACCCACTCCTTCTGCTTGCATCTCAGGCTGGAGGTGGTCACATGAGGCTGGAGGAGAGCCAGGCAGGAGAGAGGGAAGCTCATCTGAGGTCAGGAAGGAGGAAAGAGGAAAAAAACAAGGAGCGCAATGCAGCTGCAGCAGCAGCAGCAGGAGAAAAAAGGAGAGCTGAGCCAAGACCAGTAATCCAGGAAGTGACAGGCGCCGATCAGCTGGAGCTGTGTTCCACCCTGTCCTGCCTGCTGCCCACCCCTGGGTTCATCACAGAAGTCTGCCAGGTGTTCAGCCTGGATTTGGCATGTTTGTCCACATATGAAGTTCTCCCCACAGACCTGTGAAAAGCAGATATTGATGTCTGCTAGTGTTAAAGTTATAATCACAGGATGTAAGCTATCCCTTTGCAATTGACCCATGGAGATTTTATCAATGCTGATAAAGGTAAAGCTGCCTTTTGCAATTGACCAATGGAGATTTTATCAATGCTGATTGTTTTCAAATGGTTTCTGTTTCCCCGAAAATAAATCACCTCCGAAAGAAAGACATAGGAGAGGTTTCGTAGAATTGCCTAATATACTGCATCCCCTGAAAGTAAGACATAGGAGACATTTCGCAGCATTCCCGAACAAAACATATATAACACTGTTGTCCATAAATTGCATCCCAAAACGCTGCATCAATCAGATTTAAAAAGCATGCAACGTGCATCAAACATGCAGTTGCGTGTTTAGATGCATTTTTGCTGCAGCAAGATACAGGACACAATTCATTGAAAAAAAATAAGATATCTCCTGAAAATAAGACATAGCACATCTTTGGAAGGAAAAAATAATATAAGACGGTGTCTTATTTTTGGGGAAACAGGGTAGTTTTCAAGTGGTGCTCTAGTTGTTTTGGGATTGCAGACAAGGGATCTATTATTATTGGAATTACCCTTGCTTTCTTTTGCCACAGTTGTTCTATATCTTCTCCAATTCTTTCTCTTCTCTTCTGCTCCCACATCCACTAGTCAAACTCTTGTTTTTGTTATCAACAACTGTTAAGTCTGTTGTGTTATGGGGCAAATGTACGTTTGTTTGAATCTAAATTCCCAGAGCATTTTAGATTCTTCATTTTTATGGAGAAGTTTGAAAATATTTTAATCAGATGAAGGGTGCTTCTTGAATTTTGAGTTAATTGTGTAAAAGGAAGTTTATAAACTGGCAAGCTTGCCATCCACTTTGGCAACAGCCAATACCACCTCCAGTTGCATCCAAACGGGAGAGATTTCATCATCAAAGTAATCAGTATATGCACATATAGCCTTGAGGTTTTGAGGCCTCACTTTCAGCAACAACTGCTCCAAAGAGTCCTACTTCAACCAGGTTCAGTGAGGAATCATGAAGCCAGGAAGCTTTCTGCTGCTTGCTCTGCTGTTCTTCTCATTGTACTCCAGTAAGTTCTGTTTCCTTTTCTGAGAGATTTGAGGACACTCTTTGTTAAATATTCATGAAGAAGGTTCCAGAGTTCAATATCTGCATGTAGCCTCCTGATTGGCTGGTTCGTTTGGCGGGAGGCTTGTTACCATGTCAGATAGAGTTTGTTACATTGTGAACCCTATAAATACAAAAAGACACGACACTTTCCCTCAGAGCAATTTTTCTAAATTTTTTTTATTAGATATCAAATGGTAAAGTGGGGAGGGGGAGGGGGGTACATAAAGTCCAAAGAATATAGGAAAGTAGAAATGTTGTTACATAGTATTACGTATCGATATTGTATGTCTTAAGCTGTACAGAAAGTTTTCTTTGCCATTGATATAACTATCTTATTGTTCAATTTACATTTCATAACATGAGGATTAATGTATATATACATATTGGCTAATAATAGGTAAGTAAAACTAATTTGTAGAGAAAAAAAGAAACACGAAAAATTTAAAGTTAGAAGGAGTAATTGAAGGAAGGGGAAAATAAATAGAAAAGGGTTGGGTAAGTGGGGGATGGAGAATATGAACAAGCGGGATGATACCTCCCGCCTACCAGACATCTGGAAACCAGCCCTCAAATGTAACCCAGCCATAAAAACGGAAACCAGACTCAGAACACACATTGCAAAACAATCAAGTAGCCTGCAAGCTTCAACTACTCAGGATATCACGCCTAATCAACAACCATTAACTAATCAGCATACCTCAACTACATCAACGACCCCAGGTGTTACTCCACTGACTCATCAGGAAGTTTCTACACAGCAGGCAATTGCTGAGCCATCAAACCACACCCAGCCACCAGTATTTATAGAAGGAAGGCAGCTCAGGTCTCACTGTGTTCGCCTTAGAACAAGGACAGAAACACCAGCCTGAAGATGATGAGTGAGACCTCGTCGAAACGTCGCCAGAAATTTCCAAATCCTACACGGGAAGAAACCCGAATATACCAAGACCGTCATATATATATATATGTATGTATGTATGTATGTATGTATGTATGTATGTATGTATGTAAATGTATGTATATGAAGGTATCGAAGCTTAATGTAAGGTTGAGTAAATAGTTATATTAGAATGTTATGATAGAAATAATTACTGTATTTCCAATAAGTTTAAAGACGGGAAAAAAGAGAAATATGTTATCAAAATTGTCTTCGAATCAAATTTTATTGTAGTCGGTAATGGAATTGTTTTATCCGTAGATATTATTTTCACTTAAAACTGTCAAAGATGAGATGAGTTTATTACTTTTAGGAAATGAAGGATAGGTATTTTTTTGCTGTAATCCATTTATACTAGTTGTCCCATATTTTATAATAATCTGAGTCCTTTTTGTCTTGAGTCTCCATTGTAATTTTGGACATCTCCGCAGATTCCATAATTTTAGTAATGATTGTTAATATTAAGGTTTTTTTTTTCTTGTTTCCAAAGTTGGGCATATGAAATTCTTGCTGCCCCTAAGATCTGTAAGATGAGATATTTTTCTGATTGAGTAAGTTTCTGCCTAAATATACCTAACAAGTATGCTTCGGGTTTAAGTAGTAAATTAATCAACATAACTTGGTCTATTAGACTTTTAATATTTTTCCACATTTTTGGGAATAAGTGCAAGTCCACCATAAGTGATAATATGTTCCTGGTTTTATTTTACATTTCCAGCAGTTAGGGGACAAATTTGGAAACATTTTGGATAATCTTGCTGGAGGGAGGTACCATCGGTAGAACATTTTCAATTAATTTTCTTTATAAGACATTGCTGTAGTCATCTTATAATTTGTGGTCCATGTTTTTTCCCATTCTATTAAATTAATCGTATAGCCAAAATTTTGGGCCCAGGTGATCATACATCCTTTGACTTGCTAAGACCGATTTTACTGTATTCAATTTATTTATTTTTATTTATTTATTTATTTATTTATTTTGTCCAATACACAATGAGGGTTTTAGTAGGTATATATCTATATACACATAGTAAAATACATGATGAAGGTTATAGAGGAGATACTCATAGTAAAATATATCTAAGAAATAATAGAAAAGAAGATATAGTAATAGAATATATCAATGAAAGAATAGAAGAAGAGATATAGTAATAGAAGAAAGGTATACAAGATATAGGAGAGCAATAGACAGGGGACGGAAGGCACTCTAGTGCTCTTGTACTCGCCCCTTACCGACCTCTTAGGAATCTGGATAGGTCAACCGTAGATAATCTAAGGGTAAAGTGTTGGGGGTTTGGGGATGACACTATGGAGTCTGGTAATGAGTTCCACGCTTCGACAACTCGGTTACTGAAGTCATATTTTTTACAGTCAAGTTTGTGTTACAAAGTCATATTTTTTACAGTCAAGTCAATCCGATCTGTTAAACCTGCCTGTTCTAACCGAATAAACAACTGCTAATTTAGTATTGAGTATTTTTCACTCTTGTCTCCAGGAAAAAACAGACAATAATCTACAGACGCCCCCATGGCCGGTTCAGTGGGAAATAATTCTTGATCAGCTGATCTGCCCAAAGAGCAAATAAAAAGTGTGTAGCATTAGCTATTTCACTGGAATCCTCTCTAACCAGGGGTTTTTCAGTTGTGACTCATAGAGGTCTGATGCAGCATTCCCAATACTGTAATTGGAGTAAAGTGGTTCTTTCAGGTACATCAGTAGAAGTCCTATAGAAATCAATTGTATTGAACTGCCTATTGATATCTCCGTCACCTGTAATGGTTGGTTTTCAATGGATTTTTTATTTTTATTACAGTTGGTCAAGGGTTTTAATGAGAGAGGTAGACCAAGGGACAGGGCAAATTGAAATGCACTGGTAAAATTAAAAAAATATAAGATAATATGGAATTATTTCAAATGTTCACATATGGCATATTTTTTTCAGATACTGCTGCAGAAAATTTAAAAGTGAGTACTTTTAGTTATTAATTGTATTTATTAAGTGAAGTCCTTGGATAGGACCAGAAGTGTGGATGCATAGTAACCCCATGCCTGTCCCTCCCCATCACCACCCCCGTTGTGGCCAAGATGTAACCTAAGATATAATAAGACTCAGAATGATTTTTTATACAGTTTCCTCTCATCCTGCTCCATCTGGCCACAATTAAAAACAACTGTAAAATGTAAACTATCAAAAACTAAACAATGTTTTAAGTTACTGTTACAGAGCTGTTTCCTTCAGTGTGTCTTACATATCATATGTAATATAAAACTCATATCATGTAAATAAACAGTGTTATATCTATGTATACTACCAAAATGCACTTAATAAATAAATAAATGCATAAGTAAAACATGAATACAGAGCCTTAAAATTGAGGCAGGTGTTGCTATGCAGATCTAAACAGAAATAATAATTACTATAAATTATAACTCCTAAAAATGCCAGATCTATTTTCCAGCATTGATGTTGTATTATTTTCTATATTACAAGAAGGAGTACCACCTGGAACAGGAAGGAACTTTGCAGAAGAAAGAATTAAAGCTGACACAATAGATATTCATAATCTATTCGGCCCAAGTTTATCCAAATTATCATCAGACCTGCATCCTTAAAAAGAAGGGCAGGGCAGCCCTCTAAAATAAACTATTTGCTTTTTCCCATAGCATTATTGTCAAGGGTACCCGAAAAGATTCTGCTCCTTGAAATTTAACCCCGTCTGTGGCTCTGATAACGTGACGTATGCCAGCAAGTGTCTTTTCTGCACTGCTTACATGTAAGTACATATTTCACTCTGTGCAACTGTAGAAGAAAGCATTTATGTAGGAAGTCCTAGATTTCTAGGCTTCAAAAAAGAAGTGTGCGAGTTTATCCTTCTTTCAGGTATTCACACATTTTGTGCATGCAGTTGCATGGTGGTTCCAAAGAGAATAAATTACTAATTTAAGGGGAGAGGGAAGCATAGGCAACTTGCCATTTTCAGAAAATGTTAACTAATCTTGCTGACTAGACTTGTGGCTCGGGGAACCACTATAGTGGATGTATTTTTCTGCATTTGAAATTTAGGTTTTCTCCCTGTTTTCCTTTCCTGTTTCTCCTCAGTCGCAGCGGAAGAACACTTCAGCTGAAACACAAAGGAATATGCTTAAACCTCAAAATGCAGAAGACTAAGGAACATTACGATTAAGGATATCTCCCCATTTTCATGCATTGCTCATTAACATCCCCATAAAAAATTGTCTTCTTTCCTCTAGTTCTTCTCTGTTGCTCTATTAAATGCCTTTGGTGGATTTATCAATAAACAAAGCAAAGCATTATCTCTCCACAAATCTTCTTTTGGAATGTGTTTTTGCCATATTATATTTTTTAGATAAGGTTGTTGTTCATACTTGAGGAAAGCCAGGTATTTGGGATAATGCATTCAAGAAAATAATCACTCTTTATCAAGACAGGATTAGGAAATTTAATTAAAAAATACCTTCACAGATCTCTTGTGAATGGTAATCATTATTTCTTTGACTCTTATTGAAGATTGGGGTCTACTTGAGATACCACCATCTGCTCCCCCTTAATAGCTTTGTCATTAGAGGAGTAAATGATCACCTATGAGGGAATATCTAAGGTGGGGATGGAAGGACTACCCAGAAGAGGAGAGGATGACTTGTTTCTGTCCTCTCCAGTCTTACAGAGGAAGGAGTTACTATTTGGCAAATTAATAACAATAATTCTGTCACAGTTTATGGCAATAGGTTCTGTTTGCTGTATCATTAGAAAGTAAGATGGATTATAGTTATAAAGTGAATAACTTGGCATCCACTTTATAAATTTACTCCACTTTCCAATACTCCAAACAAGCATTTGCTATCTGAAATTTCCGTCCCATTGTGCCTCCAATGACAAATCTTACACCAATATTAATCTTACACCAATATTAACCACAATGGAACCCACATTGCATATCTGACATCAACACAATTGAGAGAGTCCAGAAATATTTCACAAGAAGAGTCCTTCATTCCTCGTCTCACAACAAAATACTTTACTCCGCCAGACTTGAAATTCTTGGTTTAGACAACTTACAACTCTGTCATCTCCCTTCCGACTTAATTATAGTTCATAAAATCATATACCAAAATGTCCTACCTGTTAACAACTACTTCACCTTCAACTGCAACAACACACGAGCACAAAATTGATTTAAACTAAATGTCAATCGCTCCAAACTTGACTGCAAAAAATACGACTTCAGCAACAGAGTAATCAATGCCTGGAATGCACTACCTGATTCTGTGGTTTCTACTCCTAACCCCAAAACCTTTAACCTTAGACTATCTACAATTGATCTCTCCTCCTTTCTAAGAGGTCTGTAAGGGGCGTGCAGAAGCGCACCATTGTGCCTACCGTCCCGGTCCTATTGTCTTCTTTTGTTACTTTTTATCATTATTTACCTAATGTTTAATTTGTACAAATTATCACCCTATAATTGTTTGACAAATAAACAAACAAACAAACAAACAAATAAACAAACAAATAAATATTATTTTCTGCAAGAAGTATTTATAAGATTTACTCTGTATAGCTAGAGAAGAAAGCATTACTACAGGTAGCCTGTTCTTCTGCTTCAATAAAGAAAATAATGTTTACATTGATTCTTGCTCTTGTGAATACTGGTATTTACTCAGATATTTATCATATTCTGCCATAGATGGATTTTGTAGAATTCTCAAGCAGAATATTTATCTATTTTAGTTTGTTTGTTTGTTTGTTTATTTGATTTGATTTGATTTTTTATGCCACCCTTCTCCTTAGACACTGGGGTGCTTACAATATGTTAGCAATAGCACTTTTTAACAGAGCCAGCCTATTGCCCCCACAATCCGGGTCCTCATTTTACCAACCTCGGAAGAATGGAAGGCTAGATCTGGTGATGAGATTTGAACCGCTGACCTGCAGATCTAGCAGTCAGCTTTAGTGGCCTGCAATACTGCACTCTACCCACTGTGCCATCTCAGCTTGGCTAGTTGCCACAAGAAAAAAGGTTTGCTTCCAGGATTCCTCTAGAAGACCTTGTATAATGATGAAGACTCAAGAGTATCCTCACTATGCCGTTTCTAACTAGATGGGGCGGGGAATTGGAGACAGGCAATTTTCTATTGTTTTTCCAATTATCTTTCTGTGTTACTATAAAGTTATAAACACTCCAATCCCATTTTACATACTTTATCTTATTATTATTAATCATCACACTATCAGCCAGATGTTTAGCTTGGGCTATGGCATTTTTGTCTACTTATCAAGTCCTTACCAAGGACCTGGGATAGGCAAATCTGGATATTTGATGGTGTTACAGATACCATTGCAGGATGGAAGCAGTTCCAAGTGAAGCCACCTTCTGCAATTGACTGATGGCAAATTTGCCAATGCCTATGGTGTTCAAGTGGTTCTCCAGTTATTTGGAAATTGCAAATCTATTACTATTTTTACTACCAGTGGTGGGATTCAATTCTTTTTATCAACTGGTTCTGTGGACATGGCTTGGGGGGCATGATTGGGGGGGCGGGATAGGTGGGAATGTGACCAGTGGGCATGGCTAGGTGATCATGTGATTGGGTTGGTGTGGCCAACACAACGTCACTAATGGCAAGGTGGGGTGGTGTAGGTAGTCTAATGGTACAGAGAATGGGCAATTTGGTGCTCTTGGCCAATATGCATTTACAAGCCTTACAAGCCTGCAGTCATGTAACTGATTTATCATATTTTTTGCCACAAACTGGCTTTCACTGCCGGCTTTGGGCAAAATTGTCCTATATTAAACAATGGGGTTGCTTAAACAACCACTAAGTTACTACAAATCCATGGCATTAAGTAACGGCTATGATCTCCAATATATTTGAAATGAAGATAAATTTTAGTATTGCTCATTTTCACTTGTACATTTGCACAATGGCATTGTAAATTCTTTCCTAATTTGAAAAAATATTATCACAACATATGTTAATAGCAATATATCCACTTGTTAACAGTATACATTAAGTAGCTATAAGCATCAAATAGAAATTATATTTGATACTGTTTAGTTTCTGGATTAAAACTAAAAACTAAAATAAAAATCCTACAGTTCTGCCAAATGTTTCATCAGGCTAGTTTTTTCATTGTTTTTAGCTGTTGTTTATCCAATAGGCTTTACATGAGTACTATAGCAAACAAGCAGTCAAACAATGATCATACATTCTTAAAGATTTTGTTTGATTAGCTTTAGCTCCCTTGTATTTTGTATGGGAAAATAAGCTGGTATAACACAGGACTTATCAGTAGTTCCCTTTTTGTTCCTATAATTATTCTTTTCTTATTCCTTTCTTAAAACAAATATTATTTAAAACCAGTCTATAAACTTCGGTCATCAGGCACAATATAAACTCCATGGCATTTACCAAACCCACAATGTAGCATGTATTACTCATAGAGCATATTATTTTTTTACAAAACAAAAAAATGATAGCTGATTTGATCCTCAACGTATAAACAAAGATCTTCAGAGCTTGAGCAAAAAAACCAGGGGGAAAAATAATTGCTCTTTCTTTCACCCCTCTCTCTTTTTTCTCTTTGTCCTTCTCTCTCTTCCTCCCTCCATTTTTCTCTCTTTCTCTCTTTCTCTCTTTCTATCCCCTACTTTCTTTCTTTCTTTCTTTCTTTCTTTCTTTCTTTCTTTCCTTCTTTCTTTCCTTCCTTCTTTCTTTCTTTCTTTCTTTCTTTCACTCTCTCTCTCTCTTTCTCTTTTTCTTCCTCACTCTCTCTTTCTCTTTCTTTCTCCACTCTCTCCTTTCCTCCTTCTCACTCTCTTTCTTTCTTTTTTCTCTCTCTCTTTCTCCCTTTCTATTTCCCTTTCTCTCTATTTTCCCTCCCTCCCTCCTTCTTTCTTTCATTCATTCTTTCTTTCTTTCTTTTTTTCTTTCTCCTTATCTTAATTGTTTAACTTGGCTTGTTTCCCAGTTATTGGTTTAAGATAGGCCTCTATGGAAATTGAAAAACAAAACGAATGTGAAACTAAATGAAGTATGAGAGAAAAATCCAGGATATTATTATTCCCAGTGAACTAAAAGACAAGGAAGAGTGATTGAAGGAGCTGTTGCTCTTTTTATTATTATTATTTATTAGATTTGTATCAAAAAGATATATAACTTTGGAACAACCTATGCCCCATAGAATCATTATGGATGGCAATATCTGGCCATAAATATAAGTTAGATCTAGGGATATGCCACTGTTGACCTGAATCAAGAGGGTTGGCAAAGGTATTCTTAATACCGTTCAATTTCAATTTTATTTGATTAGTCAATTGATCATATCAAAGCAAAAATAGTGACCACATCAGTCATCATAAAATAGTGATTTATAATAAACACTATAAAATAGTGTAAACTGGTTAAAATACAATAAAATTAGATAAGAATTTAAATAAAATGAGTTAAAATGCAGTATGATAAGCTAAATTTAAGTAGTAGAATATGAAAATATAACACATGGAAAGGTTTACATTAAAACAAGTGTAGAATACTGGTATAAAATATTCTTAAGTGAATTCATCTCCTTTGCATCCCACCTCAATATGTTCTATAAATCGTGTTCTCATCTGGACAGCCCTGACTAGAAACCTAACAGTTCTAGAAACTACATATATATTTGTATCCTGAAGAAAGTAAAATAGCTGTTTATCATATGTGATTTTATCAAGTAGGGACTGTAAATACTGGAGTCTTACTGAGGAGTATAATTTCCAGTTGAGTAGGACATGCGCAATGTCTTCTATTTCTGGTGCAAGCAGATGTATGTTCTCTCAAAATATGTTACTTGGTGGAATCGTCCGTATTTAACCATAGACTCTACCTGCTCAAATCTTGCTCTACTGAGAGCTGTTTTATGGTATTGGGTCAAACCCATTGTCAGGTATTTTTCTAGTTGAAAGGATAATTTGTTCTTGGCTAGCCATTCCAGTGACCTGCACTTAGCAAGTGCCTCAATATCAGTTTGTGCATTAACATCTAAGACTCTTTTTTAAAATATTGCCTAGGCCTGATGTCTGGCTGAAAGCAAGTGTTGTATTAAGAAGCCGAAATATAGGAATGCTTGAGAGAGTGGATTGAACCATGTAATGAGATGAGGTGTGCCCATCTGTTCTTCTAAGCTCATTTTTGGTAGTCTGTCAGGTTCCATTGGGGGAATCCTTGACCAATAGTTGAGGACTTTAATAACTGTTAAACTATAGATGGAATGGATGCCAGTTTCAGCTCTTACTGCTGCTCCAGATGTATTTCTATCGGTCCCCATGATAGTTCTTTAAAAATATGCTTGGTTTTGTTCCAGTGGTGAGGCCTTTAACAGACCCCACAATTCAGCACTATATCTTGATACAGGAATTTCTGGTAATGACATTAATGTAAGCAGTTTAAATTGCATAAATTGAGTGAAGCATTTTGCTCTTTAGATTTTGGACTGCAGAATTCTAAAAATTTAAATTGACATTTAGTGTCTTTTGAGGGTTTTTGTAAATTAAGTAAATCATGTTTTCTATCCCCTTTTAAAACTCAGATCTTGCTTGGTTCATTATTTTTATTCTTTCATATTTGAAATATTTCAGAAATCCAGTCCCGATTACTTAGTAGAGGTTGTGGTTTAACTGACAACTTAATTTGTCAACAGTGTGTCTTGTGGTGTAAGAAGAAATAATTGCACCGTATCTTAAACCACACTGCCTCATTACTGCAATAGGATATTTCTTAGCTTCCAAGAGTTCAACACAATAAGAGTTTTCTTAATTTCTAATAGTATTGTGGATTCTCTTTTATCAATAAATCAATTGAACAAAACCAGAATTATAAATATAACCTGTTGAGTTCCGATACTGAGAGACAGGAGGCTGGTGGAGTAACTTCAGCTGTTTATTGGATTACAGTGAGCAAACTTCAGCAAAAGCATAAAAGTGGAAGGGTTTAAATAAGGAGCCACTCTGGGAAGGAAGCAATCAGAATCTTCCTACTCCACCACCTTGTCAGACTGGAATGAAAACTTTCCAGCTCCCCTTTATTCTTTCCTGGACCTACGCAGATTGAAAACAAAGGAGGAATCCACACGCTACTATTTCAAATCAATCTTTTTATATAGAAAGCCCCATTTATACAAGCTGAATTCATGCATGTGAGTTCATCTTGGTAGCTTCTCAGTGAGAGGAGTTAAAAGATAACAGTCCAGTGGCTAGGCAGATCAAAGCTAATTGAGAATTCCTTTATGAGATAAAGCATCTCCAGTTTCACTGACTTACATTTACAGTTTCCAGCATCTCCACAGACTTTTACTCCCGGGATTTTAGCAGTGAAATAAGAGTTGGCTAGCGTAATGTGGCTGAAATCTCAAACATCAACTGACTCCATTACAAAACATTGAAACTTTCCCCTGCATTTCCCATTGGCCACCCTTAAATAAATATGAGGCATGGTCAACAATTCCCTAGAGTAATAAATGACACACTACTTCCTTTTCCCATACAAGCATTCTTGTCTTTTTCTTGGTCTTCTAAAGTGGGCATCTAGCAAAGGCTCATGCTGTTCCTCTTCCTCCTCCTCTAAATTGGACCCTACTGTCATTGGCATATCTGCCACCTCTGGTGGTCCTTCAGGTTCATCCAGGTCTATTTCTCCCTCACTCTCACTCTCTTCATCAGCTAGCAACACCACTGGCCCAGGGTACCAGGATCAGCCTGCCTCATTCTCCCCCGAATCTATCATTACCAGAGATGATGATGATGATGATGATGATGATGATGATGATAATAATAATAATAATAATAATAATAATAATAATAATAATGTATTAGATTTGTATGCCACCCCTCTCCAAAGACCTGGAGTGGTTCTTGACCAAGAGTTGGTCAAGGACCACTCACAACACCCAGGAAATAACATAACCAGTGAGCCACAGAGAACACACCGAATGACTAAGGGTGCCTCACTTCCATGCTCCAGCTGGTGAAGCAGTAGAGTATGAAGAAAAGGCTTCAGTGTCTAGGGTACTGAAGGAGAAAAGATGAAGAAAGAATCATGCATAGACTACATTCTAGCATCCCACTACTAATTGCATAGGGATAGATTGAATATTTTGTAGGAAACTAAACCAGGCAAGCCCGCACATCAATAGAAATATAATGTAGCATTTACTTTTAAAACCTATTGTTCTTTCCTATGAGAAAATACTTCCTACTCTAATTAATATTTAAAACTCTTTTCAGATGAAAATAAATGCTGAAATTTACGTGGTCCACAAATAGGATGTGGGTTCTCAGCAGTGATGGGCTACCAAAATTTTTACTACCACACTGTGGACGTGGCTTATGCATTTTGTTTCAACATCTTTCAGTGCAAATTGGGTACTCTGGGGTGGAGCTCCAAATTTGCTACCGGTACTCATCACCTCGAGGTTCGACTACTGTAATGCTCTCTACATGGCGCTACATTTGAAGAGTGTTCGGAAACTTCAGATAGTTCAAAATGCAGCTGAGAGAGCAATCATGGGCTTCCCTAGGTATGCCCATGTCACACCAACACTCCGCAGTCTGCATTGGTTGCCGATCAGTTTCCGGTCACAATTCAAAGTGTTGGTTATGACTTATAAAGCCTTTCAGGGAATGAGGCCAGAATATCTCAGAGACCGCTTTCTGCCGCACGAATCCCAGCAACTGGTTAGGTCCTACAGAGTTGGCCTTCTCAGGGGCCCGTCGACTAAACAATATTGTATGGAGGGACCCAGGGGAAGAGCCTTCTCTGTGGTGGGAGTTCTGGGACCAGCTCCCCCACAGAGATTAGAATTGCCCCCTCCCTCCTTGCCTTTCATAAACTCCTTAAAACCCACCTCTGCCGCCAGGCATGTGGGAACTGAAACATCTCCCCCGGGCCTACACAGTTTATGCATAGTATGTTTGTGTGTATGTTTTCTTTTTTAATAAGGAGTTTTTAGTGACTTTTAATTATTATATTTGTTAAATTATTGTTGTGAGCGACCATGATTCTATGGAGAGGGGCGGCATACAAATCTAAATAATAATAATAATAATAATAATAATAATAATAATAATAATAATAATGCGTTTCTGACCGTACCCGTAGGAGCTCATCACTGGTTTTCAGGCAAAGTAGTTAGGAGAAACTCCCTGATGGAGAATAGAGAAGAATAGTTGTCATATAAAGGAGGAACTATTGTTTTCTTTTTCTTTCAGAGGCAGGACCAGAATCGTTGAGCTGAACGTGCAAGGAATAGGATTTAGATGAGATATAAGTAGGGATTTCCTGGTGGCAAGAGCATATATCAGTGGATATAGTCAGTTCCTCAGTATGATTTTCTTCATAGGTTCTCCTTAGTCTGTCTGCCATGCTTCAGGTGTTCCTGCTTCAGGAGCTCAAGCTAGGTGACCTCATAGACCCTTTCCAACTATGATTCTAGATAATTTTTAAAAAAACTCTCCCCAACTTTGCTACAGATTAGTGGTGGGAAATGGAAGGTAATTGCATGGATAATGCAAATTCATGCAACTTAGAATTTAGAATAACTTTGAATGTACACTAATCAGCATACATTAAAATGAAATTTCATTGCATACCGCTCTCAGAGGGCCACCACCTCCAATATACACCACATAAACATGACAAGATAGATAGATCGATAGATAGATCGATAGATAGATAGATAGATAGATAGATAGATAGATAGATAGATAGACAGATACCAAATGATGCATCTACCCACATATATCGTAGAACAGGAAGAAGCAACACAGTCTCGTCCAGATATATATGGACAGGGATGGGAAGCAATGGTACAGGGTGGAACACAGTTCCATCGGTGGAAAGGAAACAGGGAAAAATAGGAGAGCTGAGTCGAGACCAGTAATTCAGGAAGTGCGCTCCTTCTTCTTTTTACCTCTTTCCCCCTTCCTGGCCTCAGACGAGCTTCCCTCTCTCCTGCCCAACTCCCCTCCAGCCTCATTCAGCCACCTCCCACCTGAGGTGCAAGTAGAAGGTGTGGGTGGAAGTGGTACTGGCAGCATTTATGCTTCTGGCAGCAGCTGTTCGCCTAGCTACCCAGCGTGAGGCATGGGGGTAGCCCAGGAAGGAGAGCACAGGAAATGCAAAGCAAATTGTCACCCCAGAGAGCGACACTGGTATGGTTGTAAGTCGAGGAATTAACAGTTCACTTGAACAATGATGATCGTTCAAGCCACTCCCACATGATGACATGGCCAGCAAGCCACTCCTGCCCAGTCACATGACCATTAAGCCACACCCACAGTGTGGCAGTAAAAATTTTGGCTGCCCATTACTGTATATGGATAAGTAGTATCCTAAATATCTCCAAAGGTCATGGTGCCTCTCCAAAGGTCATGGTGCCTTTAGCTCGATCTGACCATTTGGGGGGAACCCATCTTTGGGTCCCACCCATTTCTATCCCCTTGTAGGGGTTAGATGGCGAGACCTCCCACATGCAGGTGCATGGCAGAGATCCAGGTGAGGGTGGGGCCCTTCACCTGGATCAGCATGAAGCTACACCCCTAAGTTGCCCCGGAAGTTTTTCTGATGTTATTTTCCACCCCGGAAGTAATTTTTTGACCCTGCGGGTCCTTGTTAGGGTTTATTTAAATTTATGCTAATTTAATGAATAAATTATGCAAATTTAATTAATAAAAATGACCCATTTTAAATCCATCTCTCTGTGTCCGTGTCGTTACTCCGCCTCTGCTGCAACTCAGATTTGTCATTGCTACCCCCCTGACTGATTTGTTTAACCAATCCCTATTAACAGGAGATGTTCCTGAGGATTGGAGAATGGCCAATGTTGTGCCTATCCACAAGAAGGGCAGTAGAGAAGAAGCTGGTAACTACAGGCCAGTTAGCTTGACATCAGTTATAGTTAAAATGATGGAGACTCTACTCAAAAAGAGGATAAATCAGCACCTAAAAAACAAATCAGCATGGACCCAAATCAGCATGGTTTTACTGAAGGCAAATCATGTCAGACTAATCTTATTGATTTCTTTGGCTATGTCACAAAGGTGTTGGATCAAGGTGGTGCCATGGATATTGCCTATCTGGACTTCAGCAAAGCCTTTGATATGGTTCCACATAAAGAGCTGATAGATAAATTAGTGAAGATTGAACTTAATCCCTGGATAGTTCAGTGGATTTGCAGCTGGATGAAGAGTTATTGTGAATGGCGAGTATTCAATAACATAGAGTTATTGTGAATGGCGAGTATTCTGAGCAGAGACAGGTTACAAGTGGTGTGCCACAAGGGTCTGTTCTGGGTCCTATTCTTTTTAGTGTGTTTGTGAGTGACATAGGGGAAGGTTTGGTAGGGAAGGTTTGCCTATTTGCCGATGACTCTACAGTGTGCAATAGGGTTGATATTCCTGGAGGCATTTGTAATATGGTAAATGATTTAGCTTTACTAGATAAATGGTCAAAGCAATTGAAACTGCAGTTTAATGTTTCCAAATGTAAAATAATGCACTTGGGGAAAAGGAATCCTCAATCTGAGTATTGTATTGGCAGTTCTGTGTTAGCAAAAACTTCAGAAAAGAAGGATTTCAGGGTAGTGATTTCTGACAGTCTCAAAATGGGTGAGCAGTGAGGTCGGGTGGTAGAAAAAGCAAGTAGGATGCTTGGCTGCATAGCTAGAGGTATAACAAGCAGGAAGAGGGAGATTGTGATCCCGCTATATAGAGCGCTGATGAGACCACATTTGGAATACTGTGTTCAGTTCTGGAGACCTCACCTACAAAAAGATATTGACAAAATTGACGGGCTACAAGAATGGTGGAAGGTCTTAAGCATAAAACGTATCAGGAAAGACTCAATGAACTCAATCTGTATAGTCTGGAGGACAGAAGGAAAATGTTTCGACATGATCGAAACATTTAAATATATTAAAGGGTTAAATAAGGTTCAGGAGGGAAGTGTTTTTTATAGGAAAGTGAACACAAGAACAAGGGGACACAATCTGAAGTTAGTTGGGGGAAAGATCAAAAGCAACATGAGAAAATATTATTTTACTGAAAGAGTAGTAGATCCTTGGAACAAACTTCCAGCAGACGTGGTTGGTAAATCCACAGTAACTGAATTTAAACATGCCTGGGATAAACATATATCCATCCTAAAATTAAATACAGGAAATAGTATAAGGGCAGACTAGATGGACCATGAGGTGGATCGAGAGAGGAGGAACTAGATTTGTTTTCTCTTGCTCTCAAAGACAGGACCAGAACCGTTGAGTTGAAAATGCAAGGAATCTGATATAAGAAGGGATTTCCTATTGGCAAGAGCATATATCAATGGAAATAGGAGTTACTCCAGCGATGATTCACTTCACAGGTAATCTTTAGGCCTGGTATATTACTATTATTATTTATTGGATTTGTATGCCTCCCCTCTCCGCAGACTCGGGGCGGCTAACAACAATGATAAAAAAACAGAAAATAACACAATGTCAGCTATCAAAAGCATGGAAGAGGCCCTATTAAATATGGAGCTTGAAAAAGCCTCTTTTTTCTTAAGATTTCAAAACATACAAGAAAGTAAAGAAGAAAACATAGCAGAAACAATGGCGGAGATAATAGCGGGCGTAACGGGCTCAACAACCAGTAGAGTATTGAAGGAAATAGACGAGATATATCGTGTGTATACCGGCTACGCCCACAGGAATAAATTACCTTGAGAAGTCCATGTTAGGTTTGTCAAAAAACCAGCGAGGGCTGCGATATGCCATTTAGCTAAGGATGACCCGATAATACATAAAGGAAAGAAGGTAATAGTCTTAAAGCAAATCCCCAGGCGAATTAGAGAAATGAGAAGACAATACCAATTTTTGACATCTAAATTACATCGACACAAAATCTCCTTTAGGTGGCTTATCCCCGAAGGTCTCCTAATTACTCTCTTGGGGAAAAAGCACAGGATTAATACAATAGAAGAGGCTCATCATAAAACGGTGACTTATAAACACTAGACAATAGTGTAAACTGGTTAAAATACAATAAAATTAGATAAGAATTTAAATAAAATTAGTTAAAATGCAGTATGATAAGCTAAATCTAAGTAGTAGAACATGAAAATATAACCCATGGAAAGGTTTACATTAAAACAAGTGTAGAATACTGGTATAAAATATTCTTAAGTGAATTCATCTCCTTTGCATGCCACCCCAATATGTTCTATAAATTGTGTTCTCATCTGGACAGCCCTGACTATAAACTTAACAATTCTAGAAACCACGTACATATATGTACCCCAAAGAAAGTATGATAGCTGTTTATTACAGTCCCAATGTGTGATTTTATCAAGTAGGGACTGTAAATACTGAAGTCTTACTGGGGAGTATAATTTCCAGTTGAATAGAACATGCGCAATGTCTTCTATTTCTGGTGCACCGCAGATCCATGTTCTCTCAAAATATGTTACTTGGCGGAATCGTCCGTATTTAACCATAGAATCTACGAGATCAAATCTTGCTCTACTGAGAGCTGTTCTATGGTATTGTCAGGTATTTTTCTAGTTGAAAGGATAATTTGTTCTTGGCTAGCCATTCCAGTGACCTGCACTTAGCAAGTGCCTCAATATCAGTTTGTGCATTAACACCTAAGACTCTTTGTTTCAATATTGCCTTGGCCTGATGTCCGGCTGAAAGCAAGTGTTGTATTGAGAAGCCGAAATATAGGAATGCTTGGGAGAGTTGATGGAGCCATGTAGTGAGATGAGGTGTGCCCATCTGTTCTTCTAAGCTCATTTTTGGTAGTCTATCAGGTTCCACTGGGGGAATCCTCCAACAATAGTTGAGGACTTTAATAACTGTTAAACTATAGATGGAATGGATGCCAGTTTCAGCTCTTACTGCTGCTGCAGATGTATTTCTATCGGTCCCCAAGATAGTACTTAAAAAATATGCTTGGTTTTGTTCCAGTGTTGACGCCTTGAACAGACCCCACAATTCAGCACTATATCTTGATACAGGAATTTCTGGTAATGACATTAATGTAAGCAGTTTAAATTTCATAAATGGAATGAAGCATTTTGCTCCTTAAATTTTGGACTGCAGAATTCGAAAAATTTAAATTGACATTTAGTGTCTTTTGAGGTTGTTTTTTTTTAAATTAAGTAAATCATGTTTTCTATGCCCTTTTAATACTCAGATCTTGCTTGGTTCATTATTTTTACTCTTTCATATTTGAAATATTTCAGAAATCCAGTCCCGATTACTTACTAGAGGTTGTGGTTTAACTGACAACTTAGTTTGTCAACAGTGTGTCTTGTGGTGTAAGAAGAAACAACTGCACCGTATCTTAAACCACACTGCCTCATTACTGCAATAGGATATTTCTTAGCTTCCAAGAGTTCAACCCAATAAGACTTTTATTAATTTCTAATAGTGTTGTGGATTCTCTTTTATCAATAAGTCAATTGAACGAAACCAGAATTATAAATATAACCTGTTGAGTTCCGATACTGAGAGACAGGAGGCTGGTGGAGTAACTTCAGCTGTTTATTGGATTACAGTGAGCAAACTTCAGCAAAAGCATAAAAGTGGAAGGGTTTAAATAAGGAGCCACTCTGGCAAAGGAAGCAATCAGAATCTTCCTACTCCACCACCCTGTCAGACTGGAATGAAAACTTTCCAGCTCCCCACTATTCTTTCCCGGACCTACGCAGATTGAAAACAAAGGAGGAAACCACACACTGATATTTCAAATCAATCTTTTTATATAGAAAGCCCCATTTATACAAGCTGAATTCATGCATGTGAGTTGATCTTGGTAGCTTCTCAGTGAGAGGAGTTAAAAGATAACAGTCCAGTGGCTAGGCATATCAAAGCTAATTGTGAATTCCTTTATGAGATAGAGCATCTCCAGTTTCACTGACTTACATTTACAGCTTTCCATCATCTCCACAGACAGGGCACCTTTACTCCCAGGATTTTAGCAGTGAAATAAGAGTTGGCTAGCGTAATGTGGCTGAAATCTCAAACATCAACCGACTCCATTACAAAATTTTGAAACTCCACCCTGCATTTCCCATTGGCCACCCTTAAATAACTATGAGGAATGGTCAACAATTCCCTAGAGTAATTAAATTACAGGCTACTTCCTTTTCCCATGCAAGCATTCTTGTCTTTTTCTTGGTCTTCTAAAGTGGGCATCTAGCAAAGGCTCGTGGTGTTCCCCTTCCTCCTCCTCTAAGTCAGACCCTACTGTCATTGGCATATCTGCCACCTCTGGTGGTCCTTCAGGTTCATCCAGGTCTATTTCTCCCTCACTCTCACTCTCTGCATCAGCTAGCAACACCACTGGCCCAGGGTACCAGGATCAGCCTGCCTCCTCCTCCTCCGAATCTATCTTTACCAGAGTTGGTCAAGGACCACTCACAACACCCAGGAAATAACATAACCAGTGAACCACAGAGAACACCCTGGTGAAGCAGTAGAGTATGAAGAAAATGCTCTGAATTTCAGCATCTAGGATACTGAAGGAGAACAGATGAAGAAAGAATCTGCATAGACTACATTCTAGCATCCCACTACTAATTTCACAGGGATAGATTGAATATTTTGTAGGAAACCAAACTGGCAGGCTCCCACATCTATAGAAATCCCATTTATTATTTACTTTTAAAGCATACCATTGTTTCCTATGAATAGCTAGTGACTGTTAGAAATGCTGAAATTTACATGGCCTGCAAATTGGATGTTACCTCTAATGAATGGGATGATAGTTGGCAATCAGAATATTTAGGAGAGACACAGGGACATCCTTGTACAGAATATAGATGGATCAGAGGTGGGAATCACTGGCCCAGAACCGTGCAGCTTAGTATCATTGGCAAATTTGATTAGTTTCCCTTCTATTCCCTCATCTATGTCATTTATGAAGATATTAAAGAGTACTTATTTATTTATTTATTTATTTTATTTATTTGTCAAGTACATATTCGAGGTATGTAAAGATATAATAATGTTCTTATTTACGATAATAGTTGTTGTAGTTAGCTCTGGCCCAGCTCCTGCCCCAAGGACTGTGGATGTGGGGGAGACATCCACATGCTGCAGGCCTGTTTTGCCCCTGGTGGAATCTGCTGATGAAGGCTCCTCTGACCAAGAAGACATGAGTGACAGGGAGGAGGAGAGTGTGGCAGACAGCTCCGAAGGAGATCCATTATCCAGCTCCTCCTTGGATTCAGAACAGGAGTTAATGTTACAGCCACGAATGCTGAGAGCAATGCATAGACAACAACAACTGAGAGATTATGATCAAAGAAAATGAGGCCACCTGTGGTTGGGTGGGGCTGTGGTAATTAGTGAGGCTGCTATAAAGAGTAGCCTGTGAGTTTGGCCATTGTGGAGGATTATTTGATCATTATGTTTCGTGACTGCTTTACTGACTTTGACCTTTTGTGTTCTGATTTTTCCCCGCTTTGAAACTAAACCAGAGCAAAGTGTGTTTCACTTTGTGAAAGAAGAAGGACTGTGAATTGCCTCACAGCTGCAAGCTAAGTTCACAGAACTGATAAAGGATTTGTACAAATTACCAGTTTGTTTGGAGACGAGTGCTCTTTGCTATACCAAAAGTGGGCTTAGTTTAAGTGAATTTTCATTATAAAGAACATTGTTTTGAATTTTCAAATGTGTGTGTGTCTGAAATTTGTACCTGTGAATTTTTAGGAGGAGTCTACCAGAGAGCCCGACAGAACACTAGTAAGGAGAAAAACTAAGAAGAAACATTAGATATAATAATATTCATATGCATGATACTAGTAAAAATAAATAAAGGAAATGTTAGGACAGAGGACGGTGCACTTATGCACGCCCCTTCCTGACCTCTTAGGAATCGGGAGAGGCTTAAAACGGAACCTTGTGGCACCCCATTGATTACTTCTCCCCATAACACCCAGAACATGCCCTTCTTGCTGGACCAGATCAGACAGATAGGATCACATTGAAAAATATGGTCTATGATATAACCCAGTTCCATTTTGCTTGGTTCCATTTTGTGTTCTTAGAAATTTTGAATATTGCAGAAATCCATCCTGTTTGCCAAGCAGTTGTTGTGGTTTAACTTAAAGTTTAGTTTGTCAACAGTTTATCTTCTGGTGTAATAAGAAACAATTGCATTGTATTTTGAACCCCTCTGCCTCAACACTGCAATAAGATCCTTCTTAGTTTCCACAAGTGTAGTGGACTCACTTTTATCACAAAGCCCACTGAAAGAACACAGCGTTAAAAACATAACTGTTGAGCCCAGGGCCGCCGATAGACCGGTACTACTGGGAGTCCCGTGACGGGCCCGGGCAAATTGAACAATTAGGGGGGCCCCGCAGTCAGCAGCTCCTTGCACATGCGCAGTCTGTACCCTCCCTCTTTTGCCGGCTGCCTGCCTCACGGTCACCTCAGCAAAGTAAAAGGCCGGGCAGGGTACAGTCTGCGCATGTGCAAGGAGCTGCTGACTGGGGGGGGGGCTAAATCCCCGCTAAACGCGTATACACACGTGCACACACACCACACACACTCAGGCGCGCGCGCGCGGTGGCTCCTGCTGCTGCTGCTACCGTCCTGCTGCTGCTGCTGCTGCTGCTCAGGGTTGCAAAGTGTGACGCACGCCGCGGAGCCGAGGTATGGCTTTCACTTTACTTAGGGGAGGCCCCCTTCTCGCGGCCAAAAATAGGACCACCTCTTGCTTGGCTGGTGGCGGCGGTTGCGTGGGCGGGCGGTGCGGGGGCTCCGTGGGAGGAGGAGGAGGAGAAGGAGGGAAGCAAGCAAGCAGGCGAGCGAGGAGGAGGAGGAGGATCTCTCTCTCCACCCGCGCCAATGTTCCCTTGAGGGGAAGGAATTGGGCTTTGCATCTGCCAGGCGACAACCGAAGAAAGCCGGCTTGGCTTGGAGGAAAGAAAGCGAGGGAAAACATCCAAAAGGGCGGTGTGGAAGCACGCGTGTTTGTGTGTGGGGGTATATTTTAATAAAAATACACGGTTGGCGTAGGTGTGCGTGTGTGGTCTGTGATTTCATTGCACAGGCTGGCGGGGAGCAAGCTGCAAAAACAAACGGACGCCGCGGATACAAACGCGCAGCTTCTTATTTTATTAATCAACTGAGCGCTATCTGCAAGCGGCCACGTTCAAACAAACCCCAAGCCGGCGAAATGCAAACGTTTCTCGTCTTCTTTCCCGTCCTTAACGTGCGATAGTTGGGCTTCGAGGCGAGCTGAACCTGTGCTACTCTATTTTGAAAACATATTTTATAGGAACCGGTGTAGAAAGATAGGAATCAAGGGAAGTGCGAAATGTAGCCATAATGTGTTGAATGCACTGGAGGGTTTGTTACCTATGAACCCTTTCAGGCTCCCCACAATATTTTCGCTGGGCATCTGACACATTAAAAGAAAAAAACTGTTGCATCACACTGAAAAAAAGCAATTAAAAATAATAAAAATTATTTCATTTCAAGTGCCGGGCTATTTCCTACTAAATAACTTATTTTAGGACTCGTGGTTCTCAACCTTTCTAATGCTGCGACCCCTTAATACAGTTCCTCATATTGTGGTGACCCCCAACCATAAGTCTAGCCCCAATTCTGAATGGCAGGAAGGTCAGAGGGACACCCCCACTGTAAACACCTGATTGATCAGATTGTAAAAATATGTTCCACGGTGACAATAGAGGCTTTAGTTATAATAATAATAATAATTTATTAGATTTGTATGCCACCCCTCTCCGAGAACTCCCAAGGACTTTAGTTCCTAACACCATGGTTGTGTCCCCAGTCCCAACCCCCAGGTTGAGAACCACTGTGCTAAGGAGATCCCCTGAGCATTTTGCAAAGATTTAACATGGCATCTTCATATCTCTGATTCCCCCATCGTTGTCTCTGACTATTTCTGGCTTGGCTGCTGGGTACCCTGAAATTGCAAAATAAAAAAAAAATAAAACAATGGTTTTATTTGTTTCAGTTTTTTCAAATCTCTGTCTCCCACCTCCCCAGAACCCCTTCTCATGAAGGTTTAGCAGTTACAGGCAATATAGAGCAAGCTGGCTGAGGAATTCTGGGAATTGAAGTCCACCTATCTCTTCAAGTTGCTGAGGTGGAGAAATACTGCTATAGAGTGGTCATATCTTAGTTGCTTAGTATCTCCCACACAAAATGAACTGTAGAAGTGTAGACAGGAGAGGTTACCACTGAATGACTTCTGTTCGTTGCACTCCTTCAACCAGACAATGTTGCTTGGCAGGGCCTAGGAGAAGAGCCTCCTCTGTGGGGGGCCCGGCCCTCTTGAATCAGCTTCCCCTGGAAATTCTCACTGCCCCCACCCTCCTTCCCTTCTGGTCTTAAGACTATGTCGCCAGGCATGGAGCAATTAGCCCCCTGGCCAACAAAATGACATATATGTTATATGATTGAACCGGTATGATTGTTTTTAAATATTGGATTTTTAGATTGTAATTTTAAATTTCATAAGATTTGCCGTTGTACTGTATTGTTATATGCTATGATTGCCCCGAGTCCTCAGAGAAGGGCGGCATACAAATCAAATCATAATCAATCAATCAATCAATCAATCAATCAATCAATCAATCAATGGAAAGATTGGTTTGGCTCACCCAGTTCTTAGAATTTTGCTTAGTGGCAGTCAAAACCATTAACAAGTAGTCCTCAACTTACGACCACAATGAAACCAAAATTTAGAGTCCCTAGGGAGTTGGGTGGCATAAAAATCAATCAATCAATCAACTAACAAACATATAAATGTTGCTAAGTGAGAAATGTGTTCAGTTTTGCCTCATTTTATAACTTTCCCTGCCACAGTTCTTCAGTGAATCACTGCAGTCGGGAAATTAATAACTTGGTTGTTAAGTGAATCTAATTTCCTCATTGACTTTTGCTTGTCAGAAGGTCTCAAAAAGGGGGTACCAGACCCTGGCACACTGCAACATCATAAATGTGAGTCAGTTGTCAAGCATCTGAATGGAATATCACATAACTATGGGGATGTTGCAGCAGCAGTTATAAGTGTGAAAAATGGTCGTAATAAGACACGTTTTATAACTTTGAACTAAGTGAACTATTGTAAGTCGAGGACTACTTGTCCTTCATATAGCTTTGAAGCAATATGGAGTGTGGTGTGTATTCTCAATCCGGTAGTGTGGAAATGTCCATAGAAACAATAGTTGTGAGTACATTAGCTCTTGTTCATAGGATTTAGCCTCTAAACCAGGGGTGTCAAACTCAATTTCATTGAGGGCCACATCAGGGCTGTGTTTGACCTCAGAGGGCCGGGGGAGGGCTTGCCCAGGGTGTGTGGCCGTGGTGGGCATGGCACGGGATTTGGGGGCAGTAGTTTTAAAATGGCGGGGGGGGCATACACTTAGGCTGTATGGGGCCCCAAAATTCCTGATGGCGGCCCTGGTTGAGCCACCGAGAACACACAGAATGATAAAAATTGTTTCAATGCTATGATCCAGCTGGGGAAGGAATAGAGTGCGAAAAATAGGCAATAGTATCAGAGATGGAATTTTTTGTAGGAAACTAAACCTGGCAAACCCGCACATCAATAGAAATATAATGTAGTATTTACTTTTAAAACCTATTGTTCTTTCCTATAAGAAAATACTTCCTATTCTAATTAATATTTAAAACTCTTTTCAGATGAAAATTCATGCTGAAATTTACGTGGTCCACAAATAGGATGTGGGTTCTCAGCAATGATGGGCTACCAAAATTTTTACTACCACACTGTGGACATGGCTTATGCATTTTGTTTCAACATCTTTCAGTGCAAATTGGGTACTCTGGGGTGGAGCTCCAAATTTGCTACAGGTACTGCCATGAAACCAAACTGAGTTGCTGTTTGTTAAAACATTCTCAATTGGGCTTCTGTAAAATGTGGCCAGGATAGGGAAAGGTGTGCTCTCCTCATCTGACACAGAAAATGCAGATGCTGCTTTGCACACTTCCCCAAGGATGATGTGTGGAGAGGCCAATTCAGATTGTTAGTTATCTGTACCCACAGATACTTCATATGCCACGCAGTATCTGGGATTCATACTGAGTGGAATATGACCATGCCAGCTCTTTCTAAAATCTACAATGATCTCCTTTGTTTTATTAACATTTAGATCCAGGTTCATTTTATTGCACCAGTCGATGAGAGCCTTCACCTCTTCCCAACCTGCATCTTCATTGTTATCCCACATAAGATCTACCACTACCATGCATCTGCATATTTCAGAATATGATTGTAGCAAATTTGGCATGGCAGTCATGGGTCATCAAGACGAACTGTAACAGAATCAAGACACAGCCCTGTGGAGAACCTGAACTCAAGGAGATGGAGTTGGAGACTTTCGTCTAAGTCATACATAGTACATGTACACTATATACATGTCACTATTTACATAAATTAATCCTATCATGAAGACAATTGTAAACAATAAGGCTGGAAGAAAGTGAAAGATAGCATTAAGTTATTGACGGATGCCTTTTCATCATGATAATTCATTTAATTCATAGCATGACTCCTCAAAATACAGTGATACCTTGTCTTACGAACTTAATTGGTTCCAGGACAAGGTTCGTAAGGTGAAAAGTTCGTAAGATGAAACAATGTTTCCCATAGGAATCAATGTAAAAGCGAATAATGCATGCAAATCCTTCAGGAAAATCCCAAACTTTGGAAGGGAGGCGAACGGAGGGCAGGGAGGAGCAGCAAAAGGGAGCGGGTGGAAGAAGCAAGGCTAGGGGAAAGGGGGAGTGGGAAGGAAGAAAGGCAAGGGGGGTGTCCCTCCCTTTTCTTTCTTCAAAAAAGGAAAAAAAGAAACCCCTTAAACCCAGCAGCAGCGGCTTGTGTTCGTAAGGTGAAAATAGTTCGGAAGAAGAGGCAAAAAAATCTTAAACACCGGGTTCGTATCTCGAAAAGTTCGTTAGAAGAGGCGTTCGTAAGACCTGGTACCACTGTACTTGCTTATGAATGGTTAGGGGTTGAATGGAATAAATGAATCTAAGCAAAAGGATAGTACATAATTCAGTTGTTCTGAAGGCTGGATTACAATAAGTAGATAATTCAGGGCTGTTCAGTGAAGCTTGTTCCACTTAACTGCCTAGTTCTGGGACACTTTTATTGAGAAGCTATTACTAAGGTTCATCACACAGTTAGCCAGGCATGTTTGTCCACATATGAAATTCTCCCCACAGACCTGTGAAAAACAGATATTGATGTCTGCTGGTGTTAAAGGTATCGGCACAGGATGCAACCTGTTCAAGGTAAAGCTGCATTTTGCAATTGACCAAGGGAGATTTTATCAATGCTGATAGTTTTCAAGTGGTGCTCTAGTTGTTTTGGGATTGCAGACAAGGGATCTATTATTATTGGTACTACCCTTGCTTTCTTTTGCCACAGTCATTCTATTTCTATTTGAAGGTATTTGCATTTTTCTTCTTCTTCTCCAATTCTTTCTCTTCTATTCTGCTCCCATATCCACTAGCCAGACTCTTGTTTTTCTTATCAACAACTGCTAAGTCTGTTGTCTTATAGGACAAATGCTTATTTGTTTGAATCTAAACTCCTAGAGCATTTAAGCTTCTTCGTTTGTTTGTTTGTTTGTTTGTTTGTTTGTTTGTTTGTTTGTTCGTTCGTTCGTTCGTTCGTTCGTTCGTTCGTTCGTTCGTTCGTTCGTTCGTTCGTTCATTCATTCATTCATTTATTTATTTATTTATTTATTTATTTATTTATTTATTTATTTATTTATTTATTTATTTATTTATTTATTTATTTATTTATAGAGTTGAAAGGGACCATGAAGGCCATCAAGTTCAAACCCCTGCCCAAGCAGGAACCTTATAGTACACCAGTCAAGTGTCAGTTCAATGTTCTCTTAAAAATTTCCAGAGTATTGGAGTTCACAACGTCTGCTGGTAGGTTGTTCCATTGGTTGATCGGTCTGACCGTCAGGAAGTTCCTCCTTATCTCCATGTTGAATCTCTCCTTGTTCAGCTTTCAGACGTTGTTCTTCGTCCACCCCTCTGGTGCCCTGAAGAATAAAGTGATCCCCTCCTCTCTGTGACATCCCCTCGTAAACTCGTAGACTGCTATCATGTCCGCTCTGGCCCTCCTTTTCTCTAGGCTATCCATGTCCAGTTCCCTCAGTCTCTCTTCCTAAGTCTTGGTTTCCAATCCCTTAATCATCTTGGTTGCTCTTTTTTGCACCTTCTCCAGAGTTTCCATGTCTCTTTTGAAGTGTGGTGACCAGAACTGAATACAGTACTCCAGGTGTGGTCGGACCGGGGCGTAGTAGAGTGGTATTAAGACTTCCCTGGTCTTGGAGTGTATTACCCTGTTGATGCAGCTTAGGATTGTATTGGCTTTTTTAGCTGCTGCTGCACATTGTTGGCTCATGTTTAGTTGATTGTCCACCATGACTCTGAGGTCTCTTTCGCAGTCGCTACTGCTAAGAGGGGTTTCTCCCAGGTTGTATGTGTGTCCAGGGTTTTTTCTGCCTAGGTGAAGGACTTTGTCCTTGTCGATGTTAAACATCATTTTGTTGGAGTGGGCCCACTGTGTTAGTGTGTCTAGGTCTTTCTGTAATTTGAGCCTGTCTTCTAGGGTATTGGCTACCCCTGCCAGCTTGGTGTCATTATTATGGAGAAGTTTGAAAATACTTTAATCAAACAAGGTGTACTTCTTGAATTTTGGGTTAATTATGTAAAAGGAAGTTTTACTAAACTGGGAAACTTGCCATCCACTTCAGCAACAGCCAACTCCATCTCCATTTGCATCCAAAAGGGAGAGATTTCATCACCAAAGAAGTCAGTATATGCATATATAGCCTGGAAGGACAGGATAATATTCTGAGGCCTCACTTGCAGCAACTGCTGCTCCAAAGAGTCCTACTTCAACCAGGTTCAGTGAGGAATCATGAAGGCAGGAAGCTTTCTGCTGATTGCTCTGTTGCTCTTCTCATTGTATTCTGGTAAGTTCTGTTTACCATTCCAGTTTTTCATTTTCTGAAAGATTTGAGGACATTCTTGACTCAGGGGGAAAAATGGACAATAATCCACAGAAGCCTCCATGACCAGTTCAGTGGGAATTAATTCTTGCTTAGGGGATTTGTCCAGGAAGAAATAAAAAGTGTGCGCCATTAACTATTTCACTGGCAGACTGGTTG
The DNA here is from genome assembly GCF_031021105.1 of Erythrolamprus reginae. NCBI lineage: Eukaryota > Metazoa > Chordata > Lepidosauria > Squamata > Dipsadidae > Erythrolamprus > Erythrolamprus reginae. The sequence goes on from NC_091951.1 coordinate 101,849,559, forward strand.
TTTTCATTGGATTTTTTATTTTTATTTCAGTTGGTCAAGGGTTTTAATGGGAGAGGTGGAGCAAAGGACAGGGCAAATTGAAATGTATTAGTAAAATTTAAAAAAATAGAAGATAATATGGAATTATTTCAAATGTTCTTTTTTTCCCAGATATTGCAGCACAAAATTTAGATGTGAGTACTTTTATTTATATTTTATTTATTAAGTGAAGTCCTTGGACAGGACCAGAAGTGTTGATGCATAGTAACCTCATGCCTGTCCCTCCCCAACACCACCACCGTTGTGGCCAAGATGTAACCTTAGTTATAATAAGACTCAGAATGATTTTTCAGACAGTTTCCTCTCATCCTGCTATCTGGCCACAATTAAAAACAACTGCAAAATGTAAACTATCAAAAACTAAACAATGTTTTAAGTTACTGTTACAGAGCTGTTTCCTTCAGTGTGTCTTACATATCATATGTAATATAAAACTCATATCATGAAAATAAACAGTGTTATATCTATGTATACTACCAAAATGTACTTAATTAATAAATAAATGCATAAGTAAAACATGAATACAGAGCCTTAAAATTGAGGCAGGTGTTGCAAACTATGCAGATCTAAACAGAAATAATAATTACTATAAATTATTATTCCTAAAAATGCCATATTTATTTTCCAGCATTGATGTTGTATAATTTTCTATATTACAAGAAGGAGTACCACATGGAACAGGAAGGAACTTTGCAGAAGAAAGAATTAAAGCTGACACGATAGATAACTCATAATCAGTTCGGCCCAAGTTTATCCAAATTATCATCATCCTTAAAAAGAAGGGCAGGGCAGCCCTCTAAAATAAATTATTTGCTTTTTCCCATAGCATTATTGTCAAGGGTACCCGAAAAGATTCTGCACCTTGAAATTTAACCCCCAATGTGGCTCTGATAACCTGACGTATGCCAGCAAGTGTTTTTTCTGCACTGCTTACATGTAAGTACATATTTCACTCTGTGCAACTGTAGAAGAAAGCATTTATGTAGGAAGTCCTAGATTTCTAGGCTTCAAAAAAGAAGTGTGCAAGTTTATCGTTCTTTCAGGTATTCACACATTTTGTGCATGAAGTTGCATGGTGGTTCCAAAGAGAATAAATTACTAATTTAAGGGGAGAGGGAAGCATAGGCAACTTGCCATTTTCAGAAAATGTTAACTAATCTTTCTGACTAGACTTGTGGCTCGGGGAACCACTATAGTGGATGTATTTTTCTGCATTTGAAATTTAGGTTTTCTCCCTGTTTTCCTTTCCTGTTTCTCCTCAGTCGCAGCGGAAGAACACTTCAGCTGAAACACAAAGGAATATGCTTAAACCTCAAAATGCAGAAGACTAAGGAACATTACGATTAAGGATATCTCCCCATTTTCATGCATTGCTCATTAACATCCCCATAAAAAATTGTCTTCTTTCCTCTAGTTCTTCTCTGTTGCTCTATTAAATGCCTTTGGTGGATTTATCAATAAACAAAGTAAAGCATTATCTCTCCACAAATCTTCTTTTGGAATGTGTTTTTGCCATATTATATTTTTTAGATAAGGTTGTTGTTCATACTTGAGGAAAGCCAGGTATTTGGGATAATGCATTCAAGAAAATAATCACGCTTTATCGAGACAGGATTATGAAATTTAATTAAAAAATACCTTCACAGATCTCTTGTGAATGGTAATCATTATTTCTTTGACTCTTATTGCAGATTGGGGTCCACTTGAGATACCATCATCTGCTCCCCCTTAATAGCTTTGTCATTAGAGGAGTAAATGATCACCTATGAGGGAATGTCTAAGGTGGGGATGGAAGGACTACCCAGAAGAGGAGAGGATGACTTGTTTCTGTCCTCTCCAGTCTTACAGAGGAAGGAGTTACTATTTGGCAAATTAATAACAATAATTCTGTCACAGTTTATGGCAATAGGTTCTGTTTGCTGTATCATTAGAAAGTAAGATGGATTATAGTTATAAAGTGAATAACTTGGCATCCACTTTATAAATTTACTCCACTTTCCAATACTCAAAACAAGCATTTGCTATCTGAAATTTCCGTCCCATTGTGCCTCCAATGACAAATCTTACACCAATATTAATCTTACACCAATATTAACCACAATGGAACCCACATTGCATATCTGACATCAACACAATTGAGAGAGTCCAGAAATATTTCACAAGAAGAGTCCTTCATTCCTCGTCTCACAACAAAATACCTTACTCCGCCAGACTTGAAATTCTTGGTTTAGACAACTTACAACTCTGTCGTCTCCCTTCCGACTTAATTATAGTTCATAAAATCATATACCAAAATGTCTACCTGTTAACAACTACTTCACCTTCAACTGCAACAACACACGAGCACAAAATTGATTTAAACTAAATGTCAACCGCTCCAAACTTGACTGCAAAAAATACGACTTCAGCAACAGAGTAATCAATGCCTGGAATGCACTACCTGATTCTGTGGTTTCTACTCCTAACCCCAAAACCTTTAACCTTAGACTATCTACAATTGATCTCTCCTCCTTTCTAAGAGGTCTGTAAGGGGCGTGCATAAGCGCACCATTGTGCCTACCGTCCCTGTCCTATTGTCTTCTTTTGTTACTTTTTATCATTATTTATGTAATGTTTAATTTGTACAAATTATCACCCTATAATTGTTTGACAAATAAACAAACAAACAAACAAATAAATATTATTTTCTGCAAGAAGTATTTATAAGATTTACTCTGTATAGCTAGAGAAGAAAGCATTACTACAGGTAGCCTGTTCTTCTGCTTCAATAAAGAAAATAATGTTTACATTGATTCTTGCTCTTGTGAATACTGGTATTTACTCAGATATTTATCATATTCTGCCATAGATGGATTTTGTAGAATTCTCAAGCAGAATATTTATCTATTTTAGTTTGTTTGTTTGTTTATTTGATTTGATTTTTTATGCCACCCTTCTCCTTAGACACTGGGGTGCTTACAATATGTTAGCAATAGCACTTTTTAACAGAGCCAGCCTATTGCCCCCACAATCCGGGTCCTCATTTTACCCACCTCGGAAGAAGGATGGCTAGAACTGGTGTTGAGATTTGAACCGCTGACCTGCAGATTTAGCAGTCAGCTTTAGTGGCCTGCAATACTGCACTCTACCCACTGTGCCATCTCAGCTTGGCTAGTTGCCACAAGAAAGAAGGTTTGCTTCCAGGATTCCTCTAGAAGACCTTGTATAATGATGAAGACTCAAGAGTATCCCCACTATGCCCTTTCTAACTAGATGGGGCGGGGAATTGGAGACAGGCAATTTTCTATTGTTTTTCCAATTATCTTTCTGTGTTACTATAAAGTTATAAACACTCCAATCCCATTTTACATACTTTATATTATTATTATTATTATTATTATTATTATTATTAATCATCATCATGCTATCAGCTAGATGTTTAGCTTGGGCAATGGCATTTTTGTCTACTTATCAAGTCCTTACCAAGGACCTGGGATAGGCAAATCTGGATATTTGGTGGTGTTACAGATACCATTGCAGGATGGAAGCAGTTCCAAGTGAAGCCACCTTCTGCAATTGACTGATGGCAAATTTGCCAATTCCTATGTTGTTCAAGTGGTTCTCCAGGTATTTGGAAATTGCACCCAAGGCGTCTATTACTGTTTTTCTACCAGTGGTGGGATTCAATTCTTTTTATCAACTGGTTCTGTGGACATGGCTTGGGGGGCATGATTGGGGGGCGGGATAGGTGGGAATGTGACCAGTGGGCATGGCTAGGTGATCATGTGATCAGATTGGTGTGGCCAACACAACGTCACTAATGGTAAGGTGCGGTGGTGTAGATAGGCTAATGGTACAGAAAATGGGCAGTTTGGTGCTCTTGGCCAATATGCACTTACAAGCCTTACAAGCCTGCAGTCATGTAACTGATTTATCACATTTTTTGCCACAAACTGGCTTTCACTGCCGGCTTTGGGCAAAATTGTCCTATATTAAACAATGGGGTTGCTTAAACAACCACTAAGTTACTACAAATCCATGGCATTAAGTAACGGCTATATCTCCAATATATTTGAAATGAAGATAAATTTTAGTATTGCTCATTTTCACTTGTATATATTTGCACAATAGCATTGTAAATTCTTTCCTAATTTGAAAAAATATTATCACAACATATGTTAATAGCAATATATCCACTTGTTAACAGTATACATTAAGTAGCTATAAGCATCAAATAGAAATTATATTTGATACTGTTTAGTTTCTGGATTAAAACTAAAAACTAAACTAAAAATCCTACAGTTCTGCCAAATGTTTCATCAGGCTAGTTTTTTCATTGTTTTTAGCTGTTCTTTATCCAATAGGCTTTACATGAGTACTATAGCAAACAAGCAGTCAAACAATGATCATACATTCTTAAAGATTTTGTTTGATTAGCTTTAGCTCCCTTGTATTTTGTATGTGAAAATAAGCTGGTATAACACAGGACTTATCAGTAGTTCCCTTTTTGTTACTATAATTATTCTTTTCTTATTCCTTTCTTAAAACAAATATTATGAAAAACCAGTCTATAAACTTCGGTCATCAGGCACAAGATAAACTCCATGGCATTTACCAAACCCACAATGTAGCATGTATTACTCATAGAGCATATTATTTTTTTACAAAACAAAAAAATGATAGCTGATTTGATCCTCAACGTATAAACAAAGATCTTCAGAGCTTGAGCAAAAAAAACAGGGGGCAAAATAATTGCTCTTTCTTTCACCCCTCTCTCTTTTTTCTCTTTGTCTTTCTCTCTCTTCCTCCCTCCAATTTTCTCTATTTCTCTCTTTCTCTCTTTCTATCCCCTTCTTTCTTTCTTTCCTTCTTTCTTTCCTTCTTTCTTTCTTTCTTTCTTTCACTCTCTCTCTCTCTTTCTCTTTTTCTTCCTCACTCTCTCTTTCTCTTTCTTTCTCCACTCTCTCCTTTCCTCCTTCTCACTCTCTTTTTTCTTTCTTTCTCTCTCTCTTTCTCCCTTTCTATTTCCCTTTCTCTCTATTTTCCCTCCCTCCCTCCTTCTTTCTTTCATTCATTCTTTCCTTCTTTCTTTTTTTTCTTTCTCCTTATCTTAATTGTTTAACTTGGTTTGTTTCCCAGTTATTGGTTTAAGATAGGCCTCTATGGAAATTGAAAAACAAAACGAATGTGAAACTAAATGAAGTATGAGAGAAAAATCCAGGATATTATTATTCCCAGTGAACTAAAAGACAAGGAAGAGTGATTGAAGGAGCTGTTGCTCTTTTTATTATTATTATTTATTAGATTTGTATCAAAAAGATATATAACTTTGGAACAACCTATGCCCCATAGAATCATTATGGATGGCAATATCTGGCCATAAATATAAGTTAGATCTAGGGATATGCTACTGTTGACCTGAATCAAGAGGGTTGGCAAAGGTATTCTTAATACAGTTCAATTTCAATTTTATTTGATTAGTCAATTGATCATATCAAAGTAAAAATAGTGACCACATCAGTCATCATAAAATAGTGATTTATAATAAACACTATAAAATAGTGTAAACTGGTTAAAATACATTAAAATTAGATAAGAATGTAAATAAAATGAGTTAAAATGCAGTATGATAAGCTAAATTTAAGTAGTAGAACATGAAAATATAACACATGGAAAGGTTTACATTAAAACAAGTGTAGAATACTGGTATAAAATATTCTTAAGTGAATTCATCTCCTTTGCATCCCACCCCAATATGTTCTATAAATCGTGTTCTCATCTGGACAGCCCTGACTATAAACCTAACAGTTCTAGAAACTACATATATATTTGTATCATCATCATCCTTAAAAAGAAGGGCAGGGCAGCCCTCTAAAATAAATTATTTGCTTTTTCCCATAGCATTATTGTCAAGGGTACCTTAGTTTGTCAACAGTGTGTCTTATGGTGTAAGAAGAAACAATTGCACCGTATCTTAAACCACACTGCCTCATTACTGCAATAGGATATTTCTTAGCTTCCAAGAGTTCAGCACAATAAGAGTTTTCTTAATTTCTAATAGTGTTGTGGATTCTCTTTTATCAATAAATCAATTGAACAAAACCAGAATTATAAATATAACCTGTTGAGTTCCGATACTGAGAGACAGGAGGCTGGTGGAGTAACTTCAGCTGTTTATTGGATTACAGTGAGCAAACTTCAGCAAAAGCATAAAAGTGGAAGGGTTTAAATAAGGAGCCACTCTGGCAAGGAAGCAATCAGAATCTTCCTACTCCACCACCCTGTCAGACTGGAATGAAAACTTTCCAGCTCCCCTTTATTCTTTCCCGGACCTACGCAGATTGAAAACAAAGGAGGAAACCACACACTGATATTTCAAATCAATCTTTTTATATAGAAAGCCTCATTTATACAAGCTAAATTCATGCATGTGAGTTCATCTTGGTAGCTTCTCAGTGAGAGGAGTTAAAAGATAACAGTCCAGTGGCTAGGCATATCAAAGCTAATTGTGAATTCCTTTATGAGATAAAGCATCTCCAGTTTCACTGACTTACATTTGAAGCTTTCCATCATCTCCGTAGACAGGGCACTTTTACTCCCAGGATTTTAGCAGTGAAATAAGAGTTGGCTAGCCTAATATGGCAGAAATCTCAAACATCAACCGACTCCATTACAAAATGTTGAAACTCCACCCCGCATCTCCCATTGGCCACCCTTAAATAACTATGAGGAATGGTCAACAATTCCCTAGAGTAATAAATTACAGGCAACTTCCTTTTCCCATGCAAGCATTATTGTCTTTTTCTTGGTCTTCTAAAGTGGGCATCTAGCAAAGGCTCGTGGTGTTCCCCATCCTCCTTCTCTAAGTCAGACCCTACTGTCATTGGCATATCTGCTACCTCTGGTGGTCCTTCAGGTTCATCCAGGTCTATTTCTCCCTCACTCTCACTCTCTGCATCAGCTAGCAACACTACTGGCCCAGGGTACCAGGATCAGCCTGCCTCCTCCTCCTCCGAATCTATCTTTACCAGAGTTGGTCAAGGACCACTCACAACACCCAGGAAATAACATAACCAGTGAACCACAGAGAACACACTGAATGACTAAGGGTGCCTCACTTCCATGCTCCAGCTGGTGAAGCAGTAGAGTATGAAGAAAAGGCTCTAAGTTTCAGCATCTAGGGTACTGAAGGAGAACAGATGAAGAAAGAATCTGCATAGACTAAATTCTAGCATCCCACTACTAATTTCAACGATTTGAGGACATTCTTGAGTCAGGGAAAAAAATGGACAATAATCCACAGAAGCCTCCATGACCATTTCAGTGGGAATTACTTCCTGCTTAGGGGATTTACCCAAAAAGAAACAAAAAGTGTGCACCATTACCTATTTCACCGGCAGACTGGTTGGTTTTCATTGGATTTGATATTTTTATTTCAGTTGGTCAGGGGTTTTAATGGGAGAGGTGGAGCAAAGGACAGGGCAAATTGAAATGCATTAGTAAAATTTTAAAAATAGAAGATAATATGGAATTGTGGCCAAGATGTAACCTTAGATACAATAAAACAATTAAAAGCAACTGCAAAATGTAAACTATCAAAAACTAAACAATGTTTTAGCCAAGTTACTGTTACAGAGCTGTTTCCTTCAGTGTGTCTTACATATCGTATGTAATATGTAATTCATATCATGTATATAAAAAGTGTTATATCTATGTATACTACCAAAATGTACTTAACTAATAAATACATAAATGCATAAGTAAAACATGAATACAGAGCCTTAAAATTGAGGCAGGTGTTGCAAACTATGCAGATCTAAACAGAAATAATAATTACTATAAATTATAATTCCTAAAAATGCCAGATCTATTTTCCAGCATTGATGTTGTATAATTTTTTATATTACAAGAAGGTACCACCTCGAACAGGAAAGAACTTTGCAGAAGAAAGACTTAAAGCTGACACGATAGATACTGATAATCAGTCCGGCCCAAGTTTATCCAAATTATCATCAGACCTCCAACCTTAAAAAGAAGGGCAGGGCAGCCCTCTGAAATAAATTATTTGCTTTTTCCCATAGCGTTATTGCCGAGGGTACCCGAAGAACAACTGTACCCGGGAATTAAGGCCCCACTGTGGCTCTGATGGCAGGACTTATGCCAACCGGTGTCATTTCTGTAATGCTTATATGTAAGTACAAGTTCCACTCTGTGCAACTGGAGAAGAAAGCATTTGGATAGGAAGTCCTAGATTTCTAGGTTTCAAAAAAGAAGTGTGCAAGTTTATCCTTCTTGCAGGTATTCACACATTTTGTGCAGAACATGCAGAAGGGGAGGAGGCACCAATCTCTGGGGTGGCAGAGAGTCGGAATATCCTGGTGTTGCTGGAGAGAGGCAGATATGGCAGGAGCCACAGAGCTAGCCATTCCAGGGAAATGAGAGATCGCTGCTTAATAACGATACCTCATCCCGGCTCCGTGAGCTCAACCCAGGGCACTGGTGACATGCGTAACTCTGGCTCTGCTACTCAATGCCAGGTCAGTGGTAAATAAAACACTCCTCATCCGGGATTTGATCCTGGATGAGGAGGCTGACCTGGCATGTGTGACTAAAACCTTGTTGGGCCCAGATGGAGGAGTTCCTCTCTCTGAAATTTACCCAGCCAGGTTTCAGATATGGCATCAGCCTCAACCCCAGAGAAGGGGGGCAGGAGTGGCTATTATAGCCAGGGAGAGCCTTAGCCTGCGTAGACTCATTGCTCCAGAGATTGCGGGCTGTGAGTCCCTGTGGGCGAGATTGGTCTTAGGGGTTCAGGTGGGCTTGTTTCTCATATACCTGCCTCCTAGCTGCGTGTCAACAGCCCTGCCTGTGCTGCTCGAGGAGGTAGCCGGGCTGGTGGTGGGGTTCCCCAGACTTATTGTCTTGGGGAACTATAACCTACAGTCGCTCGGTGAAACCTCTGGGCTAGCACAGGAGTTCATGGCCACCATGACAGCCATGGACCTGACTCAAGTAATACAAGGTCCGACTCATGATGTGGGCACGCACCCGACATGGTATTCCTCTCTGAGCAATTGAGCAATGGTATAAGATTAAGGAGCTTAGAAGTGTTGCCTTTGTCATGGTCAGACCATTTTCTACTGCGGCTTGACTTCCTGGCTCCAATCCTTCCCTGCAGGGAGGTAGAACCGATTAGGCGGTTCCTCCACAGACACCTGATGGACCCAGAGGGTTTTCAGAAGGTGCTTGGGGTTATTCCAGATGCACTCATCCACAGTTTGGCAGAGTCTCTTGCTGAGGCCTGGAAAAAGGCTGCAGTGGAGACTATTGACCAGATGGTGCCGTTGCGACCTCTCCACGGCGCTAGACCCCATAGAGCTCCATGGTTCAACGAGGAGCTCCAGGAGTTGAAGTGCCAGAAGAGACGTCTATAGAAGCGATGGAGGAAGAGTAAGTCCAAATCCGATCGAACACTTGTAAGAGCTCATATTAAGATTTACAAAGTGGCGCTCAAGGCGGCAAGATGCGCGTATCATGCCGCTTTGATTGCATCAGCGGAATCTCACATGGCTGCTCTGTTTAGGGTGACCCGCTCCCTCCTTACCCAGTGGGGATTGGGGAGCCCTTGCAGAGTAGTGCCGAGGATTTTAACATGCTTTTCGGTGATAAAATCGCTCGGATCTAGGAGGACCTCAACTCCAATTGGATAACAGAGTACTTGTCCACCTGTCTGGGAAGAGTTTGATCTGTAAGTTCCACCACCTGCTCACTGGATCCGTGTCCCTCCTGGCTGATTTCGGCCAGCAGGGAGGTGACACGGAGCTGGGTCCAGGAGATTGTCAACACTTCTTTGGGGAGGGGGTCCTTTCTGGATCCCTATAAGGAGGCACTTGTGTGCCCCCTCCTCAAGAAGCCTTCCCTGGAGCCAGACATTCTTAACAACTATCGGCCAGTCTCCAACCTTCCCTTTATGGGGAAGATTGTTGAGAAGTTGGTGGCGCTCCAACTCCAACAGTCCTTGGAAGAAGCTGATTATCTAGGCCCTCAGCAGTCAGGATTCAGGCCCGGCTAAAGCACGAAAAATGCTTTGGTGGCATTGATGGATGATCTCTGGTGGGCCCAGGACAGGGGTTTATCCTCTGTCCTGATGCTTCTCGATCTCTCAGCGGCTTTTGATACCATTGACCATGGTATCCTTCTACGTCGGCTGGAGGGGTTGGGAGTGGGAGGCACTGTTCTGCAGTGGTTCTTCTCCTACCTCTCTGGTCGGTCGCAGTCGGTTTTAGTGGGGAGTCAGGGGTCGACATCAAGGCTACTCCCTTCTGGGGTGCCTCAGGGGTCAGTCCTCTCCCCCCTGCTATTTAATATCTACATGAACCCGCTGGGTGAGTTCATCCAAGGGCATGGGTTGAGGTAACATCAGTATGCTGATGATACCCAGTTGTACATCTCCACCCCATGTCCAGTCAATGAAGCAGTGGAAGTGATGTGCCGGTGCCTGGAGGTTTTTGGGGTCTGGATGGGTGTCAACAGACTCAAACTAAATCCTGCTAAGACAGAGTGGCTGTGGGTTTTGCCTCCCAAGGAAAATTCCATCTGTCTGTCCATTACCCTGGGGGGAGAATTACTGACCCCCTCTGAGAGGTCCACAACTTGGGCGTCCTCCTCGATCCACAGCTTACATTAGAGAACCATCTTTCTGCTGAGGCGAGGGGGGTGTTTGCCCAGGTTCACCTGGTGCACCAGTTGCAGCCCTACCTAGACCGGGAGTCACTGCTCACAGTCACTCATGCCCTCATCACCTCAAGGTTCGATTACTGTAATGCTCTCTACATGGGGCTACCTTTGAAGAGTGTTCGGAAACTTCAGGTCCTGCAGAATGCAGCTGCGAGAGCAATCATGGGCTTCCCTAGGTATGCCCATGTTACACGAACACTCCGCAGTCTGCATTGGTTGCCGATCAGTTTCCGGTCTCAATTCAAAGTGTTGCTTATGACCTATAAAGCTCTTCATGGCATTGGACCAGAATATCTCTGGGACTGCATTCTGCCGCACGAATCCCAATGACGAGTTAGGTCCCACAGAGTTGGCTTTCTCTGGGTCCCATCGACTAAACAATGTCATCTGGCGAGACCCCGGGGAAGAGCCTTCTCTGTGGTGGCCCGAACCTCAGCTCCCCCCGGAGATTAGGATTTCATACTGTTTAGTTTCTGGATTAAAACTAAAAACTAAAATATAAATCCTACAGTTCTGCCAAATTTTTCATTAGGCTAGTTCTACCTTTTCATTGTTTTTAGCTGTTCTTTATCCAATAGGCTTTACATGAGTACTATAGCAAACAAGCAGTCGAACAATGATCATATATTCTTAAAGATTTTGTTTGATTAGCTTTAGCTCCTTTGAATTTTGTATGTGAAAATAAGCTTGTATAACACAGAACTTATCAGTAGTTCCCTTTTTGTTACTCTCTCTCTTTCTCCCTTTCTACTTCTCTCTCTTTTCCTCCCTTTCTTTCTATTTATCCCTCCCTCTTTGTTTCTTTCTCCTTATCTTAATTGTTTAACTGTGCTTGTTTCCTAGTTACTGGTTTTAGATAGCCATCTATGGAAATTGAAAAACAAAAGGAATGTGAAACTAAATGAAGGATGACAGAAAAATCCAGAATATTATTATTCCCAGTGAACTAAAAGACAAAGAAGAGTGATTGAAGGAGCTGTTGCTCTTTATATAACGTTGTATCAAAAAGCTATATAACTTTGGAACAACCTATGCCGCAAAAATCATTATGGATGGTAATATCTGTCCATAAATATAAGTTAGATCTAGTGATATGCTACTGTTGACCTGAATCAAGAGGGTTGGCAAAGGTATTCTTAATACAGTTCAATTTCAAATTTATTTGATTAGTCAATTGATCATATCAAAGTAAAAATAGTGACCACATCAGTCATCATAAAACGGCGACTTATAAACACTATAAAATAGTGTAAACTGGTTAAAATACAATAAAATTAGATAAGAATTTAAATAAAATGAGTTAAAATGCAGTATGATAAGCTAAATCTAAGTAGTAGAACATGAAAATATAACTCATGGAAAGGTTTACATTAAAACAAGTGTAGAATACTGGTATAAAATATTCTTAAGTGAATTCATCTCCTTTGCATGACACCCCAATATGTTCTATAAATTGTGTTCTCATTTGGACAGTCCTGACTAGAAACTTAACAATTCTAGAAACCACATATATATTTGTACCCCAAAGAAAGTATGATAGCTGTTTATTACAGTCCCAATGTGTGATTTTATCAAGTAGGGACTGTAAATATTGAAGTCTTACTGGGGAGTATAATTTACAGTTGAGTAAGACATGCGCAATGTCTTCTATTTCTCATGCACTGCAGATGCATGTTCTCTCAAAATATAGTACTTGGTGGAATCGTCCGTATTTAACCATAGAATCTACCTGCTCAAATCTTGCTCTACTGAGAGCTGTTCTATGGTATTGTCAGGTATTTTTCTAGTTGAAATGAAAGTTTGTTCTTGGCTAGCCATTCCAGTGACCTGCACTTTGCAAGTGCCTCAATATCAGTTTGTGCATTAACACCTAAGACTCTTTGTTTAAATATTGCCTTGGCCTGATGTCTGGCTGAAAGCAAGTGTTGTATTGAGAAGCCGAAATGTAGGATCGCTTGAGAGAGTTGATTGAACCATGTAGTGAGATGAGGTGTGCCCATCCGTTCTTCTAAGCTCATTTTTGGTAGTCTATCAGGTTCCACTGGGGGAATCCTCCACCAATAGTTGAGGACTTTAATAACTGTTAAACTATAGATGGAATGGATGCCAGTTTCAGCTCTTACTGCTGCTGCAGATGTATTTCTATCGGTCCCCAAGATAGTACTTAAAAAATATGCTTGGTTTTGTTCCAGGGGTGAGGCCTTGAACAGACCCCACAATTCAGTTATTAAAAAGCAGAAAAATAACAAAGCCACGGGGCCGGATGCTATTCCAGCAGAGTGGTATAAAATAGAAAATGAAGTATTAAGAAATAATATGCTGCAAATTTTTAACGAATGTAGAGTAGAGGGTAAAATTCCTAAATCATGGTCGGAATCTTTGATAACTTTAATTCACAAACCAGATACAGCAAAAGAAAAAATTAAAAATTATAGACCAATATCCCTATTGAATGTAGATTATAAAATTTTTATAGCAATATATGCAGATAGGTTGAAAACTGTAATAAATAGTAAAATTCATTCAGACCAAAATGGCTTCCTTCCAGGTAGACAAATCAAAAATAATCTTAGAACAATTATCAATGTATTAGAGTACTATGAGCAATACTCAGATAAAACATTATCTTTAATGTTCCTAGATGCTCAAAAAGCTTTTGATAACGTGAATTGGACATTTATTAAGATGCAATTAAATAAAATGAGATTTGGCCCCAAATTCGTTAATTTAATAGATGCTATTTATTCAGAACAAACGACAAAAATTATACTAAATAATGAACAATTAGAAGCGTTTAAAATAAATAAAGGAGTTCGGCAAGGATGCCCCATTTCGCCTCTTCTCTTCATTATGACCTTAGAAACGCTTTTAATAAAAATAAGAGCAGACTCAAAGATAAAGGGCTTAACAGTTAGAAAAGAGACATAAAGTCCAGGCTTTTGCAGATGATTTGACCTTTATAATGGAAGATCCGTTAGTTACAGCACCAAGATTAATCCAAACAATAGAACAATATGGTAAGGTAGCAGGTCTGAAAATAAATAAAAATAAAACAAAAATTATAACCAAAAATATGAGTAAAATACAAGAAAGTAATTTAGAATGTATTACTGGAATGCAAATAGTTAAAAAAGTAAAGTACTTGGGAATATGGCTAACAGCTAAAACAATAACATTAAAAAATGATAATTACACAAAACTAATTAACGAAATCAAAAAGGATTTAGAGATCTGGAATAATTTAAAAATATCTTTTTTGGGAAGAATTGCCACGATTAAGATGAATATTTTGCCTAAGGTATTATTTCTATTTCAAACGATTCCAATTAATCCAGGGGCCAATTTTTTAAAAAATTTAACAAATATGGTTAAAAAAAATTTATGGCAAGGAAAAAAAGCAAGAATCAAGATAAATATGTTAGAAGATATAAAAGAGAGGGGGGGTTTTTGCCCTCCCAAACTGGAAATTATACTATCAGGCAGCCGCTTTAACATGGATTAAAAATTGGATAACTCTAGAGGATATGAGAACATTAAAATTAGAAGGATATGATCTTATGCTTGGCTGGCATGCATTTGTTTGGTATGATAAAGATAAAAATCATTCTTATTTTAAAAGACATACGTTGAGAAAATACTTATTTGACGTTTGGAAAGATATAAAGAAAAACCACTTTTTAACAATCCCGGATTGGGTTACCCCTTTGGATGCAATAATTCACCCAAATTCTATTAATGATACAAGAAATATAAGATACAAAGATTTGCTAGATAACCAAATGAAATTAAAAACTAGAATTAAATTACAAGATGAAGGGATACAAATTGATTGGTGGCATTACGCACAGATTAGATCCAGATATCAGAAAGATAGTATACTTTACATATTTAATAAAAGTAAAAAAAAATTAAGCGATTTAATCACCAAAAATCAAAATAAGGTAATTGGTAAAATATATAAATATTTGATTACTCACAAGAATATTGAGTTAACATTAAAAGATAGTATGATACACTGGTGTCGAAACATAGGTAAAGAAATTGATTTAGATACATGGGAGAAAGTTTGGATGTGTAATTGAAGGATGACAAAGTCAGTTTCTTTGAAAGAGAACCAAATTAAAATGTTCTATAGATGGCATCTCCCACCAATTAGAATAGCAAAAATGTTCCCAAAGACATCACCTCTATGTTGGAAATGTAAAAAAGAAATAGGATCCTACTACCACCAATGGTGGACATGTAATAAAGCTAAAATGTATTGGAAAATGATAGAGAAAATGACAAAAGAGATTACAAAGCAGAAAATAGATTTCACCCCGGAGTTCTGTTTGCTAGGAATTACTAACCAAAATTACAAAAAAGAAATTCTGTATTTGATTATACATATTTTTACTGCGGCAAGGATCATCTACGCGCAAAATTGGAAAGGGGAAGATATCCCCAAAGAAGAGGGTGTCATTGCAAAAATATTAGACTGCGCGGAAATGGACATGATGACAAGACGCTTGAATGATCAGGAAGAAACCAAATTTTATGAAACATGGAACAATGTTTATGAATGGATAGATAAGAATAAAAAATAAAGAAAGAAGAGTACTTTAGATAATTTTTTCTTATTGAGACTTATATTAGATTTAGTTTAGATAGATAGAATAGAAAGTTTCTGTTTTTTTTTCTTTTTTTTAAAGATTTTTTGACTTGAAACTAGTTAGAAATTTTCTTTTAGGATATTATTTTTTTTTATTAGATATTTTATGTATTAGTAGCATTGAATTAAGTATTTAATCATGTATTCCTTTTTCTGTATCTGCATTTATACTTTTGAGAAAAGCAGGGATGATACATCCCTATACTGTATGTTAAATGTTTGTAAGTCTGTGTGTTATTTTAAAGAAAATTAATAAAAAAATATTTAAAAAAATATATGCTTGGTTTTGTTCCAGTGGTGAGGCCTTGAACAGACCCCACAATTCAGCACCATATCTTGATACAGGGATTTCTGGTAATGACATTAATGTAAGCAGTTTAAATTGCATAAATGGAGTGAAGCATTTTGCTCCTTAAATTTTGGACTGAAGAATTCTAAAAATTTAAATGGACATTTAGTGTCTTTTGAGGTTTTTTTTTTTAAATTAAGTAAATCATGTTTTCTATGCCCTTTTAAAACTCAGATCTTGCTTGGTTCATTATTTTTATTCTTTCATATTTGAAATATTTCAGAAATCCAGTCCCGATTACTTAGTAGAGGTTGTGGTTTAACTGACAATGTGTCTTATGGTGTAAGAAGAAACAATTGCACCGTATCTTAAACCACACTGCCTCATTACTGCAATAGGATATTTCTTAGCTTCCAAGAGTTCAGCACAATAAGAGTTTTCTTAATTTCTAATAGTGTTGTGGATTCTCTTTTATCAATAAATCAATTGAACAAAACCAGAATTATAAATATAACCTGTTGAGTTCCGATACTGAGAGACAGGAGGCTGGTGGAGTGACTTCAGCTGTTTATTGGATTACAGTGAGCAAACTTCAGCAAAAGGATAAAAGTGGAAGGGTTTAAATAAGGAGCCATTCTGGCAAGGAAGCAATCAGAATCTTCCTACTCCACCACCGTGTCAGACTGGAATGAAAACTTTCCAGCTCCCCTTTATTCTTTCCCGGACCTACGCAGATTGAAAACAAAGGAGGAAACCACATACTGATATTTTGAATCAATCTTTTTATATAGAAAGCCTCATTTATACAAGCTAAATTCATGCATGTGAGTTCATCTTGGTAGCTTCTCAGTGAGAGGAGTTAAAAGATAACAGTCCTGTGGCTAGGCAGATCAAAGCTAATTGCGAATTTCTTTATGAGATAAAGCATCTCCAGTTTCACTAACTTACATTTAAAGCTTTCCAACATCTCTGCAGACAGGGCACTTTTACTCCCAGGATTTTAGCAGTGAAATAAGAGTTGGCTAGCGTAATGTGGCTGAAAACTCAAACATCAACCGACTTCATTACAAAACGTTGAAACTTTACCCTGCATTTCCCATTGGCCATCCTCAAATAACTATGAGGAATGGTCAACAATTCCCTAGAGTAATAAATTACAGGCTACTTCCTTTTCTCATGCAAGCATTATTGTCTTTTTCTTGGTCTTCTAAAGTGGGCATCTAGCAAAGGCTCATGGTGTTCCCCTTCCTCCTCTTCTAAGTCAGACCCTACTGTCATTGGCATATCTGCCACCTCTGGTGGTCCTTCAGGTTCATCCAGGTCTATTTCTCCCTCACTCTCACTCTCTGCATCAGCTAGCAACACCACTGGCCCAGGGTACCAGGATCAGCCTGCCTCCTCCTCCTCGGAATCTATCATTACCAGAGTTGGTCAAGGACCACTCACAACACCCAGGAAATAACATAACCAGTAAACCACAGAGAACACACCGAATGACTAAGGTTCCATGCTCCAGCTGGTAAAGCAGTAGATTATGAAGGAAAGGCTCTGAGCTTCAGCTTCTAGGGTACTGAAGGAGAACAGATGAAGAAAGAATCTGCATAGACTGCATTCTAGCATCCCACTACTAATTGCATAGGGATAGATTGAATATTTTGTAGGCTCCCACATCTATAGAAATCCCATTTATTATTTACTTTTAAAGCATACTATTGTTTCCTATGAATAGCTAGTGACTGTTAAAAATGCTGAAATTTACATGGCCCGCAAATTGGATGTTACCTCTAATGAATGGGATGATAGTTGGCAATCAGAATATTTAGGAGAGACACAGGGACATCCTTGTACAGAATATAGATGGATCAGAGGTGGGAATCACTGACCCAGAACCGAACATGTGTGTGGGCGCACATTCCTGCCAGCTTAGTACCATTGGCAAATTTGGTTAGTTTCCCTTCTATTCCCTCATCTATGTCATTTATGAAGATATTAAAGAGTACTTATTTATGTATTTATATATTTTATTTGTCAAGTACATATTCGAGGTATGTAAAGATATAATAATGTTCTTATTTATGATACTAGTTGTTGTGCTTAGCTCTGGCCCAGCTCCTGCCCCAAGGACTGTGGATGTGGGGGAGACATCCACATGCTGCAGGCCTGTTTTGCCCCCGGTGGAATCTGATGATGAAGGCTCCTCTGACCAAGAAGACATGAGTGACAGGGAGGAGGAGAGTGTGGCAGACAGCTTCAAAGGAGATCAATTATCTAGCTCCTCCTTGGATTCAGAACAAGAGTTAATGATACAGCCACGCATGCGGAGAGCGATGCATAGGCAACAACAACTGAGATATTATTATCAAAGAAAATGAGGCCACCTGTGTTTGGGTGGGGCTGTGGTAATTAGTGACGCTGCTATAAATAGCAGCCTGTGGATTTGGCCATTGTGGAGGATTATCTGATCGTTGTGTTTCGTGACTGCTTTATTGACTTTGACCTTTTGTGTGCTGATTTTCCCCCGCTTTGAAAATAAACCAGAGCAAAGTGTGTTTCACTTTGTGAAATAAGAAGGACTGTGAATTGTCTCAAAGCTGCAAGCTAAGTATCACAGAACTGATCAGGGACTTGTACAAATTACCAGTTTGTTTGGAGATGAGTGCTCTTTGCTATACCAAAAGAGGGCTTAGTTTAAGTGACTTTTCATTATAAAGAACATTGTTTTGAATTTTCAAACGTGTGTGTGTCTGAAATTTGTACCTGTGAATTTTTGGGAGGAGTCTACCAAAGAGCCCGACAGAACACTAGTAAGGAGAAAAAATAAGAAGAAACATTAGATATAATAATATTCATATGCATGATACTAGGAAAAATAAATAAAAGAAACATTAGGACAGGGGACGGTGCACTTATGCATGCCTCTTCCTGACCTCTTAGGAATCTTGTGACCTCTAAAATGGAACGTTGTGGCACCCCATTGATTACTTTTCCCCATAACACCCAGAACATGCCCTTCTTGCTAGACCAGATCGGACAGATAGGAACACATTGAAAAAGATGGTCTATCATAAAGCCCAGTTCCATTTTGCTTGGTTCCATTTTGTGTTCTTAGAAATTTTGAATATTGCAGAAATCCATCCTGTTTGACAGGCAGTTGTTGTGGTTTAACTGAAAATTTAGTTTGTCAACAGTTTATCTTCTGGTGTAAGAAGAAACAATTGCATTGTATTTTGAACCCCTCTGCCTCAACACTGCAATAAGATCCTTCTTATTTTCCACAAGTGTAGTGGACTCACTTTTATCACAAAGCCCACTGAAAGAACACAGCGTTAAAAACATAACTGTTGAGCCACAGAGAACACACAGAATGATAAAGAGTGTTTCAATGCTATGATCCAGCCGGGGAAGGAATAGAGTGCGAAAAATAGGCAATAGTGTCAACATCTATGTTTTTGAAGGAGCAGAGATAAAGAAAGAATCTAACATAGGCCATATTCCCCCGCCCTCCTTATTCAGGCAGAGATTGAATTTTTTGTAGGAAACTAAACCTGGCAAGCCCGCCCATCAGTAGAAATATAATGTGGTATTTACTTTTAAAACCTATTGCTCTTTCCTATGAGAAAATACTTCCTATTCTAATTAATATTTAGTCTTTTCAGATGAAAATTAATGCTGAAATTTACGTGGTCCACAAATAGGATGTGGGTTCTCAGCAGTGATGGGCTACCAAAATTTTTACTACCACACTGTGGACGTGGCTTATGAATTTTGTTTCAACATCTTTCAGTGCAAATTGTGTTCGTAAGGTGAAAATAGTTTGGAAAAAGAGACAAAAAAATCTTAAATACCGGGATTGTATCTCGAAAAGTTCGTTAGAAGAGGCATTTGTAAGACATGGTACCACTGTACTTGCTTATGAATGGTTAGGGGTTGTTGTGATACCGTCTGAGGCTCCTCAGGGAACGGCTGAACCTCTGCCGGCTCCATGCTCAGAGGGGGAGGATGAGGAACAGGAGGAGGAGGAGGAGAGGAGGCCCAGGCAGACGGGGAGGAGGAATATCAGGCCGAGGGAGAGGGAGAACAGCCTGAGTCCCCCAGCAAGCAGCCTGGAGTCCTTGGATGAAAATGCACAAGCCATCATCGATCTCAGGCAGAGAAGAGCAGCACAACGAAGGGGACAATTAGCCAGGTATTTCCAGCCCTAAATAGGCAACAGCTGGGTTTGGGTGTGGTTCTCCCCAGAAAGGCTGAAAAGGCAGACCCACCCTTCCTGTATTGTGGAGTATTATCTTTGGGAGTCCTGGGACCTGGCTGTGATCTTTGGCGTTTCTGACTCTGGCTTGTGGCCCTGAAGGCTGAAACCTTGGGGGGAAAGACGTGGGTCTTATTCTCTACAGTGGTGTGTGTGCCAGCAAGAAGTCTGCTGTATTGTCTGGCCGTCATGACTCTGCTGTGAAGCCTCATAGCCTGTCTGTTGGGAAGAACAGGTTTTTCTCTGTGTTTGTTTTTCCAACTATAAAGTGCCTTTGCTTTTACCAGCGTGTCTGGCTGCTTTTTTCAGTTGGTGTTGAAGTCTGGGGGCACCCAGACAGAACAGGGGTTGAATGGAATAACTAAATCTAAGCAAAACGTTCGTAAGGTTCGTAAGACAAAACAATGTTTCCCATAGGAATCAATGTAAAAGCGAATAATGCGTGCAAATCATTCAGGAAAATCCCAAACTTTGAAAGGGAGGCGAACGGAGGGCAGGGAGGAGCAGCAAAAGGGGTCGGTGGAAGAAGCAAGGCTAGGGGAACGGGGCAGTGGGAAGGAAGAAAGGCAAGGGGGGTGCCCCTCCCTTTTCTTTCTTCAAAAAAGAAAAAAAAGAAACCCCTTCATCCCAGCAGCAGCGGCTTGGTGAAAATAGTTCGGAAGAAGAGGCAAAAAAATCTTAAACACCGGGTTCGTATCTCGAAAAGTTCGTTAGAAGAGGCGTTCGTAAGACATGGTACCACTGTACTTGCTTATGAATGGTTACGGGTTGAATGGAACAGCTGAATCTAAGCAAAACGATAGGACATAATTCAGTTTTTCTGAAGGCTGGATTACAATAAGTAGATAATTCATGGCTGTTCAGTGAAGCTTGTTCCACTTAACTGCCTAGTTCTGGGACACATTTATTGAGAAGCTATTACTAAGGTTCATCACACAGTTAGCCAGGCATGTTTGTCCACATATGAAATTCTCCCCACAGACCTGTGAAAAGCAGATATTGATGTCTGCTGGTGTTAAAGGTATTGTCACAGGATGCAACCTGTTCAAGGTAAAGCTGCATTTTGCAATTGACCAAGGGAGATTTTATCAATGCTGATAGTTTTCAAGTGGTGCTCTAGTTGTTTTGGGATTGCAGACAAGGGATCTATTGTTATTGGTACTACCCTTGCTTTCTTTTGCCACAGTCATTCTATTTCTATTTGAAGGTATTTGCATTTTTCTTCTTCTTCTCCAATTCTTTCTCTTCTCTTCTGCTCCCATATCCACTAGCCAGACTCTTGTTTTTCTTATCAACAACTGCTAAGTCTGTTGTCTTATAGGACAAATGCTTATTTGTTTGAATCTAAACTCCTAGAGCATTTAAGCTTCTTATTTATTTATTTATCTATCTATCTATCTATCTATTTATTGTTAGAGTTAAAAGGGACCATGAAGGCCATCAAGTTCAAACCCCTGCCCAAGCAGGAACCCTATAGTACACCAGTCAAGTGGCAGTTCAATCTTCTCTTAAAAATGTCCAGAGTGTTGGAGTTCACAACGTCCACTGGTAGGTTGTTCCATTAGTTGATCGGTCTGACCATCAGGAAGTTCCTCCTTATCTCTATGTTGAATGTCTCCTTGGTCAGCTTTCAGCCGTTGTTCTTCGTCCGCCCCTCTGGTGCCCTGAAGAATAAAGTGATCCCCTCCTCTCTGTGACATCCCCTCATATACTTGTAGACTGCTATCATGTCCGCTCTGGCCCTCCTTTTCTCTAGGCTATCCATGCCCAGTTCCCTCAGTCTCTCTTCGTAAGTCTTGGTTTCCAATCCCTTAATCATCTTGGTTGCTCTTTTTTGCACCTCCTCCAGAGTTTCAATGTCTCTTTTGAAGTGTGGTGACCAGAACTGAATACAGTACTCCAGGTGTGGTCGGACCGGGGCGTAGTAGAGTGGTATTAAGACTTCCCTGGTCTTGGAGTGTATTACCCTGTTGATGCAGCTTAGGATTGTGTTGGCTTTTTTAGCTGCTGCTGCACATTGTTGGCTCATGTTTAGTTGTTTGTCCACCATGACTCCAAGGTCTCTTTCGCAGTCGCTACTGCTAAGAGGGGTTTCTCCCAGGTTGTATGTGTGTCCAGGGTTTTTTCTGCCTAGGTGAAGGACTTGTCGATGTTAAACATCATTTTGTTGGTGTGGGCCCACTGTGTTAGTCTGTCAAGGTCTTTCTGTAATTTGAGCCTGTCTTCTAGGGTATTGGCTACCCCCGCCAGCATGGTGTCATTATTATGGAGAAGTTTGAAAATACTTTAATCAAACAAGGTGTACTTCTTGAATTGTGGGTTAATTATGTAAAAGGAAGTTTTACTAAACTGTCAAACTTGCCATCCACTTCAGCAACAGCCAATCCCATATCCAATTGCATCCAAAGGGGAGAGATTTCATCACCAAAGAAATCAGTATATGCATATATAGCCTGGAAGGACCGGATAATGTTCTGAGGCCTCACTTGCAGCAACAACTGCTCCAAAGAGTCCTACTTCAACCAGGCTCAGTGAGGAATCATGAAGGCAGGAAGCTTTCTGCTGCTTGCTCTGCTGCTCTTCTCATTGTACTCTGGTAAGTTCTCTTTACTATTCCAGTTTTTCATTTTCTGAAAGATTTGAGGACATTCTTGACTCAGGGAAAAAAATGGACAATAATCCACAGAAGCCTGCATGAGCAGTTCAGTGGGAATTAATTCTTGCTTAGGGGATTTGCCCAAGAAGAAATAAAAAGTGTGCACCATTAGCTATTTCCCTGGCAGACTGGTTTGTTTTCATTGGATTTATTTATTTTTATTTCAGTTGGTCAAGGGTTTTAATGGGAGAGGTGGAGCAAAGGACAGGGCAAATTGAAATGCATTAGTAAAATTTTAAAAATAGAAGATAATATGGAATTATTTCAAATGTTCTTTTTTTTTACAGATATTGCAGCACAAAATTTAGATGTGAGTACTTTTAGTTATATTTTATTCATTAAGTGAAGTCCTTGGACAGGACCAGAATTGTTGATGCATAGTAACCTCATGCCTGTCCCTCCCCATCACCACCACTGTTGTGGCCAAGATGTAACCTTAGATATAATAAGACTCAGAATGATTTTTCAGGCAGTTTCCTCTCATCCTGCTCCATCTGGCCACAATTAAAAACAACTGCAAAATGTAAACTATCAAAAACTAAACAATGTTTTAAGTTACTGTTACAGAGCTGTTTCCTTCAGGGTGTCTTACATATAATATGTAATATGAAACTCATATCATGTATATAAACAGTGTTATATCTATGTATACTACCAAAATGTACTTAATAAATGAATAAATGCATAAGTAAAACATGAATACAGAGCCTTAAAATTGAGGCAGATGTTGCAAAATATGCAGATCTAAACAGAAATAATAATTACTATAAATTATAATTCCTAAAAATGCCAGATCTATTTTCCAGCATTGATGTACAATTTTCTATATTACAAGAAGGAGTACCACCTGCAACAGGAAGGAACTTTGCAGAAGAAAGAATTAAAGCTGACACAATAGATACTCATAATCTATTCGGCCCAAGTTTATCCAAATTATCATCAGGCCTGCATCCTTAAAAAGAAGGGCAGGACAGCCCTTTGAAATAAATTATTTGCTTTTTCCCATAGCATTATTGTCGGAGGTACCCAAGTAACATCTGTACACAGGAATGGGATCCCCACTGTGGCTCTGATGGCAGGACCTATCCCAACCAGTGTCATTTCTGTAATGCTTATATGTAAGTACAAGTTCCACTCTGTGCAACTGGAGAAGAAAGCATTTGGATAGGAAGTCCTAGATTTTTAGGTTTCAAAAAAGAAGTGTGCAAGTTTATCCTTCTTTCAGGTATTCACATATTTTGTGCCGCAGAGAAGTTGCAGGGTGGTTCCAAAGAGAATAAGTTACTAATTTAAGGGGAGAGGGAAGCTTAGGCAACTTGTCATTTTAAGAAAATGCCAACTAATCTTGCTGACTATTACAAATTTGTGGCTCAGTGAGCCACTAGAGTGGATATATCTTTCTGTATTTTTAATTTAGTTTTTATCCCTGTTTTTCTTTCCTGTTTACGTTCAGTTACAGTGGAAAAAGACTTCAGCTGAGACACAGAGGAATATGCTGAAATCTCAAAATGCAGCAGACTAAGGATATCTGCCCATGTTCATGCTCATTAACATCCACACAAAAATTCTGTTCTTTCCTCTATTTCTTCTCTGTTTCTCTATTAAATGCCTTTGGCGGATTTATCAATAAACTAAGTAAAGCATTATCTCTCCATAAATCTTCTTTTGGAATGTGTTTCTGCCATATTATTTTTTAGATAAGGTTGTTGTTCATACTTATGGAAAGCCAAGTATTTGGGATAATGCATTCAAGATAATAATCATTCTTTATCGTGTCAGGATTAGGACATTTTATTAAAAAATAGTTATAGTTATTGTTTATTAGATTTGTATGCCGCCCCTCTCCGAAGACTCGGGGCTGCTCACAGCATAGCAGTAATACAATAAATTACAAATCTAACAATAAAAAATTATATCCATTTAAAAGACA
Organism: Erythrolamprus reginae; assembly: GCF_031021105.1. Taxonomy (NCBI): domain Eukaryota; kingdom Metazoa; phylum Chordata; class Lepidosauria; order Squamata; family Dipsadidae; genus Erythrolamprus; species Erythrolamprus reginae. Next base: position 101,874,089 of record NC_091951.1, read on the forward strand.
TTAATATCATAATAAAACCCCATCTATGCAGTCACACACATTCAACCTAATCTATCATGCAGTAAGGCCAAAAATATAATAAAAAATAAAAAGGGGGAAAGATGGTAATTATCCCCATGCCTGGCGACAAAAGTGGGTCTTAATACCTTCACAGATCGCTCGTGAATGGTAACAATTATTTATTTGACTCTTATAGCAGATTGGGGTCCACTTGAGATACCATCATCTGCTCCCCCTTAATAGCTTTGTCATTAGAGGAGTAAATGAACACCTATGAGGGAATGTCTAAAGTGGAGATGGAAGGACTACCCAGAAGAGGAGAGGATCACTTGCTTCTGTCCTCTCCAGTCTTACAGAGGAAGGAGTTACTATTTGACAAATTAATAACAATAATTCTGTCACAGTTTATGGCAATAGGTCATATTGCATGTGTCCTTAAAAAGAAGGATCGATTATAGTTAAAAAGTGACTAACGTATCATCCACTTTATAACTTTACTCCACCTCCCAATACTCAAAACAAGCATTTGACCTTTTTAATAATTAATTTTCAGATCTTTAGTATTAATATTGGTATTAATATTTCTAATTTTATTTTAACTTTATTTTTAATTAAATTAATGGGGTTTTTTTTCTTAAATTGGTGGATAATTGGGGTGGGTTTAATAATATGTATGGAATGAGTGATTGGTATGGATGGGATGGGTGGGATGGGTGGGATTATGGTATGGATGGGGTAAATTGGATTGGTATGAATGATTTACTTGGCCCACGTGATGAAAGACAGGAAGGAGGGGAGGAGGCACCGATCTCTGGGGTGTCAGAGAGTCGGAATATCCCAGTGTTGCTGGGGAGAGGCAGATATGGCGGGAGCCACAGAGCTAGCCACTCCAGGGAAATGGGAGATCGCTGCTTAATAACGATCCCTCGTTCCAGCTCTGTGAGCTCAACCCAGGACACTGGTGACTTGTGTAACTCTGGCCCTGGGCTCAGGCTGCTGCTACTCAATGCCAGGTCAGTGGTAAATAAAGCTCTCTGCATCCGGGATTTGATCCTGGATGAAGAGACCGACCTGGCATGTGTGACTAAAACCTTGCTGGGCTCAGAGGGAGGAGTTCCTCTCTCTTAAATTTGCCCAGCTGGGTTTCAGATATGGCATCAGCCTCGACCCCAGGGAAGGGGGGGAGGAGTGGCTATTATAGTCAGTGAGAGCCTTAACCTGCGTAGACTCATTGCTCCAGAGATTGCGGGCTTTGAGTCCCTCCATGTGAAGTTGGTCTTAGGGGTTCAGGTGGGCTTCTCACATACCTGCCTCCTAGTTGCGTGTCAATAGCCCTGCTTGTGCTGCTCGAGAAGGTAGCCGGGCTGGTAGTGGGGTTCCCCAGACTTATTGTCTTGGGGGACTTTAACCTACTGTCACTTGGTGAAACCACTGGGCTAGCACAGGAGTTCATGGCCACCATGACAGCCATGGACCTGCCTCAGGTAATACAAGGTCCGACTCATGAGGGGGGGGACACGCACCCAACATGGTATTCCTGTCTGAGCAATTGTGCAATGGTCTGAGATTAAGGGGCGTAGAAGTGCTGCCTTTGTCATGGTCAGACCATTTTCTATTGCGGCTTGACTTCCTAGCTCCAATCCTTCCCTGAAGGGAGGCGTAACAGATTAGGCGGTTCTGCCCCAGACACCTGATGGACCCAGAGGGCTTTCAGAAGGCCCTAGGGGTTATTCCAGATGCACTCATCCACAGTTTGGCAGAGTCTCTTGCTGAGGCCTGGAAAAGGGCTTCAGCGGAGGCTCTTGACCAGATGGCGCCATTGCAACCTCTCCATGGTGCTAGACCCTGTAGAGCTCCATGGTTCAACGAGGAGCTCCATGAGTTGAAGTGCCAGAAGAGACGTCTAGAGAAGCAATGGAGGAAGAGTAAGTCCGAATCCGATTGAACACTTGTAAGAGCTCATATTAAGACTTACAAAGTGGTGCTGAAGGTGGCAAGATGTTCGTATCATGCCGCCTTGATTGCATCAGCGGAATCCCGCCCGGCTGCTCTGTTTAGGGTGACCCACTCCCTTCTTAACCAGGGGGGAGTTGGAGAGCCCTTGCAGAGTAGTGCCGAGGATTTTAACACGTTTTTCGCTGGTAAAATTGCTCAGATCCGGGAGGACCTCACCTCCAATTGGATAACAGAGTACAGTGGTACCTCATGATATGAACCCCTCGTCTTACGAACAACCCGAGATACGAACCCGGGGTTCAGAAAATTTTTGCCTCTTCTTACGAACTTTTTTCTTCTTACAAACCCGCCACTGCCGCTGCCGCTGAGAACACCCCCGCCCGGCTATTGCTTTTTGAAACAGCCGGGGAGCTTCCCAGCAACCTCCTGAACCCGAACGCCAAACCCGAACTTCCGGGTTCATGGTTTGGGAGGCCGCTGAGAAGCCCCGCAACCCGGCTGTCATCTTCTAAAACAGCCGGGGGACTTCTTGGCGGCCTCCCGAATGCCAAACCTGGAAGTTCGGGTTTGGCGTTTGGGTTCAGGAGGCTGCTGGGAAGCCCCCCGGCTGTTTCAAAAGGTGACAGCCGGGCGGCGGCGTTTTTTTGTGGGGGGTTTTTTGTTGCACGGATTAATTGACTTTACATTGTTTCCTATGGGAAACAATGTTTCGTCTTATGAACTTTTCATCTTAAGAACCTCCCCCAGGAACCAATTAGGTTCGGAAGACGAGGTATTACTGTACTTGTCCACCTGTCTGGGAAGAGTTTGATCTCTGAGTTCCGCCACCTGCTCACTGGATCCATGTCCCTCCTGGCTGATTTTGGCCAGCAGGGAGGTGACACAGAGCTGGGTCCAGGAGATTGTCAACGATTCTTTGGGGAGGGGGTCCTTTCCGGATCCCTACAAGGAGGCACTTGTGTGCGCCCTCCTCAAGAAGCCTTCAGTGGATGCAGACATTTTTAACAACTATCGGCCAATCTCCAACCTTCCCTTTATGGGGAAGTTTGTCGAGAAGGTGGTGGCACTCCAACTCCAAAGGTCCTTGGAATAAGCTGATTATCTAAGCCCTCAGCAGTCAGGATTCATGCCCGGCTAAAGCATGGAAAATGCTTTGGTGGCATTGATGGGTGATCTCTGGCGGGTCCAGGACAGGGGTTTATCCTCTGTCCTGGTGCTTCTCAACCTCTCAGCGGCTTTTGATACCATCGACCATGGTATCCTTCTGCACCAGCTGGAGGGGTTGGGAGTGGAAGTCACTGTTCTGCAGTGGTTCTCCTCCTACCTTTCCGGTCAGTCGCAGTCTGTGTTAGTGGGGAGTCAGGGGTCGACCTCAAGGCTTCTCCCTTCTGGGGTGCCTCAGGGGTCAGTCCTCTCCCCCCTTCTATTTAATATCTACATGAACCCGCTGGGCGAGATCATCCAAGGACATGGTATGAGGTATCATCAGTACGCTGATGATACCCAGTTGTACATCTCCACCCCATGTCCAGTCAATGAAGCAGTGGAAGTGATGTGCCAGTGCCTGGAGGTTTTTGGGGTCTGGATGGGTGTCAACAGACTCAAACTGAACCCTGCTAAGATGGAGTGGCTGTGGGTTTTGCCTCCCAAGGAAAATTCCATCTGTCTGTCCATTACCCTGGGGTGAGAATTAATGACCCCCTCAGAGAGGGTCCACAACTTTGGCGTCCTCCTTGATCCACAGCTTACATTAGAGAACCATCTTTCTGCTGAGGTGAGGGGGGCATTTGCCCTGGTTCTCCTTTTGCACCAGTTGAAGCCATACCTGGATCGGGAGTCACTGCTCACAGTCACTCATGCCCTCATCACCTCTAGGTTCGACTACTGTAATGCTCTCTACATGGGGCTACCTTTGAAAAGTGTTCGGAAACTTCAGGTCATGGAGAATGCAGCTGCAAGAGCAATCATGGGCTTCCCTAGGTATGCCCATGTTACACAAACACTCCACAGTCTGCATTGGTTGCCGATCAGTTTCCGGTCTCAATTCAAAGTGTTGGTTATGACCTATAAAGCCCTTCATGGCATGGGACCAGAATATCTCCGGGACTGCATTCTGCCGCACGAGTCCCAGCGACGAGTTAGGTCCCACAGCGTTGTCCTTATCTGGGTCCCGTCGACTAAACAATGTCATCTGGTGAGACCCAGGGGAAGAGCCTTTTCTGTGGTGGCCCGAACCCTCTGGAATCATCCCCCCGGAGATTAGGATTGCCCCCACCCTTCTTGCCTTTTGTAAACTTTTTAAAACCCACCTCTGCCATCAGGCACAGTGGAATTGAGACATCTCCCCCTGGTCTGTATAATTTATGCGTGGTATGTTTGTGTGTATTTCTTGCTTTAAAATAAGGGGTTTTTAGATATTTTAAATATTAGATTTGTTATTGTACATGGTTTTTACTATTGCAATGGCTATGATCTCCAATATGTTTGAAATGAAGATAAATTTTAATATTGCTTATTTTCACTTGTATATACAGTGATCCCCCGATCATTGCGAGGGTTCCGTTCCAGGACCCCCCGCAACGAGCGGGTTTTCGCGAAGTAGCGCTGCGGAAGTAAAAACACCATCTGCGCATGTGCAGATGGCGTTTTTACTCCCACAGCGCTAGCGAGGAGCCGAAGATTGGGGGCGGGGCGGCTGTTTGCCGCCGGCATGGAGGGCTTCCTAGCAGCCCCCCAAACCCGGGTTGGGGGTCCGGGGGGCGCTGGCTCTCGGCGCTTTCGAGCTGAGTCCGGGAGCGAATTCGCTTCCGGACTCAGCTCAAAACCGCCGATAGCAAGCGGCAAGGAACGGCTTGTCTCGGCGCTTTCGAGCTGACCGGACTCAGCTCGAAAGCGCCGAGACAAGCCGTTCCTTGCCGCTTGCTATCGGCGCTTTTGAGCTGAGTCCGGAAGCGAATTCGCTTCCGGACTCAGCTCAAAACCGCCGATAGCAAGCGGCAAGGAACGGCTTGTCTCGGCGCTTTCGAGCTGACCGGACTCAGCTCGAAAGCGCCGAGACAAGCCGTTCCTTGCCGCTTGCTATCGGCGCTTTTGAGCTGAGTCCGGAAGCGAATTCGCTTCCGGACTCAGCTCAAAACCGCCGATAGCAAGCGGCAAGGAACGGCTTGTCTCGGCGCTTTCGAGCTGACCGGACTCAGCTCGAAAGCGCCGAGACAAGCCGTTCCTTGCCGCTTGCTATCGGCGCTTTTGAGCTGAGTCCGGAAGTGAATTCGCTTCCGGACTCAGCTCAAAACCGCCGATAGCAAGCGGCAAGGAACGGCTTGTCTCGGCGCTTTCGAGCTGACCGGACTCAGCTCGAAAGCGCCGAAACAAGCCGTTCCTTGCCGCTTGCTATCGGCGCTTTTGAGCTGAGTCCGGGAGCGAATTCGCTCCCGGACTCAGCTCAAAAGCGGCGAGAATGAACGGCGTGGGCGGGCGAAGGGCGGGCGGCAGCGAGGAGTTTGCGTGGGCAGTGGGGAAACTCCTCGCTGACGCCAGCAAGAGGGGGAAGACCCAGGGAAGCCGCTGCCATCTACGCATGCGTGCCCGGCACGCATGCGTAGATGGTATTTTTGACTTCCGGGTTGAAAAATAGCGAAGTACCCTGTTCGCAATGGTTGGGGACGCAATAAACGGGGGATCACTGTATTTGCACAATGACATTGTAAATTCTTTCCTAATTTGAAAAAAATATTATCACAACATATGTTAATAGAAATATATCCACTTGTTAACATTAAGTAGCTATAAGGATCAAAAAGAAATGATATTTGATACTGTTTAGTTCCTGGATTAAAACTAAAAACTAAAATAAAAATCCTACAGTTCTGCCAAATTTTACATTAGACTAGTTTTATCTTCTCATTGTTTTTAGCTGTTCTTTATCCAATAGGCTTTACATGAGTACTATAGCCAGGGCCGCCGATAGGGCAGTATTACCGGTACTGGCGTCAGGGGCCCGGCCAAATTGAAAAAGTAAGGGGGCCCAGCGATTGAATAGTGTGCTGGTGAGTTGGCGTGCTAAGGAAGCTAATTGAATTCAGTTGCAAAATTGTTACAATCGGGACCAGGCAAGAGCACAGATCAGCAAAAATGCCTGATTTTCTCTATTCTGCCTGAAGAGCTTCATAGCTGATAAGGATGAAGTTTGGATCAGAGCTAATTTGGTATACATTTTGATTATGGTGTTAGATTTTTTTTCAAAATTGTTCCCTTCTAAGTGGGAGGAAAAGATGTGTTGCTTTGGAGTTGACATGTTTTTTGGAGCCATCTCCCCATTTTAGATTTGAGAAGCAAACACCATCCTGGATTCGAGAAGCAAGCATTGTGGGAAGTGGAAAGATTTGAATATGCAAATGAAAAGCTGGGTAGATCTACTAAGGACTTTTAAAAACAAACAAACAACTACATAATATTTTGAGACTTGTGCAGAGAAGATCTGAAGTGGGAGTTTGTTATTTTACATTTTAGATTCTAAATTATATTAAATGCATACACAGTAATATCTCACCGTATGTTTAATAGATATGATAACATCCTAGGAAAAGAAGAAGAAAGAAGAAAGAGAAAAAAAAGGTGTTGCTCTTAGATCCACGGACATGTTATTTGTTAAGAGACATTACACATTTAAAAGCTTAAATATATTAAGTTATGGAACTCAATAGCAGGTACATGTATGAGAAAAAAATCTTGGCTTTTTTGCACATTTGCTTCATAATATGGATTTGATGATACATGAGGGTATGTTCTTTTTTATAAAGCAATTTTAAATTTTTGCAAACTTTGGAAAATGCTATAAGGAGATAGGTGGAGAGGTTAATGAGAAGAAGAGGGAAGGTTTTTTTGCTCTTCCCTCCTCTTTCTCTTCATTTTTCTTGCACTGTGCTTTTTACACCTATGGTGGAGTTTTCGTATAGTTTTAAACATTATTGCGTATAATTTATCTTCTGGTTACCTGTTATTTATTGGTATTATTGTGAAAACAAATATTTTTCTAGTGTGATGCAGGAGTATTTTGTCTTTATCCTTTGTGCCATCTTATTGCTGCTTTTAATATTGTTGATGGCAAAAGTAATAATATTTTGTTAATTTGGTGTATTTGCACTGTTCTGGTTATATATTTACATGTATGTAATATGTTGATGTCACTTGAATATATTTTCTGCGTTATTAACATATTATAAATCTGTCAAACAAGTGTACCTTGTTGTAGTGGCAGGGTTTAATTTTTTTTTTTGAAAGGTAAATTTAATACATAATTGGTATGTTGCAAAATAAAGTAGTTTTAAAATGGCGGGGGGGGGCAGACACTTAGGCTGTATGGGGCCCCAAAATTCCTGATGGCGGCCCTGACTATAGCAAACAAGCAGTTGCACAATGATCATATATTCTTAAGGATTTTGTTCAATTAGCTTTAGCTCCCTTGTATTTTGTATGGGAAAATAAGCTGGTATAACATAGGACTTATCAGTAGTTCCCTTTTTGTTACTATAATTATTCCTTTCTTATTCCTTTCTTAAAACAAATATTATGAAAAACCAGCCTATAAACTTCGGTCATCAGGCACAAGATAAACTCCATGGCATTTACCAAAACCACAATGTAGCATGTATTACTCATAGAACATATTATTTTTTAAAAAACAAAAAACAAGAAGGCTGTTTTGATCCTCAATGTATAAACAATGATCTTCAGAGCTTGAGCAAAAAAATGAAGCAAAATAATTTCTCTTTCTTTCCCCTCACTGTCTTTTTTCTCTCTGTCTTTCTCTCTCTTCCTCCCTACATTTTTCTCTGTTTCTCTGTTTCTCTCCATTTCTTTCTTTCTTTCTTTTTCTTTCTTTCTTTCTCTCTTTCTTTCTCTCTTTCTTTCTCTCTTTCTTTCTCTCTTTCTCTTTCTCTCTCTCTTTTTTCTCTCTCTTTCTCCCTCACTCTCTACTTCTCTTTCTTTCTCTCCCTCAATTCTTTCCTACCTCTCACTCTCTTTCTTTCTCTCTCTCTCTCTCTTTCTCCCTTTCTACTTCTCTCTCTCTTCCTCCCTTTCTTTCTATTTCTCCCTCCCTCCCTCCCTCTCTTTCTTTCTTTTTTTCTTTCTTTCTTTCTCTCTCCTTATCTTACTTGTTTAACTGGGCTTGTTTCTCAGTTACTGGTTTTAGATAGGCATCTATGGAAATTGAAAAACAAAAGGAATGTGAAACGAAATGAAATATGACAGAAAAACCCGGGATATTATTATTCCCAGTGAACTAAAAGACAAAGAAGAGTGATTGAAGGAGCTGTTGCTCTTTATATAACTTTGTATCAAAAAGTTATATAACTTTGGGACAACCTATGCCCCAAAAATCATTATGGATGGTAATATCTGGCCGTAAATATAAGTTATATCTAATGATATGCTACTGTTGACCTGAATCAAGAGGGTTGGCAAAGGTATTCTTAATACAGTTCAATTACAATTTTATTTGATTAGTCAATTGATCATATCAAAGTAAAAATAGTGACCACATCGGTCATCCTAAAACGGCGACTTATCATAAACACTAGACAATAGTGCAAACTGGTTAAAATACAATAAAATTAGATAAGAATTTAAATAAAATTAGTTAAAATGCAGTATGATAAGCTAAATTTAAGTAGTAGATCATGAAAATATAACCCATGGAAAGGTTTACATTAAAACAAGTGTAGAATACTGGTATAAAATATTCTTAAGTGAATTCATCTCCTTTGCATGCCACCCCAATATGTTCTATAAATCGTGTTCTCATCTGGACAGGCCTGACTAGAACCTTAAACAGTTCTAGAAACTACGTATATATTTGTACCCTGAAGAAAGTATGATATCTGTTTATTACTGTTGTGTTCGTTTAAAAATAATCACAGAAAATCTGTGATTGGTTAAGACGCGGCTATTCAGAAAATAGCCGCGAAGGTTAAATACTTGTCAGTTAAGAAAAAGCCCGCCGTTTAAGAGAGTATAAAAGGGCAACGGATTAGCCGTTGCCCTCATTCGGAAAACTGCTGTTCCAGTGATTGTATTTTGCCTCGTTATGAATAAACCAGTTCTAATTAAACTACCGGTCCTGACTTTTCAGTGGTGACGAGGAGGTCGAACTCCCGCGAACGCAGCCATGAACTCGGCCATGGCTCCACCACCGCCTGTATTCAACTCCGAGACGGAAGCTTGGACCTCATACATGTCCAAATTCACATTTTTCCTGAAAGCGAGCAATCTACATGACGCCGATGATGACAGGAAGAAAGCTATATTCCTCGCTTATTGCGGCACAGAAGTCTACAGCCTAGCCTCTACGCTCATTGACCCAGACACTCTGGAAACCATCGCATGGTCAGCTCTACAAGCAAAACTTGCCGCTCATTACCAGCCGACAACTCCTGTCCGCGTATACCGCCACCAATTTGCACAAATGCGGCAAGCAGACGGAGAATCTACCAACGATTTTATTACTCGGCTACGCGCACTCCTTCCAAAATGCAAATACAAGGATCCGGAGGAACAGTTGATTGACCGCCTTATCTTCGGTCTAACCAATATCACGCTACAGAAGAAATATTTAGTTGATGAGGATGCCTCCCTCCAAGACATTCTTAAGGCAGCAAAAGCCTCCGAGGTATCTGAAACGTCTGTTGCCGAGATTAAACGCGCAACCTCAACCGTTCATCACATCCCCGATGAATCACCTTGGCACGCCTGCTCTCCCGATGAGAAACACTTGGAATCCGCCACTACAGACGACACCTGCCTCCAAATCCGAAGAGCTCCTGACCATGACGCTAAAGAAACACCCCGTGCAGACAGATGCGCCGGCTGCAACGGAAATCATCCTCGTTTTCGCTGCCATTTCAAGGACGCCTATTGTCGCCATTGCCAGCGCCGCGGCCACATCGCTGAAGTCTGCCGCGCCGCCAACCCAACTCCAGCTAATCCGCAAAACCAATGACCCTACTTTTCACCAAGGAATCGACGACCGCCGTTTTCACGCAACGTTTCCCGCCCGGCTGACAACTCTCACTCTTCCAACCAACGAGGTAACTGCCCTTCTTCTGTAAACTACAATTTCCCCGCTGCGGAAAACAAGCTATTTGTTTCTCTTTTCCTCAACGGCCGTCCCTGCGAAATGGAATTGGACACTGGCTCCAGACATTCCATAATGCCTTGGGGAAAACTTAAATTATATTTACCTTGTGTAAAAGAAACTGACTTAGAACCTTGGGAACCGGGTTTGAGTGATTTTCAGGGTCATAAGATTCCAGTATTGGGATGTTTAAATGTTCCTATTGCTTTTAAAAAGTTTCAAGGGTTTTTACCTCTCCTAGTGGTTGACGGTCCTAAACACACATTACTGGGACTTAGATGGTTACAACCCCTAGGCATTGAAATTTCAGGGGTTAACAATGTATGTGACTCTTTTGACTCAAATGACTTATTGAAAGAATTTCCCGAAGTTTTTTCTAGCACTCTGGGTAAATATACAGGCAGCCCTATATCATTTAATTTGGACCCAACTATTTCTCCCATCCGACTAAAGCCCCGCAGAATTCCCATCCCACTTTTGCCTAAAGTGGATGAACAATTGGACAAATTAATAGCTCAGGGCATCTTGATTCCCACTGATCATGCTAAATGGGAAACTCCTATCGTAACTCCCGTTAAACCGGATGGATCTATTAGAATTTGCGCAGACTATAAAGCCACAATTAATAAAGCCTTACAGCATAATGCCTACCCAATCCCAGTCGTGCAACAACTCTTGCACACATTAGGAAATGGGTCCATCTTCGCGAAGTTGGACCTAGCCCAGGCATATCAACAGCTTCCCGTTGATCAAAACACCTCTGAGGCCCAGACAATTGTAACGCACAGAGGTGCCTTTAAATGCACCCGGCTCCAGTTTGGAGTCTCTACCGCCCCTGGCATCTTTCAGGGTCTCATGGAACGAATTTTAAATAATATTCCAGGGGTCGTCCCATACTTCGACGACGTATTAATATCAGCCACATCTAAATCTGAATTATGGGATAGAATCAGGCGCGTTTTAACTAAATTTAAAGAAACAGGACTCCATTTAAAAGCAGACAAATGTTCCTGGGCCGTTCCCAAAGTAGAATTCTTGGGCTTTACAATAGATAGATTTGGAATTCACCCCACAAATGACAAAGTTGATGCTATAAGAAATGCTCCCACCCCCTCAAATAAGACAGATTTGCAAGCATTCCTAGGACTCCTTAACTTTTATTCCGTCTTTCTTAAACAGAAAGCGACGGTGGCAGAACCGCTACATAACCTTCTAAAGAAAGACTCTGCCTGGACGTGGGGACCAAAAGAGCAAGCCGCTTTTACCGCAGTAAAAAATTTACTTTCCTCCAACAGTGTTTTAGTACAATATAATGTAGCTATGCCTTTATCCTTAACCTGCGACGCTTCACCGTTCGGCATAGGAGCTGTCCTCAGCCATAATTTTCCAGACGGCACAGAAGCCCCAATAGCCTATTACTCTAAAACTCTCTCTTCAGCTGAAAGAAATTATTCCCAACTCGACAAGGAGGCACTAGCCCTTGTCGCTGGAGTTAAACGATTTCATTATTATCTTTGTGGTCGCCCCTTTACTTTAATTACCGACCATAAACCGCTTTTAGGCATTTTGGCGGGAAACAAACAAACTCCCGCCTTTCTCTCCCCTCGCATGACTCGATGGGCTATTTTTCTTGCCGCTTACAATTATACGTTAATCCACAGGGGGGGGAAAGATATAGGGAATGCCGATGCATTAAGCAGGTGCCCCCAAACAGAATTGGTCAGTGACCCTGCCCCTGCCTCAAGCATTTTATTAATTGAAACTAGTAAACAAAATTTATTAACAGCGACAGAAATAGCCAATCAGACACAAGTAGACCCAATTTTAAAATATATTAAACAATGGATATTAAAAGGATGGCCAAATGAACAGCAATCAAATCATTTTCAACCCTTTAAGAATAGACAGTTTGAATTAAATGTGTTAAAAGATTGTATATTATGGGGAGACAGGGTTGTTATTCCAAAATCCTTACAGAAGGAAGCATTGCAGTTATTGCATATAGGTCACCCAGGAATAGTCAAAATGAAAACTATTGCCAGAAGTCATTTATGGTGGCCGGGGTTGGATAAGGACATAGAGTCATGGGTTGGTGGTTGTGTACCCTGCCAGAGAACAAGACCCAACCCACCAAAAGCCACACCATCAGAGTGGCCAACACCAAGAGGGCCCTGGTCCAGAATACATATTGACTTTGCAGGACCAATCAGGGGCCAATCCTTTTTACTAGTTGTAGATGCATACTCCAAATGGCTGGAAATTGAACTCATGGCATCTACAACTACTAGCGCAACCATAAAGGCACTAAGGAAAATGTTTGCCACACATGGCATTCCAGACATTTTGGTATCTGACAACGGGCCTCAGTTAACAGCCCGTCAAATGGAACTATTTCTTGCAGACCAGGGCATAAAACATGTGCCCACCCCACCTCATTTTCCCCAAGCGAATGGGCAAGCAGAACGAATGGTTAGAACCACAAAGGAAGCATTAAACAAAGCACCATTAGGAGATTGGCAACAACAAATCGATGAATTCCTAACCATTCAGCACATTACGCCATCAGCGTCCACAAACAAAACCCGGCAGAACTTTTAATGGGCAGAAACCTCCGCTCTAAATTAGACAGAATTCACCCAAATTACCAGAATGACCAAAAAGAAGTTAAATTACAAAGCGAGAGACAGTTTAACATTGGGGATTTAATTTACGCTAAAGACTATGATTCAAATGATAAATGGAAAGAAGGAACGGTATTAGATAAAACCGGATTAAAAACATACATCATAATATTAACAGATGTGCGCAGTTGGCATCGGCATGTCGATCAACTACGCAAAAGAATTAAGACTAACTCAGACATTTTGCCTACTGTAGACAAACCAATAGAGGACTTACCAGAACCACTTCGAGACTCCAGCGATGGCTGCCTGTTGCCCCTGGCGGCCGGCGAAGATCAAAATGCATCATCGCAACCAGGCCCGTCAGAGACTAGCCTTAGCGGAGCAACGGAGCCGGCCGTCCAGGCAAGCAGCTCCCAGCAAAATGAACTGCGCAGGTCCCAGAGATCTGTAAAGCCGCCAATCCGCTTACAGGACTATGTGACGTGGATTAACACGTAATCATGATCTCATCCAAAGAGGGAGGGGTGTTGTGTTCGTTTAAAAATAATCACAGAAAATCTGTGATTGGTTAAGACGCGGCTATTCAGAAAATAGCCGCGAAGGTTAAATACTTGTCAGTTAAGAAAAAGCCCGCCGTTTAAGAGAGTATAAAAGGGCAACGGATTAGCCGTTGCCCTCATTCGGAAAACTGCTGTTCCAGTGATTGTATTTTGCCTCGTTATGAATAAACCAGTTCTAATTAAACTACCGGAGTCCTGACTTTTCAATTACAGTCCCAATGTGTGATTTTATCAAGTAGGGACTGTAAATACTGAAATCTTACTGGGGAGTATAATTTCCAGTTGAGTAGGACATGCGCAATGTCTTCTTTTTCTGGTGCACCGCAGATGTATGTTCTCTCAAAATATGTTACTTGGTGGAATCGTCCGTATTTAACCATAGACTCTACCTGCTCAAATCTTGCTCTACTGAGAGCTGTTCTATGGTATTGGGTCAAACCCATTGTCAGGTATTTTTCTAGTTGAAAGGATAATTTGTTCTTGGCTAGCCATTCCAGTGACCTGCACTTAGCAAGCGCCTCAATATCAGTTTGTGCATTAACACCTAATACTCAGTTTAAATATTGCCTTGGCCTGATGTCTGGCTGAAAGCAGGTGTTGTATTGAGAAGCCGAAATATAGGAATGCTTGAGAGAGTTGATTGAACCATGTAGTGAGATGAGGTGTGCCCATCTGTTCTTCTAAGCTCATTTTTGGTAGTCTATCAGATTCCATTGGGGGAATCCTTCACCAATAGTTGAGGACTTTAATAACTGTTAAACTATAGATGGAATGGATGCCAGTTTCAGCTCTTACTGCTGCTGCAGATGTATTTCTATCGGTCTCCAAGATAGTTCTTAAAAATATGCTTGGTTTTGTTCCAGTGGTGAGGCCTTGAACAGACCCCACAATTCAGCACTATATCTTGATACAGGAATTTCTGGTAATGACATTAATGTAAGCAGTTTAAATTGCATAAATTGAGTGAAGCATTTTGCTCCTTAAATTTTGGACTGCAGAATTTAAATTGACATTTAGTGTCTTTTGAGTTTTTTTAAAAAATTAAGTAAATCATGTTTTCTATCCTCTTTTAAAACTCAGATCATATTTGAAATATTTCAGAAATCCAGTCCCGATTACTTAGTAGAGGTTGTGGTTTAACTGACAACTTAGTTTGTCAACAGTGTGTCTTGTGGTGTAAGAAGAAACAATTGCACCGTATCTTAAAACCACACTGCTTCATTACTGGAATAGGATATTTCTTAGCTTCCAAGAGTTCAGCACAATAAGAGTTTTCTTAATTTCTAATAGTGTTGTGGATTCTCTTTTATCAATAAATCAATTGAACAAAACCAGAATTATAAATATAACCTGTTGAGTTCCGATACTGAGAGACAGGAGGCTGGTGGAGTGACGTCAGCTGTTTATTGGATTACAGTGAGCAAACTTCAGCAAAAGCATAAAAGTGGAAGGGTTTAAATAAGGAGCCACTCTGGCAAAGGAAGCAATCAGAATCTTCCTACTCCACCACCCTGTCAGACTGGAATGAAAACTTTCAAGCTCCCCTCTATTCTTTCCCGGACCTATGCAGATTGAAAACAAAGGAGGAAACCACACACTGATATTTCAAATCAATCTTTTTAAATAGAAAGCCTCATTTATACAAGCTGAATTCATGCATGTGAGTTCATCTTGGTAGCTTCTCAGTGAGAGGAGTTAAAAGATAACAGTCCAGTGGCTAGGCAGATCAAAGCTAATTGCGAATTCCTTTATGAGATAAAGCATCTCCAGTTTCACTGACTTACATTTACAGCTTTCCATCATCTCCGTAGACAGGGCACTTTTACTCCCAGGATTTTAGCAGTGAAATAAGAGTTGGCTAGCGTAATGTGGCTGAAATCTCAAACATCAACCGACTCCATTACAAAATGTTGAAACTCCACCCCGCATTTCCCATTGGCCACACTTAAATAACCATGAGGAATGGTCAACAATTCCCTAGAGTAATAAATTACAGTCTACTTCCTTTTCCCATGCAAGCATTCTTGTCTTTTTCTTGGTCTTCTAAAGTGGGCATCTAGCAAAGGCTCGTGGTGTTCCCCTTCCTCCTCCTCTAAGTCAGACCCTACTGTCATTGGCATATCTGCCACCTCTGGTGGTCCTTCAGGTTCATCCAGGTCTATTTCTCCCTCATTCTCACTCTCTGCATCAGGTAGCAACACCACTGGCCCAGGGTACCAGGATCAGCCTGCCTCCTCCTCCTCCGAATCTATCATTACCAGAGTTCGTCAAGGACCACTCACAACACCCAGGAAATAACATAACCAGTGAACCACAGAGAACACACTGAATGACTAAGGGTGCCTCACTTCCATGCTCCAGCTGGTGAAGCAGTAGAGTATGAAGAAAATGCTCTGAATTTCAGCATCTAGGGTACTGAAGGAGAACAGATGAAGAAAGAATCTGCATAGACTACATTCTAGCATCCCACTACTAATTGCATAGGGATAGATTGAATATTTTGTAGGCTCCCACATCTACAGAAATCCCATTTATCATTTACTTTTAAAGCATACTATTGTTTCCTATGAATAGCTAGTGACTGTTAAAAATGCTGAAATTTACATGGCCTGCAAATTGGATGTTACCTCTAATGAATGGGATGATAGTTGGCAATCAGAATATTTAGGAGAGACACAGGGACATCCTTGTACAGAATATAGATGGATGAGAGGTGGGAATCACTGACCCAGAACCGAGCAGCTTAGTATCATTGGCAAATTTGATTAGTTTCCCTTCTATTTCCTCATCTATGTCATTTATGAAGATATTAAAGAGTACTTATTTATTTATTTATTTTATTTATTTGTCAAGTACATATTCGAGGTATGTAAAGATATAATAATGTTCTTATTTATTATAAGAGTTGTTGTTGTTAGCTCTGGCCCAGCTCCTGCCCCAAGGACTGTGGATGTGGGGGAGACATCCACATGCTGCAGGCCTGTTTTGCCCCCGGTGGAATCTGATGATGAAGGCTCCTCTGACCAAGAAGACATGAGTGACAGGGAGGAGGAGAGTGTGGCAGACAGCTCTGAAGGAGATCAATTATCTAGTTCCTCCTTGAATTCAGAACAGGAGTTAATGTTACAGCCACGCATGCTGAGAGCGATGCATAGACAACAACAACTGAGAGATTATTATCAAAGAAAATGAAGCCACCTGTGGTTGGGTGGGGCTGTGGTAATTAGTGAGGCTGCTATAAAGAGCAGCCTGTGGGTTTGGCCATTGTGAAGGATTATCTCATCGTTATGTTTCGTGACTGCTTTACTGACTTTGACCTTTTGTGTGCTGATTTTTCCCCGCTTTGAAACTAAACCAGAGCAAAGTGTGTTTCACTTTGTGAAAGAAGAAGGACTGTGAATTGCCTCACAGCTGCAAGCTAAGTATCACAGAACTGATAAAGGACTTGTACAAATTACCAGTTTGTTTTGAGACGAGTGCTCTTTGCTATACCAAAAGAGGGCTTAGTTTAAGTGAATTTTCATTATAAAGAACATTGTTTTGAATTTTCAAATGTGTGTGTGTCTGAAATTTGTACCTGTACATTTTTGGGAGGAGTCTACCAGAGAGCCCGACAGAACACAAGTAAGAAGAAAAACTAAGAAGAAACATTAGATATAATAATATTCATATGCATGATACTAGTAAAAATAAATAAAGGAAATGTTAGGACAGAGGACGGTGCACTTATGCACGCCCCTTCCTGACCTCTTAGGAATCGGGAGAGGCTTAAAACGGAACCTTGTGGCACCCCATTGATTACTTCTCCCCATAACACCCAGAACATGCCCTTCTTGCTGAACCAGATCAGACAGATAGGATCACATTGAAAAATATGGTCTATGATATAACCCAGTTCCATTTTGCTTGGTTCCATTTTGTGTTCTTAGAAATTTTGAATATTGCAGAAATCCATCCTGTTTGCCAAGCAGTTGTTGTGGTTTAACTTAAAGTTTAGTTTGTCAACAGTTTATATTGTGGTGTAAGAAGAAACAATTGCATTGTATTTTGAACCCCTCTGCCTCAACACTGCAATAAGATCCTTCTTAGTTTCCACAAGTGTAGTGGACTCACTTTTATCACAAAGCCCACTGAAAGAACACAGCGTTAAAAACATAACTGTTGAGCCACCGAGAACACACAGAATGATAAAAATTGTTTCAATGCTATGATCCAGCTGGGGAAGGAATAGAGTGCGAAAAATAGGCAATAGTGTCAACATCTATGTTTCTGAAGGAGCAGAGATAAAGAAAGAATCTAACATAGGCCATATTCCCCCGCCCTCCTTATTCAAGCAGAGATGGAATTTTTTGTAGGAAACTAAACCTGGCAAAGCCACACATCAATAGAAATATAATGTAGTATTTACTTTTAAAACCTATTGTTCTTTCCTATAAGAAAATACTTCCTTTTCTAATTAATATTTAAAACTCTTTTCAGATGAAAATTCATGCTGAAATTTACGTGGTCCACAAATAGGATGTGGGTTCTCAGCAATGATGGGCTACCAAAATTTTTACTACCACACTGTGGACATGGCTTATGCATTTTGTTTCAACATTTTTCAGTGCAAATTGGGTACTCTGGGGTGGAGCTCCAAATTTGCTACAGGTACTGCCATGAAACCAAACTGAGTTGCTGTTTGTTAAAACATTCTCAATTGGGCTTCTGTAAAATGTGGCCAGGATAGGGAAAGGTGTGCTCTCCTCATCTGACACAGAAAATGCAGATGCTGCTTTGCACACTTCCCCAAGGATGATGTGTGGAGAGGCCAATTCAGATTGTTAGTTATCTGTACCCACAGATACTTCATATGCCACGCAGTATCTGGGATTCATACTGAGTGGAATATGACCATGCCGGCTCTTTCTAAAATCTACAATGATCTCCTTTGTTTTATTAACATTTAGATCCAGGTTCATTTTATTGCACCAGTCGATGAGAGCCTTCACCTCTTCCCAACCTGCATCTTCATTGTTATCCCACATAAGATCTACCACTACCATGCATCTGCATATTTCAGAATATGATTGTAGCAAATTTGGCATGGCAGTCATGGGTCATCAAGACGAACTGTAACAGAATCAAGACACAGCCCTGTGGAGAACCTGAACTCAAGGAGATGGAGTTGGAGACTTTCGTCTAAGTCATACATAGTACATGTACACTATATACATGTCACTATTTACATAAATTAATCCTATCATGAAGACAATTGTAAACAATAAGGCTGGAAGAAAGTGAAAGATAGCATTAAGTTATTGACGGATGCCTTTTCATCATGATAATTCATTTAATTCATAGCATGACTCCTCAAAATACAGTGATACCTTGTCTTACGAACTTAATTGGTTCCAGGACAAGGTTCGTAAGGTGAAAAGTTCGTAAGATGAAACAATGTTTCCCATAGGAATCAATGTAAAAGCGAATAATGCATGCAAATCCTTCAGGAAAATCCCAAACTTTGGAAGGGAGGCGAACGGAGGGCAGGGAGGAGCAGCAAAAGGGGGCGGGTGGAAGAAGCAAGGCTAGGGGAAAGGGGGAGTGGGAAGGAAGAAAGGCAAGGGGGGTGTCCCTCCCTTTTCTTTCTTCAAAAAAGGAAAAAAAGAAACCCCTTAAACCCAGCAGCAGCGGCTTGTGTTCGTAAGGTGAAAATAGTTCGGAAGAAGAGGCAAAAAAATCTTAAACACCGGGTTCGTATCTCGAAAAGTTCGTTAGAAGAGGCGTTCGTAAGACCTGGTACCACTGTACTTGCTTATGAATGGTTAGGGGTTGAATGGAATAAATGAATCTAAGCAAAAGGATAGTACATAATTCAGTTGTTCTGAAGGCTGGATTACAATAAGTAGATAATTCAGGGCTGTTCAGTGAAGCTTGTTCCACTTAACTGCCTAGTTCTGGGACACTTTTATTGAGAAGCTATTACTAAGGTTCATCACACAGTTAGCCAGGCATGTTTGTCCACATATGAAATTCTCCCCACAGACCTGTGAAAAACAGATATTGATGTCTGCTGGTGTTAAAGGTATCGGCACAGGATGCAACCTGTTCAAGGTAAAGCTGCATTTTGCAATTGACCAAGGGAGATTTTATCAATGCTGATAGTTTTCAAGTGGTGCTCTAGTTGTTTTGGGATTGCAGACAAGGGATCTATTATTATTGGTACTATCCTTGCTTTCTTTTGCCACAGTCATTCTATTTCTATTTGAAGGTATTTGCATTTTTCTTCTTCTTCTCCAATTCTTTCTCTTCTATTCTGCTCCCATATCCACTAGCCAGACTCTTGTTTTTCTTATCAACAACTGCTAAGTCTGTTGTCTTATAGGACAAATGCTTATTTGTTTGAATCTAAACTCCTAGAGCATTTAAGCTTCTTCGTTTGTTTGTTTGTTTGTTTGTTTGTTTGTTTGTTTGTTTGTTTGTTTGTTTATTTATTTATTTATCAAGTGTCAGTTCAATGTTCTCTTAAAAATTTCCAGAGTATTGGAGTTCACAACGTCTGCTGGTAGGTTGTTCCATTGCTATCATGTCCGCTCTGGCCCTCCTTTTCTCTAGGCTATCCATGTCCAGTTCCCTCAGTCTCTCTTCCTAAGTCTTGGTTTCCAATCCCTTAATCATCTTGGTTGCTCTTTTTTGCACCTTCTCCAGAGTTTCAATGTCTCTTTTGAAGTGTGGTGACCAGAACTGAATACAGTACTCCAGATGTGGTCGGACCGGGGCGTAGTAGAGTGGTATTAAGACTTCCCTGGTCTTGGAGTGTATTACCCTTTTGATGCAGCTTAGGATTGTATTGGCTTTTTTAGCTGCTGCTGCACATTGTTGGCTCATGTTTAGTTGATTGTCCACCATGACTCTGAGGTCTCTTTCGCAGTCGCTACTGCTAAGAGGGGTTTCTCCCAGGTTGTATGTGTGTCCAGGGTTTTTTCTGCCTAGGTGAAGGACTTTGTCCTTGTCGATGTTAAACATCATTTTGTTGGAGTGGGCCCACTGTGTTAGTGTGTCTAGGTCTTTCTGTAATTTGAGCCTGTCTTCTAGGGTATTGGCTACCCCTGCCAGCTTGGTGTCATTATTATGGAGAAGTTTGAAAATACTTTAATCAAACAAGGTGTACTTCTTGAATTTTGGGTTAATTATGTAAAAGGAAGTTTTACTAAACTGGGAAACTTGCCATCCACTTCAGCAACAGCCAACTCCATCTCCATTTGCATCCAAAAGGGAGAGATTTCATCACCAAAGAAGTCAGTATATGCATATATAGCCTGGAAGGACAGGATAATATTCTGAGGCCTCACTTGCAGCAACTGCTGCTCCAAAGAGTCCTACTTCAACCAGGTTCAGTGAGGAATCATGAAGGCAGGAAGCTTTCTGCTGATTGCTCTGTTGCTCTTCTCATTGTATTCTGGTAAGTTCTGTTTACCATTCCAGTTTTTCATTTTCTGAAAGATTTGAGGACATTCTTGACTCAGGGGGAAAAATGGACAATAATCCACAGAAGCCTCCATGACCAGTTTAGTGGGAATTAATTCTTGCTTAGGGGATTTGTCCAGGAAGAAATAAAAAGTGTGCGCCATTAACTATTTCACTGGCAGACTGGTTGTTTTCATTGGATTTTTTATTTTTATTTCAGTTGGTCAAGGGTTTTAATGGGAGAGGTGGAGCAAAGGACAGGGCAAATTGAAATGCATTAGTAAAATTTTAAAAAATAGAAGATAATATGGAATTATTTCAAATGTTCTTTTTTCCCCAGATATTGCAGCACAAAATTTAGATGTGAATACTTTTATTTAATATTTTATTTATTAAGTGAAGTCCTTGGACAGGACCAGAAGTGTTGATGCATAGTAACCTCATGCCTGTCCCTCCCCAACACCACCACCGTTGTGGCCAAGATGTAACCTTAGTTATAATAAGACTCAGAATGATTTTTCAGACAGTTTCCTCTCATCCTGCTATCTGGCCACAATTAAAAACAACTGCAAAATGTAAACTATCAAAAACTAAACAATGTTTTAAGTTACTGTTACAGAGCTGTTTCCTTCAGTGTGTCTTACATATCATATGTAATATAAAACTCATATCATGAAAATAAACAGTGTTATATCTATGTATACTACCAAAATGTACTTAATTAATAAATAAATGCATAAGTTAAGCATGAATACAGAGCCTTAAAATTGAGGCAGGTGTTGCAAACTATGCAGATCTAAACAGAAATAATAATTACTATAAATTATTATTCCTAAAAATGCCATATTTATTTTCCAGCATTGATGTTGTATAATTTTCTATATTACAAGAAGGAGTACCACATGGAACAGGAAGGAACTTTGCAGAAGAAAGAATTAAAGCTGACACGATAGATAACTCATAATCAGTTCGGCCCAAGTTTATCCAAATTATCATCATCCTTAAAAAGAAGGGCAGGGCAGCCCTCTAAAATAAATTATTTGCTTTTTCCCATAGCATTATTGTCAAGGGTACCCGAAAAGATTCTGCACCTTGAAATTTAACCCCCAATGTGGCTCTGATAACCTGACGTATGCCAGCAAGTGTTTTTTCTGCACTGCTTACATGTAAGTACATATTTCACTCTGTGCAACTGTAGAAGAAAGCATTTATGTAGGAAGTCCTAGATTTCTAGGCTTCAAAAAAGAAGTGTGCAAGTTTATCGTTCTTTCAGGTATTCACACATTTTGTGCATGAAGTTGCATGGTGGTTCCAAAGAGAATAAATTACTAATTTAAGGGGAGAGGGAAGCATAGGCAACTTGCCATTTTCAGAAAATGTTAACTAATCTTGCTGACTAGACTTGTGGCTCGGGGAACCACTATAGTGGATGTATTTTTCTGCATTTGAAATTTAGGTTTTATCCCTGTTTTCCTTTCCTGTTTCTCCTCAGTCGCAGCGGAAGAACACTTCAGCTGAAACACAAAGGAATATGCTTAAATCTCAAAATGCAGAAGACTAAGGAACATTACGATTAAGGATATGTCCCCATTTTCATGCATTGCTCATTAACATCCCCATAAAAAATTGTCTTCTTTCCTCTAGTTCTTCTCTGTTGCTCTATTAAATGCCTTTGGTGGATTTATCAATAAATAAACAAAGCATTATCTCTCCACAAATCTTCTTTTGGAATGTGTTTTTGCCATATTATATTTTTTAGATAAGGTTGTTGTTCATACTTGAGGAAAGCCAGGTATTTGGGA
The DNA here is from genome assembly GCF_031021105.1 of Erythrolamprus reginae. Classification (NCBI taxonomy): domain Eukaryota; kingdom Metazoa; phylum Chordata; class Lepidosauria; order Squamata; family Dipsadidae; genus Erythrolamprus; species Erythrolamprus reginae. Next base: position 101,896,611 of record NC_091951.1, read on the forward strand.
TAATGCATTCAAGAAAATAATCACTCTTTATCAAGACAGGATTATGAAATTTAATTAAAAAATACCTTCACAGATCTCTTGTGAATGGTAATCATTATTTCTTTGACTCTTATTGCAGATTGGGGTCCACTTGAGATACCATCATCTGCTCCCCCTTAATAGCTTTGTCATTAGAGGAGTAAATGATCACCTATGAGGGGATGTCTAAGGTGGGGATGGAAGGACTACCCAGAAGAGGAGAGGATGACTTGTTTCTGTCCTCTCCAGTCTTACAGAGGAAGGAGTTACTATTTGGCAAATTAATAACAATAATTCTGTCACAGTTTATGGCAACAGGTTCTGTTTGCTGTATCACTAGAAAGAAGGATGGATTATAGTTATAAAGTGAATAACTTGGCATCCACTTTATAAATTTACTCCACTTTCCAATACTCCAAACAAGCATTTGCTATCTGAAATTTCCGTCCCATTGTGCCTCCAATGACAAATCTTACACCAATATTAATCTTACACCAATATTAACCACAATGGAACCCACATTGCATATCTGACAGCAACACAATTGAGAGAGTCCAGAAATATTTCACAAGAAGAGTCCTTCATTCCTCGTCTCACAACAAAATACCTTACTCCGCCAGACTTGAAATTCTTGGTTTAGACAACTTACAACTCTGTCGTCTCCCTTCCGACTTAATTATAGTTCATAAAATCATATACCAAAATGTCCTACCTGTTAACAACTACTTCACCTTCAACTGCAACAACACACGAGCACAAAATTGATTTAAACTAAATGTCAACCGCTCCAAACTTGACTGCAAAAAATACGACTTCAGCAACAGAGTAATCAATGTCTGGAATGCACTACCTGATTCTGTGGTTTCTACTCCTAACCCCAAAACCTTTAACCTTAGACTATCTACAATTGATCTCTCCTCCTTTCTAAGAGGTCTGTAAGGGGCGTGCATAAGCGCACCATTGTGCCTACCGTCCCTGTCCTATTGTCTTCTTTGGTTACTTTTTATCATTATTTATCTAATGTTTAATTTGTACAAATTATCACCCTATAATTGTTTGACAAACAAACAAACAAACAAACAAATAAATAAATAAATATTATTTTCTGCAAGAAGTATTTATAAGATTTACTCTGTATAGTTAGAGAAGAAAGCATAGAAACATAGAAACATAGAAGTCTGACGGCAGAAAAAGACCTCATGGTCCATCTAGTCTGCCCTTATACTATTTTCTGTATTTTATCTTAGGATGGATATATGTTTATCCCAGGCATGTTTAAATTCAGTTACTGTGGATTTATCTACCACATCTGCTGGAAGTTTGTTCCAAGGATCTACTACTCTTTCAGTAAAATAATATTTTCTCATGTTGCTTTTGATCTTTCCCCCAACTAACTTCAGATTGTGTCCCCTTGTTCTTGTGTTCACTTTCCTATTAAAAACACTTCCCTCCTGGACCTTATTTAACCCTTTAATATATTTAAATGTTTCGATCATGTCCCCCCTTTTCCTTCTGTCCTCCAGACTATACAGATTGAGTTCATTAAGTCTTTCCTGATACGTTTTATGCTTAAGACCTTCCACCATTCTTGTAGCCCGTCTTTGGACCCGTTCAATTTTGTCTATATCTTTTTGTAGGTGAGGTCTCCAGAACTGAACACAGTATTCCAAATGTGGTCTCACCATCATTCTATATAGTGGGATCATAATCTCCCTCTTCCTGCTTGTTATACCTCTAGCTATGCAGCCAAGCATCCTACTTGCTTTCCCTACCGCCTGACTGCACTGTTCACCCATTTTGAGACTGTCAGAAATCACTACCCCTAAATCCTTTTCTTTTGAAGTATTTGCCAACACTGAACTGCCAATACAATACTCAGATTGAGGATTCCTTTTCCCCAAGTGCATTATTTTACATTTGGAAACATTAAACTGCAGTTTCCATTGCTTAGACCATTTATCTAGTAAAGCTAAATCATTTACCATATTACAGACGCCTCCAGGAATATCAACCCTATTGCACACTTTAGAGTCATCGGCAAATAGGCAAACCTTCCCTACCAAACCTTCCCCTATGTCACTCACAAATATATTAAAAAGAATAGGACCCAGAACAGATCCTTGTGGCACACCGCTTGTAACCTGACTCTGCTCAGAATACTCGCCATTAACAATAACTCTCTGATGTCTACGCTTCAGCCAGCTGCAAATCCATTGAACTATCCAGGGATTAAGTCCAATCTTCACTAATTTATCTATCAGCTCTTTATGTGGAACCGTATCAAAGGCTTTGCTGAAGTCCAGGTAGGCAATATCCACGGCACCACCTTCATCCAACACCTTTGTGACATAGTCAAAGAAATCAATGAGATTAGTCTGACATGATTTGCCTTCAGTAAAGCCATGCTGATTTGGGTCTAATAAGTTATTGTTTAGCATTACTACAGGTAGCCTGTTCTTCTGCTTCAATAAAGAAAATAATGTTTACATTGATTCTTGCTCTTGTGAATACTGGTATTTACTCAGATATTTATCATATTCTGCCATAGATTGATTTTGTAGAATTCTCAAGCAGAATATTTATCTATTTTAGTTTGTTTGTTTATTTGATTTGATTTTTTATGCCGCCCTTCTTCTTAGACACTGGGGTGCTTACAATATGTTAGCAATAGCACTTTTTAACAGAGCTAGGCTATTGCCCCCACAATCCGGGTCCTCATTTTACCCACCTCAGAAGAATGGAAGGCTAGAGCTGGTGATGAGATTTGAACCGCTGACCTGCAGATTTAGCAGTCAGCTTTAGTGGCCTGCAATACTGCACTCTACCCACTGTGCCATCTCAGCTTGGCTAGTTGCCACAAGAAAGAAGGTTTGCTTCCAGGATTCCTCTAGAAGACCTTGTATAATGATGAAGACTCAAGAGTATCCCCACTATGCCCTTTCTAACTAGATGGGGCGGGGAATTGGAGACAGGCAATTTTCTATTGTTTTTCCAATTATCTTTCTGTGTTACTATAAAGTTATAAACACTCCAATCCCATTTTACATACTTTATATTATTATTATTATTATTATTATTATTATTATTATTATTATTATTAATCATCACGCTATCAGCTAGATGTTTAGCTTGGGCAATGGCATTTTTGTCTACTTATCAAGTCCTTACCAAGGACCTGGGATAGGCAAATCTGGATATTTGGTGGTGTTACAGATACCATTGCAGGATGGAAGCAGTTCCAAGTGAAGCCACCTTCTGCAATTGACTGATGGCAAATTTGCCAATTCCTATGGTGTTCAAGTGGTTCTCCAGTTATTTGGAAATTGCACCCAAGGCGTCTATTACTGTTTTTCTACCAGTGGTGGGATTCAATTCTTTTTATCAACTGGTTCTGTGGACATGGCTTGGGGGGCATGATTGGGGGGCGGGATAGGTGGGAATGTGACCAGTGGGCATGGCTAGGTGATCATGTGATCAGATTGGTGTGGCCAACACAACGTCACTAATGGTAAGGTGCGGTGGTGTAGATAGGCTAATGGTACAGAGAATGGGCAATTTGGTGCTCTTGGCCAATATGCATTTACAAGCCTTACAAGCCTGCAGTCATGTAACTGATTTATCACATTTTTTGCCACAAACTGGCTTTCACTGCCAGCGTTGGGCAAAATTGTCCTATATTAAACAATGGGTTTGCTTAAACAACCACTGAGTTACTACAAATCTGTCATTAAGTAACGGCTATGATCTCCAATATGTTTGAAATGAAGATAAATTTTAGTATTGCTTATTTTCACTTGTATATATTTGCACAATGGCATTGTAAATTCTTTCCTAATTTGAAAAAATATTATCACAACATATGTTAATAGCAATATATCCACTTGTTAACAGTATACATTAAGTAGCTATAAGCATCATATAGAAATGATATTTGATACTGTTTAGTTTCTGGATTAAAACTAAAAACTAAACTAAAAATCCTACAGTTCAGCCAAATTTTTCATCAGGCTAGTTTTATCTTTTCAGTATTTTTAGCTGTTCTTAATCCAATAGGCCTTACATGAGTATCATAGCAAACAAGCAGTCGAACAATGATCATATATTGCCCCGGAAGCGGAGTAAAAACGCTGAGACATATTGTGGATTAAATAAGGGTCATTTTATTACATTAACATAAATTTAAATAATGTAACTTTAAAATACATAAATTTTAATATTTAAATTCAACCTAACTAAGGACCCTCAGAGGCCAAAACTAACGGGGCGGAAATTCCTACCAGAAACTTCCTTGGCAACATTGGGCAAAAACTCCTTGCTGAACCAGGCCACGCCCCTTCGTCCAAGCCATGCCCCTTCGTTGTGTGGGAGGAGTTCACCCTCCAATCCCCGTGGGAAATTGGATCCGATGATTCCCATGGACATCCTCTCTCCAATCCCCGACATTGTTCCAACCTCTAGTTCCTGGAGAGAGGCGGTCCATCACCCTTTAAAGGATGCCCAAAGGAGCATGCGCAGTCACTTCTAATTGCCCATTTCTGCTCTAACCTGCCACGGGGGAGGGGGGGTCAGATCTCAATCTTGGCCCCCCAACCCCTACCCAGCCTCCTAAACCAATTCCTGAAGGCACCTCTGCAGGTCTGACAGGAAAATGGCGTTCCCCTCATCAGAGAGGTAAACACCGTCGGCCCAGTAGAGCCAGGGCTTTCCAAATTTAATCAGGGGATGTTTCACTATATATCCCCCCAACTCCCTAACAACCTTTCCAATGGCCTGGTTGACCCTCAACCTGGCCTTGTTAACAGATTTGGGAGATACAGCATTCCGCCAGACCAGCCTGGGGAGAATCTCAGACCACACGATACGTGTTTCTGGGAAAGCAGCAGCAATGGCCCGGAGGTCATTGCGGGCTTGCATGCTCACTGCCAAGCCACTCAAAACACCAAGGTCGTTGCCCCCAAGATGGATCACCAACAACTCGGGGGCTCTCCCAATGCAGACCCCTGCGACCCATCCAAACGACATCTGTCCTCAGGCCCAGGGACAGCTGCGATCCGATGGGGGACTTCACAGCAAAACATATGGCCCAAAAAATGAAACTGTAGCCACAGAGCCAAATGACGGGCCGGGAACCAGAAACGGCTGAAAAAACAAGCAACAATTAAAAACCAGCCGATAACGGGGACCCTATTGAGGGGGCCTAACATATGAATGGAAAGCTGCGGACCTCCAGCGGCCGATGGCCATGATGTGGTGGTCCGCAGAACCAGCTGCTGCAGCCGCAGTAGCAGTGCCTATATGAAATGAATGTGTGCCAAACCTGGAGGGGTCCGCACCTATCTGCTCTAATGCCCTGGATGTGACTGTCCAGAATTGATACTTGGTCAAGGGGGCCCCATTACTGTAGCGAAAGAAATTTCCCTGGCCTTCACAGCGAACTGCGCGGAAGGCCACCAATGCTGCCACCAGGCACACCGCCTTGTTTGTTGTTGGCGCTAACGTGATCTCCATTCCACGGCCGTGTTGGTCCATTTTGGACTGGCGCAAGCTGATGGAGACCCCTGTCCCCTGACAATGCACATTGCTCCATTGGAGCGCGCGCAAACTAACATCCCTATTGGAGGTGGTTAAAACCTCACTTACCCTAAATGCCCCAAATGCCCCAAAGAAAAGCATCATTGCTGTCGCGTGGAACAGGCAGGCTTCATAATGTGAAGAACACAGCCTAGCCCACGTTTGGCTTAAGGCCGACAGCTGCGGGATGGACAGTGGTCGCCGGGCGTCGTCCGCTGGCCATGGATGTTCCAGTGACCATCCTACCAACATCCTCCTAATGCGGAAGTCCCTACAGGTGTCAGTAAACCCATGAGCCTTGGCGATAAACGCCAGGCCCGCTAACTTACCCCTGATGGTTTTAATATTCAAACCCTGTTGATGTAACAGCACACATTGCTCCAACAATGGTTCAATTGGTATGGGCCAAATCTGCCTGTAGCCCTTGCTAGACCTAAAGTCCCACAACTCCTTACCTGCTCTTTGGTAAGCATAAACCTTACCTGCTCTTTGGTAAGCATAAACCTGAGTGAGGCCTCGATAGGCCTCGCACATGTCCAGACCTTCAAAGCGAACAGAAAAGCCTCTGTTTGCTTCAGCAGAAACGAAAGCAAGGAGGAGGTCCTGTTCGGATCGCCCTTAAATAGGGCGATCAAAGACCTCCCCCTGCGACCAGCAGGCGGCGTGCCGACCTGGCGCGCTGCCAAAAGCCGAACTTCCGGGATTTTCGGAACCCGGAAGTTCGGGGCTCTACAGAGCCGCCCGCAGCGTCCCTCTGCTCCAGGGGCAATTTCGGCTGGTGGTTTAAGCCGCCGGTCGTGCATTTCTTAAGGATTTTGTTTGATTAGCTTTAGCTCCCTTGTATTTTGTATGTGAAAATAAGCTGGTATAACACAGGACTTATCAGTAGTTCCCTTTTTGTTACTATAATTATTCCTTTCTTATTCCTTTCTTAAAACAAATATTATGAAAAAACAGCCTATAAACTTCGGTCATCAAGCACAAGATAAACTCCATCGCATTTACCAAACCCACAACGTAGCATGTATTATACATAGAGCATTTTTTTTTTACAAAACAAATGATGGCTGGTTTGATCCTCAACGTATAAACAAAGATCTTCAGAGCTTGAGCAAAAAAAAAAAAAATTGAGCAAAATAATTGCTCTTTATTTCACCCCTCTCTCTTTTTTCCCTCTGTCTTTCTCTCTCTTCCTCCCACAATTTTTCACTCTTTCTCTCTTTCTATTTCTTTCTTCCTTTCTCTCTTTCTTCCTCACTCTCTATTTCTCTTTCTTTCTCTCCCTCTCTCCTTTCCTCCTTCTCACTTTCTTTCTCTCTCTCTCTTTCTCTCTTTCTATTTCTCTTTCACTTCCTCCCTTTCTCTCTATTTCTCTCTCTTTCCCTCCCTCTTTCTTTCTTTCTTTCTTTCTTTCTCCTTATCTTAATTGTTTAACTGGGCTTGTTTCCCAGTTACTGGTTTTAGATAGGCATCTATGGAAATTTAAAAACAAAAGGAATGTGAAACTAAATGAAGGATGACAGAAAAATCCAGAATATTATTATTCCCAGTGAACTAAAGGACAAGGAAGAGTGATTGAAGGAGCTGTTGCTCTTTATATAACTTTGTATCAAAAAGATATATAACTTTGGAACAACCTATGCCCCATAGAATCATTATGGATGGCAATATCTGGCCATAAATATAAGTTATATCTAGTGATATGCTACTGTTGACCTGAATCAAGAGGGTTGGCAAAGGTATTCTTAATACAGTTCAATTTCAAATTTATTTGATTAGTCAATTGATCATATCAAAGTAAAAATAGTGACCACATCAGTCATCATAAAATAGTGACTTATCATAAACACTATAAAATAGCGTAAACTGGTTAAAATACAATAAAATTAGATTAGAATTTAAATAAAATGAGTTAAAATGCAGTATGATAAGATAAATTTAAGTAGTAGAACATGAAAATATAACTCATGGAAAGGTTTAAATTAAAACAAGTGTAGAATACTGGTATAAAATATTCTTAAGTGAATTCATCTCCTTTGCATGACACCCCAATATGTTCTATAAATTGTGTTCTCATCTGGACAGCCCTGACTAGAACCTTAAACAGTTCTAGAAACTACGTATATATTTGTACCCTGAAGAAAGTATGATAGCTGTTTATTACAGTCCCAATGTGTGATTTTATCAAGTAGGGACTGTAAATACTGAAGTCTTACTGGGGAGTATAATTTACAGTTGAGTAGGACATGCGCAATGTCTTCTATTTCTGGTGCACCGCAGATGTATGTTCTCTCAAAATATGTTACTTGGTGGAATCGTCCGTATTTAACCATAGACTCTACCTGCTCAAATCTTGCTCTGCTGAGAGCTGTTCTATGGTATTGGGTCAAACCCATTGTCAGGGATTTTTCTAGTTATAGGATAATTTGTTCTTGGCTAGCCATTCCAGTGACCTGCACTTAGCAAGTGCCTCAATATCAGTTTGTGCATTAACACCTAATACTCGGTTTAAATATTGCCTTGGCCTGATATCCGGCTGAAAGCAGGTGTTGTATTGAGAAGCCGAAATATCGGATCGCTTGAGAGAGTTGATTGAACCATGTAATGAGATGAGGTGTGCCCATCTGTTCTTCTAAGCTCATTTTTGGTAGTCTATCAGGTTCCATTGGGGGAATCCTCCACCAATAGTTGAGGACTTTAATAACTGTTAAACTATAGATGGAATGAATGCCAGTTTCATGTCTTACTGCTGCTGCAGATGTATTTCTATCGGTCTCCAAGATCGTTCTTTAAAAATATGCTTGGTTTTGTTCCAGTGTTGACGCCTTGAACAGACCCCACAATTCAGCACTATATCTTGATACAGGAATTTCTGGTATTGACATTAATGTAAGCAGTTTAAATTGCATAAATTGAGTGAAGCATTTTGCTCCTTAAATTTTGGACTGCAGAATTCTAAAAATTTAAATTGACATTTAGTGTGTTTTGAGGGTTTTTTAAATTAAGTAAATCATGTTTTCTATCCCCTTTTAAAACTCAGATCTTGCTTGGTTTGTAATTTTTATTCTTTCATATTTGAAATATTTCAGAAATCCAGTCCCGATTACTTAGTAGAGGTTGTGGTTTAACTGACAACTTAGTTTGTCAACAGTGTGTCTTGTGGTGTAAGAAGAAACAATTGCACCGTATCTTAAACTACACTGCCTCATTACTGCAATAGGATATTTCTTAGCTTCCAAGAGTTCACCACAATAAGACTTTTCTTAATTTCTAATAGTGTTGTGGATTCTCTTTTATCAATAAGTCAATTGAACGAAACCAGAATTATAAATATAACCTGTTGAGTTCCGATACTGAGAGACAGGAGGCTGGTGGAGTGACGTCAGCTGTTTATTGGATTACAGTGAGCAAACTTCAGCAAAAGCATAAAAGTGGAAGGGTTTAAATAAGGAGCCACTCTGGCAAGGAAGCAATCAGAATCTTCCTACTCCACCACCTTGTCAGACTGGAATGAAAACTTTCCAGCTCCCCTCTATTCTTTCCCGGACCTACGCAGATTGAAAACAAAGGACGAATCCACACGCTGATATTTCAAATCAATCTTTTCATATAGAAAGCCTCATTTATACAAGCTGAATTCATGCATGTGAGAGGTGTTAAAAATAATGGTCCAGTAGCTAGGCAGATCAAAGCTAATTGCGAATTCCTTTATGAGATAAAGCATCTCCAGTTTCACTGACTTACATTTACAGTTTCCAGCATCTCCACAGACTTTTACTCCCAGGATTTTACCAGTGAAATAACAGTTGGCTAGCGTAATGTGGCTGAAATCTCAAACATCAACCGACTCCATTACAAAATGTTGAAACTTTACCCCGCATTTCCCATTGGCCACCCTTAAATAACTATGAGGAATGGTCAACAATTCCCTAGAGTAATAAATTACAGACTACTTCCTTTTCCCATACAAGCATTCTTGTCTTTTTCTTTGGTCTTCTAAAGTGGGCATCTAGCAAAGGCTCATGCTGTTTCTCTTCCTCCTCCTCTAAGTCAGACCCTACTGTGATTGGCATATCTGCCACCTCTGGTGGTCCTTCAGGTTCATTCATGTCTATTTCTCCCTCACTCTCACTCTCTGCACCAGCTAGCAACACCACTGGCCCAGGGTACCTGTCGAGGATAACAAAAGTCTGTTTGAACTTCGTTAGCCATGGAGGTCGATAGAGTTATGAGATCCAAGCAGTGTTAATCAAAACAAGCATTTCTTTATTTTTAAAACAGAAAATAAACACTGTCTTGAGAGACAAAATAATATAAGCAGCTTACATAATGGCGTCTGGAGAGGAACGGAACAAAGCAGAACTACAATCTCATGAGGGAGGAAGTGTTTTTTATAGGAAAGTGAACACAAGAACAAGGGGACACAATCTGAAGTTAGTTGGGGGAAAGATCAAAAGCAACATGAGAAAATATTATTTTACTGAAAGAGTAGTAGATCCTTGGAACAAACTTCCAGCAGACGTGGTTGGTAAATCCACAGTAACTGAATTTAAACATGCCTGGGATAAACATATATCCATTGTAAGATAAAATACAGGAAATAGTATAAGGGCAGACTAGATGGACCATGAGGTCTTTTTCTGCCGTCAGTCTTCTATGTTTCTATCAGAGAGACAGCCAGATGTTCAGACTGGATTTGGCATTTTTGTCCACATATGGACCTGTGAAAAGTAGATATTGATGTCTGATTGTGATAAAGGTATCACCATACAATAATGAAATCCATTTTTTTACTACTGGTTCTGCTTAGTGGGTGTAGTAAATGAATACCACACCCACACCCACTAGGATACTGCAAAATCTCCTTTCCCTCCCCACTCCTGGAGGAAGGATATTGCAAAATGTCCATTCCCACCCCACTCTGGGGCCAGCCAGAGGTGGTGTTTGCCGGTTTTCCTAACTACTCAAAATTTCTGCTACCAGTTCTCACAACCTGTCAGAATCTGCTAGATTTCATCTCTGTATCACAGGATATAAGCTGTTCTGAGTAAAGCTGCCTTTTGCAACTGACCAATGGTGATTTTCTCAATGCTGATGGTATTCAAGTGATGCTCTAGTTGTTTTTGGTTTGCACCCAAGGCACCTCTTATTATTGGTGCCATGTTTGTTTCTTTTGCCATAGACATCCTATTTCTATTTGCTAGACTTTGTTTTTTCTTACCTTTTTCAGTTCTTTCACTTCTATTCCACTTCCAAATCCACTATTCAGACTCCATTGTATTTATTATCAACATTTAATTCTATTGTATTATGTGGTAGATGATTGTATTTTTGAATCTAAAGGGCCAGTGCACTGTAATTTCATCATTTTCATGCATACGTTTAAAAATATTATAATCAGGAGAGGGGTGCTCCTTGAATCCTGGATTAATTGTGTAAAAGGAAGTTTACAAACTAACCAGCTTACCACAGATTTCAGCAACAGCCAAGTCCACATTCAATTGCGTCTGGAACGGGGAGATTTCATCATCAAAGTGGTAAGGGAATGTATATATAGCCTGGAATGGCAGGGGGAAGCTTTGAGACCTCACCTTCAGCATCTACTGCTCTGAAGAATCCTACCTCAACCAAGTTCAGTGAGGAATCATGAAGCCAGGAAGCTTTCTGCTGCTTGCTCTGTTGGTCTTCTCATTGTACTCTGGTAAGTTCTGTTTACTATTCCAACTTTTTCTTTTCTGATAGATTTGAGGACTCCCTTGACTCCAGGAAAAAACAGACAACAATCCACAGATACCCCCAAGGTTGGCTCAGTGGGAAATAATTCTTGGTCATAGTATTGGCACAAGAAGAAAATTAAAATTGGAGGCTCTTGGTGCAGAATTGGCTATTTCACTGGAAGGCCCCCTAAGCAGGCATTTTCCAGTTATGATTCATAGAGGTCTGACGCAGCATTCCCAATTGTTGGAATAAAGGGGTTCTTTCAGGTACAGAAGCAGAATTCTTGCAGAAATCAATAATATTGAACTTCCTATTAACACCCCTATCACTTGTAATGCTTGGTTTTCACTGAATTTTCTATTTCTATTTCAGTTGGTCAAGGGTTTTAATGGGAGAGGTGGAACAAGGGACAGGGCAAATTGAAATGCACTGGTAATTTTTTTTTAAAAATAGAAGATAATATGGAATTATTTTCAAATGTTCACATATAGCATGTTTTTTTTTCCAGATATTGCTGCACAAAATTTAAGCGTGAGTACTTTTAGTTATTAATTTTATTTATTAAGTGAAGTCCTTGGATAGGACCCAGAAGTGTGTATACATAATAATAAGCGCATGCCTGTCCCACCTTATCACCTTTGTGGCAAACTTATCGTAAGCTCAGATACAACAGGACTCAAAATGATTTTTGGGCAGTTTCCTCCATCTTCCTCCATCAGGCCACTTCTTCTATTTTTATCCATTCCATCTCCCAAACTTCTTACCATTCAAGGACAAAGCACACAATTAAAAACATTTGCAATGCGCAATATAAACAATAACAAACTAAACAATGTTTTAAGTTACTGTTACAGAGCTGTTTCTTTCAGTGTATCTTACATCCTGTACCTGAATATGGAGACTTAATAGTGAGGCAGGTGTTGCAAACTATGCAGATCCAAACAGAAATATAACAACTATAAATTCTAATTCTCAAAAATCCCAGATCCATTTTCCAGCATTGATGTTGTATAGTGGTCTAAACAACATCAACAACAAGGTGGATCACCTGGAACAGTAACATTTGCAGAAGAAAGAATTAAAAGTTGATGGGATAAAAATAGATAATCAATTTGGCCCAGGGTATTGCTATTATCATCAAACATAAAAGAAGGGCAGGGAAGCCCTATGGAATAAACCATTTGCTTTTTCCCATAGCGTTATTGTCGAGGGTACCCAAGACGCCTCTGCCCGAGGAATTATCAACCCATTTGTGGCTCTAATGGCAGGACTTATACCAACAAGTGTCATTTCTGCAATGCTTATGTGTAAGTACATTGTTTCACTTTGTGCTACTTCAGAAGGAAGCATCTGTACAGTATTGGGAGCCCTGGATTTCTAAGCTTCAAAAAACAAGTTTATCCTCCTTTCAAGTATTTACACATTTTCTGCTACAGAGAAGTTTCAGGGTGGTTCCAAGGAAAATATGTCACTAATTTTAGGAATGGGGGGGGGGAGCATGGGCAAGTTTTCACTTTCAGAAAATGCAACTAATCTTGATGACTATTACAAACTTTTGGCTGAGTGTGCCCTTATAATGGATGTCTCTCTCTCTGGATTTTTAATTTAGTTTTTGTCCCTGTTTCCCTTCCCCATTTATCTTCAGTCGCAGTGGGAGAAGACTTCGGGTGAGACGCTTTGGAAGATGTTGAAATATTAAAATGTAGAAGACTAAGGAGCATTAATTAAGGATATCCCACCATCTTCATGCATTGTTCATTAACATCCCCACAAAAATTCTGCTTTTTCCTCTTATTCTGCTCGTTTGCTGTATTAAATGTCTTTCGCAGATTAATCAATAAACTAAGCAAAGCATTATCTCTCTATGAATCTTCCTTTGGAACATTCCTTTCTGCCACACTATATTTTTATATTAAAGTTGTTGCTGCATATTTGAAGAAAGCCAAGTATTTTGGATAAAAAATTGAAGAAAATATCAATCTCTATAGAGGCAGGATTAGGAAACCTAATTAAAAATAAGCTTTAGATGTATTGGGAATGCTAACAATTATTTCTTTGGCTCTTACTGCACTTGGGGTACCAACACCCCTCCCCCTTAATAGCTTCCCTATTAGAAGGAGGTAATGGTCACCTTTGAGGAATGGCTAAGTTGAGGAAGGAAGGAAGGACTCAGAAGAGAAAAGGACCACTTGGCCCTGTCATCTCCAGTCTTATGTAGGAAGAAGTTGCCATTATGGCAACTTAATAACAATTATTCTGTCACAGTTTATTTACATCAGTGATGAAATCCAAATTTTTTACTATCAGTTTAGTGGGTGTGGCTTGGTGGACATGGCAGGGGAAGGATACTGTTAAAATCTCCATTCGCTTTGAGAAGAGCGGCATAGAAGTCAAATAGATAGATTGGATAGATAGATAGATAGATAGATAGATAGATAGATAGATAGATAGATAGATAGATAGATAGATAGATTAGATAGATAGATAGATAGATAGATGATAGATAGATAGATAGATAGATAGATAGATAGATAGATAGATAGATAGATAGATACATACATACATACATACATACATACATACATACATACATACATACATACATAAATTCCCACCCCAATCCAGGGGAAGGATACTGCAAAATCTCCATTCCCAACCCACTCTGGGGCCAGCCAAAGGTGCTATTTGCCAGTTCTCAGAAGTACCCAAAATTTCCACTACTGGTTCTCCAGAACCTGTCAGAACCTGCTGGATCTCACCCCAGCTTATACTAATCATGCAATAGGTCCTGTTTTCTGTGTCATTAAAACAAAGGATGGATTAAAGTTATAAAGTGAATAATTTGTCATTCACTTTGTAACTTTACTCCATTCTCCAGTGCCCCAAACAGGCATTTGTCCTCTCAAGGTCAAATCAGACTATGCCCCAATGACCAAATTTACAACTATCTTCTAATTTCACAAGAAGTATTTCTAAGTATAGGAGTTACTGTTTAGCTAGAGAAGAAATCATTACTAGAGATAACAATGTTCTTCTGCTTCAACAAATAAATTAAAGTTTAAATTGATTTTATTTTTGTGAATATTTATGAATTTATGATTTTCTCCCATAAATTGATTTTTTAGAACTTTCAAGCAGAATATTTTATTTATTTTAGGGACTGCAACAGAGGAGGTATGCTCTGTTGACCTAGATGACCTTGTTTAATTGAGAAGACCACTATGCCACTGACATAGAGATAGGCACTGACTAGAGATAGGCAATTCTTAAAATTATCTTCCCAGTTATCTTTCTATATTACTATTCTGAAATAATAACTTCAATGATATCTCACATGTTTTATTATTAGTTCAGTGTTAGAAGAAAAATCAGAAAAAAAGGATTTGGGGGTACTGATTTCTGACAGTCTCAAAATGGGTGAACAGTAGGGAAAGCAAGTAGAATGCTTGGCTGCATAGATAGAGGTATAAAAAGCAGGAAGAGGGGGGTTGTGATCCCTCTGTACAGAGCGCTGGTGAGACCACATTTGGAATACTGTGTTCAGTTCTGAAGACCTCACCTACAAAAAGTTATTGATGAAATTGAATGGGTCCAAAGATGGGTTACAAAATGGTGGAAGGTCTTAAGCATAAAACTTATCAGGAAAGACTTCATGAACTCAATCTGTATAGTCTGGAGGACAGAAGGGAAAGAGGGGACATGATTGAAACATTTAAATATATTAAAGGATTAAAAAAGGTTAAGGAAGGAAGTGTTTTTAATAGGAAAGTGAATACAAGGATAAGGGTGCAAAATCTGAGGTTAGTTGAGGGATAGATCAGAAGCAACGTGAGAAAATATTATTTTACTGAAAGAGTAGTAGATGCTTGGAACAAACTTCCAGAAGACATGATTTGTAAATCCACAGTAACTGAATTTAAACATGCCTGGGATAACTCCATCTTAAGATAAAATACAGGAAATAGTATAAGGGCAGACTAGATGGACCAGGAGGTCTTTTTCTGCCGTCAATCTTGTATGTTTCTATGTTTCTATTATATTTTAAAATGCATGATAAATTCATTAATAATGAAATTGGTCCCTATATACATGTTGGTTACTGATATCAGCTAAATCAGGAAAACCTTTGTCATAACTGCATAAGCACTTCTCAATATATTCCTGAAGTTGAACCACTAACGTATTGGCACTAGAATCTTCCTCAACATCTTCCTGTATATATACAGTATATAGGAACCCATTCCCACTCAGAAGCATACAAATATGAAATTCTACCATCTGCTCTTTAACCTGGGAGGCCAAGAACATGTTCTCCTTTTAGAGCCATAGCTTGATCAGGAGCACAAGGGTTCAGCACTTCTTCTTTTCTGGAAGGTAGGCAGCATCCAAGACAAAAGGATCATCTTTAGGAGGTCATTCCAGAGTTCCATCCCCATCACAAAAAAACAGAACTTCTATGCTTTGCCTTCCCCAATCTCTTCCAAATGAGGAACAGCCAGTTGCTTCCCCTGGCATAAACAATGTACAGTGGTACCTCTATTTAAGAAAGCCTCTACTTAAGAACTTTTCTAGATAAGAACCGGATGTTCAAGATTGTTTTGCCTCTTCTTAAGAACCATTTTCTACTTAAGAACCCGAGTCCAGAAAAATTTCCCAGGAAACTTGAGAGTGGCATGAAAGCCTGGCCAGTTCCCTGCCATTCCCCCTTTAATCCTTGCCATCTCGGGCTTTTCTGGGCTGCCAGAGGAGCCTTTCGGTGGCGCTTAAGGAGGCTTTGGCAATCCAGAGCAAACAAAGCATTTTCCTTTCTCTGGGCGCTTGGAGAGGGAATAAACCTCTGTCAGCACCCAAAGAAAAGAAATGCTCCCTTTGCTCTGTGTAGCAACTGCCCTCCTCCTCTTCTTCTTCCTCCTCCCAACCAAATTCCGAGCTTTTATTTCTTTCCTAATGTTCTGTCGAGCTCTCTGGTAGAATCCTCCCCAAAATGCACAGATACAATTTCAGACACACACCTTTGAAAATTCGAAACAATGTTCTTTATAATGAAAATTCACTTAAACCAAGCCCTCTTTTGGGATAGCAAAGAGCACTTGTCTCCAAACAAACTGGTAATTTGTACAAGTCCCTTATCAGTTCTGTGATACTTAGCTTGCAGCTGTGAGGCAATTCACATTCCTTTTTTCACAAAGTGAAACACACTTTGCCCCGGTTTAATTTCAAAGCGGGGAAAAATCAGCAAAGTCAATAAAGCAGTCACGAAACACAATGATCAGATAATCCTCCACAATGGCCAAACCTACAGGCTGCTCTTTATAGCAGCCTCACTAATTACCACAGCCCCACCCAACCACAGGTGGCCTCATTTTCTTTTATAATAATCTCTCAGTTGTTGTTGCCTATGCATCGCTCTCCGCATGCGTGGCTGTATCATTAACTCTTGTTCTGAATCCAAGGAGGAGCTAGATAATTGATCTCCTTCTGAGCTGTCTGCCCCACTCTCCTCCTCCCTGTCACTCATGTCTTCTTGGTCAGAGGAGCCTTCATCAGCAGATTCCACCGGGGGCAAAACAGGCCTGCAGCATGTGGATGTCTCCCCCACATCCACAGTCCTTGGGGCAGGAGCTGGGCCAGCGCTAACCACAACACCTAATGGGTTTGCATGCATTATTTGCTTTTACATTGATTCCTATGGGGAAAATTGCTTCTACTTACCAACCTTTCTACTTAAGAACCTGGTCATGGAACTAATTAAGTTCTTAAGTAGAGGTACCACTGTAGTTGGACAGTTCTTGCGTTGTGATAGAATAGAATAGAATAGAATAGAATAGAATAGAATTCTTTATTGGCCATGTATGATTGGACACACAAGGAATTTGTCTTGGTGCATATGCTCTCAGTATACATTAACGAAAAAGATACATTTGTCAAGAATCATGAGATACAACACTTACTAATTGTCATAGGGGGTCAAATAAGCAATGAAGAGACAATCAATATTAATAAAAAACTTAGGATTGTGAGACCAGGATTGCCTGCACTAATTAATGCAGCCATTAAGTGAGACATGTGACTGCAGCACCTAATGATGGCATTTTGACTGTTGCAGTTACTATCATTAAGCAAGGACCAAGCAGAACTCCAAAAAAGGAATAATATCCCAACATCCAACTCCTATGAGCACTCCTAACTCTTTTCACTACCTGGTACCTAAGAAGGGATGGATTTTCTTTCCTTTCAAAAGGTTGACTGCTCAATTACCAGCACCACCATTTCCCCTCACTCTTTTGTGTGTGTGAGTATGTGTGTGCGTGCGTGTGCATGCATGTGTGTGTGTGTGTGTGTGTGTGTGTGTGTGTGTGTATGGCAGAGAAATTTAAAAGAGGGACAGAGTGGTCTTCCTAAACAGTGTGGATTACATGGGCACAGTACTGGAAGCAGCAAGTATTTTTCAAAGAAAGGCAAGAAATTGTGGTTCCTCCAAAATGGTTGCTGCTTCGGAGATTATGCCATTCGGCCTTCTTCATGGCTTGGAATTGGACCATCTTTTCCTACCTGTCTAATCTGGCCAGCCGGATGGCCATGATCTGGGTCTCATCTAAATACCATTGCTACCATTTTGCACATGCACTACTGGTTCACAGAACTGGGCAGTAATGGGAGGAAATAATACTGGTCAGCTGGCAGAGACCAGCTTTTTCTGCCGTGGTGGCTGCCTTCTTGAACACACTCCTTCCTTCTTTCCTGAGATGAGGATGTATACAACCCTGCTGGCCTTTGGGAAGACCTTGAAGTCCTGGCTATATACCTGGGTCTGAAGTCCTGAATGGGTGAAGAGCCCCATTTTCTGATTATGCTGACACAAATGGATTGCCATAAATCCTGGCTGCTATTTCAGGGGTGGGTTTCACTTACCTATGCCACCAGTTCCCATCGTGACATTTTGTGTGCATCCTCATGCAATTCTCCTTCCACGCATGCTCAGTAGCTACAATCAGCCCAAAACACAGCAGAGGAGCTGATCAGCTGTGTTTCAGATAAGAAATAAAAGTAAGTATAAACCCAGGGGTGGGTGGCAGGGCCTTTTTTCAAGCAGCAGCACAGGAAAAAACTTCCAAACAGTAAAAAAAAATTTGGGGGGAAAAGATGGCGGTGCCCACAGCAGTGTCAAAGTCTTGTTTGTTTGTTTATTTGTTCGTTTGTTTATATATTCATGCCCCACTCCTGTTGGACTCAGGGTGGCTTATAAATCTAAATCAGTGATTCTCAACCTTTCTAATGCCATGACCCCTTAATATTGTTCCTCATGTTGTGGCAACCCCCAGCCATAAGTCTAGTGCCAATTCTCCCCACAGATCTTTAAGCTGATTGGCAGGAAGGTCAGAGGGATACTCCCACTGTAAACACTTGATTGGTCAGGTAAACATATATTCCAAGGTGCCAGAATAGAAGCTTTAGTTCCTAACACCATGAAAAATTTGTCTTTTCCCATGGTCTTAGGTGACCCCTGTGAAACGGTTGTTCAACCCCCAAAGAGGTCTCGACCCCCAGGTTGAGAACCACTGATCTAAATAAATAAATTTATTAGTGAATATCTGTCACTAACATTGTTTAGTGACAAGTATTCCGGGCCCATTTGCCATTGGAACTTGTATCGACCATAGCTGTTGTCACAAATAACAGAATGACTAAAATTTCCTAATAACAGGAATACTATTATTGCAACAACAATAGAAAGATTACATTCAGTCAATGAACATTACAGTTATGATATAAGGACACAAATGAAGACAAGAATCTGGATGGTGCTGTGAGTGCAAGTATCTTACCTCTCTCCTGATTAAAGTGTTTTCAGACATTGAATCATCAAACTGTATGGATAAAGACTTTTGTCAGCGAACCAAATAGCATCTGAGAAATACAGTGGTACCTCTACTTAAGAACTTAATTTGTTCCATGACCAGGTTCTTAAGTAGAAAAGTTCTTAGGTAGAAGCAATTTTTCCCATAGGGATCAATGTAAAAGGAAATAATATGTGCAAACCCATTAGGAAAGATATAAAAGCTTGGAAATTGGATGGGAGGGGGAGGAGGAGGAGGAAGAGGAAGAGGAGGACAGTCGCTGCTGAAGGAAGAAGGTGAGGTGAGGGGAATCAAAAAAATCCAAAACTTTAAGGCTTAAAAAAGGACTGTGAGGCGACGAGAAGGACACGCGCCTCCCATACACCCGGTGTGAGGCTGCCTCCCATACACTGCGCCAGAGAGAGAAACTGGCTGGGCCTTTGTGCCGCTCTCAAATTTGCTGGGAAATTTTTCTGGGCTCAGGTTCTTAAGTAGAAAATGGTTCTTTAGTAGAGGCAAAAAAATCTTGAACACCTGGTTCTTATCTAGAAATGTTCTTAAGTAGAGGTGTTCTTAAGTAGAAGTACCACTATAAATTGGTATAAATTTATTTCCACTCCTGTGCTTTCACACACCATTCAATTTATTCACAAAGCCATTCTGGATTCAGCACGGTCATTTCAACTCTAAAATTCCCTTAAGATTCCATCCAGGTTGAAGTTCATTTCACATCCCCACACCCACTAGTGGAATCATGTGGACCCAACCAGTGCAGGGATTTCTGGTTCCTTCCTTTGTCCAGTTAACCCTGGACTCTGCGTAAAGGAATGTGTGGTGCTATAAATATATATATATATATATATATATGTGTGTGTGTGTGTGTGTGTGTGTGAGTGTGTGTGTTTTATGTCGGATCACCCTGGTATATTTCAAGGAACGTCACAGCTCCTTTTTGCCTCTAGGCCCAACCCAGGGCCACTTCAAGGCAGTTAATTTATTTATAGCCGACAACTATATTCTGTATGTGTCAAATGTTTTTTTAGCTGGAAGGGATCTGATCTGATAGCAACTCTGCTAAGTCTCTGCCTTACAAGGCAGAGTCCGCAGGATCAAATCCCAGTAAGGAAGGGTGTGGCTAGCTGATGAGGCCAGAACAAGGCCGAAATGGGACCATCCTAGTCTCCCTTAATTTTAAAATTCCAGCTAAAAAAACATTTGACACATACAGAATATAGTTGTCGGCTATAAATAAATTAACTGCCTTGAAGTGGCCCTGGGTTGGGCCTAGAGGCAAAAAGGAGCTGTGACGTTCCTTGAAATATACCAGGGTGATCCGACATAAAAAAACATATAGCCCCCCCCCGGTACACAGCTGGATGGGTTCTGATCTGATAGCACCTCTGCTAAGTCTCTGCCTTACAAGGCAGAGTCCACAGGATCAAATCCCAGTAAGGAAGGGTGTGGCTAGCTGATGAGGCCAGAACAAGGCCGAAATGGGACCATCCTAGTCTCCCTTAATTTTAAAATTCCAGCCGAGAGGCAAATAAGGAGCTGTGATGTTCCTTCGATACACCAGGGTGATTCGACACAAAATATGTAACCCTTCCCTGGTGCAGAGCTGAAGGGATTGGATACTGTAGCCTAGAGCATAATTCTCTGCCTTACAAGGCAAAGGTTGCAGGTTCAAGTCCCAGTGGGTATGGCTAGCTGATGAGGCCAAAATAAGGCCGAAATAGATCTATCCTAGTCTCCCTTAATTTTCAAATTCAGCAAAAAAACATGTGACATATATATATATGTCTTATATATATATATATACCCTTCCCCGGTACAGAGCTGAAGGGATTGGATACTGTAGCCTAGAGGATAATTATCTGCCTTACAAGGCAAAGGTTGCAGGTTCAAGTCCCAGTGGGTATGGCTAGCTGATGAGGCCAAAATAAGGCCGAAATAGATCTATATATATATATATATATAACCCCTCCCGTTTCTCTATCGCTGCTAACTGTGTCAGGCAAACCTCTAACTTCACATAATAACTTTGGGCCTGACAACTTTCATCTGTGCAAATAAAACATTACATGATATTTTATTTTTAATGAGCTTCAGGAATGGCAACATTCAAAAGTTAATTTAATTCCAGCTGCATCACTATCTATCAAGCCAAGTAAGATGCTAAAAGAGATCCTGGCTCATGTACAGGTCTTGAATACAACAAGGTCTGACAACATTTAAATGTTATTTAAAAGATAGGCAAGAATATGTTTTAGCTTGCTAAATAGCTTGCTATGAGGCTCAACTGGCTGCCCATGAAAACATTATGTAAGGCTGTTGCAATATTTTGGAAAAATAAACTATTTACTTAGAGTCACCATGGTGTAGGAAAACTCTACATGGGATTGGCGTTGATAACCTCCAAAGTCAATCAAATTTTGATGAATTAATGGAAGATTGTTGTTTCAAAAAGTTCATTTCTTTGGGAACAAATTTTCTAATTGAGATTTAATCATGATATTAAAATTCCTTTAATGAGAAGTCTGCTGAAACTAGTTCTAATATTATTATTGTGCAATTTCTCTATTTTACCACAAGAGGTAGTAAATATTTTGCCAAGAATCCGTAAAGTCTCCTTTGAAGTTCAGTTCTATTCAAAACAAGATATGGATTTATCCTGATTTCACTAAAGAAGTTTAGGGAGAAATGTTTTACAAAAGCTCAAAATCTTACCAGATGAATATCTTCAATATTTTGTGTATTCTCCAGCCATATTCTATGTTAATCAGCAAGATCAGATTCACAGATTCAATAATCCTTTGAAGGCAGAGGCCTTTATCCTATCTTTAAAATATTTTGATGGTAAAGCCTGATTGGGTACCACTCCCATTCCATGGAATCAACTGCAGAAGTCTGAGTTTATCTAAATCAGTTCTCTTCTTTAAAAACCCCTATATTTGATTTTTCTATCTTGAACTCTTTCGTTATAGTTTATATTTATTTTGAATAGAATAGAATAGATTTTTTTATTGACCAAGCATGATTGGACACACAAGTAATTTGTCTTGGTGCACATGCTCTCACTGTACATAAAAAGATATGTTCCGTGTACATAAAAGATACGTTTATCAAGAATCATAAAGTACAACACTTAATGACAGTCTGGGTACAAATAAGCAATCAAATCATATTAGGAACCAGTCAATATAAATTGTAAGGAGAAAGGCAACGAAGTCAGTTATTCAGTCATTTGTGGGAGGAGATGGGTGATGGGAATGATGAGAAGATTGATAGCGTTGAGGGAATTATTTGTTTAGCAGACTGATGGAGTTCAGGAAAAAAATGTTCTTGTGTCTAGCTGTTCTGATGTGCAGTGCTCTATAGCGTCGTTTTGAGGGTAGGAATCGAAACAATTTGTGTTCAGGGTGTGAGGGGTCTATAAATATTTTCACAGCCCACTTTTTTGACTCATGCAATATACAGTTTTGTTTACAGACTGCTCTCAAGCTACAGCATCTGTCCAAACTGCCAACTATTTATTTTTATTTTGAAATAATAATGTTTGAAACTGTCTTGTAATTTTGGTATAAGAAGAGAGTTGAAACTACTATACCACTGTGAAGTTATCAGTTTCTCTGATTTTCTTTTCTTATCTTTACTTATTTAAATCTCTTCCTCGTTCCAATTTCTTTAATAATCTCATTTTTTAATTTTTTTACATGTATAATCACATTTTTTCTTTTCTGTTTCTAAGTACAAATTCTATATAAATGAAATAATGGTATTTGAACTTTAAATTGAATATTTATGGAGCTTTTGAGCAATACTGCGAGCGACACTAAAAAATCTATTAAATATTTAAATATTTAAATATATTAAAACACAAAATATTAGCTTTCCATACCATCAGCCATGGTATTCTCCTGGAGCAATTTTGGGGTATGGCAGTGGGACTCCTTGTGCTTTCCTGGTTCACTTCCTCCTTCTGTGGCCACTCTCAGTCAGTGTTGATAGGAGGGGAGATACCCAGCTCTCACCCTCTGCTTTGCAGGCTTCCACAGGGCTCAGTATTCTCGCCCCCCGTGTTCAACATTGATATGAAGCCACTGTGTGAGATCATCCATCACCATGTACTGAGGTATCACCGGCAGAGGGTTGCTACCGATAGGGTAGAGGACAGCACACTGGTAGTGCTCTGTGTGATGAATGCATAGCTTAGTTTTCCTTGAGTGTGGGTGCACGCGTGCATACCAGTGTGTCTTTGCTTCTGCACGTGTGCAGGAAGCAAACTCTCATGAGGGTGTGTGTGCATGCGTGAGATTTTGGTGATTTTTTTTACTTCAGCGCATGTGTGGAAGCAAAAAAATCGCTGAAATCTTCCACGTGCGTGTGTCCTCGCAAGATTTTGCTTCCTGTGCATGCATAGGAGCAGAAACACACTAGGATGTGTGTGCACACATGCAAGAGAACCAAAGCTGCGTGTGCCACACACCGGTAGCAGCGGTAATGGGAATTCGCCCCTGGGTATCACCAATATGCTGATCAGGGGTGGCTGCTGCCCAGATAGGGGGAACACAGTGGGGTAGCGAAAATGGAGCTCCACCCCAGAGCACCCAATTTGCACAGAAAGATGTTCAAAGAAAATGCAGGGCATCCTGCATAAGCCACGCCCACAGTGTGGTAGTAAAAATTTTGGTAGGGAGGGAAGGAGGGAGGGAGGGAGGAATTTAAGAACTGATAAGGCACAATGATAATTTATTTTATTTATTTATTTATTTATTTATTTATTTTGTTCAATACATAATGAGGGTTTTAGTGGGTATATATCTATATATACATAATAAAATACATGATGAAGGTTATAGAGGAGATACTCATAGTAAACTATATCTAAGAAATAATAGAAAAGTAATAGTAATAGAACATATCAATGAAAGAATAGAAGAAGAAATATAGGAATAGAAGAAAGGTATAGAAGCTATATAATGTTCAGCATTATATAGTATTTACAACATAACTGGTTGAGTTTAGTAAACCATTCTTTAGAACATATCATTGGTTTAAGATTGGTTATTTAGAGTATTTTCATGTTATGCTTTAGTCTCCCAGTCATCCATATTATCTTTGATCTAGGTTATTTTAATTTTACTTCCCTTTATGGTCTTAAAATATTATTATTAATCTCAATTGCATTAAACCTTCTGGGATCATGCATCAGTTTCACAATGACTTTCTATGCAGTTTCTATATTCAGATGAGGTCAATTCACTTGAACGGCAACCTTCTTGTTGATAATTATTGGAAAAATACTCTCCCTCCAGGCTATCCCTGGATTGACTGGTTTCTGTGGCATAACAAGCAGGTAGTGCACAGTCTTGGAATTCTTCCAGGAAGCCAGTATGCAAAGCACCTTAAGATTGAATTTAAGTAAACTGTTCTCCCCATCCTCCCAGAGGACTGGTCAACAATTTTGCAATGAAGATATCTAGTATGATTAACTCAATTTCCTTCCAAACTGTGTTAACTCAGGGTTTGCCAACTCTAGCCCACGGTTGTGTTTTAAAGTGCAGCAATTTCAGCTGTTCTGTAATTTTTTTAGCTAGTCAATGATTTTCAAATGGAAGGTGGGGAGGGTTGGACAGGGTACAAGTGAAAACATATATAAATTGTTTTTTTAAGAAAACTAATAACAACAGTGTTTCAAATGTTTACATTTTGAGATTTTTTTGTGTGTTCTAGAGACTGCTGCAAGGTACATACCTGAACCTAAGGTGAGAACCTACATATTCTTGTTAAATGATGTTCCCTTGATGAGTGATGAGACATGATAGTGGAGAAAGTACATTTAGTATTTAATTCTTTATAATTATATATTACTGTATAATACCTAACTTTAAGAAGGCAAAAATATTTAAGAAAAATTATGAACCATAAATAAACATGATAAAATAAATAAATACTTTTATTGTTTTATATGAATGGTATCTTAAAGATATAAAACATAGAAAAGAAAAGATCCATTGTCTAGCATCATAAATGAGGGATGGACATTTGGGGAACAGGAGTGAATAGGATTGTGGGATTTTTTTTAATGTTTCAAAAGAAGCAATTACAGTTTGGGAGGAAAACAATAATCAGTTTGTCAAAGATTGGATGTTCATGTTATGATCATAAGTTCTGTAGGCCTGCCTTCTTGGTAAGTAGAGCAGGCAGCTCTATCAAACAAATCATTTGCTTTTCTTCCACAGAGTTATTGCAAGGGGTACCCAAAACCCATATGCACAAAGCAGTACCAGCCCCATTGTGCTTCTGATGGCAAAACCTATGTCAACCGGTGTGATTTCTGCAATGCATATGTGTAAGTATGTAGTCGACTCACTGCACCTGGAGAGGAGATCATTTTTCTAGGTAGCCCAGGATTTCTAGGCTTTAAAGAAAAGATGTGAATATGAATCCTCATCCTTCCTATCAGAAGTCATTTTCCACCACAGGTAAACCAGAGACTGCTTCCAAAGAGTCCACCTTGTTAATTTTGGAGGGTGAGAAAGATCCCCTTGCTGATTATTTTAATCCTTTTTTTGCCTGGGGCTTAATTATGAATACTGTACCTCCATGGTTCTTACACTTACATTTTGATTTTGCTTTCCCATCAGTTTCAGTGGCAGAAAACTTCGGCTATTAAAATTTGCACCATGTGCTGAAGACTGAGGAATATTCACTAAAGAATCTTCAGGATCTTCATGCTTTATTCATTAACTTCCTCACAAAATTTATCTTGTTCCTTCTGCTTCTGTTCTGTTGCTCCATTAAATGAATGAGTGTTCTTTTGCAATCAATTTATCAGGATACTATTTATATGGGTGTGTGCACGTTTGAGTTACTGTTGACTCCTGTTACTGTCTCCATAAGTCCCTGCAATTTTCTTGGCACTTTTTTTTAAAAAAAATTCAGAAGCAGTTTGCCCTGCTTCTTTCCTAGAGCTTCCTAGACAGCGACTAGCCCAAGGGCACCCAGCGGGCTCTGTGCCTAAGGTGGGACTAGAACTCATGTTCTCCTGTTTTCTAGCCTGGTGTTTAACCACAACTCTTGAACTGGCTTGCATCAAGATACATTGATAGTTTTATTATTCTATCTTAAAATGCACAATAGTGACACACACATTGATCAAAATCTGGTTACTGATATATACCATTGGATACATATTGCTACATATTACTAGAGTTGTATAATATTGGATTTAAGCAAAAGACATTGGTGAAAATCTGGTTACTGATATCCCACAGAATAGGGAAAATTTCCTCATGACAGAAAAAAAAGAGAAATTTATCTTATTTTTATTTTTGTTGTTGTTTGTTTTTTATTTTTTTATTTCTAAAGCCACTCAGCTCAACCAAATGATGCTGGAAAGCTTACCATTCTAAAATTAGAGAACAATTAAGAATAAATAAGTAAGTAAGTAAGTAAGTAAGTAAGTAAGTAAGTAAGTAAGTAAGTAAGTAAGTAAGTAAATAAATAAATAAATAAATTATAACAGTTTTTAAAACATTAAAATTATAAAATAACATCCACAAAATAAAGCTAACAGGGATGCGGCATTTCTAATCTCCAAGGGCAGAATATTCCATATGTCAGGGGCTACAGCAGAAAAGGCCCCTCTTCTCATCACTGTCAGCCGACATTCTTTGGTCTGGAGAATTTGCAGCCTGCCCATTCTGCTATATAAAGTTGAATGGGTCACTGAGGTAAGATTGCCTCAAGGTAGAATCTTCTCAGCAATGTCTTGGATACACAGGAACTATTTCCCATTCAGAAGTATTCAAATATGAGCTTTCCCCATCATCTCACACGTGACGCAAATCATATATTTTTCTTTCTGAAAATGGATGCATCTCTGATGAGAATCACCTCTAAAGCAGGAGTACAACTTCATACATAGGCATGGAGTGTATAAACAGAAAATATGACATCTTCCATTTCACTTTCTAAAGGGAAGTCCCTTTTTTATGCATCATCTTACACTGAAAGTGTCAATGTCACATGTTCCTTTCCCTCCCTGTCCTGCTGTATTATTGCCTTGCTAAATATAACAGCGCAAACTTGACAGCAACTGACATATCTTGACAAATTCTGCTGTAGTGGTTAAGAAACCAAGTCCTGGAACAAGAGGAAAGAAAATTTCCTGAGAGAAACCACAGTGTGGTGAAGATAAGAAAAATTAGGTTTCTTCACTTTCGGCCTTGTTCTTGGTTCAAGGTTCTCATTTATCCCTTGCTCCCATCATAAAGGTGGGGAGTAATCCTCTCCTCAACCCCAAAGAGTTCTTCTTCAAATCAGTACAATGTGAGCTGTTGTAGTAGTTTTCTCGTAAAGAGGTAGAACGTTGATCTTCAGGTGACAGTTTGAGGTCTCATCCAAGAAAAAATGGTCTAAATTCAGTAAAGACAAACCCTGTTTCCCCCAAAAATAAGACGTACCCCAAAAGTAAGGCATGTCAGAGGTTTTGCAGAATTTGCTAATATAAGGCACCCCCAAAAAATAAGGCGTAGTCAAGTTTACATATGGTACCATTCAAAGCTGTTCATCGCTTTGTACCGTCCAGTACAGCAGACACAGTCTGCTGCTGTCTCACCACCATTACAGTCTCCACTACAGTGCGTAGACTGTATTTCCTCTGGTGGCCGGAAGCTGCAGTAGCGGGAGTATACTGTTGTATCATATAAGTGCCGTTGTTTGTGTGTGTGGGTGCCAAACTGACAGGTACTGTACTGTAATCAGTGTACCATACGGTACACTTTCTTTGGGGGTGTCAGCTTTTCTGCCTGTGAATTTGTCTTATTTGAGAAATATAAGGCATCCCCCCGAAAATAAGACGTAGCACAACTTTTGGAGCAAAAATTAATATAAGACAGTGTCTTATTTTCGGAGAAACACGGTAGAGCAAGAGCACTGTAAACTGTACTGTATGTACAAGGGCTAATCTAAATATCGGACATCCACCATCAATGCTGAAAGCCTCACATTTGAAGATTATCTTAGGAGTTATTTTTCTTGTTATTATAATATGCCACATTGACCTTTGTTGATTTTTTTTTAAAATCTTCAAAAAACTCCAATGGAATTTATGGGTTAGAATGTCTAAGGTAGCTGCAGACACGGAAGGAAGATGAAACAGAGGAAATGTTATGGCAAGACAAAATCCTATACCATTGACAGATAGCTGATATCACCATCTTATCTGGGTCAGCAAATACTGGGCAGATAAAAGTCAGTTCTCCAACATTTGGATGTTGCTACCATCCCAATAGCTCATTAAAAGCAAAATATTATGTAATGAAGTTTTATTTACCTAATTATCAATTTCTTTATCAACATAGTCCAGAGCCGAGGTGGCGCAGTGGGTAGAGTGCAGTACTGCGGGCCACTAAAGCTGACTGCAAGATCTGCAGGTCAGTGGTTCAAATCTCATCACCGGCTCAAGTTTGACTCAGCCTTCCATCCTTCCAAGGCGGGTAAAAGGGCATTATAAATAAACGTTTATTATAATGAAGAGGTTTAAAGACATATTAATGAAGGGGGAGGCATTTTTGAAACTTGCATTAATTGTGTTAGAAGGAAATTTAGATTTATTTATTTATTTATTTATTTATTTATTTATTTGACTTATATGCAGCCCCTCTCGGTGGACTCAGGGCAGCTAGCTTGCCATATTTCAGCAACAGACCACTTCCTCATCCCTATTGCATCTGGACGTGAGAGATGCAATATCACAAAAGCAGTCAAGGTATACAATCTGGAAGGACAGAAGAAAGGTTTTGAGACCTCAACTTCAAAATCTACTGCTGCAAAGATTCCTACTTCAACCAAGTTCTGTGACACAATCATGAAGCAAGGAAGCCTTCTGCTATTCACTCTACTGCTTTTCTTCTTGTATTCAAGTAAGTTCTATTTACTACTATGACTTTTCTTTTTTCAGGGACTTAAGATCACCATCCTCTCCAGAAAAAAGGGACAAAAATCCCAAATATTTCCAAGCCTTTTCCTTCTCTACCCTTCCCAGATTTCCCCAAACACACAATTTGTTGCTAATATATTGTGTCCTCAGATACTAATAAGATTCAGAACATGTCTGTTCTTCCTTCTGCTTCTTCTCTGTTACTCCATTAAATGTGTAATGTTGATTTATCAGAAGTAAAGCAATGAATTATCACTCCGTGAGGGCTTAGTTGGGGGTTTTTTGGAAGTTGTTTGTGCCAAACTAGTTTCTATTTCATTGTTTTTCAGAATGTAATGATAAGATTGTGTTTCATACTTTTTAAAAGCCAAATATTTGAGGTACGAAGAAAATAATCTTTAAGGACTCAGGATTAGGAAACATAATAGTAAACCACATAGATGTGTTGTAGATGGTAACAATTAACACTTTATATTTAATTGAAGCTCTGGTCTACTTACAGTAAAATTTGCCCATCTTTCTAATAGGCTCCCCTTAAAATGAGTGACGGGTCTCAAAAAAGGTTTTGCAGATTCAAAGACTAAGTCTAAGTGCTCCAAATTTCATACCTCAGCTCAGCTGTCAAGAGCAGTTACGAAATCCTTCAGAGTTTTTTTGAACATTATATAACCTAACACATTTGTCACACTTTCCTCTTTACTAGAAATTTGTTATGCAAGAATACTTTTTAAAAAATTAAAAAGTGTTAAACCAACTGAGCATCAACTGGCGGAAACGAAGGGCTATGTAGAGGGGGTGGAGTTGGAGGCTACAAATTAGATCTCAACACCATTCAGATTAGAGTGGCCATGATCAAGATAATAGCTTTGTATTTCTGTTTAGTCCTTAATTTTGGGAAGACAAATGTTTCTGGCTTTCTGGATGACTTGTCTAGATAGATGTTTTTACATTGGTGAAACTTTCCCCATTCTTCAATGATTTCACATTTTCACATGTGATTGCATTGAGATGAAGATATTACATCACTAAGGAAGCAGAGAAACATCTATATATAAGACATGAGAGAGCTTTGAGGCTTAATCTTCAGCATATATTTGCTCCAAAGAGGCCAGTTTCAAACGAACTCATAATATGATCATGAAGCAAGGAAGTTTTCTGCTGCTTGCTCTGATGGTGTTCTTCTTGTATTCTAGTAAGTTCAATTTCCTATTCCAATATCTTCATTTTGGGGAATTTGCAAGCATTCAATTTTCTAATCTAATAATCTAATACCACCGATTAGGTGGTTCTGCACCAGACACCTAATGGACCCAATGGGCTTTCAGAGGGTGCTTGGGGAAATTCCGGATTCACTTATACACAATTTGGCTGAATCCCTGGTAACGGCCTGGAATATGACTGCAAGAGGGGCTGTAGACCGAATTGTGCCTTTGCGACCTCTCTCTAGCAGCATACCCAGGATATCTCCTTGGTTTACCGAGGAACTCAAGGGGATGAAGCATCAGAAGAGACGTCTAGCAGTGTTTCCCAAACTTGGCAATTTGAAGATGTCTAGACTTCAACTCCCTGAATTCCCCAGTCAGTATTTGCTGGCTGGGAAATTCTGGGAGTTGAAGTCCAGACATCTTCAAATTGCCCAGTCTGGGAAACACTGGTCTAGAAGGACAATGGAGGGCTAGTAAATCTGGATCTGACCGAACATTTCTAAGTTCTTATATTAAGACTTATTTAGTGGCAATCAAGGCAGCAAGATCTGCATATCTTTCCACCTTGATTGCGTCAGCGGAATCTTGTATGAATGAATGAATGAATGAATGAATGAATGAATGAATGAATGAATGTGGTGGTAGGAGTAGCTGTTACCATGCTCAAAGCAGGGAACCTGGAATATGATATTGAGATAGCCTGATGTATTCCCTGATGTTTGACTGCTTATTGTTTTGTAATCTCATCCCGTCCAAGAGGAAAGAAATGGGTCAGGCACAGGGGATATTGCCTACAGAGATTGCTTAAACAAATTTGAGTGAGGTGGGAAGACAATGTATGTTGGCAATCTCTCTTCTGTCTATTTCCCCCTTCTTCCCCCCTTCTTCCCCTCTTCCAGAGTGGAGAGTGTTATGTACTGACATATGTAGTATGAATTTGCATATCTGCTGCTGATTGGCTAATCTAGCAGCAGGAGAAATGAACTGTGGCTTCCCTGCAACCTGCTGGCAGTCTGTATTAGTTCTAGCTAATAGACAATAAAGGTGCTGAACTGTTCCTTTGAGTCGCCTCTTCATTTATGTACGAATATAACAGAGAGAATTTTAAAAAATTACAGGAGAGTAAGCAGGAACAGTGTGGAGAATGCACCAGTTTTCTGACTCACAGATGGAACCATTCAATTAATTGCTATATGTAGTCCTCCTAGTAGGCATATTTACTCTTGTGTAATAACTTCATCTTCAATCTCTCTACTATACAAGTTGGAGGGGAAAAAGAAAACAACAGGTGAGATATAGGACAATGCAGATTTACTGTAATGGTGATAATTTAACTGAGGGATGCTGTGAAGGTTATCAATGAGAGTATTGGTCACAAAGTTATATTGACACCATTGTAACTTTGAGCGGTCACTGAGGAAGGCAGTTGGTAAGCAAATTTTTTCCTGTAGTGAAGATAAAGTGGAACTTTCATGGCTAATGTAACTGTAATGCCTAGTGAAGTCCAAGCAATAGTGTCTACTTAGCTCTGTTGTGGATATGCTTTATGATATCCTGGCACTATTATTACTATTGCCAATTATTACTGAATTTGAACTGATTTTTCTTCCAGCTAGTCAATGATCAATTGGAAGGGGGGGGGAGGAAGGGACAAGCTACAAACACATAAATAAATCAAATAGAAAAGGGAATGAGAAAATATAAACTTTTGCATATATTTATGTCTTATATTTTTTGTCCCAGATATTGCTGCCCAAAATAGTGATCTCCGGGTAAGTACAAGTATATAATTATTACATGAAATCAGGGATGGGCTCAGCCCCAGAATGGCGTTAATGTCGTTATGGTAGCAGAAATGGATCGTGTAGCATCGCTCCATTACCGCCGGGCGTGGGTGCACCTTGCACACACACCTGGCACGATTTCGGTAAAAATTACCTCATCGGTATTTTTAGCCCAAATCTCACTGCCAAATGGACATCTGCATGAGATTTCGGCTGCTGCACATGCGCAGCAGGCAAATCCCACTGCAGAGCCTAGAGCGGCAACTGGGGCCATCAGAAACAGTGGCCTGCCTGAGCTCCAGCCACCAGGCCTGCTCTCTGCTCTGTGGTGCTGCAGGCATCTCTCGGTGCGGCGATGGTGCCCTGAGTGAATCATGGCCTTTAGGAGGCAGCAATCGGGCAAACCAGGCGGTGGGGGTATCTTACCTGATTTTCACTGTTTTCAGCTTTTTTGCTTCTGCACATTCGTGGAAGCAGGAAAAGACAGATATTGTGCATCCTCACACGAGATTCATCTTCTGCTCATGCGCAGAAGCTGAATCGTGCACGCACACTCTCTGACCATTCTGGTGGTGCTGGGAATTGTGGCTCATTGCTGCATGAAATACCCTTCACCAACCAGAAGCGATGACAGATTATACTCAGAAAATCTATTTACAATTTTATTCTTTATAATTATATAGAGTAATGTCTACCTTTTAGAATGTAAAACCTATTTAGGTAAAGATATGAATCATAAATAAACAGATTAAGATAATTTTTTTTCCTATTTTTATACTACAGTAGTACCCCTAGATACGAGCATAATTCGTTCCAGAAGGGAGCTTGTATGTCGAGCAACTCGTATCTGGAACAAATCGCTTTAGACTTTGTTTTTCCCCTCCGAGATAACCAAAAGCAAGGATTCTTGCGCCACCTAGTGGACGCTCGGCTCATATCCCAAATTTGAGCTCGGGACTAGAACAGAAATTTCTCTCCCCTCGTGGCTCGTATCTAGAGGTACTACTGTATAATGTAACAGTTGCATACACACTATAAGATATGACTTATCAGACATAATTCATAAAAAGAAAGGATCTATTCTCCAGCATCACAGATGAGGGATGGCTATTTTGGGAACATGAACTAACCTTTTTGGATTGTGCTTTCTTATATTTTAAGGGAAGGAATTGTTGTTTGGCAAAATAATACTAGATAATAAGCTTGTCCCAGATTAAATGTTCAGGTCAGATTTATAGGTTCTGTGATCCTGTGTGCTTGAGAAGTAGAACAGGGTAGCCCTATAAAATAAACCACTTGCTTTTCCCCATAGGATTATTGCAAGGGATACCCAAAAGATAGGTGCACTGAGGAATATCAACCCCACTGTGGCTCTGATGGCAAAACTCATGTCAACAAGTGTTATTTCTGCAATGCTTATATGTAAGTATAGGGTTGACTCTGGAGCTGGAGAAGAGCTCATCTGTGTAGGCAGCTGTGGATTTCTAGAATTTTTAAAAAGGTGTTAAAACTCATCCTCCTTTCAAATAGACTGTGAATATTCATTCAGAAATTCTGTCATATATAGCAATAGCAATTAGACTTATATACCGCTTCACAGTGCTTTAGCCCTCTCTAAGTGGTTTATAGAGTCAGCGTATATTTCCCCCAACAATCTGAGTCCTCATTTTACCCACCTCAGAAGGATAGAAGGCTGAGTCAACCTTGAGCCTAGTGAGATTTGATCTGCCAAAGTGATGGCAGCTGGTGATCAGCAGAAGTAGCCTGCATTACTGCACTCTAACCACTGCACCACCATGGCAAATATATACCTTGGTACCTCTACTTAAGAACTTAATTCATTCCGTGACCAGGTTCTTAAGTAGAAACATTCTTAAGTAGAAGCAATTTTTCCCATAGAAATCAATGTAAAAGCAAATGATGCGTGCAAACCCATTAGGAAAGAAATAAAAGATCGGAATTTGGGTGGGAGGAGGAGGAGGAGGAAGAAGAGGAGGAGGAGGAGAAGGAGGAGGAGAGTCACTGCTGAAGGAAGGTGAGGGGAATAAAAAAAATCCAAAACTTTAAGGCTTAAAAAATAAAGAGGGACTCTGAGGTGGCAAGGAGGAGCATGTGCCTCCAATACACGCAGCGTGAGGCTGCCTCCCATACACTGCCTCTCATACACTGGCTGCTGCTGCTGCTACCTGCTGCCTCTTCCTTCCCATGCTGAAGGACTCCCCTCTCCTCTCCTCTCCTCTCGCTTGCTCGCTTTGTAGCCAGCGCCTTTACTTCGCTGTGGTGACTCCTCGGCTGCCCAGAATGAAGGGAGCATTTATTTTCTCTCGGTGCTGTCAGAGGTTTATTCCCTGTCCAAGTGCCCAGAGAAAGGAGAACACTTTGTTCACTCTGTACTGCCAAAGCCTCCTTAAGCGCCACCAAAAGTCTCCTCTGGTAGGCCAGATGCCGTGATTAAAGGGGGAATGGCAGGAAACTGGCCAGGCCTTCGTGCCTCTCTCAAATTTCCTGGGAAATTTTTCTGGGCTCGGGTTCTTAAATAGAAAAAGGTTCTTAAGTAGAGGCAAAAAAATTTTGAACACGGTTCTTATCTAGAAAAGTTCTTAAGTAGAGGCGTTCTTAAGTAGAGGTACCACTGTATTTGTAATGATGCCAAGGAGAATATTTTACCAATTTTAGGAGGTAAGGGAAGCAGAGCCAGCTTGCTACTTTCAGGATATCCCAAGTAGCAATAGCAATAGCATTTAGACTTACTCTATACCACTTTATTGTGCTTTATAGCCCCCTCTAAGCAGTTTACCGAGTCATCATATTGCCCCCAACAATGTGGGTCCTCTTTTTACTGACATTAGAAGAATGAAAGGCTGAACCAGTCAGGATCAAACTCCTGGCAGTGAGCAGAGTCAGCCTTCTAACCATCAGGGCTCTCTAGTAAAATTGCTAATTAATGTAGTATTTTGTTGACTGGTCCATAATGGTGAATAAACCTCTGTAGCTTTTTTTTTTTTTTGGCTCTTTTCCCATCAGTGACAGTGGTCGAAAACTTCAGCTGAGATATCTTGGAGAATGTTGAAATCTGAAATGCAGAAGATGAAGGCATATCCTCTAAAGAATATCCCACAATCTTCCTGTTTTGCTCATTAATCCCACAAAAAGTCTGTTTCCCCCACCTCTTTTTTTTCCTGTTACTCCTTTAAATGTCTTTTGTTGATTTATCAATAAACAAAGCAAACCATTATGTTTCCATGAGCCTTCTTTTGGAAGCAATGCATCATCCTACACTTCTGTTGTTCTTTATTTGAATCAGTGTTGATTCCTAGTAGCTACCTGGACAAATCCCTGAGGTCTTCTTAATATGTTTATTTTTCTAGAACTGGTTTGCTCTTGCTTTCTTCTTAGCTTTGAAAGAGAACAAGTGGTCCCAAAGTCACCCAGCTGGTTTCAAGCCTAAACAGAATTATAATTCTCCAGACTTCTAGCCTGATGCTTTAACCATTACTAATTTTATTATATTTTATAATGTACACTAACATTATAGATACCCTATTGTAGACCTAGGGGCCCATAGGCCGATTACGTAACATGCCTGCCATACAACGCATAAAGGCCAAAAACTATCATGATACATCACAATTTGGCCCATGACACAATTGAGTTTGACACCTGTGCCCCTTTGGATAAAGATTGTGTTCTCTGCCATTGGTTTTTGTTCCTCTGATATTATTTTTTTTTAAAAAAATATATACTTTATTAATTTATTAAGAATTGGAAGGGGGGATGGGAGTACGAAAAGAGAAGTAGGAGGGGATGGGGTAAACAATATTTTTATACAGTAGTTTATATATATTGTTGTATATACATTCCAAATATTTGTCTATAGGTAATTATTTTGTATTCAATATTCTTATTTGGATACTCTTATATCTGTAGAATTTAGTAGTTCCGGGGTAACGTAGAAAAGAGAGGTAGTTTGGAAGTGGGATAGAAAAGAAAAGAAAGAGAAAAAGAGAAAAAAAGGAAAGAAAGAAAGATGGGGGGGGTACTACCTGCAGACTAGCAGGAATATGCATTGTGATGACTTAGTTTGGTTATGTTTGTTATTTTTATGAGTAAGAGGTATTTGTGGGTTATGATATTGGTAAGTTGTTAGTAGTTATCGAGTGGATTGAACTCAGACAGGGATTGTACTGATTTTGGTCCGAATTTCTATTGTGTATATCTTTATTTTAATTTATGTTAAGAAATTTTGATTGGTTTTTGTTTTATTGTTTTTAAAGTTAGATAACCATCTGAACCATTTCTCCCAGGCCTTGTAGAACTCTACCATTGGTTTTTGTTCCTCTGATATTATTTGAAATAAACAAAAGCAAAAAAAAATTTTTTTTTAAATGTTATACATTTATGGATTTTGCAAGTCAGTAATTAACAGTTCAATACTGATTTAACAAAAACAATCAAGTAAAAAAATCAACCTCATGACAGAAACAGCACTTTTGCAGAGTACATTACCTCAAGCTACAACCCTCTCATTAATCTCTCAAACATTTGTATGCAGCAACTGTTTCCCATTCAGAAGTATTCAAATACGAGATTTCTCCATCGTCTCCTGACATGAGAGCCAAATCATGTATTCTCCTGAAAATGAAGGCACATTTGATGAGAGCAACTGCATATGTGGGCACAAAGTTTGCAAGCATAAATTGTGACATTTTGTTTTTCTCTTTACAAAGATCACCCTGACTCAGTTTCAGGGTGGGAAGGAGATTTTAGAAGCCAGTGGGGTGGGGAAGGAAGCTCAAGCTCTGCAAGGACCTCCAGGAGCAGGAAGTAGAGCAGAGGGTGCCCTAGGAGGTAGGGCAGACCTTGTGGGATCTAGGGTGAAAAGTATTGAGACGCCAGACGAATTGCTAAAACAGTGGTTCCCTTTATTCAGCTCTTTCCGCAAGTGACAATCAGCTGGGAACTCACCAGCCGGCAATGAGAAACTCGGCTCTATTTATACTCTTAAGGCTCGCGCCCAAAAGAGCTGTGCTGCGTCTGAGCCAATCAGACGCGTCCTATTCTTTTCAATCTGCCTGGTAACAGCATTCACCTCAGGCAACTATTTACATGGTAATATATACATACTCAACACCCCTCCCTCCTTAGTTAGTTGCAACTGTCCATCAGCTGAGCCATGTGATGAAGTCCTCCAATCATGAGGGTCTGCGTGCGGCTCGCTCAGACCTGCGCAATTCAGTTGAGTCTGGGACTTCGTTGGTGGAGGTTGGCTCTCTGTCGGATCCGGAGCCTGGCTGGGCCCGAGTGGGGGCTCCGGCCTGCAGCGAAGTCCGGATGGAGGCTGACTCGACGTCGGAGGAGGATGATGGTGGCTCGTTGGTGTCGTGGGAGCGTTCCAGCCTCGGTGAGCCCAAATTTACATCCAACAAGTCGGGTTGTACATAAGAGTCTGCTTTGGGGGAAGAGGTTACAATGGCGGTTTGCGTATTTTCAGAGTTAATCCGCCCTCTTAAATAATCAATGTGCCGTTTCCAAATACGGCCATCCTCTAATTGTATTAAATATGTTTTAGGCCCTTTTTGTTGTAGGACTTTTCCTTTTACCCATTGAACTCCCCCATCAAAATTTCGGGCAAATACATTCTGGCCTAGATACATGCTTCTTTCAGGCATTACAGACATTTCACCTTGGCCCATGGTATTTAAAAATCGGGGGTGTAACCTGTCTAAAGGGGACCTTAGTTTTCGCCCCATTAAGACTTCTGCAGGGCTTTTATGGGTGGCAGCATTGGGAGTAATATGTTGCATTAACAGGAATTGGTCTAATTTACTTTGTACTTCCCCAGGGCCTGCTCTGCGCAGCGCCTCTTTCGCCACCCGCACATAACGTTCAGCCAACCCGTTAGCCCATGGGGAGTAAGGGGAGATTAGCGCATGTCTGACCCCTAGATTACTCAAAAACACCTCAAATTGTCGTGCGGTCAGTTGTGGTCCATTATCTGAAACCAGGACATCAGGACACCCATGGGTTGCAAACAAATGATACAGAGCCTTTATGGTGGCACATGTTGTTATATTCTGCATAGTCACTATCTCTACCCACTTAGAAAAAGCATCTACGACCACCAGGAAAAACTGGGACCCGATGGGGCCAGCAAAGTCTATATGTATCCTGGACCAAGGCCCAGTGGGCTCTCCCCACTCTACGGGGGCAGTTCGAGGGGGATTGGGTCGTGACTCCTGACAGGGGTCACACTTAGCTACCCAATGTTCTATATCGAGATCTAGGCCCGGCCACCACAGGTATCCTCTTGCCAACCCCTTCATTCGGACAATGCCTGGGTGTCCCACATGCAACATACTCAACACCTTTTGCCTAAGTGTGGTTGGAATGACCACTCGATCCCCCCATAGTACACATCCCTTCAAGTATGACAATTCTAGTCGCTTTGTCTTAAAGTCTGCCAGTCCCCCCTCCTCTGGTCCCCCAAGCCAACCCCTGAGTATACACTTTATCACTCTTTGAAGAATGGGATCTGCCTTAGTATGCTCAGCCACTTCCCTGGCTGAAGTTAGGGGGGTTTCTTCTATGTCTAGCAGTAGTACATCCTCTGAAGGAACTGGTTCTTCCCCTCTTTGTGCCAAGGGGCACCTGCTTAGTCCATCAGCGTGGCTTATGGACTTCCCTCCCTTATGTATTAAGGTATACTGATAACTGGAGAGGAAGAGAGCCCATCTAATCAGTCTAGGGGACATGAACGGAGGGGTAGGTTTATCTGAAGGCAATAGTCCCAGAAGGGGTTTGTGGTCGGTTATTAATTCAAACCTCCTTCCAAATAAATAATTATGAAATTTCTTAATGCAAGCTATTAAAGCCAGGGCCTCTTTATCCAACTGGCTATAGTTGCGTTCAGTAGGGGTCAGCGTTCTGGAGAAAAAAGCTATAGGTGCCTCAGTGTTGTCTGGCATTACGTGGGCCAGTACTCCGCCCACCCCATAAGCCGAAGCATCGCATGTAAGCCTTATGGGCAAAACTGAACTGTACTGAACCACCACACTATTAGAAGTCAATAAGGTCTTTATTAGAGAAAATGCTTGGCGTTCAGGTCTGCCCCAGGTCCAGGGAATTCCCTTCTGAAGGAGTCGGTGGAGGGGTTCTGCGACCGTTGCCTTCTGTCTCAAAAAAATAGAATAAAAATTCAGAAGACCTAAAAAAGCTTGTAGTTCAGTCTTATTGGTTGGTTCAGGCGCTTCGGTAATTGCTTTTAATTTATCGGTTGTAGGGTGGATGCCCTGACTATCTATTCTATACCCTAGAAATTCAATGCTAGTGGTGCCCCATACACACTTGTCTGCTTTTACCCTGAGGCCCTTGGATTGGAGTCGTTGTAGGACAGCCCTGATTCTCTGGTTCAATTGGGGAATGGTTTTAGCCGAAATTAGTATATCATCGAAGTAGGGTATGGTTCCTTCCAGCCCCCCTAACACTCGCTCCATTAAGCTCTGAAAAATCCCAGGGGCTA
The DNA here is from genome assembly GCF_031021105.1 of Erythrolamprus reginae. Taxonomy (NCBI): domain Eukaryota; kingdom Metazoa; phylum Chordata; class Lepidosauria; order Squamata; family Dipsadidae; genus Erythrolamprus; species Erythrolamprus reginae. Next base: position 101,936,210 of record NC_091951.1, read on the forward strand.
TGCTTACCCCGAATTGCAATCTTGTGCATCGGAAAGCACCTCTGTGCGTGACAATTGTCTGAGCCAAAGAGGTAGGCTCATCGACCGGAAGCTGCAGGTATGCCTGAGCAAGATCGATCTTTGCAAAGACTTTTCCCTCTCCTAGGGAGTGTAGGAGGTGCTGAACTACTGGTATGGGATAGGGGTGATGCTGAAGGGCCTTATTTATAGTAGACTTGTAGTCTGCACAGACTCTTAGCGAACCGTCTGGTTTCAATGGAGTGACAATTGGAGTCTCCCATGGCCCTTGCTCTACAGGGACTAGGATTCCTTGAGCAATAAGTTGATCTAACTGAAGGTCTAATTTAGGTAGTAAAGGTAAAGGAACCCTTCGTGGTTTCAAGCGAATGGGCGGAACCTTTGGGTCTATGGAGAAAGAGATAGGGTCCCCCTTATACGTTCCCAAAGTGGGGCTGAATACTTCAGGAAACTCATGTATAAAATCTGGGGTATCAGAAGGGGACTGTACTAAACAGATGCCAGAGATCTCAATACCTAAGGGGGCCATCCAGGTTAACCCAAGGAGGGAATGCCTTGCCCCATCCACTATTACCAAAGGTAGGGAACAATTAACAGATTTGAATTGTACAGGAATATCAATTTTACCCAATACAGGGATTACATGTCCCTGGAAATCCCTTATAATCAAAGCAGTTTGAGTTAACTTAGACTTACAGACATGTGGCATATACATTTTAAATTTGTCCCAAGGCATAATAGAGTGCCTAGACCCGGTGTCCAGTTCTAGATCACAAGGCTTGCCATTTAAAAGTAGGGAAATAATGATTTTGGTGCCTTGCGTTGAATTTGCGCAATTTACGTAAGTTTGACAGTTACCTCTGTTGTAGTCGCGGTTAGCGGCTAAGTTGTTTTTTCGGTTAAAAGATCTTGGAGGCCGGTTTTCACGGGCCTGCGGAGCCTGGTAGGAGAAACGCTGTTGGCGTGGAGCAGAGAAGGTTTCCTCTGGCTGGGGAGCCCGGCAGGCCTCAGCGATGTGACCGCGCCGATTGCAGCGGCGACAGATGGCTTCCCGAAACGGGCAGCGAAGTCGCGGATGATTTCCCCGGCAACCTGGGCATGGAGCTTGTGTGCGAGGGTATCTCGGTTGTTTTGCGGGGTCGCTGGGAAGTAGGAGGCAGGAATCGTCGGCGGCGGATGGCGGGTTGAGGTCGTCGGCTGGATCGGCTGTGGAGGAGATCTTAGAGACGGTTTCTTTGCTGACGTGGCTTTGGAGGTCTTTGGCAGCCGCTTCGGCGACCTCGGCTGTCTGGGCAAGCTTGATGACGGTTTGCAAGGTCGGTTCGTCCTCGGTGAGGAGCTTGCCTCGTACGGTGGCGTTTTTCATGCCGAATATGATCGCGTCTGTTAGTCGGGCTTCTGGGCTGTCAAAACGGCATTTTGACAGGACGGTTCGGAGTCTTGTGGCGAATTGATTGATAGACTCAGCTTCTCGTTGGGCCATCCTGGAGAACTGATGGCGGTATACCACAGCTGGCTTCGTGGGTTTGAAATGACCCGCAAGCTTGGATTGTAAGTCTGGCCACGGCACGTTCTTGGCTGGAAGCGGATCGGTGAGTGTTTGAACCAAGTCGAAGATCTCGGGGCCGCAGTAGTTAAGGAAGATGGCTCGCTTTTTGTCGTCTTCGGCGGTCCCCATTCCGGCGGCTTCCAGGAAGATTTCGAAGCGGGTCATGTAGGCTTCCCAAGACGCTTTTTCGGGGTCGAAGTAGTCGGGTGCTCGGCCGATCTGCGAAGGATTCATCTTGCTTGTAGGTTCTCTCCGGTTCTCGTCGCCAGTGAAAGGTATTGAGACGCCAGACGAATTGCTAAAACAGTGGTTCCCTTTATTCAGCTCTTTCCGCAAGTGACAATCAGCTGGGAACTCACCAGCCGGCAATGAGAAACTCGGCTCTATTTATACTCTTAAGGCTCGCGCCCAAAAGAGCTGTGCTGCGTCTGAGCCAATCAGACGCGTCCTATTCTTTTCAATCTGCCTGGTAACAGCATTCACCTCAGGCAACTATTTACATGGTAATATATACATACTCAACATAGGGCAAGCCATGTGCAAACTGGTGAGGTATTACAGTGTGATCCTGAGCCTGTGCAGGACCTCCCTCATTCCTGAGGTGCTCTATGCTCCTCTTAATGACCTTTGTGGATGCTTAATAACTGCATCGAGGAGAGAAGGGATGGGGATCATCAATTGAGTACCATGAATTGTAACCACAAGGGGCAGACTCCGTTATGATCATACATCAATGACTATCTATATGGGAAAAAGAGAAAGCATGTACAGTAACTCCAGCGCAGAATAGATGCAGGACCTGAGAGCATAACAATCATTCAGAACAGGAACCAGTCATCATCACAGTAACAGAAATCGAACAGCAGATCCAGAACATGAAGAGGCCGCTAGCACCTGGCTCCGAGATGATCCACACTTACTGGTTGAAGAAACTGGAAGTCAGTTTGTAACATCTCACACTAGTAGCCATTAAGTACAGCACGTACCAATGATATACATTGTCCCATCCTCTGTTCTCTATAGGCTTGAACTCCTTCAGCCAGATACAATAATCCAAAGGGCTGGATATAGATACAAGTTTAAGAGTACAAGAACCATCAGCATCTGTATGGGTGACATTAAGCTGTATACTAAGAGTGAATGAAATGTCATTCAGATTGGAAAAATGTAGTCAGGTGGCAATCAAGAGACGGAAAGTGGTTAAAACTGAGGGTGCAGTGGGGTATGTACAGATAGATCACCTACAAGAACCTTGATATCCCACATTCATATTTCTATATAATATTCTAAAATCAGTACGTAAAGGAAAAGATCAAAAATTGAAAGATGGGTATATTGTATATAATGTTACTATAATAATGTGAATATGATCAATGCGATTAAGATTACTAAAACTGTCCATATTATTACTATTGTTTGGTATAAAAACTAAGGATACCCAGATGTCACACTGTTCATGTATGACAGACAGACAGACAGAATTACACTAAAAGAAAAAGCTCATCACAATGTTCAGAGGTTTTACCCTAGGTCCAACACTCAGAGACAGTATACCACTCAGAAAGAGGATAGGAGGAGCCTGGTGCATGTCAAAGCAATGATTTGGAGCACACCCTGTTCCGGAGCTCCGCCTCACAGCTGACCACCCTGGCGCCGCCCCATGGCTACTGCCCACTGCCGCTGTCGCCGCCATCATCCTCCCGCTGCGCGCCGCCCTCCCTCTCCGCCGCCCTCCCACCAGGCCCCAGAGCTCACCTGTTGCTGCTGCTAGGGAAGCTCCAGCCAGCCGGAAGGCGCAAAGAAGGAAGCTCAGTTTCCGGTCTCACAACTTTTTGCTCTTCGCAAAAAGTTGCGAGACCAGAAGCTGAGCTTCTTTCTTCGCGGCACACCTGACCATGTCTCGCGGCAAACCAGTGTGCCGTGGCACACCGGTTGGGAAACACTGTGTTAGAGCCTCGTTGGTGCATTGGTTAGAGTGCAGTACTGCAAGCTACTTCTGCTGATCACCGGCTGCGAACAGTTTGGCAGATCAAATCTCAGTTGGCTCAAGTTTGACTCAGCCTTCCATCCTTCCAAGGTCGGTAAAATGAGGACCCCGATTGTTGGGGGAAATATGCTTGCTCTCTGTAAACTACTTAGAGGGGGCTGTAAAGCACTGTGAAGTGCTATATAAGTCTAACTGCTGCTAATTAAACTCTGACACCCAAAGCCCCCTTTTCTCTTAGGCTTGCATCAGAAGTGGGTTCCTCACAGTTCGGACTGGTTCTATGGAATCTGTAGTAACATGGCGGTCTGCTGCGCCCCTAAACTGGCTCTCCTGGAGGCACCACCATATTGTTTTTTGCTTCTGTGCACGGACAGAAGCTGTTTTTTTAGCAGTGTGCATGTATATAATGCACGCACCCATGCAGCACCTCAAATAGCGGACTAGCAGCAAGGTAAACCAGAACTCACACCTGGCTTGCAGATCCAACATTGCTGTATTCATTTCTTGAATGGTAACAATGTCTCCATCTCACCATTTAAGCATTATTAGCTTCAAGGAAAATCACAACATGCACCTCATTCATGATTTAATTAATTAATTCCCTGGGAGAAGGGATTTAAATAGAATTATTTCAAAAAACATAAAATGTAAAAATGTAATATAAAGTGGCTTGACATCTCTCCTGGGGAAAAAGAAGCAATTTAAACTTCTTTCCAAAGTATCTCAACTCACACAGCTTCTGAAGCCATTTGTCTTTCATAGCAGCATTAAGTTATTTGGTAAAGTCTATGTTTCCTTATTTTTTTGACCTTTAGATTCTAAATCATTATAATTTCCCAATAAGCAGTTGAAGCTCAGGATCTGTGGCCACAATGTGAGGAATTCTGTTCCTTTCCCCCACTCCAATATTTCTGTCTCTAAAATTACTTCTTCTGCTAAAATCATCTAAATCTGATCAAGCTGTTCTTTTAAAAAAAGAATTAGATGCATCCTGACTTCCTATATTTGATTAACAGTTTACATAATTTCATTATGAGATTTCCTCAAACTGTTTGGTAAACAGATTAGCCATACCTGGAAGGCCAGTTCTTAACAGAACAACAGACGTGGCCCATTTTCTTCTAAATACCATTAAGCTGTTAATTAAATATATAACCAAATCAGAATTCTGTCTGCCAGTATGAGCAGATTTTGAAGCCAAGTTTTTTCCTGTTTATCTTTGTCCTGCTCTCCACTGGAAGGTCATGTAGATTTTGGCTCCTTAAAACTGTTAAATGTTAAAACTGGTAAAAAAACAAACAAACTGTTAAATGGGATGAGTTCTAACTTACCTCACTGCCGGTTTGCTTCCTCCAACATTACGTGGCATTTGTGCCAGGGCAAAAAAATACTTAAAAATTCCCCACAAAAATGTCAAAAATAAGATGGCAACCACATGCACAGTGCCAGAAACTCAGCTTCTCTGCATTCCCAGACTGATGGACAAGTGCGGGCCCCAGTCACCTAGACTGACTCGTTGTCATTCGACTCTGTTATCCAATTGGAGTCGAGGTCCGCCCAGATCCGAGCGATTTTATCAGCGAAAAACATGTTAAAATCCTCGGCACTACTCTGCAAGGGCTCCCCAACTCCCCCCTGGTTAAGGAGAGAGCGGGTCACCCTAAACAGAGCGGCCGGGTGGGATTCCGCTGAGGCAATCAAGGCGGCATGATACGTGCATCTTGCCGCCTTGAGTGCCACTTTGTAAGTCTTAATAAAAGCTCTTACAAGTGTTCGATCGGATTCGGACTTACTCTTCCTCCATTGCTTCTCTAGACGTCTCTTCTGGCATACAAATCCAATAAAATAATAATAATAATAATAATAATAATAATAATAATAATAATAATAATAATAATAATAATAATAATAATTATTATTATTATTATTATTATTATTATTATTATTATTATTATTTCAACTCCCGGAGCTCCTCATTGAATCATGCAGCTCTACGGGGTCTAGTGCCGCGGAGAGGTTGCAATGGCGCAATCCAATCAAGAGCCGCCGCTGCAGCCTTGTTCCAAGCCTCAGCAAGAGACTCCGCTGAACTGTGGATGAGTGCCTCTGAAATAACCCCAGGTGCCTCTGAAAGCCCTCTGGGTCCATCAGGCATCTGGGGCGGAACTGTCTAATTGGTTCCGCCTCCCTGCAGGGAAGGATTGGAGTCAGGAAATCAAGCCGCTGTAGAAAATGGTCTGACCATGACAAAGGCAACACTTCTAAGCCCCTTAATGTCAGACCATTACACAATTGCTCAGAGAGGAATACCATGTCGGGTGTGTGCCCCCCCCCCCCGTGAGTTGGACCCTGCACTACTTGAGTCAGGTCCATGGCTGTCACGGTGGCCATGAACTCCTGTGCTAATCCAGAGGTTCCGCCGAGCGACGGCAGGTTAAAATCCCCCAAGACAATGAGACAGGCAAATCCTACTGCCAGCCCGGCCACCTCCTCAAGCAGCACAGGCAGGGCTGTTGACACGCAGCTTCGAGGCAGGTACGTGAGCAATAAGCCCATGTGAACCCCTAAGTCCAACTTCACTAGGAGGGACTCACAACCCGCAATCTCTGGCGTAATGACTCTACACAGGCAAAGGCTCTCTCTGGCTATAATAGCCACTCCTCCCCCCCCTTCCCTGAGGTCAAGGCTAATGCCATATCTGAAACCCGGCTGGGCAGATTTCAGAGAGAGGAACTCCTCCCTCTTGGCCCAGCCAGATTTCAGTCACACATGCCATGTCGGCCTCCTCATCCAGGATCTACCACCCCAGAGATTGGTGCCTCCTCCCCTCCCACCTCTCTCTCGTCAGGTGGGCCATGCAAATCATTCATATCATACATATTTAACCCATCCATACCATAGTCCCACCCACCCCACCCCACCCATTCAATTCGTACCACTCACTCATTCCATACATATTAATAAATTATCCATCAATTAAAAATAAAAAATCTAAATATTACTACAAAGATTAATTAAAAAGTCTAAAAGTTAATATTAGAATTAAAAAGTAAAAAAATTAAGAAATTGATTAAAAGTTCATTAATCAGTAATAGTCAATTTGTCTAAAATCAGTTCTATATAAAAATATAGTCAAACGACCTCATTCCAGGTCGGTAGATAGACAATGTCTTCCATAAATCTTTCTTTAGATCTTTAAATCTGCTATATATCAAATAATCTACCAGGGGCACAGTTCCTCAATAATATTCTTCAAAAAGAGTGAGAAGATGGAGGTGGGAGTGGGGGGGCGCAGGGGGAAGATGACAGGCAAGTTTTAATACTGGCTGATACCCACCACTTTGTAAGTCTTAATATGAGCTCTTACAAGTGTTCGATCGGATTCGGATTTACTCTTGCTCCATCGCTTCTCTAGACGTCTCTTCTGACGTTTCAACTCCCGGAGCTCCTCGTTGAACCATGGAGCTCGACGGGGTCTAGTGCCACGGAGAGGTCGCAATGGTGCAATCCGGTCAAGAGCCTCCGCTGCAGCCTTGTTCCAGGCCTCAGCAAGAGACTCTGTCGAACTGTGGACGAGTGTATCTGGAATAACCCCAAATGCCCTCTGAAAGTCCTCTGGGTCCATCAGGTGTCTGGGGCGGAACCACCTAGTTGGTTCTGCCTCCCTGCAGGGAAGGATTGGACCCAGGAAGTCAAGCAGCAATAGAAAATGGTCTGACCATGACAAAGGAAACACTTCTAAACCCCTTAGTACCTTGTATTTTTTATTTTGTTCCAGATAGTGCTGCAACATTACAGTAGTAGCAAGTACCTGCTTATTAATATTAAATAACATCTCCTTGATCAACCAGGAATGATGAGGCATGAGAGTAGGTAAATTGCATGTAGAAATTGATTATAGTGTTTCGTCCATCATGTTCGAAGAGGACCTTGACATCTAACAGAATTGTGTGTGAATTGCATTAAAGTTAGGGAGAGGTGCGCATGGGCAGCCTCACTCTCTCTTCCTAAATTCCATTTTGCTCCAGTATCAGGACAGGAGTCGAGACAGTTGAAGATGGGCTGGGTGCAGGGGCACATATAGAAATTAATGCTTTATTAATTACATACTGTAATGTATTAAAAATTATTTAGGAAGAGTTATGGACATTTTTTTTAATGTTTTAATGTAAATATATATTTTTAGGATTGTAAGTCACCCAGAGTTACTTTATGGTAAGATAGACAGTCACTAAATGTTACAAATAAATAAGATTTAAAACATGTTTTAATGGTTTTTTTTAAATGAACAGCAATATAAAAATTAGGAAATATAATTCCTAACAAAAGAATTCTATTTGGTGACTAATGGCCATTTGGAGAACAAGATTGATTCTCCTGGGTTATGCTTTCTTATATTCAGAAAAGTCATTACAGCTTGGTAGGATAATAATAGATAATCCCTTTGTCACAGATTAGATTTCAGGTTAGGGTCATAGATTCCGTCATCTACCCTTCTAGAAAAGGGTAGGGTAGCTTTAGAAAAAGAAACAAATCATTTGCTTTTCTTCATAGATTTATTGCTACGGATACCTAACAAGTGTATGCACTTTGGCGTACCCGCCCCACTGTGCTTCTGATGGAAAAATCTATGGCAACATGTGAATGAAGCATTGCATATATGTAAGAATATTCCATACAGCTGGAGAAGAGACCTTTTCAATAGGCAATCCTAGATTTTTATTTTTTTCAAAAATTGCTTGTTCCATTTTGGCTGCGAGTTTTCCCTTAGAAAACATTTTCTGTTACAGATAACTTGTGTAGTACACCGATGAAGAGGAGGAGGATGATAATAATAATAATAATAATAATAATAATAATAATAATAATAATAATAATAATAATACAATGACAGACATGATTAAAAGGTTGTGGGCCTCCTTACCCTCTAGAGATTTGCTGACAGTTTTGACTAATAATGAGAGCAACACTGAAGGGACAAATATGGGGAGTAGTTTCTGCCTTTGGGGATCCTAAGGGAGTGAATGGAAATGGGAGTCTGTACGGAGGTTCCAATATCTATCCTTAATTCCATGGCAACTGTTATGTCCAGAGGACAGTTAGGCCTTGTACCCGCCCCATATTCCTTGGGCGGGAAAATACTACAAGGGGATTGGTTAGCCAAGCCTGGCAGCCCGGCATATATATAGCTGCCAGGCATGGCCATGTTGTCTTTTGTTTTAGTTCTGTAACCATTACTCCTTGTTAATAAAGAACCGTTACTTACCACAATAGTGCAGTCCTTCATTCCAGCAAGGATTCTACAGCAACAATAGGATAAGTTCATGAGGCTGAAATTTCAGCAGGGCAGTTATTGTGCAGTGCTTCTTGTTATTGGGTTTCAGTTTGTTGTGTAGGGCTTAACATTAAATACATTGAATATATAATACCAGTCATGGCGCAGCAGACTTCAGACCTTTGCAATAAAAGAATTTGCAGGTGATCCAGTTAATCTCACCTTAATTCTTCACTTAACATTGAAAAATACGCTTTGCAGTTCTACAAAGATGATGTGAGGAGCAATCCAGATGGCAAAACTAAAGGGGTGTATAACCTTGGCAACTTTAAGACTTCTGTACTTTAACATGCTGGGTGGGGAATTCTGGGAGTTGAAGTGCAGAGATATTAAAGTTATTTTTTAATGTCCTGAACAACTCAAACATCATCCAGTTCAAAAAATATATATCAATGGGTTCATTTCAAGATAAGTGAACATAAATATGTATCAAGGATCTCCCTTACCAAAAAATTGACACTCAGCTTGATGGCTGTCACTTCAGTTGTTACAGCAATTGTTATATAGAGTGACATTGCCATTATTACTTTTTTGTGTTCTTATAGTCAACATCTCTGTTTCCTGTTCTCCAATGAACCGCTATTCAACATATTCAACGTTATTTCCCTGGTCACGCTTTTCTTTCTTTCTTTCTTTCTTTCTTTTTGTAAAGCATTCAATATTTATTTTTTTTTTAATTTATTTATTCTTTGTCCAATATACAATACATATGAGAGAGAATATACATTAGGAATATATATATAAAGATAGGAAGTAAAAAGAAGGGAAGTGGATAGGAAGAGAATATATATAGAGGAGAGAATATATAAGATAAAAGAGGTAAGAAAAGAGAATTGGACAGGGGACGATAGGCACAACAGTGCACTTATATACGCCCCTTACTGGCCTCTGAGGAATCGGGAGAGGTCAATCGTGGAGAGTTTAATGGAGAAGTGTAGGGGATTGGGGGTTGACACTATTGAGTCCGGTAATGAGTTCCACGCTTCGACAACTCGATTGTTAAAGTCGTATTTTTTGCAGTCAAGTTTGGAGCGATTGATATTAAGTTTGAATCTATTGTGTGCTCTTGTGTTGTTGCTGTTGAAGCTGAAGTAGTCGTTGGCCGGAAGGACGTTGCAGCGTATGATCTTGTGGGCAATACTTAGATCGTGTTTTAGACGCCTTAGTTCTAGGCTTTCAAGGCCCAGGATGGTTAGTCTATTTTCGTAGGGTATTCTGTTTCGAGTGGAGGAGTGGAGGGCTCTTCTGGTGAAGTATCTTTGGACGTTTTCGAGAGTGTTGATGTCTGAGATGCGGTGTGGGTTCCAGGCAGATGAGCTGTATTCGAGAATGGGTCTGGCATAGGTTTTGTAGGCTCTTGTGAGTAGTGTGAGATTGCCGGAGCAAAAGCTGCGTAGGATCAGGTTAACAACTCTGGAGGCTTTTTTGGCGATATTGTTGCAGTGGGCTTTAGCACTTAGGTCATTTGAAATGAGTATTCCGAGGTCTTTTACTGAGTGTTGGTTGGTAGTGAGGATTTGTTTATTCAGTTCATATATGTGGTTTGGATTCTTTTTGCCGATGTGGAGGGTAGAGCATTTGTTGGTTGATATTTGAAGTTGCCAGTTAATATTAATAATAATATTATATTATGCAAAAGTACCAAGGATATAAGTATGTTTTCCAGAAATCACACTAGTAAAAAGCATCTTGAACAAGAAAACAATCAAGTTCAACAGAAGTAAGATTAAAAAATTGAACAGAAAACATTCACATTATTACTTTGGATCTCATTGTAGATTAGTATCCATTCAGAATAGCATAAACCCACCCATTAATATCTTCCCCATAAACAATGAGCGAAGGGTGTCAAATGAAGTTTTGCAGACTCATACTAAAAGCCCCAACTTTCATGTGACAGGTACTTTGAGAAGAACAATTGAGAAATCATTCAGAGGTCTTTAAAAAAACCCAATCTAAACCAACACAGTTTTCACACTTTTGTCCTTATTAAAAATGTCTTACAAGAGAATCCTTTTTAAATTTTTAAACTCAAGATCCATAGAGTAATGGCCAGGGAAGGTGAAGGGATTACATAAAGAAAAAGGAACAATTGGAGGCCTACACAATCAGTCTCAATACCATTGAGATTAAAAGTAGCCCTGATCAAGATATTGGCCTATGTTTTTGGCTAGTTCCTTCATTTTTAGATGCCATATGTTTCCAACTTCCTGGATAATTTGCATATATGTGGTTTTTTTTTATTGGTCCATCTTTCCCCATGCTTCAGCCATGTCACACTTTCACATATAATTGTTCTGAGATGAGAGATTACATCAGCAAAGACGCGGGATTATGCATATATAAAACAGAGAGAGAGCTTTCAGGTTTAACCGTCAGCATCTACTGCTCCAAAAAGACGTACTTCAGCCAAGCTCACTGACACAATCATGAAGCGCGGAGGCTTTTTTCTGCTTGCTCTGGCAATGGTGTTCTTGTATTCTGGTGAGCTGGATTTCTTACTCAAAACTTTTCATTTTGGAACATTTGCTCTGAGGACCCAATACCTCATTAAATCTGCCATCTAAAAAAAGACCAAAGACTTCCTCAGGGTTGCTTTAGTTGGAAATGATTCAAGCTCAGGGCCTTCTTTATAAGATAGAAATAAAGCCAGGAGGCTGTTGATGTTCTGCACCAACTTTTTAAAATCTTTTAATTGTAGCATCTGCAAAATGTGAAGCAACTTAGAAGGCAGGCACAATTTTACTTAAAGCTTATGAGGTATAGGAAGGAAAAAAACCCCAAGTGTTTTCTACCAGGCATCTAATCCTGTTGTCAGCTTGTAAAAAATATATATCAATCACAATAGTTTTATTCACATTTTAGTTTTACTGTTAAAGTACAGTGGTGCCTCTACTTAAGAACGCCTCTACTTAAGAACTTCTCTAGATAAGAACTGGGTGTTCAAGGTTTTTTTGCCTCCTCTTAAGAACCATTTTCTACTTAAGAAAGCCCAGAAAAATTTCCCAGGACATTTGAGAGTGGCACGGAGGTCCGGCCAGTTTCCTGCCATTCCCCCTTTAATACCGGCCATCTCGGGCTTTTCTGGGCTGCCAGAGAAGCTTTTCGGTGGCGTTTAAGGAGGCTTTGGCAGTCCAGAGCAAACAGAGTTTTCCGTTCTCTGGGCGCTGCCTCAGAATCCTTAAAGTTTTGGGGGATTTTGATTCACCTCACCTCACCTTCTTCATTTAGCAGCAACTGTCCTCCTCCTCTTCCTCCTCCCACCCAAATTCTGAACTTTTATTTCTTTCCTAATGGTTTTGCATGCATTATTTGCTTTTACATTGGTTCCTATGGGGAAAATTGCTTCTACTTACAAACTTTTCTACTTAAGAACCTTGTCACGGAACAAATTAAGTTCTTAAGTTGAGGTATTACAGAATTTGAGAATTTTTTACAATAGCATTCTGAGCAGAGGTAGACTTTGATTAACAGCCCTAATTGGAAACTCATTAATAAACTAAATGGCTTATAAGTGGAAAATTATTTATTATTATTATTATTATTATTATTATTATTATTATTATTATTATTTATTAGATTTGTATGCCGCCCCTCTCCGAAGACTCGGGGCGGCTCACAACAGTAATACAAAAACAATATAACAGTGAGACAAATCTAATATTAAAATAAAACGTATCTAACTGTCATTTCATTTTTGACAATCTCTATTCTTTGGAATGCTTACGCTGATACTAGGATAACTACTACAAAGGGAGCAAATACTTTTATTTTCATTAATTGGACAGAGATTACAAGAGAGCAAGTAGGCACAACATGGAGAATACAGCAGGCATTTTTGAATGTGTTTGTGGCTCCCATCAGGCACCAGCACATTTCTTTCTATGTATATTCTACTTTAATTGCCTGCTAATTATCATGTAATCCATTTCTCTGCAATCTTTCCACTTGGGAACTGAGAGGAAAAATAGGAGAAGCACAGAATAATGCATACTGACTGTAATTGTGATTATGTGACTGAGGGATACTGCAAAGGTCATGAACACAGGCATTGGTTGCAAAGTTTTTTCAACACATTGTAACATCTGTAATGAAAATGAAATGAAGCTTTCACATATAATGTAAATATATTTTCTAATGAAATCAAAACAAGTGGCTTTGCATTAGATCTGCTTTATAACACACTAGCACTATTATTACTTGTTTAATTTGTTTTAGCTACTCGATGATTTTCAAATGGAAGGTGGGGAGGGTTGGACAGGGTACAAGCGAAAATATATGTACATTAATTTTTTAAGAAAACTAATAAGACATTGTTTCAAATGTTTACATTTTGGGATTTTTTTTTGTTTTCCAGAGACTGCTGCAATGGACTTCCCTGAACTTGAGGTGAAAACCTGCATATTTTGTTAAATGATGTTCCCTTAATGAGGGATGAGACGTGATAGTGGAGAAAGTACATTTAGTGTTTAATTCTTTATATATTACTGTATAATATCTAACTTTTGTTCTGTCGAGCTCTCTGGTAGAATCCTCCCACAAATGCACAGATACAATTTCAGACACACACACATTTGAAAATTCAAAACAATGTTCTTTATAATGAAAATTCACTTAAACCAAGCCCTCTTTTGGGATAGCAAAGAGCACTCGTCTCCAAACAAACTGGCAATTTTCTGTGATACTTAGCTTGCAGCTGTGAGGCAATTCACAGTCCTTCTTTTTTCACAAAGTGAAACACACTTTGCCCTGGTTTAGTTTCAAAGCGGGGAAAAATCAGCACACAAAAGGTCCAAGTCAGTAAAGCAGTCACGAAACACAACAATCAGATAATCCTCCACAATGGCCAAACCCACAGGCTGCTCTTTATAGCAGCCTCACTAATTACCACAGCCCCACCCAACCACAGGTGGCCTCATTTTCTTTGATAATAATCTCTCAGTTGTTGTTGCCTATGCATCGCTCTCCGCATGCGTGGCTGTATAATTAACTCTTGTGCTGAATCCAAGGAGGAGCTAGATAATTGATCTCCTTCTGAGCTGTCTGCCACACTCTCCTCCTCCCTGTCACTCATGTCTTCTTGGTCAGAGGAGCCTTCATCAGCAGATTCCACTGGGGGCAAAACAGGCCTGCAGCATGTGGATGTCTCCCCCACATCCACAGTCCTTGGAGCAGGAGCTGGGCCAGAGCTAACCACAACAACTTTAAGAAGGAAAAAAAAATTTAAAAAAATTATGAAACACAAACATGATAAAATAAAGAAGTTACCTTTACTATTTTACATGAATGGTATCTTAAAGGTATAAGACATAGCCCATCAAAAGAAAAGATCCATTGTCTAGCATCATAAATGAGGGATGGACATTTGGGGAACAGGAGTGAATACGACGGTGGGATTTTTTTAAAGTTTCAAAAGAAGCAATTACAGTTTGGGAGGATAACAATAATCAGTTTGTCAAAGATTGGATGTTCATATTATGATCATAAGTTCTGTAGGCCTGCCTTCTTGGTAAGTAGAGCAGGCAGCTCTATCAAACAAATCATTTGCTTTTCTTCCACAGATTTATTGCAAGGGGTACCCAAAACCCATATGCACAAAGCAGTACGAGCCCCTTTGTGCTTCTGATGGCAAAATCTATGGCAACCAGTGTGAATTCTGCAATGCATATGTGTAAGTATATAGTAGACTCACTGCACCTGGAGAGGAGATCATTTTTCTAGGTAGCCCAGGATTTCTAGGCTTTAAAAAAAAGTGTCAATATGAATCCTCATCCTTCCTATCAGAAGTCATGTTCCACCACAGGTAAACCATAGACTGCTTCCAAAGAGTCCACCTTGTTAATTTTGGAGGGTGAGGAAGATCCCCTTGCTGATTATTTTAATCCTTTGTTTGGCTGGCCATAATGATGAATACCTCTATGGTTCTAATACTTACATTTTGATTTTGTTTCCCCATCAGTTCCAGTGGCAGAACACTTCAGCTATTAAAATTTGAAAAATGTGAATAAACCTGGACATGCCGAAGACTGAGGAAAATTCACTAAAGAATGTCACAGGATCTTCACGCCTTGTTCATTAACTTCCCCACAAAATTTCTCTTCTTCCCTCTGCTTCTGCTCTGTTGCTCCATTAATTTTTGTTGTTGTTGATTTGTCAATAAATAAAGCAAACCATCTCTGAACGAATCTTCTTTTTGCAATTACTTATCAGGATACTGTTTATATGGGTGTGTGCACCTTAGAGTTACTGTTGACTCCTGTTACTGCCTCCACAGGTCCCTGCAGTTTTCTTAGCACAATTGTTTTTAAAATTTCAGAAGCAGTTTTCCCAGATTCCTTCCTAGAGCTTCCTAGACAGTGACTAGCCCAAGGGCACCCAGCGGGCTCTGTGCCTAAGGTGGGACTAGAACTCATGTTCTCCTGTTTTCTAGCCTGGTGTTTAACCACAACCCTTGAAATGGCTTGCATCAACATACATTGCTAGTTTTATTATTATATCTATAAATGCACAATAATGAAATGTACCGTTGGATACATATTGCTACATATTACTAGAGTTGTATAATATTGGATTTAAGCAAAAGACATTGGTGAAAATCTGGTTACTGATATCCCACAGAATAGGGAAAATTTTCTCATGACAGAAAAAAACCAGAAATTTATCTTATTTTTTATTTTTGTTGTTTATTTCTTCGATTTCTACAGCCACTCAGCTCAACCAAGTGACTCTGGGAAGCTTACCATTCTAAAATTAGAGAGCAATTAAAACAGTTTTTAAAACATTAAAATAATAAAATAACATCCACAAAATAAAGCTAAAAGGGCTGGGGCCATTCTAATCTCCAAGGGCAGAATATTTCATAAGGCAGGGGCTACAGCAGAAAAGGCCCCTCTTCTCATCGCTGTCGTATGACATTCTTTGGTCTGGATAAGTTGCAGCATGCCCATTCTGCTAAATCAGGTTGGATGGGTCACTGAGGAAAGATTGCCTCAAGGTAGAATCTTCTCAACAATGTCTTGGATACAAAGGAACTATTTCCCATTCAGAGGTATTCAAATATTAGCTTTCCCCTATCCTCTGGCACGTGACCCAAATCATGTATTTTTCTTTCTGAAAATGGATGCATCTCTGATGAGAATCACATCTAAAGCAGGAGTAAAACGTCATACCCAGGCATGGAGTCTATAAACAGAAAATATGACATCTTCCATTTCACATTCTAAAGGCCAGTCCCCATTTTATGCATCATTTTACACGGAAAAAAACCACTATCATTTAAAAACAGTCAATACTACCCAATCATCCCACACATAAATCTTACTAGTCAACAAGGGAATACATCAATTACCCTGTGCCTGGAGACATAAGTAGATCTTCAGAGTCATGCTAAAGGCGAGGAGGGTAGGGGCAGTTCGAATCTCCGAAGCGAGTTGATTCCAGAGGGCCAGGGCCACCACAGAGAAGGCTCTTCCCCTGGGTCCTGCCAGACAACATTTCTTAGTCGACGGGACCCGGAGAAGGCCAACTCTGTGGGACCTAATCGGCCACTGGGATTCATGCGGCAGAAGGCGGTGTCATAGGTATTCTGGTCCAATGCCATGTAGGCCTTTATAGGTCATTACCAACACTTTGAATTTTTTCCGGAAAGTAATTGGCAACCAGTGCATGTTGCATCTTTGATGAGAATCACCTCTAAAGCAGGAGTACAACTTCATGCTTCATGGAGTCTATAAACAGAAAATATGACATCTTCCATTTCACTTCCTAAATGTCAGTCCCCATTTTATGCATCATTTTATTTATTTATTAGATTTCTATGCCGCCCCTCTCCGTAGACTCATACACTAAAAGTGTCAATGTCACATATTCCTTTCCCTCCCTGTACTGCTGTCTTATTGCCTTGCTAAATATAACAGCGCAAACTTGACAGCAACTGACATATCTTGACAAATTTTGCTGTAGTAGTTAAGAAATCAAGTCCTGGAACAAGAGGAAAGAAGATTTCCTGAGAGAAAACACAGTGTGGTGAACATAAGAAAAATTAGGTTTCTTTACTTTCGGCCTTGTTCTTGGTTCAAGGTCCTCGTTTATCCCCTACTCTCATCATAAAGATGGGGAGTAATCCTCTCCTCAACCCCAAATAGTTCTTCTTCAAATCAGTACAATGTGAGCTGTTGTAGTAGTTCTCTTGTAAAGAGGTAGAATGTTGATCTTCTGACACTCTGAGGTCTCATCCAAGAAAAAATGGTCTAAATTTAGTAGAGACATAGAACAAGAAGTACTGTAGACTGTACAAGGTCTAATCTAAATATAGGACATCCACCATTAGTGCTGAAAGCCTCACATTGGAAGATTATTTTAGGAATTATTGTTCTTGTTGTTATAATATGCCACATTGACCTTTGTTGATTTTTTTTTTAAACCTTCAAAAAACTCCAATGGGGCCATAGTTCCCTGTAAGCTGAGCAGTGAGCAATCGCTCACTTAAAAATCATCATCAACTCAGAGTTTTCCAAACCTGCCCAGAAGCCGAGAGGGAAAGAGTGAGAGGGAAGGAGAGAGAGAGGAAGAGAGGAAGAGAAACAGATAGAAAAAAGAGAGGAAGGAAAAGAGAAAGAGAAAGAATGGGAGTAAGGAAGAGAGAAAGAAAATCAAAATCTAGTTTGAAACTAGCTCAACTATTTAAGTGGCATTTTGATATTGATAGAGTTGCCCTATTATGATCTCACTGTTATAGACACACAGTACAGTATTTTATTTTGAAATTCTCTTAGGCAAAACAGGGTGGGTTTTTTATTTATTTGTTTGTTTGTTTGTTTATTTATTATTTTTGTGCCACCCAGTCCCGAAGGGACTGCCGCTCAGACACTATACTTTTCCGCCCACCCACCCCAAAAATTAGAGGGAACACTGTCTGAGGCAGCAGCAGACACGGAAGGAAGATCAAGCAGAGGAAATGTTATGGCAGGACAAAATCCTATACCATTGACAGATAGCTGATATCACCATCTTATCTGGGTCAGCAAATACTGGGCAGATAAATGTCAGTTCTCCAACATTTGGATGTCGCTACCACCCCAATAGCTCATTAAAAGCAAAATATTATGTAACAAAGTTTTATTTACCTAATTATCAATGTCTTTATCAACATAGTCCAGAGCCGAGATGGCGCAGGAGGTAGAGTGCAGTACTGCAGGCCACTAAAGCTGACTGCACGATCTGCAGGTCAGTGGTTCAAATCTCATCACGGCTCAAGTTTGACTGAGCCTTCCATCCTTCCAAGGTGGGTAAAATGAGGACCCGGATTGTGGGGGCAATATGCTGGCTCTGTTAAAAAGTGCTATTGCTAACATGCTGTTATGCCCTTTGTTAAAAGGGCATTTTAAATAAAAGTTTATTATAATGCCGAGGTTTGAAGACATTTTAATGAAGGGGGAGGCATTTTTGAAACTTGCATTAATTGTGTTAGAAGTAAATTTAGAGTTATCTTGACTAGCTTGCCATATTTCAGCAACAGACCAGTTCCTCATCCAATTGCATCTGCCCAAGGAGCTGCTGATACAGTTCTACAGAGGAATCATTGAGTCTGTCATCTGCACCTCTATAACTGTGTGGTTTGGTGCTGCAACCCAACAGGACCGACACAGACCTCAGAGGAGAATCAGAACTGCATAAAAATAATTTGCTGCCAACCTGCCTTCCATTGGGGACTTGTATACTGCACGAGTCAAAAAGAGGGCAGAGAAAATATTTACTGACCTCTCGCATCCTGGACACAAACTGTTTCAACTCCTACCCTCAAAACGTCGCTACAGAGCACTGCACACCAATACAACTAGACACAAGAACAGTTTTTTCCCAAATGCCATCACTTTACTACATAAATAATCCCCTCAACACTGTCAGACTTTTTACTAAATCTGCACTTCTGTTTCTATTACTTTTTCTCATCATTCCTATATCACCCTTTTCCTCCCACTTAGGACAGTATGACTGTAACTTGTTGCTGTATCGTAAGATTTATATTAATATTGATTGTTTCTTCATTGCTTATTTGACCCCTATGACAATCATTAAGGGTTGTATCTCATGATTCTTGACAAATGTATCTTTTTCTTTTATGTACGCTGAGAGCATATGCACCAAGACAAATTTCTTGTGTGTTCAATCACACTTGGCCAATAAAATTCTATTCTATTCATTCATTCATCTGGAAGTGAGATGTGCAATATCACAAAAGTAGTCTAGAAGGATAGGAGAAAGCTTTTGAGACCTCAACTTCAGAATCTACTGCTTCAAAGATTCCTACTTCAACCAAGTTCTGTGACACAATCATGAAGCAAGGAAACCTTCTGCTATTCACTCTACTGCTTTTCTTCTTGTATTTCAGTAAGTTCTATGACTTTTTTTTTTTGAGAGACTTAAGATCACCATCCTCTCCAGAAAAAAAGGACAATAACCCACAAATATCCCCAAGCCTTTTCCCTCCCTACCCTTCCCAGGTGTCCCCAAACATACCATTTGTTGCTAATATGTTGTGCCCTCAGATACTAATAAGATTCAGAACATGTCTGTACTTCCTTCTGCTTCTGCTCTGTTACTCCATTAAATGTCAAGGGAAATCACAACATGCACCTCATTCATGATTTAATTAATAATTCCCTGGGAGAAGGTGTAGACGACCGATGTAGCATAAATGTTAGGATAGGATTTTAATATCTGTACTTCTAGCATATATGCCTTATACAGTCTGATTCCATTTAGCCAGGACAGGACTGCACGTAAGTCACATAAGATGAGTCTGTACTTCTGGTGAAACTGCTTAAGGAAATGACTGGCCATAAAACAGTTCAACAACTCTCCTCGGATAACAAGAATGCATCAACAGGATGAGAACTGTGTGATCAAAGGATGCAATTTACATTGCCTGGGGTAAACAGGACAAAGGCTGTGATAAAATACCTTGCTTTATGGTAAACAGGAGATAGCTGTGTTAAACAACAAAGGGTCCCAGGAAATTGGCCATGAGAGACATTTGCTCAGTGGAAATTGATTGTGTGCCATATGGAGATAGGAAGGACTCGGAAGTTGTGTCATGCTAGCTTCTCCCTTTTTTGTCAAGATGTGTGGGTTGTCATGGAATAAGGGGTCTGCTTCCAGTTTGGTTTTGAATATCACAGTTCAGGTAAATTGCTTGTAAGTTGGTCTTGGGGGTTGCGGCATTGTTGGTGGATGGTCACTTGAGCTGTGGTTTGGGTAAAGGGGAATGTTGGCATGTACTTCCTCCTCCATCTTGCATTTGTATTGGGGCATGAAAGCTAGGAAATTTCTCTCACACACACACATACACACACACACACACACACACACACAAGGGATGTGTTTTAGCACAAAGTTGAATGAGTTGAAATATTGAGCTCAACAGATTTGGCTGGGCAATAGTTTTCAAGGGGTCCTAAGAGCTCCAAATTCTTATGGTCAGTCCAGACTTCAAACAGTTTCTCCTCCCCCTTGTAAAAGGTGGAGGTTTAGTAGTGTCCATCTCACTGCAAAAGCCTCCTTTCCACACACTGCCCACCGACTTTCCATGTCAGTGAGTTTATAGAAGGTATAGGTCCGAGGCTGTACTTTACTTTACTTACTGTACTTTACCTTGGCAACTTCTCTGGCTCTAGCTCTTACCATAATATCACTGGCATGGGTTTAGCAATTTTTGCAAAGGAGGGGATGAATTCCCTGTAAAAGTTTGCGAATCCCAGGCAACATTGTAATTGTCTATGGGTATGAGAGGGCTGCCAATCTAGGGCAAATTGTGGGTTGGGGACCTCTGCCTTACAGCATTAAATATCTTTGGCTGATTTATCAATAAACAAAGAGAAGCATTATCTTTCCATGAGTCTTCTTTTGGAAACAATATATCAGCATACTTTTTTTGTTGTCCTTGATCCTTTAAGTCAATATTGATTACCTCAAAAATCTCTGCAGTTTTCATGACCTTTTTTTCCCAGATGTCATATGCCTTTCCTTCCTTCCTAGGGCTGAGAGAGTGATCAAGATTAGCTAGCTGGCTTCATACCTAAGCAGAATTAGAGAACAGTCTGTCCAGAGGCTTCAACCTTAAGAAGCTTTGCATACAGGCTTCCTGGAACAAACTCAGGCATGACACTATGTTCCACCTGCTTGTTAGGCCAGAAACCTGGCAACAACCAGGACCAAAAGGCCTATGGCAAACAAGTTTGCAATTTTCCTTCTTCCTCCTGGGTTTGCCTAGAGGTTATTCAACTTCTATGCCGCCCAATCCCATAAGGTGGCTTCTTCATTAATGAAGGAAAATACATTGTGTATAAAATAGTTTAAGTTTTATATTAAAAAGATACGTGTCTGTTGTTTAAATTCTGTTTTAACAAGATAAGTGTTTGCTGATAAGCATCTGTTGCTCTTGTGGAACATAAAGTTACCCAATTCATATCTGTTTAGGGCATATGATAAACCATATAAGGTACTATTCATCTTTAGGAGAAAGGAAATAGGATGTAGACCATATTAAAGCAGGAATTGTGTCTCTTTGTGATAGGTTGTAACCCACCACGCTAGATTAGCTAGCATAGGATTGGGAGGTCTTGTAATCAGGTATATTGACCCACTCTTTAGCTTCTGTCCGGTGTCTCTTCTTGTGAAGAGTATCACACTTTGCAAATCGTTTTTGGGATACCCAGAGAGAGTAAACATTTATGTTCTCTTCCTCAAACGTCTCGTGTGAACTTCTTTTATCAGATTTCAATGCACAATTAACAAAAGGCAGCAAATATAAATGCTTTTTTTCAACACTTAAGAGGGTGGAATTAAACAAAGTTGGATAATTCTCCTGTCCCTTTAATTGACAGACATCTTAGAAGGGTTGTTGGTAGGGATGGGCAATGAGCCAGAACATCGGGAACACCATTCCGATGGCAGCAATGGAGCGTGCAGCTTAGCTTCACTGCTGCCAGGTGGGTATGTGCCATGCATACGCAACCTGTGTGTTTCTGATAAAAATTACTAGTTTTTTTGCTTCCGCGCAGCCGTGCAAGCAAAGAAACGGTCAAATTTTGCCGCTGGAAGGATGGAGATTTCGACTTGCAGTGCAGGAGAGAACAGAACAGGCTGTGTGGTTGGAGCCTGGGGCTGCACAGCCTCCTTCCTATGCCACATGCCATCTTCTCAGCACAGCGAGGGAGAAGCCTCGCGCAAGCACCGGAGAGAAAGGTAAGGCAGGTGGCGAGCAAGGGAGCACTCGAGCTGCTCGCGGCGGAGACGCCACTCATAGCAGGGGAGCATTTGGGCTGGTCATGGCAGAGACACTGCTCACAGCAGGGCAGGCGGTGGGCAGGGGAGAATTTGAGGCACTTGTGGTGGACATGCCACTCACGGCAGGGCAGGCAGCAGGTGGGCAAATGGGCAGGGTAGGCAGTGGAGATAACTTCCTTCTTTGCTGTTTTTGGGTTTTTTCCTTCTGCGTATTCGTGTGAGATTCAGCTTCTGCGCATGTGCAGAAGCCAAATCCTGTGCTGTTCCAGTGACACTGGGAATGGTTGCCCGTCATTGGTTGTGGGTTACATGGGAGCTGTCCACCTTCTAGAGAGCTGCTGACAGTTTTTCACTGATAATGGGAGACAAATAAGGGGAGTAGTTTCTGCCTGTGGGGATTTTTAAGGGAGTGAGAGGAAATGGGAGTCTGTAGAGAGACTCCCATATCTATCTTTAATTCCATGGCACCAAATAAGACAAGAGGCTGAAATTTCAGCAGGGCAGTTATTGAGCAGTGCTTCTTGTTATTGTGTTTCCGTTTGTTCTATAGGGCTTAACACAACTAGATATATTGAATGTGTAATACCAGTCATAGAGGTGCAGACTTCAGATCTTTGCAATAAAAGAATTTGGAGGGGGTCCAGTTAATCCCACCTTAATTCATCACTTAACATTGTAAAATATACCTTACAGTTCTACAATGAGGAAGTGAAGAGCAATCCAGATAGCAAAAATACAGGGGTGCCAACCTTGGCAAGTTTAAGACTTGTGTACTTTAACTGAGGAATTCTGGGAGTTGAAGTCCATAGATACCGAAGTTGCCAAGGCTGGACACCCCTGCTCTAATCATTATAGAGCCTTTTGTATAGACCATCCAGCCATTGGATTTCAAGAACTTGCACAGCCCAACTGCCATGCTGGGAATGGAAGATTTTCAAACGCAAACAGATGTTTAACTACATTTAAATAAAAAATAGTTTGCCTATATTCAATTCACAAGGCAAATGTAAATGTTTGCCATAGGAGTCAAAAGGATCGAAGTCTTTATAAATATTTCAGATCGCTCAGAGTATAAAGGAATAAATTATCAAACACATCTCCTGTCTTTTTTTTTTCCGTTTATTTTTCAGTAGATCATGAAATGCTGAAGTCATTCTCTACTTACACAGTATTGCCCCCTTTTGGTCAAAAAGTTATGATGCACTTATGCTCCAGAAACTTAAGAAAGAGCAAGATTGAGTTTGTTTCTAAAGTTTTATTCCTGTTCTGAGCTTAAAACATGTTTTAGTAAGTGCTATCACGTTGTGTTGTTCACAGTGAACAGCACATAAAAAGCTGATTTTCATGCGTGCCCTGTGTTCCATAGGTTTAAAGGATACTAAATATTACAAACCAAAACCACAGCTTCCCATAATGTCAAAATTTCGCAGAAAACATAATTTGCTGGAGGGAAATATAATTAAACGTGTGTGTTTGTACATGTGTGTCTGTTTATGAATGTATGTCTCACTGTCTTTTTACAGACCATGCAGCCATCTCTCATTAAGAAAAAATGATAGGTAAATAATTTGCTAAAAAGATGCCCTATTTCTACTCATCCCCAAATTCTTCCCATGTTGACATGTCCTCAAGTGAAGCCAGACCACTTTCATTTCATGGGGTTTTATTGTCGCATCTCAGTTCATCGTACAATCTCAATTTTTCTTCAACCTGAAATAAAATGTAACTATTTGGGGAAACTCAGAAGGTATCTCCATACCCTTTTCTCTATGCAGAAACTACCACCCAATCTATTTAAACAAACCTCAGGCCTATAGTCTATAAATACTAGGAGAGTGCACAGAAAAGAAATGGAGAAAGATGCCATATGTATAACATATATTGTTGCAGTTGAAGGATTTTTTTTAAGTATAAGTGACAAGAGGAAATGGAGTTGCAATGTGTAGAATGAATAAGATTTTAATTTGGATTAGATGGATATTTGTATGGCATATTTTATTCATATTTTTATACATGACCCATCTGATTTAAACCTCTTCAGGGTAATCTGTTCTGACTCTGCCCCTAAAACCAAAATTCTATTCAGGAACTGCCAGGTCTCCCTTCCATTGCCTATCATGTATTAAAAAAAAGCTGAGAGTTTGTTTAAGTTGAATGACACACAGTTAGCAGGAAAAGTAGGTGGCAAGAGTGAATAAACTGTGACACATTTCCCAGAAATCAATACACAAACATTGAATTATACTCCTTTAAAAAAATAATTTAATGCAGTCCAGATATTTTTGTTTTTCACTAAATATGGTCAATATTTTCAGAAATGCCAGAACATTGCATAGAATCAAGGATGTCTAATTTTATAGAAATTATAAAAGGGGTTTCAAATAGGGTTCTTTAAAATCTGATTCTTATTAATAGATCCTAATGTACGGTACATATTTTTGTATAGAATCTGTAGAACAAGTAGTAGTAAAAAATTGGAAACATTTTTTTTTTTTTGTAAATTCCATATAAATAGGAAGATGGACAATTATCCAGAATGATTGCATCAAACTATCAGACATTAAAATGGGTAGGTAAATCTTTCTGAAAAATTTTTCCTCTGCCCAAGTAACTCATGCAGTATATATAGAAGTTGTTTAAAAATAATGAAAGAACAGAATGATGATAAAATAATTATAGGCCAAGAATCTCTTTTTCTCCTCAGAAAGGCCATTACAGTATTACTCTCCACGATGTTGGTGAGCATCTTAGTGACCATGATGCACTTGATTGGGAGCAATGGGGGTATTATTATTGATGAGCTGGTTATGCAGAGTGGGAAAGGCCAGGAACCAAGATTTTTTTGCTTTTCCTTGCTAGGAAGACAATGGGAGATTTAAGCTGTTTGTGGCATACAATTCAATGTTTGTATTTTCAGAAGGAAACTGTTGGTGTCAAAAGAAATGGAGCAACAATTGCACTGTTTTGAAACCGCACTGCATTTGTATCACAACATTTCCTGGCTGTACATCTGGGTCCAGGATGGACAAATAACTGTGTGGCTGGAATGGACATAGACTACAGAAGTGGGAGTGAAGAGCATGGAGGTATTCATATGTAAAATGAGCAGAATTTGTTTCAGGGTCAGGGATCAAAATTGTTAATTTTGTTATTGAGAACTTGAGAGGGTTGAATAAAAAAATGGATCTTGGAGTCACAAAAGTTGTCCACCACTGCCCAACTGAATGTTCACCAATGTATCCAGATGGAAGAAAAGGAACAGAATTCTCCTTTGCATATTTCATCCCTTGGGAAGATACTGTCAGCTAGAGAAGACATTGCTAAACTAGATGTATCAGATCAGAGGTCCCCAATCCCTAGGCCGTGTCCCGCTATTGGGATGTGGCCTGTTCAGAACCAGGCCACATGAGTGGCTGGCCAGCACGAGTGCAGGCAGCATGATTTGTATGAATGGCGGGCTGATGTGCATACGTGCAGCTCAAGTTGCACAAGCTATGGGCCAATTCCCCTCTCCCATCACCACTAAGACACCAAGCTATAAAGGATTTATTTTATTTTATTTATTCTTTGTCCAATATACAATACATATGTAAGAGAATAGACATTAAGTAATATATATAACAATAGAAAGTAAAAAGAAGAGAAGTAGATGGGAGGGAGAGAATATATATGATATAAGAGATAAGGAGAGAATATATATGAGATATATATATATATAATATAGATGATAGATAGATAGATAGATGGATGGATAGATGGATAGATGGATAGATGGATAGATGGATAGATGGATAGATGGATAGATGGATAGATGGATAGATGATAGATAGATGATAGATAGATAGATAGATAGATAGATAGATAGATAGATAGATAGATAGATAGATAGATAGGGAGAGAATATATATGATATATGAGATAAGGAAAGACAATTGGACAGGGGACGATAGGCACATCAGTGCACTTATATACGCCCCTTACTGGCCTCTTAGGAACCTGGAGAGGTCAATCGTGGAGAGTCTAAGGGAGAAGTGTTGGGGGTTGGGAGTTGACACTATTGAGTCCGGTAATGAGTTCCATGCTTCGACAACTTGATTGTTAAAGTCATATTTTTTACAGACAAGTTTGGAGCGATTAATATTAAGTTTGAATCTGTTGTGTGCTCTTGTGTTGTTACGGTTGAAGCTGAAGTAGTTGTTGACTGGAAGGACGTTGCAGCATATGATCTTGTGGGCAATACTTAAATCGTGTTTTAGGCGCCGCAGTTCTAAGCTTTCAAGACCCAGGATAGATAGTCTATTTTCGTAGGGTATTCTGTTTCGAGTGGAGGAGTGAAGGGCTCTTCTGGTGAAATATCTTTGGACGTTTTCGATAGTGTTGATGTCTGAGATGTGGTGTGGGTTCCAGACAGATGAGCTGTATTCGAGAATGGGTCTGGCATAGGTTTTGTAGGCTCTAGTCAGTAGTGTGAGATTGCCAGAGCAGGAGCTAAGTAGGATCAGGTTAACAACTCTGGAAGCCTTTTTGGCGATATTGTTGCAGTGGGCAACTGCAGTGGGCAACTGCAGTGGGGACTGCTGCATCAGATGACCTGTCAAAAATAAATGACTTTCCCTTATATCAGTGATGGCGAATCTATGGCACAGGTGCCATAGGTGGCACGTGGAGCCATATCGGCTGGCACGCAAGCCATTGTCCTAGCTCAGCTCCAACATGCATGTGTGTGTCAGCCAGCTGAATTTTGGCTCACACAGAGGCTCTGGGAGGGTGCTTTTGGCTTCCAGAGAGCCTCCAGGGGGATGGGGAGGCATTTTTATCCTCCCTTGGCTCCAGGGAAGTCTTTGGAGCCTGGGGAAGGTGAAACACAAGTCTGCTGGGCCCACCAGAAGTTGGGAAACAGGCAATTTCTGGCCTCCAGTGGGTCTTCAGGGGATGGAGGAAGATGTTTTCACCCTCCCCAGCTATTGAATTATGGGTGTGGGCACTCGCACATGAGCGATAACATGCACACATGCTCTTTTGGCACCCGAGGAAAAAAAGGTTCACCATCACTGCCATATATGTACTCAAGAAAATGGAAGCTTTCCCCAAATATTGTGAACTTGCCACATATATAAAGATGGAAGTGTTGCAAAATATTATTAACAGTTATGCTATTCTGTCAAGGAGATGGCAGAAAGATATAATACAATAAAACATATAAGAAAAATAGACAGCTGCTAGTAATAATATTGTGCCACCCATATTGCAGTTAATCAAATTTGTACAGAAGCTCATCTCACCAAAAGCAAGTTTTAATACCTGACCCTGAAACAAATTCTGCTCATTTTACATATGAATACCTCCATGCTCTTCACTCCCACTTCTGTAGTCTATGTCCATTCCAGCCACCCAGTTATTTGTCCATCCTGGGCCCAGCTGTACAGCCAGAAAATGTTGTGATACATACGTGGTGTGGTTTAACAACAATGCAATTGTTGCTCCATTTCTTTTGACACCAACAATTCAAGCTTTGCAAAACTAAAGATTCAGTTAGACCGCAGGGTTAATGAAGAAACCAAAGATTTCAGAAGCAAGGATTTCAGAAACATTCCAAATCTCTAAGAACAAAAATATAACTAAGGAAGTTCGGAATGAATTAGACTATGGATAAATGGGCAAAATTCAGATTTCCAGGGCCAACCTTGTTGTTTACTAACACCCACAAAAACCACCAAATATAATTTAGCACCACAAACAGATACAGTAAGAACAGAAAGAAATTGAAAATAATATGAAATAAATTGCTTTGAACAGCAAAAGAAATAAAAGGATCTTATGACCTATTCCTGAATCTCCTAGCAGATCTAAATCTGTTATTTTCACCTACCAGACAAAAATAATGTAATATTAATATAATTAAAGTACATGAAAACTCTGATAGAAACAATATGTGGGAATCTCATTTTCAGATACATGTCCATGTTTATTTATGCAACTCAAGGTGGCGTATAAAGATACAACGATATCATTTGGTCCCCACTCAATTTTATTTTGATTTAATTAAAAATCTGATTTTGGCCTTCTGGTCTTTCATAAACTGGGATCAAAATATCAGGACAATGTGCAACAATTCCACCGACACCTTCCTTACTTTCTTGTGCTAAATGTACAGTGTAAAAGTTCTAGATACAATGGTGGTGGCCCCAGACAAAAATCGAATGTAAGGCCTTTAAATTCTTTGAAAATCCTAGAAGTAATTTATTCCATAATATGTGAATATTCCATAGATTACTAATAGGCAGGAAATCCTCTATTCTGAGAGGATTTGCACATTCCACCAGAAATACACACATACACACACACACATGAAACAAACAAATAAACAATTAATTAATTAATTGTTCTAGGTATTTGAGACAATAGCTAAAATTTGTTCAGAGACTCTTGAAAACTCTGAATGTCCATTGGACAATCCAAAACTGTACAGACATGTACTGTATATGGCCAGAGTTACGTACGCGGAAGGTAGCCAACTAGCCACAGATCAAAAACTGAAGTAACTGAAGTCCTCAAAGAAAAGAAAACACTGCAACAGGCTTTCTTGAAAGAAATATACTTTACTGTTTCTTGTTAGCAAAAATGTTTCTTTAAATAGACTATCATTTTTACTTGATGTCAGGCCTGGGGGAGATGTCTCAGTTCCCCCATGCCTGATGGCAGAGATGGGTCTTAAGAACTTTACGAAAGGCAAGGAGGGTGGGGGCAGTTCTGATCTCCGTGGGGAGCTGGTTCCAGAGGATCGGGACCGCCACAGAGAAGACTCTTGCCCTGGGTCCCGCCAAACAATATTGTTTAGTCGACGGGACCTGGAGAAGGCCAACTCTGTGGGACCTAACCGGTCGTTGGGATTCGTGCAGCAGAAGGCTGTCCCGGAGATATTCTGGTCCGATAACAACTGTGGCAAGAAAGTTACTAAAATGGTGCAAAACTCACTTAACAAAATATCTCACCTAGCAACAGAAATTTTGAGCCCAGTTGTGGTAGTAAATTGAGGACTGCCTGTATAACCCAAAAATATACAGCACCAGTTTCTTCCTGCTCCCACCCCAGAGACACCATTGACTCACATGCCATTAGCAGCAGGGGTGCCTTCCTCCCAGTTCAGACCGGATTGCCCAAACTGGTAGTGACCCACTGGTGACATCACAATGGTGCATGCAACATCACGATGCGAACCACCGGCAAAGTTAAATGGATTGGCATAAATATATGAATAAATAAATTTAATATTAATTCATTGCCATCAGAGACGGAGTGGCACAACAGTTAGAGTGCAGCACTGCAGGCTACTTCGGCTAACTGCTAGCTGTAGTTCAGCAGTTCAAATCTCACCACCGGCTCAAGGTTGACTCAGCCTTCCATCCTTCCAATGTGGGTCAAATGAGGACCCAGCTTGTTGGGGGCAATATGCTGATTCTGTAAACCACTTAAAGAGGGGTGTAAAAGCACCATGAAGTGGTATTTAAGTCTAAATGCAATTGTTTTTTCCTCTTTGTGAAGAGGAAAATTTCCTCTTTCTTCCCACCATAAGCTTACATGGGAAACAAATGGCAGCATTCAATTCAGGCCATTACTGTAAATTTGAAAATGTTGAACCTTTTTGAAGACTGTGTGAGATGAAAGTACCGGATGGTCAGATTTCTTTATGAACTGATGAACTTTAAAAACTCCTGATGGATTGTATGGTATTTTAGCCCTAAAAATATATGAAACAAGAGAAGAATCACATTTTTTGCAATGGAAATGCTTTTGCACAATTGAAATTCTGGATGGTCACAATATCAGTTTACAGAAGAGGAAGTGAATTGTTCAATGTAATAATGTACCTTGATTATTTTGCAACTATTGAGAGCCGAGGGTTGATGTGCTGCATTTACAAGAAACTAAAACCTGGGGGGGAAATGGTCAGTTCTCCACAGAAGCAACTACCAGATAAATTACAAAGGGCAAAACTAAAACCAATTATTTCAGATCTCAATCCAGTCTTTTATCTAGGAGGTTTTGCATATAAATATGCTAATTCTACACAAATTAAATACATACAAATTAGATACATGCTATTAGACATATAAAATTAGATAAATACAAAGATATCTGAAAAATAAATACAAATATACAGTATCTCAAAAATAAGACCGGGTTTTATATTTTGGGGGATGAAAAGACCCATTAGGTCTTATTTTGGGGGATGTCTTATTTTGAAGCTGCTTGCCTACTCCTTCCCATTATGTGCTTGCTCGTGGCTGCAATGGCTTACAAGGCAGATGGCAGTTACGTAATGGTTAGAATGCAGTATTGCAGACAAACTCTGCTCATAGCGTGGAGTTTGATCTTAATGGGCCTTAGAGTTTACTCATCCTTCCATCCTTCCAAGGTTGCTAAAATGCGGACCCAGATTGTTGCCATTGTAAACCACTTAGTGACTGCTGTAAAGCACTATGAGGTGGCATTTAAGTCTAAGTGCTTTTGGTATTGCTATCGCTGGTGAGACCACATTTGGAATACTGTGTTCAGTTCTGGAGACCTCACCTACAAAAAGATATTGACAAAATTGAACGGGTCCAAAGACGGGCTACAAGAATAGTGGAAGGTCTTAAGCATAAAACGTATCAGGAAAGACTTAATGAACTCAATCTGTATAGTCTGGAGGACAGAAGGAAAAGGGGGGACGTGATTGAAACATTTAAATATGTCAAAGGGTTAAATAAGGTTTAGGAGGGAAGTGTTTTTAATAGGAAAGTGAACACAAGAACAAGGGGACACAATCTGAAGTTAGTTGGGGGAAAGATCAAAAGCAACATGAGAAAATATTATTTTACTGAAAGAGTAGTAGATCCTTGGAACAAACTTCCAGCCGACGTGGTTGGTAAATCCACAGTAACTGAATTTAAACATGCTTGGGATAAACATATATCCATTGTAAGATAAAATACAGGAAATAGTATAAGGGCAGACTAGATGGACAATGAGATCTTTTTCTGCCGTCAGTCTTCTATGTTTCTATTGGTATTGCTCTACACAAAAAATAGGCTAACCATTTTTCCCAAAAGTAATTAAGGAGCTAATTCCTAGAACAGTGATACCTCATCTTACGAACCCCTCTTCATACAAACTTTTCATGATACAAACCCGGTGCTTAAGATTTTTTTTGCCTCTTCTTCCGAACAATTTTCACCTTACGAATCTGAGCTGCTGCCATTGGGATGCCCTGCCTCCGGACTTCCATTGCCAGCCGAAGCGCTGGGATTTCCCTGAGCCTCCCCTCGCTGGGAAACCCGACCTCCGGACTTCTGTTGCCAGCCGAAGTGCTGGGATTTCCCTGAGCCTCCCCTCGCTGGGTTTCAAAGCAGCGCCTGCAAAAATGAAGGGAATCCCAGTGAGGGGAGCCTCAGAGAAATCCCAGCACTTCCACTGGCAATGGAAGTCCTGAGGTGGGGATTTCCAGCGGTGCAAGGCAAAAGGGGAGACTTTTGGAATGGGGTTGCACGCATTATTTGCTTTTACATTGATTCCTATGGGGAAAATTGCTTCATCTTACAAACTTTTCATTTTACGAACCTGGTCATGGAATGAATTAAGTTTGTAATTTCTTGACATTATCTGAATTACACAACATTATACATATTGTGTATGTTTTGTAAAATGTAATAAAATTATTTGATACAAAAATCTGGATGTTTTAGGAGCAGATGCATTTAAAACATCACAATATAGTAGATGTTGAAAGGGTGATGAGAAAATCTGTACAATTAATTAATTATCATATTTATACAGTATAACTGCGCGTGAGAGCAAGGTTTCGGCTATTTTCTCCAATTTTTTTCTTCTGCACATGTGCAAAATAGATTTCATGCTCAGAAGCAAAAAATTTGTGAAAATAGCCGATATCTCACTCTTGCACACATCCTCAATTATGATTTGGCTTGCTGCACATGCACAGAAGCTAAATCTCACGTGGCCAATGGGTGCGCGCATGACTGCAACAGCCTCCGAGGGAGCTCTGATAGCAGGTAAGAATAGCGGCCCTTCACAGTAACTCCCTCTCGAGACATCAATTAACAAATAATTATCAACAATTATTTTTGTTCTCTTTGTAATGTGCTTCTAAAATAATTAAGAAGGAACTTAGAAGAGGTATAGTGGTGACCCACCCTGGAACATATATTGAAATGATATATAGATATCTATGGATATCTGATGAGGCCAAAATAAGGCCAAAATAGATCTATCCTAGTCTCCCTTAATTTTCAAATTCAGCAAAAAAACATGTGATATAATATACATTGTACATGTCATACTATTGAAACATGAAAAAGAATGGCGTTTAACTGGTTGCTTGGTTGCCACACACTTCTTGAACCCTGGCTTAATTGTGTAAAAGGAAGTTTACAAACTGACCAGCTTGCCACATACTTCAAAAACAATCCAGTTCCACATCCAACTGTATCCGGAATGGGGAGACTTCATCATCAAAGTGGTCAGCGAATGTGTATATAGCCTGGAAGAGCAGAGGAAAGCTTTGAGACCTATTTTTTTAAATAATATTTTTATTGATATTTAACAAGTTTAATATACACACAACATAAAACAGTGCATAGTGAAATGTGCCCACCAACCCGACGCACACACATTCCCCACCACCAAATCGGGGGTGTTTCTTATATAACCCACTTTGACCCAAAAGCAATATATCTATTTACCTATTATAGAAAGATTCCAATTTATTTCTTGTAGCTTGGTCTCGGATTCTACTTGTCCTATATCGTCTTATGTTGTCCTACCGTCCCATCAATTGTCTCAATTCAGTTTCATTATCCAAATTTATCCTTTTATCCATAATTTCAAATTGAATATGGTCCACCATGTACCTATACCAATTTTGCACTATCTATTTTGTCGCCTCCTTCCAACCCAAAACTATTACTGCCTGAGCGCTTTCTATTGCTGCTTGTTTTATTTCTCTAAATTCTCCCATCGCATTGCTTTTAACTAATACTACCATTTCCTTAGTGATTGTCCATTGTATATTTAACATTCTACTAATGTCCTCTTGCACTTTTTGCCAAAATTTCTGCACTATCGGGCATTCCCAAAACATATGCCTAAACACTCCTTTATCTTGACACCCGTGCCAACAAATACCCCTGTCATTCTGCTGAAAGTGTGTGAGTTGAACGGGAGTATAATACCACTTATGTAATATTTTCCTTCTCATTTCCCTAATTCTTGTATAATTCTTATATTTTCTACTGTATTTTCCATTTCTTGTACCTCTACTCGTATCTCATTTTGCCACCATTTAGTCAGTCCTTGAATCGTATCCCCGTCTGACTGCACTAGCAACTTATATATATTGGTTGCTTGCGCTTTTATACCCTCACTTTTTTCTCTTATTATTTTCTCTAACCCTGTCTCCTCCTGCAATAGTACTTCTTTATTCTCCCTTTCATTAAGATATTTACATATTGCATTTATTTGTAGCCATCTTCCCTTACCTAACCACCATTATATATGGTTTCTACTTGGCCTGCCATCCTTCTCATATAACTGTTCTATCTTAGTTATCCCTCTTTCCTTAAACTCTCCTATAACCCTATTTAAATTCATTTCATTATCTCTATTTATTACATAAAGCAATGGCAGTTTAGATTTATATAATCCTATTTTCCACTGCCATTTTTTCCAAATTTCCATTTTTTCCAAATTTCCATTTTTTCCAAATTTCCAAACATAGCAATTTTGGTCTCTCTGTATCGAATTCCTATAGTGTTCTTGCGGATTTAAATAGTAAGGATGTTGGAGATATTAGCAAGGTCCCTCAGGCAGAGAATGAGGGGATGTTCAAAGGGGAAGTTGTCGTAAATGTCACCAAACCATCAAGTGCAGTTAGTAGAAATAAAAAGAGGACACATTTTCTTGTGGGTGATTCGACCGTTAGAGGTGTTGATTTGGGACAGAGCAAGGATGTGGTGAAGGTGCAGAGGTGTCTCCCAGGGGCCACTGCCAGCAGGGACAGGAGGCGGATTACAAACATTGTTAAGACTGTGAGTAAAGGTAATAACGTTGATGTGGTGGTGCATCTTGGCACAAATGATATGTCCCAGAGAAATGTTAATGTAGTAAAAAGAGATTTTCAATGTCTAAGTGTGGAGCTGGGTAAAATAACTGATTCAGTGACTTTCTCAGAGGTGTTACTGGTTTGTGGCCAAGAGGATAAAACAACGTGTATCAGAGAGTTTAATGTGTGGTTAAGGCAGTGGTGTAAAGCTGAAGGTTTTGGCTATGTAAGTCATGATGTCAGTAGGTGGTCTAATAGGGAGTTGTTTAAGAGGGATGGTTTGCATCCATCATACAGAGGTACCCAGGTGCTCGGTGAGGAATTCAGAACTTTTTTGGACAGGCATTTAAACTAGGTAAAGGGGACAGAGATGTAACTGATGTGGGTGATTTCTGTCCCCGACCAATGAGGATAAAGCAGTTTTTGGAAGCTTATGAAAAGGGAGCTGCAAATAATATAGATGTAGTTGTTGATGATAAGGGGCAAACTAATAACGAAAATAATGTTCTTCGGGTAATGTGCACAAATGCTTGAAGCTTGAGCAACAACCTCTGTGAATTAATGGCCATAATATCTAGAGATAATTTGGACCTGGTTGCCATAACTGAGACATGGTTTAAGGATTCTAATGAATGGGAAATATCCATACCAGGATATACACTGTATAGGAAGGATAGAATAGAGAGAAGGGGAGGTGGAGTAGCCATATATATTAAAGAAAGTCTAAAAACAACACTAATTCAAAATACGTGTCAAGATCTAGAGACTCTCTGGATTTGCATGCAAAATAAAGAAGGTTCTGTCATTAGAATTGGGGTAATCTATAGGCCTCCAGGGCAATCCGAGGAATATGACAACAAGATGGTGGATGAAATTACCCAAATGGCAGTAAAGGGAGATATTGTGGTTATGGGTGATTTCAACATGCCTGATGTTGACTGGAATATCCCCAGTGCCCTTACATGCAAAAGTAAGAATATAGTAGAGGCCTTTACAGGAGCAGCTCTGGCACAGCTGGTTAAGACACCAACTAGAGGGGAGAATATTCTAGATTTAGTTTTTACGAATGGGAATTGGGTTTCAGATGTCAAGGTGGGAGAAAATTTAGGTTGCAGTGACCATCTATGTTTGTGGTTTGATGTAAAAACTCATTGTGAGCAATCCTATAATGCAACCAAAGTATTGGATTTCAGAAAAACAAATTTTAATGCAATGGGAGAATATTTAGATAATGAATTAAAGGGGAGGGATAAAATGGCAGGAGCGAGCATCCAGTGGACTGTATTAAAAAAGGCCATCTTAAAAGCCACTGGACTGTATGTAAGACAAATAACTAAAGGTAAAAGGAAGAAGAAACCGCTATGGTTTAGCAATGATGTAAGGGCTATAGTCAATGAAAAAAAGGCTGCCTATAGGAGGTATAAAGAGTCTGGAAGTATAGCTGATAGGGAGGTGTATAAAATGAGACAGAAGGAGGCGAAACAGATAATATATGATGCTAAAGCCTCAAAAGAGGAAGAAATTGCCAAATCTGTAAAGAAGGGGGATAAAACCTTCTTCAGATATATTAATGATAAGAAGAAGAAAAACTGCGGCATCACGAAGCTTAGTACTGGGAATAATACATGCATTAATGGGAATAAGGAGATCGCTGACCATTTCAATAGCTACTTCTGTTCAGTTTTCTCAAAAGACACCTTACAAAGTAATACTATAGAGGGATATAGCATTGCTTCCAACTGTACGGATTCAGCTCCAGTGATCTTAGAAGCCGATGTCTTAGAAGAACTTGAACGATTAAAGATAAATAAGGCAATGGGTCCAGATGGCATCCACCCCAGAGTTCTTAAAGAACTCAGATCTGTCATTACTACCCCCCTGACTGATTTGTTTAACCAATCGTTGTTAACAGGAGAAGTTCCTGAGGATTGGAGAATGGCCAGTGTTGTGCCTATTCACAAGAAGGGCAGTAGAGAAGAAGTTGGTAACTACAGGCCAGTTAGCTTGACATCAGTTGTAGTTAAAATGATGGAGACTCTACTCAAAAAGAGGATAAATCAGCACCTAAAAAACAATAACTTATTGGACCCAAATCAGCATGGCTTTACTGAAGGCAAATCATGTCAGACTAATCTCATTGATTTCTTTGACTATGTCACAAAGGTGTTGGATGAAGGTGGTGCCGTGGATATTGCCTACCTGGACTTCAGCAAAGCCTTTGATACGGTTCCACATAAAGAGCTGATAGATAAATTAGTGAAGATTGGACTTAATCCCTGGATAGTTCAATGGATTTGCAGCTGGCTGAAGCGTAGACATCAGAGAGTTATTGTTAATGGCGAGTATTCTGAGCAGAGTCAGGTTACAAGCGGTGTGCCACAAGGGTCTGTTCTGGGTCCTATTCTTTTTAATATATTTGTGAGTGACATAGGGAAAGGTTTGGTAGGGAAGGTTTGCCTATTTGCCGATGACTCTAAAGTGTGCAATAGGGTTGATATTCCTGGAGGCGTCTGTAATATGGTAAATGATTTAGCTTTACTAGATAAATGGTCTAAGCAATGGAAACTGTAGTTTAATGTTTCCAAATGTAAAATAATGCACTTGGGGAAAAGGAATCCTCAATCTGAGTATTGTATTGGCAGTTCTGTGTTGGCAAATACTTCAAAAGAAAAGGATTTAGGGGTAGTGATTTCTGACAGTCTCAAAATGGGTGAACAGTGCAGTCAGGCGGTAGGGAAAGCAAGTAGGATGCTTGGCTGCATAGCTAGAGGTATAACAAGCAGGAAGAGGGAGATTATGATCCCACTATATAGAATGCTGGTGAGACCACATTTGGAATACTGTGTTCAGTTCTGGAGACCTCACCTACAAAAAGATATTGACAAAATTGAACGGGTCCAAAGACGGGCTACAAGAATGGTGGAAGGTCTTAAGCATAAAACGTATCAGGAAAAACTTAATGAACTCAATCTGTATAGTCTGGAGGACAGAAGGAAAAGGGGGGACATGATCGAAACATTTAAATATATTAAAGGGTTAAATAAGGTCCAGGAGGGAAGTGTTTTTAATAGGAAAGTGAACACAAGAACAAGGGGACACAATCTGAAGTTAGTTGGGGGAAAGATCAAAAGCAACATGAGAAAATATTATTTTACTGAAAGAGTAGTAGATCCTTGGAACAAACTTCCAGCAGATGTGGTAGATAAATCCACAGTAACTGAATTTAAACATGCCTGGGATAAACATATATCCATCCTAAGATAAAATACAGAAAATAGTATAAGGGCAGACTAGATGGACCATGAGGTCTTTTTCTGCCGTCAGACTTCTATGTTTCTATGTTTCTAGTCCCTTTCATGGGACCTATTAATTTACCTAAGTCGCTCCTATTTATTATTCATTTATTTATTAATCAGATTTGTATGCCGCCCCTCTCCGCAGACTCCGCAGGTCCAGC
Organism: Erythrolamprus reginae; assembly: GCF_031021105.1. NCBI lineage: Eukaryota > Metazoa > Chordata > Lepidosauria > Squamata > Dipsadidae > Erythrolamprus > Erythrolamprus reginae. Next base: position 101,973,943 of record NC_091951.1, read on the forward strand.
TGGAGAGGCATGTTCTACATCCTATCTCCTAGGAAACGCTTTCCGGTGACCCGCTCTGGAACATATATTGAAATGATATATATATATATATATATATATATATATGTATGTATGTATGTATGTATGTATGTATGTATGTATGTATGTATCATATGTTTTTTGCTGAAATTTTAAAATTAAGGGAGACTAGGATGGCACCATTTCGGCCTTGTTCTGGCCTCATCAGCTAGCTATACCCTTACTGGGATTTGATCCGTCAGCTTCTGCCTTGAGAATTAACCTCTAGGCCACCAGACCTGATCCCTTCAGCTCTGTACCAGGGAGGGGCTATATGGGTTTTTTTTATGTCGGATCACCCTGGTATATTGAAAGAATGTCACAGCTCCTTTTTGCCCCTAGGCCCAACCCAGGGCCATTTCAAGGCAGTTAATTTATTCATAGCTGACAACTATATTCTGTATGTATCACATGTTTTATATATACATACAGAAAATAATATACATTGTGCATGTCATACTATTGAAACATAAAAAAGAATGGAGTATAACTGGTTGCTTAGTTGCCATACACTTCTTGAACCCTGGCTTAATTGTGTAAAAGGAAATTTACAAACTGACCAGCTTGCCAAATACTTCACCAACAGTCCAGTTCCACATCCAACTGTATCTGGAATGGGGAGATTTCATCATCAAAGTGGTCAGCGAATGTGTATATAGCCTGGAAGAGCAGAGGAAAGCTTTGAGACCTCAACTTCAGCATATACTGCTCCAAAGATACCTACTTCAGCCGACTTCAAGGAGGAATCATGAAGCCAGGAAGCTTTCTGCTGCTCGGCCTGCTGTTCTTCTTCTTGTACTCCAGTAAGTTCTCATTACTAATCCAATTTTCCTTTTTTGAGAGATTTGAGAACACCTGTATCCAATCAAGGGCTGCAAAAAAATTTGCTACCACACTGTGGGCATGACTTATTTTGTGGGTGTGGCTTGTTGGTCATGTGACTAAGTGGTCAGGTCTGCCAACTTGACGTCTGTTATGCACACTCGGTCACATGACCCCCCCTCCCATTTTCAACAGTGGTGAAAATTTTTGAAACTCTGATGGAGAAGGTCGGGAGAGACAGGGGAAAAACTCCCCAAAATAGATCACCTGTGGATTTAGGATGTGGAAAAGCCATAAATTTCCCAGAAGGAATCAAAGCATTCAACTTCCAAAGTTGCTTTGGAAGGGAGAAATTGAGCAGTGTGCCCCCCTCGCCTCCTTGGGTGACTGGAGCCTCAGAGAAACTTCTGGCCTTTATAAAGTAAAGGAAAACTTGTGAGCACGAGGCAATTAAGTTCTTGAACTGGCATAAAGTTTTTGGAAAGTTGCTCCAAGGCTGCAATCACCCAGGGAGGTTGCACTTGAATGCACACACTGGGAAAACTGCCACTTTTCCTAGCGATAACTCCACACCTGATCCCTGTTCTCCTTATCAGATCTGACTGGCAGGGCCACTCCATGGGGTACACAACCCTCCCCACTCCCCACCCCACCTTCCTATCCCTTCTTGTTCTTCTTTTACCAGTAGCTTGCACTAAAAACATTCACTAAAAACATGGGTAACGCTCCCAGCAGCTCTCGGGCAGCTCTTGGATGAAAAGGCAGAAAGAAGAGGCAAATGGGACATGGAGAAGGGAGACATCAAAGCTGTGCAAAAGTTTCAATTCGCTGATGCCCCAACCTCAAAGCATCTCTCTGGCACTGCAAGGACTGTGTAAATGGTAGACTCCCATTTGCCCCACCATGTGAAAAAGGATTTTAATTTCAGATAGGGAGTAAAGGGCACATACAAGCATACAACTATTTTTTTTAAAAAATATAGGAGATAATATGGACTTATTTCAATAACTTAGTATGTTTTCATTCCACATATTGGAGGGAAGAAGAGGGGCACATACAAACAAAAGTAAATTTTTAAAAATGGGAGATATAATGGAGTTATTTAAAATGTTTTCATTCATATTTTTCTACAGACATTGCTGCCCAAAAAATCAATTTAAGGGTGAGTACCAGATTTTAGTTATTATTATTTTTTAAAAAATATTTTTCTCCACCATATAACAAATAATTACATGCATATAAACCAAGCATAATGAAAAATCATCAAAAATTTCTTGCTTTGACTTCAGTCTAAATGATTAGTATCCATATCTACCAGTCTGAACTTCCATTTTCTATTCACTCAACCTTCCTTTCCCTTCTTCTTCTTCTCCTCTCCCTACTTTATTTAACTTTCTCTCCCATTTCCTTCTCCAACCCCTCCAACTTCTATCACCTTCTGCCTTTCTGCTTCTTCTCCTTCTTTCTTTACCCTTCCCTGAGTGAAATATCTCTAATTCTAAAACGCATTTATTAGAACAGACTGGCAGTTTTCTTTCTACTATCTTGTCATTTTGCCAGAGCTTTTATTATTATATTACTATTTTTAATCTGACCTATAATTGTCATTCATATAACTTTTATCCATGCTGCCTCCCTGCTCCCAACATTCTCGTCAGATGGATTAAAAATAATACTTCTAATCCCCCTTTCTTTTTAATCTTTACTCAATTTCTTTCCTAATTAAATTTCTTATCCAACCACACATAAAATTTCATCCATATTTTATAGTATTCAATTCTTCTTTGTCTTCAATCTTCATTGTCAATCTGTTCATTTCTGTGAAGTCTAGTATCTTTTTTAAGACTTCTCTCTCCGTCAGAACCGACTTTAGTTTCCAATTTTGAGTGTATGCTATTTGGGCAGGAGTCACCCCATGTATAATCAAATATGTTTCTTCTGTTTTAAATTTATCTGACAATGTTCCCAATAGGAATGTCTCTGGTTTTAATTATAGTTTTTAGCCCAGCATCTCTTCTAACCATGCTTTAATCAAAGTCCAATGTTCTTGGACTATGGACTTCCTCTGGAATTTGCTTACATTTCCAACATTCCATCAATTTATCTTTAGATATTTTCACTATTCTTTCTGGTGACATATGCCTCTTGTAAAACATTTTATACAGTTTCTCTTTGCAGGCCACGGCCATAGTCATTTTATAGTTCCTTTCCCAAAGTTGCTGCCATTTTTCCAGTCCTATCCTATGTCCAACATGTCTCATCCATTTTATCAGTCTTTCACCTGTTCAAATTCTAAGTCAATGGTAATTGAGTAATCATATACAGTAGTACCTCTAGATACGAGCTGCTCCACATGCAAGTATTTCAAGATACGAGCCACGAGGGGAGAGAAATTTCTGTTCCAGTCCCGAGCTCAAATTCGGGATACGAGCTGAGCGTCCACTAGGTGGCGCAAGAATCCTTGCTTTTGGTTATCTCGGAGGGGAAAAACAAAGTCTAAAGCCATTTGTTCCAGATACGAGTTGCTCGACATACAAGCTCCCTTCTGGAATGAATTATGCTCGCATCTAGGGGTACTACTATTTCTTTATTATTTTTTCAGATTTTAATTCACCATTCTTTGTTAAGATGTCCTTAAACCTTGGGATATAATCCCAATTAACTCAACTCAGATGTGATAAAGCTATAGATATCCAATGTGGTACACTCAAATAATGTTTGGATTTTATTGTCTCCCATACTTCATATAGTGAGCTTTTTCCACTGCTGATAACTGGAAGTAGCCCTTTCCGGTTACCTTCTTCTTCTAGACCTCTATTTCCAGTCTCAAAGTTTAAAAGTTTAAAATCTTTCTATAGCCAACTCTTCCCTTTTACTTCATCATCAAAAATCATCAAAAATTGATTTTCTCAACCAGGTGGCAAAACACTCTTCTTTCCAGCCTTGAGCAAATGCCACTGAGGCTAATTCTGACAAATCACTCCCAATCAATTGATGGTCAGGGAGCTCATTGCTGCTACCTGCAGGGGCTTGCGATCACCCCACGTGATTCACAGCAGGTTCACCCTTTCTTCATTTCTCCTATAGAGATATTCCCATCCAAAATAGACCTCTAAAAGGTGCAGAATAACCACTTCCCATGGTGAGCTACCAAGAGAAATGACTGCATCATCCCGGCATTGGCTTCTCCACCCAGATTTTAGTTATTAAATGAAGTCTCTATGTAGGACCCAGAAATGTGGGTGCACAATAACCTCATACCACTCCCTCTTTACCACCACTACCTTTATGGTCAACATATTGTATCCTCAGATACAATAAGACTTGGAACATATTTCAGGCCAGGTCTTCTGCAAACCATGCAGATGTTATCTGCATAGCAATATAAAGTCTGTAAGATATAATCCCTAAAAACCCCAGTTTCATTTTCCAGCATTGCTAATGCATGTTGACCTATATAGGGACAAGGAGGATCAACCAAACAGAAGTGAAACCTGCTGAATTTAACAAGTCAAGAGATAATCAATTTAGTTCAAATTATTAAAATTATCATTGGTTTTAATAGAGTAGTCCTATGAAATGAAACATTTGCTTCTTCCCATAGGAGTATTGTAAGAAAGCCCCAAGCAAAGTCTGCACCCTTGAGTATGTCCCCCACTGTGGCTCTGATGGCAAAACCTATCCCAACAAATGTACATTCTGCAATGCGTATGTGTAAGTATATGCCTCCTCCTTTCTGACCATTAAATGTTATGTGTGGATGTGATTGAGTAAATTGACTGGTTTTTTAATTAATGAGTTTTTAGCTTATAGTTCTATTAGATTTGTATACGTATCGTTTTTGCATTGTATTTTGTGAGCCGCCCCGAGTCCCCAGAAAGGGGTGGCATACAAATCTAATAAATAATAATAATAATAATAATAATAATAATTATTATTATTATTATTATTATTATTATTATTATTATTATTATTATCATCATCATCATCATCATCAACAACAACAGCAACAACAAAACAACAACAATAATAATGATGATGATAATAATAATAATAATAATAATAATAATAATAATAATCCACTGATCCACTGGAACTTGTGCCGGAACTACAATTTACCAGTGGCAAAGACGGTGGGGTCATAAGCCCGAAAAAGTGGTCGAAAATGAGCAAGCAAAACTACTGTGGGACTTCCGACTTCAGACTGACCGAATTCTGAAGCATAACAAACCAGACATTGTGATCGGGGAGAAAAAGAAAGTATGGATCATCGACATCGCAATCCCAGGAGACAGCAGAATTGAGGAGAAGCAGCTAGAAAAATTAGTGAAACACGAAGATCTAAAAATCGAGCTGCAACGACTCTGGCATAAGCCCGTGAAAGTGGTCCCAGTGGTATTTGGCAAGCTGGGCGCAGTACCAAAGGATCTCAGCGGACATTTGAAAACCATTGGAATTGACAAAATCTCTATCTGTCAATTGCAAAAGGCCGCTTTACTGGGATCAGCAAACATAATTCACCGCTACATCACGCAGTCCTAGGTGCTTGGGAAGCTCCCGACTGGTGATGAAATACGAAATCCAGCATAGTGATTTCATTTGCTGTGTTGTACTGACATAATAATAATAATAATAATAATAATAATAATAATAATAACAACAACAACAACAACAACAACAACAACAACAATAATAATATAATTGGAAAAGATTCTTCTTTAAAGTAGACTACAAAATTACCTCAGAAAACAGTATCCCAGATAGATTATGTAGTGGTCAGGACCAGGGTGAGTTCTGACTTACTTCACTGCTGGTTCACTGCCAGTTCACTTTCTCATGCATCGTGTGGCCGCATGCACGTTGCACACCACAGTGCTAAAAACCCAGTTTCTGCACATGCACAGAAGTCAAAAAACAAGATGATGGCACCTACAGTGCCACTGAGAGAGCCATTTGGAGGCGTGTCCAGACAGCCATTACTGCCGGTTTGGCAAGCGGAGGGAAATTCCCACTACCAGTTCTATAGAACTGGTCCGAACCAGCAAGAACCCATCTCCGGTAGTTGTGTCAATGTTATTAATTTTAAGGGGAGGTTAAAGTATAGCCAACTTGCCAGTTTCAGGTAATCACAAATAATATTGCTAATTATTTTAGTCCTTTTGCTTGTTTGGGGCCTTATGGTGGATGCACTCCCTGTGGTTGTTATTATTAATTTTTGGTTCTGTTTTCCCATTAGTAAAAGTGGCAGAAGACTTCGATTGAGATATAAGGGAAAATGTGTGAAACGTGAAGATTAAAGAACATTTGCCAGAGAGTATCTCACAATCTTGGCACCTTGTTTATTAACAACTATATGAAAACATACCTTTTTCCTTCTTCTGCTCTGTTGCTCTATTAAATGTCTTAATCTGATTTATCAATAAAAAAATCCAAAGCATTATCTCTCTGTGAATCTTTTTTTAAATCCAATATATATATATTGTTTTAGTTACTTTGAGTTTTTGGGCCTAGAACTCATGGCCTCCTGCTTTTTAGTCTGTGCTTTAACCACTACACCAAATTGGCTCACATTGGCAGATACATTTAGAATAGAAGAATAGAAGAATAGAATTTTATTGGCCAAGTGTGATTGGACACACAAGGAATTTGTCTTGGTGCAGATGCTCTCAGCGTACATAAAATAAAATATACATTTGTCAAGAATCATATGGTACAACAATTAATGATTGTCATGGGGTCAAATAAGCAATGAAGAAGCAATATTAATAAAAATATTAGGATATAAGCAACAAGTTACAGTCATACAGTCAACATGGGAGGAAATGGGTGAGGAATGACGAGAAAAACTAGTAGAATAGAAGTGCAGATTTAGTAGAAAGTCTGACAGTGTTGAGGGATTATTTGTTTAGTAGAGTGATGGCGTTCGGAAAAAAACTGTTCTTGTGTCTCATTTTAAGATGCACAATAATTTCATACTGGTGGATATGTAATTGGGTACATATTGCTACTTATTGATAACATATACTTTTGGATTATTGGCAAGAGATTATAATTAAAAGATGGTTACTGGTATCAAATATATCAGGAAGCTTTTCCTTATCATAGAAAAAGCACTTCTGCAGAAAGTACATTCCCTCAAGTAAACCATACTCTGGCTTCACCTCAGATCGTATAAATCTTTCGCCTTTAACCATTCTCAGTAATATTTTGATTATCTTTATGCAAGGACTGTCTTCCATTCAGAAATATTCAAACATGAGATTTCTCAATCATCTACTGACGTGAGACCCAAATCCCATATTCCCCTTTTCACCATGAATGCATCTTTGATGATATTCATCTTTAAATCAGGAATTGGATAACTTTAGGAGTACAAATGCGTACATAGTCATGGGGATTGTATGCAAAATATGTGACATTTTCCATTTCTCTTTCTATTCAACATTTAAATATGTTAAAGGGTTAAATAAGGTTCAGGAGGGAAGTGTTTTTAATAGGAAAGTGAACACAAGAACAAGGGGACACAATCTGAAGTTAGTTGGGGGAAAGATCAAAAGCAACGTGAGAAAATATTATTTCACTGAAAGAGTAGTAGATCCTTGGAACAAACTTCCAGCAGACGAGGTTGGTAAATCTACAGTAACTGAATTTAAACATGCCTGGGATGAACATATATCCATTGTAAGATAAAATACAGGAAATAGTATAAGGGCAGACTAGATGGACCATGAGGTCTTTTTCTGCCGTCAGTCTTCTATGTTTCTATGTTTCTAAATCTCAAACAACCCATTCTCTATTTCATGCATCAATGATGCAAGCCCACATTGAAAGTAAAAATGTCCCATGGTCCTTTCCCTGCATTATTAGAATGAAAATGTGTTGCTTCTTCCTTCCTTCTCTCATTTCATACATTATCAGCCTTGCAAACTTGCATCTGGACATCTTAATTACTAATTAGAATGGTGCTGTGTCTTTGGAGGTCTTCTGGTCCAACCCCCCTGCTCAGGCAGGAGACTCTCTACTTATGATGGCAAACCTATGGCATACGTGCTACAGGTTGTTCTGCCTGACTGGCTCGGCAATGCGTAATAGTCCAAGGAAAAGAAATCAAACACATACGTGCTCTGCTAATCAGCAAACTTGTATTAGATAAACAAAAATAACTTACTCAAAAAACAGTTCTTAATGTCCGAAAACAATGCAAGGCTTACTTCAGCTGCATACAAAAAACACAGAGAAAAACAAACAAAGACAACCTGGAATGAGCAAAGACGTTTCAGGAGTCCTTTTGAATCTTTGAAGCAAGCAGCAAGTCCCAGAGTTTTCACCTCCCACTTGTCTGAAAAAGCTGGGTTGAAAACTCCAACGGCACAAAATCTTCGAAGCAGGAACCACAAAACAACACAGATAAACAGCCACAGTTTTCCTTGGCCTTTGTTCCCTTTTATCCCTTTAGCCCTCATTAAGGAAACCACACCCCAGCCCAGGTGCTCCTATAATGATTTGTAATACTCCTTAAAGCGATCCCTTCTTTGCATAGCTCTTCGGCTATGTAGATCAATATATTGATCTGCAGAAGAACCCAGGGAGGAAAGACTGTCTGCTGAATCATGCGTCCCAGTGGCCTCGTCCTCCTGGCTGTCTGCCACATCTTCCTGGCCGTCTGCCACATCTTCCTGGCTGTCTGCAACATCTTCCTGGCTGTCAGCCAGGCTTTCACATTCACTTTGTGCCACATCTCTCCCATCTGTGGGAGCAACAGCTGGCCCAGGCCCAAACACAACACAGGTGGCACACAAAACCATATAAATCGGGATACAAGGGGTTGCCTATACCAGCTCCAGCACACGTGTGTGCTGACCAGCTGATTTTTGACCTTCTATTTAGCCGTTTTCGCTCTCCCCAGGTTTCAGGGAAGTCTCCTGAAGCCTGTGAATGGCAAAAAACAGCCCAATCCTTTATCTTTTCTAAACAGCCCCAATAAAAACTGGGAAAAGTTTTTTACGTAGAACTAGACAAAGCAGTCCTGAAATTTAGGTAACTAAATTAGGTAAGTAACCTAGAATGAAATACAAAATAACTACAAGATAAAAGGAAACAAGGAGAATTTGGACTGCCAGATTGGAAAATATACCACCAAGCAGCAACAGCAATATGGATTAAAGAATGGATAACCCTGACTAATAGAAGACTTTGAACGATAGAAGGGCATGACCTACAAATGGGCTGGCACAATTTTATATGAAATGAGGATTATAAAGCACATAGTTATTTTCAGAGGTACCATATCAGAGGAATGCTGGGACAATATTTCTACTTCTGCCTGCAAGCTACAAACTAAGGACTGCAATCTAGAGATCTCGCCATATAAACTAGATGTCCTTATGCAAAAAGGGCAGCACCCCAAGTTCCACAAGGTACTAAGGAACACAACAGCCAAACAAGTGTTACACTGCACCAAGCCAGTCATCTTAACAATGTATTGAAATACAAGTATTGAGAGTATACAAGTATTCAGATGACCTGTCAATGTATTGAAATACAATTCAATGTTTGTATTTTCAGAAGGAAATTGTTGGTGTCAAAAGAAATGGAGCAACAATTGCACTGTTTTAAAACCACACTGCATTTGTATCACAAAATTTCCTGGCTGTACAGCTGGGTCCAGGATGGACAAATAACTGGGTGGCTGGAATGGACATAGACTACAGAAGTGGGAGTGAAGAGCATGGAGGTATTCATATATAAAATGAGCAGAATTTGTTTCAGGGTCAGGGATCAAAATTGGTAATTTTGTTATTGAGAACTTGAGAGGGTTGAGTAAAAAAATGGATCTTGTAGTCACAACAGTTGCCCACCACTGCCCAACTGAATGTTCACCAATGTATCCAGGTTGAAGAGAAGGAACAGAATTCTCCTTTGCATGTTTCATCCCTTGGAAAGATACTGTCAGCTAGAGAAGACATTGCTAAACTAGATGTATCAGATCAGAGGTCCCCAATCCCTAGGCCGTGTCCCACTATTGGGATGTGGCCTGTTCAGAACCAGGCCACATGAGTGGCTGGCCATCATGAGCACAGGCAGCATGATTTGTATGAATTGCTGGCTGATGTGCATACATGCAGCTCAAGTTGCACAAGCTGTGGGCCAATTCCCCTCTCCCATCACCGCTAAGACACCAAGCTATAAAGGTTGGGGACTGCTGCATCAGATGACCTGTCAAAAATAAGTGACTTTCCCATGTATCAATGATGGCGAATCTATGGCACAGGTGCCATAGGTGGCACGTGGAGCCATATCTGCTGGCACGCGAGCCATTGTCCTAGCTCAGCTCCAACATACATGTGTGTGCCAGCCAGCTGATTTTTGGCTCACACAGAGGTTCTGGGAGGGTGCTTTTGGCTTCCAGAGAGCCTCCAGGGGGATGGGAGGCATTTTTACCCTCCCTCGGCTCCAGGGAAGTCTTTGGAGCCTGGGGAGGGTGAAACACAAGCCTGCTGGGCCCACCAGAAGTTGGGAAACAGGCAATTTCTGGCCTCCAGGGGGTCTTCAGGGGATGGAGGAAGATGTTTTCACCCTCCCCAGGCATTGAATTATGGGTGTGGGCACTCGCACATGAGCGATAACATGCACACATGCTCTTTTGGCACCCGAGGAAAAAAAGTTTCACCATCACTGCCATATATGTACTCAAGAACATGGAAGCTTTTCCCAAATATTGTGAACTTGCCACATATATAAAGATGGAAGTGCTGCAAAAAATTATTAACAGTTATGCTATTCTGTCAGGGAGATAGCACAAAGATATAATACAATAAAAGATATAAGAAAAATAGATAGCTGCTAGTAATAATATTGTGCCACCCACAAATAACAACCCATATTGCAATTAATCAAATTTGTACAGAAGGTCATCTCACCAAAAGCAAGTTTTAACCCCTGACCCTGAAACAAATTCTGCTCATTTTACATATGAATATTTCCATGCTCTTCACTCCCACTTTTGTAGTCTATGTCCATTCCAGCCACTGAGTTATTTGTCCATCTTGGGCCCAGCTGTACAGCCAGAAAATGTTGTGATACATACGTGGTGTGGTTTAAAAACAATGCAATTGTTGCTCCATTTCTTTTGACACCAACAAGCTTTGCAAAACTAAAGATTCAGTTAGACCGCAGGGTTAATGAAGAAACCAAAGATTTCAGAAGCAAGGATTTCAGACACATTCCAAATCTCCAAGAACAAAAATATAACTAAGGAAGTTCGGAATGAATTAGACTATGGATAAATGGGCGAAATTCAGATTTCCAGGGCCCACAAAAACCACCAAATATAATTTGGCACCACAAACAGATACAGTAAGAACAGAAAGAAATTGGAAATAATATGAAATAAATTGCTTTGAACAGCAAAAGAAATATTTATGCAACTCAAGGTGGTGTATAAAGATACAATGATATCATTTGGTCTCCACCCAATTTTATTTTGATTTAATTAAAAATCTGATTTTGGCCTTCTGGTCTTTCATAAGGTGGGATCAAAATATCAGGACAATGTGCAACACTTCCACCGACACTTTCCCTACTTTCTTGTGCTAAATGTACAGTGTAAAAGTTCTAAATACAATGGTGGTGGCCCCAGACAAAAATCGAATGTAAGGCCTTTAAATACTTTGAAAATCCTAGAAGTAATTTATTCCATAGTATGTGAATATTCCATAGATTACTAATAGGTAGGAAATCCTCTATTCTGAGAGGATTTGTACATTCCACCAGAAATACACACACACACACACACACACACACAAACACACACATACATGAAACAAACAAATAAACAATTAATTAATTAATTGTTCTAGGTATTTGAGACAATAGCTAAAATTTGTTCAGAGACTCTTGAAAACTCTGAATGCTTGTGTCCATTGGACAATCCAAAACTGTACAGACATGTACTGTATATCGCCAGAGTTATGTATGCGGAAGGTAGCCAACTAGCCACAGATCAAAAACTGAAGTAACTGAAGTCCTCAAAGAAAAGAAAACACTGCAACAGGCTTTCTTGAAAGAAATATACTTTACTGTTTCTTCTTAGCAAAAATGTTTCTTTAAATAGACTATCACTTTTACTTGATGTCACGAACTCTTTAACTGTTAACCAATATCACAAACGATCTTCAATACTACCATACAATTACATGTAACTACTAAATAACTTCCACAACTACTACAATACCCACAACTATTACAACCACCACAACTACCACACCCATACAAGGGTGTATCGTTCCTTTATATAGTTCCCAACCAATCAAGTTGCAACACAATAGGTAAAGTTATGATTACACACTAATTATTGTTTACATCACCCATTACCATAGTTACAGACCATTTATCTTGCATTGTAATATTATCTCCTGACAGTATATACCATATTTTTGGAGTATAAGACGCATCTTAGTTTTGGGGGAGGAAAACAGGGGGGGGGATCTACCTACCAGGTATTCATCTGGGTAGCGTCCTTAGTCTGTTCAGCTTCAGCACATTATTTTATCCCCTAGCTAGGGCTGAAAAGGCATTTTTCAGGGAGAATAGGAATGAAAGCAAACCTGCAAAGGCTTAGGGCAGGAAGAACTACTTTGGAAGGAGTAGGAATTTTTTAAAATGCAGCAAGCCAGGAAGATAGTTAGCACTGCGTTAAGGCTGAAAAAACTTTTTCAGTGGGAGTAGGAATGAAAACAAGCCTGCAGAGACTTAGGGCTGGAAAAAACCTTCTTCAGAAGGAATAGGAAGCCAGGAAGATTGTTAGCATCTAGTTAGGGAAAAACTTCAAAAAAACTATATTCAAAATATAAGATGCACCCAAATTTTCAACCTCATTTAGGGCAGAAAAAGGTGCATCATATACTCTGAAAAATATAGTATTTATTGCAATGTTTATTTGCTGCCACTTAAAAGTATTTCAAAGTGAGATACATAATCTGAAAGAAACAATAATAAAACCAAGACAATTTTTAAAAAATTATAAATTCAGACAGCATAACAATTGAAACCATGTGAAATGTATACAACAATAATTTTAAAAGGTCGTTATGACACCATTAAAATATAATAATGACATAGCAGCATTAGTTCAAACTAGAGAAACATGTAAATGTTCAACTGAGGAAGGAATATGGGTGAATCAAGCCTTAAATAATGAATAAACAAATGAAGTATTCAATAATAATGAGGAAAAACCAAAATACAAACAGATTTAACAACAATAATATTCTCATTGTAAACTCATATAGAATAGCGGTTGTTGCAAAGCATGAAAAGCAAAGTCTGTCAAGAGTTGGGTGGCCTATAAATCCAACAAATAAATAAAGACTCTAGAATATTAATCTGATTATGATCGACACTACAGGTATTCCTCGATTTACAAAAGTTCATTTAGTGACCATTCAAAGTTACATCATCACGAAAAAAAGGACTTATGGTTGTTTTTCATACTTACAACCAGTGTTCCCTCTAATTTTTTTGGGGGGGGGGCAGAAAAGTATAGTGTCTGAGCGGCAGTCCCTTTGGGACTGGGCGGCACTCTTTCCCTCTCATTCTTTCCCTCTCGGCTTCTGGGCAGGTTTGAAAAACTCTGAGTTGATGATGATTTTTTAAGTGAGCCATTGCTCACTGCTCAGCTTAGAGGGAACTATGCTTACAACTATTATAGCATACTCATGGTCATGTGGTCAAAATTCGGATGCTTGGCAGCTGACTCCTATTTAAGAGGCTTGCAGTGTCCCAGGGTCATGTGATCACCTTTTGCGATTTTCTGACATGCAAAGTCAATGGGGAAGCCAGGTAATGACTGTGTTACTAATTTAACAAGTATAACGATTCACTTAACAACTGTTCCAAGATAGTTACTAAAATGGTGCAAATCTCACTTAACAAAATGTCTCACCTAGCAACAGAAATTTTGAGCTCAATTGTGGTAGTAAATTGAGGACTGCCTGTATAACCCGAAAATATACAGCACCAGTTTCTTCCTGCTCCCACCCCAGAGACATCATTAACTCACATGCCATTAGCAACAGGGGTGGCTTCCTCCCAGTTCAGACTGGATTGCCCAAACTGGTAGAGACCCACTGGTGACATCACAAAGTCACAATGCGAACCAGTGGCAAAGGTAAATGGATTGGCATAAATATATGAATAAATAAATTTAATATTAATTCATTGCCATCAGAGCTGGAGTGGCACAATGGTTAGAGTGCAGCACTGCAGGCTACTTCGGCTAACTGCTAGCTGTAGTTCAGCAGTTCAAATCTCACCACCGGCTCAAGGTTGACTCAGCCTTCCATCCTTCCAATGTGGGTCAAATGAGGACCCAGCTTGTTGGGGGCAATATGCTGATTCTGTAAACCACTTAAAGAGGGGTGTAAAAGGACCATGAAGTGGTATTTAAGTCTAAATGCAATTGTTTTTTCCTCTTTGTGAAGAGGAAAATTTCCTCTTTCTTCCCACCATAAGCTTACATGGGAAACAAATGGCAGCATTCAATTCAGGCCATTACTGTAAATTTGAAAATGTTGAAACTTTTTGAAGACTGTGTGAGATGAAAGTACCGGACGGTCAGATTTCTTTATGAACTGATAAACTTTAAAAACTCCTGATGGATTGTATGGTATTTTAGCCCTAAAAATATATGAAACAAGAGAAAAATCACATTTTTGCAATGGAAATGCTTTTGCACAATTGAAATTCTGGATGGTCACGATATCAGTTTACAGAGGAAGAGGAAGTGAATTGCTCAATGTAATAATGTACCTTGATTGTTTTGCAACTATTGCGAACTGAGGGTTAATGTGCTGCGTTTATAAAAAACTAAAACCTGGAAGAAAATGGTCAGTTCTCCACAGAAGCAACTACCAGATAAATTACAAAGGGCAAAACGAAAACCAATTATTTCAGATCTCAATCCAGTCTTTTATCTAGGAGGTTTTGTATATAAATATGCTAATTCTACACAAATTAAATATATACAAATTAGATACATGCTATTAGACATATAAAATTAGATAAATACAAATATATCTCAAAAATAAGACAGTGATTTATATTTTGGGGGATCAAAAGACCCATTAGGTCTTATTTTGGGGGATGTCTTATTTTGCAGCTGCTTGCCTACTCCTTCCCATTATCTGCTTGCTCGTGGCTGCAATGGCTTACAGGGCAGATGGCAGTTACGTAATGGTTAGAATGCAGTATTGCAGACAAACTCCGCTCATAGCGTGGAGTTCGATCCTAATGGGCCATAGAGTTTACTCATCCATCCATCTTTCCAAGGTTGCTAAAATGAGGACCCAGATTGTTGCCATTGTAAACCACTTAGTGACTGCTGTAAAGCTCTATGAGGTGGCATTTAAGTCTTATTGGTATTGGTATTGTTCTACACAAATAATAGGCCAACCATTTTCCCCAAAAGTAATTAAGGAACTAATTCCTAGTACAGTGATACCTCGTCTTACGAACTCCTTTTCATACAAACTTTTCATGATACAAACCCAGTGCTTAAGATTTTTTTGCCTCTTCTTCCGAACTATTTTTACCTTATGAACCCGAGCTGCTGCCATTGGGATGCCCCGCCTCTGGACTTCCATTGCCAGCTGAAGCACGGGGATTCCCCGGAGCCTCCCTCACTGGGAAACCCCACCTCCGAACTTCCGTTGACAGCCAAAGCACTGGGATTTCCCTGAGCCTCCCCTCGCTGGGAAACCCAACCTCCGGACTTCTGTTGCCAGCCGAAGTGCTGGGATTTCCCTGAGCTTCCCCTCGCTGGGTTTCAAAGCAGTGCCGGCAAAAATGAAGGGAATCCCAGCGAGGGGAGCCTCAGGGAAATCCCAGCACTTCCGCTGGCAATGGAAGTCCCAAGGCAGGGATTTCCAGCAGCGCAAGGCAAAAGGGGTGACTTTTGGAATGGGGTTGCACGCATTATTTGTTTATACATTGATTCCTATGGGGAAAATTGCTTCGTCTTACAAACTTTTCATCTTACGAACCTGGTCATGGAATGAATTAAGTTTGTAAGACGAGGTATTACTGTACTTTCATTTCTTGCCATTATTTGAATTACACAACATTATACATATTATTTTTGTTCTCTTTGTAATGTGCTTCTAAAATAGTTACGAAGGAACTTAGAAGAGGTATAGAAATATAGGCAAGATAATAAAGAATATCAAATAAAAACAAGGTTTAAGAGAATGAAATGAAAGACTTGAGTCTTTTGGAAGGGGGTTGTTGGAAGGAAAATGGAACTCATCACATCACTAGAATACCATACTGGAGTTGCGGCTATGAGACAGAAGATCATAGAAAGGATAATTTACTTACTTATTTACTTATTTACTTATTTACTTATTTACTTATTTACTTACTTATTTATTTACTTACTTACTTACTTACTTACTTACTTACTTACTTACTTACTTACTTACTTACTTACATCTGTCTGTCTGTCTGTCTGTCTGTCTGTCTGTCTGTCTGTCTGTCTATCTATCTATCTATCTATCTATCTATCTATCGGACAGTAACAACCCTGTCTCCTGTGACTCATCCCACAGGTCCAGCTGGAGAGGCATGTTCTATATCCTATCTCCTAAGAAACGCTGTCTGGTGACCCACCCTGGAACATATATTTAAATGATATATAGATATGTAGATTATTCTGAGTTCGGGTTTTGCCCCATGTAATATTTTGCATGCCTATGCGACGTTTCGGTGAAATCACATTTACCATCATTAGGCTGAGGTTGTAATATATAATATATATTACAGAATATAATATACATTGTATATTGTACAATGTCTAAGTGTGGAGCTGGGTAAAATAACTGATTCAGTGACTTTCTCAGAGGTATTACTGGTTTGTGGCCAGGAGGGTAAAACGAGTTGTATCAGAGAGTTTAATGTGTGGTTAAGGCAGTGGTGTAAAGCTGAAGGTTTTGGTTATGTAAGTCATGAGGTCAGTAGGTGGTCTAATAGGGAGTTGTTTAAGAGGGATGGTTTGCATCCATCATACAGAGGTACCCAGGTGCTCGGTGAGGAATTCAGAACTTTTTTGGACAGGCATTTAAACTAGGTAAAGGGGACAGAGATGTACCAGATGTGGAGGATTTCTGTCCCCGACCAATGAGGATAAATCAGTTTCTGGAAGCTTATGAAAAGGGAGCTGTAAATAAAATAGATGTAGTTGTTGATGATAAGGGGCAAACTAATAATGAAAATAATGTTCTTCGGGTAATGTACACGAATGCTCGAAGCTTGAGCAACAAGCTCTGTGAGTTAATGGCCATAATATCTAGAGATAATTTGGATCTGGTTGCCGTAACTGAGACATGGTTTAAGGATTCTAATGAATGGGAAATATCCATACCAGGATATACACTGTATAGGAAGGATAGAATAGAGAGAAGGGGAGGTGGAGTAGCCATTTATGTTAAAGAAAGTCTAAAAACAACACTAATTCAAAATACATGTAAAGATCTGGAGACCCTCTGGATTTGCATACAAAATAAAGACGGTTCTGTCATTAGAATTGGGGTGATCTATAGGCCTCCAGGGCAATCTGAGGAACATGACAACAAGATGGTGGATGAGATTACCCTAATGGCAGTAAAGGGAGATATTGTGGTTATGGGTGATTTCAACATGCCTGATGTTGACTGGAATATCCCCAGTGCCCTTACATGCAAAAGTAAGAATATAGTAGAGGCCTTTACAGGAGCAGCTCTGGCACAGCTAGTTAAGACACCAACTAGAGGGGAGAATATTCTAGATTTAGTTTTTACAAATGGGAATTGGGTTTCAGAGGTCAAGGTGGGAGAAAATTTAGGTTGCAGTGACCATCTATGTTTGTGGTTTGATGTAAAAACTGATTGTGAGCAATCCTATACTGCAACCAAAGTATTGGATTTCAGAAAACCAAATTTTAATGCAATGGGGGAATATTTAAATAATGAATTAAAGGGGAGGAATAAAATGGCAGGAGCGAGCACCAAGTGGACTGTATTAAAAAAGGCCATCTTAAAAGCCA
Source organism: Erythrolamprus reginae (assembly GCF_031021105.1). NCBI lineage: Eukaryota > Metazoa > Chordata > Lepidosauria > Squamata > Dipsadidae > Erythrolamprus > Erythrolamprus reginae. The sequence goes on from NC_091951.1 coordinate 101,991,899, forward strand.
CAAGACTTTATGTAAAGCAAGTAACTAAAGGTAAAAGGAAGAAGAAACCGCTATGGTTTAGCAATGATGTAAGGGCTATAGTCAATGAAAAAAAGGCTGCCTATAGGAGGTATAAGGAGTCTGGAAGTATAGCTGATAGGGAGGTGTATAAAATGAGACAGAAGGAGGCGAAACAGATAATATATGCTGCTAAAGCCTCAAAAGAGGAAGAAATAGCAAAATCTGTAAAGAAGGGGGATAAAACCTTCTTCAGATATATTAGTGATAGGAAGAAGAAAAACTGCAGCATCACAAAGCTTAGTACCGGGAATAATACATGCATTGATGGGAATAAGGAGATCGCTGATCATTTCAATAGCTACTTCTGTTCAGTTTTCTCAAAAGACACCTTACAAAATAATACTATAGAGGGATATAGCATTGCTTCCAGCTGTACGGATTCAGCTCCAGTGATCTTAGAAGCCGATGTCTTAGAAAAACTTGAAAGATTAAAGATAAATAAGGCAATGGGTCCAGATGGCATCCACCCCAGAGTTCTTAAAGAACTCAGATCTGTCATTGCTACCCCCTGACTGATTTGTTTAACCAATCCCTGTTAACAGGAAATGTTCCTGAGGATTGGAGAATGGCCAGTGTTGTGCCTATCCACAAGAAGGGCAGTAGAGAAGAAGCTGGTAACTACAGGCCAGTTAGCTTGACATCAGTTGTAGTTAAAATGATGGAGACTCTACTCAAAAAGAGGATAAATCAGCATCTAAAAAACAATAACTTATTGGACCCAAATCAGCATGGCTTTACTGAAGGCAAATCGTGTCAGACTAATCTCATTGACTTCTTTGACTATGTCACAAAGGTGTTGGATCAAGGTGGTGCCATGGATATTGCCTATCTGGACTTCAGCAAAGCCTTTGATACGGTTCCACATAAAGAGCTGATAGATAAATTAGTGAAGATTGGACTTAATCCCTGGATAGTTCAGTGGATTTCAAGCTGGCTGAAGCATAGACATCAGAGGGTTATTGTTTATGGCGAGACAGGTTACAAGCGGTGTGCCACAAGGGTCTGTTCTGGGTCCTATTCTTTTTAATATGTTTGTGAGTGACATAGGGGAAGGTTTGGTAGGGAAGGTTTGCCTATTTGCCGATGACTCTAAAGTGTGCAATAGGGTTGATATTCCTGGAGGCGTCTGTAATATGGTAAATGATTTAGCGTTACTAGATAAATGGTCAAAGCAATGGAAACTGTAGTTTAATGTTTCCAAATGTAAAATAATGCACTTGGGGAAAAGGAATCCTCAATCTGAGTATTGCATTGGCAGTTCTGTGTTAGCAAAAACTTCAGAAGAGAAGGATTTAGGGGTAGTGATTTCTGACAGTCTCAAAATGGGTGAGCAGTGTGGTCGGGCGGTAGGAAAGGCAAGTAGGATGCTTGGCTGCATAGCTAGAGGTATAACAAGCAGGAAGAGGGAGATTGTGATCCCCTTATATAGAGCGCTGGTGAGACCACATTTGGAGTACTGTGTTCATTTCTGGAGACCTCACCTACAAAAAGATATTGACAAAATTGAACGGGTCCAAAGACGGGCTACAAGAATGGTGGAAGGTCTTAAGTATAAAACGTATCAGGAAAGACTTAATGAACTCAATCTGTATAGTCTGGAAGACAGAAGGAAAAGGGGGGACATGATCGAAACATTTAAATATGTTAAAGGGTTAAATAGGGTTCAGGAGGGAAGTGTTTTTAATAGGAAAGTGAACACAAGAACAAGGGGACACATTCTGAAGTTAGTTGGGGGAAAGATCAAAGGCAACATGAGAAAATATTATTTTACTGAAAGAGTAGTAGATCCTTGGAACAAACTTCCAGCAGACGTGGTTGGTAAATTCACAGTAACCGAATTTAAACATGCCTGGGATAAACATATATCCATTGTAAGATAAAATACAGGAAATAGTATAAGGGCAGACTAGATGGACCATGAGGTCTTTTTCTGCCGTCAGTCTTCTATGTTTCTATGTTTCTATGCCATACTATTGAAACATGAAAAAGAATGGAGTTTAACTGGTTGCTTGGTTGCCATACACTTCTTGAACCCTGGCTTAATTGTGTAAAAGGAAGTTTACAAACTGACTAGCTTGCCACATACTTCACCTACAGTCCAGATTCACATCCAACTGTATCTGGAATGGGGAGACTTCATCATCACAGTGGTCAGCGAATGTGTATATAGCCTGGAAGAGCAGAGGAAAGCTTTGAGACCTATTTTTTAAAATAATATTTTTATTGATTTTTAACAAGTTTAATATACACACAACATAAAACAGTGCATAGTGAAATGTGCCCACCACCCCGACACACACACATACCCCACCACCAAATCGGGGGTGTTTCTTATATAACCCACTTTGACCCAAGAGCAATATATCTATTTACCTATTATAGAAAGATTCCAATTTATTTCTTGTAGCTTGGTCTTGTATTCTACTCGTCATATATCGTCTTACCTTGTCCTACCGTCTCATCAATTGTCTCAATTCAGTTTCATTATCCAAATTTATCCTTTTATCCATAATTTCAAATTGAATATGGTCCACCATGTACCTATACCAGCGTTTCCCAACCGGTGTGCCGCGGCACACTGGTGTGCCGCGAGACAGGGCTAGGTGTGCCGTGAAGTTCCAGCTGGGCGGGGCGCTGCCGGTACTTCTGTCCAGGGACTCCCGCTCGCAGCTGTCCCTCGGCTCCTGCTCGATGCCGTGGTTTTCGGCTCTCCTGCTGGGCTCCAAAGAAGGAAGGCAGGAAGAAGGAGAGCTCCATTCTTCGCGCCTTTTTCCCACCTTCCTTCTTTGGAGCCCAGCAGGAGAGCCGAAAACCGCGGCATCGAGCAGGAGCCGAGGGACAGCTGCGAGCGGTAGCCCCAGGACGGAAGTACCGGCAGCGCCCCGCCCAGTTGGAACTTCTCTGGCGTCGGCGGCAAGTGTCCTTTATGGCCCGGCGGGAGGGCACTGGCGGTAGGAGCGGGGGGGGATGGCTGAAGCGGCCGCAGGCAGTCGTGGGGAGATAGCGGCGGTGAGAGGGAGCTCCAGGCGGCGAGAGGGAGCGCTCTCTCTCTCTCTCTCAGCTGACTGCAAGTGGGAGCCCTGACGGTGGCGGTTGGACGTGCTGCTGGACGCCGTACATGCTGGCGCTGTGGGCCTGGCATATACGGTGTCCAGCACCACGTCCAGCTGCCGCCGTCAGGGCTCCTGCTTGCAGTCAGCTGAGAGAGAGACATATAAGAGAGGCAGAGAAAGAGATACAGAGCAAGAAAGAGAGACAGCAAGAGAAGCAGAGAAAGAGAGAGAGAGAGAGAGAGAGAAAGAGAGACATAGCAAGAGAGGCAGAGAGAAAAAAAGAAAGAGAGACATAGCAAGAGAAAAAGAGAGACTTAGCAAGAGAGGCAGAGAGAGAGAGAAAGAGAAAGAGAGATAGCAAGAGAGGCAAAGAGAAAGAAAGAGACATATAGCAAGACAGTGAAAGAGAGAGAGAGAGCAAGAGAGAGAGAAAAAAGCAAGAAAGAGATAGCAAGAGAGACAGAGAGAGAGAGAGAGCAAGGAAGAGAGAAAGACATAGAGGAAGGGAAGGAGGGAGAGAGAAAGAGAGCAAAAAAGAGAAAGAAAGAGGGATGGAGAGAGAGAAAGAAGGGAAGGAAGGAAAAGAGAGAAAGAGGGAGAAATAGAGCGAAATGGAGGAAGAGAGAGGGTTTTTTTGTCCAAACTTTTCTTTAGCCCGCCCCCCGCCCCCCCGCTCTGCCCCCCCTTTCAATGTTCCCCAGGATTTTGAAAATATGAATAATGTGCCGCGGCTCAAAAAAGGTTGGGAAACACTGACCTATAACAATTTTGCATTGTCCATTTTGTCGCATCCTTCCAACCCAAAACTATTACCGCCTGAGCGCTTTCTATTGCTGCTTGTTTTATTTATCTAAATTCTCCCATTGCATTGCTTTTAACTAATACTGCCATTTCCTTAGTGATTGTCCATTGTATATTTAATATTCTATTAATGTCCTCTTACACTTTTTGCCAAAATTCCTGCACTATCGGGCATTCCCAAAACATATGCATAAACACTCCTTTATCTTGACACCCGTGGCAAAAAATACCCCTGACATTCTGCTGAAAGTGTGCAAGTTGAACGGTAGTATAATACCATTTATGTAATATTTTCCTTCTCATTTCCCTAATTCTTGTAATTTTCCTTATATTTTCTACTGTATTTTCCATTTCTTGTACCTCTACTCATATCTCATTTTGCCACCATTTAGTCAGTCCTTGAATCGTATCCCCGTCTGACTGCACTAGCAACTTATATATATTGGTTGCTTGCGCCTTTATACCCTCACTTTTTTCTCTTATTACTGTCTCTAACCCTGTCTCCTCCCTCAATAGTACTTCTTTATTTTTCCTTTCATTAAGATATTTACATATTGCATTTTATTTGTAGCCATCTTTCCTTACCTAACCATCATTCTATATGGTTTCTACTTGGCCAGCCATCCTTCTCATATAACTGTTCTATCTTAGTTATCCCTCTTCCCTTCAACTCTCCTATAACCCTATTTAAATTCATTTCATTATCTCTATTTATTACATAAAGCAACAGCAGTTTAGATTTATATAATCCTATTTTCCCTTGCCATTTTTTCCAAATTTCCATAATCTCTTTCAAGGGATCTATTAATTTACCTAAGTCGCTCCTATTCCACTTTGTAAAAATTAATTCTCTATTCTTCATCCTGTTTATCTGTTTTTCCAATTTCACCCATTTGTTTTCACATAATTGCAACTCCATTAACCTTTAGATTTGAAAAGCTTCCCTATATAGCTCCTAACAAGGAACTCCTAATCCCCCCTCTTTTTCGTTCGCGATTAACCACTTTTTCCTTATTCTTGGTCTCTTATCTTCTTCAATCCAATAATTAAGTTTTTTGTCCCACTCTTTAAACTTAAATGCTGATAGCCCTCCTGACAGCACCTGAAACAGGTACATCATTTTGGGAACTATCATCATTTTCAAAGCTCTTATTTTAGAGATTCTCCTTAGCTTTTTCTCTTTCCAGCTCCTCATCTGTTTCAGCATTTTCCTCCATATTAATCTATAATTCACCTCCTCAATTTTCGCTGGGTTTCTCAATAACCAAATTCCCATATATTTAATTGTTTTTAATCTTAATTTCAATGCTGATTCTTTTCTAATTTCTATCTGCTCTCTTGGACCTGTATTTAAACACATAATCTCTGATTTTTCCATATTAACCGACAGTCCCAATTTCTGTTTAAACTCTTGTAAAATATTTCTTATACCTTTAATCATCTCCATCGGGGTCTGGGTCAATATAATTGCATCATCTGCAAATAAGGTTAATTTCATTTCTAATTCCCCTATTTTATATCCTGCCCAAGTGTTATCTTGTCTTATCTTATTAGCTAAAATCTCTATTGCTATTACAAATAACTTTGGAGATAAAAGACATCCCTGCTTGGTGCCGTTTAATATTTTAATTATCTGCGTTCTTTGTCCATTCACCCTTATATATGCTTCATTCCCTTTATAAATCTCTTTCATAGTTTCACAAAATTTATCCCCCATATTTAGTTCCTTATATAATTTATATAAATAGATATGGTTAACTTTATCAAAAGCTTTATACACATCTAATTTCAAAATTCCCAATTTCCTTTTAGTAATGGTAGCATGGTGCATCACATTTATTACATTTCTAATTGGTTCACTTATTTTCCTTCCCTTCACAAATCCATATTGATCCTCTTCAATTATTTTGGGTAAAATATTTTCTAGTCTATTTGCCAATATTTTCATAAATATTTTATAATCTTGATTTGCCAAACTAATAGGATGGTAGGACCCAGGCTCTCTTAAATCTTGATCCATCTTCAGGATAGTAACAATCTCTGAAAGCTTCCATGTCTACGGAATATTATGATTTAACAATATACAAATCTTGTATAAATTTTAAAGTTTTCTGATTATTTATGATTTGTTCTATTCTGTTGTGAGCCGCCCCGAGTCTTCGGAGAGGGGCGGCATACAAATCTAAATAATAAATAAATAATAAATAAATATATTATTAAACAGTTTCCCAAAATGCGGCAACAATACATTCATATAAGTTTTATAAAATTCCCCTGTAAACCCCTCTGGGCCCGGTGCTTTGGCTTGTTTTAACCCTTTAATTACTCTAGCAATTTCATCTTGTGTAATTTCTGCATTCAATATTTGTTTTTCTTCTTCACTTACTATTTTCCCAACATTGAAGACTCCTATCTTAAACTGCTCCTCTTTATACAAATCTTCATAATATTTCCTCATTATCTTCTCTAGCTGCTCTTTACCATATCTAACCTCTCCACTAGAGTCTCTCAGTGCTAATATACATGATTTTTCTTTCCTCTTCTTCAAATATCTGGCCATTTGCTGCATTGATTTTGTACCCCAACTCAATGTTTTTTTGTCGCATCGTCATTCTCATCTTGTTCCATTGGATCTCCTCGTACACCATCAATTGTTTTTTTCCCAATTTCAATAAACTATTCCAATCTCTACTTTTAGTTAATCTTAACTGCTCTTGTTTCAAATCTATTTCCCTTATCTTCATTTCCCTTTCTCTACCCCACCTCTTCTTAATATCTGCTTCCATACATATACATTGTCCCCTCATAAAGGCCTTACATGCATCCCACACAATTGATTGTTTAATACCACCCACATCATTAATTCTAAAATATTCACATAACTCTGCAATTTATCTTTATCTTGTTCACTAGCAGTTACAACTGCATTATATCTCCAAATTCTTTGATTGCGTTCCTGACCTATTTCCAATTCTGCCAATAGTGGGGCATGATCTGATAACCAAATACTCTTAATATCTACTTTTTAAACTTGTATCCCCCCCCCCAATTCATTAATATATAATTGATGCAGCTAAATGTATGATATCTTGCTGAATAATATGTACTTCTATTTGGAATATCTGCATGAAGATCCACCCTATTAAGTCTATTTAAATGTAACGTCCTACTGTTTCCAATCCCATTTGTTAATTGCATATTAAAATCTCCTGCCAAAAAGGTTGAGCCCTCCATAAAGTTATCTAACTTCCTCTTAGTATTTATTATAAATTGTTTTGTTTTTGTATTCGGGGCATAAATTGCTGCTAATGTCAACTTCTTTTGATTAATTTTCCCTTTAACATATAACCACCATTCTTCTCTATCTTTCTGAACTCCAACCTCTTTGAAAGGAACCCTCTGATGAGTAAGGATCGCCATACCTCTACTACTTTGCGTTCCTCTAGATTTATATACCCATTTCCAACTTCTATCATTAATCAAATTATCCCTTCCTCCCCATCTTTTATGTGTTTCTGTCAAAATCATAATATCCACCTTATGTTCCTTGGCCATCCTTAATATCCTAAAATGTTTCAAATCTGATCCCAAACCATTCACATTTAAAACCATTACCTTACACTCAATCATAATATACCAAAATAACCCTTTTACCATCTTGTTTTGCCCTTGGTTTAATTTTTTCCCCTTCCTTACCCCTGTCATCACCCCCAACGTGCCTCCCCCATGCTCCCCCCACCAAAGGGGGGGAGGACAAGAAGAACCCTTGTCCAATTATGAGGCGCATTCTCTTGATTGTATTCCCACACTACTGAGCTCCACTTTCAACCACTTTTAAATGTAATAAAAGAGAAAAATTCCCCTCCTACCCTCCCTTCTCATTTAGATAATTCCTTCTTTAACTTCTTTATCTTTTTTCCCCTTAAGCTTCCTTTACCATTTTCCCTTCTCCTTCTCCCCCCACAAAATAACAGATACATTACATTCCAAAGACATCTCCAAAAAAAGGGGGGGACAACAAGGTCACTTTTTCGCTTTCTTCTCACGCTGAGCTCTCCTTTTCCTCTGCTCCTTTCTAATTGCTTCCACCTGTCCAGTTAACTCTTTCAGCTGCTCCTCTCTTTGTCTTTCCTCCTCGTCTGGAGTATTACAACCACTAAAAAGATCTTCTCCTTCATCTGCTTCTTTTGTCTCACCCATAGGTCTTTGTGCTCCAGCTTCTTCAAACCCGATCCCCAGTTGATCCAATAATGCCTTTCCCTCCTCCAATGTACGTGCCCTATACATCTTATTTTCTTGGAACACCAAAATAGCAGCTGGAATACCCCAAGTAAACCTTTTTCCACTTTGATATAAATGGCTTGAAATTGGGCATAAGGCAGCTCTCGCTCTCAAGGTTTCCCAAGAGAGATCCCTCAGAACTCTTATCTTGTTCCCATCTTGTTTAAGGCTGGCACAACTTTTCAAAGACTTGTAAATGATCTCCGCTTTTTTTTCACTGGCCAAAACCATAACAATGTCTCTTTGCCTCTCTCTGTTTCTGCATGGGGCAGCCCAATGGACACGTATTATATAATCAGAACCAACTTGGACACCAGCTTGCTTATTAATCTAACCAGTTACTGCTTCATTTAAATTTGAGCCTGAAGCAAATTTGATCTGAACCCATGCAGATGTAAATTTCTTCTCCTTTGACGGTCCTCCAGATTAGCAATTCTATAATTCATTTGTTTAATTATTTCTTCCTGATCCTTCATTTGTTTTTCCACTTTCTGAATATTTCCAGTAGCTTCTTCAGCCTCTTTTTAAACCAATTTTACATCTGAAGCCAGTTTTCCCAGTGCTACCTCCACTGTAATAAATCTCTGCTCAAATCCTGAGACAATTTCTAACAATCTATCCAACTTTTGTTCGATTTTCCCGAGGCTTGAGTCACTGCCTTCTGCCATTTTAAAATTTATTGTACTCGCAGTATCGCTCCCTTCGTTATAGCGAAAGAATCCCCGTCTTTGCTTAAAACCATAAATTTTTAGATTTTCTTTGATGTCCTGTGGATTCTCTTTCCCTCTATTTTTCTTCAAGAACGATTTATAGTGTTCTGATAAAGAAATTTCCCTTTAAATAATAAATCACCTCGGAGCTCAAGTCAGAGTGCCTAGAAAACCCTTCGGCACATGCGCAACGCTGGGAAACCCCACTTCCGAACTTCCATTGTCAGCCAAAGTGCTGGGATTTCCCTGAGATTCCCCTCGCTGGGAAACCCAACCTCCAGACTTCTATTGCCAGCCGAAGCACTGGGAGCTTCCCCTCGCTGGGTTTCAAAGCAGCGCTGGCAAAAATGAAGAGAATCCCAGTGAGAGGAGCCTCAGGGAAATCCCAGCACTTCCTCTGGCAATGGAAGTCTCGAGGCAGGGATTCCCAGCGGCACAAGGCAAAGGAGTGACTTTTGGAATGGGGTTGCACGCATTATTTGCTTTGATTCCTATGGGGAAAATTGCTTCGTCTTACGAACTTTTCATCTTACGAACCTGGCCATGGAATAAATTAAGTTCGTAAGTCGAGGTATTACTGTACTTTCATTTCTTGCCATTATCTGAATTACACAACATTATACATATTGTGTATGTTTTGTAAAATGTAATAAAATTATTTGACACAAAAATCTGGAAGTTTTAGGAGCAGCTGCATTTAAAACATCACAATATGGTAGATGTTGAAAGGGTGATGAGAAAATCTGTACAATTAATTAATTATCATATTTATAGAGTATAATTGCGCGTGAGAGCAAGGTTTCGGCTATTTTCTCCAATTTTTTGTTCTGCACATGTGCAAAATAGATTTCATGCTCAGAAGCAAAAAATTTGTGAAAATAGCCGATATCTCACTCTTGCACACATCCTCAATTATGATTTGGCTTGCTGCACATGCACAGGAGCCAAATCTCATGTGACCAATGGGTGCGCGCATGACCGCAACAGCCTCCGAGGGAGCTCTGATAGCAGGTAAGAATAGCGCCCCTTCACAGTAACAATTATTTTTGTTCTCTTTGTAATGTGCTTCTAAAATAGTTAAGAAGGAACTTAGAAGAGGTATAGAAATATAAGCAAGATGATAAAGAATATCAAATAAAACAAGGTTTAAGATAATGAAATGAAAGACTTGAGTCTTTTGGAAGGGGGTTGTTGGAAGGAAAATGGAACTCATCACATCACTAGAATACCATACTGGAGTTGCGGCTATGAGACAGAAGATCATAGAAAGGATAATTTACTTACTTAATTATTTACTTACTTACTTACTTACTTACTTACTTACTTACTTACTTACTTACTTACTTACTTACTTACTTACATCTGTCTGTCTGTCTGTCTGTCTTTCTGTCTCTCTCTCTCTCTCTCTCTCTCTCTCTCTCTATCTATCTATCTATCTATCTATCTATCTATCTATCTATCTATCTATCTATCTATCGGACAGTCACAACCCTGTCTCCTGTTACTCATTCCATCAGGTCCAGCTGGAGAGGCATGTTCTATATCCTATCTCCTAAGAAACGCTTTCCGGTGACCCACTCTGGAACATGTATTGAAATGATATATATATATATATATATATATATCATATATATATATATGAAATTATATATATATGTATCAAATGTTTTTTTCTGAAATTTTAAAATTAAGGGAGACTAGAATGGAACCATTTCGGCCTTGTTCTGGCCTCATCAGCTAGCTACACCCTTACTGGGATTTGATCCGTCAGCTTCTGCCTTGTAAGGCAGAGAATTAACCTCTAGGCCACCAGACCTGATCCCTTCAGCTCTGTACCAGGGAGGGGCTATATCTTTTTTTATGTCAGATCACCCTGGTATATTGAAGGAACGTCACACTTAATTTTTGCCTCTAGGCCCAACTGAGGGCCATTTCAAGGCAGTTAATTTATTCATAGTCGACAACTATATTCTGTATGTATCACAGAGTGTTCGAGGAGGGCCGGCATACAAATCTAATAAATTGAATTGAAATTGAATTGAATATACATACAGAAAATAATATACATTGTACATGTCATACTATTGAAACATGAAAAAGAATGGAGTTTAACTGGTTGCTTAGTTGCCATACACTTCTTGAACCCTGGCTTAATTGTGTAAAAGGAAATTTACAAACTGACCAGCTTGCCAAATACTACACCAACAGTCCAGTTCCACATCCAACTGTATCCGGAATGGGGAGATTTCATCATCAAAGTGGTCAGCGAATGTGTATATAGCCTGGAAGAGCAGAGGAAAGCTTTGAGACCTCAACTTCAGCTTATACTGCTCCAAAGAGACCTACTTCAGCCTACTTCAAGGAGGAATCATGAAGCCAGGAAGTTTTCTGCTGCTCGGTCTGCTGTTCTTCTTCTTGTACTCCAGTAAGTTCTCATTACTAATCCAATTTTCCTTTTTTGAGAGATTTGAGAACACCTGTATCCAATAAAGGGCTGCAAAAAAATTTGCTGCCACACTGTGGGCATGACTTATTTTGTGGGTGTGGCTTGCTAGTCGTGTGACTAAGTGGTCAGGTGACTGAATGGGCATTGCCAACTTGACGTCTGTTATGCACACTTGGTCACATGACCCCCCCTCCCATTTTCAACAGTGATGAAAATTTTTGAAACTCTGATGGAGAAGGTCGGGAGAGACAGGGGAAAAACTCCCCAAAATAGATCACCTGCGGATTTAGGGTGTGGAAAAGCCATAAATTTCCTAGAAGGAATCAAAGCATTCAACTTCCAAAGTTGCTTTGGAAGGGAGAAATTGAGCAGTGTGCCCCCCTCGCCTCCCTGGGTGATTGGAGCCTCAGAGAAACCTCTGGCCCTTATAAAGTAAAGGAAAACTTGTGAGTACGAGGCAATTAAGTTCTTGAACTGGCATAAAGTTTTTGGAGAGTTGCTCCAAGGCTGCAATCACCCAGGGAGGTTGCACAGTGGGCAAACTGCCACTTTTCCTAGCGGTAACTCCACACCTGATCCCTGTTCTCCTTATCAGATCTGACTGGCAGGGCCACTCCATGGGGTGCACAACCCTCCCCAATCCACACCCCACCTTCCTATCCCTTCTTGTTCTTCTTTTACCAGTAGCTTGCACTAAAAACATACACTAAAAACATGGGTAACGCTCCCAGCAGCTCTCAGGCAGCTCTTGGATGAAAAGGCAGAAAGAAGAGGCAAATGGGAGATGGAGAAGGGAGACATCACGGCTGTGCAAAAGTTTCAAGTCGCTGATGCCCCAACCTCAAAGCATCTCTCTGGCACTGCAAGGACTGTGTAAATGGCAGCCTCCCATTTGCCCCACCATGTGAAAAAGGATTTTAATTTCAGATAGGGAGTAAAGGGCACATACAAGCATACAACTATTTTTTTAAAAAAAATATAGGAGATAATATGGTCTTATTTCAATAATTTAGTATGTTTTCATTCCACATATTGGAGGGAAGAAGAAATATAATGGAGTTATTTAAAATGTTTTCATTCATATTTTTTTACAGACATTGCTGCCCAAAAAATCGATTTAAGGGTGAGTACCAGATTTTAGTTATTATTTTTTAAAAAATATTTTTCTCCACCATATATCAAATAATTGCATGCATTTAAACCAAGCATAATTAAAAATCATCAAAAATTTCTTGCTTTGACTTCAGTCTAAATCATTAGTATCCATATATGCCAGTCTGAACTTACATTTTCTATTCACTCAACCTTCCTTTCCCTTCTTCTTCTCCTCTCCCTACTTTATTTAACTTTCTCTCCCATTTCCTTCTCCAACCTCTCCAACTTCTATCTTCTGCCTTTCTGCTTCTTCTCCTTCTTTCTTTACCCTTCCCTGAGTGAAATATCTCTAATTCTAAAACACATTTATTAGAACAGACTGGCAGTTTTCTTTCTACTATCTTGTCATCTTGCCAGAGCTTTTATTATTATATTACTATTTTTAATCTGACATATAATTGTCTTGAATGTACAACTTTTATCCGTGCTGCCTCCCTGCTCCCAACATTCTTATCAGATAAATTAAAAATAATACTTCTACTTTTAATCTTTACTCAATTTCTAATTAAATTTCTTATCCAACCACATAAAATTTCATCCATATTTTATAGTATTCAGAGTCTTCTTTGTCTTCAATCTTCATTGTCAATCTGTTCATTTCTGTGAAGTCTAGTATCTTTTTAAAGACTTCTCCCTCCATCAGAACCAACTTTAGTTTCCAATTTTGAGTGTATGCTATTTGGGCAGTAGTCACCCCATGTATAATCAAATATGTTTCTTCTGTTTTAAATTTATCTGACAATGTTCCCAATAGGAATGTCTCTGGTTTTAATTATAGTTTTTAGCCCAGCATCTCTTCTAACCGTGCTTTAATCATAGTCCAATGTTCTTGGACTATGGACTTCCTCTGGAATTTGCTTACATTTCCAACATTCCATTAATTTATCTTTAGATATTTTCACTAATCTTTCTAGTGACATATGACACTTGTAAAACATTTTATACAGATTCTCTTTGCAGGCCATGGCCATAGTCATTTTATAGTTCCTTTCCCAAAGTTGCTGCCATTTTTCCAGTTCTATTGTATGTCCAACATGTCTCATCCATTTTATCAGTCTTTCACCTGTTCAAATTCTAAGTCAATGGTAAGTGAGTAATCATATAATTTCTTTATTATTTTTTCAGATTTTAATTCACCATTCTTTGTTAAGATGTCCTTAAATCTTGGGATATAATCCCAATTAACTCAACTCAGATGTGATAAAGCTATAGATATCCAATGTGGAACATTCAAATAATGTTTGGATTTTATTATCTCCCATATAGTGAGCTTCTTCCACTGCTGATAACCGGAAGTAGCCCTTTCCGGTTACCTTCTTCTTCTTGACCTCTATTTCCAGTCTTAAAGTTTAAAAGTTTAAAATCTTTCTATAGCCAGCATTTTCCTTTTACTTCATTTGCTTCACACGCTAAATCATCAAAAATTGATTTTCTCACCCAGGTGGCGAAACACTCTTCTTTCCAGCCTTGAGCAAATGCCACTGAGGCTAATACTGACAAATCACTCCCAATCAACTGATGGTCAGGGAGCTCATTGCTACCTGCTGCTACCTGCAGGGTCTTGCGATCACCCCACGTGATTCACACCAGGTTCACCCTTTCTTCATTTCTCCTATAGAGATATTTCCATCCAAAATAGACCTCTAAAAAGTGCAGATCAACCACTTCCCATGGTGAGCTACCAAGAGAAATGGCTGCATCATCCCGGCCTTGGCTTCTCCACCCAGATTTTAGTTATTAAATGAAGTCTCTATGTAGGACCCATAAATGTAGGTGCACAATAACCTCATACCACTCCCTTTTTACCACCACTACCTTTATGGTCAACATATTGTATCCTCAGATACAATAAGACTTGGAACATATTCAGGCCAGGTCTTCTGCAAACCATGCAGAAGTTATCTGCATAGCAATATAAAGTCTGTAAGATATACAGCGTTCCCTCAATTTCCGCGGGGGATGCGTTCCGAGACCGCCCACGAAAGTCGAATTTCCGCGAAGTAGAGATGCGGAAGTAAATACACCATTTTTGGCTATGGACAGTATCACAAGCCATCCCTTAAGACTTTAAACCCCTAAATTACCATTTCCCATTCCCTTAACAACCATTTATTCACCATTATTACTGGTACTCACCATTGAATAAGACACTTAGTGATCCTGATATTTATAAACATAATTATTTATTAACAATTATTATTTTTTTGGTTATTTATTTTCAAAAATTATTAGTTTGGCGATGACATATGACGTCATTGGGTGGGAAAAACCGTGGTATGGGGGGGAACCGCGAAGTATTTTTAATTAATATTTTTTGAAAAACCGTGGTATAGGCTATCTGCGAAGTCCGAAGCCGCGAAAATCGAGGGAACACTGTAATCCCTAAAAACCCCAGTTTCATTTTCCCACATTGCTTATGCATGTTGACCTATATAGGGACAAGGAGGATCAACCAAATAGAAGTGAAACCTGCTGAATTTAACAAGTCAAGAGATAATCAGTTTAGTTCAAATTATTCAAATTATCCTTGGTTTTAACAGAGTAGTCCTATGAAATGAAACATTTGCTTCTTCCCATAGGAGTATTGTAAGAACGCTCCAAGCAAAATCTGCACCCTTGAGTATGTCCCCCACTGTGCCTCTAATGGCATAACCTATCCCAACAAATGTACATTCTGCAATGCATATGTGTAAGTATATGCCCCCCCCCATTTCTGACCATTAAATGTTATGTGTGGATGTGATTGAGTAAATTGACTGTTTTTTAAATGAATTGATTTTTAGCTTATAGTTTTAACTATTAGATTTGTATATGTATTGTTTTTGCAATTGTATTTTGTGAGCCGCCACGGGTCCCCGGAGAGGGGTGGCATACAAGTTTAATAAATAATAAGAATAAGAATAAGAATAACAATAACAATAACAATAATATAATTTGAAAAGATCCTTCCTTAAAGTAGACTACAAAATCCCCTCAGAAAACAGTATCCCAGATAGATTATGTAGTGGTCAGGACCAGGGTGAATTCTGACTTACTTCGCTGCTGGTTCACTGCCAGTTCGCTTTCTCATGCATCCTGTGGCTGCATGCACGTTGCACACCGCAGTGCTAAAAACCCAGCTTCTGCACATGCACAGAAGTCAAAGAACAAGATGATGGCACCTACAGCGCCACTGAGAGAGCCAGTTTGGGGCGTGTGCAGGCAGCCAATGGTGCCGGTTTGGCAAGCGGGGGGAATTTCCCACTACCAGTTCTATAGAACTAGTCCGAACCAGCAAGAACCCATCTCCGGTAGTGGTGTCAATGTTATTAATTTTAAGGGGAGGTTAAAGTATAGCCAACTTGCCAGTTTCAGGTAATCACAAATAATAATCATAATTATTTTAGTCTTTTTGTTTGGTTGGGGCCTGATGGTGGATGCATTCCCTGTGGGTCTTATTATTAATTTTTGGTTCTGTTTTCCCATCAGTGAAAGTGGTAGAACACTTCGGTTGCTATATAAGGGACAATGTGTGAAACGTGAAGATTAAAGAACATTTGCCAGAGAGTATCCCACAATCTTGGCACCTTGTTTATTAACAACTATATGAAAACATACCTTTTTCCTTCTTCTGCTCTGTTGCTCTATTAAATGTCTTAATCTGACTTATCAATAAAAAATCCAAAGCATTATCTCTCTGTGAATCTTTTTTTAATCCAATATATAAGCATACTTTTTTTGTTTTAGTTACTTTGAGTCTTTGGGCCTAGAACTCATGGTCTCCTGCTTTTTAGCCTGTGCTTTAACCACTACACCAAATTGGCTCACATTGGCATACATTTATAATTTTATTGAATTTTAATATGCACAATAATTTCGTACTGGTGGATATGTAATTGGATACATATTGCTACTTATTGATAACATATACTTTTGGATTATTGGCAAGAGATGATAATTAAAAGATGGTTACTGGTATCAAATATATCAGGAAGCTTTTCCTTATAATAGAAAAAGCACTTCTGCAGAAAGTACATTCCCTCAAGTAAACCATTCTCAGTAATGTTTTGATTATCTTTATACAAAGACTGTCTTCCATTCAGAAATATTCAAACATGAGATTTCTCAATCATCTACTGACATGAGACCCAAATCACATATTCCCCTTTTCACCATGAATGCATCTTTGATGATATTCATCTTTAAATCAGGAGTTGGATAACTTTAGGAGTACAAATGCGTACATAGTCATGGGGACTGTCTGCAAAATATGTGACATTTTCCATTTCTCTTTCTAAATCTCAAACAACCCATTCTCTATTTCATGCATCAACGATGCAAGCCCACATTGAAAGTAAAAATGTCCCATGGTCCTTTCCCTGCATTATTAGAATGAAAATGTGTTGCTTCTTCCTTCCTTCTCTCATTTCATACATTATCAGCCTTGCAAACTTGCATCTGGACATATTAATTACTAATCAGAATGGTGCTGTGGCTTTGGAGGTCTTCTGGTCCAACCCCCCTGCTCAGGCAGGAGACTCTCTACTTATGATGGCAAACCTATGGCATATGTGCTACAGGTTGTTCTGCCTGACTGGCTCGGCAATGCGTAATAGTCCAAGGAAAAGAAATCAAACACACACGTGCTCTGCTAATCAGCAAACTTGTATTAATTAAACAAAAATAGCTTACTCAAAAAACAGTTCTTAATGTCCGAAAACAATGCAAAACTTCAGCCGCATACAAAAAACACAGGGAAAAACAAAGACAACCTGGAATGAGCAAAGACGTTTCAGGAGTCCTTTTGCATCTTTGAAGCAAACAGCAAGTCCCAGAGTTTTCACCTCCCACTTGTCTGAAAAAGCTGGGTTGAAAACTCCAACGACACAGAAACTTCGAAGCAGGAACCACAAAACAACACAAATAAACAGCCACAGTTTGCCTTGGCCTTTGTTCCCTTTTATCCCTTTAGCCCTCATTAAGGGAACCACACCCAGTTCAGGTGCTCCTATAATGATTTGTAATACTCCTTAAAGCGATCCCTTCTTTGCATAGCTCTTCGGCTACGTAGATCAATATATTGATCTGCAGAAGAACCCAGGGAGGAAAGACTGTCTGCTGAATCCTGCGTCCCAGTGGCCTCGTCCTCCTGGCTGTCTGCCACATCTTCCTGGCCGTCTGCCACATCTTCCTGGCTGTCAGCCAGGCTTTCACATTCACTTTGTGCCGCATCTCTTCCATCTGTGGGAGCAACGGCTGGCCCAGGCCCAAACACAACACAGGTGGCACACAAAACCATATCAATCGGGATACACATGTGTGCGCTGACCAGCTGATTTTTGAACTTTTATTTGGCCGTTTTCGCTCTCCCCAGGTTTCAGGGAAGTCTCCTGAAGCCAGTGAATGGCAAAAAAAACATCCCAATCCTTTATCTTTTCTAAACAGCCCCAATAAAAACTGGGAATTTTTTTTTACATAGAACTAGACAAAGCAGTCCTGAAATTTAGGTAACTAAATTAGGTAAGAAACCTAGAATGAAATACAAATTACTACAAGATAAAAGGAAACAAGGAGGATTTGGACTGCCAGATTGGAAAATATACCACCAAGCAGCAACAGCAATATGGATTAAAGAATGGATAACCCTGACTAATAGAAGACTTTGAATGATAGAAGGGCATGACCTACAAATGGGCTGGCACAATTTTATATGAAATGAGGATTATAAAGACCATAGTTATTTTCAGAGGCACCATATCAGAGGAATGCTAATAAACGATTAGGAAGAAATTAAAATGAAACATTATAGCCAAATTCCAAAATGGATATCTCCAATGGAAGCCATAATCTATCCCAATGTATTGGATTTGGACAAAAAGGTTATTTACAATCAACTACTGGACGATCAAAATAATTTAAAAACAAGAGAGGATCTGGCATTGATTGGAATACACATAGATTGGTGGCCTTACTTTCAAATTCAAACAAAATATAAAAAAAGATTTATTACTATTTGGCTTCCAAAATAATTATCAGAATTTGGATTAATTTTTGGGGGGTCAGACACAAAATGATTACAAAATTATAAAATTGCTTATTAAATATTAGGATGGAAGAAGAAAGAGTTAAGGAAGTGATGGTGACATGGGCTCAAAACGTTGAACATTTAGAACATTGGGAAAGAATTTGGTTATGGAACATTAAACTTAAATGTTTTATCAATGGCATCTATCCCCAACAAATTTCCCCCCTAAACTATTGGCAAAATGTTGAAGTACAAAAAAGAACTGGGCTCATACTACCATATGTGGTGGATGTGGCCAGAGTCCAGATTCTATTCGGGGGGGGGGGGGGGATCCAGAGATGGTTAACCAAGATTACAACACATAAAATAGAGTTAAAACCAGAAATATTCTTATTAGGTATTATGGATGACAATATAAATAAAAACAACGAGTTTCTCATTATACATATAACAGATGAAAGCCAGAATTACATACACTCAATTTTGGAGAAAAAATACAGTCTCTACTAACCTAACAATTATAAATAAGATTCTAGAATGCACAGAAATGAACAGACTAACTATGCAAATAAAAGATAAATAGAAAACAGATTTTTACAAAATTAGGGCGAAATAGTATGACTGGTTGGATCACAAAAACAAAACAAAATGAGACATTTTACATGCAGATAAATAAAGAGATATGTAACTAATGGAAATAAGGATAAGATATAAAAATAATGGGTGTAATAAATGTAATAAATTTCTTAAAGTAAGAAAATAAGAATAATCGTGATGTAAGATGATATGTTAGACTGCTAAAGGAAGAATAACTAGATATTATTTGATTTGTTGAGTTATGTGGATTGTTCGGTTTGTTATGTCTTTTGTATAGGTTCGTAGATGTTTTATGTATACATGTTTTTCTTCCCCCCCTTTTTTTCTGTATGTTATATGTGATAATTTTTTTAAATTACTCAATAATTAAAAAACAACAACAGTCCAACTGGAAGTTGTTTTCCAAACTTCTGATTGGCCCGTTGGGCCATTTGTCACCATCCCTAGCTTCAGGAGTCCATTGCACAGGGAGGGCATGGGTGTGGGCACACATGCACACGCTAGTGTGCACATACATCCTTTTAGCACACAAACCAAAAGCCCTATACTATTTCAGAAAAAGTAACGATCCAGCCTTTTCTTAAAAGCCCCAAGTGATGAAGCAATCTGTTCCACTAGTTAATTGTCCTCAATGTCAAGAAATTTCTCTTTAATTCCAGGTTGCTTCTCTCCTTGATTAGTATCCATCCATTGTTTCTTGTTCTGCCCTTTGGTGCTTTGGAAAATAAACTGAGCCCCTCCTTTTTGTCATAGGCACTCAAGTACTGGAATACTGCAATTATGCCCCCCCCTCCAGTTCTTGTTTTCTCTAGACTAGCCTAATCCTTCATATATTTTAATAATAGTCAAATATGGATAAATTATGCAAAATATAATTAAAAACTATGCATGAGGAACTTCAACTGTGCTCTGCAAGGAAAGTCTTGATTGCTGTTCTCCAATAATTAAGAGGCAAAATGAGAGTTCCATAAATTACCTTAACTTATCACATGCTCAAAATTTGGATCCTTAGTAACTGGCATGTATTAAATCTCTCTCTCTCTCTTTTTTCTCTCTCTCGCTCTGTGTCTCTGTCTCTCTCACCATTACACATTGTCAGTATGCATCTTCAGGACCGTCTTCTGCCGCACGAATCCCAGCAACCGATTAGGTCCCTCAGAGTTGGCCTTCTCTGGGTCCCGTCGACTAAACAATGCCGTCTGGTGGGACCCAGGGGAAGAGCCTTCTCTGTGGTGGCCCTGGCCCTCTAGAATCAACTCTGCCTAGAGATTAGGACTGCCCCCACCCTCCTTGTCTTTCGAAAGCTCCTGAAGATCCACCTATGTCGCCAGGCATGGGGAAACTGATATACCCCTAGCTACTATGGTTTTATGTATGGTCTGTTAGGTTGGGTGATTGCTTTTTTTATATAATAAGGGTTTTTAATTGTTCTTTTAACATTAGATTTGTACATTGTGTATTGTTGTTGTGAACCGCTTCGAGTCCTTGGAGAGAGGCGGCATACAAATCTAATAAATTATTATTATTATTATTGTTGTTGTTGTTGTTGTTGTTTGTTGTTGTTATTGTTATTGTTGTTATTATAGTTGTTGTTGTTGTTATTGTTGTTGTTGTTATTGTTGTTGTTATTATTATTATTATTATTATTATTATTATTATTATTATTTTCCATGTGCCTATTGTGTTGTTTTTCCTCCCCTCCTCATAGACCAGAGATTTAGAAAAAACTAAGCAGACACACAACAGGCATTATACCAGGCTGCTTGTATAGCGTGCTACCAGCACCTACTCCTTCCTTTTGACTGTGTTCCCCATTGTGTGCCTACTTATTCTCTTTATTTCCTACAAAGGTGAATACAAATATTGATTCCCTTATGTTAATTATGTCATTTTCCTCTTCTCATTATCTACAGAAAATGAGAATTTAGCCTCTGAATGGTGAAAGATTATTATTGTGGATTTAGTTAAAACTGAGATCCTATTCTGGTACCATCCATCTCCCTTCTTAACAGCCGGTTGTACAGAGGGGGTCACAAATGAGGTGTTGCAAACTTCAAGACTGAGCACACCAACAGTGATTTGCTTTCAAGTCAGGCAGATATTTGAATAAAAAACCATGCAGTTGTCTTCAACTGGTGCTTATCAGCTCTTGATCTTTCTGTTCTATTATTACTTAATAAGGTTGCTTTCATCTTCTTGCTTTCCAACTTCTTTTCATTCATATGTTCTATCTTGCCCGCATCTGATCTTGGCATGCTGAACTTAGTTTCCAGTCTGATCTTTCATTTTGGTGCTGCAGTGTTTGCCCATTTTCTTCTTTGTTGATTAATTGCATCCCAGATATTCAGTTTATAAGGCAGCTGTGTTGTACATCAGTTGGGGGTTTTTTGCCATGAGATGGTATTTATATTTGATATTACAGTGCTGGCTCCTTTTAATATTTGTGCTAGCTGTTTCTTCAAAACCAGTTTGGAAACCAGTTTGGAGTTCTTAAAGAACTCAGATCTGTCATTGCTACCCCCCTGACTGATTTGTTTAACCAATCCTTGTTAACAGGAGATGTTCCTGAGGATTGGAGAATGGCAAGTGTTGTGCCTATCCACAAGAAGGGCAGTAGAGAAGAAGCTGGTAACTACAGGCCAGTTAGCTTGACATCAGTTGTCGTTAAAATGTTGGAGACTCTACTGAAAAAGAGGATAAATCAGCACCTAAAAAACAATAACTTATTGGACCCAAATCAGCATGGCTTTACTGAAGGCAAATCATGTCAGACTAATCTCATTGATTTCTTTGACTATGTCACAAAGGTGTTGGATGAAGGTGGTGCCGTGGATATTGCCTACCTGGACTTCAGCAAAGCCTTTGATACGGTTCCACATAAAGAGCTGATAGATAAATTAGTGAAGATTGGACTTAATCCCTGGATAGTTCAATGGATTTGCAGCTGGCTGAAGCATAGACACCAGAGGGTTGTTGTGAATGGCGAGTATTCTGAGCAGAGTCAGGTTACAAGCGGTGTGCCACAAGGGTCTGTTCTGGGTCCTATTCTTTTTAATATGTTTGTGAGTGACATAGGGGAAGGTCTGGTAGGGAAGGTTTGCCTATTTGCCGATGACTCTAAAGTGTGCAATAGGGTTGATATTCCTGGAGGCGTCGGCAATATGGTAAATGATTTAGCTTTACTAGATAAATGGTCAAAGCAATGGAAACTGCAGTTTAATGTTTCCAAATGTAAAATAATGCACTTGGGGAAAAGGAATCCTCAATCTGACTATTGTATTGGCAGTTCTGTGTTAGCAAATACTTCAAAAGAAAAGGATTTAGGCGTAGTGATTTCTGACAGTCTCAAAATGGGTGAACAGTGCAGTCAGGCAGTAGGGAAAGCAAGTAGGATGCTTGGCTGCATAGCTAGAGGTATAACAAGCAGGAAGAGGGAGATTATGATCCCGCTATATAGAATGCTGGTGAGACCACATTTGGAATACTGTGTTCAGTTCTGGAGACCTCACCTACAAAAAGATATTGACAAAATTGAACGGGTCCAAAGACGGGCTACAAGAATGGTGGAAGGTCTTAAGTATAAAACGTATCAGGAAAGACTTAATGAACTCAATCTGTATAGTCTGGAGGACAGAAGGAAAAGGGGGGACATGATCGAAACATTTAAATATATTAAAGGGTTAAATAAGGTCCAGGAGGGAAGTGTTTTTAATAGGAAAGTGAACACAAGAACAAGGGGACACAATCTGAGGTTAGTTGGGGGAAAGATCAAAAGCAACATGAGAAAATATTATTTTACTGAAAGAGTAGTAGATCCTTGGAACAAACTTCCAGCAGACGTGGTAGATAAATCCACAGTAACTGAATTTAAACATGCCTGGGATAAACATATATCCATCCTAAGATAAAATACAGAAAATAGTATAAGGGCAGACTAGATGGACCATGAGGTCTTTTTCTGCCGTCAGACTTCTATGTTTCTATAAGCAAACATATTGTTATTTTTGTGCTACTAGGGATACACTATTATCACCAAGGAGTTATGTATACTTCTACAAGAAGTAAATTATTTTCATCTATAAAACTTATCAATTATTATTTTATTGTAGGATCAAATGGGAGCATTTCACAATGTTTTAAAATTTCTTTGTATTGATGCTCTTGTAATACTGTGCATCATTTCACTTCGCTATGATCTGTATTTAAGGAATAAGTTGCTTTTTCATTCTTTGTCAAAATATTGATCAACATGTGTTTCTTCATTCTTGACCTTTACGTTAAAAAAAGAGTTTTGAAATAAGGCTGCTCACGGCAGTTAACTCTGGCACCCTACCTGATTTCTCTTGAAAAGAGGAAGAGATTATGTCACTAAGATAATAGAGAGCTCATATATAGTGAAGAAAGGCATGGAAGAGACCTACCTACAGAACTTCCACCTGCAACCAGACCTACTAACTCAACCATGAAGCCAAGTGGTTTTCTGCTGCTTACTCTGATGGTGTTCTTCTTTTACTCAGGTTGGTTGTATTTCTTTTTCCCCCATTCAACATTTTATTAAATTGTAGAATTAAGAAAAAAGAAAAGCAAATGTAAGACACCTTGGGGAGGAGAAAAGTGGGAAGGGTGTGAAGGAAAGAAAGAAATAGTGTTGACTTCCAACTCCATCTGCTTCAGTAGAATAAATTAACACAAAACCCTAAACTTTTTCCTTTCCATAATAATATGAACTAGCCATTTCTGCAACAGCAAATCAATCTAATCAGTAAAATCCAAAATCAAGGCTTTATTTTTTCCCCACCTCAAGCACTAGGTTCAGAAGCCGTCTCCATGTAGTAGCAAAGTACTACCATATATTTCGGAGTATAAGGCACACTGGAGTATAAGACGCACCCTAGTTTTTGGGCAAGAAAATAGGGAAAAAATAAATTGCCTACCAGATATTCATCTGGCTAATCCTTAGTCTGGTCAGCTTCAACACATTAGTTTGCTGGTTTTGAGCATGCGTGCTTGCTTTTTATTCCCTGGCTGGGGATAAAAAACAGTTTCTAAAACAGGTCACCACTCTCTCTCTTCAGAGAGAGAAACAATGGCAAAAGCAGGCAACGGGAAGATCACTTTGCTAGCAAAGCACAGACAGATTGCTTCACTCCTTAGCACCTCATTCGGGCTGAAGAAAGGCACAAGATCGCTTGCTAGCAAAGCAGAGAAGATCACTTCACTGATGTTAGGGCTGAAAAAAAGGCTTCTAAAAAAAACAGGCAAGGGGAAGATAGCTTAGCTAGCAAAGCACAGAAGATTGCATCACTCATTAGCACCCCACTAGGGCTGAAAACAAGCTAGTAAAAACTACATTTGGAGTATAAGATGCACTCAAATTTTCAGCCTCTTTTATGGGGGGGAAGGGTGCATCTTATAATCTGAAAAATATAGTGCATTCTTCTCTTTGATCAATTTCTGGTTTCATCCTTATCTTCATTTTAAGAATTTTCTGTATTAAAATATGAACCTTACTCCAATTTTTTTCTTTGTTTTATCACATGTCCACCATAAATGATAAAAGGTCCCTTCTTTACTTTTACATTTTCAACATTCATTTGAAATGCCTTTATACATTCTCGATAATTTATCTGGTGCTAAATACTAGCAATACATCACCTTATAAGATTTTGCTTTTATATTATAGTGTAGCGTGAATTTTAAAACTTTTGTCTACATATTTTACCATTGTTCAAGCATCAAATTGTGCCCAACATTTCTTGCCAACTGAATCACTTTTCAAATTCAGTTTCAGTAACATTTTATAAACCTTATTAGGAATAATGTGTTCATCACTACTCAGTAATATTTTCAATTCATTGAATTTCATATTGTTACTTTTCCTTGTGGGAGGGATTTTGATTTCAGGACTTACACTTCATTAAATGGGTCATTGAGAAAACAAGTCCATAGTTGAACAACAATTGCAAATTAATCTCAGTAGAAACTGATTCCACTTTCAGGAACATCCATAGAAGACCCAAAGGAAAGCAAGAGGTTACTTATGCAGAGATGATTGTATAGCAAGACGATTTTGTACATTAGGGCTTACCAGAGTGTGGGGCAGTCCGTTAAACAATTTGTGGGGAGTACAACTTCTTGTCAGTAAAGGCTGCAAAAAATTTTATTACCACATTGTGGGCATGGCTTATTTTGTGGGTCTAGCTTGCCGACCATGTGACCAGGTGGGAGTGGCTTGATGATCATGTGACTTGGGGGTGACTTAAAGGTCATGTGGCTGGCTTAAAGGTGGCCAACTTGACATCACTCATGTCAAGGGTTTGAGAGGCCTGACCTCTCCTCACCTCAAAGAGATACAATTTTCCTATCTATTTGCATCCAAAATATACTGTTAATTCATATTACATATTACACACAGGCACACAAAAATATACATAAATTGCATGTGTATGTACGCACACACACATGCATGCACAGTTCTTCTAAAATTATACACATTCAATTTAATTGTTTTTAGTATTGGATTATTATTGTACGCTGTCTTATTATTGCTGTTAGCCGCCCCGAGTCTCCGGAGAGGGGCAGCATACAAATCCAATAAATAAATAAATAACATAAATAAATAAATTCAACCTCATTTACTGCAATAGGGAAAACATAACCAGAGCCCAGAAGGTGGGGGGGGGATTCACAATTTTTCTATTGGTACTGAGTACCTGACCAAAACTTTTCTACTGGTTCTGTGTACCTGACCAAAACTTTTCTACTGGTTCTGTGTACCTGACCAAAACTTTTCTACTGGTTCTGTGTACCTGACCAAAACTTTTCTACTGGTTCTGTGTACCTGACCATATCCGTAGGAACCCATCACTGCTTTTTGTACAGCTGAACAGGGAGGCTACACAGGCAAAGTGTAGAAAATAGCCCTGGTGACTTTGGAAAAAGGACAGTTTATTTTATTTACTGCAGCATGTCCTCAAATTACAACCATTCATTTATTGATCATTTGAAGTTACAACAGCACTGGGAAATGTGATTAATGACCTTTTTCACACCTATGATTACCTCAGCATCCCTCTGATCACATGCTCAAAATTTGGATTCTTGATAACTGGCATGTATTAATGCAGTTGCAGTGTCTTGGGGGTCATGTGATCATCTTTCGCAACCTTCTGACAAACCAAGTCAATGGGAAAGACAGGTTCACTTATCAACTGTGAGACTAACTGAATGACTGCAGTAATTTGCTTAACAACTGGGGCAAGAAAGGGTGTAAAATGGGACAGAACTCTTTTAACAACTGCCTTGCTTAGCAACAGAAATGTTGGGCTCAATTGTGGTCCGAAGTAGAGGACTACCTGTTGTTGTTTTTTTAATTCAGAAGAGTTGTCACATCAATTCGCTATTTATTTTCAGGAGTTGTTGTTTTGTGAAGCTTGAGAATCCCCTGAATAACAGAGTAGTACTTTTCCCAAGTGCTTAAAATTTTCCAAGCAAAAACACCAATGGTGTCATGTCTCAGTCTCTTGCATGGTTCTTACATTTAATTGGAAACATTTGTAATGTATGTAGAAGCTCCACTGATTCCAACACAGTTAGCTTGGCTCTGAATATATTTTAGGACACCCCTCTGTTAAGTTTTATATTAAATCCAGGGAAGTTGGCTGCTAAGATATACTGTATTTTAGTGTATAACACATACTTTTTCCCCTTAAAAGAGGCTGAATATTTGGGGGCCTCTATACTCCAAATGTAGTCTTTTCAAAGCTTTTTTTCCAGTCCTAACAAGGTGCCAAGAGTAAATCTTCCATATGTTGCCTGCTTTTTTCAGTGTTACTTCCTCTGAAAAGCAGCTGTACTTTAGAAGCTTTTTTTTCAGCCCTAATGAGATGCTAAGTGTTTGCCTGCATTTTTCACTGCTACTTCCACTGAAAATCAGCGGTACTTTAGAAGGGTTTTTTCAGCCTGAACAAGGTGCAAGCGAGTGAAGCTATCTTCCACTCTGTGCCTGGTTTTTTTTCTTTGGCTTTAGAATCTGTTTTTATCCTGCTCAAAAGCAGCAAACTAATGTGCTGAAGCTGGCCAGACTAAGGAAGCTAGCCAGATGAATATTTAGTGGGCAGATTTTTTTTTCTATTTTCCTCCCCAAAAACTAAGGTGAGTCTTATACTCCAGTGTGTCTTGTAATCCCAAAAATACAGTATACAGAAATAGACAAAAACTCACTTTTTGAGATGAAGAAAAGAAAATATAAGACGGTATAGATTTGTTCTAAGTATTTTCATTTTGAATGTTTTGTTTGCAGATTTTGCCACTGCGATCGATCTCGAGGTGAGTCACACAAAAATTATTATTATTCAAGTCCCTTGTATTTCATCATTTGATCATGAGTTGTGTCAGAATTTCAAGTAATACACCCATAGCAAACAAAACCCTGAAGCTGGGAGATTCTTAAAAGAAGAGGTTTATTAGATATATCATACTGGCAGAGACTTGAAAACCAACTCTAAAGGTTCCCGTGGTTTTCACCCAATTAAAGTAAATGTTTTCTTTGTTTCCCAATCAGTCACGTGGTTCAATCAGCGTGCTGTCCTATTTATTTATTTATTTGTTTGTTGGTTTGTTTACTTGTTTGGATTGCTATGCCAGTTGCTTGGTAACATCACTCCTCCTTTCTTCACTTGTTGGAATGTCCTTGGTTCCCAAGGGAAAGTATTTTGTTTTGGCTACAAAACAAATTTTGTTTTGGCTACAAATTCCCAGCTATCTCTACCCCCTCCCCCAAACCACTGTTCCCTGTAAGCTGCACGCGTGCACGCGCGTATGCCCCAAAATACCCCACGTGCGCCCTTTTTCATGGGCGCTTGCTCACCATCCCCCTGCCAGCCTGAGGGGGTGGGGTGGGGGTGGGAAGGTGCGGCAGTAGGAGGAAAGGGAGCCATGGCCTCCCCTGCCTCCCCACGGTGCCTCTGGCCAAACGCGCCCCTGGCTTCTCAGCCCTGCCCCCCCGCCCACCCGATCTGCCCCCTCTCCTCCGCCGCTGCCTCCTGCCTTGGGGCGTGACTTCTCTCACGGCAGTGGCAGCTGCGGGATGAAAGCACTCCCAGCCAGGGGGCTGCGAGAGAGGGCTTTCTCCGCGGGCTTCGGGAATGCCCGCCCCGCCCCTCTCGCAGCCCCTTTGCTGGGAGTGCATTCGTCCCAGACTTCCAGCAAGGGGGCTGCAGTAGAGGCAGGGCAGGCATTCCTGAAGCGCTCAGAGAAAGCGCTCTCGCAGCCCCCTCGCTGTCGGTGCCTCCGTTCGGGATCTCCGCCTCACAGCTGATCACCCTGCCGGCGTCCCACAGCTACTGCCCAATGCCGCTGCTGAGAGAAAGAGAGAAAGGGGGGGGAGAGAGATAGCAAGAGAGAGAAGAGAAAGAAAGCAATAGAGAGAGACAAAGAAAACAAGAGAGAGAGAGAGATGAAAGGGGGAGAGAAAGAAAGCAAGAGAGATAGAAAGAAAGAAAGAGTGAGAGAGAAAGAAAACAATAGAGAGAGAGAAAGAGAGAGAGAGAGCAAGAGGGGGAGAGAGCAAGAGAGAGAAATGACTCTTGATTTAAAGCATATGGTAAAAAGCACCCAAATAATAACAGAGAAAAAAAACCCAGCCGTTTGTGTGTGTGTGTGTGTGTGTGTGTGTGAACTCTTGAACCATTTCCAATAGCTCACCTCTAATTGGAAATTGTTCAAGAGTTCACACACACACGCACACACACACACACACACACACACAAGGGGGGAGGAGACAGGGATGGAAAAAGAGAAGATAATAATAGTAATAGATTTTGGGGTTTTTTTATTATTAATTTCTTTTAATAAAAAAAGAAGGGAATTTTTTCTTATTTATTTATTTATTTTTCTATGCCGCCCAGTCCCAAAGGGACTGTCGCTCAGACACTATACTTTTCCGCCCACACCGAAAAAAAATTAGAGGGAACATTGCCCCAAACCATCATCTCCATTGTGGCAACACTAAAGCTTCAAAGATAGTAGTAGTAGTAGTAGTAGTAGTAGTAGTAGTAGTAGTAGTAGTAGTAGTAGTAATAATAATAATAATAATAATAACAACAACAACAACTACTACTACTACAATTATTATTATTATTATTATTATTATTATTATTATTTATTAGATTTGTATGCCACCCTTCTCCACAGACTCGGGGCAGCTCACAACAATAATAAAACAATGTACAATGTGACAAATCTAATGTTTAAAAGAAAACACATTAAAAACCCATCATTTAAAAACCCTGCAACACACGCATACCATCCATAAAACTATATTACCCTGGGGGAGATGTCTCAATTCCCCCATGCCTGGCGATATAGGTAGGTCTTAAGCAATTTATGAAAGACAAGGAGGGTGGGGGCAGTTCTAACCTCTGGCCTTGGTCAGGGCAACTTTATCTTTTGTATCTATTTTATTGTATTTTATCATTGTTGTAAACTGCCTTGAGTCCTTTGGGATTGGGCGGCATAGAAGTCAAATAAATAAATAAATAAATAAGTAAGTAAACATACAAACAAACAAACAAACAAACTACAGAGTTGACAAATTGATTATGTGCCATAAAGTCAATTTCAACTTCTAGCAATCACATAGATAGATTTTTCTCAGTGAGGATTTATATGTATCTTAGTTTTTTGGTTCTTCCATTACCACTGTAATTGAGTTCATCTTATTCTCTTTCCTTCTTTCTTCTCCAGAGAGCTAAATCTTTGCATAAGTTATCTGAAGTTGGATAATTTGACCCTGGTCATTTGTGCTTTGGTTGAGAACTCTGGATTGATTGTTCGGTGATCAGTGAAACATTGATATACTATTAAAACTCTAATGTCTGTTTGTAGCTTTCAGTTGGATGAAATTGGAAAGTACTGTATAGGGCAATGGCTGTGGAAACAAGGTTACTCAAATGAAATAATTTACAGAATGCCCAGGCTTGGAGGAATGAAATCTGGGAAATGTATGGTCACTTCAGGGCTACCATGCTATCCAATTACACTTACATTTACAGAAAGCCATAAATTGCATGGCTAAAGTGAAGATGAGAGGACTGTATTCCTAATCTCTTTCCCTCTCACACTGGCCCCTGCAAGGCCATAATTTTGAACAATTATTGGCTTCTTTGGTACCGAGCCAAAAATTCTAAATCTCTTTAATAGTGGCAACTGGTGAGGAAAGGGCAAGGGAACAGATGCTTACTGTAACCACTTCAGACATTGTCCCACCCACTCTCTAATTTCCATTGAGATTGCTTCTCATTAGTGTTCCATTTGTTTCACAGCTACCACCGCCAAAGCTTCATTTTAAATTTATGAACATGTCCCTGAGCACAAATAATTTCATGCTTACATTTTTCTTCAGTTACGCTTGCAATTTCTCCCCCTCACCCACTCCTGTATATTTTGCAAATACTGTATACTGACCCTGATTTAACATCAATTTCCGCTCTTTTGATATTTTCAAATGTACAACCCTGATGCTGCACAGAATTTCTTGTACAGGGCAATAAAACCAGTAATCCCAGATATAATAATAATAATAATAATAATAATAATAATAATAATAATAACAACAACAACAAGAAGAAGAAGAAGTTGGGAGGGACCTTGGAGGTCTTTGAGTCCAACATACAATAATAAAAGTACATATGGAGAGGGGCGGCATACAAATCTAATAAATTATTATTATTATTATTATTATTATTATTATTATTATTATTATTATTATTATTATTTATTAGATTTGTATGCCGCCCCTCTCCATATGTACTTTTATTATTGTATGTTGAACTCAAAGACCTCCAATTATTATTATTATTATTATTATTATTATTATTATTATTATTATTATCATCATCATCATCATTATTATTATATATAATAAGTATGGATCATCGACATCGCAATCCCAGGAGACAGCAGAATTGAGGAGAAGCAGCTAGAGAAATTAGTGAAATACAAAGATCTAAAAATCGAGCTGCAATGACTCTGTCATAAGCCAGTGAAAGTGATCCCAGTGGTACTTGGCATGCTGAGCACAGTACCAAAGGATCTCAGCGGACATTTGAAAACCATCGGAATTAACAAAATCTCCATCTGTCAATTGCAAAAGGCTGCTTTACTGGGATCGGCAAACATAATTCACTGCTACATCACGCAGTCCTAGGTGCTTGGGAAGCGCTCGACTGGTGATGAAATACGAAATCCAGCATAGTGATCTCGTTTGCTGTGTTGTACTGACATAATAATAATAATAATAATAATAATAATAATAATAATAATAATAATAATAATAATAATAATAATAATAGTTTCTGTAGTGTCACTATAATAGCTGGGAACTATATTCTTTAGATAGCTGAGGCTTAACTGTTACTTTTGTCACAACCATCTCTAAATGGTCTACACTTAAATTAAGTAAATTGAAATAGAAAAACAATCTAATTCCCATCATATCATACTGAAGTGTTACACCTCTCAAATCAGTCCTCAAAGACTTCCTGGACAGCCGAGTTTTGATAGGTTTCCTAAATACCAGCAAGATTGGTAGTTTTCAGGTTCCTGAACGAATGATGTTCCATGGATGGGAGGCAGCAATGGAAAAGGCCCAGCTTCATGGTCCCTAAAGAGATTCCTCCCTTCCATTCCATATTTGTTCCTGAGCTAAACAAATCCCGAATTGCTTTAAAGGTGACAAGCAGCATATTCAATTTCATCTGGAGACTGATTGGTAGCTAGCGAAAGTCCCAATGTATTGAGGTGATCTAGGCAAAATATTCTTATAGCTCTTGGTTCCTCTGTACCTGCCAAGGTGTCTTCAACGGTAGCCTCACGTAAAATGCATTGCAAGAGTCCAGTTGAGAAGAAACATGAGTGACCAAAGTTTTCCTGCAGCAGGAATGGTAGCAATTGGCAGAAGAGATGGAAAGAGGAAGGCCTGCTGGCCGTGACTGCCACTTGCTCCTCACACAAGGAAGAGCAAAGCCATGTGGAAGAAGAGAGGACCACTGGGCTTAGCTTCACTTGACTTACAAAAGATGGAAATACAACTTGACAGCATAATAATAATCAGTTTTTTGTATAATCACATGCACAAAATACATACTAACATTAACATTAATAGCTACTGCCTTACTGTAAAGAAGAGTAGAGAAAGTAAATATATCATTTGCTTTTTTGTGTAGATTTATTGTAAGGGTTTTCCAAGACAAGGCTGCACGAAAGAGTACAATCCGCACTGTGCCTCTGACGGAGAAACCTATGATAATCATTGTTTCTTTTGTACTGCATATATGTGAGTATAAGCTTTACTAGGTACAGCTGGTGATGAGCACTTTTATTGGCAGCTCTTTTAAAATAAATGATTTTCTAACAGAAATGAACAGGGAGGTGGGGTTAATCAGTATATTTTACTATTTTACTGTTAGGGGATAGAAGGAAACAGCTCCTTGGTCAATTTCTTTAGTTTTTTTGCTGAATACTAGATTCTTTCTTTTTATTAATTGGATTTATGACAGTCAGTAGTTTCGTGAGGTATCATAATGGATTCTTGGCTTTGTTTCCTCATCAGTCTCAGTGGTAGAACTCTTCAGCTGAAGTTCATTGGAAAATGCAAGTGATTTGAAGACGTAAAAGAAGATTGACTGAAAGTATTTGATTCCTTCAAATATGACACCAACATCACCGTATTCTTCCCTCTGCTCCTGCTGTTTTACTAAGTGAAAATTCACAGTCTCAGTTTCATTTATTAATAAATAATGAAATTGTTATATATTCTATCTTTTTCTTTTGTATCAAATTATGTGTTTTATTATTATTATTAATTACAATACTTAACTGCATAGGCACAGGTATATGTTTCATATATTTAAGAATCTGAAGAAGTTCAATAATAAGATGTTTGCTACTGATATCACATCAGTCCGAAGGTTCTCCATCACTTTTGGAGATGCTATATTATGTTTATTAGTATATCTTTTATTCCACATAAAGTATATGTGATAAAGGCTTTGAGTTCATGGCAAATATTCCACCATCCAAAATATACTATTTAATCCTATATGCCATATGTGTACATACATGTTACCCACAGGCACCCAAAATATACATTATCTACTATATAAACTGTATATGTATGTACACACACCCAGAGAGAGAGAGAGAGAGAGAGCTCTTCTAAAATTATACACATTCAACCTCACTTACTGCAATAGGAAAAACACACCCAGAGTCCACTTTCTGCCACACATTTAACCTTAACTTCTATACATTAGAACATTATACATGCCTTTAAATATACTTCCCTAGCCTGCATATCACTGTTAGAGCTAGGAAATGTCAAGGACTGAGTAATATGTAACCATGTATGTATGTATGTATGTATGATGCATGCATGCATGTATAAATTTTGGGTGATTTGTTTCTGCGCATGCACAGAAGCTGAGTTTCTGGCATTGCACATGCACTGCCATCTTGCTTTGGGCTCTTTTTAAAAAAATAATGAATTTACAGCACTGTGCATGTGCGCGCACTTGTGTAAAGCGTAGCCACACAGCACATAATGCGTGCACATGCATGCAGCCCAGGAGTAAGCGAATTGGTGGTCATAAGTAAAAGATGAAAGTAGGTCTGGAATGGATGTCACAAAGTAATTCTAAGCCCCTTTCAAAAGTGAAGATAATTTCTTGGCCCAGGAAAATGTAAATAAAACCTTCTCTTTTTCTTATCACTTTGAAGGTCAGTTGCCACTTACTACTTCTGTTTTGAGCTCTCTTCTAAAAAGGAACATCTCAAATTAGTACAAATCCACCTGTGCCTCTAGCACATTACTTTACCATAAGAAATTCAAACCAGGTGCCTCTTCAAATTTTATCTAGCCAAATCTATGTGGCATGTCTCAAAGGATTTCATCTCAGAACCAAATAAAAGCAAGTGGCTACTTATATAGATTTGATTATATCACAGGGAAAATCACTATACAGTGATACCTCATCTTACAAACTCCTCGTCATACAAACTTTTTGAAATACAAACCCAGGGTTTAAGATTTTTTTGCCTCTTCTTCCAAACTATTTTCAACTTACAAACCCAAGCCGCCACCACCGGAATGCCCCGCCTCCTGACTTCTGTTGCCAGCGAAGCGCCCGTTTTTGTGCTGATGGGATTCCCCTGAGGCTCCCCTCCATGGGAAACACCACCTCTGGACTTCCATGTTTTTGCGATGCTGCAGGGTAACCCCAGAAGCGCAAAAATGGGTGCTTTGCTGGCAACGGAAGTCCGGAGGTGGGGTTTCCCAGTGAGGGGAGCCTCAGCGAAATCGCAGCATCACAAAAACACAGAAGTCCGGAGGTGGGGTATTGAGGACTTCCGTGGTTTTGTGATGCTGCAATTTCACTGAGGCTCCCCTCACTGGGAAACCCCACCTCCGGACATCCATTGCCAGCAAAAAGACCTCATGGTCCATCTAGTCTGCCCTTATACATTTCCTGTATTTTATCTTACAATGGATATATGTTTATCCCAGGCATGTTTAAATTCAGTTACTGTGGTGTTTCCCATGGAGGGGAAACACCAAAACAAGAGGTCTTTTTCTGCTGTCAGTCTTCTATGTTTCTATGTATATATGTATATAATACATATATATTGTATTGTGTGCCTTTCTTACAACTTTGTGCTTTTAAGGAGGAAGAAAAGCCACCTGTGTGCAAAAGAGAAAACACTAAACTTGATCAGCCTTCAGATGCCAGTTGCTTGTTTTTCTAAACAAAACATATTTTCTGGTCCCTCAAAAAAAAAAAAAAAAGAGGAAGATTTGCAGCCACTGATATCAGAAGAATAAGATGGAGTTTCTGTTTTTGAACCTAATTCCATTCAAGGAGAAAGAAATGGTTACATCCAGATGTACGTCAAGTTATTTGTCTGTTCACGTGGCTGGAAATATGAACAACTGTCAGTGGCCAGCAGCCTTCAGGGAAACCCTTAAAAGGAGCTTCCCTGGAGCCTGCCGGGAGATCTGCTACCACTACAGCTTGGAGAAAAATAAAGTGCTGAATTGTTACTGCATTTGGCATCTTCAATTATGTATGATTCTAACAGAAATGTTGCAGCCCTCACTTGCACCATTAAAACTAAGGTTCGCTGAAGGAACCTGGATGCTATAAAATGAAATGACTGTAGAATATTAATTTACTTTTTTAGATGATCACCTTTTGTGTTCTAAAGACATACTTTTAGTTTAAATGATAGTGATGCATTTGTGAGGGTGAATGTATATTCTTATTAAAGAGTTTATGGAGAAGGGTAGCCTAGAAATCCAATAAATAAATAAATAAATAAACACAGAGAATACAGTTCTTAGATAGCCTTGCAATAATGATGAGCATGTGTTTCTAGACATGATCCCGATTATAAAATTCCATCACAAAGCAATGGAATTGTTTTATTATTACAACTGATTGAATAGCTGGGGCTGAAAAATTGCCATTTCAGTCATATAAGGCTGAAGCTATATACCACAATTTCTGCAAGCAACCTTAATTCTAGCTGGAAAAAGATGACAATTTCCTTACACATTTAGCACCAGAATGTAAGAAACGTTGATGGAGTACTTAGCAGAACTTTGCACATTGTTTTATTTGTAATATGATAACATACACATTATACTATTTGATCAGTTTATTTTTCTATTTAAATATTCAAGAGCTCACGTATCAAGAAAATAGCTTATAGAATTATGGGACTTGGAAGAAATATATATTGCCCCCGGAAGCAGAGTAACGACGCTGAGACATATTGTGGATTAAATAAGGGTCATTTTATTAAATTAACATACATTTAAATAAATTTGAATACGTCAATTTAAATATTTAAATTCAAAATGAACTAAGGACCTGCAGAGGCCAAAACTAATGGGGCGGAAATTCCTACCAGAAAATTCCTTGGCAACATTGGGCAAAAACTCCTTGCTGAACCAGGTGAAGGTACCACCTTCACCTGGATCCAAGTCACGCCCCTTCGTCGGGTGGGAGGAGTTCACCCTCCAATCCCCATGGGAAATTGGATCCGGTGATTCCCATGGACATCCTCTCTCCAATCCCCGAGGTTGCTCCAGCCTCTAGTTCCTGGAGAGAGGCAGTCCATCACCCTTTAAGGATGCCCAAAGGAGCATGCGCAGTCGCTTCTAATTGCCCATTTCCGCCCCTAACCTGCCAAACCCCAGTGACCAAAGGGAGGCCTATTAATCTAAATGCGCCGCACCCCCTAACCAATCCAGTCCGTACCATCAGTGGGGAATAGGCGAAAAAACAGCCGCCTCTAAAGGGGAGGCCGCAAAAATTCCTATTCGGCCCCGAGGCGACCTCCTTAAGACACACTTTTAATAGCGGAGGGTGGGCGGGTGTTCGCTTTTGCAGCCAAAGGAAGCAAGGAGGAGGTCCTATCCGGATCGCCCTTAAATAGGGCGATTTAGGACCTTCCCCCAGACCAGCAGGCAGCGCGCGACCCTGGCGCGCTGCCAGAAACCGAAGTTCCGGTTTCCAAAGGAAACCGGAAGTTCGGAGCTCGGAAGAGCTGCCAACAGCATCTCCCCGGATCCTGCGGCAATTTCGGCTGGCGGTTTAAGCCGCCGGTCGGGCATTTCTGTGAGTTGAACTTCATATACCTTAAAATTAGACTTAGAATAAATTTAAATGTACAATATTCGGCATACATTAAAATGAAATTTCATTGCACAAGTTGCCAAGATAGAGAAACTGCCTCTTGGCTACTAGATTGCAAGAGTACATAGAGTAGCTCTTTAAGGAATGGCAAAATTGTCATTTTTTCAACCATAGCTCTTCAATCAATTGTAATAATAACACAATTTCAATGCTTTGTGGAAGAATTTCAAAATTGGAATCAATCTAGAAACACATGAAGATTATCATGAGGCTATCTAAGAACTGTATTCGGTGTGATATTTAATATATAACTGATATTTGATGAATTATATTTTTCACATTTCCCCTTTGAACATATAAATGATTTACTTGCTTATGATTTATGATTTAACAAATGTTTACTGTTCCCAAAGATCACTCAATATTTACTAATAGAAACTGACTAACATTAGCTTTTCACATTCCCCTATACTAATAAAATGGGGGAAATGAAAAGTGCCTATATGTTGCAATGTCAACATTCTCTTATCTTCTTTTGATAAGGATGCGGGTGATATGCTTATATATACACATAAATGCCCAGCTAGAGCTTAAACGGCACCTGTGTCCCTGATAGCTAGAAGTTATTTTGGTAGAAGAACTCTGGTGTGATTTTTTTCCTCTCCTATCAACATGAAGGTGGCTATTTGCCTGTTTTTCACCCTGACGCTCTTCGTTTTGTACTCAGGTAAGCTGAATAGAACAGAACAGAACAGAACAGTATAGGATTATCAGCATTATGCACTCAGCCTCACAAAAGTGGACATTTTAAAGGCTTCTTTACAGGAATATTGTGTTTATAACAGATTTCCAACCTTAAATTATAGCTGGTATTATGTAGAAATAACATGAATCTTTAGAAATAAAATTGCAGCACTCCATAATCCTGACACCAATAAACTACCAAAGTTTAAAAACTAGGCAGCTTTGAAGTGTTAAAACCCCAGAAAGCAATTCTGATCATGAATCTGAGCATTAATCAATTAAACCTTTAATCAACTTAGTCCAACTCATTAAACTTCATTCAACACCATATTCCAACAAAAGGATTATAAATTTGTAGTTGTTTTTGATTGCTTATTTTTGTTTTTATGTTGTCAGCTGATTAAAGAAATCTATTTTTACTTTGATCATGTTTAGCCACAGTATTATTCAGTGATAGAATTTGAATGTAGTTTCATTTGAGACAGAAATAAATATGTAAGGTTAAATCATCTTTATTTTCCAGTGAAAGAAATTATTTAGTTGTTAAGCTTAATCTTATGGTTTTACTTTATATTGTTTATGGATTTTATCTTTCTTTTTAGATGCTTTTGAAGATGAAGATAAGCCAGTAAGTGTCAACTATTTAATACACCCAAATGATCACAGTTGGGGATTTAGATATGCTATGATTTTGCAATGGTAGCGAGGGGGTGAGGAAAAGGTAGAAATGAAAGCAATGTCTGGGATATAAATTTATATGGACTTCATGGATTATGTAATGTAACCAGTTTTCAGTATAAAATGGTAAAATGTTACATAGGAAAAAAAGACAGAATACATTCCAGGAAATAGGCTTAACAATATAATAGAAATAATTAAGGAACTGAATTCCGGTAATAATGTAGACATCTTAATCTTCCTAAGAAAGTATATGGTGGAAAATGTATTGTCTATGACTTCAAAAATAGCATATATTAATTTGTGGGGTGTTCCTTGGTACTCTCTGAGATTGGTTGCTTTCTTGCAGATGTTTCATTACCCAAATTAGGTAATTGCTACTCCAAACTAGCACTGACAATGATACCTAGTTTAGGTAGTGAAATGTCTGCAAGAAAACAAATCAATCCAGAGAGCACTAAGGACCATTCATCTCAAACTTGATATTCTCCTTTATTGGTACATTAATTTGGATTTTTAAAAATGACAAAAAGATGTTACCTTTTCCAGTGTCAAGCTTGATATGAAAGGGAGTCTTCAGTACAAGAATTCCATTGTACAGTCATACCTCACCTTACGAACCTAATTGGTTCCAGGGGGAGGTTCGTAAGACAAAAGGTTCGTAAGACGAAACATTGTTTCCCATAGGAAACAATGTAAAGTCAATTAATCCGTGCAACCAAAAAAAAAAATGCAAAAAAAACGCTGCCGCCCGGCTGTCACCTTTTAAAACAGCCTGGGGGCTTCTCAGCGACCTCCCGAACGCCGAATGCCAAACCCGAACTTCCGGGTTCGGCATTTGGGAGGCCGCCGAGAAGCCCCCAGGCTGTTTTAAAAGGTGACAGCCGGGCGGCGGGGCTTCCCAGCAACCCCCCAAACCCCGAACTTTTGCCGAACTTCCGGGTTTGGGGTTTGGGAAGTTGCTGGGAAGCCCCCCCAGCCCAGCTGTCACCTTTTAAAACAGCCGGGCGGCTTTCCAGCAGCCTCCCAAAGCCGAACGGCAAACCCGAACTTCCGCGTTCGGCGTTCGGAGGCTGCTGGAAAGCCGCCTGGCTGTTTTAAAAGGTGACAGCCAGGCTGGGGGGCTCCCCAGCAACCTCCCGAACCCCGAACCCGGAAGTTCGGCAAAAGTTCGGGGTTCGGGAGGTTGCTGGGAAGCCCCCCAGCCCGGCTGTCACCTTTTAAAACAGCCGGGCGGCTTTCCAGCAGCCTCCCGAAGCCAAACGCCAAACCCGAACTTCCACGTTCGGCATTCGGAGGCTGCTGGGAAGCCCCGCCGCCCGGCTGTCACCTTTTAAAACAGC
Source organism: Erythrolamprus reginae (assembly GCF_031021105.1). Classification (NCBI taxonomy): domain Eukaryota; kingdom Metazoa; phylum Chordata; class Lepidosauria; order Squamata; family Dipsadidae; genus Erythrolamprus; species Erythrolamprus reginae. Next base: position 102,031,470 of record NC_091951.1, read on the forward strand.
CGGGGGGCTTCCCAGCAGCCTCCCGAACGCCGAACCCGGAAGTTCGGGTTTGGCGTTCGTAACACGAAAAAAGTTCGTAAGAAGAAGCAAATTTTTTCTGAACCCCGGGTTCGTATCTTGAGTTGTTCGTAAGACGAGGGGTTTGTATCTTGAGGTACCACTGTATTTGCCTGATAAGACATCTGACTATCAACCCCTTCCAAATATAAATGCTGAAAACTCAAAACAGGATTAAAATGTTGAAAGATGCCATCTATTTGCTGACCAATTGTCTCTCTCCATGATAATGAATTCAAATGCATGGTCCCTAGAATGATATGCCTTGGTGCCAAAACTATCTAATTGGGATGTATGATTTTTCAAACCCTCTCCCTAAATGTAAGGAATAAATATTATTAGATAAAGAGTCTAGGATAAAAATTAGATTTCTCCTTTGAAATGCAGTAGTTCTAGACTGTTTTAAAGAGCAATCATATTAAGGACATTCTTTCAATGCAAATATGTAAAACGCTAAAAATTTGGCCCTAATTATTTATATTATACATAATATCTAGAGCCCATTTACTAAGAGAATCTGTTACAATCCATAAAAGAGCAAGATAGCCTAATACCAGAAAGGTAGTTCAGTAATAAGCATTTATTTGATAGCAAAAGGCACACAACATCAAGACAGCCTGGTTTCAAGAAGGTTTTCCATGGAGAGTCTCAATCAATGACTATCCCAAAAATGCTTTCCTTCAAAAGGCAACTGCACTCTCTGGACAGTTTACAAATAGCAGTATATTGCACCCAATAATCTGGTTTTCATTTTACCGACCTTGGGAGGATGGAAGGTTGAGTCAACATTGAGCCCATCAGAATTAAACTCCAGGCTGTGGGCAGGATTAACCTGCAAAAGAGTCGGGCTGGAACAGCAGGTAGAGTGCTGTACTGCAGGCCACTGAAGCTGACTGTAGATCTGTAGGTCAGCGGTTCAAATCTTATCACCGGCTCAAAGTTGACTCAGCTTTCCATCCTTCCGAGGTGGGTAAAATGAGGACCCGGATTGTGGGGGCAATATGCTGGCTCTGTTAAAAAGTGCTATTGCTAACATGTTGTAAGCCACCCTGAGTCTAAAGAGAAGGGCAGCATAAAAATTGAATAAATAAATAAAATAAATAAATATGGCATTCTAACCACTGCACTACCAGGGTTCCTCGTGGAGTCTCATATGACCAATTCCTTCTGATATGTAGACTTCATTGTCCAGAATTCCTCAACCAGTATGACCAAATGGATTTCTTGGAGCTGAAGTCTGTACACATGGATTTCCACAAACTGGAAAACACTGTTTTTACATCACTGAGGTTGGAAGATCACAAGATCTTTAGGAGTCTTACATTAGGCAAAAAAGATAAAACCAATGTTGTTCTCTCTCTTAAGATTGATTGCAGTGGCTATCCCAGAAAAGCATGCACCAAAGAGCTCCAGCCCCATTGTGCCTCCGATGGTGTGACCTATCCCAACAGATGCTATTACTGTAATGCATTTGTGTAAGTATTGGTTTCACTCATGATGCCAAAATAAATCACTTCAATGGTGGGGTTCAAAACATTTTATTACCTGTTCTGTTTGCACGGCTTGGTGGATGTGGCAGGGGAAGAATATTGCAAAAACGATTTGCTTCAAAACAGCTGGGACTCCGGAAGCAAACAATAGATGTGGTTGGGGCAAGTTTGAGGTAGTATTTACTGCTTCTCTAAACTACCAAAAATTTCTCCTACTGGGTCTCCAAACCAAACGTGGATTCCTGCCAGTTCAGTCCGGTTCTATAGAACAAGTATTGGGAGTTTCCCACTATTCACTGAACTGTCAGTGATGGCCACTGGACACATCCTCGAGCTGGCTCTATCAGTGGTGCCATAGGGGGCGCCATCTTGATTTTGGGGCAAGTGGAGTTTTCAGCAATGCACATGCAAGCGCACCCACACAAAGGTCACATAAATGGCATGGTGTGCAATACACACGTGCCCCCGTGATGCAGGAGGAAGCAAACCAGCAGAGAGGTAAGTCAGAACCCACCCCTTCTCCAAACTATTCAAAATTTCCACTGCCGGTTCTCCAGAACTGATCATAACCTGATGAAACCCACCTTGGAACCACTTTGTGGAAGTCCTGAATTTGTTACTATTTGCATTTGTTCCAGTTAGGCTGACAAAGATTGTTCTGAAGTCAGTGAATGTCCTCATTGGAGAGCTGTTTCTCTATTGTCATACCGCAGCCAGCCAAAATGAAGGGAGGGTTAATTCCAGTGAAGGGCTACCAAACTTTTTATTACCAGACTGTGGGTGTGGCTTATGCAGGATGCCCTGCATTTTATTTCAATATCTTTCAGTGCAAATTGGTCCTCTGCATCCCCCCCCCCCCGGTCCGGGCAGTAGCCCACCCCTGGTTAATTCTACTAATTACAGTAGACCCTACATTTCAATTGTAGTTGCTGTAAAATATGTTGGGTTTCGTTGTGGCCCGTTAGCATCCCATCCAGCTGGCAGCTGATTCCGGCAGCGAAGAGGTTGATGTGGTATTGTGTCAGTGGCTGTGCAGCTGGCATCTGTGTTAGACAGTGAGGAGACTGGAGATGACTAGCTAGCAGAGACAGATCATATTCATTCGTGTCTTAAATTCAGAAATGTTTGCTCAGCTCTTTTTCTCTCTCTCTTGGCATTTTTCTTACAAATTGCTTCTGGGCATTTTGCCAACCATTGAAGGATCACTGTTATCTACAAATCTGTTTACTCAGAATTGGGTTACTATTTTGAAGTTGAGCTACTATTTTGAAGTGGGTTACTATCAATGAAGTCGAATTAACAGCCATTGTTCAGAAAAGACTGCTTTAAGCTGTATTTGTGTTTGACAAATACTAAGAAAGCTTATTAGTAATCCTTAAATAGTAAATTAAGGTTTGTATAGACTTTGTGTGTGCTGTTCTTTGTGGTCCATAACTGGGGCAGAACAGGCTTGTACTTGTGAAAAAGCTTACAACTTCTGGCTTTTCAAATTCTGTGCTATATCTTTCTCTTCATAGTGAAAGCCGTGGAATAATAACGTTGAACTACTATGGACAATGTAAGGACTAATGCAATACTGATCCAGAGGACTGAGATATTACTCCAAGCAACATGGCTCTTCCTCCATCCTTCTTTCTTCCACTTTTGTTTGCTTAGCCACGAAATATCTTCTAAATTAGTTTCACTTGTCAATAAAATGAATTATGCATCCTAACCTGCTTTTGAGTTTCTTTCGCTCCACAATCTCTGTTTCCTAATTTTTATTAGACTGCAGGGTTACAAAAATAATAATATGGCAACTCTTTTACAAAATAATATTTTGTCCAAGTTTTATGGACAACCTCCAATCCATAGCATGAAGAGACAATCATTTTGGGAGTGATTCTGAAAAAAGTATTGTATTTATTCCCAAAAGGGAACATTAAAAATGCAAAATGAAGATGGTGTCAGGCTGAAGCCATCAGTTGAGTTGGAAACTTTGACCTGCCACATATTAGAATGTAGAATGTATTAGTACTGTGGGAATTTGGGAGGACCGGTTGCATGAGGGTGTAGAATAGGAGCCAGAACAAATTCCTTCGGGATACTCAATGTCATCCTTTGTTCAGTACCTACCCAGAAGTTGATGGGAGGATTGAACATGTTGGCAGAATCAGACTCGATCATGTGATGAACTTGTGACTGTGGGAACATGGGGATGAAATTTAAACTGGGTGGAGCAACCCACAAGAGTTGAGATTCGAGTTTCTCTCATATGTGCTAACATGACTCTGTTAATAAATTGGAACTTTGAGGAAGGTCATGCCTCAGATTCTGATTTAGTTTCGGATGCTATTTGGAACACTGACAGAAGGGATTTGTGTTTCATAGAAGTTTCCGTGGTCCTCTCTGGGTCTTAGAGATGGGGTTGAGTTTCCCTATGGATGCAGGAATGGCTTAAAATGCACAAGATTCAATGACATATATGGGCAGGATCATAACTTTCTATTGTTATTCTTTGAGTTTTGGAATTGTTAGGCAGTTTCTTTGGGGATTCAGCTGAATTAAATTTAGAGCTACTCCTGTAAAAGGGGATCTGGTACACACTTCAGTTTGTTTTAATGCGTTTTGTTTCATACTCCATAAAGAACACTTGAAATCTGGGTTTTGTTTCATGCTTTGCACTCTCAAACCAACATTTTGAAGAAAGAAATGTTTTGAGTGTCTCTACTGAAAACCATTTATCTCAAATGAACCACATTTTGTTTCAGACTCAAAAACACTTCACATGTATTTTGTTCCATCCTCAAAGCACTCAAAATAGTAAATATAGGCTTAGAATATGTCAGGAAAGAAACATTTCCCACATCTCTAGATTCCATATTAATTGATTGGTAACATTTATACACAGTGGGTCAACTGAAGGAAAGTCTGGATGACTTATAAACCTAACAAATAAATGAATAAATAAAACTGTGGACCATGAACCTGCAAACAGCAATAAAACAATAAAATGGTGATTGAGGTAATGATAACACCTTCATTCAATTGGGGCAGCACGTCATGATTCAAAGGCTCAAGGAAAGAAAAAAACATTCTTGACAGCCTTTCTAAAAGCACTCTGGGTTGGGGCCAACTGTATGTTGGGAAGAAAGTTGTTCCATAAATAGGTTGCTGTTGAGAAGACACATCCCCTGGCTCCTAGTGAAAGGATCTAGACTCCATCAAGATTCCCTATGGTAGTGGGTAAATGATCACATATTCTGTTGTCAGATCTTCAACATAGACTAGATTAGGAAACAGGTTCTATAAAAAGACTAGGACTATACTGAGATAGGCAATAGTAACAGAATCGTGCAATGTTGATTGTACTTTATACTCACCTCCCTTTTTTATCCAATGAATTTGGGAGGAGCATGCCTAGTTTTTTTTTCTGAATATAGATACTCTTTAGTTAACGTGTAATGTGCCAGGTCTTTGACATCCACTCTGAGGAAACATACTTTATGGTATCAATGTAGTAAGCAATATACCTCACCTAAAATACAGTGGTACCTCTTCTTACAAACTTAATTCGTTCCGTGATCAGGTTTTTAAGTAGAAAAGTTTGTAAGAAGAAGCATTTTTCCCATAGGAATTAATGTAAAAGCAAATAATGTGTGTGATTGGGGAAACCACAGGGAGGGTGGAGGCCCTGTTTCCTCCCAGGAGATTCTTAGAGAGGCCCCACGGAGGCTTCTTCCCACTTTTCTGGCCCTGTTTTCCCCCAGGAGATTCCTAGAGAAGCCCCACAGAGGCTTCTCCCTGCCTTTTCTGGCCCTGTTTCCTCACAGGAGATTTCTAGAGAGGCCCCACAGAGGCTTCTCTCCGACTTTTCCAGCCCTGTTTCCTCACAGGAGATTCCTAGAGAGGCACAACAGAGGCTTCTCCGTGCTTTTTCTGGTTACAGTTTCGGAGGCTTGGGTTTGTAAGTGGAAAATGGTTCTTGAGAAGAGGCAAAAAATCTTGAACACCCGGTTCTTATCTAGAAAAGTTCATAAGTAGAGGTGTTTGTAGGTAAAGTTACCACTGTACATAGCTAATTTCTTTTGTGCACTAGACCCCGAAGCTGAAATCCTGCTCATGTTGGGGGCTGATGCCCCCAGAGTTTTCCCTCAAAAGGCACAGATCACAGGACCAGATGGCTCTCCAGTTGGCCACAAAACTACACTTGGATGGACCATCTTAGGAACAGTCTGTGTCAATCAGCTGCAGGCGCCAAATCAAGCGAATGTCTTCACAACCACCATTCTCAATAATGGAAGAGCATCCCACTTGAAGCCATGCCCAGAACACTTCACGACTTTGAAAGACAACCATGTCCTAGGAGTGGCAATGTTCCAGACCAGCAAAGAGGACAGTGACTTAGTCATGTCAATGGAGGACAAAGACTTTCTGCAGCTCATTGAAAAGGAACTTAAACAGGATGTCAATGGAAGTTGGGTTGCACCACTGTCCTTTTGCACACCCAGACAGTGCCTGCCTAATAACCATGAGCAAGCTCTCTTTTGACTCTACAGACTGAGATGACTCATGAACAGGAAGCCTGCATTTAAAACCCATCTGGTGGAGTTCATGGACAATGTTGAACTTGCCCCAACTCTCAAAATAGATGAAAAATGTTGGTACCTGCCATTCTTTGGAATATACTATCCACAAAAGCCAGGTCAGATAAGAATGGTCTTCGATGCAAGTGCACAGCTCCAAAACCTCTCTCTGAACAGGACCCAATCTTTCCAACAGCCTCTTAAACAGCCTGGAAACAGCCTTTCCTTCAGAAAGGAAGCCATAGCATCATGGCCAATATCCAGCAGATATTTTACTTGTTCCTTGTCAGAAAAGATCATCATAATTATATGCACTTCCTGTGGTTCAAGAATGAACAGAAAAACTAACAGATCATATATAATGTGAGTGCTTGTCTTTATGAATGGTTCATCCCCTGCAATTGCCAACCATGGCCTACAACACACTGCTCGCATAGGTGAGGCCAAATACAGTACAGATGCCAGACGCTTTGTGGAATGAGACTTTTATGTCGTTGATAGTCTAAAATCTATACCTACTCCAACAGATGCTACAGATGTCTTGAAAAGATGATGCCAGATGGTAGCGATAGCCAACCTCAAGATGCACGAAATAGCATCCAATAGTGAAAAAGTGTTCAAAGCCATCAATCCTGAAGACCACGCCAAGGGATTACAAGACCTCGATTTTGGCATTGATGCTTCTCTTGTCCAACGTAGTCTCGGTCTGTTTTGAGACTTGAAGAAGGACTTTCAGAGGCCCAACTCAGAATACTGTCTTCACAAGGAGAGGAGTTCTGTCAACAGTGAACAGTTTTTTCAACCCTCTAGGACAGAGATGGCGAACCTTTTCAGGTCTGAGTGCCCAAACTGCAGCCCAAACTTATTTATCACAAAATGCCAACCTTCCTAATTACCTGGTGGGCGTGGCCGGGGTGGCGGTCATGTGACTACTTGGAAGTGGCCAACTCTACCTCAGACATGAGGATGGTACCTGTATGAGGCTGGCAGGATTGCAGAGAAAATCCTGGGGTCTGTGGTGGGTGGGACAGCAGGGGTGGATGGGAGGAAAATAAGATCCAAGCTCTCTCTCTCTCTCTCTCTCCCTCTCTCTCTCTGTGTTTGTGTGTGTTTGTGTGTGTGTGTGTGTGAGAGAGAGAACACCATCACCAGCCCTGATATAATTCTCCAAAATTGGATCAAATCTCTCTCTCTCACACACACACACACACACACACACACACTTTACCCTTAGATTATTAGATTAGATTATCTACGGTTGACCTATCCAGATTCCTAAGAGGTCACTAAGGGGCGAGTACAAGTGCACTAGAGTGCCTTCCGTCCCCTGTCCTATTGCTTTCCTATATCTCCTATACCTTTCTTCTATTCCTACATCTCCTATACCTTTCTTCTATTCCTATATCTCTTCTTCTATTCTTTCATTGATATGTTCTATTACTATATCTTCTTTTCTGTTATCTCTTAAATATATTTTATTATGAGTATCTCCTCTATAACCTTCATCATGTATTTCACTATGTGTATATAGATATATACCCACTAAAACCCTCATTGTGTATTGGACTAAACAAACAAACAAACAAACAAATAAATAAATAAATCTCTTCTCCCCCTTCAATCTCTACTTTAGTCAGGCTTAGAAAGTCTGCCAGGCCCGCTGCAGATGTCCCTTTGCTTGGCTTCCCTCCTCCACAGTCTCCTCAGTGCTCACTTACATTCTCCCTTTCCAGTCTAGCTTGATGCAGACGGCAACACAGTTCACATTGCCTTTTGTGGTGCTGAACAAACCATGACCTTGAATATTTCCAAAATTCCTAAAGTACCGATGCATTCAACTTTCTATCTTGTAGCAGGTCAAAATCTCCAATTCAAGCGATGGCCTCAGGCTGATACCGTGGCTCATAGGTCCTGAGGTGGTTTCGAGCAATTTAAATATAGATATAATAGTTTTTTAAAGAACTGTGCTTATGAAAGTTAAAGAGGAGAAGCAAGACTGGTCAGTTCTTCAAAACCACTATCTTGCAAAGATCAGCTCATAAATTAACCAGGTGCCTTTTCAAATTTTGAAATTGGTCAAACATAAGTGGCATGCTTATTTTTCCTTTAAAATTTGTCAAATATACTGTATTCCTTGTTTTTAAAATATTATATCTGCAAAGGAGTGGATTTTGCTTACAAAAGAGGTGGGAGCAGTAAGGGGCAGCCATATGCAGCCCTACTGGAATGGAACAGTGGTAGGTGCGTCCGTGCGCCCTTTAACATCCTGCGCATGCAGGAAGCACAGTGCTGGATGCCCAGACCAGAAGCATCCCAGCCATGGCCCAGGGCACCCATGGCAGCTGCCCCTCTCTGGACCTCAGCCCTGCTTTCCTGCAATCCTACTGCTGCTTGTGCCTGGCTGAGGGTGGTACAGGCTCCAGCAGCACCTCGCCGGTCTCCTCTCCGGACTCCTGCGGCTCCTTGACAGATGGGCCACTTCATCGGCCACCTCTCTGTGTTGCTCAGCCAGGAATAGCAAAATGGTCATTCTTCTCAGCCATAGTTCTTCAATCAATTGTAATAGCACAATTTCATTGCTTTGTGGTAGAATTTAATAATCGGGATCCTAGCTAGAAACACATGAAGATTATTTTGAGGTTATCTAAGAACTGTATTCTGTGTAGCCTTTAATGAATAACTGATATTTGATGAATAATTATATTTTTCATATTTCCCCTTTGAACATATAAATGATTTACTTGCTTAAGATTTATGATTTAACAAATGTTTACTGTTCCCAAAGATCACTCAATATTTACTAATAGAAGCTGACAAACACAAGCTTTTCACATTCCCCAATACTAATAGAATGGGGAAACTGAAAACTGCCTATAGGGACTTGCAATGTCAACATTCTCTTATCTTCTTTTGATAAGGCTGCGGGTGATATGCTTATATATACACATAAATGCCGAGCTAGAGCTTAAACAGTACCTGTGTCCCTGATAGCTAGAAGCTGTTTCAGTGGAAGAACTCTGGTGTGATTTTTCCTTTCCTATCAACATGAAGGTGGCTATTTGCCTGTTTTTCACACTGACACTCTTCTTTTTGTGCACAGGTAAGCCGAATAGAATAGAATAGAATGGAATGGAATGGAGTGGAGTGGAGTGGAGTGGAATAGGAAACTTAGATCCACATTATTCACAATTATTATTCAGGCATTATTCAGCCTCACAAAAGTGGGCATTTCAAAAACTTCTTTACAGGATTGTGTATTTGTGACAGATTTCCAACCCCAGCTAGTATTATGTAGAAATAATATGAATCTTTAGAAATAAAATTGCAGCACTCCATAATCCTGACACCCATCGATACCAAAGACTAAGCAGCTTTAAAGCTTTAAAGCCCCAGAAAGCATTTCTGACCATGAATCCGGGCTTTAATCAATTAAATCTTTAATCAATTAAACTAGCCATTAAACTTAGTCCAACATTGTATTCCAACAAAAGGATTATAAATGTAGTTGTTTTTGATTGCTTATTTTTGTTTTTATGTTGTTATCTGATTAATTTTGATCATGTTTAGTCCAACCATTATTCAGTGATAGTTGTATGAATTTGAATGTAGTTTCATTCGAGAGGACAGAAGGACAGAAACAAATATGTAAGGTTAAATACCTTTTTTTTGTAGTGAAAGAAATTATTTAGTTGGTCCTTATTCAATCTATGGTTTTATTTTATATTGTTTATGGATTTATTTTTTCTTTTCAGATGCTCTTGAAGAAGAAGAAAAGACAGTAAGTGTCAACTATGTAATACACCCAAATAATCACGGTCGAAGATTTAGATCTACTATGATTTTGCAATGGCAGTGAGGTGGAGAGGAGGAGAGAGCAATGAAAGCAATGTCTGGGAGGAAATTTATATGGATTTCATGGATTATGTAAAGTAACCAGTTTTTAGTATGAAGTGGTAAAATTGTGATTTATGTTACATGGGGGGGGGGGAGGAGGACAGAATACATCCAAGGAAATTGACTTTACAATATAATAGACATAATTAATTTGGGTAATTATGAATTCCTATAATAAGGAATAAATATTATTAGATAAAGGGTCCGGGAGAAACATTAGGTTTCTCCTTTGAAATGCAGTTTCAAAGTAGTTCTAGACTGAACTGCCTTCCACTGGTTTTAAAGAGCAATCATATTAAGCACATTCTTTCAATGCAAATATGTAAAACCAAATAAAATTTGGCCCTAGTAATTTGTATTTATACAAAATATTTGTAGCCCATTTACTAAAAGCATCTTACAAGCCGTTACAATCCATGAAAGAGCAAAATGATCTAATAACAGAAAGTTAGATCAGTAATAAGCACGTACGGTATTTTTTTGATACCAAAAGGCACATAACCTCAGGGCAGCCTGATTTCAAAAAGGTTTTCCAAAGTTATCCATGGTGATTCTCAATCAATGGCTGTCCCCAAAGCGTTTTTCTCCAAAAGGCCATTGCACTCTCTGGGCAGTTTACATATAGCAGTATATTGTACCCAATAATCTGGGTTTTTATTTTACCGACCTTGGTAGGATGGAAGATTGAGTCAACCTTGAGCCCATCAGAATCTAACTTCAGGCTGTGGGCAGGATTAACCTGCAATATGGCATTCTAACCACTGCACCAACAGGGTCCCTCATGGATTCTCACATGACCAATTCCTTCTGTTATGTAGACTTCATTGTCCAGAATTCCTCAACCAGTATGACCAAATGGATTTCTCGATGTTGAAGTCTACACACATGGATTTCCACAAATTGGAAAACACTGTTTTTACATCACTGAATGTAGAAGATCACAAGATCTTTAAGAGTCTTAGATTAGCCAAGAGAAGATAAAATCAATGTTGTTCTCTCTGCAGGTTGATTGCACTGGCTTTCCCAGAAAAGCATGCACCAGGGAGTACCGGCCCCATTGTGGCTCCAATGGTATGACCTATTCCAACAAATGCTATTTCTGCAATGCATTTATGTAAGTATCGGTTTCACTCACGATGCCAAAATGAACCATTTCAGTGGTGGGATTCAATTTTGTTTTACTACCAGTTCTGTTTAATGTGCCTCTATGGGCATGGTGTGGCTTGGTGGGCGTGGCTTGTTGGGTGGGGCAGGAGATGGATATTCTAAAATCTGCATTCCCACTCCAATCCAGGGAAAGGTTATTGCAAAATCCCTATTTCCTCCCAATCAGCTGGGAATTGGGAGGCAGACAATAGATGGGGACGGGTGGTATTTACTGCTTCTCTAAACTACCCGAAATGTCCACTACCGGTTCTCCAAACCAGAGAGGGGTTCCTTCCAATATGGTCCAATTCTATAGAACTGGTAGCAGGAATATCCCTCTGATCATTGAACTGGCAGCAATAATTGGCTGGACACGTCCCCAAACTGGCATTGTCAGCAGCACCATAGGCGGCACCATCTTGTTTTCAGCACTGTGCATGCAAGCGCACCTGCACAAAGTGCATCAACACAGTGCAGCATGTAGCACATGTGTGCCCACATGGCACAGGAGAAAACAAACCAGTAGAGAGGTAAGTCAGAAGCCACCCCTGCTCCAAACAACTCAAAATTTCTGCTACCGGTTCTCCAGAACTGATCAGAACCTGATGAAACCCACCTCGGATCCACTTTGTAGGAGACCTGAATTTGCTACTGTTTGCATTTGTTTCAGTTAGGCTGACAAAGATTGTTCTGCAGTCAATGAATGTCCTCATTAGAGAGCTGTTTGTCTGTTGTCATACCACAGCCAGCCAAAATGAAGCAAGAGCTATATCTGCTCATTATACTAGACTCTACATTTAAATTATAGATGCTGTAAAATATGTTGCTATAAAATATGTTGGGTTTTGTTGTGGCCTGTCAGCATCCCATGCAGTTGGTAACTGATTCTACTAGTGAAGAGGCTGGTGTGGTGATGTGCCAGCGACCTGTCCAACCAGAGTTGGACAGTGAGGAGGCTGGTGAGGACTCAGTGCCAGAGGAGATTCATCCAGGGCTTTCAGAACCTCAAGAAGTTCCAATCAGTTACGAGGAATAAAAAGAGGAGCCTATTCTCAAAGCATGGCATGTAGAGCTGCCAAAAGGCAGGAATAGTTCCTCAGGAGGAGGTCTCCTTGGGAGTAAGGCTTGGGGCTAATTGAACACTCCACTTGCCTATATAAGGGATGTTGATGAAGGAGCCAATTTGTAGGAAACAATATTCCCTCATGTCTTGACTCCAATAACATGTGATCGGCTCTTGTTTTCCCTCTTGACATTTGTCCTGCAAATTGCTTCTGGGCATTTGCCAACCACCGAAAGATAGCTGTTATCTACAACTCTGTTTACTCAATTGAGTTATTATTCCATGGACTCATGCTAAGAAATCTCATTAGTAGTCCTTAATTAGTAAATTAAGATTTGTACAGACTTCATGAGTGCTGCATTCTTTGTGGTCCGTAGCTGGGGCAGAACAGTTTATACTTGTGAAAATGTTTAGATATTCTGGATTTTCAAATTTTGTGCTATATCTTTCTCTTCATAGTGAAAGTCGTGGAATAATAACATTGAACTACTATGGAAAATGTAAGGAGTAATGCAATACAGATCCAGAGGATTGATATATTACTCCACGAAATATGGCTCTTTCTCCATCCTTCTTTCCCCCAGTGTTGTTTACCTACCCATGGAATATCTTCTAAATTAATTTCACCTGTCAATAAAATGAACTATGCATCCTGATCTGCTTTTGCGTTTCTTTTGCTCCACAATCTCTGTTTCCTAATGTCTATTAGACTGCAGAGTTACAATAATAATAATAATAATAATAATAATAATAATAATAATAATAATAAGGCAACTGTTTTACAAAATAAGATTCTGTACAAGTTTTATAGACAACCTCCATTCCATAGCATGAGGAGGTAATCATTTTGGGGGATGATTCTAAAAAAAAAGTGTTGTATTTATTCCCATTTAAAACACAAAATTAAGATGGTATTTGTGTTTCATAGCAGTTTCCCAGGTTCTCTTTGGGTCCTGGAGATGGGTTGAAGTTCCTTGTGGATGAGGGAATGGATTAAAATGCACAAGATTCAATGACACATATGGGCAGGCTCATAGCTTTCTATTGTTATTCTTTGAGTTTTGGAATTGTTAGGTAGTTTCTTTGGGGATTGAGCTGAATTAAATCTAGAGTTGCCACTGTAAAAGTGGTTTTGGTTCATCTTTGTTTCATACTCCATATAGAACACTTGAAATCTGGATTTTGTTTCATGCTTTGTACTCTCAAATCGACATTTTGAAGTTGAAACATTTCAAGAAAGAAATGTTTTGTATGTCTCTAATGAAAGCCATCCATCTCAAAGCAGCCACATTTTGTTTCAGACTCAAAAACACTTGTATTTTGTTCCTTCCTCAAAGCACTCAAAATAGTCAATATAGACTTAGAATATGTCAGGAGGGAGACATTTCTCACATCTCTAGATACCATATTAATTGATTAGTAACATTTATACACAGTGGGTCAACTGAAGGTAAGTCTAGATGACTTACAAACCTAACAAATAAATGAATAAATAAAATTGTCGACCATGAACCTGCAAACAGCAATAAAACAATAAAATGGTGATTGAGGCAAAAATTCCATCTTCATTCAATTGGGGCAGCACACGTCATGACTCAAAGGTTCAAGGAAAGAAAAAAACATTCTTGACAGCCTTTCCAAAAGCCCTCTGGGTTGGGGCCAAGTGTATGTTGAGAAGCATACACACACAATACACAATACACAATACACAATACACGAGCACGTAATAGATTCAAACTAAATGTAAACCACTCTAAACTCAACTGCAGAAAATACAACTTCAGCAATAGAATGATCAATGCCTGGATTGTACTACCTGACTCCGTGGATTCTTCCCCAAATCCCCAAAACTTTAACCTTGGACTGTCTACAGTTGACCTCACCTTCAATCTGACCTAAATGCAGTTCATAAAATCATCTACCACAATGTCCTACCTGTTAATGATTTCTTGAGCTTCAACCGCAACAATATGCAAGCACACAGTCGATTAAAACTTAATGTAAACCACTCCAAACTCAACTGCTGAAAATACAACTTTGGCAACAGTTATCAATGCCTGGAATGGACTACCTGACTCTGTGGTTTCCTCCCCAAATCCCAAAAACTTTAACCTTAGATTATTTACAGTCAACCTCACCCCATTCCTAAGAGGTCTGTAAGGGGCATGCATAAGTAACCATTGTGCCTACCGTCCCTGTCCTCTTGTCCTATTGCCTAATTTACCTGTACCAACTTTGCTTATGTTTATGTTTATACTAATGCCTACTATCTTGTACATGTTTGACAAAATAAATGAATAAATAAAAATAAATAAAATGAACGCTCTTTGAATGGTGTGAAAATAGGAATAGATTTTCAGAGAAAAATTGCAGACTACAGGAACTAGGCGCACTACTCAGGTGATGCTGAGGACCCAGATAAACCCCCAAGTGCTTCAACGACCCTCTAAAAGGATGCAAATTTATTTATTTATTTTATTTATTCGATTTTTATGCCACCCTTCTCTTTAGACTCAGGGCGGTTTACAACATGTTAGCAATAGCACTTTTTAGCAGAGCCAGCATATTGCCCCCACAATCCGGGTCCTCATATTACCCACCTCGGGTATTTTCTTTTCTTTTCTTTTATTTTTTATTTTCTTTTATTTTATTTTATTTTATTATTTTATTATTTTATTTTATTTTATTTTATTTTATTTTATTATTTTATTTTATTTTATTTTATTATTTTATTTTATTTTATTTTATTATTTTATTTTATTTTATTTATTTCATTTCATTTCATTTCATTTCATTATTTTATTTTATTTATTTTATTTTATTTTATTTTATTTTATTTTATTCTATTTTATTCCATTTCATTTTATTTTATTTTATTTTATTTTATTTTTTGTCCAATACACAATAATACACAATGAATATAGAGGATATAGTAGAGAAGAAATACGAGATATAGGAGAGACTATAGGACAGGGGATGGAAGGCACTCTAGTGCGCTTATGTACGCCCCTTACTGACCTCTTAGGAATCTGGAGAGGTCAACCTTAGATAGTCTAAGGGTAAAATGTTGGGGGTTAGAGGATGATACTACAGAGTCCGGTAATGAGTTCCATGCTTCAACAACTCGATTACTAAAGTCATATTTTTTACAGTCAAGTTTGGAGCAGTTAATATTAAGCTTGAATCTGTTGTGTGCTCTTGTGTTTTAGTGGTTGAAGCTGAAGTATGTATGGGCAAAATGAGATCACATTTAAGTTACAATATTCACTCTTAAAATCCTCAGGTTATTAATGGAACAGGCAGGCTCCATTACATTCATAACTTGAGGACTACTAGGATATCTCAAACTGTAGGTCATAGGTCTTCAAGTGGTCTCAAGCAGTTTAAACATAGATACAGCAGTTAAAAAAACCCGATCAGGCTTATGAAAACGTAGAATGAGAACCAAGGCTGATTAGTTTTTCTGACTCTGCTATCTTGCCAAGATCAGCTCATAAATTAACCAGGTGGCTTTTCAAATATTATCTAGCCAAACACACGTGGCATTCTTAGAAATTTGACATGCAGGTCTCAAAAGGTTCTATGCCACAATCAAATAAAGGTGGCTACTTATACACATATGATTATATGACAGAGTTTATACTAGGATTTCTTAACTGTGGGTCACAGATCCTGAGGCAGTCTCAAGCAACTTAAATATAGATATAACCATTTTTTTAAAAAAACTATGCTTATGAAAGCATATTAAAGAGGAGAACCAAGTCTGATTAGTTCTTCTAAACCACTATCTTGCAAAGATCAGCTCATAAATTAACCTTTTAAGCTTTTCAAATTTTATCTCGTCAAACATACATGGCATATTTATTTTTTCTTTAAAATTTGTCAAGTATGGATGATCATTATTTGTTTTTAAAACATTATATCTTCAAAGGAGTGGATTTTGCTTACAAAATAGGTGGGAGGCTGGAGATAAAGAGAAAGATAAAGGTGGACTTCTTGGAGTTATGCCTAGAAGGTGACTTTTAGCCCAGAAAAGAATACATACTTCTAAAAAAGACCACCTTCGTGTTTTATATATATAAGTATATGATATATTATACCTGTATTGTTTGCCATTCTTTTTGTTTGCCACTTTTAAAGAGGAAGGAAAGCCACAAGTGTGTGAAAGGGAAAACACTAAAACACTGGTGCCAGGTGCATCAGTTGCGACCCTACCTGGACTGGGAGTCACTGCTCACAGTCACTCATGCCCTCATCACCTCGAGGCTCGACTACTGTAACGCTCTCTACATGGGGCTACCTTTGAAAAGTGTTCGGAAACTTCAGATCCAATGCAGCTGCGAGAGCAATCATGGGCTTTTCCAAATATGCCCATGTTACACCAACACTCCGCAGTCTGCATTGGTTGCCGATCAGTTTCCGGTCACAATTCAAAGTGTTGGTTATGACCTATAAAGCCCTTCATGGTACCGGACCAGATTACCTCAGGGACTGCCTTCTGCTGCACGAATCCCATCGACCAGTTAGGTCCCACAGAGTGAGCCTTCTTCGGGTCCCGTCAACCAAACAATGTCGCTTGGTGGGACCCAGAGGAAGAGCCTTCTTTGTGGCGGCCCCAGCCCTCTGGAACCAACTCCCCCCAGAGATAAGAATTGCCCCCACCCTCCTTGCCTTTCGAAAGCTGCTTAAAACCCACCTCTGCCGCCAGGCAAGGGAGAACTGAGATACACTTCCCCCTAGGCCTTTACAATTTTTTGCATGGTATGTCTGTATGTATGATTGGTTTTTTATATAATGGGTTTTTAACTGTTTTTAGTATTGGATTTTGTTATATACTGTTTTATTGCTGTTGTTAGCCGCCTTGAGTCTGCGGAGAGGGGCGGCATACAAATCCAATAAATAAATAACTAAATAACTAAATAAATGAGTGAGTGAGTGAGTGAGTGAGTGAGTGAGTGAGTGAGCGAGTCAGCAAGCAAGCAAGCAAGCAAGCAAGCAAACAAACAAACAAATAAATAAATTAAAATTGATCAACCTTCAGATATCAGCTGCTTGTTTTCCTAAACGAATCATACTTTCTAGTCCCTCCAAAAAGGAAAGGAACTTTTTCAGCCACTGATATTAGAATAATAAGATGGAGTTTCTGTTCCTGAACCTGATTTCATGCAAGGAGGAAGAAATATTGCAGTCCTCACATGTACCATCAAAACTGTCTTAAGGTTCCCTGGAAGAAACTTCCTGGATGCCATAAAATGAGATGACTGAGGACTATTAATTTACTTTTTTTAGACAATCACCTTTTTGGCTTCTAAAGAAGTGCTTTTAGTTAAATGGCACCAATGCTGCTGAATCAGGGCTGAAAGTGTACCTCAACATCTTCTGCAAGCAACCTTAATTCTAGGTGGGAAAAGATGACAATTCCCTTATACATTTA
The DNA here is from genome assembly GCF_031021105.1 of Erythrolamprus reginae. Lineage (NCBI taxonomy): Eukaryota > Metazoa > Chordata > Lepidosauria > Squamata > Dipsadidae > Erythrolamprus > Erythrolamprus reginae. The sequence goes on from NC_091951.1 coordinate 102,049,119, forward strand.
GCACCTGATTATAAGAAATATTAGTGTAGCACTTAGCAGATAGTATCTGTTGTGATTCCGTCTGAGGCCCCTCAGGGAACGGCTGACCCTCTGCCGGCTCTCTGCTCAGGGGGGGAGGATGAGGAACAGGAGGGAGACGAGGAGGAGGAATCTCAGCCCGAGGAGGAGCTCTCCCCAGCAAGCAGCCTGGATTCTTTAGATGACCAGGCACAAGGAATAATAGTTTTTCGGCAGAGAAGGGCAACCCAACGAAGGGGACAATTAGCCAGGTACTTCAAGCACTGAATGGGCAACAGCTGGGTTTGGGTGTGGTGCTCTCCGGAAAGGCTAAAAAGGCAGACCCACCCTTCCTGGTTTGTGGAGAATTATCTTTGGGAGTCGTGAGACCTGGCTGTGATCTTTGGCGTCTTGGAATTCTGGCTTGTGACTTTGAATACTGAAACCTTGAGGGGAAAAGGTGGGTGTGCCAGCAAGAGGTCTGCTGTGAAGGCTCATAGCCTGCCTGTGGGGAAGAACAGGTTTTCCTCTGTGTTTATTTTCAAATTATAAAGTGCTTTTGTTTCTACCAGCGTGTCTGGCTGTTTTTTCCAGTTGGTGCTGAAGTCTGGGGGCACCCAGACAGAACAGTATCCATCTATCAGAACCAGCTACCTCCCGAGATCCGTACTGACCCCACCCTACTGCTCTTCTGGAAAGCCTTAAAGTCCTGGCTCTGCCAGCCAGGCCTGGGGCCGTCGAGCAACTGATAGATACATCTTTTTGATCTATCCACAAAGAAACATAGAAACATAGAAACATAGAAGACTGACGGCAGAAAAAGACCTCTTGGTCCATCTAGTCTGCCCTTTTACTATTTCCTGTATTTTATCTTAGGATGGATATATGTTTATCCCAGGCATGTTTAAATTCAGTTACTGTGGATTTCCCAACCACGTCTGCTGGAAGTTTGTTCCAAGGATCTACTACTCTTTCAGTAAAATAATATTTTCTCATGTTGCCTTTGATCTTTCCCCCAACTAACTTCAGATTGTGTCCCCTTGTTCTTGTGTTCACTTTCCTGTTAAAAACACTTCCCTCCTGAACCCTATTTAACCCTTTAACATATTTAAATGTTTCGATCATGTCCCCCTTTTCCTTCTGTCTTCCAGACTATACAGATTGAGTTCATTCAGTCTTTCCTGATACGTTTTATACTTAAGACCTTCCACCATTCTTGTAGCCCGTCTTTGGACCCGTTCAATTTTGTCAATATCTTTTTGTAGGTGAGGTCTCCAGAACTGAACACAGTACTCCAAATGGATATGAATGTTTTATAAAAGGGTTTTAAATTGTTTTTCAACTGTTTTTTAGATATCTTTTATTATAAGCCACCCAGAGTCCTTCGGAAGTTGGGTGGCATATTAAACAAACAAGCAAACAAACAAATAATACAATCTGAGTTTCCTAAGATGCAGGAAGGACATTCTTTGTTATACCTTTTTAATGATGGTTCTAATCTTAGATATCCATTTCAAATTCTGGGAGATTATGGAACCCAGAAACCTGAAGGTCTCCACTGTTGATACTTTATTTTATTTTATTTTATTTTACTTATTTATTTTGTCAAGCATATATAAGATAACAGATAAAAGTATAAACATAATTATGAATACATGAAATGTATAAAATGTATAATTTCCTTTTGTATATTTTGTATGTATAGATAAATGTATACAGTAATACCTCATCTTACAAACTTAATTGGTTCCAGGACAAGGTTCGTAAGGTGTAAAGTTTGTAAGATGAAACAATGTTTCCATAGGAGTCAATGGGAAAGCAAATGATGTGTGCAAGCCCAAAACTCACCCCTTTTGCCCATTACTGCCATCATTCGGATCCTTGTTCAGGGGCGGGGGGCGGCGGGATGTGTGTGGAGGTGACATTCCCGGCGCTGCTGCTGCGTCTGAAAGGGAAACCACCACCGCTGCCACTATCCTCTTGTCCTGGCAAGAGGGATGGAATCCGCTGGGACGTGGCAGCCCCACCCTTTGGGAGGGCGGGGCTGGAGCAGAGGGGTGGCTGCGAAGGGGCTGGCTCGGTGAAAGCGCTCCCAGTGAAGGGGCTGTGAGAGGGTTTTCTCCGAGCGCTTCGGGAATACCTGCCCCGCCCCTCTCGCAGTCCCTTTGCTGGGAGCACTTTTGCTCTCGTATTGCGCATGCGCTCTTTGACTGCCGCAGGGATTTCCCTGCCTTGTGATGTCACCGCCGGGATTTTCCATTTGATTACCTCTCCCACCGGGATCCCACATTCGGAGAAAGCGCTCTCGCAGTCACTTTGCTGGGAGTGCTTTCTCCGAGTGCTTCCAGAACACTTGCCCTGCCCCTCTCACAGCCCCTTCACTGGGAATGCTTTTGTCCAGGGCTATCAGCAAAGGGGCTGCAGGAGAGGTAGGGCAGGCATTCCCAAAGCGCTCAGAGAAACCGCTCTCGCAGCTGCTTCTCTGGGAGTGCTTTCTCTGAGCACTTCCGGAACGCCCACCCCACCTCTCCTGCAGCCCCTTCGCTGACAGCCCTCAATGAAAGTGCTCCCAGTGAAGGGGCTGCGAGAGGGGCAGGATGGACGTTCTGGAAGCGCTTGGAGAAAGCACTCCCAGCAAGGTGACTGCGAGAGCGCTTTCTCTGAATGTGGAATCCTGGCAAGGGATGTAATCCTACAGCCCCTTTGCTGGTAGTGCTTTCGTTCAGGGCTGTCAGTGAAGGGGCTGCAGGAGAGGAAGGGCAGGCGTTCCGGAAGCGCTCGGAGAAAGCGCTCCCAGTGAAGCAGCTGCAAGAGCGATTTCTCTGAGCACTTTGGGAACACCTGCCCTGCCTCTCCTGCAGCCCCTTCGCTGACAGCCCTGGATGAAAGCACTCCCAGCAAAGGGGCTGTGAGAGGGGCGGGGCAGGCATTCCAGAAGCACTCAGATAAAGAACTCCCAGCGAAGTGGCTGTGAGAGCGCTTTCTCTGAGTACAGAATGCCAGTGGGGGCTGTAATCAAATGGGAAATCCCGGCGGTGACATCGCAAGGCAGGGAAATCCCTGTGGCAGTCAGAGAGTGCACGCGCAGTATGAGAGCGCACATGCAGTAAGAGAGCCCACGTTCCAAGGCTCGGGTTCGCAAAACAAAAATGGTTCTTAAGACAAGGCAAACAAATCGTTAACCTCAGGTTCATATCACGAAAAGTTCATATGAAGGGGTATTCGCAAGACGAAGTATCACTGTATTTTCCTTTTATGTATACTGAGAGCATATGCACCAAAGACAAATCCCTTCCATCTTCAAACTTGGTCCATAATGCCTCCAGGAAGAGGTCTGAATCCATCAACTCCCTGGCATGCTCACTGTGCAGATCGGCCACCCACTCAGCCGCTTCCCCATCTAGCACTGCTGTCACCACAACCATCACCACCCATTGCAAAGGGTACAATTGGGTGTAGATGTCTTGGCTAATGGCCTGGCTAAGGAATAGGGCTACCCAACTAGAGACCCTGCAGAAAGAGGCCTGCAATGGCAGGGGGCATGCTACCTGCTGGGACTACCAATCCAGCAGTCAAGCAGGCCCTGGCTCCACTGGCCATTGGTCCAGAACTGGTGCATGGTGTGCTAGCTTGTTGGGGTCCCAGGTGGAGTCTCTACCCTTGGGTCCCAGTGTCTTCTGTTGTGGAAATACCATATGCAGACCATGCTGGGTGGCCCATTAAGACATCCATGGAATATTTCTGTCCCCAGGGCTCTGTTTTGGCCAGCCCATGGGAGAACCTGGTGGCATGGTCTTTGAGCAACTTTGAGCTAGCCAGATGAAAATGGGTCTCTATGTTGGGTCCTGACCTGCACGTTTGCCATGTTGCCACCTGCTCTGCTTCTGTCTTCCTTGGCTGCCAGGATGGAGTGTCCTGAAAACTGGTCTCCCCAAACTTCTCCTGCAGTACATCCATAGTGCTGCTGCCCAGTGTGGTGGAATAACTCCATTGACTATCTTTTTCCCCTGTTACATGAAAGTCTCAAATGTTCTCACAACTTCTGCAGGTGAACTTCCTCTCACTGGTTGATTACTCTCACCATCAGAAAGTTCCTCCTTATTTCCAGGTATGCCCCTGTCTCCCCATCACTCCACGACCTGCATTGGTTTCTGAACGCAATTCAAAATGTTGGTTATCACTTCTAAAGCCCTACATGGCATCGGACCAGAATATTTATGGGACCACTTTTAGTGACTGGTCAAGTCCCACAGAGTCAACCTTCTCCAGGTCCCGTCAACTAGACAATGTCACCTGGCGGGGCCTAGCGGAAGAGTCTTGTCTGTGGGGACACCGGCTCTCTGGAAACAGCTGCCTCCAGAGATTCGTACTGTCCCCACCTTTCCCGCCTTTTGCAAAAGCTTAAAGACCCACATGTGCCAACAGTAGCCCCTAGCTGATTAATGGAATGTATGTTTGACTGTTTGAATGTGAGTGATTGGTTTTTAAGGAATTGTGGTTCTTAGATTAGATAGTTTAATTTTAAATTTGGATTTAAGACATTTTTTATTGTTCTTTTATATGTTGTAAGCCGCCCCGAATCTTGAAAGAGGGGTGGTATATAAATACAAACAAACAAACAAACGAATTCATATTAAGTTAACCACATTCCTACATTCATATCATCTGCCAGCGCAAGAAGTAGTGCTCAACTGGCAAAGGTGAGTTTTTAGAGCCTTGTGAAAGGCCAGGAGGGTGGGGGAGGTGTGAATCTCTGGAGCGAATTGATTCCAGAGGGCCGGGGCTGCCACAGAGAAGGCTCTGCTGGCATTGCTTAGCCAAGGGGACCTGGAGAAGGCCGACTCTATGGGATCTGACTGGCCGCTGGGATACGTGAGGCAGAAGAGAGTCTCGTAAGTAACCTGGTCCTAAGCATTCAACATTCCTAAGCATGGTCTAACTAAGGTTTCCCCCTCTCTTCTTTTTTCTTGCAGTTTCTGCAATGGGTTTATTTTTGATAGGTTTATTTTTTTATTTATTTTAAATATTCATTCTCTTGCATATCCAGACATAATTAAAATATAGAATTCATAAAATTATAGGAGTTGCAGGAAATAGATATTTTGCAAGTTGAACTTCATACACCTTGAAGTTGCCAAGATTGAGAAATAGCCTCTTGGCTATTTGTAACTCTTTAAAGAATGTTGAAAGGGCCATAGGTATTCTTCTCAGCAACAGCTATTCCATTGTAATAGTAACACAATTTCATTGCTTTGTGGCCAAATTTCAAAATCGGGATCATATCTAGAAACACACGTTGAAGGTTATCATGAGTCTATCTAAGAATTGAATTCTGTGTATTCTTTAATATTTGTTGTTCAGTGAATAATGATATTTTTTCACATTTCCCCTTTGAAGATATAAATGATATTTTTTCACATTTCCACTTTGAAGATATAAATGGTTTTCTTCCTTATGATTTATGAGTGACCAAATGTTTGCTGTTCGCAAAGATTCGCTCAATATTTACTAATAGAAACTAACACAATAACATAGGCAAACTGAAAAGTGCCTATAGGGACTTTCAATGTCAACATTCTCTTATCTTTTTTTGATAAGACTGTGGGTGATATCCTTATATATACGCATAAATGCCCAGCTAGAGTTTAACAGTACCTGTGTCTGCAATAGCTAGAAGCTATTTCGGTGGAAGAACTGTGGTGTGATTTTTCCTCTGCTATCAACATGAAGGTGGCTTTTTGCTTGTTTTTCACCCTGACCCTCTTCTTTTTGTACTCAGGTAAGATGAATAGGGATAGGAATAGGAATAGGAATAGGAATTGGAATTGGAATTGGAATTGGAATTGGAATAGAAAGAATAGTTGGAAGGAAACTTGGAGGTCTTCTAGTCCAACTCCCTACTCTGGCAGAAAACTCTTTACCATTTGAGACAAATGGTTGTCCAACATCTTCTTAAAAACTTCCAGTGTTGGAGCATCCACAACTTCTGGAGGCAAGTTGTTCCACTAATTAATTGTTCTAACTGTCAGGAAATGTCTCCAAATTCTAGGTTGCTTCTCTCCTTGATTAAGGACCTTACAAAAAAATCATTTTCATTTAGATGGTATTTTGAGACTTAGATTGACATTATTCACTCAACTTCACAAAAGTGGGCCTTTTAAAGGCTTCTTTACAGAAATATTGCATTTATGACAGATTTCCAACCCCAAATATTCATATTCTAATATGAATCTTTAGAAATAAAATTGCAGCACTCCATAATCCTGACACCAATAGATGCCAACGCTTAAAGACTAATCAGCTTTGAAGTGTTAAAGACCCAGAAACCATTTCTGATGTTGAATCAAAACCTGGAAGCCAAGCTTTAATCAAGTAAACCTTAACATCCATTATACTTAACCCAACATTATATTTCAACAAAAAGGTTATAAATTTAGATCCACTAAGTTGTTTTGATTGTTTGTTTTTATGTTGTCAGCTGATTAAAGAAATTGATATTTAATTTCATTATGTTCAGGTCAAATATTATTCAATGATAGCTGTGTTGATTTGAATACATTTGCATTTTGATGAGGGGATAGATAGGGAACTCATCAAATCTGCAGATGAAACCAAACTGGCAGGAATAGCCAACACTCCAGAAGATAGCCTCAAAATACAGAAGGATCTTGAAGTATTGTAGGGTTTTCTGTCTAAGCAAGGGATTGAACTAGAAGACCTCCAAGATCCCTCCCAACTCTGTTGTTGTTGTTGTTGTTGTTATCATTATTATATGTATAAGATCAAATCTTCCACTTTTTTTGCAGTGAAAAAAATTACTTAGTTGAAGCTATGGATTTTCTTTATATTGTTTATAGATTGGATCATTTATTTTTGGTTGCTGTTTATAATAGTCGTTTTGTCTCTTTTAATCATCTGAGGTCTTATTATTTAAGCGCAAGAAAACAAGTAAATGAATACACTATTTGCTACCAAGCTAGAGGCCAACCGTTCACTGTGCAAATAAGGAAGTTGTTATTGGAATTTAATGCAGAAGTATATTTCTAAAGCTAAATATTAATCTGAAAAAGTTTTATCATCATAGCACTGTGCATTCCATACATAAAGCACTGTCATAGAAGAGTTATTCGATCCCTCCTCTGGTAGTAGAATCTGTGGGTCAGAAAGTGGTAGCAGGTATTTCAGAAAAAGCAAACAAGGCAATCATGAGGACAGCAGGGGTTCTGCTTCTCACTCTGATGCTATCCTTTTATATGGATGAGTCCCACATCATAGTTCCTTTCTGAAGAAGCCTCCATCTTAGAAATGGGCATATTCCATCACACATTCCTCAGAAAAAGAGATGTTCAGGCATTTTAAAAGCTTCTGCAATCAGAAACAATCCAGATGAGGTATGAAAATCCCCATGTAATAAGGTAAATCTATGGGTAAAAGCTTCCATATCACAGTAAGTGTTTATCATGTACACTTTATTCATGGCTCATGTTAAGATGCAGAAATTTCATGAAGTTTCAAAACCTCCATTTAGTTTAGATATCTATGGAAGGAAGCTTGAAGATCATAAGATAATTGTATATAATTGTGATTCAGTAATATTAATTATAATGTCCACATGTTGGTATCTGAATATAGGTTTCTTTTGAGAAAATAAAGGAGAATGTGAAATTAAACACATTCATGTTTATATAAGTGAAGAAATGTTATTCAATCAGCCATTTTTCAATGAATTTAATGCTTTTATATTACTGTTGTTTGGTTCTAGATTCTGTTGCTGAAGCAATGGAAGACGTAAGTGCAAAGTCTTTTAAATACATTATTAAATCCATATTATTATAGTTGAAAATTAAGATCAGTGCTTTTTACAGAACAAAGAAAAATAAATAAGCAAATCTAGGTATGAAAATTAATTGCAATGTTTATTTTGACAAATTTACATGGTGCAGATGTAAACCCTAATTCTAATGGTGTTCAGTTTCTAAGATGAGAAATGGCTTGGCTATTAAATGATGCACTGTCAGGAAAAAAACATGGTTCAAAGTCCAAATTACTATAATTTTGCCAGAGAGATATAGGAAGGATTATTACTATTGCTGAAAACAATCACATATATTCATCAATTTATTTATAATTAATTTGATTCCTGGGGAGCAAAATTTCCTTAAAATAACAAACTGATCAGAGTAATTGAATTTAAAAGGGACTGCAAAAAAAAGATGCACTGGAATATAAAACACACCTTAGTTTTGGGGGAGGAAAATAGGGAAAAAATAATCTGCCTACCAGGTATTCATCTGGCTTGTCTTTAGTCTGGTCAGCTTCAGCACATTAGTTTGCTGGTTTTGAGCCCATGGGCTTACTTTTTATCCCCTGGCTGGGGATAAAAACAGTTTCTAAAACGCTTTACTTTTCTCTCTCTTCAGAGAGAAACAATGAAAAAATCAGGCAAAGAAAAAATCATTTTGCTAGCAAAGCACCAAAATTACTTCACTCATTAACACCTTGTTAAAGGTGAAAAAAAGGGGGATGATCACTTGCTAGCAAAGCAAGGAAGATTGCTTCACCTTGTTAGGGCAGAAAAAAAAGGCTCAGCTGATTGTCGGAGGGAGCAAAATAAAGAAGCAGGCAAAGGGAAGATCGCTAAGCTAGCAAAGTCCAAAAGATCATGTTAGCACCTTGTTAGGGTTAAAAAAAAAGCTTAGTAAAAGCTATATTCGGAGTATAAGACACACCCATATTTTCAGCCTCTTTGGGGGGGGGGAGATGTATCTCATACTCTGAAAAATATGGTAACTTACTATTAATGCAATTCAGTTTAATAAGATACAGTTCTATCTAAGAAGTCCCAAAGGTGCTTTTTCAAAAAGGCAACTGGACTTCCTTGTTTCTTTCTTTGAAAACATTCTGCTTCTCATCCAAGAAGCTTCTTCAGTTCTTGGAATAGAAGCAAAATGTTTCCAGAGGAAAAAAGAAAACAAAAAGCTTTTGGACAATCTTGGCCTGCATGATGGAGGATCTCCATAAGCCTCTCTTAACATCCTCCCCCCCAAGGGATAAGACCCTTTATCCTTATGAGGCAGCGTCCTCCAAAAAAGGAACATTTGTGCTGATGGAACAAGTAAATCCAACCACCATATTTCTACACAATTAATTTTATAACAATTAACCGTTTATTATTTCAATCCTAAATTTTGAAAAAAAATGTTGCTTTCTGCAGATTCAATGTGGTGAGGAGATACAAGATTTCTGTACTTTGGAACTTATCCCACACTGTGGTTCTGATGGTACAACTTATGCCAACCGGTGCATGTTCTGCAATGCAGTTGTGTAAGTATAACTTTTCATGTTTTGGAAATTGAAAAATAAATGATGTCCAGAACCATAGTGTACTTTGCTCTCAGCATGTAGAGGATTTAAGATTCTTATATTTGATCTCATCTTGCTTCCTGACTAAGGATTTTCTAACATAAGTGAATATTAGAAATTGGAGAAAGAGGCTGTTTTGTCAAATGAAGTGGTCAACAGAAGATGCTGAGTTCATCAATTTCAATAAACCTTACACAGGGCCGCCGATAGACGGGTATTACTGGGAGTGGCGTCACGGGCCCGGGCGGGGCCCGGCGCCCGCCAAAAACTCCCCAACCCCGATTGAGATAAACTCTGCCACTGCGGAGCTTCTCCGACCGCGGCCCGCACCAAGACAACAAAAGAGCCAGGGCTTGCACGACCGGTGAGGGGGGGACTCCCTTCCGAAGCTCCCAGGGGATCCCCTTCCCTCCCACGTCCGGGAGGGGAACGAAGAAGGGGGAAGTGAAGAGAGAAGGCTGGCAGGCGCCGGTTTTTGTATGACCCGAACGAGTCGCCTCTCTCGCTCTCTCTCCGTCTCTCCCCGCCCGGCCGCAGACAAAGGAGCCGCTCGGCGCCATCCTGCAAGGCGCAGGGAAGGTGGAAAGGGTGGGAGGTGGTCAGATATCTCCCCCCAGGGCAGGGGAGGGAAAGTGGGGGCGAGGCAAGAGAGAGGGGGGAGGCTGGAAGGAGGGGAGAAAGCGGGGAGGCTTGGCCGCCGGGTAGCTGAAAAGGAAGAAGCTGGTTTTGGAGCTGCCCCCTTAAAACACGAAGCGCGGAGCCGGTGCGGGCACCATGGCTCCGTCTTGCAGGAGGTGGCTCGCCAACGAGGGAAGCAAGCATCTGCTCGAGATGGCCAGCAATGCTGCTGATAGCAACCACCCGATTGCTGGGAAGGCGTCTCAAAAGCCTCCTCAGGGGGTTTAAAGCAGGGGCTGGAAGATTGCCCCCCCCCCGGCATTTTGAAAGGGAGAATCCAGCAGTCAAAAGAGATGAGAGCTGATCATTGTGAGTGCTGAGACAGAGTTGTAAAACTTCGGAGAGATGGGTGGGGGTTTGGTAGAGGGAGGACGAAGCTTCGGAGAGGGAGGATGAAAAGGCAGGAGAGGCTGGAGTCGAGTGCCTGGCAGCACGTCTCTTCCCCACCCCGTTTCCCTCCAACACGACCGACCGGGTCCCCCCCCCCCCCGGTTTTGGAGCCATTGGGATCTGTTCCGGGATGATCCTTCCTTTATTTCTTTATTGGCCAAGTATGATTGGATACACAAGGGAGGAGAGATAAACATATGAGAGAGTGAAGGGGAGACAGAGGGAGAGGATGCAGGAATGAAGAGACCTGGAAGGAGAGAATGAGAGAGAAAGAAAAGAGAGAAATGGAGGAAGAAGGAAGAATGAAATGAATGGAGGGAAAGAGGGTGGAAGGACCTTAGGGGGGTAATTTCTTTCTCTCTCAACATTCAAATAATACAATGCACCATCTAATTTTCCACGAATAAAATGCTGTATTTTCTTAGTAACTAATATCAATCATCCCAAAAGTTGCAAAAGGTTTTTTTCTAATTTTGTCATCCAGTTACATACATTTTCTTTTAGTTAAATTCCCTCCTTAATGTTCCTTCAAAAAATATTTCTAACTTATTAACCAGTATGCCAAAGTGCTAAATTCAATTCCATTTATACATTAATCCAAATCAGTATCACCTACTGCATATCGTATTATAATCAATACTTCTAACTTTATTAAAACAGATCAGCAATTCCTAAATTCATATATCTAAATAGAAAAATAGAAGTTAAAAAAGAGCAAATAAAACAATACTCTAAGCTTAATCAACCCTTCTCAAACTCCAATTTCTTCAATCTGAGCAGAACTTTAAACCAAACCCTTTTTTTAAATTTTTTGTATCCCCTTTTAATCCCCTTTTCCATTTTATTCTTTCTATTCTTCCTTCTAGGAAGAAAGGATTTTGTTAGAAAAATAAAGGGGTTATTGGATCAAACTTTGGACACTTGACAAGTTAGTTATGATGGTGGCCATGTCCCAGGGTTATGTGAACATCTTTTGGGATGTTCAAGCAGCTGCAAGGATTCACTTAATGACTGTGGCAAGAAAGGTGGTAAAGTGAGGCAGAACTCATTTAATAACTGTCTTACTCAGGAGATAGAAACATTGGCCTCATTGGTTCATTTACTGATGGTTCAAAGTCGCAACGGCCCTGAATAAAGTGACATGGCCCTTTTTAACACTTAGCACCTTCGCAGCAGCCCGATGATCGGAGGATCAAAACTTTGCTGCCGTTTCATTTTTAAGACCGTTGCTGTGTGTCCTGAGGTCACGTGACCCCCTTTTGTTTCTAACTGATCCACACCCAGGCATGGAAATGTGCCGCTCAGACATTATACTTTTCTGCTCACAACGAAAAAAAATTAGAGGGAACACTGCTTGAAGATATCTGGCTGGGGAATTCTGGGAGTTGAAGTCCAGATATCTTCAGGTTGCCAAGGTTGGGAAACACTGGCCTATGGGACCGCCTCACTTGGTGTAAAGCGGGAAATGATCCCCGGGGGATGGAGTGGCTCGGTGACTTAAAGTAGTTTTAAAATGGCGGGGGGCCCAGACACTTAGGCTGTATGGGACCCCAAAATTCCTGATGGCGGCCCTGACCTTACATTGGGAGTTAATGCTTCTTGTGCTTTTCCTCTTTTTATTCATTTAATAATAAGTAATTTTACATCTTCTGAATTTTCACATCTCCCTTTGCTTTTGCCTTACCAGAAAGAGTCGTGGAGCCCTGAAACTAAAGCACCATGGACCATGTGAGGAAGCTAACGCATAACCACTCTACTAAAAAGATCAACTACCCTCCCAAATGTCTTGGTCTCTTGCTCATCCACCACCATAAAGAATGCTATCTTTCTTTGCTTATTCTCTAATTTTTCTGAATATTTCTTATAATGTGTAACATTATAATTGTTCAGTAAACAAGTAATCAACACTATCTGACTTTTTTTTTAAATTTCTTCATTCAGTGTATATCATATAGATATAGCAGTTCTATAACTTCTGGGGTGGCGCAGTGATTAGAGTGCAGCACTGCAGGCTACTTCAGCTAACTGCTAGATGTAGTTCAGCAGTTCAAATCTCACCACCGGCTCAAGGTTGACTCAGCCTTCCATCCTTCTGAGGTGGGTAAAATGAGGACCCGGATGGTTGGGGGCAATATGCTGATGCTGTAAACCTCTTAGAGAGGGCTGTAAAAGCACTATGAAGTGGTATATAAGTCTAAAGGCTATTGCTATATACCGTGTTTCCCCTAAAATAAGACCTGGTCTTATTTGGAGCAGGCACCAAATCAAGTACTAGGGCTTATTTCGGGGAAAACGTGATTTTAGGGTGATCAGCCCAGCTGGGCGCACTCACAAGAGGTGGCAAGCATGGGGACCAATGATATCCAGAAGCAGCTGCAGCACTCCAGTCCCTTGGTCAACATTCTGGGATTGTGCAGCCCACACAACGCAAGTAAGTTGATTCCCTGTCCAAGCAGAAGATGGAGACAGAGGCATGGGGTAGAAGGCAGATGATCCTGATGCATCACGTGGGCCACAGGCGATACAAAGATGAGCCTCCCATGGCTGGCCACTCGCCAATTCTTGGCTTTCCGATGGCCTTTGTGGCACATCCAGATCGCCTGCCTTCCTCCTCCCCCCACCATACATACTTCTGCCTCCGTATGCTGCTGGTGCTGCTGCATGAAGATGAGCCTCCTGCAGCTGCCTGCAACTCCAGCCCAATGACTCTTGGGTTTCTGGTAGATCACCCTCCTGCCTCTGCCTCGATAAGGTAATCAACTCACCTGCACTGCACAGGCTGTGGCTGCTGTCAGACACCATCAGCCCACGTACACTCATCCTCTCCTGCGCTGGCCATCCCCACCCCCATTGCCTAGGGCTTATTTTTTGGGGTGGGGGCAGGTAGGGCTTACATTAGGTGCACACTTAAAAATCAGACTAGGGTTTACTTTTGGGGTACATGTTATTTTCAGGGGAACCCAGTAATATATGCCTGCAATTTAGTTTATGTAAACATATACATTTACTAAATACTTTAAAAATTACACTTCGTTTATCAATAATTTTAATATGCGCCTTTTCCTTCTTTTAGATACTGAACATGTAGATAGTGATTAAGTAAAGTTCATGCTGAACTACTTGATACTTTGTGGCTCCCTCACCTAAGGAATGGAGATGAACACTGGCCCCTAGAATCAGAAATGACTGGATATGGGAAACCTTTATCTGTACTTTTATATATTTAATCAAGGTAAAGGTAAAGGTTTCCCCTATCCAGTCATTTCCAACTCTAGGGGGCAGTGCTACCATTGTCCATACACACACTAGATTTTAGGCATACCATATCTGAGCTGCTGGGGGATGAATGCACAGGTCCAAAAAATAAAACAAATCCAACCCCCCCGAAAACAAGGTGGTGATGTATATGCAGTGCCAGAAACTCAGCTTCTGTGCATTCTCAGAAGAAAAATAAAATAAAATCCCCCTTCCAATTTTTTTTTAAAAAAATGGTGGCACTGACTGAACTGGTTCTGTGACGTCATCATGACGTCATGAGCGTGTCACTACCAGTTCGAGCGAACCGATCCAAACCAGGAGGAATCCACCTCTGCATCCCTGCAACTGTTAAGTTAAGTTGAGCAAACAACTTAAGACAAGCATCTAAAGTCAAATAAATTATCCCCAGTTAGGGAGAGTCTCCATCCTACAGCAATACAATGATCCATTTTTAAAATTTATTAAAATACTGTAATGACAATACCAGCTGCAAACATTAAATCAACCAAATCAAGAGTTGGGTTGTATTACTCCTTACTGCATGTGGGAAAAGTGAGAATGTTTATAGGCTACTGCATTGTATAAAAAAAGACGGCACATCTGAGGCATAGTGAGACTCACACACAGTGATCTGTCCTCTTACTTTCTACATGAACAAAAACAATTTTGAATACCAGCCATAAATTCCATCAATATCTACTATGTCCACATGTTTTTCCTCAGTAACAGATGTTATTTTCTGTGAGAATGGCTTTTTTCCAAACAGGAAATATTAATAAAAGACAGGTTGTTGAATTAAGAGGCTCCCCTGGTGCATCACATTACCTTCCCTCCCCATCTTTTAACTATATTTTATCTTGATTGGGATCTTTATTTTTATTCTTTTAAAGATATTTGTTGGGATTTTAATGTTTTAATGCTGGAAGCTGCCCAGACTCACTTGCTATGAGATGGGAAGCAAATAAATCCAATAATTAAATAAATACACAACAAACAATCCAATTTTCTGTATGGGACAGATGAATCGGCTTTCAAACAATGGAACTTCAAGAGATATCTAGGCAATTGATCAAAGCAACACATCCAAAGCAACTGCTACCATTCTAGGATATTCTGCAAATACATAGAAAAAGTACATTATAAACTGCTCAAAATAAAAAAGGGAACACTTAAACAACACAATACAACTCCAAATAAATCAAACGTCTGTGAAATCAAATGTCCACTTATGAAGCAACACTGATTGACAATTTCACATGCTGTTGTGCACATTCAACTTTGTACAGAACAAAGTATTCAATGAGAATATTTCGTTCATTCAGATCTAGGATGTATTATTTGAGTGTTCCCTTTATTTTTTGGAGCAGTATAGTTTTGTATTAACGGAAGTTAATTTGGATAAGTCATGTCCATTAGTTAAATAATTTCATTCATAGTACAGAATACAGAAAAGATCACATCTATTTTCTATGGATATATATCTAAAAGAATTAAACCACTTTAGGATTGGCAATGCTAATCACAAACAGTATTGCTCATCATGGTTATGGAAAGTCCTGTGCATTTTGATATGGGATTATAGATACTGTAAATTCTTTGAATTTCTACATAGCGTCTTCACAATTAACTGAGGGGTTTTTTTTCAATCTTTGTTGATGTATGATAAATATCAAGCTATATTTTTCATTGGCTGTATTAAATGATGCATTGGCTTACTCTCTTCTGAATAGAGAACTTGACTGGGAATGTAGTATTGCAAATTACTACACAAATTCGCCAACTTTTTAGATAAAACTGAGGGCAAACTAACACAAGCTTCAGAGGATAAAAGAACGCTTACAGGTCTCTACAAACTTCCCCAAATCTGTGCCTTCTAGTTGAATTGGATTCTAATTCACAGTTGCTGAGAATACTACAAGTTATAGTCCTATGAAGCCAAACATCCAACATTGCATTACAACGGTTTGAGTGACTCAATGTCAGCTTTTTTTTGACAGCTGGAGTATTGTTTAACCACTAACAATTTGCTGGTTGGTGAGAATTCATGGAAAAACAAGTTGAACAAGTTTTGGAAAAGCTGATAACTAATTAGAAACTAGTGTTTTAAAAAATATAGGATGCTTTGCAATACATTTTGAAGAGAAGAAAAATTAAGTGTGCATGGGAAATGTGGCATCTGTTGGAAAAGCATACCAAGCCACTCCTAAAGTATCTTTTCAAGGACTTGATAAACCATAAAACCTGTTCCACTCACCAATAAAACAGCTGGGAGGTTAAAGAACATTGATAATGCTGGAAGATACTGGAAGCAAGCAAGGACTCTAATAAACAAAGTCAATATGTTATAAAGTTTATGTGTTTTAAGCTCATAAAAGTAACCAAGCTTATAAATATTATCTTTGTTTTCTCAATGTATCATTGTTTTTATAGTTCCAACCTCTTTACTTCACAGAATCAGGCCCTCTCATGATCAAACATATTCCAATTTGCATAACACTATATACATGGATTGCATGCAGTGGTGGGCTACGAGCCGGAATGCTAAATTGCACTCACTGCCGCAGTTCGTAAGTTCTTGCGGGACAAGCGCAATTTTGCTGCTGCACCTGTAGAGGTAGCAAAATTGTGCCCGTGTTTCGGCGAGGTTTTACCTGCGGCTCCATGCGTGATTTTGCTATCTCCACAGGTGCAGCAGCAAAATCGCGCTGGTCCCGCAAGAACTTACAAGCCATGGCGGCGAGCGCAATTCAGCATTCCGGCTCGTAGCCCACCGCTGGCTGCATGTCTGCCCTAGAGGTTTTACTTCTGCTGATCTCAAGAAACAATCCGTGTTTCAATAGAATTGTTAGCTAAACTCCAGTTCTGATTTTCTGGCAAAAACATAGCTCAGTGGCAAAGCAATCCAACAGAAAACACATCTAAGCATTCGAGTCTCTGAACAATCGCTGCATATGGGATTCATATCTCCATCAAGAGTTTCTTAGATTAAAGCAAGAACATCTCGCAAAGCCTGCTACAGGCTATTAAAATCAATTATTATCTACATCCTTAAAACTGAATTTCTCTAATAAAATTAAGAATGACAGTACACCAATTTTAAGAAATGCATTTATTATCATTTTTCATATTAGCATGCCTGTTCTACTTTCTTCAGAACTATTTTGTTATCTTAATTTGAAACAGGCAACCTGCTTTTGAACATAAGAACGGCACAGTGAGGGACTATCGGCCGATATTTATCATTATCCCAGAGTGTGGGCCAAAGCAGCACAAATTATGTGATGCTTTAGAACAATTGTTGCTGAATGTTGTCACTGACAGCACTTGTATCCTGAAGATGATTGATTTAGAACATAACAACAAACGTTCATCTTTTAAGAAGTTAATCCTGGTTCTCTTCAGATTTAAATCCTTTCTCTTATTTGAAACATTTTGTATAAAGGATCTTGTCATTCATATCTGCACATGACAGTATATTCCCTCTTGATAGTGCTTTTCTGCACAAAAGGAACACTTAACAAACCATTACATAATCAGACAATTTATAATTCATAAACTTAAATACCATAACATAAAATGTACTAGTTTCTCAAACTGAGAATACAAAAAACTGGCTCCATGGTCAAGATCAGAATTTGGAAATTGATTTACAGTACTGATAGAGTGAATAATTATTTTCTATCCCCCAACCCCCTGAAAAACAGTACAATCTTCAAACTTTTGGCAATACTACAATAGCAGTAAGAAGGAGATTGTTCTACATAGCCTCAGAGATAAGGTTATCTCCAAATTTTCTTTTCCTTTATTTTGTCAGCACTGATCTTCACAAAAGAGACCAGTATAACCCAAAAGGCCAGGTATAAGAGTCACTCAGGTGGATTAAGTCAGTGTCCAGCACTACTTTATTCTAGGTTATTCAAGATCAAAGGATCTCTATCTTCTGTTTGGTTTCAGCATCACAAAATTAAAATTACTGTCCTTGTTTCTTTGAGAGGTACCTGAAAGAAATAAAAACATTGTGTATTTATAACATGAAATATAATTCTCCATTAACATGGTGCACATAATCAGAAACACTGGGCATCAGAAACACTGGGCATTTCAAACAGATACAACTGCTACTGAGCTGATTGATATTCTGGAAACATATACATTGTATTAATGTATGTATTCATTTCAGATTGGTTACCATGTAGCCTTCAGAACCATAATGGGAAGGAAATAGCACATCTCTTGTGAATAATGTTCCTTCGCAGTTTCAGTAAAAAGTTTGGTTTTCACTTGAGTCAACTACAATTTAATCTCAGTGGTGAACAGAATTTGAGAGGTTCCATTTCCTCAACCAAAGCCAACACAGAACAGTAGAGATAACAAATTCCATCAAGGTCATTGGAGACAACCTGGTGATTGGCAGTCTGGCAATGGCAGCTTCATTTCAACCCTCCAATTATGATATTGGCCCTATTTAGACACTCAAAAGTGTATCTGTAGAGAGCTTGCAAGGCAGTGTGTGATGAACACATTTTCCCTCAACCTTCAGGAAGATCTGAAGAGGTGCTGTAAGTATGGTCTACTGCACTGAGGAGCCAGATCCTAGGAAGGACTGAAACTAAATTCAACTCAGCATATCTACAAATTGTTCCATTCAACCAGGGAAAGAAAAAAAAAATGTGGATCTGGTTGCAGAACACATGACTGCCTTTTTTTTTCATTTCCCCAATAATTTGAATGTGAATTCTAAAAAAACAAACATAAGTGCCCTTTACTCCATGGCCAAAGATGCAACTCTTCTAACAATTTTAAGACAACACACATCTCATGACCAATCCTAATTCACTTATATATCAAATTACATAATCTTTACCTTTCCCAGTGTTTGTGGTTCAACTCCAAAAAGTCATCTAATTTTGCTATTTCCTTGAGATACTGAGTAAGTTTTAAAAGCTCTTTATCTTTATCTCTGTTTAAATGTGCCTTCATGAAGGGTTTTATCTGTTGATCAAAAAATAAAATGGGGGTTAATTACATAAAAGTATACTGACATGATGGATGGTCTATTTGCAGCCTAATCTCGTAGATCAGCTTTAGCTAATCGCTGAATTCAGCCATTCTCCACCCTCCCACCTCAGATCACAATGATCTCTTACTCTCACTACAATCAACAAATCCTGATTGTCCTGTGCAAAGGACCTTGGATATACTCCTGTGTACTAGTCATACCCATGCAGCAACTCAAAGATCCAGGCAGATGCATATATTTTTAATAATACTGTACACACACTTAAATTGTTAAGTGTGTTAAATTGTTAAGTGTTCAATTAGCCGTGAGGCAGCAAACTTGAGAGCAAGAGTAATGTCCTTTCACATGGGTATTTGATTGAACCTTTTTAACAAAAACTGTATTTACTTTAAAAAAGGTTTTGCCGCTAGGTTTTGCACCTAAGAGCGCAGAAGCCTGGCATTCTACATTTGAGAACTTACATCAGCTAGATACGTTGAATAACACCCATAATATTCAAACCAGCTAAACTAGTGTAAATAATTGCCTCTATGTATTGGACAGAAAATACAATTACATGACAAATAAAGAAACACAAAACAGGACTGCATGGACTATTGTTCAAATGTAATCACTTGCTGCAAACACATTCCAGAAATAAACTTAGTTTTTAACTTTATCAGCTTTACATTTTGCATCATTCTCACAGAGAACATTGGCTACTCTGACTTGTTGCTAGAGAGTAAGACTGCCCTCCAGTGTACAGTCATCAAATTGTAGCAGAGCTAATTTTCCCCATTATAATAGAAGAGACAACCTGCAAAGACTCCAGGCTGTCACCAAGATAAAGTGCTACGTAACCTCCTCTTTGCTGACGACTGTGCCCTGCATGCTGGATCAGAGCAGAAAATGCAAACCAGTGTGGATAATTTTGCAGCAGCGTGCGACAACTTTGGTCTCCTTATCAACATAAAGAAGACCGAAGTGATGCATCAGCCAGCTCCAAAAGCCAAATACCAAGAGTCCACCATCACAGTAAAGGGACAAAAGATACAAGCAGGGGACCAATTTGCATACCTTGGCAGCACCCTCTCCAGTGCAGTGACAATTGACATTGAGGTCCACTGCAGAATTTCCAAGGCAAGCTCTGCATTTGGCAGACTAATGACCAATGTGTGGAACCGACGTGGAATAAGCCTTGCTACAAAGCTCAAAGTCTACCGAGCAACAGTGCTAACTACCCTGTTATATGCCAGTGAGACTTGGACTGTATACAGGAGATATGCTAGGCAATTGAACCACTTCCATATGACCTGCCTCTGTAGAATTCTAAGGATCCAATGGCAGGATAAGGCGCCTGACACTGAGGTCCTCTCCAGAGCAAGCCTGCCATCAATTCCCACCCTGCTGATGAAAGCCCAGATACGCAGGGCAGGCCAAGTTGCTAGAATGCCAGACCATTGCATCCCTAAACAGCTCCTCTATGGTGAGCTGTCTAAAGGAAAGTGTTTGCATGGATGACAAAGGAAGCGTTGCAAAGACATGTTAAAAGCCTCCTTCAAATCCCTCGATACCAACACCAGCGCCTAGGAAACCATGGCACAAGATTGACCAACATGCTGATCCACCAAGGCTGCCAGACATCTGAGGCCAGAAGAACATTCAGAGCAGTAAGGAAGCAAGTACTCCGCAAAGCCAGGGCTGCAAATGCAAATGCCGTGGCAATGGTGCCCACACGTCTGCCCAACATGTGGCGGAACATTTCGCGCCCATATAGACCTTACCAGCCATCTGCGGACACATCGTGTACAGCCCACAACCCATTAGATGCCAAGGTCCTCCTCGAACATGATGGACGAACATCATTATAATGAGGAAAATAACCTCATGGCAACTTGTTTCAATTTAAATGTTATTATGAAGGGAGTCATATGAATTTCGGGAGAAGGCAGGCATTGGAGCAGAGAAGATGACACAAGATGACCACACTCATTCTACTTGACCACATTGGATGGGCACACCAACAACTGGAGATTGGAAATACTGTACCTCAGCTAGCCTGGCCTTATGTTATGAGAGCCCTGAAGTACCTTGAATTCACCTGGGAGCTGACTGGTAACCAGTATAGCTGGCAAAGCAGTGAGGTCATATGAGCATAATGTGAGAAACCCAAAACTACCTGTGCTGCCATATTCTGGACTAGCCGTAGCTTCTGGATAATCCTCAGGGGCATCTCATACTACCGTGTTTCCCCCAAAATAAGATCCTGTCTTATATATTTGTGAGATGGAACAGAATTGTGTATTTAAAGTACTCGCTCTAAAAGATTATATAAATGCAGGTTTGGCTTTTACATGAACTTGACAGTCTGCAGCTTGGGGTGGATGGGCAGGTAGGAAAATACACTGTGTATGTTTAATTGCAAAGAACAAAAACTAACTGGAACAGCAACCATTATTACCTTTGTTGCATGTTTCCACCAGGTTCCATGTCCTTTTAAGAGGATTATAAAACTTATCTCAGTACTTGTCATGTTTATTAAGCCTTGATGACAACAAATTAATGCTCTAAGGAACAGCTAATTAGAATTTGCTGTAGCTAGTAAAACATCTGGTCTCGATTCCTCCTACAGCAACATTCCCATAAGCAGTCACCCACAATTTGTCTTGCTGTCAATAAAATCTGAATACTGCTTGTTTTTTACGCCCAGAAGGAAACACTAATATTATTCTGTCAGTGTTGCACTCTATCAAGTTTTCCTCCATATGATCACTGATTTTAAAGTTATAGCCACTCATTGGCTATATTTCCCCAAAACTAAAGAGATTAGGAAGGCAATACTAGCTTGCATCATGACAGTCATGTAAAACATCTTCCTAAAGTCCCGTCAAATTTGAGGATGGGAAGAAACCGATGTGCAATTTTACCAGTCATTCCAGAACATGTATGCCACACACTCTTATCCCCAATTAAATAATCCTTCCGACAGAAATATTTTAACACCAGCAGGTAGAAACATCTACCAGTTATTAGCAACGTAGCAAAACGCTGCTGTTGAATTATTCAATGATATCAAACAATTGCCATTACACACACACACACACACACACACACACACACACACACACACACATATATATATTACATAAATCAGGGAATAGATGTTGTACAGCAACTAAAACTGCAGTCCTATATACTATATTATTTATTTACATGTTTCAACTCCTTATTTCCTATCTACCGACAAAAAGTGTTATGTAAGTCTTTCAGCTCCCCATTTCTTAATGTGCGCATAATATACCAAATTAATATTCTGGACAGGTTTCTGGGTTATTTGAAATGCTTTATCCACTCCGAATCAGGAAAAGGCAATGCACAGCCACCAAAAAAGTAGCAGCATAACATGGAAAAATTGTGTGATTTTTCTTGTTGTTATTTGTATTAAATAGGTCTACTATACCTAACATAGAGTTTTGTTAAAATCCCCCAAGCCTTCCTCCAAACTAACTACTGCCCAGCAGGGGTGCCTGCCATATTTTCCATAGCTGGGGGGTGGGGAGAGCACTTTTTAAAAATCACATCAGTGCTAGCACCAAAACGATTTTTACCATATTCTGTACCCAAATGGAGTAAAGTACAATGTGGCCTTACTCAGAAGTAATTGCACAAGTTCTAAAAGAGCGGGTGAAATTATTGTAAGTAGAAAAACAATGTGATGTCAGTGGGTGAGTGATAGAATAGGATCACAGATATCCTAGTCCATTCAAGACTTTATTTCCAGATTGGATGTACCCATGCAGGTGATCCTATGGCATATGTGCCAGAGGTGCCACACAGCGCCCTCTCTGTGGGCATGTAAGCTGTCACCACAGCTCAGCTCCATTGTGCATGGGCGTGCCTCCCATGAGCATCTGGTCTTCAGGTCTTTGCTTCACATGTGTGGGGGCCATGTACGCATGCGTGTAGTGGCAGGGCGCATGCAGGGGACTGTATTCGCATGCAGAGATGTGCATGCATTGCATTTTGGGGGTGCGCATGCATACATGCGCTCTTTGGGCATTCAGTTAGCCATCAGTGGGATATATGTAACTGCTAAGGCTCAGAACAGCACCCATGTCCCCATACTATTTTAACATAATAGATGGATTTATGTACAAAGCGGCATGAAAAAAAAAGGAAGCAGCCCTACTGGTAGCAACAATGCTGACTGGTTCAAAAGAAAGCATCAAAACTGTAAATCTACCCAAGTTTACCTTTTTTAGTCAGCTGATTTTTTTTTCTAAAAAAAAAAAAATACCTTTAGTCCATTCTGTGGGTTCATCAAAAAATTTCGACCAATGTCATCAAACATAATAGTATTTTTCTTGTTGTAAAACTCTGAAAATTTGCCCCATATAACTCCTAGAGGTTTCACCTATAGAAGCAAAGTTAGAAGAAAATCAAGTTAAAATTGCTAATATTATTGCTAATATTATTATTATTATTTATTTATTTATTTTGTCAAACATGTAAAAGATAACAGGCATAGTATAAACATATACCGTATTTTTTGGAGTATAAGATGCACCTTTTTCCTCCCTAAAAGAGGCTGAAAATTCAGGTTCATCTTATACTCTGGATGCAGCTTTTTTCAAAGTTTTATTTTTCCCCAGCCATAACTAGGTGCTAACGATCTTCCCAGCTCTTACCTTGCAGGTTCTTTCATTGCTATTCGTTGCTATTCTTTGTTTTCCAAGCCCTAAATCTTTGCAGGGTTTTCTTCATTGCTCCAACTTGCTCCAAATGTTTCTTTCCAGCCCTAACCAGGTACTAACGATGTTCCAGTTCTTATCTGCTTGCAAGCTCTTTCATTGTTACTCTCTATCTAGAATGTTTTCCAAACCATGTCTATGTAGGGGGTTTTTTATTGCTCTATTTGCTCCAAATGTTTCTTTCCACCACTAACCACGTGCTAATGATTTTCCCAGCTGTTGCTAGCTTGCAAGCTCTTTCCTTGTTACTCTCTCTGAATAAGGTTCTTTTTAAAACTCTAACCAGGGGATAAAATAATGTGCTGAAGCTGACCAGACTAAGGATGTTAGCCAGATGAATATCTGGTAAGCAGATTCATTCCCCTATTTTCCTCTCCAAAAACTAAGGTGTGTCTTATACCCCAGTGTGTCTTATACTCTGAAAAATACGGTATATGAACATTATAAATGGGTACGAAAAATGGAGACAGTAGGACAGGGATTGTAGGCATGCTGGTGCGCTAATGCATGCCCCTTACAGACCTCTTAGGAATGGGATGAGATCAGCAGTAGACTGTCTAAGGTTAAAGTTATGGGGATTTGGGGATGTAACAATAGAGTCAGGTAGTACATTCGAGGCATTGATTTTTTTTGCTAATGTGTACACAAAACATTTGTTGGTTGAGATTTGAAGTTGCCAATTATTTGACCATTCTGACACATAGTCAAGGGAGTTTTGTAGGGCAAGAGCATTGTCAGTGGTGTTGAATAGTTTTTCGTATAATGTGACCACAAAGATCATTTATATAAAGTATAAAGAGTGCGGGTCCTAAAACATTGCCTTTGGGGCACCGCTGTTAATTAGTGCAGGGTTTGATAAGGTGCTCCCTATTTTAACTACTTGTTGCCTATTTGACAGGAATGCAGCTATCTACATATGCAGGGATCCAGAAATGCCCACTGAATCAATAGCTTTGCAGAAGTCTATATAAATTGAGTCTATTGCTTTACCCAGGTCAAGTTATGTAGTCCATATGTTTTTGCAGTAGGAATAATGTAATTTAATTAAATTTATTTAATTTAATTTTAGGAACCTTAAGCCTGCAATCATCGACTCACTATCTCAGAATAGTTATCACTGAATTTAATAGAATTTATTCCAAAATGATCTCTAAAATGGAATATTGTGATGATAAGATCTCCAACTCTGTAATTCATTATAGCATCAATTTGGGAAATTTGAGAATTAACTTGTCTCACTTTTTAAAGTTGTTCAAGCATCTCTTTCCCTTTCTACAAGAGATATGTTGCAATCCATATGCCTCAAGCAGACAAGACCAATTTTACAGTCCTTAAAATGTGCATTTGTATTGAATATGTTAATCATCTAAAACTATTGCTCCTTAGATTATTTTACTGTGGAATTCCCACTTTGGAGATACGAATAACTGAACTACTGTATACTGTATCTAATCCTTGAGGGTTGCATACAATAATCTTTCAGACATCCTGCTGATGGAAAAGATTTGATTAGGAGTCATTGGGTGCTTAATCCACATTTTATAAAATAAATAAATAAATAAACAAATAAAACAAACGAACAAATAAATAGACATTTAAAAATTGAGAAACAATCCCCTCTATAGAAAAGTAATAGCTCATACATCAATTAAGCCTCGCCTTGGAGTGTGCACAGTTATCATGGCAGCACTATCCAACATGAAAGTTATCTTGTAGTTTGCATTGGTGCTTACTCCCAGCTCCTGAAATACAAAAAGAACAACAACTGAAATTTCCTGTGCTAACTACCTTGCTGTAATTCACAAACCAGAAACAATTTGCCTAACAAATAAGAGGGATTAAAAAAAAAACCCACTAACCAAAACATTTTCAAATAAATGCCCATTCCTCTCTTGAAAGAGACTGTAAAGAGTTAAGATTGGAAGGCAGGTCCTGTTTGCTTCTTTGTTTATAAAAATGTATCTGCTGCCCAATTTTTACCTACAAATTGTGGCATTACAGTCAATGAAAGGAACAGAATTGACTGCTTTACTAAGTTATCACAGTCAATAGAAGACACTCTTTATTTTATTTTTATTTCCCACGTTATTTACAGGATTTGGAAATGTAAAAAGATTTCTCTACAAAAGGCTGTTCTAATGTTCAAAGAAGCAGGCACTGTAACAGGCCAATTATCCAATTTATTTTTTTAATCAACATGTTTGAACAGCTTGGCATCTTTTTTGGATAACAAACAAGCAAGAGACAATGCAACTCTCTCCTACAGAATGACTACAATGACTACAATTGTCAAGTTAGAGACCGTGTTTTGATGGGAAATGCTTGAAAATGTGCTCGGCTTCAGAATAGAATAGAGTAGAGTAGAGTAGAGTAGAGTAGAGTAGAGTAGAATATAGAATAGAATAGAATAGAGCAGGGAATTTTATTGGCCAAGTGTGATTGGACACATAAGGAATTTGTCTTGGTGTATATGCTCTCATAAAAGAAAAGACAAGGATTCAGGAATGGGATGCCAAAACACCTGGCAGATCTTTGAGTTTAGTTATATACTGTATATTATATATAAAAGTGCTACCAATATTTATATATCCTGTTTCCTCCCCAAAATAAGACATCCCCTGATAATAAGCCCAATCGGGTTTTCGAGTGCATAGCAATAAGGCCAAGTATTTATTTCAGGGTTCAAAAAATATATAAGACAGTCTTATTATTAGGGAAACATGGTAGTAGTGCTCAGTGCATTCAAAAGCTAAGAATGTTCAATTATGTCATGTAAAACACAAATTTTATGAATAAGTTTAGTAAGTATTACATAAAGTTATGACAATTTCAAAGTAAGATAAGTTGCTTAATGATAACTTTTGATTTTTCTGCAACTACTATTATCGCCTAAATTAATTGTCATATTTAAGAATTGCCCATCTCTTTCACAGAGAGATTCTATAGTGGACTGATCTACTTTAAATAAAATACCTTCTTCTTTTCCTAATTATACATTCACAAACTGTTAATTGTTAAGATTAAAAATAGGACACATTTTCTATCATGGCTATATGCAGGTATCCCAGCACAATTTGTGAAAGTGACTAAGATATTTCAAATAAAACAACATTATACTATTTTTATTGGCCGTGTCCAAAGTTGACCATACATCCTATCTCCAGAATTTAATGCACCGACCCATCACCATTTATTGTGGTCTGCAAACACAGCTGCATTATTCCTGTAGTTCCAAACAGGCTGCAGGAATAGAAATAGGTTTATTCTTTTAAATATAGTCTGTGAATAACTGAGTAAGTAACAAGCTAGAGTGATTTAGCATGGCTTTGTCTGAATTAGGACCTCTGGAAAGTTATGTAGTGGATTACATGAAATCCTGCCAAATACATTATCTAATATGGTGAATGAGAAGCCAGCATGAATGAATGAATGAATGAATGAATGAATGAATGAATGAATGAATGAATGAAAGTTTCTCTGACGCTATGTTTACAGGCTAGGCTTGAGGGATCTATATTTGGTCCAGAGGGAAATAATAAGGGATGATTTCAGGAACTGGTGGTGAGCATTTATTAGATTCCTACAGATTTAACTCAGACTCTGCTGTTATTCTGACATTTAACTATATGGCTGTACATCGGATGCTAATCTTTACTAGGAAATATATGAGAAGTAACAATCCCACGAACTGTCCTAAGAAAAGTTCCCCTATGCCCTGGATTCAGAATTTAACTCCCCAGAAAGAAGTTCCTTTTTATTCAGAAAATAATCTATCTGAATTGAGGCCCTGTGGTTAAAAAGAGGGTTCATTTTTGTCAATTTCTTTGCTCCTCTACAGCTCACAAGACTACCTTCCAAATAGTTCAAACTGGAGAATGGGTGAAAAAATGATCTCCTTGTGCATGTATTTTCAGGAACTTTCCAGCTGCAGAATTAAAATACTTTATTTGTGGAAATGTAAGGATCCAAGCCAATGGATTTACTTACGCCAGTTTATCAACACCAGAATTCGGTGTTCTAATTCAAAATAGATTTAGAATTTTATGAATAGATCATTTTAAAAAATCACACAAATTCTAAACAATCTAAGTAGAACATTAGAAAGAGAAAGGCATATAGAATACTTACTTTCATTTTGGCTTCAATCCATTTCATATTAGTTGCAGCTGAAGTAGAAAAAGATTATATGAAAAGTTGTTCTGTTTTTAAATTTAGCTTTCAGTGTCTTATTATTAAGAAATCATCCTACCTATTCAAGCCCAATGGGTTTGCCCACCAGTTATTAAGTATCATTTCAGCTTCTAATTATTTGATGATTCCAATATTTCTAAGAAAGCTTTTCTCAACCTGGTACTACTCAGATGTATTGGAAGAGGTATCAAATCTAGATAGAAGCCATTTGATTGTTGACATAGAAAATATAATGCCACCATGTATGAATTAATGAAGATATGAAGATATCAATAAATAATGAAACAATCCAAAAGGTATATGTGAAGTATATTCTATTGCCCATTAACTTTAATAACATTCACTTTAATATAAATCAGGAGGAAACATTATGAACATCAAGAGAATAAGAGATAAATGACACAGTGCTGACTAGTGCTAAGAGTGATGCTTCACGGTCTAGATTCATATAACCATCTAAAAATTGCACATCTTTAGAAAAAAATTGGATTCACACCATCAACCTCTTTCTCGCTTTTCCACCAGAGCAACGATGCTTCTTGGAGATAAAAAAAAAAGCTTTCAAAGCAGTTTGAATTATAAAGTACAGGGAATCTGCCATTTAAGAATAATGTATCATTCCCAACATCTTTAGCAAAGTGCAGTGTTTCTGGTTTATTTTCCAAATGGATTTCTAATCTCTTTCCCCCCAGAAACAACTGTATTTTTTGTCAACATAGTTTGCCCAACTGTCCAAAATTAAACAGGATTAAATGTAACAGAAAGACTGAATAGCAAAAAAGATGGAAACATAAGTTTCAATATTTATCATCAGACTCATGCATTGCAAATACAAATGGCAAGTAATAAAATCATTTCTGTTTGTAAAGTAAATGACTTACACCAAATTACGATATCATAATCTTCATAAGCAGAGGTCAGGAACTCATGAAGGTAGGGCCTCATCAGCTCAATTCCTGTTTCTGCACATGACCTGTGATCTAAAAAGAAAGTTGTCTGATTCGTTTGACTCAGTTCAGATTTTCTTTGAACTTCATCCCCATAGATTGACATTCTGACCTAACCTAGTTGCAGGTGTTTTTTTTTTTTTTAAAAGCCTAAAATACTACAAAACAGATCTTTGCAGAGAAGGGAAAAGAGGAAAAATTCCAATCTCTTACGTCCACACCAGCTGATAGGTAATTTTTAATTTATCTGAAAGGTATACTGCTCCAAATATTACATCAAAATGCAGACATATATGCACAGAAACCATCAGTTCCATGGATCCAGTAACACATGCTACGCTGCCAAGCCTGGAGTGCTCTCACTGTGACAAAGGTTTCCCATGTTGACTACTTCAAGCCACGCTACATGCTGTTCCTAACTATGAGCTAAAGCAACACAGTTTGGATTAAAATCACCAAAAGTCTTCCAAGCTGGGTAGTTTTAGTGAATCCAAAATACAATTTTATAGTGCGCTGGGAGGTTTTTTGGAACACAATGTGGACCAGGGCTGTCAAACTGCTGGCCTGCAGGCTGGATGCATCACATGGTGGCCATGCCCAGTTTAGCAAAAGGAAAAAAAGTCCTGATACAACAGGTCATACTACCATGACAGTGTGATTTTGACAGCCCTGGTGTAGACAATCCCTACAGCACTTGCCAATGTCCTTTTTTAAAAAAAAAAAATTTTTTTTAAATTAATTTTTAACAATTTTAATATACACACAACATAAAACAGTGCATAGTGAAAAGTGCCCACCACCCGACACACACACATACCTCACCACCAAATTGGTAGTGGTGGTGGTTCTTATATAACCCACTTTGACCCAAGAGCAATATATCTATTTATATACAGTGGTACCTCAAGATACGAACCCCTCGTCTTACGAACAACTCGTGATACGAACCCAGGGTTCAGAAAAATTTTGCCTCTTCTTACGAACTTTTTTCGAGTTATGAACCGGCGTTCGGAGACTGCTGGGAAGCCGCGCGGCTGTTTTAAAAGGTGACAGCCGGGCGGCGGGGCTTCCCAGAAGCCTCCCGAACGCCGGTTCGTAACTCGAACAAAGTTCGTAAGAAGAGGCAAAATTTTGCTGAACCCCGGGTTCGGTTCAGGAGGTTGCTGGCAAGCCCCCCAGGCCGGCTGCGACCTTTTAAAACACCCGAGCCGCTTCGCAGCTGTCTCCCGAAGCCGAACGCGGAAGTTCGGCTTTAGCGTTCGGCTTCAGGAGACAGCTGGGAAGCGGCGCGGGTGTTTTAAAAGGTCGCAGCCAGCCTGGGGGGCTTGCCAGCATCCCCCCGAACCCCGAACCCGCGTTCGGCTTCGGGAGACAGCTGCGAAGCGGCGCGGGTGTTTTAAAAGGTCGCAGCCGGCCTGGGGGGCTTGCCAGCACCCCCCGAACCCCGAACCCGGGTTCGGGGGGGTGCTGGGAAGCCCCCCAGGCCGGCTGTCACCTTTTAAAACAGCCGCGCGGCTTCCCAGCAGTCGCCAAAAGCCGTTTTTTTGCGGGGGGGTTTTTTGGTTGCACGGATTAATTGACTTTACATTGTTTCCTATGGGAAACAATGTTTCGTCTTACGAACCTTTTGTCTTACGAACCTCCTCCTTGCACCAATTAAGTTCGTATCATGAGGTATTACTGTATTATAGAGTGATTCCAATTTATTTCTTGTAGCTTGGTATCGGATTCTACTCGTCATATATCATCTTACCTTGTCCCACTGTCCCATCAGTTGTCTCAAATCAGTTTCCAATTTGTCCTTTTATCCATAATTTCAAATTGAATATTGTCCACCATGTACCTATACCAATTTTGCATTGTCCATTTTGTCGCATCCTTCCAACCCAAAACTATTACCACCTGAGCGCTTTCTATCGCTGCTTGTTTTATTTCTCCAAATTCTCCCATCGCATTACTTTTAACTAATACTGCCATTTCCTTTGTGATTGTCCATTGTGTATTTAACATTCTATTAATGTCCTCTTGCACTTTTTGCCAAAATTCCTGCACTATCGGACATTCCCAAAACATATGCATAAACACTCCTTTATCTTGACACCCGTGCCAACAAATACCCTTGACATTCTGCTGAAAGTGTGTAAGCTGAACGGGGGTATAATACCACTTATGTAATATTGTCCTTCTCATTCCCCTAATTCTTGTATTCTTAATTTCCTTATATTTCTACTGTATTTTCCATCTCTTGTACCTCTACTTGTATCTCATTTTGCCACCATTTAGTCAGTCCTTGAATCGTGTCCCCGTCTGACTGCACTAGCAACTTATATATATATTGGTTGCTTGTGCCTTTATACCCTCACTTTTTTCTCTTATTATTTTCTCTAACCCTGTCTCCTCCCTCAATACTATTTCTTTATTCTCCCTTTCACTGAGATATTTACATATTGCATTTATTTGTAGCTATCTTCCCTTACCTAACCACCATTCTATACGGTTTCTACTTGGCCTCCCATCCTTCTCATATAATTGTTCTATCTTAGTTATCCCTCTTTCCTTCAACTCTCCTATAACTCTATTTAAATTTGTTTCATTATCTCTATTTATTACATAAAGTGATGGCAGTTTAGATTTATATAATCCTATTTTCCTCTGCCATTTTTTCCAAATTTCCATAGTCCCTTTCATGGGACCTATTAATTTACCTAAGTCGCTCCTATTCCACTTTGTAAAAATTAATTCTCTATTCTTCATCCCGTTTATCTGTTTTTCCAATTTCACCCATTTGTTTTCACATAATTGCAACTCCATTAAGCTTTCCATTTGAAAAGCTTCCCTATACCGCTCCAAACAAGGAACTCTCCATCAATGTTCCCTCTAATTTTTCTTCAGGGTGTGCGGAAAAATATAGTGTCTGAGTGGCAGTCCCTTGGGACTGGGCGGCATAGAAAAATAAATAAATAAATAAATAAATAAGGAAAAAAATCCCTTTTTTTATTAAAAGAAATTAATAATAAAACAAAACCAAAATCTATTACTATTAAAACCAAAACAACCAGCAAAACCAAAAACATAACTTTTAATTAATCCATGCTTTAAAATCTTCATTTCTTAAATATTTATTGTAGTATTATAGTAATCACCTTCGCCGGCCTCCGTTGTGAGAATAACGCCTGCCCCGCCTCTCCTGCAGCCCCCTCGCTGATAGCCCAGGACAAAAGCGCTCTCAGCGAAGGAAGGGGTGGGGCAGGTGTTCCCAAATTGCTCGGAGCGGCTAGTGGCCGGATGAGGACAAGAAGCCACAGCCACCACCGCTGCTGCGGGAGAAGCCGTGCCCCAAGGCGGGAAGTGGAGGAGAAAGAGAGGTGGATCGGGTAGGCGGGGAACATGGGCAAGAAGCCAGGGACGTGAGGGGGCTGGAGGCACTGGGGGGGCAGCTGCGGATCCTTGCACGGCATTGAAAAAGGGTGCATAGGGGAGGTTTGGGCGCACGGCCGCGCGGCCACACACCTTAGATGATACAGTCCTCTCCATCCCCCCTTTTTCGTTCGCAATTAACCACTTTTTCCTTATTCTTGGTCTCCTATCTTCTTCAATCCAATAATTAAGTTTTTTGTCCCACTCTTTAAACTTAAATGCTGATAGCCTCCCCGACAACACCTGAAACAGGTACATCATTTTGGGAACTATCATCATGTTCAAAGCTCTTATTTTAGAGATTCTTCTTAGCTTTTTCTCTTTCCAGCTCCTCATCTGTTTCAGGATTTTCCTCCATATTAATCTATAATTCACCTCCTCAATTTTCGCTGGGTTTCTCAATAACCAAATTCCCAAATATTTAATTTTTTTTAATCCTAATTTTAACCCTGATTCTTTCCTAATTTCTATCTGCTCTCTCAGACCTGTATTTAAACACATAATCTCTGATTTTTCCATATTAACCGACCTCTGCCACCAGGTATGGGGGAACTGAGATACTCTTTCCCCCTAGGCCTTTACAATTTTATGCATGGTATGTCTGTATGTATGTTTGGTTTTATAATAAGGGTTTTTAACTGTTTTAATAATGGATTGTTATATGCTGTTTTTATTACTCTTGTTAGCCGTCCCAAGTCTATGGAGGGGTGGCATACAAATCCAATAAATAAATAAATAAATAAGTCCCGATTCCTGTTTAAGCTCTTGTAAAATATTTCTTATACCTTTGATCATATCCATCGGGGTCTGGGTCAATATAATTGCATCATCTGCAAATAAGTTTAATTTCATTTCTAATTCCCCTATTTTATATCCTGCCCAAGTGTTATCTTGTCTTATCTTATTAGCTAAAATCTCTATTGCTATTACAAATAACTTTGGAGATAAAGGACATCCCTGCTTGATGCCGTTTAATATTTTAATTCTCTACGTTCTTTGTCCATTCACCCTTATATACGCTTCATTCCCTTTATAAATCTCTTTTATAGTTTCACAAAATTTATCCCCTATATTTAGTTCTTTATATAATTTATATAAATAGCTATGGCTAACTTTATCAAAAACTTTATATACATCTAATTTCAAAATTCCCAATTTCCTTTTAGTAATAGTAGCATGGTGCATCACATTTATTACATTTCTAATTGGTTCACTTATTTTCCTTCCCTTCACAAATCCATATTGATTCTCTTCAATTATTTTCTAGTCTATTTGCTAATATTTTCATAAATATTTTATAATCTTGATTTGCCAAACTGATAGGACGGTAGGACCCAGGCTCTCTTAAACCTCGATCCATCTTCGGGATAGTAACAATCTCTGAAAGCTTCCATGTCTGCAGGATATCATGATTTAACAATATATTATTAAACAGTTTCCCCAAATGCAGTAACAATACATTCATATAAGTTTTATAAAATTCCCCTGCAAACCCATCCAGGCCCGGTGCTTTGGCTTGTTTTAACCCTTTAATTAGTCTAGCAATTTCATTTTGTGTAATTTCTGCATTCAATATTTGTTTATCTTCTTCACTTACTATTTTCCCAACATTGAGGACTCCTATCTTAACCTGCTCCTCTTTATACAAATCCTCATATTTCCTCATTATCTTCTCTAGCTGCTCTTTACCATATCTAACCTCTCCACTAGAGTCTCTCAGTGCTAATATACGTGATTTTTCTTTCCTCTTCTTCAAATATCTGGCTATTTGCTGCATTGATTTTGTCCCCCAACTCAATGTTTTTTGTCGCATCGTCATTCTCATCTTGTTCCATTGGATCTCCTCGTACACCATCAATTGGTTTTTTTCCCAATTTCAATAAACTATTCCAATCTCTACTTTTAGTTAATCTTAACTGCTCTAGTTTCAAATCTATTTCCCTTATATTCATTTCCCTTTCTCTACCCCACCTCTTCCTAATATCTGCTTCCAAACATATACACTGTCCCCTCATAAAGGCCTTACATACATCCCACACAATTGATTGTTTAATACCACCCACATCAATTCTAAAATATTCACATAACTCTGTCTGCAATTTATCTTTATCTTGTTCACTAGCAGTTACAACTGCATTATATCTCCAAATTCTTCGATTGCATTCCTGACCTATTTCCAATTATGCCAATAGTGGGGCATGATCTGATAACCAAATATTCTTAATATCTACTTTTTTAACTTGTATTCCCCCCCCCCATTCATTAATATATAATTGATGCAGCTAAATGTATGATATCTTGCTAAATAATATGTGCTTCTATTTGGAATATCTGCATGAAGATCCACCCTATTAAGGCTATTTAAATGTAACGTCCTACTGTTTCCAATCCCATTTGTTAATTGCATATTAAAATCTCCTGCCAAAAAAGTTGAGCCCTCCATAAAGTTATCTAACTTCCTCTTAGTATTTATTATAAATTGTTTTGTTTTTGTATTCGGGGCATAAATTGCTGCTAATGTCAACTTCTTTTGATTAATTTTCCCTTTAACATATAACCACCTTCCTTCTCTATCTTTCTGAACTCCAACCTCTTTGAAAGGAACCCTCTGATGAATAAGAATCGCCGTACCTCTACTATTTTGCATTCCTCTAGATTCATATACCCATTTCCAATTTCTATCATTAATCAAATTATCCCTTCCTCCCCATCTTTTATGTGTTTCTGTCAAAATCATAATATCTCCGGGACCACCTTCTGCCGCACGAATCCCAGCGACCAGTTAGGTCCCACAGAGTTGGCCTTCTCCGGGTCCCGTCAATTAAACAATGTCGTTTGGCAGGACCCAGGGGAAGAGCCTTCTCTGTGGCGGCCCCGACCCTTTGGAACTAACTCCCCCCAGATATCAGAGTTGCCCCCACCCTCCTTGCCTTTCGTAAGCTCCTTAAAACCCACCTCTGTCGTCAGGCATGGGAGAATTGAGACTTTCCCTCCCCCTAGGCTTATAAAATTTATGCATAGTATGTTAGTATTGGTTTCTAAATTGGGGTTTTAAATTAACTTAAATATTAGATGTGTTTATATTGTATTATTATAGCTGTTAGCCGCCCCGAGTCTGCGGAGAGGGGCGGCATACAAATCTAATTAATAAATAATAAATAAATAAATAAATAAATAATATCCACCTTATGTTTCTTAGCCATCCTTAATATCCTAAAACATTTCAAATCTGATCCCAAACCATTCACATTTAAAACAATTATCTTACACTCAATCATAGTATACCAAAGTAATCCTTTCACCCTCTTGTTTTGCCCTTGGTTTAATTTCCCCCCCTTCCTTACATGTCACTCCCCCCCAGTGTGCCTCCTCTCATGCTCTCCCCACCAAAAGGGGGGAGGACAAGAAAAACCCTTGTCCAATTATGAGGCACATTCTCTTGATTGCGTTCTCACCCTACTGAGCTCCACTTTCAACCACTTTTAAATGTAATTAAAGAGAAAAATTCCCCTCCCACCCTCCCTTCTCATTTAGATCATTCTTTCTTTAACTTCTTTTTAAAACTTCCTTTACAATTTCCCTTCTCCTTCTCCCCACAAGAATAACTACATACACTACATTCCAAAGACATCTCCGAAAAAAAGGGGGGGCAACAAGGTCACTTTTTCGCTTTCCTCTCACGCTGAGCTCTTGTTTTCCTCTGCTCCCTTCTAATGGCCTCCACCTGTCCGGTTAACTCCTTCAGCTGCTCCTCTCTTTGTCTTTCCTCCTCGTCTGGAGTACTACAACTGCTGAAAAGATCTTCTCCTTCTTCTGCTTTTTTGTCTCACCCATAGCTCCTTGTGCCCCACCTTCTTCAAACCCAATCCCCAGTTGATCCAATAATGCCTTTCCCTCTTCCAGTGTACATGCCCTGTACATCTTATTTTCTTGGAGCACCAAAATAGCAACTGGAAACCCCCAAGTAAACCTTTTTCTACTTTGATATAAATGGCTTGAAATTGGGCATAAGGCAGCTCTCACTCTCAAGGTTTCCCAAGAGAGATTTCTCAAAACTCTTTTAAGGCTGGCACAACTTTTCAAAGACTTGTAGACGATCTCTGCTTTTTTCTCACTGACCAAAGCCATAACAATGTCTCTTTGCCTCTCCCTGGGACAATCCAATGGACTCGTATTATATCATCAAAAACAACTTGGACACCATCTTGCTTATTAATCCAACCAGTTACTGCTTCATTTAAATTTGAGCCTGAAGCAAAGTCCTCTCGTAAGGGTTCATAAGTTACCGTCATTAGAGAATTAAGGGTCCTGGACAAATCCCAGGTCGAGTATCTGTGAATGACTGGTGGATTGGCAACCCCACAGATAAACTTCCTCACTGGGATGTGATGCCAGGGATTCCAAGGAACCGCAGGATAACATGAAGGACAAGGCTGCCACCTGCCTCTGATGGTGTTAGGAGCAAGCCCCTTATCCAGACCCACCTGAAGAAAGTTAATGATGTTGCCAATTGAGAGTTGGACTGGTGAGAAGTCCTTCGTCATGCACCATGCACAGAAGGTCTTCCAGCTGGCGGAATAGACATGTTTGGTAGAAGAACACTTGGATGCCTAGTCTTGACAGCACTGGCGGAGATGTTCTCAGAGCACACAGCTCAAGTGCCAGGTACCACCTGAGGTCTAGATGGAGCAGAACCCCTGACTGAGCACAGACTCTATGACTGGAATCTGCCAGGGCTGTGATATGGACAGGGACATAAGGTCCGCAAACCAGGGTCTCTTGGGCTAATGAGGAACCAGGTTTATCTTAATTTATATTGTTTAACCTAGGCAAGCAATAACAAGCGCAATTCCATCCCCAATTTAAACCTGGAGTTGTAAAACTCCAGTGGCTAAATAGTCCGTCTAGGACCGAAGCTGTGCTTTTATCACCCCTAGCTCCAGATCTATAAGCCAGCTGCAGTACACACAGCACATGTTGAGGAGCATGGAAAAACTCCTGCAGCCACTATTCAGCTTCTGATTGAGATCACCTGGCTCCCTCCAACAAGCAACCTGATAAAAATCTATCAGTTAATAATCGGAGCGTGAAATCTCTTGGCGGTAGCACAGAAGGCTAAATACAGTCCCTCAGGCATAATTAGAACCGCCTACAGGTGGAAGAGGCAATCGGCTTTATCCAACTCAAGCCTAAGCTTTGAACAGTTAAGAATAGTGATCCCAGTGGAGAGGGATCATAGGTAACTCACAATTTGATGATAACGGTGAAATGAATCAGTGACTGGAACACAAATTTATTTATTTATTTATTTATTTATTTATTTATTTATTTGTTTGTTTGTTTGTTTGTTTGTTTGTATGCCGCCCCTGTCCGTAGATTCGGGGCGGCTAACAACAGTAATAAAAAACATCATATAAATCCAATACTAAAACAACTAAAAAGCCTTATTGTAAAAACCAAACATCCCTACAAACAAACATAACATGCATAAATTGTAAAGGCCTAGGGGGAAAGAATATCTCAGTTCCCCCATGCCTGATGGCAGAGGTGGGTTTTAAGGAGCTTACGAAAGGCAAGGAGGGTGGGGGCAATTCTAATCTCCGGGGGGAGTTGGTTCCAGAAGGCTTTTCCCCTGGGCCCCGCCAAACGACATTGTTTTGTTGACAGGACCCGGAGAAGGCCCACTCTGTGGGACCTAACCGGTCGCTGGGATTCATGCGGCAGAAGGCGGTCTCATAGATACCCTGGTCCGGTGCCATTACCATTATAGGTAATGACCAACACTTTGAATTGTGCCCGGAAACTGATCGGCAACCAATGCAGACAGCGGAGTGTTGGTGTTACATGGCCATTTTTGGGAAAGCCCATGATAGCTCTCGCAGTTGCATTCTGCACAATCTGAAGTTTCTGAACTTTTCAAAGGTAGCCCCATGTAGAGAGCATTACAGTAGACGAGCCTCGAGGTGATGAGGGCATGAGTGACTGTGAGGAGTGACTTGCGGTCCAAATAGGGCCGCAACTGGTGCACCAGGCGGACTGGGGCAAATGCCTCCCTCGCCATAGCTGAAAGATGTTTCTCTAATGTGAGCTGCGGGTCGAGGAGGACACCCAAGTTGCGGACCCTCTCCGAGGGGGTCAATAATTCCCCCCCAGGGTGATGGACAGACAGATGGAATTGTCTTTGGGAGGCAAAACCCATAGCCACTCCGTCTTATCAGGGTTGAGCTTGAGTCTGTTGATACCCATCCAGGCCTCAACAGCCTCCAGATACCAGCA
This sequence comes from Erythrolamprus reginae, assembly GCF_031021105.1. Taxonomy (NCBI): domain Eukaryota; kingdom Metazoa; phylum Chordata; class Lepidosauria; order Squamata; family Dipsadidae; genus Erythrolamprus; species Erythrolamprus reginae. The sequence goes on from NC_091951.1 coordinate 102,087,386, forward strand.
CATCACTTCCACTGCTTCATTGACTGGACATGGGGTGGAGATGTAAAGCTGGGTATCATCAGCGTACTGATGATACCTCACCCCATGCCCTTGGATGATCTCACCCAGCGGTTTCATGTAGATATTAAATAGCAGGGGGGAGAGGACCGATCCTTGAGGCACCCCACAAGGGAGAGACCTCGGGGTTGACCTCTGCCCCCCCACTAACACCGACTGCGACTGACCGGAGAGGTAGGAGGAGAACCACTGAAGAACAGTGCCTCCCACTCCCAACCCCTCCAGCCGGTGCAGAAGGATACCATGGTATCCTTACGATGGTATCGAAAGCCACTGAGAGGTCAAGGACAGAGGATAAACCCCTGTCCCGGGCCCGCCAGAGATCATCCATCAACGCGACCAAAGCAGTTTCCGTGCTGTAACCGGGCCTGAAACCCGACTGCTGGGGACCTAGATAATCGGCTTCTTCCAAGGACCGCTGGAGCTGGAGAGCCACCACCTTCTCAACAACCTTCCCCATAAAGGGAAGGTTGGAGACTGGACGATAGTTATTAAGTACGGCTGGGTCCAGGGAAGGCTTCTTGAGGAGGGGGCGTACCAGCGCCTACTTATAGGGTGCTGGAAAGGACCCACTCCCCAAGGAAGCATTGACAATCTCCTGGACCCAGCTCCGTGTCACCTCCCTGCTGGCCAAAACCAGCCAGGAGGGACACGGATCCAGTAAGCAGGTGGCGGAACTCACAGCTCCAGTGGCCTTGTCCACTTCATCAGGTGTCACCAGATCTTCCCAGACAAGTACGTGCCCCAGTCACCTCGACTGACTCATTGTCAGTCGACTCTGCTTTCCAAACGGAGTCGAGGTCCGCCTGGATCCGAGTGATTTTATCAGCGAAAAATGAGTTAAAGTCCTCGGCACTACTCTGCAAGGGCTCCGCAACTCCCCCCTGGTTAAGAAGGGTGCGGATCACCCTAAACAGACAGGCTGGGCGAGATTCCGCTGATGCAATCAAGGCGGCATGGTACGCACATCTTGCCGCCTTGAGCGCCACTTTGTAAGTCTTACAAGTTTTCAATCGGATTCAGACTTACTCTTCCTCCATCGCTTCTCTAGATGTCTCTTCTGGCGTTTCAACTCCCGGAGCTCCTCGTTGAACCATGGTGCTCTACGGGGTCTAGTGCCATGGATAGGTCGCAACTGCGAAATCCGGTTGAGAGCCCCCCCTGCAGCCTTGTTCCAGGCCTCAGCAAGAGACTCTGCTGAACTGTGGATGAGTGTATCTGGAATAACCCCAAGCGCCCTCTGAAAGCCCTCTGGGTCCATCAGGCGTCTGGGGTGGAACTTCTTAATCAAATAGCAATTGTTTCATAGAAGGAGAGCTAGCAAGCACGCATCTGATGACTGAGTGAAGCTGGGGTTCCTGGCACACAGGGAGGAGTAATCAGCTTAAAAGACTCAGTCCTTTTGGATGAATGACCGAGGACAATCCATATCTAGATTGTCTATAGAGAATATTATGTATCTTCACCACTTTGAGTTATTTATAAAAATAATAAAAGTGGGATTTAAAAAAAAATCCTTACAGAGATGGCTAAATTAACTTGCTTAGAGACAAAATACACTGCTCAAAAAAAATAAAGGGAACACTCAAATAACACATCCTAGATCTGAATGAATGGAATATTCTCATTGAATACTTTGTTCTGTACAAAGCTGAATGTGCACAACAGCATGTGAAATTGATTGTCAATCAGTGTTGCTTCCTAAGTGGACAGTTTGATTTCACAGAAGTTTTGTTTACTTGGAGTTATATTGTGTTGTTTAAGTGTTCCCTTTATTTTTTGAGCAGTGTATTATATTTATATGGCTGACTGGAAAACCCCTACAAATGTATTGCATAAAATGAAAAAGTGTACTTGTGTTTTGGGTGATTAAGAAAAAAACCTGGATAATAGAAAAGAATGACAATTTTTTGTAATCGTAGAATAAGAGATTATTTTGTACTTTTTTTAAAAAAAATTTTTTTATTGTTTTCAAATTAAAAGGCAAAACATTTCAAACATAAAAGACCAAACAAAACACATAACATAAAAAGGAGCTACAATTGCTCCGCTCAAAACAGAAGTCTTCTTAATACAAAAAGGAAAAACTAATTATCGATTAGATCATTTCAGAGAAGTAAACACATCTATAAAATAGCTCTACATAGTATATTTTATCTAATAAATTTAACTATTAAACACTTTAACATCCTTAAACATTTTTTTATTCCACCAGCTATAAACCATCTGCCAAATTTTATAAAATTCTGATTCTTCTTGGTTATTCAACCGCCTCATCATATCTAACTCTGCACATTCTATAATCTTCCTAAATACCTCCTCATCTTTTGGTATTTCCATTTCTTTCCATCTTTGTGCAAAAACAATCCTAGCAGCTACTAAAATGTGAGTTATTAAGTAATATATTTCTTTTTTATATTTATTATTTGTAATCCCTAGTAGGAAAAATTCCGTAGACTTCATAATTTCTTGTTCTGTAATTTATTTTAGCCATCTTTCCACCTTATTCCAATAATTCTTTACTTTTGGACAAGTCTACCATAAATGGAAATATGTACCAATTTATTTTTTACACTTCCAACAATTAGGTGATGTACTTGGAAACATTTTTGAAATTCTGTTAGATGGCAAATGCCATCTATAAAATATTTTAATTTGATTTTCTTTAAAAGAGACTGATTTAGTTATTTTCCAATTGTGAGTCCAGACCTTTTCCCAAGTGTCTAAATCTATTTCTCTACCTAAATTTCTACACCAACTAATCATGTTATCTTTTAAAATCCAACCTACAGTCTTACAACTAATAAAATATTTATATACTTTCCCAATCAATTTTCCTTGATTTTTGGTTAGTAATTTCCCCAAGATATTATTATATTTCCTAAATATATATGTTCTTACATCTTTTTGAAATCTGGATTTAATCTGTGTGTATTGCCACCAATCCATTACTACATCTGCGTCCTATAGTTCTTGTCTCGTTTTCAATTTCAGATGATTATCTAATACATCCCTATATTTCCCTATTTTACCTTCTTGTAGTAAATTAGGCGGGCATATAGCTTCAATAGGAGAAATTTTGGCATTACTAGAAAGTGGTCTTTTTTTATATAATTCCAAACATCCAATAATGCCTTTCTAATTGTAAGTCTCTTAAAGTATGAATGAGTTTTATACTTATCATACCATACAAAAGCATGCCAGCCTAATATTAGGTCATGGCATTCCAAATTTAATTTTCCAAAATTAACCATTCTTTGATCCAAGATAGAGCTGCTGCTTGATAATATAGTTTCCAATTTGGAAGGGTGAGGTCGCCCCTCTCCTTCACATCTTCTAGTGCACTTTGTTTTATTCTTGGTTTTTTTCCCTTGCCATATAATTTTTTTTGTAATCTTTGTTAATTCTCTAAAAAAAATTCCTCCCGTATTAATTGGAATTACCTGAAATAAGAACAGAACTTAAGGTAGAATATTCATCTTAATTGTAGAAAATCTTCCAAGTAATGATAATTGTAGATTATTCCATATTTCTAAATCTTTTTAAATTTGACCTAAGAGTTTTATGTAATTATTGTTTTTTAATGACATAGCTTTACCTGAAATCCAAATACCCAGATATTTTACTTTCTTTGTTATTTTCATATTTGTCAACTTTTCTAGTTGTTTTATCTGTAAATCGGTCATGTTTTTTGTAAATAATTGCGTCTTATTCTTATTATTTTTCAAACCTGCAACATTCCCATATTCTTCTATTAAGTCTATTAATTTTAGTATCAATGTTAAGGGATCTTTTATAATAAAGATGACATTGTCAGCGAATGCCTGGGCTTTGTAGGATTCTTTTTTAATCTCTAATCCTTTAATATAAGATCAGGGATAAGCCATCAGAAGATTATGTTTTCTTTAATTAATATTCTAGTAAGAAAGTAGTATTACCTCCTGCTTTCCCTTACTCTTTTTTGGAACTTGTTTTAAGATTAGAATTTATTTTCCTTTGTAATTCAGACTTTGATTTCTTGTCCATTTTAGAATGTCATCTCCAATAGTCTTCCTAATAAATTTAATATGAACCATTCTCGATAAATTATGTTTTCTAACAAAGCTAGTCTGTACTCTATAGATTTCATCAATTTCTTTTATCAATTCTTGAGGGTCTATCTGTAAAATCTCTCCTATTATCTCTGCCATTTTTAAACCTAAATCTTCATCTTTTTCTTCAATCACATTTTGAAATCTCAGTCCATATGAAGTACGTTGTAATTCTAGATGGATTATTGCTTCAGCAAATCATCTATTGATTATACTGCTATGTTCTTCAAATTCTTCCATTTTCTGCTCTGCATTCTCCATTTTACCTTCCACAGTTTTGATCCTTTGGCCATTTTCTTTTAAGGTTTTTTGTAGAACTTCTATTTTTCCACCCATTACTTTTATGCATTCTTTCACTTCTCCCATTTCGACTTTCAAATCTCTCATTTCTGCTTTTATGATGCTTTCTTGCTTTTTTTTAAATAATATTTTTATTGTTTTTCTTTAAACAAACAAGACAAACAACATTTAACATTTAAAGGAGCTACCATTGCTCCGCTTATCTTAGAAGTCTAACTAATACAAAAAAGAAAAATCTAACTATAGTCAGATCAATACAGAAATACAATTTTTAATATTCTACGTTCTTTTTAAATTTACCATCTTTATATTATAATTCATGTAACTCAAATAAATTCCCTTGTCCATAAAATATTTTAATATGATTAAGCTAATTAAAATCAATTAATTCAATACATAATAAAAGACATTTAAGATTTTTTAATATTACAAAAATACTCTATCATTATACTATTTTAATCTATTGCTTTATATCTAACAGTATTGTATAATAATTAAAATAACTTATTTAATCTAAAAGAAAAGAAAAAAAAGAAAAAGAAAAAAACCTTATACAGTATAATAAATTCAAATGATTATAAATTTATCCTTATATAATTTTAAAACTATTTTTTAGAATTCCACCATTTATACACGTTGTACCATATTTTGTAAAATTGTTTCTGCTTGATTGCTCAAGCGTCTTGTCATCATGTCTAATTCTGCACATTCCATGATTTTTTGAAATACTTCTTCATCTTTTGGTATTTCCTTTTCTTTCCATTTCTGCACAAATATGATCCTTGCCGAAACTAAAATGTGAATTATTAAATAATATATTTCTTTTTTATACTTCATGCCTGAAATACCTAGTAGGAAGAATTCTGGGGTCTTTCTAATCTTCTCGTTCGTTATTTCCTTTAACCATTTCTCTACTTTTTTCCAATATTTCTTGGCTCCAAGACAGGTCCACCATGTATCAAAGTACGTACCAATTTCTTTTTTGCATTTCCAACAGGTGGGAGAAACATTAGGAAACATTTTAGAAATCCTATATGGAGATGCCATCTATAAAACATCTTAATTTGATTTTCTTTAAAAGAAATTGATTTTGTTATTTTCCAATTATATACCCATACCTTTTCCCATGTTTCCAAATTTATCTCTTTTCCAAAATTTTTGCACCAACTGATCATATTATCTTTCAATATCCAACCTATCGTTCTAAAATTTATTAAATATTTATATACGTTTCCAGTTAGTTTCCCTTGATTTTGAATTAACAATTTACCTAATATATTATTTTCTTTTTGAAAAATATAAATTTTAATATCCTTTTGATATCTAGAACTAATCTGTGCATACTGCCACCAATTCAAATAAATACCTAACTCTTGTAATTCTTGCATCGTTCTTAATTTTAATTGATTGTCCAATAAATCCCTGTATTTCCATATCTTACCATCTTTTTAAAAGTTTGGGTGTGAAATGGCCTCAATTGGTGAGATCCATTCTGGCATTACCAGGAAATGATTTTTCTTTATTTCATTCCAAACATCAATCAATGCTTTTCTGATAATATTACTTTTAAAATATGAATGGGTTTTCAACTTTCCATACCATATAAAGGCATGTCATCCCAGCATTAAATCGTGGCCTTCTAGATTAAGCAATCTTTGGTTTTCCAAAGTTAACAATTCTTTTATCCATGTTAGGGCAGTGGTTTGGTAATATAGTTTCCAGTTTGGGAGGCCTAGGCCTCCTCTTTCCTTACGGTCTTCTAACGAATTTTGTTTTATTCTTGGTTTCTTGCCTTGCCATATAATTTTTTGTTGTTATACTATATAACTTGGCAAAAAAAATTTGTCCAAGATCAATAGGGATAACTTGAAAAAGGAATAAATTTTTGGGGAGGATATTCATTTTAATTGTAGAAATTCTTCCAACTAGTGATAATTGCAAGTTATTCCAAATTTCCAAATCTTTTTTAATCTGTCCTAGCAGTTTTAAATAATTGTCATTTTTTAAAGATATGGCTTTGGAGGTCATCCATATACCTAAGTATTTCACCTTTTTTGTAACTTTCATATTTGTTAAATTTTCTAAATATTTTCTCTGTGTCTCTGTCATATTTTTTGTTAATATCTGTGTCTTTTCTTTATTTATTTTCAAACCCGCGACATTCCCATATTCTTTTATTAACTTTATGTATCAAAGTTATTAAAGTTTCTGACCATGTTTTGGGTAGTTTACCTTCTGCTATTATTTGATTATTTATTTCTAAGATATTTTTAAAAAGTATTTCAATATCTAACTTATAAAATTCTGCCGGTATCGCGCCTGGGCCTGTCGCTTTGTTATTTTTCTGGTTTTTAATAGATTGTCTTAGTTCTATTTCTGTAATAGGCTTATTTAATCTTTGTTGTTGAGCTTCAGTTAAAACTGGTAAATCTATAGTCCTTAAATACTCAAAAATTAAATCTTCCTTTATTTCTTCCCTCTCATATAATTTCCTGTAAAATTCTAATGCTATTTCCTTTTTTTCCTCTGTTCTATGTCTTATTACGCTTTTAGTATCTATTAATTTTTTGATAATTTTATTTTCTCTCTCTTTCCTAAGTTTATATGCCAACCATCTTCCTGGTTTATTTGCATGTTCAAAATATTCCTGTTTTGCTCTCTTTATTTTTTCTACCATTGATTCTTGTTCAATCAACCTTAGTTTATGTTTTATTACTTCTCTCTGATTTTTAACTTTGTCATCATGCTCATCTTTTTGAATTTGCAATTCTATTTTTTTCAATTCTTCCTCTAGTTCTTGATGTTGTATTTTCCTCTCTTTGTTTTTTTTTTTTTTGGCCGTAAAAGAAATTGTTAACCCACGTATATATGCCTTTGTTGTGTCCCAAAGGTTTTGTGAGGTGGTATCATTATTTTTGTTTATTTAAAAAACCCCCCTCTAATTCTTTCTCTATCCATTTTTTATACTCGGGATCCTTTACTATATTTCTATTCATCGACCAGTTGTTTATTTTTATTTTGCCTTTCCAATATATAACTAAAGGGTTATGGTCGGCCTAGGTATTAGTCTCTATCTCAATATCTCTAATTTTTTCCATTATATGTGCTGGAGCCCAGGCCATATCTATCCTGGACCAGGTTTTATGCGGTTTAGAATAAAAAGTGTATTGTTTATTTTTTAAGTGGTACTCTCGCCATATATCTTTTAATAACAGTTCTGTACGCATTTTCCAAAATATCGCAGGTAGAATTACCTTTTTTTCCTTCTCTTTTTTCTTCCCTGTATAATCCATTTGATTGTCTGAGATTGCATTAAAATCTCCTAATATTATCATGTTTTCTATTGATAATTCATTTATTTTGTCATGCAAATCATTATAGAATTCTTTTTGGTTGTCATTTGGTGCATAAATTGAAACAATTACAAGAGGTTTTGTTTCTAACTCCAATTGTACCATTAAAATTCTACCTTCACTATCATTATATATTTGTTTGGATTCAATTATTTCATCAATGTACATTGCTACTCCTCTTTTCTTTTGATTTGCCAAACTAGTATGTAATTTCCCCAATTTTTGGTTTTTAAGAAGGCTTCTCTTTGATTTTTTATTATGAACTTCTTATAAAATATTTATTTGTGCTTGATTTGTGCTTTATTTGATTTCTTTTCTTCGGGTTATTCAATTCATTAACATTGACTGAAAACTTTTTCAAGTCATGTGTCATCTTTATTTATAGTATTTTTTGGTTTCTTTCGGTTCACGCAGTCTAGTATCTAAGACCAATTCTTGTTGGATCTGTGGTTGTTTATTTTTAACTTCTTGTGTTTCTTCCCTTTCTCCACCGCCTTGCTTCTTCTTTGCTCTTAAGTTCTATCTGGAGTTGATCTATCTTGTCCAATACGCTTTGGGCAAAAAAGGTTCTTGCTTGGTCCACACTCTCTATCTTTACTTTCATTGCTTGCCAAGTTAAGGTGAGACCTTCTGGTACCAGCCATCGAAAGACAATGTTCTTTTTTATTAAAACACTTGTGAGGAAGTAATATTCTCTTCGGCTTTCTCTTACCCTCTTAGGAACTTGTTTCAAAATCATGATATCTTTCCCTTTATGTTTCCAAGTCTGATCTCTTGCCTGTCTTAAGATATCATCTTTAATTATTCTTCTTGCAAACTTAATGTGTACTTCTCTTGGTAAGTTGTGCCGTCTTACATATCCTGTTGAAACTCTATAAACTTCGTCTATTCTCTTATCAGTTCTCCTGGATCAGCTTGTAAGACTTCTCCTATTACTTCTGCCATTTTTGCTGATAAATCTTCATCTCTTTCTTCTTCAATATTTTGAAATCTCAAACCGTGTGATGGAGATTGGTGTTCAAGGTTGGTTATTGCTTCGTCGAAGCCTCTGCAGGCTGCATAGTTGTGTTCTTCATATTCTTCTACCTTCTGTCCCATGTCTTGGATTTTTTCTTCTGTTGCTTTTATTCTTTTTTCGTTCTCTTGTAAATTTTGTTGTATTGCTTCCATATTTCCATTCATTTCACTCATAATCCTTTTAACTTCACCAATCTCTTTTTTAAGCGTGCCCATCTCTTGCTTCATTTCTTCAAAATATTTTTTCACTTCCTCTTTATCTGTTTCTAGTTGGGTTTTTATCTGAGTTTGTGTCTTCTGCATAAGATCTTGAATGACAGCTAAGGAATCTTGAATAGTCTGAAGAGTTGGCTGTCTCGGAGTTTTCTCCTTTTCCTTCTCTTTCTCCTTAGCCAGCATACTTGTTTTGTTTTGTTTTTAATAATTTTTATTAATTTTCTTAAAATAAACAGACACACATACAAACATTAAACATAGAGCGGGGGTGTATTTCCCCCGCTTCTCTTGAAAGTGTGAATTCAAATACAGAAAAAGAATACATAATTGAATATATGTTGAATATTAAAAAATCTAGTAAATTTAGGTTAGAATTTTCAAAATCTTAAGGATTATGCATATATAAACTAAAATTCTTAATATGTTGCTTATACATAAACTAATATATCATAATCATCAAACAATACATTTAATCTAATTTTTACTACTATACGTGTATAAACCAAAATTCTTTATATGTTGCTTATACATAAACTAATATACCATAATCATCAAACAATACATTTAAACTAGTTATAACTACTATAGGTATATAAACCAAAGTTCTTAATATGTTACTTGTACATAAACTACTATACCATAATCATCAAAAAATACATTTAAACTAATATTAACATTGTTATCACCTAAAGACAAATACGAAAAATTGACTAAAAATAAATTTGTATATCTTATTTTTTCTTGTCTATCCATTTATAAACATTGTTCCATGTTTCATAGAATTTAGTATCTTCTTGATCATTTAATCGTCTTGTCATCATATCCATTTCAGTGCAATCTAATATTTTGGCTATAACTTCTTCTTCCTTGGGGATTTCTTCCCCCTTCCAATTTTGCGCATATATTATTCTAGCCGCAGTTAGTATGTGTATAATTAAATAGTTTCTTTCTTATAAGTCTGGTTGGTAATTCCTAATAGGTAGAATTCCGGGGTATTTTCTATATCTTGCTTTACTATTTCTTTTATTATTTTCTCTATCATCTTCCAGTATATTTTAGCTTTACCACATGTCCACCATTGATGGTAGTAGGTTCCTATTTCATTCTTGCATTTCCAACATAGTGGGGATGTTTTGGGAAACATTTTTGCTATCCTGTTTGGTGGGAGATGCCACCTATAGAACATTTTAATTTGATTTTCTTTTAATGAGACTGATTTAGTCATTTTCCAGTTATTAATCCAAACTTTCTCCCATGTGTCTATGTCTATTTCCTTGCCAATATTTCTGCACCATCTTATCATAGTATCTTTTAAGGTCAACTCTATATTTTTATGAGCAATAAGGAATTTATATATTTTACCTATCATTTTTGTTGGATTGGTAGTGATTAGATTACTTAGCAAATTGTTACTTTTATTAAAAATATAGAGAGTTTTATCCTTCTGGTATCTAGATCGGATCTGGGCGTAATGCCACCAGTCTATTATTATCCCTTCTTCTTATAATTTAATCCTAGATTTTAACTTAATCTGGTCATTTAGTAATTCTTTATATCTAAAAAATATTTTCTTGTCTTTTATAGACTTCGGATGTGTTATTGCTTCTAGGGGGGCAAGCCATTCTGGGATATTTAAAAAATGATTTTTCCTTATGTTTTTCCAAACCTCTAATAAATACTTCCTTAATGTATGTCTTTTAAAATATGAGTGGTTTTTTTCCTTGTCATACCATATAAATGCGTGCCATCCAAGCATAAGATCATGTCCTTCTAGATTTAATATTCTTTTATTCTCTAAAGTTATCCAATCTCTAATCCATGTTAGTGCGGCAGCCTGGTAGTATAATTTCCAATTTGGAAGGCCAAATCCTCCTCTTTCTTTAATATCTTCTAAACAATTTATTTTTATCCTTGCTTTTTTCCCTTGCCATATACATTTTTAAACTAGATTTGTCAAAGTTTTAAAAAAGATTCCCCCTGGATTTATTGGAATTACCTGGAAGAGAAATAAGACCTTAGGTAAAATATTCATCTTAATTGTTGCAACTCTTCCTAGAAATGATATTTTCAGGTTATTCCACATTGCTAAATCTTTTTTAATTTCTGTTAGTAATTTTGTATAGTTATCATTTTTTAATGTTATTGTTTTCGCTGTTAGATTAATTCCTAAATATTTTACTTTTTTAACAATCTTTATTCCGGAAATGCTTTCTAATTTGGTTTCTTGTGTTTTGCTCATATTTTTAGTTTAAAAATGTGTTTTACTTTTGTTTATCTTTAAGCCTGCTACCTTTCCATATTGTTCAATAGCTTGCAGTAATGTGGGAACTGTTGTTATCGGTTCTTCAATCATAAACGTTAAGTCATCTGCAAAGGCTTGGACTTTATAAGTTTCATCTCCTACAGTTAGGCCTTTTATTTTAGGATCTGCTCTTATTTTAATTAATAGAGTTTCAAGAATCATAATGAATAGCAATGGTGATATAGGACAACCTTGACGAACTCCCTTATTTATCTCAAGTATTGGTAGTTGGTTATTATTCAATATTATATTAGTTGTTTGTTTTGAATAAATGGTATCTATTAAATTAACAAATTTTGGGCCAAATCTCATTTTATTTAATTGCATTTTTATAAATATCCAGTTGACATTATCAAAGGCCTTTTGGGCATCTAAGAACATTAAGGATGCTGTCTTACCTGGATATTGTTTGTAGTACTCTAGTGTATTTATAACTGTTCTAAGGTTATTTTTAATTTGTCTCCCTGGTAGAAACCCATTTTGATCTTGATGTATTATTCCATTTATGACTCTTTTAAGTCTGTCTGCATAGATAGCAATAAATATCTTGTAATCTACATTTAATAATGATATAGGCCTATAATTTTTAATTTTTTCTGGCTCTGTGCCCGGTTTGTGTATTAAAGTTGTTAGTGATTCTGACCAAGATTTAGGAATTTTACCCTCTAGTCTACATAGATTGAAGATTTCTAACATGTTATTTCTTATTGTTTCGTTTTCTATTTTATACCATTCTGCCGGTATGGTGTCTGGGCCCGTGGCCTTATTATTTTTCTGTTTTTTGATTATTATTAGGAGTTCTTCCATTGTTATTGGTCCATCCATGGTGGCCTGTTGGTCCTCTGTTATTTGTAGTAATTTTGAAGATTGTAGATAGTTAAAAACTTCATCTTCGCTGATATTATCTTTTGCATATAGATCTTTATAAAAATTATACACAATGTCTGCCTTTCCTTCTGTATCATATTTTATTATACCATCTTTGTCTTCTAGTTTTTTAATTAATTTTGATTGTCTCTGTTTTCTAAGTTTATATGCTAGCCATCTGCCTGGTTTGTTTGCATGTTCAAAATAGTGTTGCTTTGCTCTTTTAATTTTTTCAGTTATCTGATCTTGTTCTATGATTCTAATTTTATGTTTAATTACGTTTATTTCTGTTTTTAAATCTCTATTCTTGATATGTTGCTGCGATAAAAATTCTAGTTGTTTTAATTCATTTGTTAATTGTACATACTTTAATTTGCTTTCCTTGTTATATTTTGCTGTGTAGGATATTGTTAATCCTCTTATATAAGCTTTAACTGTATCCCATAAATTTTGTGGAGTGGTGTCTGAGTTTTTATTAATTTCAAAAAATATTTTTAATTCTTTCTCAATCCAATCCTTATATTTCTTATCATTTAAAATGTTTCTATTCATCCGCCAGTTATTCTGTTTATTATTCATTCTCATAGAGACCACTATTGGATTGTGATCAGCCCATGTATTAACATCTATCTCGACCTCTTTTATTTGTTCTGCTACCATTTTTGGTGCCCATACCATGTCTATTCTTGTCCAAATTTTGTGGGGGTTGGAGTAGAAGGTATATTGCCTCTTGTGAGGGTATCTTTCCCTCCAGATATCATTTAATAATAGTTCCACTTTCATTTTTTGAAAAAGTACTAGGTAGTAAATTCCTTCTTGTTTTTTTACTTTTTTTCCTTTTATTGTTACCCCCCCCCCCCCTGAATGGTCTAGCTGTCTATTCGCGATAGCGTTAAAATCACCAATTATTAATACATTTTCAATAGCTAGTTCTATTATTGTTTGGTGTAGATTTTTGTAAAATGTCATTTGATCTTCATTAGGGGCATAGATAGAAGCAATAACTAGAGGTCTAGGTTCAATATCAACTTGTACAATCAATATTCTACCCTCATTATCCTTAAATATTTGTTTGGAATTTATAGAATTCTCAACATACATCACCACTCCTCCTTTTTTTTGGTCTGCTAATGCAGCATACATTTTTCCAATTTTGGGATTCAACAATAATTTTTGGTTATTTTTTTGATATGCACTTCTTGTAATATTGCAATTTGAGCATTTTGATTTCTGATTTTAGAAAAGATTTGTTTCCTTTTCCTTGGTTCATTAAGTCCATTAACATTTACAGAAAAGATTTTTAAGTCTTTACTTATTGTCATTTAGTAGGTTTTTTGGTTTCTCGCTGAGGTTGAACTCTTCTGGCACCTTGGTCCTGCTCAATTATCTGAGCAGTCGCCCCCAAATCTTCTTCTTGTTGGATTGCTGGTTTATCCCCTGATTGGTGTTGTACTGGTTGTTGTTGGACCGCTTGTTGTTTAGCTGTATGGTCCAGATGGCTGATACCACTGTTTTCAAAAAAGTACATGGCTTGATCTATATTTTCCAGTTTGTATCTTGTAGAACGCCAAGTCAGAGATAGACCTTGTGGAATGAGCCAACGGAAAGTTATATTTTCTTTAATCAAAATTCTGGTTAGGAAGTGATAGTCTCTTCTGCTTTCTCTGACGCTTCTTGGAACTTGTTTTAATATTTTTATTTCAATTCCTTGATGTTGGAGTTTGGAGTTTCTTGACCAGTGGAGTATGTCATCTCGCAAAGCTTTTCTTGTGAACTTAATGTGTATCTCTCTCGGAAGATTGTGGCGACGAATGTAACTATTCGAAGTTCTGTAAACTTCATCGATTTCTTTCAGTAGTGCTGTGGGATCCTCTTGGAGTATTCCTCCAATAGTTTCAGCCATAGTCATTTTTAAGTCTTCATCTTTTTCCTCTTTTATATTCTGAAATCTTAGCCCATACGAAGCACGTTGCATCTCCAACTGAGTGATTGATTCATCATACCTTCTATATCTTGCATCAGCTCTACCTTCAAAGTAGTCCATTCTTTTTTCGGTTTTGTCAGACTTCTCTTCAACTTTTTTAACTCGGTCATCACTTTCTTGTAATGTTTGTTGCATCTCCTTTATCTGGTCTTTCATCTCTCCCATGTCAACTTTCAATTGAGCCATCTCCGTTTTAAATTCTGCCAACTCTGATTTTATAGCTTCTCTTTGTTGTGTTGCGTCCTCTTTTATAGCTTCTCTTTGTTGTGTTGCGTCCTCTTTTATAGCCTCTCGTTGTTGGGTTGCATCTTCTTGAGATTTAAACATAAAGTCTTTCAAAGTATTTAAAGTTTCTTGTATTGTTGAAAAGTTGGACTGCATTGTTTTGTCTTTGTCTTTATCCTTGGTAGACATGGTTAACACCTTATCCAGCATACTTGTTATCGTCCTTTGTTGTGATGGAGATGGCGATGGAGATCCTTAGGGAGTAGAGGATGGAATTAAAGTCTGTTTTTTGAGGTTTTTATAATAGTAGTCGTGCTTGACATCTTAAAAGAATTTCTAAACTTCCTCAGACCTTCCAAAATGACATCAACTTAACAACTCAAAAATATGACAGATAACATCATCTATTTTACTTCATACTTAAAAATTAATTATACTTAGAAAATAATTATTATGACTACTATTTTAAACTAAATACAATAATATAATGCGTATAATAAAAATAATAAAATATGAATGGAGTAAAATGCAATTCTAATTACTTAAAAAAATTCTTTAAAAATAGAAGAAAAGGAAAAAACTTTAAAAAGAAAAAAACAATGGTGTATTTATCAGTTATGGCAAAATTAAAAAAGGAATAAGCAGAAAAAAGCAGGAAAAAAGATATTACCTTATATTTTAAGTAAAGTTGAATATATAAAATATAAAATATTAAAACTAATATTCAGTTAAACAAACTATTATTCAAGCTATTATTATTCAAACTAATTATTAAAATATTCAAAAAAAAGGAAAAAGAGAAGAGAAAAACAGAGCAAAGGAGAACAATTAAAACAAATATTATATTATATTATACTAAAAAGCAACACTAATGCAACCAAAATATAGTAAGGAGTGGGGGATATGCCAGAATGAGAGGGAGGGGGGGGAAATTAGCAATTCATTCTACTCTTCTGAATAATTGAATAAGGAAAAAATATTACAGTGATCCCCCGGGTATTGCGCTCCCGATGATTGCGAAACGGCTATATGGCGATTTTTGAACCCGGAAGTAAAAACACCATCTGCGCATGCACGCCCTTTTTTTCTATGGGCACGCATGCGTAGATGGCGCCGGGCAGATCAGCTGCTGGGCGGCTTCCCTGGGTCTTCCCCCGTTCGCCGCTCGTCCGCCCTTCGCCCGGCCACCCGCCCTTCGCCCGCCGTTCACCCGGCCACCCGCCATTCGCCCGCCGTTCACCTGGCTCGCCCGCCCTTCGCCCGCCCTTCGCCCGGCCACCCGCCGTTCGCTCGCTGCTCGCCCGGCCACCCGGGTTCGTTTGGCTTCGGGACATGCCGGCGGCGACGTTTTAAAACAGCCGTGCGGTTTACCAACTGAGTCCCGAAGTCAAAGGCGAACGTGGGCGTGGGCGGCAGGGAAACCCCAATCTTCGGCTCCTCGCTGCTGGGAAGTAAAAACACCATCTGCGCATGCGCAGATGGTGTTTTTACTTCCGCAGCGCTACTTCGCGAAAACCCGCTCATTGCGGGGGGTCCTGGAACGGAACCCTCTCAATGATCGGGGGATCACTGTACAACTAAAACTAAATATACTTAAACTTAACTTTCTGTGGAATCCTGTAGTGTCCTTGTAGTAAAAAAAAGAAAAAAACCCAAATCAGTCCTTTTCTTGTTTTCAAATAAATCAACTGTGCCAAGAATTAATTAGTCCTGTATAATGTTATATAATCCAATTAAAGTTCTGCTAAGTGGCAAAAATTCTTTTAATCAATGTAGAAACACAATCCATTATAGTCCATGGTTAAAATTCTTCTATCCAATCCATGTATTATAAAAATGATCCAGTTAATTTAAATTCATTGTAGTCCAATTTTCTTTCATTATTCCAATGTATAAGTCTGATTTCAACGTCCAAATAAAGTCTCAAAGCCTAAAGCACAAAACTTCTTGTCAAACCAAAACTTCTGTACTACGGTATATTTCCTAGTCCTTTGTCTTCAGTAATCCTCCATCTTGTAAAATACTTTCATATTGTTCCTTTAAATCCAATTGCCAGAGAAAAAAATAAAGGAAAAAAAAACCCAGCGACTTTGAATTTTCTTTAGTTTTGTTAAAGTATAATTCAATCCTTATTCCCTCGGTTCTAATATATAAGAAAACTTTCCAGGGACAGAGTCACACACAAAAAATTATTTATTTGAAGCAAGTTCGCTCTTATTCTTTCCAAATAGTCATGGTAGTCATGTGAGCCAATTCAAGTTCCAGTTTATAGAAGTCCGCTCACACGGGCAATTTACTTAACAACTTTTATACTTCGCCTTAATTCAATTGTAATTTCTTATAATTATGATTTTGTGGGATTATCTTGTTCTATTATCTTCTCTTCTTCTCTGATGATCTATTTACTCCGATCAACTTCTTGATTTGATGTTTTTCCTCCCTTCTTTGTGGGCGTGCTGCTATGGCCGGGCGCCAGACATCTCCAGGACCCGGTTCTTCTCTCCTGCTGCTAGGGGGCAGTCCCTTTCCCTTTGAGGCAGTGGCGAACTACCCCTCGGGCATCCGGAAACCCCCTGTTCTTGGATTGGACCCTCCAGGTCCAATCGGATCGCCGAATCACGACCACCAGGGAGAAAAAAGGAAGTTCGGGGACGGAGCTCTGTGCCCAGCCTCCCGACGCAGCGCCGCTGCCACCCGGAAGTCGATTATTTTGTACTTTTACTTATATTTGCTGCAAAGGAACTTGGAAACTTTTTCTTTCTATTTTGTTTTCGTACTTCCTACATTGTTTCTTACTTTTTGTTTTAATGTTCCTTGTAAAACTTTTAATTAAGAAAATAAGAGAATGATTCCACAACATACAATTGAAGATCATAACTACTACCCTGTGGATGTGACACTCCCAAATTGCTAAATAAGATTTCAAAAAGCTGGGGATCAACATTAGGTCTAAGTGATCACCATTTTTTCAACTTTTATATATATATCTACAGTCAGCACAGATTCTTCTTATCCTAGGTTCAATCTCTGTTACGTCTAAAACAGGGAGCAAAACTTTGATTACTTGGAACCACAATCTTTTAACTGACCTATGGATTTCAGATTTTTGTTAACATCTGAATTTAAATATTACATAATCAAAGCTATCTCACAGAGAATTATAATGCTTACTATGATATTAAATGATTTATATTAAATTATTGTTATCAGTGTTTTCCCCGTGTTATAAAGAGTTAAGTATACATTTTAAAAACATGACTGTAATCAATTGACTGCCTGCTTGCTTTCATGTTCAGCATTTTATCTTTAAAACCTAGACTCATATGTTTACCAAAGAACTAACCATATGCATACCATATAATTAGCCTTACAGAAGAGATATTTTACAGATGGGGATTAAGGGCCATTGGATTAGCAGGTAACAGGAAATGAAGTATTTTCATAATGGACTTATTAAAATTATTTGACTTCAATATGTTTATATTTCCCTCCCTGGTGGTTTTTCAAAAGATACTTAAAATATTTGTGTCCTGTTGCTTACTGTCTTATGGTTTTATGTTGTTACCATGATATGCCTGCTATTACTATTTGAGATATAGTAATTGCTGTTGTAAGCCAGGAGTGCCAAACTCAAGGCTCAAGGGCTGGATCCAGCCCGCAGAGTGCGTAGAACTGGCCCAAGGGGCCACCCTGGAAACAGTGAAGGACTGACCCGCCCTGCCTCTGCCAGCAAAAACTGAGCTTGGAGGGGCTGCAGACAGCCCTGGCAAGCTCTGTTTTCATAGGCAGAGAGTTGCAAGAGGCCATCACAATAAAAAATGGAGCTAGGGAGCCCATTTTCGCTGGCAGAGTGCTTGGCCTCCATAGGTGATTCTGACATCAATGATGTTGAGATGGCCATGCCCACTCATGCCACACTCACCCAGCCACCGGGGTCAAACACAACCCTGATATAGCCCTCAATGAATTGAATTTGACACCCCTATTGTAAACCATGCTGTATAAGAGCTATAAATTATACAATAAAAGTAATAAACAATCAAGATATAAAACATTAAACAGTGAGTAACAGTTTCAACCTAAGGTTGATGACTTACCAAACAATGTGTAGTCGACATCAAGGACTAACAATTTCTTCCCTTCTCTTGGAGGATTCAGTATCTCTATTTTGTACTCCTTAACTCTGCGGGAGATTTTCAGCAGATTCTCCTCCCTAAACACAAACAATATAAGCATCATATGGCTGTAGTTTTTTTAGTTAGTTATTCACTTATTACTCTGTCACTCACCGATTTTCTACTTCAACAACTTCCTCTTCAATATCAAAATCATTGACTACATCTTCATTATCAGGAGGTGGCCCGAGGACATCTTCCTATAATGAAGGTAATTTTTTAAACAAATTAGCACAGAAATAGTCATGTGTTTACTTAATTTGGTGGGTTACCCAAAAAAGAAAAAAGAAGCAGCCATACAGCCATGGAGTCTTGGCTTAATATGAAATGAATTGCATCCTGGGGTTTGTGAGCAAAGAATAAGATGAGATTACCATTCAAACTTCTGTAACCCACACAGAACATGGATCTTGGTCGTACTTCCAATTGACATCATGATGAAAATGGCTTGATAAATAGTGGGTTCCATTGAGCCCTGAGAAATCTAGCTGGTAACCACTGTCTGGAGGCCCTACAGGGTCAAAGCTGCCTTGTAGGGGCAGCAAAGAAAGAAGAAGTGCTTCGTGGATCACGAGGAACTCGGAATTTCCTTGTTAGGTCCAAAGAAAGCTCTCCGAATGGCAACAGGGACGACGGCCATTTTTGGCAGTCACCAGCTGGGGTAACTGGGACCATAGGATTTGTGCTGGAGTGGTCCATGGACAGAGCATTGAAACTGGGTAAGATTAAAGACTGACAATTAAGAGGCGAAAGCAATGCCCATAGCAAGCCTTAAAATACAGGAAGGCTTGGAGGAACATTTTCCATGGGCCCTGATATGTCAGACATGACTCTGCAACTACCAACAACAAAGTATATTGTCAATTTCAACTTTTAAGGATTAGAGTCCACAAGGAGATGGACAGCCTATCAATGTAATAAATTAAATTAAATTAAATTAAAAATTGAGGGAATTTGGGATATATTCCTGGTTGATTAAATTTTGTTATATTGGTCTTAGCAGTTCTAGATTTTTGTGGTATTGAAATTATGGTGGAATAATGAGTAATTTTCAAAATATTATTAGTAACTTAGTAGAGGATAACAAATACATATCGCAAAGAAATGTTATTTACCGTATATACTCGAGTATAAGTCGAGTTTTTTAGCCCAAAAAATGGGCTGAAAAACCCGACCTCGACTTATACTTGGGTGACTGACAAGTCACCACAAGAGGGCGCAAGCGGGAGCCTGGCTAGCATTGCTGGCTTGGGCGGGTTAGCCTCTTCCCGGCTTTTTTCTCCCACTTGCGCGCAAGCAAAGGAACCAGCCAACCACTCGAATGCCGCGCTAAAGAGGGAAAAAGCTGGATGGCTAGGGGGTGGATTCTTGCTTCTTAACCGGGCAGTTGCCGCTTCTTTTGAGCTGAAGCAAAGGCAGACGGCTGTCTTTCCCTAAACCGCTCCTGGAGACCACTTAGGGACATCGCTCTGGGAGAGGGGGCAACTGTTCCGGTAAAGAAGCAACAATCCACCTTATAGCCAACTGGCTTTTTTCCTCTTTAGCGCGGCGTTCGAGTGGTTGGCTAGTTCCTTTGCTTGCGCGCAAGACCACTCGAACGCCGCGCTAAAGAGGAAAAAAGCCGGTTGGCTGGGGGGGGGTTTGGATTCTTGCTTCTTAACCGGGCAGTTGCTCCCTCTCCCAGAGCGATATCTTTAGCGGTCTCCAGGAAGCGGCTTAGGGAAAGACAGCCGTCTGCCTTTGCTTCAGCTCCAAAGAAGCTCTGGGAGAGGGGGCAACTGCCCGGTTAAGAAGCAAGAATCCACCCCCTAGCCAACCGGCTTTTTTCCTCTTTAGCGCGGCGTTCGAGTAGTTGTCTGGTTTCTTTGCTTGCGCGCAAGAGCCAACCACTCGAACGCCGCGCTAAACAGGAAAAAAATCGGTTGGCTGGGGGGATGTGTGGATTCTTGCTTCTTAACCGGGCAGTTGCCGCTTCTTTCGAGCTGAAGCAAAGGCAGACGGCTGTCTTTCCCTAAGCCGCTTCCTGGAGACCGCTTAGGGATATCGCTCTGGGAGAAGGGGCAACTGCCCGGTTAAGAAGCAAGAATCCCCCCCCCCCAGCCAACCGGCTTTTTTCCTCTCTAGCGCGGCGTTCGAGTGGTTGGCTGGTTCCTTTGCTTGTGCGCTAGAGAGGAAAAAAGCCAGTGGAGGGGGGATGGATTATTGCTTCTTAACTGGAATAGTTGCCCCCTCTCCCAGAGCGATATCCCTAAGCGGTCTCCAGGAAGCGGCTTAGGGAAAGGCAGCCGTCTTGACTTTCCTGCAGCTCGAAAGACGCGGCAACTGCCCAACCTTCCCCCAGCTGGTTAACTTGAAGCGCTGGGTTAGGTGGCTGGGGGAAGGCGGTATTCTCGCCAACCCACCGGCTTTTTTTCTCTAGCGCACAAGCAAAGGAACCAGCCAACCACTCGAACGCCGCATTAGAGAGAAAAAAAGCCGGCGAGAATACCGCCTTCCCCCAGCCACTTAACCCAGCGCTTCAAATTAACCGGCTGGGGAAAGGCAGGGCAGTTGCCGCTTCTTTTGAGCTGAAGGAAAGGCAGACGACTGTCTTTCTCTCAGCCGCTTCCCGGAGACTGCTTAGGGACATCGCTTCGGGTGCGCCTGCCTCTTCTACAGCGGAGAGGTGGCAACCGGCCAGCCCTTCCCCCAGCCACCTCTCTTTGTTGTAGGAAAAGCAGGCGCACCCAAAGCGATGTCCCAAAGCGGTCTCCGGGAAGCGGCTGAGGGAAAGGTGGTGGTCTGCCTTTCCTTCAGCTCGAAAGAGGCGGCAATTGCCCCACCTTCCTCCAGCCACTTAACCGAGCGCTTCAGGAAGGTGCCGCCTCTTTTCGTTGTAGGAAAGGAAATTGCGACCTGACGGTGATGGGCATTCCAAGCAGGCAGCAATCACCAAAAGAAGGTGATTATGTCCGTGGAGGCACCTCCCCCGTCCGCCCTGGGATTCCTTGCTGCAATCCCAGCTTCTCAGCTTTTTTTAAAAAAATGAACGTTTGGGATTGCAGCAATGGATTTTTCCAATAGAAAATTACCGGAGTGGGCGATGGAGGGGGGTTGTCCTCTGAAATGGCCAGAGCAAGGAGCGGATGGGAGAATGTGGTCCTTGCCAGCTACCCATTTGCCGGGACTTCACTTTCTGCGTGCCCCGCGCCAAGGCTCCTGCCAGGTGAAAAACGTTTGCCAGACTGCATGATCCTCCTCGTCTCAGTGGGAAGGGGCTGGCTGGGTGGAAAAGCAGTGAGCCATTCCCTCCTGACATTCCCTTCCCTCACTCACTCGCCTTTATTTTGCCGACTTGGCTGCCTTTTCATTCTACTATTCGCACGACCAACTCCGCGGGCGCCCGCCCCCTTCGCCCACACTTCCCTCCCGGTGCCTCTTGGAAGTTGTAGTCTTTTCGAGGAGGCGGGCTCAGCCGCTCTGCCCAAAGAGACACTACGGCTCCCAGAAGGCTAAAGGGAGCGTGACGTAAACTGGATGCAGCCGAAAGAGACACCGGCAGGCGTCCTGTCAATGGGTATTTCCATGGTGGGGAGGGGGGAGGGGGATGCCAGGCTGAGTTGTTTTTCTAGAATGAAAAGCACCGGTGCTCAAGCCTTCCAGGAAAATTATGGTAGTTCTCTGCATCTTTCATTTGGAGACTTAGCCCTGCTTTGTGCTCTGCACCTGAGCAGGGGTGCCCCCTCCTCTGTCTTAAAGTCCCTGTCTTATACAGTTGGCATTTTACTCATTGCCAGTGTCAAGGCATTTTAAGGGTTATTTATGCATTTTATGCTATATGCTGTTGTATTGTTGTTACATTTTATATTGCTTTTTAGTTGTTGTGAGCCACCCAGAGTCCTGTTGGAGTTGGGCGGCAAGGAAAGAGGGAGGGAGAGAGGGAAGGAAGGAAGGAGTTAGGAAAGAAGGAAGACAGAAAGAAAGAAAAAAAGATGGTAGAAAGAAAGAGAGACAAAGAAAGATGGTAGGAAGGAAAAAAGACAAAAAAGGAAAGGGAGGGAGGGAAGGGACGGAAGAAGGAAAGAAAAAGGAAGGAAGATAGGCAGACAGAAAAAGAAAGGGGAGGGAAGAAGGAAGAAAGGAAGGAGAGAGAGACAGACAGAAAGAAAGAAAGACAGACAGACAGACCTATGACCACAATTGAGCCCAAAATTGTGGTTGTTAAACAAAAGCGTTGTTCAGTGAGAATCACCACATTTTACTCAATCCATGACATTTCCTAGCTCTAACAGTGATGTGCAAGCTAGGGAAGTACTGGTACATCTGAAGGTATGTGTAATGTTCTAGTTATGGTTAAATGTGTGGCAGAATGTGGACTCTGGGTTTGTTTTTCCTATTACAGTAAGTGAGGTTGAATGTACCGTATACAGTATACCGGTAATTTTACAAGAGCTCCCTCCCTCCCTCTCTCTCTCTGTAAATATACATACCGGTATACAGTTTATATAGTAAACAATGTACGGTATATTTTTGTGTGCCTGTGTGTAATATGTATGTATACATATGGCATATATACATAGAATTAAATAGTATATTTTGGATGTTCAGTAATAGTAAATAGAGAGGGAAATTGTATCTCTTTGAGGCAAGGAGAGGCCAAATATCCTAACCCTAACCCAAACCAGCAGGAGCAGTGGGGGATTGAGGTAAGTACAGTACTTGCATTTTTTTTGCCTATACTGCCTTGGGGTACATTTACCTGTTTACCCTCTTTTAAACTTACAGAGCTAGTTTACTGGTTTTCTTTGAAATAAATATTCTAAAACATTTACCCTACTGATGCCTCAATTGATGTAATTTTATTGGTTTCCATTTTAATAAGTTACCAGTAGCCGCTGCATTTTCCATCCTCGACTTATACGCGGAAATTTACCCCGGTTTTTGTGGCAAAAGTAGGTGCCTCGACTTATAGTCGGGGCGACTTATACTCGAGTATATACGGTATGTTTAAATGAACTACTGGAAAAAATGATGAAAAATTATAAAGAGAGAATGGTACTGTTGAAGTTGGAAGATCAGGATTCTGCATACTAATTTGCATTATTACTGTTAGCATTGTTTAAAAAATACTTGACCCAGTCAATACACTGTCTACAAAATATTTATGGTGTGTATATTAAAAAAAGATAAAACAAATTATATATATAAAAAAAGAACTTGGATCTTGGTCCATATAGGAAGAAAAAGGAAAATCCAGTCTACACTTTTAATATTAAAGGCTCCAATTTTTTAATATCTTTTTCACTTCAAACAATGGGAGAAAAAGTTCAATCCAAGTCAAGTGTTGCACTAAATTTCTTTTTAGAAGTATCATTGAGTTGTAGAAGTGCTTGGTAGCAATATCTCCCCTGTTCCTATGGTGTGACATGTTAGATATCTCAAACCTCCCTCTCTTTTCCTCTCCCCTTTTAAGAGTGCTACTGGAACAGGAGGAATGGAAATTTTTTTTCAGAAACCAAGAGAGGATCCTGAATCATTTTTTTTCAAGTTGGAACATTCTCACAGGCTATAAAAGAGAATGTGATTTGTCCAATAGCCTACACAACATTATCTTAGGAATCAAAGGACTGCAGCCCAAGCCAATGATTTCTTGATAGCTATTCATACTATAGGAATTAACAGAGTAAACATGGTTGAATGAATTGATAGACACTCACAAGAAATCAGCAGCTACCATTTAATTAAAGGCTGCTGCCAACAACAAAAAGAACATAGAAATAAATAAAATGGTTAGCAAATGGTACTCTATTTCATACGTTTGCATGATGTATAGGAATCCTGCATTTGGAATAATAAATTTAGTCCATTAATATGTATTGTGCAAAGGCAAATACTTACACAAAGGACCACACTGAAAGTTTTCACAAAAGCAGGTTCTTTACATTATTTTAACATGATTTTGATGGTTACATTTTAGTGAGTTTTATAGCCATTAGAATAATAATAATAATAATTATTATTTATTAGATTTGTATGCCGCCCCTCTCCGAAGACTCGGGGCAGCTCACAACAATAAAAATAACAATGTTACAATGGAAACAAATCTAATATTAAAAAACAGCTAAAAACCCCATCATTTAAAAACCATGCAACACACGCATACCATACATAAAATGTAAAAACCTGGGTGAGGTGTCTCCCCCCCATGCCTGGCGATAAAGGTGGGTCTTAAGTAATTTGCAAAAGACAAGGAGGGTGGGGGCAGTTCTAATCTCTGGGGGGAGTTGATTCCAGAAGGCCGGGGCCACCACAGAGAAGGCTCTTCCCCTAGGGCCCGCCAAACAACATTGTTTAGTCAACAGGACCCGGAGAAGGCCAACTCTGTGGGACCTTATCGGCTGCTGGGAAATTGGTATCTGTGCTTTAATAGAGCATGAAGATATTTTACCAAACTTTCTTCACGAGTCCCCATCATCATGATTTTAGTATTTGGTTTCAATTTTAATGATCCAAGCTTCACATCATTTTCTGCTGGCTTGCCTGCAATTTAAAAGTATTAGACTTCTTAAGTAACAGTGTGTAATTTCCTCTTCTTGCTTATTCTGCTTGACATTTTTAAATCACTGACACATTAAGGACAATGAAGCAAAATATAACTGTAACCACATAAACCAAAATTCTTTCTACATAACTTTATGACTGAAAGACACCCAGAGTTATCCTGTCAACTTTATCTACCTATCTACCTGCTTATCTATCTATCTTTACAAGCAGTTTGTGGTTCAAGGTTGACTCAGCCTTCCATCCTTCTGTGGTTGGTAAAATTAGGATCCAGATTGTTGGGGGCAATGTGCTGTTTCTGTAAACTGCTTAAAGGGGGCTTTAAAAGCACTGTGAAGCGGTATATTTACCGCTATTTACTTTTCTGCTATGCATGCCGGAAAGGCTTCAATAAATCAGTAAGAATTCTCTTGGTTGCTTCTCTAACACAACTTGGTATTTACTTTGTTTCAGTCAGACAAATATTTCTCTTTCTTTTCAAATAAGAATAGCTGGTTTGAAGAACTGCTGGGGTTTACATCCTGAGCAGTTTCCATTTGTTTTTCCCAGGTAGCTGAAATCCCTGTTAACTTGCACTTTAGTCCTTTGTGTAATGATATTAAAACTACTGCAATCACAAAGTAATACAAACATTGTAGAAAATTAAGAATAAGCCGTATATTACTGGAAGCAATGGAAGCAACTAAAGAACCTAGAAATTATGTTTATAATTTTCAACTCCAACCCTGACTATTACAGCTAAACTGTGAATGTTGGTTGTTTTACACATTCTGGTTTCTTTGGATATTAAGAGCAATTTATTCATTCAACTAGAATGATTGTCCAATTCACAAGCACAACGGTGATGTGGAGGTAAAGTAGCTAGGATGAATAGCCATGTCCCAACAGCGACTTAGCAGTTTGCTGACTCTGATCTGCCATGCTTGGATACACTAGCTCAACTTGTGTCTCATTTGTTCTGTGCACTCAAGGATGGCCTGGTCCCATCTATCACATTTCCAAATCTCATTAGGATTCCAAGTATAAATAATACTCTGAAAGAATATTTGAGTTGTTGTATAGTGATTAAGTGCTTGACAAGAATCAAGGTTCAAATTTAACCATGAAAACTCATCAAGTAACAATGAGCTAGTCAATGTCTCTCAGTCCAATCTACTTCAGAGGATTGGAAAAATACATTAAGGAAAGTAGGCTATGTACACTGTCTTAAGTTCATGAAGTAAAAAGGGGATGTCACAAACAAATATATAAATAAATCATTTTAATCCATACAGCCAATATACTACTGGAAAATCCCAAGGGGGAATGAACAAAGATCTTCATAAACAAGTATGCCTAAAGCTATAGTCTTTCTCTTTAATTTGTTGGATAGATACATTGTTGTTTTTGATGCTACAACGGCTACATTCTACAACTGTATTCTGTATTTATTCAACTGTATAAATGAATATACCTGCATCAGAATGCAAGCTCCCTTGAAAATAAATGTATATATGTATCATGTATACATGTATATCACATACAAACAAACATACACAGCACATATATAAAATTAGCTGAACATCACCAGAATATTCTGTTAAAGAGGATGGACTATTGTTAACTGCACAAGCATCAGTCTGCTCCTTGTATAGGGTGTGAGGGATAAATTTTAGACTAGGGTTTATGTTATATTACTTTTTAAGAAGTGCTTTAATATTTAGTCATTTAAACAACTAGCACTATCACAGCTAACTCACTTAACGAAGAAAGTCAAGATGATTACCTTTTACTTTAAGTCCAAGAAGTTTTTGGCGTTCTGGTAGCACTCCTGTAAGTCCTTTGAGTGATTGCTTGAGATCCAACACTGTGTCCTCTTCTGATAAGGTGGTTATTAAAAATTCTTGCCCACCCCATTTTATAATGAGAGACACGGCCATATTTCTAACATACGTTGAAAACAATTCTACGACAAACAGAAAAATGGTCAGACAATCCCAGATAGCTAACCTTTTTTTTAGTTGTAATAGGAAAAACAACCTAGATACTTATTGTCATTCTCAACACACTTAATGTGATTTACCTCTCAATACATACATATCTGATTGCACTCTAACAAATTCAGGACATTATTTTTGCAACATCTTACAAAGGCCCCTATTCTCTTTTACACAATATTGTTCTAATAACTTTAATAAAACAGATTCCTAGGAAAGGGTGCCTAATAGAGAGGTGTTTAGAAATCAGAGGGCAAAAAGTGTCAGAGAAAATAGCAGCACAACCACATTGCTTGTATACTGATCAACAGATCAAGAAAACCTGCAATGCATTCAAATCTCTAAAAAAGATATGTTTTAGAGATTTGAATACATTGCATTATATTACATTGCACCATACTGAAAATTTACTCTTAGTTTAACAATTCTTTAACAAACAATAATATAACTCACAGAAAGATCAGACTCCCCCTGCCTAAATAACCACTGGAACCACTGGAAACAAATGAAGATTCTACTAGGTATAAGAGAGAATCCTACTCTAACCAAGCCTCTATTATCTATTTCAAACTTCCAAGACAAAGGCAAAGTATATGAGCCTTGGTGGCATAGTGGTAAGAGTGCAGCACTGCAAGCTACTTCTGCTGATCAGCGGCTGCCAGCAAGTTTGGCAGATCGAATCTCAGTAGGCACAAGGTTGACTCAGCCTTCCATCCTTCCAAATAGTAAATAGTAAAATAAGGACCCAGATTGTTGGGGGCAATATGCTTACTCTCTGTAAACCGCTTAGAGAGGGATGTAAATCACTGTGAAACGGTATACACGTCTAAAATGCCAAATGCTAAACAGTAGAGAATTTTCTCACTTGAACCCTATTGTCACTTCAGTAAATGATCACCGTTAAAACTGTTTATTGCAGCGTGGTCTTACAGAAAGCTGCTTCTCTCATCAGTCTGCTTATGCAGGGAACAACAGCGTAAGGAAAGGTAGCAGCGATTCTCTTTAAACTTAACCCGCGCTGAGGCTTTTGTCCCATTTTCTTTGCAAAAGGGAAAGGGCGCCCCAGGGCGCAGAAGTTTGCGAGAGATCCAACAGCCGAGAAGCAGGCTGGCACGCTGCACCCAGCTAGAAAATGAACTGCAGCGAGGGTCTCTGGGGCTTATCTGGGAGCTTCGGACGCCCCTCGGAATCTGCACGGAGGAAGCAAATCCACCTGCAGATCGCGAGCGTTTAGGATGGAGATCCTCCGGCGCGCTCTCCGCGTTTTCTTGAACCGGGGAGATTCCTCCCCTTAAGGAACGGCTTATCAGCCGCGGCAGCTCCCTCGGGCACCCAAAAAAAGGACAAGAGCCGCCCGCCAGCCTACCTCACTCACTCCTAAGAGACCGCCCAGACAACCAGACCCCGGCAGCCAGGGCCCTCACGAACCGGAAGTAGTTTCCGAAGCATTAGGCTGCAACGGCCGGGTCGCGGAAGTGCAGAGACAAGAAAAGAAGAGGGGTCCCTTGGAGGCTGGCACGTGGGACTTCCGAGTTTCGGTTTATTAAGAACCCCCCCTTTTTTCTTATTCCTTTCGAGAAGCGAATGCTGCTCAGGGAAGCTAGGAAAGAAGACGAAGACAAAGAGCGCAGCTTTCAGATTTCATTGTGTGTGAAGCATGTTTGTTCTATAGATATGTTTATTTTAAGATGTGTATTTATTATACTGGAGGGAAGAGAGGGACAATACAACATCCTTGCGGGGGGGGGTTTCGAGAGATGCTTAGATGGGGCACGGCTCAAAAAAAAAGTTTGGGAACCACTGATCTACAGCAAGATCAACCGATGTTTCAGCCTATCCTTGTTTGTACTGGACTTTTTTAAAAAAATTTTTTTTTAAAATGTATTGTTTGTCAAGCATGCACAAGATAACAAGTATGGGTAGGAACATAAACATGAACAAGTACAGGTAGGAATATAAACATGAACAAGGGAAGTAAAGTCTTCTCTGACCATTAAATGTTATGTGTGGATATGATTGAGTAGACTGACTGTTTTTTACATAATGGGATTTTAGCTTACTGTTTTAACTATTAGATTTGTATACATATTGTTTGTATTGCATGTTGTGAGCCGCTCCGGGTCCTCAAAGAGGGGCGGCATACAAGTCATAATAATAATAATAATAATAATAATAATAATAATAATAATAATAATAATAATAATAATAATAATATAATAATAAAAATAATAAAAATGGACAAGGAGGGTAGGCACACTGGTGCAATTATGCACTCCCACTTTAAGGACCTCTTAGGAATGGGGTGAGATCCATGGTAGTATGTCAGTACAACACAGCAAATGAGATCACTATGCTGGATTTCGTATTTCATCACCAGTCGGGCGCTTCCCAAGCACCTAGGACTGTGTGATGTATAAAATAGACAGGGAGGGTAGGCACACTGGTGCAATTATGCACTCCCACTTTAAGGACCTCTTAGGAATGGGGTGAGATCCATGGTAGTTTGAGTTTGGCAAAGGATTTATATGTCCTAGTTAGCAATACAAAGTTACTAGAGAAGAAGCTTCACAAAGTTAAGTTAACAGCTCTTAATGCCTTTTTGGCAATGCTGTTACAGTGAGCTCTGGGGCCTAGATCATTTGAGATGAAATGATGAAATACATCCACTCCTTTTGTATGTACCTACATTGTGATGGTACCATGCTGCTTTTATCACTTCCCACCTCCAATTACTTTTCAATGTGAATACAAGTGAATACAGGCTTTTGCAAAGCATGAAATATTAATTTCAGAATAAACAAGTTTCTTCTTTGTTTTGGCAATGGATGAGGCAAAAACCAAGCTTTCAAGTACTTGTTTTTGAAATGTTAATCAAGGATGTCATGAATAAGTAAACCAGCAAAGAGATTGCTGGGATTCTTAAGTATTTTTTGCTAACAAATTGGTTGATATTTTTTTTGCAGGGTTCTTTCATTCCTAATAAAATTAAAGGCTGTCTTTTAATTGGTCAGAAAGCTCGGTACTCGTAGCAAGTTGAAAGCATGGATTCTGGAGTTTAAGATGACCAAACAAGCAGTTGCACATTTATTTGAGATACTGGTATATTTGTCTGCATTTGCGCTCCATGTTCTGTAGGAAGTCTGGACCCTATTAGTTTATTTGAGACTAAAGAGTAGAAATGTTATATGCCCATGATTTATTTATTTATTTATTAGATTTCTATGCTGCCCTTCTCAAAGCGACTCAGTGATAGTGAGCCTATGATAGTGAGCCTGTGGCATGCATAGTCCTCTCTGCAGGCATGCAAGCCATTGACCAGTTCAACTCCACTGTGCATGTGTGAATGCTTCGCGCCAGCCAGCTGATTTTCGGGTCAGACAAGCTCATGCTTTCTCCTCACCTTCTGCGGCCCATGCCTTCCCAGATTTCTGGAGACTCCACCCCAGTGCTCTTTGGGGAAAGAGGCTCCCTCCTCCCACCATCAACTCCATTTGGGAAAAGAGGCTTTTCCCTCTTCCCAGGTCTTTTTGGGGATGGGAGGCTTTTTCACTCTCCCACGGCTGTTTTGGGTTGTGAGGCCAGAACGTGTGTGTGTGTGTGTGTGTGTGAGTGTGTGATGCATGCATACCGGTAGGTCACACGTGAATGTGCAGGGGGTGGGACGTGCAGGAGAAGCGTTTCATTAGAGAACCATCTTTCAGCTGTGGTGAGGGGGACATTTGCCCAGGATTCGCCTGGTGCGCCAGTTGCGGCCCTATCTGGATCGGGACTCACTAATCACAGTCACTCATGCCCTCATTACCTCGAGATTTGACTACTGTAATGCTCTCTACATGGGGCTACCTTTGAAAAGTGTTCGGAAACTTCAGATCGTGCAGAATGCAGCTGTGAGAGCAATCATGGGCTTCCCAAAGTATGCCATGTTACACCAACACTCCGCAGTCTGCATTGGTTGCCGATCAGTTTCCGGTCACAATTCAAAGAGTTGGTCTTGACCTATAAAGCCCTTCATGGCATCGGACCAGAATATCTCCGGGACCGCCTTCTGCTGCACGAATCCTAGCGACCGATTAGGTCCCACAGAGTTGGCCTTCTCCGGGTCCCATCGATTAAACAATGTAGTTTGGCGGGTTCCAGGGGAAGAGCCTTCTCTGTGGCGGCCCCGACCCTCTGGAACCAGCTCCCCCCTGAGATTAGAACTGCCCCCACCCTCCTTGCCTTCTGCAAACTCCTTAAAACCCACCTCTGCCGTCAGGCATGGGGAACTGAAATATCTTCCCCAGGCCTATACTGTTTATGTATGGTATGTTGTGTGCATGTCTTTTTTAAAATTATGGGTTTTTAGCTTTCTAATTATTGAATTTGTGTTATATATTGTTTTCTGTTACTGTTGTGAGCCGCCCCGAGTCTGCAGAGAGGGGCGGCATACAAATTAAATAAATAAATAAATAAATAAATAAATAAATAAATAAATAAATAAATAAATAAATAAATAAATAAATAAATAAATAATGTGTGTGAACACTCGCATATGTGCGACAGTGTGCACGCACACACTTTCGGCACCTGAGGGAAAAAGGTTTGCCATCACTGTTATATGCCTTCAGGGTGGACTTACTCTGTGGGTGGTTGGCCCAAAGAGATTATGACTTGACTAAAATCACCCAGCTGGCTTTCCTGACTAAGGTAAGAGTAGTTTCACTGCTCCTAGTTCAGTTCCTTAGCCACTAGGCCACACTGGCTATCTCCTAAATACTATAAAAATCTTTCATAAATAAGCTCAAAAAAATAAATAAATAAAGGAAACACTTAAACAATGCAATATAACTCCAAATAAATCAAACTTCTGTAAAATCAAACTGTCCACTTAGGAAGCAACAATGATTGACCATCAATTTCACATGCTGTTGTGCACATTCAACTCTGTACAGAACAAAGTATTCCGTGAGAATATTTCATTCAGATATACGATGTGTTATTTGAGTTTTCCCTTTATTTTTTTGAGCAGTATATTTATTTTATGAATGGTATCTCCTTAAATACATAGCTACAGGCAACTGTGTTGGTGAATTCCTGTTCAGAAGTGCCATAGAACCATAGAAAACTGATCGTAGAAACAAACCTAGTGGCCCTCAAGTTTGCACTTTGAGATTTTTTTAAAAAAATATTTTTATTTATTTCATCTTTTAATTTTTGATAGATGATGGACATGTGTTTAAACTGGAAGTTGGCTGCAACTACTCCTTCTGTGAAGTAATGCTTTCTAACATTACTTTTGAACTAGACTCCTGTCAGTTTGACATTAGGCCTCCATTTTCTTGATTTTTGCTTAATATTGAAAATACTTCTTCCAGAGCCTTATTTACACCCTTCATATATTTAAATGTTTCAATAAAGTTACTCCTTTCCCTTGTGTCCTCCAGTCCAGGCTATACATATTCACTTTATCCAATGTGTCCTGATATTTTTGTCCCTCAGACCTTGCACCATTTTTGTTGCCCATCTCTGGAGTTGCTCAAACTTACATCGTTTTTAAAGTGAGGTCTCCAGAACTGGATACAATATTCCAAATCAGGTCTGACTAAATCCTATATATTACAAGTAGAATTTGGACTTCCTTTTCCCTTCTGGTCATCCCTTTAGAATCTTTAGGAATTTCACATATCATATCTGAAAACCAACTCACACTATGTTCAATGTATCTACTGGTTTGCTACTTGAAACAAGGTTTCTTTCTAAATTTGAACATTTGGAAGCTTAGTGCAAAAATCTCATATTTTACAAATTTACCTCTGCTAGAGAAGAATTTTAATCAAAGAAGTAAATGAAGCAGAAGGGTTTTGTTCTAAGAGATTTGAACTGCAGGATTTGAGATGTGCAATTAGTGAAACTGAAAGGTTCCCATGGAGATCATGACTTTATAGCCATTGAATTAACCCAGTCAATGGAATAATTTAAATTAATCCTTCAGATTGCAGATTCTGTGTCTAAATGAACATTTAATACCATTTTGAAGACCTCGAGGCAGAATGTTCATTTGACTACCCCACACTTCACTGTATCCGACGCTGATTTTTTTTTCATTGTTAGTGGCCAAGGAAGTAGAAAATTAATGCTACTAAATTGAATCCATAAGATCATTTTGAATGCTAATTCATATTATATTTCAGATGGGGTTCCTTCACAGTAGGAGGCCAATACATCCCATTTCCTTATATCTGATAAGTGAAATTTAGTGTGTAATTCTGCCTCCTGGAAATTGTTTTAAACCTATAGCCTTTGGAACTCCTATAGCCTTCAACCCTCCAAGTATTTATCAAATATGATCCTACTAAGATTGGGATCACTGAAAATACTGCCACTTAACCAGATACACACTATTAAAATCGAGTTGAAATGTCTAGACAATTGATTCCATTAAGCAACAATTTCTTAATTTTTTTGGAATAATTCTGAGAGAAAGTATAACTAGCTGCTACTTTTAGACCATGCACTTTGCCTTGTCCCATGACGTTTTTTCCTTACGGTGTTTAAAAATCTCCCTAAAACAAATCATCTTTTGACTTATTATCAATCAAAATTGTTTAATCGCCCCTCTAACCAAAAGCAACCCTGGAAAGCACTCAACGATCAAGTAAAAACAAAAATATAAAATACAAAAATCCACATTAATAAATACCATAAAAATGAGAAAAAATATAAAAGGAAAATATCTCCCTCAACAATGGAATCATCTGAGCAAGTTTCTGGTTGCCTGGGAGATCCAGGCCTGAAAACATAGCCAAGTCTTGAGGGCCTTCTAGAATACCAAACAGGATGGAGCTAATCTAATTTCAAGGAGAAGAAAAATGTTCCATAAGACGGATGCAATGACAGAGAAGACATGCCTCTTGGGACTCACCAGTCTCATCTCCACCAGTCTCTCGCCATCTCTCCCAGATCTTATTGGGCAGACTGATATAATTTAGCAGAGGCATTCCCTCAAATAACTCAGCCAGCGATGGGCTACTAGCCAGAATGCTAAATTGCGTTCGTCGCCGCGACTTGTAAGTGCTTGCAGGGCCAGTGCGATTTTGCTTCTGCACCTGTGGAAGTAGCAAAATCATGCACGGAGCCGCAGGTACGCCCGTGTTTCATTAAGGTTTTTTTTGCTTCCACGTATGCCGAAACATAGGTGCACCTGTGGCTCTGCGCATGATTTTGCTACTTCCACAGGTGCAGAAGCAAAGTTGCAAGCACTTACGAGCTGTGGCGGTGAGTGCAATTTAGCATTCTGGATAGAAGCCCACTGCTGACTTCAGCCCTATGCCAGGAAGGACTTTAAAAGTTAAAATCAACACCTTGAATTGAATCGGGGAACAAATTGGCAACCGATGCAGATCACATTGAAAATGACAGCTATATTTCAGCCATTGATTTCAGATTTCGATATTATCTTCCAGATCTCAGAAAAACTGTTTAAACATTTAATGAACTTTTCCTGCATCCTGCAAACTTTTATGTTTACAACTCAACAGAGCTTTTGTTTCTGAGAGAAGTGTTTTTCTCTAAAAAACAAAAGATCTCAGCTTGTTGACTTGGAATGTTGAAAAATACATTTTCTATTCAGTAAAGCATGATAAATTATAATTACAGATTTTGGAGCAACAAAACAAACGACTCTTTGAAAAGTTTGACATATTTTTTTTTTTTAAAAAAACCAAACATCTGCCTGGTTGTTCCATTGGAAGATTCATGTATTTCTGAGTCATAATGCTTTCCAGAAAGAAATTCTATCTTTTGAGTCCTCACACTTATGACCATGACAGCTGCCGCTTAAACCTGATTGGTTCAGATGCAGGCAGGCAGCCAGCAAGCAGGAAAACAAAGCCCCACTATTGGTTTAGAGCTTGACAGCTCCTTTATAAAAGGGAGCTGTCAAACTGCTGTTCTTGCTGTTGGTGCCAAAATAAACCTTACTGTTCATTACAGCTGAGTCTACTTCATTCCTGTCAGCTTGTACCTGCTTGACAATTTAACACTATTCATGTTATATGTGGTTGGAAAAATATGAAATACCTTTGCAAAAAGTACAAGAAAAATATATTTGTAATAACAAAACTGTACAGGTGTTTTATCAAAAAAGCAGACGGCATGAGAAATGAAAAGCCACAAACTCCCCCCCCCCCCATACCCAGATACTATTGTTTTAAGGAATATCCTTCTGGGTTCAATCCCAAGCAGGGTAAAAGCCACTGGATTCATGGAAGTTGTTTGGAAATTATTTCATTTTTCTAGAAGGGTTGGTGCTAATTTCCTTCAGTACATATTCATATTCAAAGACATTTTAGTTAGTAAAGGCATTGGACCAATGGACCAGGAATGGGTAACCAACTAGTTCTAGTACTGTCATAAGTATGGAAGTCATCTGAATGACTTTGCACCAAGCACACTCAGCTCTAAGTAGACAATAGCAAACTATTTCCAAATATGTTGCTTAGAAAACTATGTGAACTTGTCCCACGTAACAGGAAAAAAGACTGACTTAAAAGCACTAAACTCTTTCTTCAGGTAATTGTACACAATTAGAATTGCATGTAACTAAAGCTATTAAGGTTTATCTGGTGTAAAGTGTAAAGTGGGTTCATTATTCCACAGGCAAGTGCTCATCCTGGAACAAAATGCTTGATACTGATATCAACAACTTTATTAAAAACATCCTACTAAACTGCCAGATTACTAATAATAATTAATGTTAACAAAACAACAGCATTTAGGCTTCCACCAAAAGATATAAAGCTTCTTGGATGAGAAGCAAAATGTCTTTAAGGAAAAATGAAGTCCAGCTGTTTTTCCATAAACATTTAGGCTTATATACTACCTGATAGCACTTTATAACACTCTGGGTAGTTGCAATGCAATGTAAGCAGTATTTGTATATTGCCACCAACAATCTTGTTCCCCATTTTATATGAGCCTTGGTGGTGTAGTGGTTAGAGTGCAGTGCTGCAAGCTACTTCTGCTGATCACCACCTACCAGCAGTTTGGTAGATGGAATCTCAGTAGACTCAAGGTTGACTCAGCCTCCCATCCTTCCAGGGTATAATGCTACTGAGTCCACTTGAGCCTCATGGGGATTGAACTCCAGCTTGTGGGAGGAGTATAATATATATTTTTATATTAATGGGTTTTTAATCGTTTTTAGTATTGGATTACTATTGTACACTGTTTTATTGTTGCTGTTAGCCACCCCGAGTCTCCGGAGAGGGGCGGCATACAAATCCAATTAATAAATAAAATAAATAAATAAATATAATTTCAGATGTTCAAAAATGAATCACAATGACAGCTGTGATTTGTATCTAAAGCAAAGAAAGAGAACTAAATAAAAATAAACCCCAAAACTATATTCTTAAATAGATTGATTTTTTAAAAAAAACACTGAGATCTGAAGACTATTTTTGTTGGGACAACCAATATAACTTACCCTTCTGAAATTGCAACGTTTAACAAACTTTCTTGGAAGTAAGGTTCACTGAACTCACCAGATCCAAGTAGGCTTTATGGGACTGCACTGCCAAATTAGTTACCTTTGGAAATTTGCTAAGTATAATGAACAGGTTTTCAGGCCATATTTCAATACCTTAATGTTACGTTCTCTGCACATCTCATCATACAGTAGTTACCATACAGAGTGATTTGCATTAAAAGAGAAAGCATAGATTTATAATGTAGCACTATATTTTTTATCATACTGAATGTCATAGAAGGTAATTATGTGTACTAGAATGTGACACACTCCTATATGTTTTACCTTGCCTTGCCTTGCCCTCCCCAGCAAATACACCCATGTCTATGAAGACACCAAACTCCACTCCAGGGCGTCTACCTTGCCCAGATTTGGCATGAGGGAAGATTCCTTTCTCTTCAGGCATGTTTTTACTTCCATTTATGTTTACTTCCAAATAAACATTAACAGTGTTGAGGCTTTGCAGTGTTGGTGTTGAAGAAGACCCCTGAGCAAACCATGGATAGCCAGGAAACCAAACAAATGGATAAGGCAACAAAATCAACCCAGAAGTTCCCAGTTAATCGAATAGAATATAATTCTTTATTGGCCAAGTATGATTGGACACACAAGGAATTTGTCTTTGGTGCAGATGCTCTCAGGTCTTGGTATATTCGGCGTGATATCCTGGGTAGTTGGACGCCTAATCAACAACCATTAACTAATCAGCATACTTCAGCTACATCAAGGACCCCAGATGTTACCCCACTGACTCACCAGGAAGTTTCTACACAGCAGGCAATTGCTGAGCCATCAAACCACACCCAGCCACCTGTATTTATAGAAGGAATGCAGCTTAGGTCTCGCAGTGTTCGCCTTAGAACAAGGACAGAAACACCAGCCTGAAGATGATGAGTGGGACCTCATCGAAACGTCGCCAGAAATTTCCAAATCCTACACGGGAAGAAACCCGAATATACCAACACCGTCATACCTGTACCCGTGGAAATCTACGAAAACACACACATATATATACATACATACATACATACATACATACATACATACATACATACATTTGTCAAGAATCATGAGGTACAACACTTAATGATTGTCGTAGGAGTCAAATAAGCAATGAAAAAACTATGAATATTAATTTTAAAAAATCTTAAGGATACAAGCAATAAGTTACAGTCATAGAGTCATATATGGAAGGAAGAGGGTGATAGGAATGATGAGAAAAAACTAAGCATAAACGACCAGACTCAATTTTTTCACACTTTGGATATGGGAGGCAAAGAATGAGATCTCTAAAAGCTGGGGAGTGACAGAAAAGGTAAAGAGAGCAAGCAGCGGCAAGGTGGATGGACTTGATAGCAGCAGCGATGGGTCCACGGTTGGAACAGCCTAAGTCCAAGTCTGGGCCAGATGGTCCTGGAGAAAATCCAAGTGGTCGCCAAGATGGCATATGATATAATAACGACCCAACCTCATTTTTACATCGAAAGTCACTTAAATGCAGCACACTCTTCTTAAAGCCTCCAGGCTTGGATTGCAAGACCGTGCCCATTCCGAGTTTGCTTCTTCCACGCGCAAGTTACACCACCCTCCACCTTTACTCGAGCGAGGGCACCACTGAATAGCGCGCTTACTTCTTAAGCAAAAGAAAGCTTGGAATTCTGAAGCGCTTGGAAACCCCGGCGGAGGACCATCTGCCCGCGTTAAAGATGAGATTACCGGATTTGCAGCTCCGAAGGGCTTTGGCGGGAACATGGCTGCCCGGGGGCAGCGCTGGGGACCGAAGAGGAGAGACGCCGCCAAGGCCGCGCTTCCCCAGGAGAGGGCGGCCCTCTTCCACTCGCCTCCCCGCCACGGCGCAGCCAGTCACTTTGTGCCGAGGCCCCCGGAGCGCATGCGCTCTTCGCCGCTAGGGCAGGGGGGCGGAGGAGGCTGCCTGATCCCGGCGGTTCGGTTGGCGAAGGCTGGAAGCGCGCAACGCAGAGAGCTGGCGCGGGCCCGGCCGCCCGTTAATGGGGAACGGGAGCTCGCTTGGGGTCAGCTCGGGGGCTCTCGGCGGGTAAGGCAACCGCGGCGGCAGGAGCAGCGGCGGCGATGCTGCCCTGGAGGCGCCTTCGGTTGCAGCCACGCCAGCGCAGGCCAGGCATGGTGCCGTAGCGGCTGCTGGAGGAACTGCGCCGAGGCGGAGGAAGGGAGGGAGGAAGGAAGACGGGAGCAGACGGGCTAAGCAACCAAGGACCCCCCCTTCCTTCCCTCTCCAGCCCCGGTTGGGGCGAAGATCCATCGCTCGGCCAGGTGAGAGATCCCGCCAGATCAGGATCCTTTTGGGGGGGGGATTCTAACCCCCCCTCCCACTTTCTATGCCCTTCTCTTGCTTTTGCTCCATCTCGGTGTTATCCTTCTTTAC
This sequence comes from Erythrolamprus reginae, assembly GCF_031021105.1. NCBI lineage: Eukaryota > Metazoa > Chordata > Lepidosauria > Squamata > Dipsadidae > Erythrolamprus > Erythrolamprus reginae. Next base: position 102,126,401 of record NC_091951.1, read on the forward strand.
GCCCACTTTGCCCCCCCCCCCCAAACCCAACACACACGCCCCCACCCCTGTATAATCCGGCTGCCTGCCAAGTTGGCTGACTTTTCCCGCTCCCCCGGCCGCGAATGGCGACCACCCCCACCCCGTGCAGCCCGGGGCCTTCTCCGCCCCCTCCCCGCCAAACTCCACTGCCTAACCATTAAAATCGGTGGTCTCTTTAAAAAATAATAATAATAAAGGCCTGAGGGATAAAAAAAAATCCTTGATTGCTCTTGGAATGTTGCAACGCCCCCGATTCCGCCCCTCCCGCTTAATGACGGGAGGAAACCCCTTTTAACGTTGACTCCCACCCTCCGTTCCCGATTGGTGTCGGGAACCCCCCCGTCGGTCCTTTTCCTGCTTTAGGCAGGCGGCGTCGGCGACTGCCTTCGCTTGGCAGCTAGCTATGTTGGGGTTACTAGAGTTCAAACGCGGCGGAGCTTTTACCCCGGGGCCCGAAGACGAGGGGAGGGGGGGCTTTTTGCAACGCGTTGGTAAATAGTGGGACTTTTGACGTTGCATTCAGCGTCCGAGCCAGAGACCAGGGAAAGCGAGGAGGGAGGAGACCGTGGGGAACCGGGAAGACTTCATTAGATTGGATCCCTATGATGCCAGCCATCCGCTAGGTTGGGGGTGGTGAGGTGGGAGTTTGACCCAGGTTGTGATTTTTTTTAATGTATCATTTTATGGGTACTCTGCTTCCAAATTAGTGAGTTTTGATCTGATTGCTATCATCTGGTTTTGCCCAGAACAAGAGATACATGATTAAAAACCACTAAGCTTTGAAATCTGAAAGTTTGGTGAACGAAATAAAAGCCATATCCCAGGTTCCAGATCATGCAACTAGGGCCCAAAGCTTCAATTGGTTAACAACTTTCCCATAGGTGGGGTTTTATATCAGTAAATTTCTCTTCCTTTTAAAACTTTCTTATTACAGGCATAAACTCTACAAGGAAGTGGAGAAGTACAATTATTTTAGAAAGCCAATGCTTATACTGGGAGAAATGTTTTGTTGGAGGCCTCTGCCTTGCTGCTTTTGCTTATCAGATCAAATTATGTTAAGCACTCTTTCTTTTCCAAAATTGAAACCTCTAATTATCTTTTCTTTAAAAAAAGCCATTTGGGACCATTTATCAACTCAATTCACTGAGTTTATGCTGAGAGGCAGTTACTGGAAAGCTTTCCTCAATTTAGGTATTACCTTTTCCCCTGGCAAGAACCCAAGAGTCATGTGTTAATGAGTGAATTGAACTGGTTTGAAGGAAAATGTGATGTTAAAGGTACAGTAATACCATGGACTGTTTCTGTATTAGAAAACGCATGCTAACTAGTGCTTTGTTGTCATTCAAGTTTGTTTTAATTTGTTTACTTTGTGTTAATCTGTTTACTTCAACTTCAGAACATAATTTAAAATAGTGATATATGGTTATTCTAGATGTAATTTAGTTTTTTTTAAAAAAAAATACAGATTGTGTTTGATACTGTTAGCATGAGGGTATTTTTTCCTACCATTTTCTCTTCTAAATATACAACATATTGTGTTAAGTTTCCCCTTTTTACTTTTAGATATGCAAAACTGCAATCTTAGGTTTAATATCTTGGAAACAACAGGGTGCACTACAACAGGGTGCACTACAAATGTTTGAGTTGCCTATGATACTAACTTGTTTGGAGTAACCGTTGCTATTTAAACTTACACCACTTCAGACAAATGGTTATCCAAACTTTTCTTTAAAACTTCCAGTGTTGGAGCATTCACAACTTCTAGGGGCTAACTGTTTTACTGATTAATTGTTCTAACTGTCAGGAAATTTCTCCTTAGTTCTAAGTTGCTTCTCTCCTTGTTTGGTTTCTACCCATTGCTTCTTGTTCTACCCTCAGGTGCTTTGGAGAATGGGTTGATTGCCTCTTCTTTGTGGCAATCCCTGAGATATTGGAACACTGCTATCATGTCTCTCCTGGTCTTTCTTTTCATTAAACTAGACATATACAGTTCCTGCAACTGTTCTTCATATGTTTTAGCCTCCAGTCCCCTAATCATCTTTGTTACTCTTCTCTGTACTCTTTCTAGAGTCTCAACATCCTATTTACATCCTGGAGACCAAAACTTAATGCAGTATTCCAAGTGTGGTCTTACCAAGGCATTATAAAGTGGTATTAACACTTCACATGATCTTGATTCTGTCCCTCTGTTAATGCAGCCTAGAACTGTGTTGGCTTTTTTGGTAGCTGCTGCACACTGCTGGCTAATATTTAAATAATTGTCCACTAGGACTCCAATATCCCTCTCATGGTTACTACTGTTAAGCAAGGCGCCACATATACCTGTGCATTTTGTTTTACTTGCTTAAATGTAGAATCTTACTTACTTACACAATTGAATTTCATTTTGTTAGATAGCACCCATTGTTGAAGTCTTGTCAAGATCCTTCCATATCTTGAGCCTATTTTCTGGAATGTTGGCTATTCCTGCCAGTTTGGTGTCATCTGCAAATTTGTTGAGTTCTCCATCTATCCCCTCGTCCAACTCATTTATGAAGATGTTGAACAGTATTGGGCCTAAAACAGAGCCTTGGGGTACTCCACTGCATGCTTCCCTCCATGTAGATGCAGTTCCATTGAGCACTACACTTTAAGTGTCATTGGTTAGCCAATCTTTGTTTGCTTCTAGGGATTCATTGATTCATTGTTTGATCATCTTTTCCAGAATCTTCCCTGGTATTGAGGTCAGGCCATTAGGTCTGAGGTTTCCTGGATCTATTTGTTTCCCCTTTTTTGAAGATGGGAAATATATCATCTCTTTTCCAGTCCTCTGGCAGTTCTCTGGTGCTCCAGGATCTTTGAAAGATATAGTTCAGTGGTTCTGAGATCTCATCTGCCAATGTCTTGAGAAGCTTGAGGTTCATCTGGTCCTGGTGATTTGAACTCATCTAAAGTAGACAGGAGTCTACTTTATAAATCCAATTAATAAATAAAATAAATACATTTACCATTTTATTCCCTATTTTAACTTGTGTTCCAAATCTGGGGGGGGGGGGGGGGTTTCTGCTGCTGTTTTTGATCGGTTGCACTGTCTTTTTGTGTAAAAACCAGTTAAGTAACTCTGCTTTCTCCCTGCTGCTTGTCACCTTCCTGCCACTTTCTCCCTGCAATGGCCCAATTGTTTCCTTGACTTTTTTCTTGTTTTTAATAGGTTGGAAGAAGCTTTTTTTTGTTACTTTTTACTTTTGTCCCAAGTCTTTGTTCATTGGAGCCTTAGCTTTCCTCACTTCATCTTCGCAGGCTCTGGCTATTTGCTGGTATTCTGCCTGAGTTATTTCCCCTTCTTTCCACTTTTTATATTTGTCCTTTTTTGTCATTCAATTTGTCAGAGAGTTCTTTATTTCTTTTGGGACTTATTATTTTTCTTCTTCATTGGTATTGTGCTAGACTGGGCTTTTATAATCTCACGCTTCAAAATTTCCCAAGCTTCTTTTCCCCTTGAGGATTCTCATCCATGGAATACTTCCCAAGTTGTCTCTACGTTTATTGAAATTAGCGTTGACTTTAACTGCTTGACATTTTTGTTTACTGCATTTATAGTCTAGCTTTTTTCTTTTGAAATCTCTTGGTCAGTGCATGAGGGCCTTTTCTAAATTTATTTAATATGAGTGATCCTGTAAAATAGGCTGAAATAGTAAATGACTAGCCTAAAGTCATTTGGTGAGCCCAATGGTAGAGTAGAAAAGGTTTGTAATCCAATTTGACTGTGATCTAAGGGGGGAAAATAACATTCTGTTTGTTAAGGAAGAACAGGCTTCTGTGCGTTATAACAATGTCTCGTATATTTTCAAAATAAGGGCTTAGTTCACATACCATACTAATCTGTGGTTTGCTGAATAAATTGCAATTGGTTGAGTTGGCTCTTTGTTCTGAGCCAGAGACTGTGTTTTAAAAATCATAGGGGTTGATTTCTCAGATTGACTATTTAGCTCAATTGGTGAATCTTTTGAAAAGCAAGCACATCTCCGTATGCTCTTTTGGTCTACAATTCTCATCACCCTTTGTCATTACCCATGTTTTCCAATGTTAACAGTGACTAATGTCCTGATTGCTGGATTGCTATTCAGTTGCTGAAAATAATATGAGAAATCAGATGAACCATGGACATAATTTGATTAACAACAAGAAAGTCCACTTTGTCCATCTCCACTCCAAAGTTGTACTCTTTTTGTCCAATAGAGTACAACTTTGGAGTGGAGATGGACAAAGTGGACTTTCTTGTTGTTAATCAAATTATGTCCATAGTTCATCTGATTTCTCATATTATTTTGTACTCTATTGGACAATAATCTTGCATCAGTTTCCCTCAATTTCTGATGTCACTGGGAAAGTGTATAAGAAATGTTGCTAAACTGTATGAAGTCCTATGCAGAATTTGTGCTGATTATTTATTTATTTATTTAGCATATGATGAGAACATGGCAGAAGAGAACTTAACATATTCACAGTCCATGTTATTGTAAGTAAAATTTCTATAAGGGCATGGCAGTGGCCTCATAACTGAACATCCAGTTCAGCTATCCAGGCAATCACCTCTTTCGTTGTTTCCTGTAGGAAACTAGAGAATGTATATTATGGGCAATCTGGCACAATATGTTTTAATTTATTTATTTATTCGATTTTTATGCCACCCTTCTCCTTAGACTCAAGGTGGATTACAACATGTTAGCAATAGCACTTTTTAACAGAGCCAGCATATTGCCCCCACAATCCGGGTCCTCATTTTACCCACCTTGGAAGGATGGAAGGCTGAGTCAACCTTGAGCCGGTGATCAGATTTGAACCGCTGACCTACAGATCTACAGTCAGCTTCAGTGGCCTGCAGTACAGCACTCTACCTGCTGCGCCACCCCGGCTCTTTAATAGTTTGCATGTCAGGACCACAATCCGCCCACAGTCCTCCGGGAAATTAATAATAACAATCAAAACAAAGGGAAACTTTCCATCCCCACTAATATAGGGGAGAGGTCCAATATCAGGCCTAATTCTTTCAGTTTTGTTCAGATAGAGCAAGATAGGTCAAAACAAGTGGGTTTGGTAGAGGGATCTCTAATGGTCAGGTTGGGCCAGTTTTCTCTCCAAGCATTCTCTGGGTTAAACTGGATACATATTAAGTTAATCGCTATTTTCCATGCTGACTTACAGGACTTCAATCTTGTGATGGACTGTGCATTGTCCTGGTGAATAGGGAGGACCTTGTTATTCAGCATCCTTGATTGCAGTCGAACAAGAACTTATTGTCTTCTATTGTGGGGTGGTATGATATTACTAGGGGCTGGTAACTAGTGCACAGAAGTGAGATGCAGTGTGCCAGAGTTGGTAAAGCATTGTTTGGTGGAGTTGCACATTAGCCATTTGCATGTGGGTACTATTAAGACACACACTGGCACAATATTTAGCTGTGGAATAAACCAAAGCCAAGATTGTTGTTTATAGGGTGTTAGCATCAACACCCCAAGATGTTCAAGCCAGTCTGTTTAGTAAGTTTTGGTGGCTTTTCAATTTTGCAGCTGTTTTTTTTTTCAATAGTCAGAAAGTTAGTGATCTGTTTAGTGTAATCAGTAAGTACTTCCGAGAATTATTACATTGTAAAATACAGTTCTAGAACTTCATTGAAGACTAGTAATTTACATTTCTATTGCTGAGATGTAGTGTGGCTACTTCTTGCTAAGCTTGGTTAGAGGCACCATTTTTTCAAGTAGGTATCCAGCTTCTGGAGATCTTCAGAAAAGATGTCCTACTTTGTCCCGAGGAAACATTGAATACCCTTTCTTATGCCTTCCAGTCTGCTTTAAGAAAACTTTAAGCACATTTTCCATTGCCTTTCGGTTACTCTTTTAATAGTTCAGATATTGGAAGTACAATTCATGTTTTAAATTCTGGGTTTCTTTTGAACTAATCTATTGATTAGTACTGTTGTGCATCATTTGAATTTAAATGTTTAATTTTTTAAAAAACTGCAGAATCATGAAGTGTCCAGTGATCTCAAAAATCACTGAGAGCCCTGTTCAAAACATACTAGGGTTGCTATACAATTTTGTAATCTCTGGGATGAAAATTCAAGTGACTTTTCTGGAATTCTGTAAAAGTTTTTCTTTTTGGGAGCAAAACCTATTCAAACTTAAGTCAGTATTTTGCTACTTAAACTCCATAAACTTATTTCTGTGACCAGTGTTATCAACTTAAATTTTAACTTTTATATACTACATTTTTTCAGAGTATAAGACTTAGTTTTGGGGGAGGAAAATGGAGGGGGATGGGAATCTGCCTACCAAGTATTCATTTGGCTAAAGTCCTTAGTCTGATCAGCTTCAGCACATTATTTTATCCCCCTGGTTAGGGCTGGAAAAACCATTCTTTGGAGGGAGTAGCAATGAAAAAAAGTGCAAAGACATAAGGCAGGAAAAAAAATTATTCGGAGCGATTAGCAATGAAAAAGCCTGCAAACTAGGAAGAGCATTAGCACCTCATTAGGGCTGGGGGGAAAAGCTTCAAAAAAGCTACATTCAGAGTATAAGATGCAGCCAAATTTCCAGCCTCTTTTAGTGGGGTAAAGGTGTGTCTTATACTCCGAAAAATACAGTAACCTTTTTATAGCTCTGTGTGTAAAAAAGGAACCTGTTTCAGTTCTTTGAACTATTTCATATTTTATATGACAGATAATCCTTGACTTGTGACCACCATTGGAATGTGATTTCTGGTTGTAAGCAGAGGTGGTAATTTAGCCAGTTAGGACTGGTTCAACAAACAGGCAGTAGCGACCTGTGGGTGAGCCCCGGCGGTATGCTGTCCTATTTAGCCACAATTTCAAGCTGCGTGAAAGCCATGCACACAAGCAAAGCGCATGCACGGAAGGTTGCATGCACGACTGAAGCAAGCGTGTTCACACGCTCACATTTTTACTGCTGGGTGAACCGTTAGAGAAATTATGTGAATCCCACCTCTTGTTGTAAGCTATTACGTCATAAATTGAGGCACTCATGTGACCCCATCCAATTTTAGGACATTATTTTAGTGGTCATTAAGTGAATCATTAGGATTGTTAACCAAATTCTATGGTCATAACAAGTATGAACTCATTTTTCTGAACGAACATGTTTTGCAAATGTTTTGCAAAGTGCAACCATGTGACCATGACATGTTGCAACCAGTTGTAAAAACAAGGTTGCAAGGCATCAAAAATGCAATCAGATGAATGTGAGAAGGGGTGTGGCACAGCATTTTATGATGGCCAGAAGTGCTTTATCTGCCATAAATACCCATTCTGGGCTTGTCATAATTTTGAAGAGCCAATAAGTGATTGGTTGTAAGTCAAGGACTATCTATACAGCTCATTTGTTTCTTTATTAAGAAGCTACTCTAGGCAGTGTGCAATCATATAATAATATATAATTTTAAAACAAATATACAAAAGTCATTACAAAAATATGTAAAGATTATTAAAAATTAGATTAAAAGTTTCAAATGTATAAACCATACAGAGAGAATGAATGCACTGGTATCAACTACAGTGGAACAATCTAAGAACACCTCTGGGACCCTGAGGCCTAGTGACATAACCAAGTCTTGGGCGATGTACAGAATGTTAAGAAGGATGACTTTAGGATGAGGGAAAATGTTCCATAAGATGGGTGCTACATGGTACCTGGAACATACTGTCTCTGCCAAATATGAATGGGATGGGCTGAATTTCATCAGGGAGAAGTGATCCCTCAGAGAGCCTGGCCCCATATTATAGGCTACTTTACCATATGGTGAAATATGCTTCTCCAATATGAGTCATGAAAAGCGGTGTGCCACAAGGGTCTGTTCTGGATCCTATTCTTTTTAATGTGTTTGCAAGTGACATAGGGGAAGGTTTGCCTATTTGCCCATGACTTTAAAATGTGCAATAGGGTTGATACCTGGAGGCGTCTGTAATATGGCAAATGATTTAGCTTTACTAGATAAATAGTCAAAGCAATGGAAACTGTAGTTTAATGTTTCCAAATGTAAAATAATGCACTTGGGGAAAAGGAATCCTCAATCTGAGTATTGTATTGGAAGTTCTGTGTTAGCAAAAACTTCAGAAGAGAAGAATTTAGGCTGAATGCTTGGCTGCATAGCTAGAGGTGTAACAAGCAGGAAGAGGGAGATTGTGATCCTGCTATATAGCGCGCTGGTGAGACCACATTCGGAATACTGTGTTCAGTTCTGGAGACCTCACCTACAAAAAGATATTGATAAAATTGAACGGGTCCAAAGACGGGCTACAAGAATAGTGGAAGGTCTTAAGCATAAAATATATCAGGAAAGATTTAATGAACTCAATCTGTATAGTCTGGAGGACAGGAGGAAAAGAGGGGACATGATCGAAACATTTAAATATGTTAAAGGGTTAAATAAGGTTCAGGAGGGAAGTGTTTTTAATAGGATAATGAACACAAGAACAAGGGGTCACAATCTGAGGTTAGTTGGGGAAAAGATCAAAAGCAACATGCGAAAATATTATTTTACTGAAAGAGTAGTAGATCCTTGGAACAAACTTCCAGCAGACGTGGTTGGTAAATCCACAATAACTGAATTTAAACATGTCTTTGATAAACATATATCCATCCTAAGATAAAATACAGGAAATAGTATAAGGGCAGACTAGATGGACCATGAGGTCTTTTTCTGCCGTCAATATTCTATGTTTCTATGATATCACTTTTCTCATGTTAATTTTCCTTCTCCTTATTAATTGACATTTTCCAAATCTAATATGGTGGGAAAAGGTCCTAATCAGCTTTCTGTCACTGGACAGAGGCTGCCTGATTAGAATCCCTGGGTATCCAAACTACTTCAGTTATTTAACTAGCCTGGTGAAATGCTGCAGCAGCTTTGGCATAATCTGATAAGTGATAGCATTTCCTGTGGATTTTTAGTTAGCGTGTACATTTCCCAAGTCCGTTTGTTTGCTTAGGGTTGTTTTCAAGTAGATTCCAGCATGTGGCAAAAGGGTTGGACAGAGTTAGTTGGAGCTTAAACATCAAACACCCTCCCACAATGGAGCCCCCCCCCCCTCTCTCTCATACACACACGCCTATGTTTGCTGAAATAATTTATTTTGTTCTTCTGGATCTGAGCACTGGCAGGGTGTGCCTCCTTATGGAAGTATTATAAGCAGTATAGCAAAAGAGTCTTGGCAAACAGTTACCCATTTTAGTTTTATTAAAAAAAAAGGTCCCTTGCTGTTTTAAAGGCATTGTGCTATAAACACTTCTGTCAGGAAGCAGTTATGCATTATTCTGTGAACTGTGCAGAGAATTTAGTTTGTTTACAAAGGTTTCTTAGTAGTTAAACATTGTATTATACCTTGTTTCTTTTGTACTGGTTTATCTTTAAACTGTGGCAGCTGCCCAGAACCATCTTACTGTGTTACATGTTTCTATTTCATTTGAGTCAGTTCAGTGAACCATAGTAGCTACACCTGGCAAAAGTTAGTAAGTGCATGCTGCAACGTTGGGGCAGAATCTTGCAGGTTTTTGAACTGTTTCAGCAGGCATTTTCTTATTTGCTGTGCAGAAGTTCACTAGAATTAGCTTTTGAGCTCTGTTTGTCCTGTTGACAGAAAAACAAACCCCCTGCTACGAAATAAGTTGAGAACACAGTTTGTTAGCGCTGTTATTTAAGACATTTAAAACAGTTTGTACATTTCAGCATTATCCAGATAGTGCTGCATAGTTTGTTTTTCTCAAGCATTTTTAGGCAAGAATACAAAAATGTTGTCTTGGATGCTAGAATAGCTGGCAATCAATGTTAACAAACATACATTATGTTTGAAAAGAAGTAAGATTTATGAAGAAATGCATAAGATAGGAAATCCCCACTTCTTTTTATATTAAATATTGAAGACAGAGAAAGAAGATAAGGAAAAAGTTCCCTGAAGTTCCCATGAAGACATATTTAACAAACAATGGGCCAGGTGAGAGAGGGAAATAGGAATGGTGTGTTAATACTTTTATTTCTCTCTCACCATTTGCAATAGTGGCTGAAAGGTGCAAAGAGAAAAGATGCAGTCCCCACCAGTATGTTTTGCTAAAGGAGCATTCAGGGTGGATAAAACAAATCAATATTCCCTATTTTTCGGAGTATAAGATGTTCTTTTTTACCCCCCCCCCCAAAAGAGGGTGAAAATGTGGATGCGTCTTATACACCAAATGGTAGCCCCAGCCAGCCACCCCCACCCTTTCGTCTCTGCCTCCTAGCAATTTACCTCCTTGCAGCAAGCAGCCCAAAGCCTGATTAGCACAAACAACTCATTATATGCCTTCCAGCCCTCAGCTGATTGATTGAAGCTGCAGGCAAGCCCACATGCTAAAATGAAAGTGAAACAAGCTGGACTGAGGCAAATTACTGGCAGGGAGAGGCAAGACAGAATTTTATTTTCTTGTGCTAATTAGACTGTTGAAACTGGCTATTTTGTTGTTTGCTGCAAGAAGGTAGGTCAATAACTATAAATGTCGGTAGAATGTTCAAATTATTAGATTTATTTTTTAAAGAATACTTTATCATTCTTCTAGACCAGCGTTTCCCAACCGGTGTGCCGCGGCACACTAGTGTGCCGCGAGACATGGCCAGGTGTGCCGCCAAGCTCCAGCTGGGTGGGGCGCTGTCGGTACTTCCGTCCTGGGGCTCCCGCTCGCAGCTGTCCCCCGGCTCCTGCTCGATGCCGCGGTTTTCGGCGCTCTCCTGCTGGGCCCCAAAGAAGGAAGGCAGGAAGAAGGAGAGCTCCATTCTTCGCGCCTTTTTCCCGCCTTCCTTCTTTGGGGCCCAGCAGGAGAGCGCCGAAAACCGCGGCATCGAGCAGGAGCCGGTTGACAGCTGCGAGCGGGAGCCCCAGGACGGAAGTACCGGCAGCGCCCCGCCCAGCTGGAGCTTCTCTGGCATCGACGGCAAGTGTCCTTTGTGGCCCGGCGGGAGGGCACTGGCGATGGGAGCGGGGGGGGTGGCCGCAGCGGCCGCAGGCAGTCGCAGGGAGATAGCGGCGGCGAGAGGGAGCGCTCTCTCTCTCTCAGCTGACTGCAAGCGGGAGCCCTGACGGTGGCGGTTGGACGTGCTGCTGGACGTCGTACATGCTGGCGCTGCGGGCCTGGCATATCCGGTGTCCAGCAGCACGTCCAGCTGCCGCCATCAGGGCTCCCGCTTGCAGTCAGCTGAGAGAGAGAGAGAAAGAAAGAGAGACATATAAGAGAGGCAGAGAGAGAGAAAGAGAGACATAGCAAGAGAGGCAGAGAAAGAGAGACAGAGCAAGAAAGAGAGGCAGAGAAAGAGAGATAGAGAAAGAGAGAGAGAAAGAGAGACAGCAAGAGAGGCAGAGAGAGAGAAAAAGAAAGAGAGACATAGCAAGAGAAAAAGAGAGACTTAGCAAGAGAGGCACAGAGAGAGAGAGAAAGAGAAAGAAAGAGAGACATAGCAAGAGAGACAGAGAGAGAGAAAGAGAGAGAAAGAAAGAGAGATAGCAAGAGAGGCAAAGAGAAAGAAAGAGACATATAGCAAGACAGTGAGAGAGAAAAAAGCAAGAAAGAGATAGCAAGAGAGACAGAGAGAGAGCAAGGGAGAGAGAAAGACATAGAGGAAGGGAAGGAGGGAGAGAGAAAGAGAAAAAAAGAGAGGAAGAAAGAAAGAAAGAGGGATGGAGAGAGAGAAAGAAGGGAAGGAAGGAAAAGAGAGAAAGAGGGAGAAATAGAGTGAAAGGGAGGAAGAGAGAGGGTTTTTTTGTCCAAACTTTTCTTTAGCCCCCCCCCCCCGCCCCCCCCTTTCAGTGTTCCCCAGGATTTTGAAAATATGAATAATGTGCCGCGGCTCAAAAAAGGTTTGGAAACACTGTTCTAGACAACTTAACAAAGCTTTTTAAAATATTTTTTTTATCTGAAGAAGTATAATCTGAAATGTAGCAGTTTCCTGTTTAATATTAAGAAAAGGCAGCTGAGTTAAACCCTGACTTAGTCATGTTTGGAGTTGATCTACTTAAATATTATTATTATTATTATTATTATTATTATTATTATTATTATTATTATTATTATTATTATTATTATTATTAAGATTTGTATGCCACCCTCCTCCTGGGAGGAGTTAGTTTGACTACATTTAAGGAAACTTGCTGGCATTAATATACTGCCATAATGTATATTTCTCCAATTCTTTGCTATATCTATGTGTAGCCACCCCGAGTCTGCGGAGAGGGGCGGCATACAAATCTAAATAAACATAAACAAACATAAACGTACATGTGCAGAAATACACAGCAAACAGTGTATATCGTCTTTGCTGTTTGCTGGGAAACAGGCAGATTTGTTTTTTCCTTGTTTTGTTTCTAAAACTAAGGTGCGTCTTATAGTCCGAAAAATATGGCATATTTACTACACCATGAAATTAACTTTGCTACCACAAGATGTGTGGTGGCTTCTAATTTAGCTGGCCTTGATAGCAGTGTGAGTTATTTATTGGATTTGTATGCCGCCCCTCTCCGTAGACCCCTGAAGGCCATCTTGTGAGAGCATGGTGGCCTTACTTGTGCAGTTGGTTGGCTGCTATGAGAACAGACTGCTGGATGAGATGGGGCAAGTATCAAATCCAGCAGAGCGCTACTTAGGTTCTTCTGTTCCAGTGTTTGAAAAGAGAAGTGGTAATTGTACTTGAAGATGTGAACAAGATTTTTGTACATATAAAATGTATTGATCAGTTTGACATAAAACCAACATGAAATATAAAAAAATTAATGAAATATTCTGGAAAGGTAATGCCTTACAAATCCATGATAATCTTTGCAGAACATTAAAATGACATGTATACTAATTTATCTTAGACATATTAGTTCCCCTAGACCAGGGATAGGCAAAGTTGGCTCTTCTGTGACCTGTGGACTTCAATTCCCATAATTCCTGAGCCAATCATGCTAGCTCAGGAATTCTGGGAGTTGAAGTCCACATGTCATAGAAGAGCCAACTTTGCCTACCCCTGCCCTAGACCAGTGATGGCGAACCTACGCATATCTGCCTGCATGCGAGCCATTGCCCTAACTCAGCTTCAGCACGCATGTGCACACCCACCAGCTGATGTTTGGCTTGCACGGAGGCTCTGGGAAGCCATTTTCGGCTTCTGAAGGGCCTCTGGGGGGATGGGAGAGGGTGTTTTTGCCCTCCCCAGGCTCCAGGGAAGCCTTTGGAGCCTGGGGAGGGTGAAAAATAGACCTACCAAACCCACCAAAAGTTGGAAAATAGGCTGTTTCTAGTCTGCAGAGGTCCTCCGGAGGGGCAGGGGAGCAATTTTTGCACTCACTGGGCATTGAATTATGGGTGTGGGCACTCACACAGGTGCAGTAATGTGTGCACACACACTTTCGGCACCTGAGGGGAAAAAGGTTCACCATCACTGCCCTAGAATTTAGAACTTCAGGTTTGTATAAACGCCTGTTGTAACAACTCATTCCTCCAAACATTTTGCAGCCCCCAGGCATGAGATGAATAATATAAGTATGAAGGCAAGCAAATGCCGAATTATAATATCTATTACCTAATGTCTTCCAATCAAGAGTTGATATCTAAATTTGGGCTACACCTTACTTCAGGGAAGTAGACGTTTGCTCACATAATCAGTTTTCTTGTCCTTTATATGTTGTCTGATAGCAGATGAGAATAAGTTGATGCTTTTAGCATTTCTGTGAATACATTCTGCCATGACTTTTCATTCCCCTGGTTGTGGTCAGTATTGAATTCAGCGCAAGGTCTGCTTGGAAGAAGGATTTATTGAGTTCAATTTAAATGCTAGGTGTAGTGTATAAGGGTAGCGTATGAATTGTGCAGGTTTTAAGTGTGTATGCATTAACAATAAACAATTTTAGGGTGTAAATATAATGTGCCTGACTGCTCAACTGTAATGGATGGCAGCAACCATGAAAATTCTTGTCTGGAGATGATTGGCTGGTTGGAGCATAAGGTTTTATGTGTATAGTTTGGTGACTTGGGACAGCAGGCTACTATTTATAGTTAAATGAAAATATTTTAGCCATTCCACCCATAGAATGGTTAAACTCTTTGGAGAGGGGTGGCATACAAATCTAATAAATAATAATAATTATTATTATTATTATTATTATTATTATTATTATTATTATTATTATTTCTTCTCCAAAACTGGCATAACAATGTATCTGAGCAGTGGTGGCACAGTGGTTAAAATGCAATACTGCTGGGCTAATTCACTGCTCACTCTAGGAGTTCAATTCTGAGCAGCTCAAGGTTGACTCAGCTTTCTATCCTTCTGAGGTCAGGAAAGTAAAATGAGGACCCATGTAGAGATAGAGGTCATGTAAAGATTGTGTGTAGCAAACTGCCTACCTCAAGCAGGCCTCGCATACCTACACAATCTCACCCAGTTCACATCTTCAGGATGATGTAGAACACTATCCCTAGTTGGTACGTGATCCCATCTAAGTTGTATCAACAGGATGTTCTTAAGGATTGGCGAGGAGAATTCACCAATAAAAATGCTGTTCCTCTTTGTTACTTTTTGCTGCTTGGGAAACAATATAAAAACAGGCAGTCAGACATCTTACCATCCTGCAATGACTGGTCTCTAATTCCATCTGACCCAGATTGTTGAGGGCAATATGCTGACTCAGTAAACTGCTTAGAGAGGGCTGTAAAGCATTGTGGAGAGGTATAAAAGTCTAAGGGCAATTGCTATGGGCAGAGCTTTTGGTTGTAACAACGTATTTTGAAGCATGTCAGTGTATTTCTTGTGTATGTATAAGTTTCACAAGACTAATAGGCGAAAATGATATAAAATAAGAAATTGTGCATGTTTCCTATAAAGGGACAATGTGATGTTCCTTTTCTCCATTATGATATAGTTGCTGAACTTCCACATAGAATCACTTGTTGAGGTGGGTAACTAAAGAAATAAAACAAACAATTAATATCATCTATAGATAAGTTGGAAGTGGAATTCCCAGAACCTCTCTCTCTCTCTCTCTCTGTAATTTATTAGCATGTAGTTTGTTATTAATTTATTGCTGTCATAGATCTGCTTGCAGTACAACAGATGGGAAATATATATGAGTTTCTTGACCTAATTTCAAAAGCTTTTTGCAAACAATCTAAACTTTTTGCCAAAGTAATCAGATCCTTTTCCAACTGTGTGCTGGAGGTGAGGGTGAGAAAGATACGGAGGTGATGTCATAAAAAGGAGATTTACCTTTAAAACTACAGAAAATGTGTTGCCCTCAGCATTGGGCTTCAACACTGGAACCCCCAGCACACTTTTCCTGAGTGTTCCATGGAATAAAAATTAAATAAAAACATTGGGGCCTTTTTTTTAGTGCTGCCAGCAATGAATCAATGAAAGGCTTTTTACTCAGTCATTTTCTATAAGCTTGGAAGATCCCAGAATATGGGTAAAATTCCCTGTAAATTAGGATAGATTTAAATCAGATTCATATAAATAATGGTTTAAATCACTAGTTAGGAAGATTTTGTTTTATAGTTTAAACTACCATTATTCTCAAGTCTGGAAGGCTCTATAATTTCTGAGAATAGAATAGAATAAATTTTATTGGCCAAGTGTGATTGGACAATGAATTTGTTCAATCACACACAAGGAATTTGTTTTGGTGCACATGCTCTCAGTGTGCATAAAAGAAAAGATAAATTCACCAAGAATCATAATATACAACACTTAATGATAATCCAAGTACATATAAGCAATCAAATCATATTATTGTGTTACACCAAACAAAACAAAATGTATTTTTGTTTGGTGTAACACAAATTTATATTCTTCAGGAATCAGTAGTACTTGGAGATTTGGTTTTTAGAAGTCTATATAGTATATAGACTAATTATTCATATTTTTTCCAGATAAATTTAATCTCAATGGGTAATGTTTCTTACCCCAATTATAGACTATTTATGAAAATATGCCCCAAATAGGATCTGTTTTATGGCCTGCTCTCATGTTTAGAATTGATTGAAGCTTAAATTTTCAGAATTTAGGATTGTAGAAATTTACTTTGTATTTGCTTTCAATGCCTTTTCCCTGACCATGAATACACAGTATAAGTTCAAAAACCATAGTCCTTCTCAAAGTTTTCTCCATTTTCCAAAATCTGTGTATTCAGTGACCTTCTTTATAATTTACTTCTAGAAAGAGATCAGTTATCAAGCAGAATGTAAGATCTCTTCACCCTCCCTAAGAATAGACAGAAATAGCAGTATAACAGAGACAAAAATCCTGCTGAACATTCAACTTCTCCTGTTTGTCATCCTACGGTTCTCGACTCTGGCTGAAACTAATTTTGGAGACTTTTCCTGGCTGAATAAATGAGCACATTTATATTCTTATGTGTGCATATGTGTATGGATGTATATATTTGCCAAAAGCCATATTTTCAATAAAGGTGGGGACAAGATAAAAGAAACAAAATTAATTGAAGTAATAACTTAAAATTAAATGCCTGTATATGAGTAAATTGGTTCATATCTATAAGTGCCAACCATTTTACGTTACACAGAAAATGTTGGAAACTGGCAAAAATATGACAAATTATAGTCAACGTGACTGCAGAATGCTGCTCTCCTCCAATTTTATGATGATTTTAAAAAAAAATCTCCACCTTAAAAAGTAAAACAGAATATCCATACTGATTATATTCAATTTTATGATATAGAAAAGTTTTTAAATATTATTTAAATAGAACAAAACCCTTTTAAAAGAAGGTATTTGATTTTCATAGATACAGCCCCACTGTATACACGCACACACTCACACACACACACACAGAGAGAGCCTTGCTGGTGCAGTGGTTAGAGTGCAGTATTGTAAGCTGCTTCTGCTAATCACTGGCTGCCAGCAATTTGGCAGATCAAATCTCAGTAGGTTCAAGGTTGACTCATCCTTCCAAGGCCGGTAAAATGAGGACCCAGATTGTTGGGGACAATATGCTTACTCTCTGTAAATCGCTTAGAGAGGGCTGTAAAGCACTGTGAAGTGGTATATAAGTCTAAATGCTATTGCTATTGTATGTACAATTTGGCAGCCTTATGCAGCCTTATGCACACAAAGTATTTATTTATAAAATAAATATGTTGTGTGCTTTTTTTATGGCTGGCCCAAGTTATATGGCATATGTTAACTTTGCTTCACAAGGTGTGTCCTTTTTAAGGACGCTTCCATGTGAACTACAGTGATCTCTCGGTTAGCGCGGGGGTTACGTTCCAAGACCTTCCGCGCTAACCGATTTCCGCGTTATATTGGATGCGGAAGTAAAACCACCATCTGCGCATGTGCGCCATTTTTTTCATGGCCGCACATGCGCAGATGGTGGAGTTTGCGTGTGGGCGGCGGGGAAGACCAAGGGAAGATTCCTTCAGCCGCCCAACAGCTGATCTGCTCCGCAGCGTGGAAGCAGCGAGGAGCCGAAGATGGGGTAAAGGCAAAGGGGAAACCCCATCTTCGGCTCCTCGCTGCTGCCGCGCTGCGGAGCGGATCAGGTGTTGGGCGGCTGAAGGAACCTTCCCTTGGTCTTCCCGCTTGCCGCTTGCCAGTCCACACACGCCCCCCTGGATGAGCCGGCCACAGGGGCGAGGGGTGGGGATGAAGGGGCAGGACTTCCCGGGCGGAAGGCATGCTCGGCTCTGCCGCTCCAGCCCCTTTCGGCCGAGCCTCCCCGGCCAAGCAGCCAGGGAAGTCGAGCCAGGCGTGGCGGCGGCAGCGCTGCTTCTCCGGTCGCCCGGTCCTCTCCTGCCTCCTGCGCCGATGTTCCCCGCTGCGACGGAAGGCAGTCGCTTGGCTAGGGAGGCTCGGCCGAAAGGGGCTGGAGCGGCAGAGCCGAGCACGCCTTCCGCCCGGGAAGTCCTGCCCCTTCATCCCCACCCCTCGCCCCTGTGGTCGGCGGGGATGAAAGGGCAGGACTCCCTGGGTGGAAGGCGTGCTCGGCTCTGCCGCTCCAGCCCCTTTCGGCCGAGCCTCCCTAGCCAAGCGACTGCCTTCCGTCGCAGCGGGGAACATCGGCGCAGGAGGCAGGAGAGGACCGGGCGACCGGAGAAGCAGCACTGCCGCCGCCACGCCTGGCTCGACTTCACTGGCTGCTTGGCCGGGGAGGCTCGGCCGAAAGGGGCTGGAGCGGCAGAGCCGAGCACGCCTTCCACCCAGGGAGTCCTGCCCTTTCATCCCCGCCGACCACAGGGGCGAGGGGTGGGGATGAAGGGGCAGGACTTCCCGGGCGGAAGGCGGGCTCGGCTCTGCCGCTCCAGCCCCTTTCGGCCGAGCCTCCCCGGCCAAGCGGCAGCCTTCCACCGGGAGGCTCAGCATTCCGTCAGTCGTAGCGCTGGCTGTCAACTTTTCTTTTTAGCACTGGGGAGGCAAGTCAGCTCCTGCCCAGTTTTAAAAAGAAAAGTTGACAGCCAGTGATTGTTCCGCTGCCGCCAGCATGGCCTGGCTGGCAGCGGAAGATGTAACGGAGCCCACGGGGGATTCGCCTTCCTCCCACCCGCAGCCGAGACTGATTGTGGGCTCCTTCGCAACCTCGGAGAGCTTCCGGGGCATGAAAGCTCACGAAAACCAGGAAGCTCTCCGAGGTTGCGAAGGAGCCCACGATCAGTCAGCTGCCGGCGGGAGGAAAGCGAATGCCACGGGGCTGGGCTCGGCTCCCCCCTCGGCTCCCCCCCTTACCAGCCCCGCCGCGGAAGGCTCCATTCTGTTCCCTGCCAGCCCGATTGAGCGGCCGGTGGTCTCCATTCAGGGAACAGAATAAAAAAAAAATTATTTTTTAATATTTTATTTTTTTAAATAATATTTTTTGAAAAACCGCGTTGCAGCGTTTCGCGCTAATCGAGAACGCGCAAGTCGAGGGACCACTGTATTGCTTTTTATTATGGAGTTATTTGAAAGTTGTCTTACCTCTGAATTATATTACATTCCAGGGTTCAAAAAAACTGCACTATGTAGTTGAACATGTTAGCACTGAATTTGGTTCCCATTAAATTTACCTAAATGAACATCCTGGTGTTGTGGAGCCCCTACATTTTCTCTATTCCAGGGCCCCCTTCACCCCAGAAATCATTTGAATGAGGCAGGTAAATGTTAATAAAGAGTGGAGAGATTCCTTTAGTCATTAGCAAATTATTGGAACAGAAACTTGTGCCTTAGCTGAAGGAAAATGTATTTCTTCATGATTGTTAGAATAAAGATAAGGCTTATTGAGAATCCCCACAACATTCAAAGTTTGCAAATGAGTTTAAGTTGTGTCATATGGTAAAGACTTGCTTTCTTTAATCTAAAAAGTAGTCATTTAATTCTTTTCATATCTTGAGGGAAACTCAGCAGTGATGAGAAGCAGTTGATAGTTTCCATTCTGTTATTTTAATTATGTTTTTGTTCTATTTTCAGGACTGAAAAGATAACTTGAACTTTATCTCCATCCATACTTATGGGGTTTACTTTAGTAGTATTTGTCTTCTATCATGCTGCGAACTCAATTTATTTACCTACGGTTCATTCAAGCTGTGCTCTATTAAAATAGAAGCTCAGCTTTTCTCCTCCCTTTTGAAGTCTAGTTTGGCATGACAAATTCTAGGGCTGTCTGTGAATGTTCATTGGATGTATCCAGAGTTTTGAATGAATTCAAAGTATGTAGAGGTATTTGGTTGTGCTTGTTAGTGACCTATGGCAAGTTCAAGGGGAGGTGGTGGTGTATCCATTCTGGCTCTCCTTGATCTCTCAGCAGCTGTTGGCACCATTGCCCATGGTATACTTCTGGATCAGTTAAGAGGTTGTACTGAGGGCCACTATTCTGCAGGGGTTCTCCTACTTGGTTGGTGAAATGGGAGCTGTTGAGCTCTAGGCCCATGTGCCTCAAGACTCTGCTTTATCCTTCTCTTTTTTAATATCCATGTAAAGCCACTGGAGGCGGTCATAAATTAGTTCAGGATTAGGTGCTTATGATACACAACTTTATGTCTTTGTTGCCAATTGTCCAGGTAAGATGCTGAGTCCATTCCAAGTGTCTGGAAGCTAGGAGAATCTGGATGGGGAAGAATAGTCTATTGTTCAACTCTGTTAAGACTAAGTGATTATAGGTTTTGGCAGTCATGGTTTTGGAAGTTGCGGAGTTTTCATCTTTGGTTCTGGATGGGATGATACTACCGCATTCAAACTTGGTGAATAATCTATACAGAAAGAACAGGAGGCAGCTATGACCATGGGTCTTGTGCACCAGTCACGCTCATTCTGGAACTTGAAGGTCCTGTTCATGGTCACTCAAATCGTAGTCACCTTCCAATTGGACTACTGCAGCATTGTGGATAGTTACAGATTCAGTGTGTTATACCACAAAAGATTGCAACCCTGTGAGCTGTACCAGCTCCTAGTAGGTTTCTGACTCAAGATAATGGTAACTCTGGAAATTGTACTGGGTTACTTGAAAGATCTTCTCCCAAGAATATTTGCCATGCATTTGCCATTTGGCATGCAGAGCCATCTCTCTGGGAATGCAAGCTATTGCATGTTGCTCTTCCGGGTTCTGGTGCAGAAATAGGAAGAGCAGCCACACAGTGCATATGTGTGTTCGGGGAAGCATTGGCCAGCTGGTCTCGTGTGTGTATGCATGCCAGAAACTGGAAGATCAGCTGGTCAGTATGCATTTTGCTTGCTGGAAATCATCTTCCCAGCATGAACCTGTACACTGGGGAGCTGCTATGACACTCGCACATACCCTCCTGTTTCAGCACTCTGTGCCGAAAAGGTTCGACAACATTGCCCTAGGGATTTTGGCATGTTGTGATATTTAAGAAGTTTTTCCGTGGCTGCCCTTGCTTTCTGGAATGATCTCTCACCAATATATAGTTGAATCCAATTCTCCTTGTCTTGCCTTAAGACTTGGCCCTTCTCCCTGGAATTAGTGGCTGATTGTGTAGGAGACCCCCTGCCCCAGGTTGTTTTGTTTTGTGCTTGGTTACTATGTTATGCTTTTGTATTTGTATATCCGTTGCTAAGTAGTTATTGCTGATACATTGCCCAAAGTCACACAGCAAATTGGATAGCCTTATAAATCTTAAATAAATGCATTGTTCATCAGTATTACATCTACAGTGATACCTTGTCTTACAAACTTAATTGGTTCCGGGACGAGGTTCTTAAGGTGAAAAGTTTGTAAGACAAAACAATGTTTCCCATAGGAATCAATGGAAAAGCGATTAATGCGTGCAAGCCCAAAATTCACCCCTTTTGCCAGCCGAAGCGCCCGTTTTTGCACTGCTAGGATTCCCCTGAGGCTCCCCTCCATGGGAAACCCCACCTCCGGACCTCTGTGTTTTTGCAATGCTGCGATTTCACTGAGGCTCCCCTCACTGGAAAACCCCACCTCTAGACTTCCGTTGCCAGCGAAGTGCCCGTTTTTGCGCTGCTGGGATTCCCCTGCTGGGATTCCCTTGCAGCATCACAAAAACACGGAAGTCCGGAGGTGGGGTTTCCCATGGAGGGGAGCCTCAGGGGAATCCCAGCAGTGCAAAAATGGGTGCTTTGCTGGCAACGGAAGTTCGGAGGCGGGGCATCCCAGCGGCGGCGGTGGGTTTGTAAGGTGAAAATAGTTTGTAAGAAGAGACAAAAAAATCTTAAACCCCGGGTTTGTATCTCGAAAAGTTTGTATGACGAGGCGTTTGTAAGATGAGGTATCACTGTATTATTGATTGATTGATTGATTGATTGATTGATTGATCATATATATATGCCGCCCCTGTCCGAGGACAACTGTTAAACTTACTTGCTGTTTTTGGTTCTTTACAGTCTGCCCCGCATTACAACAAAGAAACAGCATGGCTGCAAAGGAGAAATTGGAAGCAATGTTGAATGTGGCCTTACGGGTGCCAAGCATCATGCTTCTGGATGTCTTATACCGATGGGATGTCAGTTCCTTCTTCCAACAGATCCAAAGAAGTAGCCTAAACAACAATCCCCTCTTCCAGTACAAGTATTTGGCCTTTAACATGCATTATGTGGGTGAGTATATATATATATATATGGCCTGTGGAGAGATGATTGTTACATACCAGTGTTTCTCGACTGGGGAACATGCTGGTGAGAAATTCTGGTCATTGAAGTCCATATAGCTTAAAGTTGTGGAGATTGAAAACTTGTAGGTAATTGTTACATTCCCGCTGAAGTAAACCCTCTTTCCGACTAGATTCAGAACTAAAGGAGTCAGAATTGCAACCTCCTGTTCACATCTTAAAAAGATATGCAAATATTCCTGAGACTTTTCTCTAGGAAATTACTGAAAAACATAATTTGTTCTGAGATGGTGTTTTCTAGAAAGGAAATTCTGTTTTAAAAAGCGCTTGTACCATGGTTAAAACACAATATTCATCCCTGCTTTCTCTTTCTCAGCTCCCCCTCCTCTTTATTTCTGATATGAATGAGTAATCACTTCCTCATTAGACACTAGGAAGTGAAAAAAAGTAGAGATTATATGGTGCTTGGTTGGACAGACAAGAAAGTTGCATTCAGATATATCAGTACCTTGTTAGAAAAAGTGTTCAGTTCATCTTGCCATGTTCCTTCAAAGCAATAACAAAAGGAAAATCGAGGCTTTTGCTTTCAATTTGAGTGAACAGTAATATGTCATTAACAGATCTGCTAGGGTAAATGTGTTTATTTTTAATTATGGTTTATTTGAAGAAACCAGATTGAATCAGTTGTTTATTGTCTTGATTCTTCCAAGAAAGGCAATGTTAAAACTGATTCATGCAGTGATTGGTGCATAAGAACAATATGGAGTGGTTTACAATAGTGTGTAATCTCTTTTTTCATACTGGCTGGACCATGTTGTCCTAGGCTTTATCATAGCACTAAATTATGTTTATTGTTCATCCCATCACGAAGCTCTTCAAAGCAAAGCAGTTTCCTTCAGGAAGAAAAGCAGTTGGAACAAGAATTAATTGCATTTCTTGTATGTGTGGAGGAGGCTGGTGGTTTTATGTAGTTTCATGCTTTAACCAGTACATTTAGGTCCAAAAAGTGTGAAGTTTAACTCAAGACTATCAAGTATATAATCAGAGTCTTTCTCAGCGCTACTTGAATTTCACTGTACAGTCTACCCTATTCCAGCCACATTAGTGAGACAGTCCTTTAAATTCTGAAGCGATTTTTAATTAAAACATTTGCAACTGCTGTATCTTTATAAATGGATCTCAGGGCAGGAGGAAATCAATAAAAGAGATCAATATACAATAACTGGAATATTAAAATACCAGTAAGATATTACTGCATATTTTTATCATTGGTATTTGAATTCAGTCTCTATTAGCATATTTGTCAGGGCATACAGAAACTGGCATTATTATTTGCAAACATCTGAGAATTGGAAGAATATGGTTGGGCTTATGAAAGCCTTCTACATTGGAAACTATTCAAACCACATCTCTTACTAAGCCATGAAGTCACTAATTAAGTTGATTAGTTTGAAGATTGGTGTGATAGGTGAACTTAGCTTTGTTGTATAATGTTCATACGAACTGGGTTTTTATGTCTTATTAAATAAATCACTATTTAAATCCTGGTTTAGCAATATGTGTGGCATAACATGGATGTTTATAATAATAAGATAGCTATGGATTTGGGGAGATGAGCAATAGTCTGTGGGAATGTCCAATTTGTTGACTGTAGGAACAATTAAGAATCAGATTCAAAACATTCAAGAACTACACTTTAATGAACTTCCTTATAAAAGAAGGCTGGGGTTCCTGTCACAATTCCCTAGATCCTATATCTTATACCTAATTTTACTTTAAAACTCCCTATTGAAGTCAATATAATTTTTTATTCCTTGGTCATATTCCTTGATAAGCCCTCCTGTATTCACAGGTTTTCAACTAATGAAAACTATTTCTGATATTCAACTGGTCCAATAGATTTGCTTCTCATTGATGTAATTTAACTTTAAAGTGTGGTGCAAATGTGTGGTGCGCTAGATCTATCACCCTTAAAGTGAGTGGAACTGTTGGGGATTATGGTTTGCTAATATCTGGAGGAAGGCAGCCTTGCCTGCCTGTGCTTTGAAGAGCTTCTTTGGAAGGCTTTTCAATTTTTTAAAAATTTATTTCCGCACAAGAATAACTGAGGAGACCCAAGAGACCCAAATATCTTTCTATTTTACCCAAACACTGGGATCTTCCACTTCAAAGAGTTTCCTGCCATTTTGAGATGGGCATATTTAAGAAGTTAAAAAACCTCCAAACCTATCCCTGGAAAATAATGCTAAATGCTTCTCTTAGTCTCCAAAATGTTGGTCTAAGCGATACGTTTTTTGCTTGGCATGGTTCAGTAATTCAGTTTTAATCCTGTTACTATAGGTTTGGGGTTTGTATCTGCCTACCTGTCTATTGCCTGCAGCATCTTGTTTTTCTTGGAAGATTACATGTTGTCTGATGTTCACCGCCACAGTTAATTTATGCCTTGCAGAGATAGCAGAGCTATTTGCTTATTCAGAAGAACCTAGTTTTTTTCCTTTCCTCCTCTCAAATATCTAGATGATTCTACTTTAATTGAGAATACTTCTTTAATGATGGAAAAACTCTTGCTCAATTTAAAAAAGAGTCAAGAGTCATAAGTTATTTGCATGTTGCGATTATAGTCAATAGTGTGGTTACAGTGTTAAAAATAAGAGTTATACATCTTATGAATAACTTTGGGCCAGTCATTAGTCAAACTTCTTTCTATGTACATAAATGAACTGTCAAACCAGAAAGTGGTATCCTCTGAGCTTTCTGAATCTGGTGCCATCCTCAGAGAGCACCAATGACTTCACAGCTCAACTCTGAGCTACATGTGTTCTCTTCTATTGAAACCAGAAATCTTCCATGTGTTATAGTTTCCTTGAGTGATGAAGTGTCTCTGGAACAAGGCAGTCTTTGATTCTCTACTTTGAATTTGGTTAATATTCCTATTTGGATAAAGTCAGGTTTGGAAGATTTCCTGGTTTACTGATTCATCATATTTATTTTATTTATTTATTTATTTTATTTTTTTATTTTTTTATTGGATTTGTATGCTGCCCCTCTCCGTGGACTCGGGGCGGCTAACAAGAGTAATAAAAACAATATGTAGCAATCCAATAATAAAACAACTAAAAACCCTTATTATAAAAACCAGACATACATACTGACATACCATGCATAAACTGTAGAGGCCCAGGGGGAAAGAATATCTCAGTTCCCCCATGCCTGACGGCAGAGGTGGGTTTTAAGGAGCTTACGAAAGGCGAGGAGGGTGGGGGCAATTCTGTTCTCTGGAGGGAGTTGGTTCCAGAGGGCCAGGGCCGCCATAGAGAAGGCTCTTCCCCTGGGTCCCGCCAAACGACATTGTTTAGTTGACGGGACCCGGAGAAGGCCCACTCTGTGGGACCTAATCGGTCGCTGGGATTCGTGCGGCAGAAGGCGGTCCCAGAGATAATCTGGTCCGGTGCCACGAAGGGCTTTTATATATACATCTGAGCCGGGGTGGGTTTAACTTACCTCGCTGCCAGTTTGCTTCTTTCCACACGTGTGCGCTTTGTGTGCACATGAATGTGCAGTACCAAAAAAAAAATTAAAGCCAAAAAAATATATATGCGAAAACAAGATGGCAACACATGCACAGTGCCGGAAACTTGTCTTCTCAATCAGAAGAAAATAACTTTATTAAAAAAATATTCAAAAAAAAAGATGGTGGCCAACTGAACCAGTTCTGTGACATCATCGTGACATCACCAGCGGCTCGATTTGGGCGAACAGCATGGAACCCACTTCTGATCTGTTGTCTTAAGATGTATTCGTCAGCTATATTTTTTTGCTCAGCTTAATCTACATCATTGAATTGTTTGGAGGAGAAAACTCGGAACAGGGTGGGAGATGAATTGTATATGACATCCAAAACTTGGGAAGGAAAGAAGGGTCTAAATCTAAAGAAACAAGAGCCATGATATTATGGGAAGAGCATGGTAAAACAAAGTAGGCGCAAGAAGAAGATGACATTAATGCGAGAACTCTAGAAAGCAGCTTTGAAAAGTTATCAGAAACATTCTTATGGCATGATATAATGAGTTATGATGCAATGGCGAGGGAAGGGGAGAAGAATGTTAGCATAGCATTATCCTGTCAGCTAAAGAGAACAGAAGACTATTCTTTGTGCCAGGATAATTTTTTTTGTATTTATAAGACTTTGTGTCAAGATCTTCTATGAAGAAGGAATGGAGGAACCAATTCTACCTTGACCGTCTTGCTGCATTCCATGTTGGTCATAGAAGGAAAAAATGACACCTTCCAGAATTAGCAGGGAAGCAAAGCAGGATGGCAGAGGAACAGGGAAGCATTTTTCTTTTTCTTAGCTAGTGTTGTACTACTGTGCTGGACATAACACAGATTTCAAAGTGTAGTCAGATTGAAAATAAAATAAATGTTATTTTTTTTAGCTTCCTGGCTGCTTGGTTCCATGGTCCTAGGATGAATGATATAGCAGGATTTAGTGGGAATTGTGCTGGGTGTGGGTAGACAACATACCTGCAATTTGCATTATTGCTGACTTTCCTTCACCTTCCTCATCAGCACAGCTCTCCTGCATAAATGCACTGCTCAGCATATTGGGGTGAGCTCACATCTCAATTAGAGTATGGCTCTTTAAAAAAAAATACTGTTCAGTGTTTGTTTTTATCAATGTCCATGCCAGTTTTTCTAAAGAATTCCTATGTAGAAATCTATTTCCGGTTTTATTATTTTTCTGGCATATATACTATTTTTTCTGTACATTCCCCACAAATATATGCATTTTTCCAGATGGTAAACTCCCAACTGAATGTGAATTTCATCCCCATCACACTCTAAACAGACAAATTTATATCTGAATATGCCGTTCCTCTTTGTGTTTATAGCCTATTGATCCTACACTGTTTGGAAAGATCAGCAGTGTTTCCCTGTTCTTGCAAAGCAATAGAATGAAGTATGGTCCCGCTGGCATGTTAGCTCTAGCAAATCATGAACCCATGGCTTACTTGCTGGTCTGGGCTTCTTCATTTTACCTTCCATCATAAGCTACAACTAATTTCCTCTGCCCATCTCACCTTTTTGTGTGGAACACCTAACTAGTTATATTTATTTATTTATTTATTTTATTTATTGGATTTGTATGCCGCTCCTCTCCGTAGACTCGGGGCGGCTAACAACAGTGATAAAAAACAGCATGTAACAATCCAATACTAAACAACTAAAAAAAACATTATTATAAAACCAAACATACATACAAACATACCATGCGTAAATTGTAAGGCCTAGGGGGAAAGAATATCTGAGTTCCCCCATGCCTGATGGCAGAGGTGGGTTTTAAGAAGCTTACGAAAGGCAAGGAGGGTGGGGGCAATTCTAATCTGGGGGGAGTTGGTTCCAAAGGGCCGGGGCCACCACAGAGAAGGCTCTTCCCCTGGGTCCCGCCAAACGACATTGTTTAGTTGACGGGACCCGGAGAAGGCCCACTCTGTGGGACCTAACTGGTCGCTGGGATTCGTGCAGCAGAAGGCGGTCCCTGAGATAATATACAGTGGTACCTCAAGATACGAACCCCTCGTCTTACGAACAACTCGTAATACGAACCCGGGGTTCAGAAAAATTTTGCCTCTTCTTACAAACTTTTTTTGAGTTACGAACCGGCGTTCGGAGACAGCTGGGAAGCCGCGCGGCTGTTTTAAAAGGTGACAGCCGGGCGGCGGGGCTTCCCAGCAGCCTCCCAAACGCTGGTTCGTAACTCGAAAAAAGTTCGTAACAAGAGACAAAATTATTCTGAACTCCGGGTTCGGTTCGGGAGGTTGCTGGGAAGCCCCCCAGCCCGGCTGTGACCTTTTAAAACAGCCGTGCGGCTTCCCAGCTGTCTCCGAACGCCGAACGCGGAAGTTCGGCTTTGGCGTTCGGCTTCGGGAGACAGCTGGGAAGCCGCGCGGCTGTTTTAAAAGGTCACAGCCGCGCTGGGGGGCTTCCCAGCACCCCCCCGAACTTTTGCCGAACTTCTGGGTTCGGGGTTCGGGGGGGTGCTGGGAAGCCCCCCAGCCCGACTGTGACCTATTAAAACAGCCGTGCGGCTTCCCAGCACCCCCCCAACCCGGAAGTTCGGCAAAAGTTCGGGGTTGGGGGGGTGCTGGGAAGCCCCGCCGCCCGGCTGTCACCTTTTAAAACAAGGTGACAGCCGGGCGGCAGCGGTTTTTTTGCGGGTTTTTTTTTTTGGTTGCACGGATTCATTGACTTTACATTGTTTCCTATGGGAAACAATGTTTCGTCTTACGAACCTTTCGTCTTACGAATCTCCCCCTGGAACCAATTAGGTTCGTAAGATGAGGTTTGACTGTATATCCTTTGCTTGTTGTTGTCTTCTCCATTTTCGGTGGCTTCCTGTTCCAATCCTAGACTGGGTCTTCAAGGAACGTTTCTCACTTATTGTCATTATAGTATCAGAAACAGCAGAAGTGTTGAGCCTTAACGTTGTGTTTGCAGAAGCAAACGAGATTCAGTACTAGAAGGTAGTGAAGCATTCTAGACAGAGGATAGTAGCCAAGTATTTAAAATAAGAGGAATGTTGGCATAGATGAAGTTAACTATCCCCATTTTTAAAAATTTAGGTATTAAAAGAAGTGGTCACTAAGTGAAACTGATTATGCTTATGTCTTACCATTTTTATAGAACTGAAAGCACATTTTAAAAAATATATTAAACTATAAAAGGAATCATGCCAAGAATCCAAAAGACAGTGAAATTTATTTCCCCAATTGCCTGCTAACGGTTAACAGAGATAAGTTTGGCGGCCGGGGGGGGGGAGATATAAGTGTTAGTGGGGAATTATAGCAAGACAATCCTGGCAGGACAAAACTGTGAGGACTTTGCCTAATGACAGCACGTCCTTACCTTACAACTGCAACTGAGAGTAATAGAACTGCCACCAGTAAGCAACGTGGTGGCATAATGTTGCATCTAAAAACCACTTCAATTAGCAATGAAATTTCTAGTCCCAATTAGGGTCCTTAGGTGATAATTACCAGTAGATATTTAACCTTTGTAGTACCCTTAAAGTTGGTATAAAGTTTACCCTCCAAGATAGCTAACAAAAACATTCAAAATATTATGATTTGAAATTAAGGCTTAAAAGCCTTAATTTCTCCCAAAAGTTGAATCTTGTGACAAAAGTTGAATCTTGTGACAAATGCATGTTTTTTCTAGTAGGTAAACTTCATTCACATATCTGTTTTGATAGTGTAGAAATCCATTGCTCAATCAAAATGAGCATGTACAGTTTTCAGTTCTTCCAGTTCCTGATTAGGGAAGATATTACCAAACTAAGCAGACACAAACACCGCCCTAAGATAAGAAAGAAAAATTCAGAGAATATGAAAAGTTCGCTTGTCATGCTAAACATGCTCAGAACAATTTTAGTTATAGAATTGCATAAAGATACACGGGATTGTACAATGTTAGCTAAAAAAAGGCCTCATAAATAAATGCATGTAAATATTTTTATATCTGAGGGATTTGCAAGAGTGTATGTATTTGCTCAGTGTGTGCCTCTTGTTGTCTGTAATTAATCACCTGCAGTACTTTGTGTTTAAATATGGCAAAACATTTACTGCTGTGATTATTGTGTGTGGCACTGCACATATTCTGGATAGTCACCCCCTTCTGAATTTGCAAAGAGCGATTTGGGGAAAATATTTTGACTGTAATGTGAGGCTCCTCGTGCATGAGAAAGAAACAGAAGGAAATGTGGCTATTTCAAGAAGATTGAATGACCTATTCTTTTCAAAAGTGCAGAAATTGATTTCAATAATTTGATGGTTACCATTAATATTCTTAAAATTAAATCAAGTAAAGTGTCCATATCAATTCCCCTTTTCAAGTATTTTGGTTTAAAGGAAGCCCAGAGCAAAGCACAGTAGTACCTCTACTTACGAACTTAATTTGTTCTGTGACCAGGTTCTTAAGTAGAAATTTTGTAAGAAGAAGCAATTTTTCCCATAGGAATCAATGTAAAAGCAAATAATGTGTGCGATTGGGGAAACCACAGAGAGGGTGGAGGCCCTGTTTCCTCCCAGGAGATTCCTAGAGAGGCCCCATGGAGGCTCTCCCTGCCTTTTCGGCTCTGTTTCCTCCCAGGAGATTCCTAGAGAGGCCCCAGAGAGGCTGCTCCCCACCTTTTCTGGCCCTGGTTCCTCCCAGGAGATTCCTAGAGAGGCCCACGGAAGCTTCTCCCTGCCTTTTCTGGTTACAGTTTCGGAGGGTCGCGTTTGTAAGTAGAAAATGGTTCTTGAGAAGAGGCAAAAAAATCTTGAAAACCCGATTCTTATCTAGAAAAGTTTGTAAGTAGAGGCGTTCTTAGGTAGAGGTACGACTGTATTTCCATTACTAAAGGAATATATGTTTAAACACAGCTTTTTTTTAGGATTGGGGAGCATAAAGCCAAATTCAGTGTTATGTGTTTGGGATGGGTACAGAGGTGGGTTCCTCCCAGTTCGGATCAGTTCTATGGTAGTAACTTGGTAGCCTGGGTTGCTAAAACCAGCAGTGATTTAGGCCCGCCATGTTCACCAGCTGATTCTCCTGGCAGCGCCTATCTTGTTTTTAGCTTCTGCTCATGCCTTCCAAACCTCTGCAAAAACAGGCAAAAAATGGGGCATTTTTTCACAAAAACCGGGGCATTTTTTTTGCCTTCCCCCAGCCCCCAGAAGCACTCTGTAGGCCTCCCAAACCCTCTCTGCACCTTGTTTTTTGCAAAAACAGGTGAAAATGGGGACGTTTTTGCCAATCATCAAATTTTCTATGGTCACCCATTTCACAATAAACGGAACATGCAGAGGGTTTGGGAGGCCTGCAGGGTGTCCCTGGGGGCCGGAAAGATAAACACTTTTTTTTCTTACTTATCTCTTCGAAATCTTGGTGTGTCTTATACATTGCTGTGTCTTATAGTCCGAAAAATGAAAGTGCATTGCTAGTAGCAGTGCAGAGTTTTGAAGCCCTTGAATGTCCTTGTCTGAGCAGGTTCAGCCCTGGTTGAGTGAATGAGAAGACTGTCAGTGAATTCCAGGGCTGTAGGCTAGACTGGGAAATTAGAAAAACATCCTGGAAGAAGGCAGTGGCAAGGCACCTCCGTGGTGTTGCCAAGAAAACAGCATGCTTATGCATGTGTAGTCAGCAACAGTGGAGCTGGATTCAAGAATGTCTGTAGATGTCTTCTCATTTCAGGGGTGATTAAGACAGTGTTCCTTCTAATTTTTTTTTGGGGGGCGGAAAAGTATAGTGTCTGAGCGGCAGTCCCTTCGGGACTGGGCGGCACACAAATAATAAATAAATAAACAAACAAACAAAAAAAAATAAAATAAAAAACCCACCCTATTTTGCCTCAGAGAATTTCAAAATAAAATACTGTACTGTGTGCCTATAACAGTGAGCTCATAATAGGGCAACTCTATCAATATCAAAATACCACTTAAATAGTTGAGCTAGTTTCAAACTAGATTTTGATTTTCATTCTCTCTTCCTTACTCCCATTCTTTTTTTTTCTCTTTTCCTTCCTCTCTTTTTTCTATCTGTTTCTCTCTCTTCCTCTCTCTCTCTCCTTCCCTCTCATTCTTTCCCTCTCGGCTTCTGAGCAGGTTTGGAAAACTCTGAGTTGATGATGATTTTTAAGTGAGCGATTGCTCACTGCTCATCTTAGAGGGAACTATGGATTAAGATAAGGGAGCAGCTTCTTTGGACAAAAGAAGATTATTGCATTTCAGTTGAAAGAATTGAGTCCTGGCTTATCGCAACACATCCAGTTTCTAATTTACTCACACCCTCTTCCCCAGCCTTTGTCTGTCTGCTGCAAGATACCCTTTTCCATCATTCATGCCCATGGAACTCTTCTGCACATTTGTAGAGGTATGAACGGGTCCAAAGACGGGCTACAAGAATGGTGGAAGGTCTTAAGCTTAAAATGTATCAGGAAAGACTTAATGAACTCAATCTGTATAGTCTGGAGGACAGAAGGAAAAGGGAGGGAAACATTTAAATATGTTAAAGGGTTAAATAAGGTTCAGGAGGGAAGTTTTTTTAATAGGAAAGAACACAAGAACAAGGGGACACAATCTGAAGTTAGTTGGGGGAAAGATCAAAAGCAACGTGAGAAAATATTATTTCACTGAAAGAGTAGTAGATCCTTGGAATAAACTTCCAGCAGACGTGGTTGGTAAATCCACAGTAACTGAATTTAAATATGCCTGGAATAAACATATATCCATCGTAAGATAAAATACAGGAAATAGTATAAGGGCAGACTAGATGGACCATGAGGTCTTTTTCTGCAGTCAGTCTTCTATGTTTCTATGAAAAGATAGAAATATAGAAATATAGAAACATAGAAGATTGACGGCATAAAAAGACCTCATGGTCCATCTAGTCTGCCCTTATACTATTTCCTGTATTTTATCTTACGATGGATATATGTTTATCCCAGGTATGTTTAAATTCAGTTACTGTGGATTTACCAACCACGTCTGCTGGAAGTTTGTTCCAAGGATCTACTACTCTTTCAGTAAAATAATATTTTCTCATGTTGATGTAGTGTAACCTGTCATAATAAAGATATATAGAGGTAGGAGTGGGTGAAATCATTGTTATTTTCTAGAAACTAAACTTCCCCATATTATCAGGTTAAATGGAATATTCTTTCCAAGTGATACATTCATGGTTCAGGGTCTAAGTTGAATCTTGATAAGGGTGGTCAATTCTTCATTTCTTCTATTGCCTCCTCCTAAATGAGTAAAACAGAATAAATGCCATGTGACACTGTTCAAAGTGTCAGTGTTCAAAGATATGATTGTCATATTCCCTCAAATAAGCATAGGTTGCATATACATACCTTTCTCACATATGTACGGTCACAGGGGCAAAATGTTCTGTGTCTGCATGAAATTCTCAGGATTGTAGCCTTGATTAATGATACCTCCAAGTGAGATTTATGCTTAAGCAGACATTAGGTTGAGTGACAGATCTAGTTTTTGAATGTTTTATTTTAGGGTACAGCTATTTTTAAGTGAACATACAATCTTATGATTTGGTTTTGTATCCCTTTTCTGATGACACGGAGGAATGAACTCCTCTGGAGTGTGATAATCAATCTCTATCTTCAGTTCCTTTTAGAAAATTAGTTATTTAACACAACGAGAAGGCACATGAGATCTAATGTGCTTCTCTTGCGCTTGGAACTCACTGTACAATCTATTTCTGTTCTCTTTCCATCGTGGCTAGTGGTTAAAATGCAGGCGCTGCTGTTTCAAGCACAGAAGGTGAGCCCATAATGGGAAATATTTACTGA
Source organism: Erythrolamprus reginae (assembly GCF_031021105.1). Lineage (NCBI taxonomy): Eukaryota > Metazoa > Chordata > Lepidosauria > Squamata > Dipsadidae > Erythrolamprus > Erythrolamprus reginae. Next base: position 102,159,839 of record NC_091951.1, read on the forward strand.
ATAGTTCCCACACACTTAGTGACTATGATAGGCTTGCTACCTTTTTTGTGCTTTAAAGAAAGGGAAATTCAGATTTCTCAGCTGACATTGGGTCCAAAATGAAGGGCCTTCTTAGGGAGAATGAGGAAGGCATTTTAGCAAATCCTTTTACGCCGCCTCTTCTTTTTCTGGATTTCTATTAATTGCCCTAAATAATTCCTTCCTTCCACCCCTCTATAGCCGATTGGTTGGGGAATAACAGTCGAGGGGGGGGGGGGACACCTAGGACAAACCCTCTTTCTGCCAATGAGCCATGTCAAAGGGGATGAGATGAAGGGGCCGGTGTCCCATTGCCCAGGGTAGAGGTTTGCCAGCTGAGAAGATAAGTTGTGGGAGAATTGCCTGAAGAGAAGAAAGTCAGAGACGTAAAGTCCTAGACTCATTCTGCATCAGCTGAAACTTCTGTATATTTTTCAAGGGCAGTCCCATGTATTACAGGAGAGAAGAAAAAAACCCCTCCATTTAGGAGTAGACACAACAGGTGCAAGACACGGAACAGTGCCAAGGCCTTCCTAGCCATGACTCCCATCTACTCTTTGAACATGAGTAATGAGTTCAGGGAGATACCCAAAATGCATAATATTTCTATTCAGCTCCAAAGATAGAATAGTCCTAGAGCTGATAGGCCTCCAAAATACAGAGCATTCAGTCTTGCCATGAATAAAAAAAGGAAAAGAAAAAGAAAAAATTATTTCTGCAGATGTTCATCTTACGAGGGTCGCCCAGAAAGTAATGCACCATATATTTTTTTCTTCAACAATTATTTATTGAACACAATGAAACTTACACGCAAGAAAGAATGATGTTTCTTCTACACTCCCTATTTTTCCGCGTAATCTCCATCCCGTTCTATGGCCTTCTTCCAGCGAGACACAAGGGCGTGCATGCCCTCTCGGTACTACTCCTTGTTCAGGTCATGAAGCCATTTCTGCCCTCTGCGAATCACTTCTAATGGCCTCACCCTCTGTGCCCAGCAACTAACCGTACTTCGGTTGACTGCAGATTCTCCATAAACTGTATACAAATGTTTGTGAATTTTCCCAACAGTTTCTTTCTTTGCAGTGAGAAATTCAATGACGACACACTGCTTGTAATGTACATCACTTACAGACGCCATTTTAAAGCACTGCTGTAGCTATGCTGACTTTCTGAAGAAATGCAAAATTTACACACCCACTCCTGACAATTCAAACAATGTATAGGGGGTGGACACAAAAATGGAAACACTTGAATTTTTGGCATCATAATGTTTGAACATGTTCAAATCAATCAGAACTTGACATACTTTAATTTTTTTTAAAAAAAATATCTGTTATTTGATATGTTTTTTTAAACTATCTTTTTTTGTATAGAAATTTAAGGAAATTGGTTATAACCTTCTAGAAATGGCAGACCTCTCAGACTTTCAAAGAGGCCAAATTGTTGGTGCTTGAATGGCAGGCGCTAGTGTAACAGAAAGTACCCAAACGTTTGGCGTTTCAAGAGATAACGTCTCAAAAGTAATGACTGCTTTTGAAAGAGAAGGGAAAACATCCTCAGCCAAGCACAGGTCTGGTCGAAAGTCAAAGATGGCTGAGAGAGACCGTCGGACTCTAAAGCGAATTGTTAGAGCGGATCGCAAGACCACAGCTCCTAAAATCATTGCAGAGCTCAATAGACAAATACAGAACCCAGTTTCCACAAAAACTGTTCGAAGGGAGCTTCACAAATCTGGATTCCATGGAAGAGCTGCAATTAGAAAACCTCTGTTCTCAAAGACAAATGTTTCAAAGCGTTTAGAGTGGTGTAGAAACCACCAGAAATGGTCCCTCGAGCAGTGGCAAAATATGATTTTCTCTGACGAATCATAGTTTACCATTTTCCTGACCTCTGGCCGTGTTTACATTTGCAGACAGCCAAAAGAATCATTTCATCCAGACTGTCTTCTCCCAACCGTCAAACATGGCAAGGGTTCAGTGATGATCTGGGGTGCTATTTCTTGAAAATCTGCCAGGCCAATGATTTCCCTTCATGGAAGAATTAACAGCCATCACTATTTACGAATTTTGGTCAACCAAATTCATCCTATGGTTCAAGAACTGTTTCCAGAGGGGGATGCCATCTTTCAAGATGATAATGCACCAATCCATAGAACACGAAATGTTAAAGAATGTCACGAGGAACATTCTAATGAAAGTAGGATGCTTGGCTGCATAGCTAGAGGTATAACAAGCAGGAAGAGGGAGATTATGATCCTGCTATATAGAGTGCTGGTGAGACCACATTTGGAATACAGTGGTCCCTCGACCATCGCGAGGGTTCCGTTCCAGGACCCCAAGCGATGATCGATTTTTCGCGAAGTAGCGGTGTGGAAGTAAAAACACCATCTGCGCATGCGCAGATGGTGTTTTTACTTCCACCGCCGCCCACCCCGTTGCTCGCGCCTGGGGTTTCCCCGCGCGCGTGCCGCCCGCCCGCCCACGCCGTTGCTGGGGCCGCTTCCCAGCTGGGAAGCAGAGCTGGGATGTCCCCAAGCGCGCGCGCGTTGCTGGGGCCGCTTCCCAGCTGGGAAGCGGAGCTGGGGTTTCCCCAGCTGGGAAGCGGAGCTGGGGTTTCCCCAAGCGCGCGCGCACCGCCCGCCCGCCCACGCTGTTGCTGGGGCCGCTTCCCAGCTGGGAAGCGGAGCTGGGATGTCCCCAAGCGCGCGCGCGTTGCTGGGGCCGCTTCCCAGCTGGGAAGCGGAGCTGGGGTTTCCCCAAGCGCGCGCGCACCGCCCGCCCGCCCACGCCGTTGCTGGGGCCGCTTCCCAGCTGGGAAGCGGAGCTGGGGTGTCCCTGCGCGTGCCGCCCGCCCGCCCACGCCGTTGCTCGCGCCGCCGTACCGGGGCAAGAGGGGGAAGACCCAGGGAAGCCGCCCAGCAGCTTATCTGCCCGGCGGGAAACTCCACCATCTACGCATGCGTGGCCATAGAAAAAAAGGCACGCATGCGCAGATGGTGGAGTTTACTTCCGGGTTGAAAACTAGCGATATAGCCCTTTCGCGATGCTCGAGGACGCGAAACTCGAGGGTTCACTGTACTGTGTTCAGTTCTGGAGACGTCACCTACAAAAAGATATTGACAAAATTGAACGGGTCCAAAGACGGGCTACAAGAATGGTGGAAGGCCTTAAGCATAAAACGTATCAGGAAAGACTTAATGAACTCAATCTGTATAGTCTGGAGGACAGAAGGAAAAGGGGGGACATGATCGAAACATTTAAATATGTTAAAGGGTTAAATAAGGTCCAGGAGAGAAGTGTTTTTAATAGGAAAGTGAACACAAGAACAAGGGGACACAATCTGAAGTTAGTTGTGGGAAAGATCAAAAGCAACATGAGAAAATATTATTTTCCTGAAAGAGTAGTAGATCCTTGGAACAAACTTCCAGCAGACATGGTAGATAAATCCACAGTAACTGAATTTAAACATGCCTGGGATAAACATATATCCATCCTAAGATAAAATACAGAAAATAGTATAAGGGCAGACTAGATGGACCATGAGGTCTTTTTCTGCCGTCAGACTTCTATGTTTCTATGAAGTTCAGCATCTTATTTGGCCACCACAATCACCAGACCTTGACATTATTGAGCATTTATGGTCAATTTTAGAGATTTAAGTAAGAAGTCGATTTCCACCACCATCGTCTCTAAAAGAACTGGAGGGTGTTTTAACTGAAGAATGCGCTAAAATTCCTTTGGAAACAATTCACAATTTGTATGAATCAATACCTCGGAGAATTGAGGCTGTATTTGCCACAAAACGTGGACCAACACCGTATTAAAAGATATTTTCATGATTTTTCAAGGTGTTTCCATTTTTCTGTCCACCCCCTGTAAATCTAAAATTTTGTATTCGTACCATTACTGTAGGCTGAGAAAAAAATGTGATGCATTGCTTTCTGGGCAACCCCCGTAGAATACATTAAACAGCATTCAAATGAGTTAAGGGCAGATTAAAACAAAACAAAACCAGAAGATTGTTTTAGTTGCCAAGCAGGGAGATTTCTATCTGTCAGTAATCTGGTTCCTTGGAAGGGAAAGAAACCTAGCATCTGTCCCTCATAGAAATTCTACTCAAAGCTACTTATTTCCCATAAGTAGATGCATCTCTATGTCCTGAACTTTTGCAGCTATTTCTTTTTGCAAAATTTCCAGCAAGACAGAGAAGCCTGAATTTCTCCCAAACCTAGAAGGAACGGTATGGGGGAAGGGGGAAGGACACACAACAACTATCAGACCTTGATACTTGAGACAAAATCTTTCTAGCCTTTTTTTTTCAGGTAGATACAGAATGCTTTATCAATTTAGTAAAAGAAAGCATCTAATCATAAAGAAATAATGGCCAGAAGTAATACAGGTAAAAATAAACTTGTTGTCCTTTTAATATATTGGTCCAAAATCTCTGATGTACCCTGTAGCCCAAATTTGAATCTATCTAAATCCTTTATTTTAAGGAAGAAGGCAGAATGAGGTGGGCCTAATACTAGCTTTTCCTATTCTGGTCTGGAGTTTGTGATATTTTATTTACTCTTAGGCATTTAAGCTAAGAATTAAACTAAGAAAACATGCCCCAAAGTTATTTGACTCCTTGCACCCAGATATGTGGCTTTTTAAGTATCTTGTCTATGGAGAATGTCAGCCATCCAGGTCATGCTTGTCCCAAAGGTGCATTTTCAAAAGGCAACTGGACTTTCTTTGTTTTCCTTGAAGATGTTTCGCTTCTCATCCAAGAAGCTTCTTCAAATCTGATTGAATCCTTCCATCACTCAACATTTTTCACTCAACATTGTTGTTGACTCAACATTCAGTCAGAAACTGAAGAAGCTTTTTGGATAAGAAGTGAAATGTCTTTAAGGAAAAGCAAAGAAAGTCTTTTGGGTATCTTCTTTTATTTTTCTCAAATGTTTTTCTGTAGCTATTCTATTTTCAAGATTCCTAATATCCTTAGTTGAAATAGTGTTCCATTTTAAAGTATCTTTGTTTGATTGGTGACCGAATACTTCATACTTGAAGCAAAGCATGTATTCTGAGACTGAGTGACATATTAAGTGGGATTTTTTTTGACTGTAAAATGTTCTCAAGGGTACGTAATCAGCTGCTTTCTCAATGAATTTACTATTGTTGGAGTTAGAAAATTGAAGTAATGATGAATGACAGTTTAGGCTAATAGATCCAAAAGGATCAGTTATGCTTTGTAAGTCTTGTTTTATTTTGTTGGACTGACTTCCACAGGAGGTCTAATCAGTACTTCCTTGACCATTAAAAGAAATCATTAGACTGAAGAAAAATAACTAAAAAGAAAGGATGAACACAACACATAAAGGTTGGATTGGAATATGAAATCTTTTCCTTATGTCATTGTTTAATCCCACTCTCATGGTATTACTAAAGTGTATAGAGAATTTTTTTAAATTTGTCTGTTGATTTGGCTGAGAAAGAGAAATTAATTCCTAGGACTCTCATGTCCACTTGTCAGGATCATTCATTTAGAACAGAGGTATTCAAACTTGGCAACTTTAAGACTTGTGGACTTCGACTCCCAGAATTCTCCAGCCAGCATAGTTGGCTGAAGAATTCTGGGAGTTGAAGTCCACAAGTCTTAAAGTTGCCAACTTTGGGGACCCCTGATTTAGAAGAAACAGTCTTGCTCATTACTCTAAGGTAGTTCAGGATTTGTAATGTAGGCAACCCACTTCAGTCTTTTGACTTCTATATGTATTTGACATTAAAACACCTGGTATTCTAGCCTGGGAAAACTGGTGTCTGCGTTCATAGCATAGTATGGAAATTCAACATGCTGTCATATTAAAGAGATGTGAACATTGTCTAGAATTATGCCTCCCCCCCCCCCCGATCAGTTATTTATTGACAATTGATGTACCACTGAAAGAATGGCAGAAAGAGACATCTAGATTTCTATGGCAAAGGAAAAAGCCAAGGGAAGGGCTTTTTCCTTTGCCCAGCATATTTCTGTTTCTGTTTTTATTTATTTTTTGCTATTGTGGGTTTACATATTTCCCCAAACAAATCCTTAATGTCTAGAATAACACCACTTTTACAATTTCTCAGAATAATTATTTTTGTAATCTTCAATCCCTGATACAACCAGATTCCAGTTTCAGAGTATAATTCAATAGCATATTAACATCTGTAATATTTAGAGATTTTGTTGCATTTGTTGCATAAAATAACTTATTTAAAGGTTTACTTAATCTTTTCAAATTCAAAAAATTACCTTCCTCACTAAATATTTTGAAGAATTTTAAATTTATTGCAAACTTAAAATTTGGCTAATTTAGCAAAATATTTGTTTTCATATTAGACATTTAGTTAAAAGGGATTAGCATTCAGTATATGTTACAAATAGAAAATTTACTCATCTAAAATATATTTGCTTACAAGTGGTGCTTTTGGTATTACAGAGATCAATATGATTTTAAAAATGAATGTACTTTTTAATTAGATACTTGATGTTTCATTATACGAACAATTATGGATTTGTTGAACATAGGACATTGCAAAAAAGGTTAATATTGGAAAGACTGCACAACACCAGATTTACAGTTTCTTTTTATTTCTTAGTTACTGAACAGTGTAATGGAGAGTGTAATCAATATTATTCCACTTTGTCAAAGTTTAATGATACTTTAAAAAATGAATGGGCTTTCCTTTTTTCCTGTGAATAGATCAGATCTAGTTCTCCAACCTTTAGCTAAATCATTAGCAAAGTTAGAATATCTGACTAAATGAAAGGCCTGGTTTTTGTTGATCATGTACAGATTTGAATCTGTAGATTAGGTTTTTAAACTACTGACTTGAAACTCTCATCCTGATTGTGACTTGTGTTGTATATGCACTATTATTTACTTATTTAATTATTTATCCAACTTCTATGCCGCCTAATCCCAAAGGACTCAAATCACTATGCCGCCCAATCCCAAAGGACTAATATCACTGCCACTTACTAACATCCATTCAGGACCTTTTGTTTACTATCTGAAGTGGCTGCTAGGCTTTACTATAGATATGTTTCAAATCTTGATCTTTAAAATGGATTTTTGGCAAAAGGAAAGGTACTTTTTGTTCTGTCTGGGTCCCCCCAGACGCCAACACCAACCAAAAAGAGTATCCAGACACACTGGTAAAAAGCAAAGGCAGTTTATATACTAGAAAGCAAACACAGGTAACAAAAACTGTTCTTACAGACAGGAACACGATGAAGCTTCACAGAGGTTTCACGAAGGCCAGGCAATAAAACAGGATTCTTGCTGGCAAAAACAACACTGGAGATAATAAAACCCACGCCTCCCCCAAGTCTTTCAGCCTTCTAGGCCACAAGCCAAGATCAGAGACGCCAAGAATCGAAGCAAGGTCACAGGACTCCCAGTTGATAACTCTCCACAAGACTGTAAGGGCGGGCCTGCCTTTTCAACCCTGCTGAGGAGAACCACACCCAAACCCAGCTGTTGCCAATTCAGGGATGGAAATACCTTTCTAATTGGCCCCGTCTTTGAGCTGCACGTCTCTGCCTCATGTCTATTATAGCCCGTGCGTCTTCATCCAATGAATCCAGGCTACTAGCTGGGGAGAGCCCCCCCCCCCCCCCGGGGTCTCAGGCTGCTCTCCCTCCTCTTCTTCCTGACGTTCCTCTCCCCCGTCTGCCTGGTCCTCCCCCTCCTGGTCACTGTCCTCCTCCTCTGGGCATGGATCCGGCAGAGCTCCAGCCGGTCCCTGAGGAGCCTCAGGCTGAATCACAACACTTTTTATTATTCATTCCAGACAGTCACTGCCTACTGCTACACTCGCAATTGTATGTAGATGACTGGAAGAAACTTGTGGATAGAAAAGATGCATATGATTACAAAATTAACTCTATTTATTGCTGTCTTTGTTGAAAGATACTGGATCATATTTTAAGGCTTTTGATGTCTGGCCGAGTGACTGCCATGGGAAGGAGAAAAAATTTTTCCGCTTTGTTTCCCATCAGCAATCATGACAGGAACTAGGGCTGGAAATAAACTTCCTATGCAGAAGTTGGGTCCTGGCGTACTTATTTTTCTAGAACATAGACTATTTTCCAAAGTAGATAACATCTTTTATTGAAAAGAAAAATGTGCCCACTGAAACAATGGACTTTGATTGCTGCTTTTAAACAGATTTTACAGCAGGGGAAAACTGTTATTCCTCAAACAGAACTTTTTGGTATCTTAGACTGAATGTTGAAAGTAAGCATTAAACCAAGTAGCCTAAACTTTTAATGGATAAGAGTTAACTTCATCACATTTGTGGTAAAGATGGAAGAAAGGGTGGAAGAGCAGTTATGAATGTCCACACACACACACACACACACACACCGATATTGGATATTACCACTCTCAAGTAGACTCTTGTTTCTTGTCAACCTGGGAGAATCTCTCTCTTTGTCTCTGCTGTCTTGAAAGGAGGCAACGGTTTGATGGCTTCTATGGGTTCAACCATACTGGATGACCATGGTTCAACCAATGAATCTGAAATTTCATTGGTCACTGGTGGATGATACGCAGTAGTAACTACAGTACACTTCTTCTTCTGGGCAGCCTTTGAAACCCACATCCTTGGCATCACCTGGGCCATTACAAGATTAGGGAAGGATAGTATTGCATGCAAATATTGAGAGGAGCGGTGGTGGTTCCACTCCTTTCTGAACAGGCAGTCCCAATCAATAATGCTGGAGATGGGAGAGGTGAAATTGGTGTCAGAGAGATCATTTGGGCTTCTTTTTAAAATCCATATCAAACTTTTCAACATCTATTTAAAACTACTGGGAGACATCAATCCTAGGTGTGAATCTAATTGAAGATACAGTTGAGGCCTAGGAATAAAAAGGCTGAATTTAACCCCAGCAAGATGTAGGTGCTGTTCATCCAAAAGCTTAGGTAATGCTTGGGTCTTCATGCGTAGAGGCTAAGTATTAATAACAAGATAGGGAAAGCATGGAGGTCCATAGAAGACATCGTGACATCCCCACACAAATGACTGAAAATCATTCAATAAGGATTTCAATAGATAACCCTGTATTATTTCAATTTCTTATTCAGGTTATATCTTAAGTGTTGTGCTCCTAACATTACCCCGACAACATCTGGTTCAACTCTACCTGTATTTTCTAACTGGACTACTGCTGTATGCTGGGCATCAGATCTCCAGGTAAGAATAACAGAATTCATTTCCTTACCTGCCTATTTAATTACATTGACATTTTCTTTATACGGGCATGCCTTCTCATCCACTAACAAATTATAAATGAAAGTGATTTTATTTGAAACAGATCTGACATTAATTATGAATACTTTGGGACTGAGATCTCCAGCTATCTATCACCTGGCTCCCAAGATGTAGTCTTAAGGCTGGAAATCAGTTTGGCGTTCTGCCTTCCACTTCAACACCACCACCACCCATTCTTATAATGTTATGTCTGTCCCACTGTCTTCATAGCAGAGTTGACCAATCTTTTCTTCCCTCCCTAAGGAACTTCCTTGTACCTCAACCAGCCCAGTAATCCATACCTAATCTCGGAATAACACCCTTTAATCCCAAGTCCCTTACATTCAATGGTATAGACATGCATACATTCAACAGTATAGTCATGCATACTTACTAATTTATATACCTTTCCTATATTGCAATATTATTATTATTATTATTATTATTATTATTATTATTATTATTATTATTATTATTTAGATGCAGTATTATTTATTATTATTATTTATTAGATTTGTATGCCAGCCTTTCTCTTGCTCCTAATATCTGGTTGGTTGGGTTTTATCCCCAGGCTGTCTTTCACCAGAGACAGGGCCCACCAATCTCCTGCTTTATCTCTCACTTGGGCAGTCCCCAGCAATCACTGATAGAAGACCCAAAGGCATTTTTTAAAAGACAACTGGTCTTTCTTGGTTTTTTTCTCTTGAAAACATTTCACTTCTCCTGTGCGCTGATAAGGAGAATCCAAGCATGGGAAACAAACTGGTCAGTTCTTAGGGACTGAGTTTTAACTTAGCTTGAAGTACACCCTCTGTCTGCTTTACTAGTTAGTTTTCAAAACTCAGTCCTATAAAAGGGACGTTAGTAATTTTTCTCCACAGTTTCCTGATTTGTTAAAACAAAGAGATAGTCCTAGACTCCTGATTTTGGAGTAAAGTGGTACAATTGAGTGCCATCATTTTCATATAGTTTCTGGGAAATGAATTAGGGTGTGGTAGCATAACACTCTGTTAGTCATGCATTCTTTATTTGATTGGAGAATCATCTACTTGGTGTCGACTCTGAGTGACCACAGAGGTAGATTCTCTCCAGAATGATCTTCAATGTAGTCTCAAGTGATAAATCCGTTTTGGCAGTGATAACTTCCTTCTGCTTAGTAGGTTATGCATCTTTAGGTACAAATAAAAAGCATGACTATGCCCAATGATTTTTTAGATTTATTTCTAAATAAATTTAGTATTTATCTTTATCTAAATCACTTTATTTGCATTGCAACCTGGTTTCATAAGGGAGGTGCTCCATTTCCTTGATCATACTTGTTGCCCTTTTTTGCACCTTTTCCAGTTCCATTGTATCCTTCTTGAGGTGAGGTGACCAGACCTGTACACAGTACTCCAAGTGTGGTCTCACCATAGATTTGTACAGAGGCAATACAACACTTACTGACTTATTTTTGATCCCCTTCCTAATTATGCCAAGTATTGAATTTGCTTTCTTTACTGCTGCTGCGCACTGGGTTGACATCTTCATTGAGCTGTCCACCAAAATCCCAAGATCCCTTTCTTCGCTTGTCTCAGAAAGCTTGGTCCCCATCAGTTGGTAGGTATAATTGGGGTTCTTTGCCCCGATATGCATAACTTTGCACTTGTTTAGGTTAAAATGCATTTGCCACTTTGTTGCACACTCACTCAATTTTGAAAGATCTTTCTGGAGCTCCTGACAATCAGTTTCACTTTTCACTACCCGGAACAATTTAGTGTCGTCAGCAAACTTTGCTACCTCACTATTTACTTCTACATCCAGATCATTAATGAATAAATGAAAAAGTAAAAGTCCCAAAACTGAACCTTGGGGTATACCACTTTTCACTTCTTTCCATCCAGAGAATTGTCCATTTATTGCCACCCTTTGCTTCCTACAATTGTGCCAGTTACCAATCCAGGACAAGACCTGTCCTCTAATTCCATGGCTGAAGAGCTTTTTTAGGAGCCTTTGGTGAGGGACTTTGTCAAAAGCCTTTTGAAAGTCAAGATATACAATATCAACTGGGTCCCCTTTATCTATGTGTTTATTTACACCCTCAAATAATTCTAACAAGTTAGTAAGACATGATTTGCCTTTGCAGAAACCATGTTGATTTTCTTTCAGCATATATTAGGTTTACTGTTAAAATGTATTTCTTTGTCCAAATGTTTCTTAACGGCTAATTTTTAATTATAATTTAGATTCTACTCTGCTGGAAATTCATGTGTATTACTGTTGCAATTGTTATTTTAAAATGATTTACTTTTTAAAAACATTCTGAGCATTCCACTTTAGAGCTATAGATCCTTTTGACCACAATGAGTACAATGTATCTTTGTTGACTTGCAGATATTTTTTTTTGCATTAACAAAAGATGCTTAGATGAAACTTTAAATGCTCCTAAAATTACATTTTGTTTTAGATATAGTGGCTCACATATGTACTCATTGCTTTATTCTGAACAAGAAATAACCCCAAGCATAATTAAATATCCAAATCGTTCAGTATTGTTACTCCCTGGCTGGTTGTTACACCATAGCAGATAAAGTTTTGGTTATAACAAATAAAGTACATTAATATAAACGAGACAGATAAAATAGTAAGATTACATATTCTATCAAAGTACTGTAAAAATAAAATAAGTGAACTAAAAATAAGACCAGTGAGCCTTGTATAAGAATCAACAAGAATTTATTGGTTTATTGATCTGTTGATGCACTCATTCCCTATCTCATTTACTGATCTGGTTGTGGACAGTGGGGGGGTTGTAGTCCTCCATACATTGAAGATCTGCCACTGATCATTTGGAAAGAGATAAAAACTTTGCTTAAGCTGGGGAACCCTGTGGTGGATATAAGATATTGGAGGAGTCCTCTCCCTTAATTTAAGGAGTCTTTCAGCTGAAGATCCATAAAGATTGCCTTGATGTCTGGGAGATAGTATCTGAAGTTCCACATCACGTGGCACCATTCACTTAAATTGTATTTAGAAGTGGACTAGGAGCTAGCTGTATCAGAATAGGCATGACAGGTTCCCATTGATGGATTGTGATTGGTAATTTAATGGATATCTGATCAGATAAGCAAAAGGTTCTATTTCAGAAGGTTAGTATGCAATACAGTTTAAATAAAGTTGTCGTAAATGTCACCAAACCATCAAGTGCAGTTAGAAATAAAAAGAGGACACATTTTCTTGTGGGTGATTCGACTGTTAGAGGTGTTGATTTGGGACAGAGCAAGGATGTGGTGAAGCTGCTGAGGTGTCTCCCAGGGGCCACTGCCAGCAGGGACAGGAGGCGGATTACAAACATTGTTGAGGCTGTGAGTAAAGGTAATAACGTTGATGTGGTGGTGCATCTTGGCACAAATTATTTGTCCCAGAGAAATGTTAATGTAGTAAAAAGAGATTTTCAATGTCTAAGTGTGGAGCTGGGTAAAATAACTGATTCAGTGACTTTCTCAGAGGTGTTACCGGTTTGTGGCCAAGAGGATAAAACAATGTGTATCAGAGAGTTTAATGTGTGGTTAAGGCAGTGGTGTAATGCTGAAGGTTTTGGCTATGTAAGTCATGATGTCAGTAGGTGGTCTAATAGGGCAGTGATTTTCAACCTTTTTTGAGCTGCGGCACATTTTTTACATTTACAAAACCATGGGGCACATTGGGGGGGGGGGGCTAAAAAAAGTTTGGACAAAAAAATTATCTCTTCCTGTCGCTCTATTTCTCCCTCCCTCTTTCTCTCCCTTCCTCTTTTCTCTCTCTCTCTCTCTCCATCCCTCTTTCTTTCTCTCTTCCTTCTATCCTCTTTTTTGCTCTATTTCTCTCTCCCTCCCTACCTCCCTCTATGTCTTTCTCTCTCCCACCTTCCCTCCCTCCCTCTTTCTCTCTCTCTCTCTTGCTTTTTTTCTTTCTCTTTCTCTCTTATTCTCTTTCTCTCTCTCTTGCTTTCTCTCTCTCTTGCTTTCTTTCTCTGTCTTTCTTTCTCTCGTTTTCTTTCTCTTTCTCTCTTGCTTGCTTTCTCTTTCTCTCTCTTTCTTTCTTTCTTTCTTTCTCTCTTGTTTTCTTTCTGTCTCTGAGCTTCGCGGCACACCTGACCATGTCTCGCGGCACACTAGTGTGCCACGGCACACTGGTTGAAAAACATTGTAATAGGGAGTTGTTTAAGAGGGATGGTTTGCATCCATCATACAGAGGTACCCAGGTGCTCGGTGAGGAATTCAGAACTTTTTTGGACAGGCATTTAAACTAGGTAAAGGGGACAGAGATGTAACTGACGTGGGTGATTTCTGTCCCCGACCAATGAGGATAAAGCAGTTTTTGGAAGCTTATGAAAAGGGAGCTGCAAATGAAATAGATGTAGTTGTTGATGATAAGGGGCAAACTAATAATGAAAATAATGTTCTTCGGGTAATGTGCACGAATGCTCGAAGCTTGAGCAACAAGCTCTGTGAATTAATGGCCATAATATATAGAGATAATTTGGACCTGGTTGCCATAACTGAGACATGGTTTAAGGATTCTAATGAATGGGAAATATCCATACCAGGATATACACTGTATAGGAAGGATAGAATAGAGAGAAGGGGAGGTGGAGTAGCCATTTATATTAAAGAAAGTCTAAAAACAACACTAATTCACAATACATGTCAAGATCTAGAGACTCTCTGGATTTGCATGCAAAATAAAGAAGGTTCTGTCATTAGAATTGGGGTGATCTATAGGCCTCCAGGGCAATCCGAGGAATATGACAACAAGATGGTGGATGAAATTACCCAAATGGCAGTAAAGGGAGATATTGTGGTTATGGGTGATTTCAACATGCCTGATGTTGACTGGAATATCCCCAGTGCCCTTACATGCAAAAGTAAGAACATAGTAGAGGCCTTTACAGGAGCAGCTCTGGCACAGCTGGTTAAGACACCAACTAGAGGGGAGAATATTCTAGATTTAGTTTTTACAAATGGGAATTGGGTTTCAGATGTCAAGGTGGGAGAAAATTTAGGATGCAGTGACCATCTATGTTTGTGGTTTGATGTAAAAACTAATTGTGAGCAATCCTATAATGCAACCAAAGTATTGGATTTCAGAAAAACAAATTTTAATGCAATGGGGGAATATTTAGAAAATGAATTAAAGGGGAGGGATAAAATGGCAGGAGCGAGCACCCAGTGGACTGTATTTAAAAAGGCCATCTTAAAAGCCACTGGACTGTATGTAAGACAAATAACTAAAGGTAAAAGGAAGAAGAAACCGCTATGGTTTAGCAATGATGTAAGGGCTATAGTCAATGAAAAAAAGGCTGCCTACAGGAGGTATAAAGAGTCTGGAAGTATAGCTGATAGGGAGGTGTATAAAATGAGACAGAAGGAGGAGAAACAGATAATATATGCTGCTAAAGCCTCAAAAGAGGAAGAAATTGCCAAATCTGTAAAGAAGGGGGATAAAACCTTCTTCAGATATATTAGTGATAAGAAGAAGAAAAACTGCGGCATCACGAAACTTAGTACCGGGAATAATACATGCATTAATGGGAATAAGGAGATCGCTGACCATTTCAATAGCTACTTCTGTTCAGTTTTCTCAAAAGACACCGTACAAAATAATACTATAGAGGGATATAGCATTGCTTCCAGCTGTACGGATTCAGCTCCAGTGATCTTAGAAGCCGATGTCATAGAAGAACTTGAACGATTAAAGATAAATAAGGCAATGGGTCCAGATGGCATCCACCCCAGAGTTCTTAAAGAACTCAGATCTGTCATTACTACCCCCTGACTGATTTGTTTAACCAATCCTTGTTAACAGGAGAAGTTCCCGAGGATTGGAGAATGGCCAGTGTTGTGCCTATTCACAAGAAGGGCAGTAGAGAAGAAGCTGGTAACTACAGGCCAGTTAGCTTGACATCAGTTGTAGTTAAAATGATGGAGACTCTCCTCAAAAAGAGGATAAATCAGCACCTAAAAAACAATAACTTATTGGACCCAAATCAGCATGGCTTTACTGAAGGCAAATCATGTCAGACTAATCTCATTGATTTCTTTGACTATGTCACAAAGGTGTTGGATGAAGGTGGTGCCGTGGATATTGCCTACCTGGACTTCAGCAAAGCCTTTGATATGGTTCCACATAAAGAGCTGATAGATAAATTAGTGAAGATTGGACTTAATCCCTGGATAGTTCAATGGATTTGCAGCTGGCTGAAGCATAGACATCAGAGAGTTATTGTTAATGGCGAGTATTCTGAGCAGAGTCAGGTTACAAGCGGTGTGCCACAAGGGTCTGTTCTGGGTCCTATTCTTTTTAATATGTTTGTGAGTGACATAGGGGAAGGTTTGGTAGGGAAAGTTTGCCTATTTGCCGATGACTCTAAAGTGTGCAATAGGGTTGATATTCCTGGAGGGGTCTGTAATATGGTAAATGATTTAGCTTTACTAGATAAATGGTCAAAGCAATGGAAACTGCAGTTTAATGTTTCCAAATGTAAAATAATGCACTTGGGGAAAAGGAATCCTCAGTCTGAGTATTGTATTGGCAGTTCTGTGTTAGCAAATACTTCAAAAGAAAAGGATTTAGGGGTAATGATTTCTGACAGTCTCAAAATGGGTGAACAGTGCAGTCAGGCGGTAGGGAAAGCAAGTAGGATGCTTGGCTGTATAGCTAGAGGTATAACAAGCAGGAAGAGGGAGATTATGATCCCGCTATATAGAATGCTGGTGAGACCACATTTGGAATACTGTGTTCAGTTCTGGAGACCTCACCTACAAAAAGATATTGACAAAATTGAACGGGTCCAAAGACAGGCTACAAGAATGGTGGAAGGTCTTAAGCATAAAACGTATCAGGAAAGACTTAATGAACTCAATCTGTATAGTCTGGAGGACAGAAGGAAAAGGGGGGACATGATCGAAACATTTAAATATATTAAAGGGTTAAATAAGGTTCAGGAGGGAAGTGTTTTTAATAGGAAAGTGAACACAAGAACAAGGGGACACAATCTGAAGTTAGTTGGGGGAAAGATCAAAAGCAACATGAGAAAATATTATTTTACTGAAAGAGTAGTAGATCCTTGGAACAAACTTCCAGCAGACGTAGACGTGGTCTTCGGAAAGGGGCGGCATACAAATCCAAATAATAATAAATAAATAAATAAATCCACAGTAACTGAATTTAAACATGCCTGGGATAAACATATATCCATCCTAAGATAAAATACAGAAAATAGTATAAGGGCAGACTAGATTGACCATGAGGTCTTTTTCTGCCGTCAGACTTCTATGTTTCTAAAGCTTTCTGAGTCTTTGCAAAAGCAATTCTAGGCAATTACAGAATATCATCAGCTGTCTTTCATATTGTAGTTCTCTAGTCTAGCCAAAGGGGGAAGGAAGGAAGTGGTAGAATAGCCTATTTTAAAACAAATCACAAGAACACCTATGCATGAGCTGCGCCATAGTTAGAATGCAGTATTGCAGGCTAATTCTGCCAAATGCCATCAATTTGCTTCTCACAGGCTCAAGGTCGATTCAGCTTTCCATCCTTCCAAGGCTAGTAAAATGTGGACCCTGATTGTTGGAACAGTATGCTGACTATAAACCTCTTAGAGAGAGCTATAAAGCACTCTGAAGTAGGTATATAAGTCTTAGTGCTATTGCTATTTCTAGAATGCAGGTGACAAACAAAAGTTAGATCTATCAGATGTAGAATAGAATTGAAAAAGATGAAATGTTTGTAAGAATTAAACCCCTAGATTAACCCAAGCATGTCAGCTTTAGCTTTAGCAGAAGAAAAAGCTATTGCAGCATAACTTGCACATTTTTGTGACAAAAATGAGCAATTGAGGGGAAAAAATTCTTACACAATATTTGTATCCTCCTCCCACCTCTGATTTTTCTTGACCACTCTATAAAGCATAGCAGCAAGGCATGCTTGTAAATTGCTGTTGTGTCTCTCAGCTTAAGGACTGTTCTCTCACTTCAGCTTTATGAATGACTATGCTCTCACTTGTTTGCATTAACAGTTATAATCCTTCCATGCCATGGTTATGAACTTCACTTTCTTTCATTAGGAATGAAAGCTGAATCACACAGTTCATTTTCTCCGTACTGAAGGAGCGGGTCCAGCAGTCACATGGGTTGCTCATGTCCAATCCGGTGGAACTGAGCCTAGTATTAAAAAAGCTTGCCGGATCCGCCCCTTCCCCAGAATTCGCTCAGTTCGCATATCCTGCGGTTGTATTGTGATAGCTCGTTCAACATTCTAACACCTTCCCTTCGATCTTTCCTTCAAAAAAAGTAGTAAGATTTATTGTCTTTATTTAATTACTTGCACTAATTGCGCCAGCCGTTTAAAAGAAAAAAAGAAAAAAAGCGGCTCGGCTTTTTTCCTTGGGAGAAGTTGCGGTTTCGTTTTCCCCCGGCGGTTTTGCCGGTTACGATTCCTGCGGCCGCTTGTGGATTCTTCTAATCCCTTGGCCTGGAGGTTCTGGTGCAAGTATTTATTATTGAATTATTGTTTATTTATTGTATATAAGGGCTTATAAAATACCTCCTGCGGAGTGAGACGCCTTCTAGTCTCCTGGACTTAGTCGATCGCTTTTCCCTTAAGAAATTCTACGGAGCGATTTTTTCGGCGCGAAGGCCTTCGCGCCCTTTTTTAAAAATCTAGGCCTCTCGTGTTGGCCTTTTGCCAGCCGCGTAGGCCTCAGTCCACCGCGTGGATCCGGGAGCGGGCCTTGGGGGTCCCAGGCTAAATTCTCCACCGGCTAAGCCTCCAACCAGAGTGCCTTGGTTTACTTAATTGCAAAGTTTAGGGAGGCTGGCCCCGCTGGATTTGGGGGCACGAACTCTGGGTTTGCCCAGATTGTCCTCACGTTTCAGCAGCTTCGAGGCCTCGAAGCAGGATCCATTCCTCTTGGGAAGTCCTTGAAATCTTCTCCTTATAATTTAGTTATTGGCTCAGCCTTGTCTTCTGTTAATTGTCAGACTATGGCTACTTTTCCCAAGAGAGGCACAACTAAAGGTCCCAGAGAGGCCAGGCCTACAGGCGATGAGATTACTAGTATCCCCCAGGCCTCTTCCTCCTCTTCTCCAGGGGCCCGCCCCTCGACCAAGGTCACCAGGGCCGAGAAGAGAAGGGACCTAGCCCTACAAAAAATTCATGACAAATCAGCAAAACGTTTGAAAGTGCAGGCCCAAGTAATCAGTAGTCAAGACCCACCAGAGGCCTCTAGTCTGCCTCCTTCTGGGGTCCCTGTGTTATCTCTGGATGAGCCAAACCTAGACAGACCCCAACCTAACCTATGGGGCATAGGTCCAGAGGAACCAGATATTATTGAAGATTCCCCCCAGCCAGGATCCTCCCAGGCCTTTAGGGATTCTTCTGCCATTTCTGCTGATATTTCCAGTTTACCTCCTGAGTTCCAATCTATTTTTGCTGTGTTGTCCAAAGCCATTGATGCCAAACTCTCCTCCATCAATGAGCTTCCTTTACCTCTTCCTCCTTCTCGTTCCTCCCGCCCCTTGGGTTCTTCCCCAGCGGTCAGAGCTCCTATTCAGGATGATTCAGAATCCTCCCAGGATGAATATGAGGATGTAGAGGAGGATGAAGACCCTTTTCAGGGCTTATCAGAGGATGAGGAATCCCAAATAAAGGTCCCTCCTCCAATTACTATTTTTCCTTCTCAACTATTCAAATCTCTCCTCCTCAAAGCTAGAATTTCTACGGGATTAGCAGCCCAGGAGAAACAAGCCTCCACTTCCACTGATCCCCCGGAGGAGAATTTACCTTACTTCACAGAGGAACAGGAGGATAACGAGGTAATTCCTATGCCTAAATTGTTTAAAGATGCCTTACTCAAACAGTGGGATTTTCCAGCCTCTGGCCTTAATCCCTCCACCAAGGACAGAAAGTTGTATAAACTCTCCTCTTCCTATGAAGAGCTTCTATCTTTTCCCAAACCAGATGAACCTGTCAAGATTCTTCACTCGGCAGCGGCTGTGCCAGGCGAGGCGGAGGAAGTCCTCCGTCCAGAGGACAAGCGCATCGAGCAAATGCTCAAAAGAGGATTCTCCGCTGATTCCTGGGCCATTAAAAGTTCTGCAGCGGCCTCCTTCTCCAGAGCCATGCTGCTGTGGCTTCGCCAACTTCAACAGCACATTCCTCCCGATGACTTGAGAGGTCAACAAGACTTCAACAAGGTCTTTGCAGCTGCCCAGTACGTGGCTGATGCCACCTTGCAATCTACTAGATTTTCTGCTAAGTCTATTGCAGCTTCTACAACGGCAAGAAGACTCCTATGGATTCGCCCTTGGCAAGCGGGAGTTCGCCAAAAGTGGCAGTTATCCCAGGGCCCCTTAAAGCGCGACCTTCTCTTCGGTGATCTTCTGGATCCACTCCTCACGGAGACCACGGACAAGAAGAAGGTTTTGGGCCCAACCACGAAAAAGGTTACCAAAACGCAGTCCTTTCGTCGCCCAGGGCGCCAGCAAGATCAAGCGGCTTCCTATCAGAGATCTCCAGGTCAGTATTCCCCCCGCTTTCGTTCCCAAGGTAGGAACTCCAGGGGTAGAGGTTTTCGTTTCCAAAGGGGAGCTTCCTCTAACAGGGCTTCAAAAAAAACCTAGATGGTAATCTTTCCTCCATTCCCATAGGGGGTCGCCTAGCTCATTTCGCTTCAAATTGGCGTCTCACCTCCAAGGACCCTTGGGTCATTGACACTGTTCAAACAGGTCTTCTTTTAGAATTTATTTCTCCTCCCCCTAAACGTTTTATTTCCTGCCCTTCTCCCAGGTCATCCTCAGATTGTAACCGTATGGAGGAGGCCATTTCTCATCTATTGTCCATTAGAGCCATTCAACCGGTCCCTTCCGGTCAGAAGGGCCTAGGTTTTTACTCCATCCTATTTATGGTTCCAAAGTCCTCCGGAGGTTGGAGAGCCATTTTGGATTTAAAGAAACTAAACCTATTCATCAAATATAGGAAGTTTAAGATGCACTCCTTGTCTTCTATTTTGGCCGCCATTCACTCGGGAGATTTCATGGTCTCCTTAGACCTCACTGAGGCCTACCTTCACATTCCTATAGCCAAATGCCACAGAAAATTTTTACGTTTTTCCTTTCAAGGCAGGCATTTCCAGTATAGGGCGATGCCATTTGGCCTTTCCTCGGCCCCTCGGGTCTTTACAAAGCTCTTGGGGTCCCTGGCGGCCTATATCCGGGCGTCTCCCATCCACATTTTATGTTATCTTGATGATATTTTAATTCATGGGAACTCCCTAGAGAGAGTGAAATCAGACCTTTCTGTCTCCATGTCAGTCCTTCAGGACCATGGGTTTTCCATCAACTTTGAAAAAAGTCACCTCCAACCTTCCACTTCCATTCCTCACCTGGGATCCATTATTGATTCAAAATCTTCCCAGGTTTTTCTCTCTCCCGAGAGAAAACTCAGTATAGTGGAGTTAATTTCTAACATTTTATCTAATCCTTCAGTATCCATAGTTACTCTATCTTCCCTTTTGGGGAAGATGGTGTCATGCATAGGCATCATTCCCTGGGCTCGCCTTCATGCTAGGGAACTCCAGTGGCTTCTGTTGCCTTTTCAGAGATCGGGGCACAGCAACTCAAATCGACGCATTGTCATCCCACTGAGTGTTCGCAGATCCTTCAAGTGGTGGAAGTCTCCGGCCATGGACAAAGGATCCCCGTTCAGGTGCCCGGATCAATTTGTCATCACCACAGATGCCAGTCTATCGGGATGGGGCGCCCACGCCCAGGGGATGATAGCCCAGGGCACGTGGTCCCCGGAGGAAGCTTCCAGGCCAATCAATTGGCTAGAGTTAAGAGCCGTTTCCCTGGCTCTGAAGCATTTCTCTCCTCGCATTCCCAACCGGCACGTTCTCATTCTCACCGACAACATTGCCACAAAAAGCCATATCTGCAGACAGGGGGGCACGAGATCCAAGGCTCTCATGAGGGAGGCCCTCAAGTTGGGCCTTTGGGCGGAAAAACATCTCCAGTCGCTCCTAGCCGATCACATCTCGGGGAGTCTCAACGTCCAGGCGGATTGGCTATCCCGAGCAACGATAGACCCAGGAGAGTGGAACCTCCATCAAGACCTGTTCCATCAAATCACCCTCAGATTCGGCCTACCAGTTCTGGATCTCTTCGCGACCAATGCGAACGCCCAACTCCCTCGCTTCTATTCCAGATTTCCATCCCCGGGAGCGGAAGCAATCAATGCCCTCCGGAGTCCATGGCCTCCAGGCCTACTCTACGCATTTCCTCCAATTCCAATCCTCCCGGACGTGATTCACAAGGTCCTCACCGAGAGGGCCCGAGTAATCTTAATCGCCCCTCATT
The DNA here is from genome assembly GCF_031021105.1 of Erythrolamprus reginae. Lineage (NCBI taxonomy): Eukaryota > Metazoa > Chordata > Lepidosauria > Squamata > Dipsadidae > Erythrolamprus > Erythrolamprus reginae. The sequence continues at coordinate 102,181,515 of NC_091951.1, forward strand.
GGCCCCGCCGGCCCTGGTTCGCGGATCTCCAACAGCTGTCCGTCCAGGACCCTTGGCGACTCCCCGTTTCGGGGGATATGCTGCGGCAGGGGGCCTCTTTCCATCCAGACCCGGAGTGGTTCCACCTCACCGCTTGGCTGTTATCAGGAGAGATTTAGAACTGCGTGGGCATGACCCCGATTCAGTGGAGGTCATTTTAAAGGCCAGAAGGGGCTCGACCAATCGAATCTACGACCACACGTGGTCCAAGTTTCACCAGTGGTGTCTACAGGAAGGTCTCTCCCCTCTGTGCATCCCCATTCACAGAATCATTTCCTTCCTTATGCAAGGCTTCCATAAAGGACTGTCCACCAGCACCCTCCGGCGTCATCTGGCAGCCATTTCATCTGTCCTAGGGGGTCCCCGCAGACAGCCTCTCCGATCCCTCCCTGAAGTTCAGGAATTCCTCAAGGGCATAGCCAACCTCAGACCTTCCAAGGTCCACAGGTATCCATCCTGGGATTTGCCACGGGTTCTCCATTCCCTCACGCAGGCACCATACGAACCCCTAAAATCGGCGTCCCTCAGGTACCTATCCTTTAAGGTAGCTTTCCTGGTGGCTATTACCTCTGCCCGACGCATTTCGGAGCTGGCTGCCCTCTCAATCAGGCAGGACCTTTGCCAATTCCATCAGGACAAGGTAGTCTTGCGACTGGACCCCACCTTCTTACCCAAGGTCAGTTCCATGTTCCACAGATCTCAGGATATTGTCCTACCTTCCTTCTGCCTCCAACGAGACCATCCCTTGGCAATTAGATGGCACACCCTGGATCTCACCAGAGCGCTGAGAATATATATCCAACGCACAGGACCCTTTCGGAGGTCAGAAGCACTTTTTGTAGCCTATCATCCCAGAGTCATGGGTGCCAAAGTGTCTTCAACAGTGATTGGCCGTTGGATCAGAGGGACTATATCTAAGGCCTATGAGTCGGCCTCCCTCTCAGTTCCAAGGAACATCACTGCGCATTCCACCAGGAGCGCAGCCACCTCGGCCGCTTGGGCGACTCAAGCCCCGTTGGAGGAGGTCTGCAAAGCAGCCACTTGGGCCTCGCCAAATTCCTTCATCAGGCACTACAAAATTGATTCTTATGCTTCAGCGGACGCTGCCTTCGGCAGAAGGGTACTCCAATCCGTTATCTCTCACGATAGCAAGCTAATCCCACCCTAGGGACCATCTATTGGGTATGTCCCATGTGACTGCTGGACCCGCTCCTTCAGTACGGAGAATAGGCGTTGATTGCTTACCTGAACGCCTCTTCTCGTACGGTGAGCGGGTACAGCAGTCACTTCCCGCCCTTGTATGTGTCTTCTTTACCTTTCTATACCTTTCTTCCTCTAACAATGAGAGTTGAACACTACAGAGCTTCACAACTGAGCCTAGTCTATGGATTCGCGAATTCTGGGGAAGGGGCGGATCCGGCAAGCTTTTTTAATACTAGGCTCAGTTCCACCGGATTGGACATGAGCAACCCATGTGACTGCTGTACCCGCTCACCGTACGAGAAGAGGCGTTCAGGTAAGCAATCAACGCCTATTTTCTCTCCTTCACTTTTTGCTCAAGGAAAAGGAGTTTGCAGAAAACTGTAATAATAAACAAGAGAGGGATTTACGGAATAATGGGGGAAATATATATAGTATTTTCTTTGCCAGCCTAATATAACTTCCTGGAGCTAATAGGAGGGAAAGAAGGGGAAGTGGCATGGAAAAGATTAAGCCACTTCATCAGCAAAAAGTCCCTTGAATTGTGTGTAACTAATTGCCAGGAGAGAGGAAGTTTTGAGCCTTCATCCCAAAGGCTGTACTTTTCCAGGAGACAACTGGACTTTCTAGTTTTTCTTTCCACTTCTCATCTAAAGCTTCTTCAGCCCTGGCTGAATGGTGGGGAATGAGGGGATTTATATTCCTTGCAGACAGCTGGTCATTTGCATCCTTTTAAAGAGTAGTTGAGGACATCTCCGAGATTTATCTGTGTCCTCAGGGTCACCTGAAGAGTGCAAATGGGTATGGAGTCTTCTTGGAACTGTTGAAAGGACTGTTTTGTAGACTGGAGATAGATGATGTCATATCCCTTCCCCTCTGTTGAGAGAGGGCTGTGCAAGTTTGACACAGCTGAACTCTTGACTCCTCTTTCAAACCAATGGCTCTCTCTGTCCAGAATGTTGACTTTGCTGTCTTCAAATGAGTGGCTTTTGTCTTTTGAATGCAGATTGACTGCTGAAACATGTTCTCCAATGTTGTGCCATGTGTTTATAAAGTGGTTGTTTCGTATAGATTTGCACATGGCTCACTGAATTGTACTGCATATACCACGTTGCTCAGTTTGTTTCTGGATGTTTTACCCTTGGGGTGGACAAGTGTATTCTTGGATTTGAAGTGTGCATATATGTTGTGTTGACTAAGAACCTCGATCATAATTTTTTTTATTTTTCTCCAACAAAAAAAACAATACATAGTTTCCAACACAAAGTCCAGCTTATTGTCAAACATATACACATTTTTCCTTTTTACCTTGTAATCATTCAATGGAAGCTCTTATATCTCTTTCTTTCACAAAGTAATTGTAGAAACATATCATATCTTATATATTCAAAAAAACTTTTAAAGTATAGCTTTTCATTCTCTAATATTAAAACATTACAATAACCTTTACATTAATCACTGGTCAACAAATTCATCAACCTGATTACACAAATAAACCTCCAGGTTGCCTCAGCGACTCTCTAAAAGAATGCAAATGACCAGCTATCTGCAAGGAGTATAAATCCTTCCATTCCCTACCATTGAGCCAGAGCTGAAGAAGATTCTTGGATGAGAAGCAAAACATATTCCCCAAAAAATCAGAAAGTCCATTTTCCTCTTGAAAATGCACCTTTGGGACAAGTATGACTTGGATGAATGAGAATCTCCATAGGCCAGGGGAGGTCAAAGTTAAGGCCCGGGGCCCTGATCCAGCCCACAGGGTGCTTAGATCTGGCCCGCAGGGCCGTGCTGGAAACAGCAAAGGACCAGCCCACGGTGGCTCTGCCAGCAAAAATAGAGCATGCTAAGGCTGCGGGTGGCTCTCCCAAGCTCCATTTTCACTGGTAGAGGGTTGCAGGAAGCCGTCACAGCCGAAAATTGATTTTTTTTGCAGGTAGAATGCTTGGGCCACCCCAGGTGTCCTCAACATGAGTAACGTTGAGCTGTCAACGCTCATCTTGGCCGTGCCCACCCCCCAAAGATCAAAGACAACTCTGATGCGGCCCTGAATGAAATTGAGTTTGACACCCCTGCCCTAGACATTTTGAGACTTAGTTATCCAAAGTGTAAGCTGTAAGAACTGGAAGTTATATTCTCCCCTTCCCCCCCTTTTTGTTTTTTGTCACAATTAACATTTTTATTTTCTGTTGACAGCTAATGGCAGTGTAGTAGAATCTGTCATACTTTTTTTCTTTGAGAAATATCTGCTCCATCTTTCAATATATCTCGCTTCTTCTAGGAATAACCATTTTGTTCTTCCAGTTATAAAAAGGGATAAAGCACAAGCATCAGCTTATACAATGAAGCAGCTCCCTTAAACATAACATTTCTGGAATTCATCTTTGGAAAAACGTACTTATTCTTACCCAAACTTTTGTGAACCGCCCCGAGTCCACAGAGAGGGGCGGCATACAAGTCCAATTAAATAAATAAATAAATAAATAAATAAAATGACTTTTGGAGAAGTGAAACTGAACAGACAGATATTGGCAACCTTTGGAATAAAGACAATAGATCATTTAGTGACGGTTCAAAATTACAGTGGCATGGGAATAAAAACCACCGATGCCCATTTTTCACGCTTACAACCATTGCAACATCTCCATGGTCATGTGCTCTAAATTTGGATATTTAACTACTGGAATGCCTGCAATGATTCACTGAATAACTGTGAACTCATGAAAGCTAATAAAATGGGGCAAAAAGTCTCTTAAAAACTGTCTTGCTTAGCGGGATTGTCAGTAGAGGAGACAGTCCTCGGTTAACAACAATAATTGGACTACAATTTCTGTTGCTAAGCAGTGCAGTCGCATAGTGTGATGTCACATGGCTACATTGCTTTATGATAGCAATCCTGACAGCCCTTGTTGCCATTATTAAGTGAAAATTGCATGTTGTTAAGCAAGAACCACACATAACTGTGACTTGCAGCCTCTTGCTGGCTTCCCACAAGCAAAGTCAAAGATATAATAACACTGGAAGTTTTAAAGAACATGTTGAATAACCATTTGTCTGAAGTAGCGTAGGGTTTCCTGCCTAAACAGGGGGTTGGACTAGAAGACCTCCAAGGTCCCTTCCAACTTTGTTGTTGTTGTTGTTGTTGTTGTTATTATCATCATCATTGTTATTTAAGGTGACTGGAAGTTGCAACTCTAGGATAGCTTGCAGGCAGGCTGGAGGACAGATGAATGAGACAGGGGTTGCTGCTGTGCCACCCAAGTTCATGCAGGGTAGGGAGAGGGTACCTCTCTGAGATCTCATGCAGGTAGTCCTTGATTTATGACCCACAATAGAGCCCCCAAATTTTTGCTGCTATGTAGCTGGCATAGCATGTTAGGATAGGATTACACTATATCTGGACTTCTAACAACAAATGCCTTATACACTCCGATTCCATTAACCAGTACAGGACTGTACGTAAAAATCACATAAGATAAGTCTGTACTTCTGGTAAAATTAAGGAAGTGACTGGCCATAAAACGGTTCAAGCAACTCTCCTCAGATAACAAGAATGTGTCAACAGGAAAAGAACTGTGTGATCAAAAGATGTAATTTACATTGCCTGGGGTAAACAGGATGAAGGCTGTGATAAAAGACCTTGCTTTGTGGTAAACAGGAGATAGCTGTGTTAACAACAAAAGGTCCCAGGAAATTGGCCATGAGAGACATTTGCTCAGTGGAAACTGGTTACGTGCCATATGGAGATAGGAAGGACTTGGAAGTTGTGTCATATCTTAGAGTTACGTTATTGGATGTTTGTATATCACTTGACATGTATGTGTAATCATTCCCATTTGCATATTCCCCCAATAAAAGGAGGTGCACAGCTCAATACTGTGTCATTTCACCCAGAGAGAGATGTGTCCAAGTCTACTTTCTAGGATTCACGTTCGTGAGTGACCCCCCATGGCTGGGGTTGCTCTAAGTCCCTCTGAGACATCGTTCCCCTCAGGGACTTTGCAGCACCCTCACTGCTAAGTAAGATATTTCTTCAGCGAGTTATGCCCCATTTTAACGATCTTTCTTGCCACAGTTGTTAAAAGAATCACTGCAGTTGTTTAGTTAGTAACACGGTTGTTAAGTGAATCTGGCTTCCCCACTGACATCACTTGTCAGAAGGTCGCAAAAGGGGAATCACATGACCCCGGGACATTGCAACCGTCATAAATGTGAGTCAACTGCCAAGTGCCCGGATTTTGATCATGTGACCAAGGAGGGTGGGGTTGCTGCAACGGTCGTAAGTATGAAAAAAAAAAGGTCATAAGTCACTCTTTTCAATGCCGTTGTAACTTCGAAAGGGTCACTAAATGAATTGTTGTAAGCTGAGGACTACCTGTATTCCATAGTAGGGCTAAAAAGCAGTGAAGCAATTTGTGATCTTTCCTGCTGGCTTTGCCATTGACCTGACTTCTGAGGAGCCATCAGGGAAGGTGGAGAATGGTGATTGCATCACTTTGGGATGCTGCAACTCTTGAAGGTGTGGTCCAGTCACCCACCCAAGAGTCTGAATTGTGACCATGTGACTGAGGCGTTGGTACGATGGTTGGAACTTCAAGGACCGGTTAGAAGTACCACTTGTTCAGTGCCCTTGCTATTTTGAACAGGTTATTAACTGAGAACTACCTGTACTGTATTTTATGTTTTATTGTTTTGGATTGAATTTCTTTAATGAACAGATCTCTCTCTCTCTCTCTCTCTCTCTCTCTCTCTCTCTCTCTCTCTCTCTCTCTCTCTCTCTCTCTCTCTCTCTCTCTCTCTGTGTGTGTGTTAAAATAAGCAGTGTTTTATCAGCTGCTAATCTAAGAAAGTACAATTATCCAAATGAACATAATCTAGTTCAAGGAGATAGGTATACCACTGCTTAGGTTTTGTTGTGTTTACAGGAAGTCCTCTTCTGGTAATTGCCTTGCTTAGCAACTGTTGCATTAGGACAGTGATGAAAAAGGAAAGTTGTGAGCAATCCTGGTACCATGAAGGAAGGAGAAGCTGAAGTGAGATTGTAAGCAGAGTCATAGTTTCATTCAGTGACCACTACACTTAACAACTAAGTTGCTGGGCCCAATTGTGGTCGCTAAACAAAAACTACCTGTATGCCTTTAAGATACTGCGGCTTTAATAAAGGAAGGAACAGAAGGAAAGATTGGGGCAAGCAAAAAAGGAATAAGTAGGTTTGTAATTTGGGATGGGCAGGATGTCAATTATGTGGCTAATCTGGTGTATGTATTACATTTGTCTGTACCTATCTAAATCAGGGGTGTCAAACTCAAGGGCCAGGGGCCGGATCCAGCCCACGGAGTGCTTAGATTTGACCAGTGGGGCCGCCCTTGAAACAGTGAAGGACTGGCCCCCAGTGCCTCTGCCAGTGAAAATGGAGCCTCACACATGGCCCTGCTTAGATCCATTTCCACTGGCAGAGGTTGGCAGGAGGCAGTTACAGCCGAAAACAGAACTCTGGTAGAGCACTGGGGGCACCATAGGTGCCCCCCCCCCAGACACAAACGACATTGAGCTGGCCATGCCCATTCCGGCCCCCTGAATGGGCATGTCCCTGATCATAACCTTGATGCAACCCTCAATGAAATCGAGTTTGACACTCCTGATCTAATGAAATGAATCAATATAGACGTAGAAAGAAATGGCAACTGATGCACCTAGTTAAGGAATTATCCACATTTGGAATACTGTGTTCAGTTCTGGAGACCTCACCTACAAAAAGATATTGACAAAATTGAACGGGTCCAAAGACGGGCTACAAGAATGGTGGAAGGGTCTTAAGTATAAAACGTATCAGGAAAGACTTAATGAACTCAATCTGTATAGTCTGGAGGACAGAAGGAAAAGGGGGGACATGATCGAAACATTTAAATATATTTAAAGGGTTAAATAAGGTCCAGGAGGGAAGTGTTTTTAATAGGAAAGTGAACACAAGAACAAGGGGACACAATCTGAGGTTAGTTGGGGGAAAGATCAAAAGCAACATGAGAAAATATTATTTTACTGAAAGAGTAGTAGATCCTTGGAACAAACTTCCAGCAGACGTGGTAGATAAATCCACAGTAACTGAATTTAAACATGCCTGGGATAAACATATATCCATCCTAAGATAAAATACAGAAAATAGTATAAGGGCAGACTAGATGGACCATGGGGTCTTTTTCTGCCGTCAGACTTCTATGTTTCTATGTTTCTATCTTCAAAGATCAGAACAGTATGGGCCTATTTCAGCGATAGAGCTACTATGAATCTTGATGACTCTCAGATAAGATGGAATGCTTATCTTTCTATACCTTTGGCAAAAGATTGGTCCTTTTATCTCTCAAATACAGGCAAGGTCACGTATCCAGCAGAGATTTTGCGGTATGCCAAAAATTTTGGCCTTTTGTCAACTGCATTGTACACAAAGGAAGGTTTCACAAAGCAAATATGGGGTTAGGGAGGTTTGGTAACATCAGGAATGAAATTCAAATTAATTAATGAATTCTTGGAATAATTCAGTCATGTCTGTTTAATACAAGGCTGAGTTACCAGGAGGGGGATATGAGACCATGATCTATCTTTCTTTCTTTCTTTCTTTCTTTCTTTCTTTCTTTCTTTCTTTCTTTCTTTCTTTCTTTCTTTCCTTTTCTTTCTTTCTTTCTGTTCTTTCTTTCTTTCTTTCTTTCTTTCCGTTCCTTCCTTCCTTCCTTCCTTCCTTCGAGTCTTCGGGAGAGGGGCAGCATACAAATCTAATAAATCTTAAATCTTAATCTTTCTTTCTTTATAAAGTTCATTAGATTTTACACATTAAAAACATCTTTGTACATTTCTCTCATTCCTGAATATCGACTTTCATTTTCATTATTTCCATAAATATTATTCATACATATTTTCCAAACTTTTTACATTACACGTAATCTTCACAAATATTAGCATTTGTATATTCTATATAGTACATTGACATTTACTTATCTACAACATATACAGTGGTACCTCGTGATACGAACCCCTCGTGATACGAACCCGGGGGTTCGGAAATTTTTTTGCCTCTTCTTACAAAGTTTTTTCGGCTTTCGAACCCCACCGCAGATCGCAAAATGGCACTCCACTGGGCACCGCCGCCCGGCTGTCACCTTTTAAAACATCCGGGGGCTTCTCTGTGTTTCTCCCGAACCCGAACCTGAACTTTTCGGGTTCGGGAGGCCGCCGAGAAGCGCCGCCACCTGGCTGTCACCTTCTGAAACAGCTGGGGGGCTTCTCGCCGTTCTCCCGAACGCCGAACCCGAAAGTTCGGGTTCGGGTTCCAGAGGCCACCGAGAAGCGCCCGGCTGTTTCAGAAGGTGACAGCTGGGCGGCGGCGCTTGGCGGAGCACCGTTTTTTGCGATCAGCGGCAGCGTTTTCAGCTGGGCGGAGCTTTGACGTCAAATTTCCTTGCTCATCTTTTAATTGATTATATCTTCTCATTTTAGTTTTTTTTTATTAGTGTTGGAAGGGACCTTGCAGGTTATCTAGTCCTACATCACACTAGTCAATTGCAGTCCAGTCTTTTCTTAAAGGTCACTAGTATTGGAGCGTTCACCACTTCTACAGGAAGCCGTTCCACTGGTTGATCGCTCTCACAGAAAGTTCCTCCTTATTTCCAGGTTGACAGCTTGGACAGCTTTCAACCATTGCTCCTAGTCTGACTCTGATGCTTTGGAAAATAATGTACGGTAATTCCCTCCTCCCTGTGGCAGCCTCTCAAGTATTTGAAGACTGCTATCATATGCCCCCTGGACCTCTTCTTTGCTAGACTATCCATGCCCAGTTCCTGCAACCCTTTCCTCATATGTTTTAGTTTTCTAGTCCCCTTTATCATTCTGGTTGCTCTCTTCTGCTAGTTATGTCTAAGGTGTTTGGATAAATCATTGCTTCCATTGTGGATAGCTATCCCCAGTATTCTAATATACTTTTTCCTGATCTTTCTCCACCAGTGTAACAACACGTCTCTTATTAAATGGTTTTGGAAAGATGACTTTTTGATACTTTTTTTCCACCCACAAATATGAATGCCAGCCTGCTTGCAGATCTTGTCTTTTTAATAAAAGGGTTCTCCTATTGTTTAACAATATTCATTTTTTTATCCACAGGAGTGATGCTGACTGATAATATAATTCCCAGTAGGGAAGTCCGAAGCTACCTCTTACTGCATACTGTCTTGTAATAATTTAAGTTTGATTCTGGGTTTCTTTCCTCACACAAATTTGGTTATTGTTTTGTTCAATTCACCAAAAAAAAATTGGTCTAGTTTTATTGGGATTGTTTGTAGATACAGTGTTCCCTCGATTTTCGTGGGTTCGAACTTCGCGGATAGCCTGTATCACAGTTTTTCAAAAAATATTAATTAAAAAATACTTTGCGGGTTTTTTTCTATACCATGGTTTTTCGTACCTGATGACATTATACGTCATCACCAAACTAATACTTTTTGCAAATAAATAACAACAAAATAATTATTGTTAATAAATAATTATGTTTATAAATATCAGGATCAGTAAGTGATCAATGGTGAGTAGCAGTAATAATGGTGAGTAAATGGTTGTTAAGGGAATGGGAAATGGTAATTTAGGGGTTTAAAGTGTTAAGGGATGGCTTGTGATACTGTCCATAGCCAAAAATGGTGTATTTATTTCTACATCTCTACTTTGCGGAAATTCAACTTTCTCAGGCGGTCTCGGAACACATCCCCCGCGAAAATCGAGGGAACACTGTATAGCCATTTTGGAAGAATATTCATCTTAATTGTTGCAGTTGATTGTGGTATTTTGAATAAAAATGAATAAATATCATGACTTGTTTTAAACCCTCATTTTGCAAATATCACTTCATGTTAAAAGTTCATTAATATAGCTCATTTTCTTTTAGGGATTATGTAAGAAGCGAGCTGGAGTCCGGTTACGAAGGGCCAATGTACTTAGAGCCTCTTTCCATGAATCGTTTTGTGACAGCTTTAATCGGTGAGTACATCAAACATCATCACCTTCTATAGAATAGTAAGATTTGCTCAGGATTGCAATTAATAAAATAGATCTTACGCCACCAATAATATCCTCTGAGCAATCCAATAACATGTCATGTCATGTTGTTGCATGCCTGTGCCTCCATGTGATCCTTTATAACAGTAGAAAATGATACTAATAGCAACAATTCCTATTCTCATAAGGGATAAACCAGCTGAGTAATAAAATAGGTCTTAATTAGCATTGTGTCACTTCAGCAATAATATACTTATCTTTTTAATTCTTTGACTTAACTGGAAATGTGGATGGAGATTATGATCCAGGTGCCATTATATTCTTAATCAGGAAATAAAGAAGTGAAGTTGTGAGTTTTTGTATATACAGTGATCCCTCGATCATCGCGAGGGTTCCGTTCCAGGACCCCACGCGATGATCGATTTTTCGCGAAGTAGCGGTGCGGAAGTAAAAACACCATCTGCACATGCGCAGATGGTGTTTTTACTTCCACCGCCCTTCGCCCGCCCACTCCCGTTGCTCGCGCCTGGGGTTTCCCCGCGCCGCTGCGCCGCCCGCCCACGCCATTGCTGGGGCCGCTTCCCAGCTGGGAAGCGAAGCTGGGGTCCCCGCGCGCGCGCCCGCCCCACGCTACGAGCGGCATTTCACCTTCCCTCCCAGGCAAAAAGATGCCGGCATTCTGGGTTGATGGGGGTCGGACTTCCCAGGCGGAAGGCGTTGCCCCTCTCCCCGCATCTTTTTGCCTGGGAGGGGAAAAGTGAAATGCCGCTCGTAGCAGCTGCTAGAGCCGCCGGCATTTCACTTTCCCTCCCAGGCAAAAAGATGCCCGCGGCATTCTGGGATGATGGGGCCGGACTTCCCAGGCGGAAGGCGTGCCCCTCTCCCCCGGCATCTTTTTGCCTGGGAGGGAAAGTGAAATGCCGCTCGTAGCAGCTGCTAGAGCCGCCGGCATTTCACTTTTCCCTCCCAGGCAAAAAGATGCCGGGGAGAGGGGCACGCCTTCCGCCTGGGAAGTCCGGCCCCATCAGCCCATATTGCCGGCATCTTTTTGCCTGGGAGGGAAAGTGAAATGCTGCTTGTAGCAGCTGCTAGAGCCGCCGGCATTTCACTTTCCCTCCCAGGCAAAAAGATGCCGGCATTCTGGGATGATGGGGGCCGGACTTCCCAGGCGGAAGGCGTGCCCCTCTCCCCGGCATCTTTTTGCCTGGGAGGGAAAGTGAAATGCCGCTCGTAGCAGCTGCTAGAGCCGCCGGCATTTCACTTTCCCTCCCAGGCAAAAAGATGCCGGGGGAGAGAGGGGCACGCCTTCCGCCTGGGAAGTCCGGCCCATCAGCCCATAATGCCGGCATCTTTTTGCCTGGGAGGGAAAGTGAAATGCTGCTTGTAGCAGCTGCTAGGGAGCCGCCGGCATTTCGCTTTCACTTCCACCCCCTAGCCAAACGGCTTTTTTCGTGTTAGCGCTCGAACGCCGTGCTAAACAGGAAAAAAGTCGTTTGGCTAGGGGGTGGATTCTTGCTTCTTAACCGGGAACAGTTGCCCCCTCTCCCAAAGCGATGTTCCAAAGCGGTCTCCGGGAAGCGACCAAGGGAAAGGCAGTCGCCTGCCTTTCCTTCAGCTCTAAAGAAGCGGCAACTGCCCTGCCTCCCCCCAGCCGGTTAAGTTGAAGCGCTCGGTTAACCGGCTGGGGGGAGGCAGGGCAGTTGCCGCTTCTTTGGAGCTGAAGGAAAAGCAGGCGACTGCCTTTCCCTTGGTCGCTTCCCGGAGACCGCTTTGGAACATTGCTTTGGTTGTTCCTGCCTCTCCTGCAGCGAAGAGAAGCGGCAAATGGCCAGCCCTTCCCCCAACCGCTTCCCCGCATGCTTTGGATGCGCCTGCCTTTCTTACAGCGAAGACAGGCGGCACCTTCCCGAAGCGCTCGGTGAAGCCGCTGGGGGAAGGGCTGGGCCATTTGCCGCTTCTCTCTGCTGCAGGAGAGGCAGGAACAACCAAAGCAATGTTCCAAAGCGGTCCTCCGGGAAGCGACCAAGGGAAAGGCAGTCGCCTGCTTTTCCTTCAGCTCTAAAGAAGCGGCAACTGCCCTGCCTCCCCCCAGCCGGTTAACTTGAAGCGCTCGGTTAACCGGCTGGGGAGAGGCAGGGCAGTTGCCGCTTCTTTAGAGCTGAAGGAAAGGCAGGCGACTGCCTTTCCCTTGGTCGATTCCCGGAGACCGCTTTGGAACATCGCTTTGGGAGAGGGGGCAACTGCTCCCGGTTAAGAAGCAAGAATCCACCCCCTAGCCAAATGGCTTTTTTCCTGTTTAGCACGGCGTTCGAGCGCTAAACACGAAAAAAGCCGTTTGGCTAGGGGGTGGATTCTTGCTTCTTAACTGGGAGCAGTTGCCCCCTCTCCCAAAGCGATGTTCCAAAGCGGTCTCCGGGAAGCGACCGAGGGAAAGGCAGTTGTCTGCTTTTCCTTCAGCTGGAAAGAGGAGGCAAATGCCCTGCCTTCCCCCAGCCGGTTAATCGAGCGCTTCAAGTTAACCGGCTGGGGGAGTAGCCCCCCGCCCGGCTCCCTTCAGCCCCCCGGGGTCAAGCGGGCGGGGGGCGGCCGGGACCTCGCCTGTCTCCGCCGCCCGCATCGCCCCTCCGACGGGCCGGCCTCCCCCGCCCGCCTCTGCTGCAGCCACCGCCGCCTCCCCGACTGGCACAAAAGGGCCCCGCCCGCCCCGCCCCAAAGTTTACCTTGCGGCGGGATTCAAAGTGCTGGGGTGGGGGGTGTCACTTCGCCGCTCGTGTCCTGGCTAAACCGGGCGGCAGGAGACAGGCTTTGAGTTTATAGCTGCGGGGAGAGAAGTAGGACTTTCCTAACTCCCTCCTCCCGCAGCCAAAACTCAAAGCCTGTCTCTTTTTTTTCTTGCGGCGAGCCCAAGCCGTTCCCCTCTCGACCGCAGCCGAGCTTCCTCGGCCCCCTTTGGCCCCGTCGCCTCCTCCCCGCCTGCCATTCCTCGCCAAGCGCACGAAAAAAAAGAGAGAAGGCTTCTACCAGAAGCCGGGGACGGCGGGCAGGGGCATGAGGATCTCTTGCGGGGGAAAAGCCGCTAGCCAGGTTTCGGAGCTCCTCCGCCATCACCCGCTTCTGGTAGAAGCCTTCTCTCTTTTTTTTCGTGCGCTTGGCGAGGAAAGGCAGGCGGGGAGGAGGCGACGGGGCCAAAGGGGGCCGAGGGAAGCTCGGCTGCGGTCGAGAGAGAAACGGCTTGGCTCGCCGCAAGAAAAAAAAGAGACAGGCTTTTAGTTTTGGCTGCGGGGGGAGGGAATCCCGCCGCAAGGTAAGCTTCGGGGCGGGGGCGGGCGGGGCCCTTTTGTGCCAGTCGGGGAGGCGGTGGCGGCTGCAGCAGAGGCGGGCAGGGGAGGCCGGCCCGCCGGAGGGGCGATGCGGGCGGCGGAGACAGGCGAGGTCCCGGCCGCCCCCCGCCCACTTGGCCCCAGACCGGTGCAGCAGGAAAGGGACGGAGAAGGCTCACTGGCAGCCCTTGCCCATCGCCGCGCCTTCGCTTCCCCCCCTCCCCCGCTGGATCCGGCAGCGTGCTGAGGGGAATTGCCGCGGACTGGAGGCAGTGAGGCAGACCGGCTCCGAGGCGAGCGGCCGGAGCTGCGCCCTCCTTCGCCCGCCAGGTGAGGCGAAGGCGAGGGGCGCGCGGCTGCAGCGAGGAGCCGAAGATCCGGGCGGGGAAGACCCAGGGAAGGTTCCTTCGTCCGCCTAGCAGCTGATCTGCTCGGCAGCGCAGCACCAGCGAGGAGCCGAAGATCCCGAGCAGATCAGCTGCTAGGCGGGCCGCTCGAGAGCAAGAGGGGGAGAGATAGAGAAAGAGAGAGAAGGAAAGAAAGAGATGAGAGAGGGAGGAAGAGAGTGTGAGAGAGGAAGAAGCAACATAGAGAAAGAGGGGGAAGACCAGGGAAGCCTCTGCCCGGCGGGGAAACTCCACCATCTACGCATGCGTGGAAGGGCACGCATGCGCAGATGGTGGAGTTTACTTCCGGGTTGAAAACTCGCGAAATAGCCCTTTCGCGATACTTGAGGACGCGAAACTCGAGGGTTCACTGTATACTGTATATATCATTGTACAGGTAGTAGACCACAAATGAGCCCAAAATTTATGCTATTAAGTGAAAATGTGAGTTTTGCCCCATTTTATGACTTTTCTTGACACTTTTGTAAAGTTAAAATCACTCCAGTTCATAAATTAATAATGTGGCTGGTTATGTGAATCTGACTTCCCCTTTGACTTTGAGGTCAGAAGATCTCAAAAGAGGAACACATGTCTCTAGGACACTGCAACTTTTATGAATATGAATCAGTTGTCAAGCATCCAAATGTAAATCATGTGACCATGAGAATGCTGCAACAGTGATAAGCGTGAAAAACCAATCATAAGTATACGTTGTTCATTCCCATCCTGATTTGTTAAGTTATTTTATTTCTTAAAGATTTTTAACCTTTTTAGCATTATGAATTTCAGCATACCTCATGATTGTGAAATTAACCCATAACCTGCACAACTACTACAGGAAAGGAACAGAGAAGTAAAAAATGCACTTTAATTATTACTTGTCTCACAGGGAAATGGGGGTTGGGTACTTGGAAATTATCCAAAATCCAGAGAGATACATTGAATAAGATTAATAAACTAACTGGGAGACATCAGGATGGAGGCAGGCAAAATAGAAGCTGACTTCTGACTCAGCAACCAATATAATATTTTAATAAGATGATATAATCCATGCAACTACTTTTAATGAGCTTTTAATTTTCAACTGTTTTGAATACCATATTTTTCGGACTATAAGACGCACAGGTGTATAAGACACATTAAAGATTTTGAAGTTGTAAGTAAGGGGAAAAAAAGGTTTTGTCCTTCCCCGGCCTCCATGAGCACTCTGCAGTCCTCCAAATCCTCTGTGTGCCCTGTTTTTGTGAAAAACAGCCCAGCTTTTGTGGAAAACGGGACACGCAGTGTGCTTGGGAGGCCTGCAGAGTGTTTGTTTGTTTGTTTATTCATTCATTCATTCATTCATTTATTAGATTTGTATGCCGCCCCTCTCCGTAGACTCGGGGCGGCTCACAGCAACAATAGAACAATGTACAACAAATCTAATAATTTAAAAAACAGTAAAAAAACCCCATTATTAAAAGCAAACATACACACAAACATACCATGCATAAACTGTATAGGCCCGGGGGAGATATCTCAATCCCCCATGCCTGATGGCAGAGGTGGGTTTTAAGGAGTTTACAAAAGGCAAGGAGGGTGGGGGCAGTTCTAATCTCCGGGGGGGAGCTGGTTCCAGAGGATCGGGACCGCCACAGAGAAGGCTCTTCCCTGGGTCCGCCAAACGACATTGTTTAGTCAACGGGACCCGGAGAAAGCCAACTCTGTGGGACCTAACCAGTCGCTGGGATTCGTGCGGCAGAAGGCGGTCCCGGAGATATTCTGGTCCGATGCCATGAAGAGCTTTATAGGTCATAACCAACACTTTGAATTGTGACCGGAAACTGATCGGCAACCAATGCAGACTGCCCATGATTGCTCTCCCAGCTGCATTCTGCATGATCTGAAGTTTCCGAACACTTTTCAAAGGTAGCCCCATGTAGAGAGCATTACAGTAGTTGAACCTCGAGGTGATGAGTGACAGTGAGCAGTGAGTCCCGGTCCAGATAGGGCCACAACTGGTGCACCAGGCGAACCTGGGCAAACATCCCCCTCGCCACAGCTGAAAGATGGTTTTCTAATGTGAGCTGTGGATCGAGGAGGACGCCCAAGTTGCGGACCCTCTCTGAGGGGGTCAATAATCCCCCCCAGGATTATGGACGGACAAATGGAATTGTCCCTGGGAGGTAGAACCCACAGCCACTTCATCTTATCCGGGTGGAGTTTGAGTCTGTTGACATCCATCCAGACCCTAACAGCCTCCAGGCACCGGCACTGGGGACTGGGGGAAAGCAAAAAAATCCCATTTTGGGAGGGAAAAAACCCCCAGGCTTTTTTGCCTTCCCACAGCCCCCAGGAACACTCTGCAGGTGTCCCAAACTCTTTGCGCAACCCATTTTGTGCAACAATGGGCACTTGTTGGGGGGGACATAAGGGCAGGGTTTCTTGAGGCCAAAAATAGCTGTACTTGGTATGTAAGACACATCAATATTTCCATCCTCTTTTGGTGTATGGGGGTGGGGAAGGTGCGTCTTATACTCAGAAAATAGAGTATATAATGGGATGGTATATGTTTCAGAAAGATTTTGTGATAAGTACTTTGGATGTGACTTACGCGTGAGCCCAGACAGTATTCTCTGTTTACTATTAAAGCAGCCCCGTTTTTCAGACTTTGATACAGTTGCTTTAAGCCCAGTTGGCTTCAGCGTTTCAATGCCTCAAAGGAGCTGCAGATTTGTTTGTGCTTAATAGAAAGGTACTGTGCTCATAATAGAGTTATTTATCTTCATCGTTTCCAAAACAATTGTAGCCACATTATAGAAACAGGTTCGCCAAATCTTTGTGGCTCTGGCTATTGTACCAGTTCATAATTCTGGAATAGTACTCAATGTGCTATAATATTCTTTCTCCATTTATAAAACCAAAATCTTCATAGAAAAGACCCACAAATTCTGCCTTTGCATACAGCTTTTCTTAGAATTATTATTATTATTATTATTATTATTACTATTATTATTATTATTATTATTATTATTTATTAGATTTGTATGCCGCCCCTCTCCGAAGACTCGGGGCGGCTAACAACAATATAAAAAGACAATGTAAACAAATCTAATATTAAAAGACAATCTAAAAAACCCCAATTTAAAGAACCACTCATACATACAAGCATACCATGTATAAATTCTATAAGCCTAGGGGGAAGGGAAATTTCAATTCCCCCATGCCTGACGACAGAGGTGGGTTTTAAGGAGCTTGCGAAAGGCAAGGAGGGTGGGGGCGACCCTGATATCTGGGGGGAGCTGGTTCCAGAGGGAGGGGCCGCCACAGTGAAGGCTCTTGTCCTGGGTCACGCCAAATGACATTGCCTAGTCGACGGGACTCGGAGAAGGCCAACTCTGTGGGACCTAACCGGTCGCTGGGATTCGTGCGGCAGAAGGCGGTCCCGGAGATATTCTGGTCCGATGCCATGAAGGGCTTTATAAGTCATAACCAATACTGAAAGCTTGAAGAAAGATTGAACAAGAGCTCAACTGTTAAGGCTACAGCTAGTCCTAGGTATGATTGGATCTGGGAAAGCCCAAATTCAAATCCATTGTTTTGTTTTGAATCCAAAATAAGCGAATAAGTTGTTGAATTTATTAAACTCCGGAAGTGTTGCCAATCTGTTCTGTGAGAGATTTTATAAAGCAGTTAGGGCAAGGCTTCAGTGTCTTAACCCCTCTCTTCTCCTTAGCCCATCCAGTCATGATATCTCTACTGAGCCATTCACCCGTGTGATCTTCCCAGATTCTCTCCCAAATGTTGACAATTTCACTGATCTTCCTGATCTTTTTGTCCCCTGCACTTCTCTTTCGGACAACCTCATTTTGGTCTGTACCCAGAACAAATCAGTTTCATTTCATTCCATATTTGGACCGTCCTTCAGTTCAAGTATGAGCCATCTAAACCAGGGTCTCCAACCTTGGCAACTTTAAAACTTGTGGACTTCAAACTCCCAGCCTTCCTGGCTGAGGAATTCTGGGAGTTGAAGTCCTCAAGTCTTAAAGTTGCTAAGGTTGGAGACCCGTGATCTAAACTTTCTAGGGCTGTTCTGTACATGAACCAGTTTGTACATCCCTAAAGTTTTACCCTCAGCCTGGAAACACACCCACCACTCACTAAAAGTGACTTTCAGCATACACAGTCTGTCCCAAGTCACCTGAAAGGTAAGATATACAGTACATTGCTGAGATACTTTAGAGGAGGGCTTGCCCTATACATTGCCTTGAGCTGCTGGAAGGAAAGTATGTAAATTTAACAGCAATAAGAGTGATGTAAGTAAGATCATTACCAAACACAGTGTAAGATAAAAACTGAAGTAATGGAGGTGATAACATAAGACTTGTTTGTTGATGAAAGTACTAAATACTGGCTTGGTTCTCATATTTGGCTTTTGTATTACTGTTTCTATAGAATTTCAACTCTTTGTCTATATAAGAGCTGATCTTGTTCTATTATTAATTAATTAATTGATTGATTGATTGATTGATTGATTAATATGCCACTTTTATTATTATTTTTATAAACAATTCAAAGGAGTAAACATATCTCTGATTCCTTTCTCCTATTCTCATAACAACAACCCTGTAAGGTGGTTTTTTATTATTATTAGAGTTGGAAGGGATCTTTTAGGTCATCTAGTCCAAACCCCCCCCCCCCCCCGCTCAAGCCGGAGTCCCCTACACCATTTCAGACAAATGGCAGTCCAATATCCCTTTGAAAGTTTCAAGTGTCAGAACTCCCTCAACCTCCGCAGGCAAGCTGTTTCACTGGTTGATTGCTCTGACCATCGGAAAGCTCCTCCTTATTTCCAGGTTGAATCTCTCCTTGGTCAGCTTCCATCTGTTATTCCTCATCTATCCTTCTGGTGCCTTGGAAAACAGCCTGACCCCCTCCTCTCTGTGGCAGCCCTTCAAATATTGGAACACTACTATCATGTCTCCCCTGGTCCTTCTCTTCACCAGACTGGCCATGCTAATTTCCTGCAACTGCTCTTTGTATGCTTTAGTTTCCAGTCTCCTTATCATTCTGGTGGCTCTTATCTGCACTTTCTCTAGAGTTTTTTTGTAGTGTGGTGACAAAAAGTGAGTGCAGTACTCTAGGGTAGTCTAACTAGGGCTTTGTAGTGTGTTTAGTTTATTAGTACCTCCCTAGTCCTAGATTGTATTTCTCTGTTAATGCAGTTTAGGATTGTATTGGCTTTTTTGGCTGCCACTGCATATTGCTGGCTCATATTTAGCTGGTTCTCTACCAAGACTTCAAGATCCCTCTCGCAGTCAGTCGAGATGAGGGCTGAGGTGAGAGAGAGAGCAATTGGTCCAAGATCATCCAGATGTCTTTTATGGCTAAGGTGGAACTTAAACTCATGGTCTCCCAGTTTCTAGCCTGATGTCTTAACTACATTACAAGGTCAACTTTTGCATTATATATCAGAAGCCAGCATTTACGTTCTCATCAGGGAAGTCCATTATCAATATTCAAAATTGGTTTTGTTTAAATTCAAGATTATACATGGAAATTATGGTTGCAAATATCCTGATTTTTGCACTAGTAAAGGCAGAATTGTCTTTGATTTAATAACTGTGTTTACTGAGCCAATATAGTTAAGTTTGAACCTGCCCTAAGAAGGGTGTGTGTCTGTTATTTAGCCCCACTGCATTTTTTGCAAGCATGTCATTTGCTACTCTTAAACATTGGAATAATGAAGTCAAATAGAATCATCAGTTAAAAAGTTTGTTTGATGGTCAAAACTTGATGAAGAGTTAATATGTAGCCAGACTAATAAGGAAATATAAATATTTTTAAGAAAAAAAATGGTTGTTTTATACTATATTAGATAATTTGGATCTCAAGTGTACTTTTCACTACTCCGGATCTCAAGTGTACTTTTCACTACTAAGTATCACATCTTAGAGCAAGGGTTACTTGGGTAGTATAAGGGCCCTTAGCAATTATGGGTTGTAGTATGAAATTTTATCAAGAATGCAGTGTAGTTGCAACTTCATCAAGTAATTTTTAAGATAATGTTCACACGTTCTTTCCATGGTATATCCACCCATGGGTATGTTGGAAGTTATTGAAGATTCTCCGTACTGAAGGAGCGGGTCCAGCAGTCACATGGGTTGCTCATGTCCAATCCGGTGGAACTGAGCCTAGTATTAAAAAAGCTTGCCGGATCCGCCCCTTCCCCAGAATTCGCTCAGTTCGCATATCCTGCGGTTGTATTGTGAATGCTCGTTCAACATTCTAACACCTTCCCTTCGACTTTTCCTTCAAAAAAGTAGTAAGATTTATTGTCTTTATTCAATTACTTGCACTATTTGCGCCAGCCGTTTTAAAAGGAAAAAAATAAAAAGCGGCTAGGCTTTTTTACTTGGGAGAAGTTGCGGTTTCGTTTTCCCCCGGCGGTTTTGCCGGTTACGATTCCTGCGGCCGCTTGTGGATTCTTCTAATCCCTTGGCCTGGAGGTCCTGGTGCAAGTATTTATTATTGGATTATTGCTTAATTATTGTATAAAAATATATTTAAGGGCTTATAAAATACCTCCTGCGGAGTGGGACGCCTTTAGTCTCCTGGACTTAGTCGATCGCTTTTCCCCCTAAGAAATTCTACGAAGCGATTTTTTGGCGCGAAGGCCTTCGCGCCTTTTCTTAAAATATCTAGGCCTCTCGTGTTGGCCTTCTGCCAGCCGCGTAGGCCTCAGTCCACCGCGTGGATCCGGGAGCGGGCCTTGGGGGTCCCAGGCTAAATTCTCCACCGGCCTAGCCTCCAACCAGAGTGCCTTGGTTTTACTTAATTGCAAAGTTTAGGGAGGCTGGCCCCGCTGGATTTGGGGGCACGAACTCTGGGTTTGCCCAGATTGTCCTCACGTTTCAGCAGCTTCGAGGCCTCGAAGCAGGATCCATTCCTCTTGGGAAGTCCTTGAAATCTTCTCCTTATAATTTAATTATTGGCTCAGCCTTGTCTTCTGTTAATTGTCAGACTATGGCTACCTTTCCCAAGAGAGGCACAACTAAAGGTCCCAGAGAGGCCAGGCCTACAGGCGATGAGATTACTAGTATCCCCCAGGCCTCTTCCTCCTCTTCTCCAGGGGCCCGCCCCTCGACCAAGGTCACCAGGGCCGAGAAGAGAAGGGACCTAGCCCTACAAAAGATTCATGATAAATCAGCAAAACGTTTGAAAGTGCAGGCCCAAGTAATCAGTAGTCAAGACCCACCAGAGGCCTCTAGCCTGCCTCCTTCTGGGGTCCCTGTGTTATCTCTGGATGAGCCAAACCTAGATAGACCCCAACCTAACCTATGGGGCATAGGTCCAGAGGAACCAGATATTATGGAAGATTCCCCCCAGCCAGGATCCTCCCAGGCCTTTAGGAATTCTTCTGCCATTTCTGCTGATATTTCCAGTTTACCTCCTGAGTTCCAATCTATTTTTGCTGTGTTGTCCAAAGCCATTGATGCCAAACTCTCCTCCATCAATGAGCTTCCTTTACCTCTTCCTCCTTCTCGTTCCTCCCGCCCCTTGGGTTCTTCCCCAGCGGTCAGAGCTCCTATTCAGGATGACTCAGAGTCCTCCCAAGATGAATATGAGGATGTAGAGGAGGATGAAGACCCTTTCCAGGGCTTATCTGAGGACGAGGAATCCCAAATAAAGGTCCCTCCTCCTATTACTATTTTCCCTTCTCAACTATTCAAATCTCTCCTCCTCAAAGCTAGAATTTCTACGGGATTAGCGGCCCAGGAGAAACAAGCCTCCACTTCCACTGATCCCCCGGAGGAGAATTTACCTTACTTCACAGAGGAACAGGAGGATAACGAGGTAATCCCTATGCCTAAATTATTTAAAGATGCCTTACTTAAACAGTGGGATTTTCCAGCCTCTGGCCTTAATCCCTCTACCAAGGACAGAAAGTTGTATAAACTCTCCTCTTCCTATGAAGAGCTTCTATCTTTTCCCAAACCAGATGAACCTGTCAAAATTCTTCACTCGGCAGCGGCTGTGCCAGGCGAGGCGGAGGAAGTCCTCCGTCCAGAGGACAAGCGCATCGAGCAAATGCTCAAAAGAGGTTTCTCCGCTGATTCCTGGGCCATTAAAAGTTCTGCAGCAGCCTCCTTCTTCTCCAGAGCCATGCTGCTGTGGCTTCGCCAACTTCAACAGCACATTCCTCCAGATGACTTGAGAGGTCAACAAGACTTCAACAAGGTCTTTGCAGCTGCCCAGTACGTGGCTGATGCCACCTTACAATCTACTAGATTTTCTGCTAAGTCTATTGCAGCCTCTACAACGGCAAGAAGACTCCTATGGATTCGCCCTTGGCAAGCGGGAGTTCGCCAAAAGTGGCAGTTATCCCAGGGCCCCTTAAAGCGCGACCTTCTCTTCGGTGATCTTCTGGATCCTCTCCTCACGGAGACCACAGACAAGAAGAAGGTTTTGGGCCCAACCACAAAAAAGGTTATTAAAACGCAGTCCTTTCGTCGCCCAGGGCGCCAGCAAGATCAAGCGGCTTCCTATCAGAGATCTCCAGGTCAGTATTCCCCCCGCTTTCGTTCCCAAGGTAGGAACTCCAGGGGTAGGGGTTTTCGTTTCCAAAGGGGAGCTGCCTCTAACAGGGCTTCAAAAAAACCTAGATGGTAACCTTTCCTCCATTCCCATAGGGGGTCGCCTAGCTCATTTCGCTGCAAATTGGCGTCTCACCTCCAAGGACCCTTGGGTCATTGACACTGTTCAATCAGGCCTTCTTTTAGAATTTATTTCTCCTCCCCCTAAACGTTTTATTTCCTGCCCTTCGCCCAGGTCATCCTCAGATTGTAACCGTATGGAGGAGGCCATTTCTCATCTATTGTCCATTAGAGCCATTCAGCCGGTCCCTTCCGGTCAGAAGGGCCTAGGTTTTTATTCCATCCTATTTATGGTTCCAAAGTCCTCCGGAGGTTGGAGAGCCATTTTGGATTTAAAGAAACTAAACCTATTCATCAAATATAGGAAGTTTAAAATGCACTCCTTGTCTTCTATTTTGGCCGCCATTCACTCGGGAGATTTCATGGTCTCCTTAGACCTCACTGAGGCCTACCTTCACATTCCTATAGCCAAATGCCACAGAAAATTTTTACGTTTTTCCTTTCAAGGCAGGCATTTCCAGTATAGGGCGATGCCATTTGGCCTTTCCTCGGCCCCTCGGGTCTTCACAAAGCTCTTGGGGTCCCTGGCGGCCTATATCCGGGCGTCTCCCATCCACATTTTATGTTATCTTGATGATATTTTAATTCATGGGAACTCCCTAGAGAGAGTGAAATCAGACCTTTCTGTCACCATGTCAGTCCTTCAGGACCATGGGTTTTCCATCAACTTTGAAAAAAGTCACCTCCAACCTTCCACTTCCATTCCTCACCTGGGAGCCATTATTGATTCAAAATCTTCCCAGGTTTTTCTCTCTCCCGAGAGAAAACTCAGTATAGTGGAGTTAATTTCTAACATTTTATCTAATCCTTCAGTATCCATAGTTACTCTATCTTCTCTTTTGGGGAAGATGGTGTCATGCATAGGCATCATTCCCTGGGCTCGCCTTCATGCTAGGGAACTCCAGTGGCTTCTGTTGCCTTTTCAGAGATCGGGGCACAGCAACTCAAATCGACGCATTGTCATCCCACTGAGTGTTCGCAGATCCTTCAAGTGGTGGAAGTCTCCGGCCATGGACAGAGGATCCCCGTTCAGGTGCCCGGATCAATTTGTCATCACCACAGATGCCAGTCTATCGGGATGGGGCGCCCACGCCCAGGGGATGATAGCCCAGGGCACGTGGTCCCCGGAGGAAGCTTCCAGGCCAATAAATTGGCTAGAGTTAAGAGCCGTCTCCCTGGCTCTGAAGCATTTCTCTCCTCGCATCCCCAACCGGCACGTTCTCATTCTCACCGACAACATTGCCACAAAAAGCCATATCTGCAGGCAAGGGGGCACGAGATCCAAGGCTCTCATGAGGGAGGCCCTCAAGCTGGGCCTTTGGGCGGAAAAACATCTCCAGTCGCTCCTAGCCGATCACATCTCGGGGAGTCTCAACATCCAGGCGGATTGGCTATCCCGAGCAACGATAGACCCAGGAGAGTGGAACCTCCACCAAGACCTGTTCCATCAAATCACCCTCAGATTCGGCCTACCAGTCCTGGATCTCTTCGCGACCAATACGAACGCCCAACTCCCTCGCTTCTATTCCAGATTTCCATCCCCGGGAGCGGAAGCGATCAATGCCCTCCGGAGTCCATGGCCTCCAGGCCTACTCTATGCATTTCCTCCGATTCCAATCCTCCCGGACGTGATTCACAAGGTCCTCACCGAGAGGGCCCGAGTAATCTTAATCGCCCCTCATTGGCCCCGCCGGCCCTGGTTCGCAGATCTCCAACAGCTGTCCGTCCAGGACCCTTGGCGACTCCCCGTTTCGGGGGATATGCTGCGGCAGGGGGCCTCTTTCCATCCAGACCCGGAGTGGTTCCACCTCACCGCCTGGCTGTTATCAGGAGAGATTTAGAGCTGCGTGGGCATGACCCTGATTCAGTGGAGGTCATTCTAAAGGCCAGAAGGGGCTCGACCAATCGAATCTACGACCACACGTGGTCCAAGTTTCACCAGTGGTGTCTTCAGGAAGGTCTCTCCCCTCTGTGCATCCCCATACACAGAATTATTTCCTTCCTTATGCAAGGTTTCCATAAAGGACTCTCCACCAGCACCCTCCGGCGTCATCTGGCAGCCATTTCATCTGTCCTAGGGGGCCCCCGCAGACAGCCTCTCCGATCCTTCCCTGAAGTTCAGGAATTCCTCAAGGGCATAGCCAACCTCAGACCTTCCAAAGTCCACAGGTATCCATCCTGGGATTTGCCACGGGTTCTCCACTCCCTCACGCAGGCACCATACGAACCCCTAAAATCGGCGTCCCTCAGGTACCTATCCTTTAAGGTAGCTTTCCTGGTGGCTATTACCTCTGCCCGACGCATTTCGGAGCTGGCTGCCCTCTCAATCAGGCAGGACCTTTGCCAATTCCATCAGGACAAGGTAGTCTTGCGACTGGACCCCACCTTCTTACCCAAGGTCAGTTCCATGTTCCACAGATCTCAGGATATTGTCCTACCTTCCTTCTGCCTCCAACGAGACCATCCCTTGGCAATTAGATGGCACACCCTGGATCTCACCAGAGCGCTGAGAATATATATCCAACGCACAGGACCCTTTCGGAGGTCAGAAGCACTTTTTGTAGCCTATCATCCCAGAGTCATGGGGGCCAAAGTGTCTTCAACAGTAATAGGCCGTTGGATCAGAGGGACTATATCTAAGGCCTATGAGTCGGCCTCCCTCTCAGTTCCAAGGAACATCACTGCGCATTCCACCAGGAGCGCAGCCACCTCGGCCGCTTGGGCGACTCAAGCCCCGTTGGAGGAGGTCTGCAAAGCAGCCACTTGGGCCTCGCCAAATTCCTTCATCAGGCACTACAAAATTGATTCTTACGCTTCAGCGGACGCTGCCTTCGGCAGAAGGGTACTCCAATCCGTTATCTCACACGATAGCAAGCTAATCCCACCCTAGGGACCATCTATTGGGTATGTCCCATGTGACTGCTGGACCCGCTCCTTCAGTACGGAGAATAGGCGTTGATTGCTTACCTGAACGCCTCTTCTCGTACGGTGAGCGGGTACAGCAGTCACTTCCCGCCCTTGTATGTGTCTTCTTTACCTTTCTATCTCTTTCTTCCTCTAACAATGAGAGTTGAACACTACAGAGCTTCACAACTGAGCCTAGTCTATGGATTCGCGAATTCTGGGGAAGGGGCGGATCCGGCAAGCTTTTTTAATACTAGGCTCAGTTCCACCGGATTGGACATGAGCAACCCATGTGACTGCTGTACCCGCTCACCGTACGAGAAGAGGCGTTCAGGTAAGCAATCAACGCCTATTTTATTTGAAAGACTCTATATAAATGCATGAGTAAGATACATTGTTCTGGTCTGGTCTTTTTCATCTCAGCTTATAACACTGTTTCAATATTCATGATTATAAGCTGATTTCCTTTATATAAGAGAATTTATCCACAAGTTGTTACAAATGATGAGCCAAGCCAAGTGTATGAAGAACTTAGTTGTCTTCAAATTTTTGGACTACTTTAATTTAATGCTACTTTAATTCAAAAGGAACTGAGCTTAAATATTACTATTTTTTAAAAAAAAGAGACACATATAGAATTACATTTCATTGTCAAAAGTTGTTTTCTTAATGCAGTTCATTTTTTAATATTTATATGCATATTTTGAAAAACTGAAAGTGAATATTCACAAACTCCCCATTTCTGACATTGGGCTATTGAAATTTGGTGGTAAACAGGCAACTAGCAGCTGCCTATTTCCCATTATTATATTATAAAATAAAGCCTTGTATGGTTTTTAAAAATACGTACGAGACCTTTATTCCAGTGACATAAAAAGAAGTCTCCTTTGAGTCAAAACTTGGTTCCTGGTGATTTCACAGAAGTGCCACATAATTTTCACAGCAAGAGTAAAGAAATCCATTTGCCATTGCTGGCAAACTTCAAGGATATATAAATGATATTCCCCTTAAAAAAATAAATGGCCAAACCCATAAAATTACTTGAACAAATTATATGTCATTGCTAAATGAGAAGGACAATCAAAATAAAGATGTGGTTGGGATTTTCAGAGAGAGGAAAAGAGGTTATAATGATAAACTTTTTTCTCCTTCATTCCTTTTTTCTCCTTTCTCCTTTTTTTGAAGAGGGGGGTATAAAGTGACAGGATTTAACTGCTTGGTGTTCTTAATCCTTTGCAGGTCAGCTGGTGGTGTGCACCCTTTGTTCTTGTGTCATGAAAACCAAGCAGATCTGGCTCTTTTCCGCTCACATGCTCCCTCTGCTGGCCCGGCTTTGCTTAGTCCCTCTGGAAACTATTGTCATCATCAACAAATTTGCAATGGTGTTCACTGGCTTGGAAGTCCTCTATTTCCTGGCGTCGAATCTTTTGGTGCCATACAATTTAGCGAAGTCTGCCTACAGAGAACTTGTCCAGGTAAAAGCTATTCTGTAAATAGTACTGATGATATATATTTGTGGGGGGGGGGGGACCCTGGCAAATTACTCATTTCTCTTCTGTAGGTACAAGATAAATATAGGTTGTCTTCAGTTTATGACCGGAATTTTTGTTGCCACAAGACTTTGTACTTACTGCTGCCAGTTAACGTTTATTTTGAATATTAGTTGATAAATCTATTGATTTCTCATTAGACCTCCAACACTGGTTTTCTAGCTAAAAGTGTGAAAACAATTAGTGATCCCTCGATTATCGCGAGGGTTACGTTCCAAGACCTCTCGCGATAATCGATTTTCCGCAGTATAGTGGTGCGGAAGTAAAAGCACCATCTGCGCATGCGCGCCTTTTTTTCATGGCCGCCCATGCGCAGATGGTGGAGGCGGGGAGCGACGAAAGTGCGGAAGCCGACAGATTGCTTTGAATGCCGGCTGCCCCCGGTCCCCCAGCGCCTCCGGCGCCCTCGCCGCTACCGCCCACTCGCCGCTCGCCCACCCACCCGATCCACCCCTCTCACCGGCTAAGTAATGTAATTTCCATCCCTTCCTTTTTAGCCTTTTAAATGCATCTCCCTCATCGCCCAATAATAGCTCGTTCCGGGGTTTGTTTTTTTGACCATCCAACGCGTGTTTTCCCATTCTTGGTGAAATTTATGTGAGAAATGCAAACCTGGCGGACCCCGCAGCCAAGCGATGGGGCGGGAGGGGGGCAAAAAAAGAGGGGGAACTGGGGGTTCCAACGAAGGGGGGGCGCCGTGAATTTCGTGTGTGGGTCCCGGGGAGGGCTTGTGTGTGTGTGGGGGGGGAGCAGTTTCTCTCAGGCGAAATCAATCTTTCTCCCCTTTGGAAATGGATGGCATTGTAATTTTTAAATTACTAAAGTGACTCTTGGTGATGACGTATGATGTCATCGGGTGGGAAAAACCGTGGTATAGCAAAAAAAACGGGGACGTATTTTTAATTTATTATTTTTTGAAAAACCGTGGTGTAGCGTTTCGCGAAGATCGAGATCGTGAAAATCGAGGGATCACTGTACTGATGAGAATAATGGAAATGTTTTCTAATAAAATTAAAACGTTCATGTTTTGATTTGGTTTTTTAAAGTGATGAAATAGTGTGAGACAGGTCTAAAAGGATTAATAACCATTTGGAAAGTGCATTGAAGCTACACCCTGTATCAAGCTCTCTATTAATCCTTGTTTTTTGGTGTAATTTGTTAATAAATAGTAAACAAAGTACCATGGATTTTAGGTTGGACTGTTCTAATATAATGTCAGTGCCTGCAATTGTTTTTTAAAGATTTTTTAAAATTTCATCTTCATTATTTTTATAAATAACTCAAGATGGCTAAACATATGTAATACTCCTTCCTCTTTATATTTTCCTTAACAACCCAGAGAGTGACTGGTCCACAGGCATCCATCCATCATTAGTGTTTAAATTAGGACTAGAACTTAATTTCCTGGTTTCAAGCTTTGATCCCAAACTTGACTCCCCTCCTGACTTTTGTTGATTTATCCTATAAAATCTCATCTATGAACATTTTGTCACCATTCCAGGATGCTAAATCAGGATAGTCTCTCCCTTTTAAAAACATTGCTCCTTCTGTGTTTGTAATAAATCCTTTGAATTAAAAAAATACTATGAATCCTTAAATTGTGAAGTTAATGAACAACTGAAATTGCTAATTACCGTATTTTTCGGAGTATAAGACGCACCTTAGATTTGGAGGAGAAAAACAAGAAAAAAAGGCATCTGCCTCCCAGCAATTTGCCAAACAGCAAAAGCATAGATGATATACCTTGTTTGTGGTGTATTTCTATGCATGTGTGCCTGACCCATAGAAATAGCAAAGAATTGGAGAAATATACATTATGGCAGTATATTATTCCCAGAAAGTTTTCTTAAATGTAATCACACCAACTCCTCACAATTATTTAAATAGATCTACTCCAAACATGACTAAGTGAGGGTTTAACTCAACTGCCTTATCTTAATACTAAAAGAGGATATTCTTACATTTCAGATTATACTTTTAGAGGTCTTTAAAATTGATGTGGCTTTCTGGAAGTATTCTCTGCTATTTAAAAGAAGATGCAATATTACTGGGCCTTTTCAGATAAAGCATTTGTTTTAAAAAAGCTTCTTCATTTTGTTAAGTTATTAAAAAAGCAATCTTTTAAAAATGTCTAATAATTTGAACTTTCTATAGGCATTTATAGTTATTGACTTACCTCATTGCGGCAAAAAAAACAAGCAGCCAGTTTCAGCACAGTCTGATCCCTCCAGCAATTTGCCTCTGTGCAGCTTTAGGTTCACTTTCATTTTAGGTGGGCTTGCCTGCAGCTTCAATCAATCAGCTGAGTGTCAGGAGGTAGATAATTAGTGGCTTGTACTTCAGCTCTGCTGCTGTTTGCTGCAAAGAGGTAAATTGCTGGCAGGCAGAGACCAATGTGTGGAAGTGGATGGGTGGGCTACATTCAGTAAAAAGGAGCATTTTATACTCCAAAAAATATGCAGCTGTAGAATTAAAGGCATATAAATAACTATCAGCTTATTAATTAACAAGGTGGTCTGCTCTCTTTTAAAATCGTAATCTTGTAATTCCATTTTCTTCCTATGTCTCTTTGGGAGAATTCAATGAGCAATTGTTGTCAAAGCGGCTTCGACTGCCTAGTTTATTTTATGAAGAGCAGCCCATTTCAGCCAAGTGCCCCTAGAATCTTTGCAACTAAAATTCCTATCATCTTTACGAAAGAAAAAGGCTGACCTAAAGGATGATTAATATCAATGTGTGTGGGTGTGGGTGTAAAATGTGAGATGAAGCTGCAGCATATTTCCCTTTCTCCGTACTGAAGGAGCGGGTCCAGCAGTCACATGGGTTGCTCATGTCCAATCCGGTGGAACTGAGCCTAGTATTAAAAAAGCTTGCCGGATCCGCCCCTTCCCCAGAATTCGCTCAGTTCGCATATCCTGCGGTTGTATTGTGAATGCTCGTTCAACATTCTAACACCTTCCCTTCGACTTTTCCTTCAAAAAAGTAGTAAGATTTATTGTCTTTATTCAATTACTTGCACTATTTGCGCCAGCCGTTTTAAAAGGAAAAAAATAAAAAGCGGCTAGGCTTTTTTACTTGGGAGAAGTTGCGGTTTCGTTTTCCCCCGGCGGTTTTGCCGGTTACGATTCCTGCGGCCGCTTGTGGATTCTTCTAATCCCTTGGCCTGGAGGTCCTGGTGCAAGTATTTATTATTGGATTATTGCTTAATTATTGTATAAAAATATATTTAAGGGCTTATAAAATACCTCCTGCGGAGTGGGACGCCTTTAGTCTCCTGGACTTAGTCGATCGCTTTTCCCCCTAAGAAATTCTACGAAGCGATTTTTTGGCGCGAAGGCCTTCGCGCCTTTTCTTAAAATATCTAGGCCTCTCGTGTTGGCCTTCTGCCAGCCGCGTAGGCCTCAGTCCACCGCGTGGATCCGGGAGCGGGCCTTGGGGGTCCCAGGCTAAATTCTCCACCGGCCTAGCCTCCAACCAGAGTGCCTTGGTTTTACTTAATTGCAAAGTTTAGGGAGGCTGGCCCCGCTGGATTTGGGGGCACGAACTCTGGGTTTGCCCAGATTGTCCTCACGTTTCAGCAGCTTCGAGGCCTCGAAGCAGGATCCATTCCTCTTGGGAAGTCCTTGAAATCTTCTCCTTATAATTTAATTATTGGCTCAGCCTTGTCTTCTGTTAATTGTCAGACTATGGCTACCTTTCCCAAGAGAGGCACAACTAAAGGTCCCAGAGAGGCCAGGCCTACAGGCGATGAGATTACTAGTATCCCCCAGGCCTCTTCCTCCTCTTCTCCAGGGGCCCGCCCCTCGACCAAGGTCACCAGGGCCGAGAAGAGAAGGGACCTAGCCCTACAAAAGATTCATGATAAATCAGCAAAACGTTTGAAAGTGCAGGCCCAAGTAATCAGTAGTCAAGACCCACCAGAGGCCTCTAGCCTGCCTCCTTCTGGGGTCCCTGTGTTATCTCTGGATGAGCCAAACCTAGATAGACCCCAACCTAACCTATGGGGCATAGGTCCAGAGGAACCAGATATTATGGAAGATTCCCCCCAGCCAGGATCCTCCCAGGCCTTTAGGAATTCTTCTGCCATTTCTGCTGATATTTCCAGTTTACCTCCTGAGTTCCAATCTATTTTTGCTGTGTTGTCCAAAGCCATTGATGCCAAACTCTCCTCCATCAATGAGCTTCCTTTACCTCTTCCTCCTTCTCGTTCCTCCCGCCCCTTGGGTTCTTCCCCAGCGGTCAGAGCTCCTATTCAGGATGACTCAGAGTCCTCCCAAGATGAATATGAGGATGTAGAGGAGGATGAAGACCCTTTCCAGGGCTTATCTGAGGACGAGGAATCCCAAATAAAGGTCCCTCCTCCTATTACTATTTTCCCTTCTCAACTATTCAAATCTCTCCTCCTCAAAGCTAGAATTTCTACGGGATTAGCGGCCCAGGAGAAACAAGCCTCCACTTCCACTGATCCCCCGGAGGAGAATTTACCTTACTTCACAGAGGAACAGGAGGATAACGAGGTAATCCCTATGCCTAAATTATTTAAAGATGCCTTACTTAAACAGTGGGATTTTCCAGCCTCTGGCCTTAATCCCTCTACCAAGGACAGAAAGTTGTATAAACTCTCCTCTTCCTATGAAGAGCTTCTATCTTTTCCCAAACCAGATGAACCTGTCAAAATTCTTCACTCGGCAGCGGCTGTGCCAGGCGAGGCGGAGGAAGTCCTCCGTCCAGAGGACAAGCGCATCGAGCAAATGCTCAAAAGAGGTTTCTCCGCTGATTCCTGGGCCATTAAAAGTTCTGCAGCAGCCTCCTTCTTCTCCAGAGCCATGCTGCTGTGGCTTCGCCAACTTCAACAGCACATTCCTCCAGATGACTTGAGAGGTCAACAAGACTTCAACAAGGTCTTTGCAGCTGCCCAGTACGTGGCTGATGCCACCTTACAATCTACTAGATTTTCTGCTAAGTCTATTGCAGCCTCTACAACGGCAAGAAGACTCCTATGGATTCGCCCTTGGCAAGCGGGAGTTCGCCAAAAGTGGCAGTTATCCCAGGGCCCCTTAAAGCGCGACCTTCTCTTCGGTGATCTTCTGGATCCTCTCCTCACGGAGACCACAGACAAGAAGAAGGTTTTGGGCCCAACCACAAAAAAGGTTATTAAAACGCAGTCCTTTCGTCGCCCAGGGCGCCAGCAAGATCAAGCGGCTTCCTATCAGAGATCTCCAGGTCAGTATTCCCCCCGCTTTCGTTCCCAAGGTAGGAACTCCAGGGGTAGGGGTTTTCGTTTCCAAAGGGGAGCTGCCTCTAACAGGGCTTCAAAAAAACCTAGATGGTAACCTTTCCTCCATTCCCATAGGGGGTCGCCTAGCTCATTTCGCTGCAAATTGGCGTCTCACCTCCAAGGACCCTTGGGTCATTGACACTGTTCAATCAGGCCTTCTTTTAGAATTTATTTCTCCTCCCCCTAAACGTTTTATTTCCTGCCCTTCGCCCAGGTCATCCTCAGATTGTAACCGTATGGAGGAGGCCATTTCTCATCTATTGTCCATTAGAGCCATTCAGCCGGTCCCTTCCGGTCAGAAGGGCCTAGGTTTTTATTCCATCCTATTTATGGTTCCAAAGTCCTCCGGAGGTTGGAGAGCCATTTTGGATTTAAAGAAACTAAACCTATTCATCAAATATAGGAAGTTTAAAATGCACTCCTTGTCTTCTATTTTGGCCGCCATTCACTCGGGAGATTTCATGGTCTCCTTAGACCTCACTGAGGCCTACCTTCACATTCCTATAGCCAAATGCCACAGAAAATTTTTACGTTTTTCCTTTCAAGGCAGGCATTTCCAGTATAGGGCGATGCCATTTGGCCTTTCCTCGGCCCCTCGGGTCTTCACAAAGCTCTTGGGGTCCCTGGCGGCCTATATCCGGGCGTCTCCCATCCACATTTTATGTTATCTTGATGATATTTTAATTCATGGGAACTCCCTAGAGAGAGTGAAATCAGACCTTTCTGTCACCATGTCAGTCCTTCAGGACCATGGGTTTTCCATCAACTTTGAAAAAAGTCACCTCCAACCTTCCACTTCCATTCCTCACCTGGGAGCCATTATTGATTCAAAATCTTCCCAGGTTTTTCTCTCTCCCGAGAGAAAACTCAGTATAGTGGAGTTAATTTCTAACATTTTATCTAATCCTTCAGTATCCATAGTTACTCTATCTTCTCTTTTGGGGAAGATGGTGTCATGCATAGGCATCATTCCCTGGGCTCGCCTTCATGCTAGGGAACTCCAGTGGCTTCTGTTGCCTTTTCAGAGATCGGGGCACAGCAACTCAAATCGACGCATTGTCATCCCACTGAGTGTTCGCAGATCCTTCAAGTGGTGGAAGTCTCCGGCCATGGACAGAGGATCCCCGTTCAGGTGCCCGGATCAATTTGTCATCACCACAGATGCCAGTCTATCGGGATGGGGCGCCCACGCCCAGGGGATGATAG
The DNA here is from genome assembly GCF_031021105.1 of Erythrolamprus reginae. Taxonomy (NCBI): domain Eukaryota; kingdom Metazoa; phylum Chordata; class Lepidosauria; order Squamata; family Dipsadidae; genus Erythrolamprus; species Erythrolamprus reginae. Next base: position 102,215,124 of record NC_091951.1, read on the forward strand.
CCCAGGGCACGTGGTCCCCGGAGGAAGCTTCCAGGCCAATAAATTGGCTAGAGTTAAGAGCCGTCTCCCTGGCTCTGAAGCATTTCTCTCCTCGCATCCCCAACCGGCACGTTCTCATTCTCACCGACAACATTGCCACAAAAAGCCATATCTGCAGGCAAGGGGGCACGAGATCCAAGGCTCTCATGAGGGAGGCCCTCAAGCTGGGCCTTTGGGCGGAAAAACATCTCCAGTCGCTCCTAGCCGATCACATCTCGGGGAGTCTCAACATCCAGGCGGATTGGCTATCCCGAGCAACGATAGACCCAGGAGAGTGGAACCTCCACCAAGACCTGTTCCATCAAATCACCCTCAGATTCGGCCTACCAGTCCTGGATCTCTTCGCGACCAATACGAACGCCCAACTCCCTCGCTTCTATTCCAGATTTCCATCCCCGGGAGCGGAAGCGATCAATGCCCTCCGGAGTCCATGGCCTCCAGGCCTACTCTATGCATTTCCTCCGATTCCAATCCTCCCGGACGTGATTCACAAGGTCCTCACCGAGAGGGCCCGAGTAATCTTAATCGCCCCTCATTGGCCCCGCCGGCCCTGGTTCGCAGATCTCCAACAGCTGTCCGTCCAGGACCCTTGGCGACTCCCCGTTTCGGGGGATATGCTGCGGCAGGGGGCCTCTTTCCATCCAGACCCGGAGTGGTTCCACCTCACCGCCTGGCTGTTATCAGGAGAGATTTAGAGCTGCGTGGGCATGACCCTGATTCAGTGGAGGTCATTCTAAAGGCCAGAAGGGGCTCGACCAATCGAATCTACGACCACACGTGGTCCAAGTTTCACCAGTGGTGTCTTCAGGAAGGTCTCTCCCCTCTGTGCATCCCCATACACAGAATTATTTCCTTCCTTATGCAAGGTTTCCATAAAGGACTCTCCACCAGCACCCTCCGGCGTCATCTGGCAGCCATTTCATCTGTCCTAGGGGGCCCCCGCAGACAGCCTCTCCGATCCTTCCCTGAAGTTCAGGAATTCCTCAAGGGCATAGCCAACCTCAGACCTTCCAAGGTCCACAGGTATCCATCCTGGGATTTGCCACGGGTTCTCCACTCCCTCACGCAGGCACCATACGAACCCCTAAAATCGGCGTCCCTCAGGTACCTATCCTTTAAGGTAGCTTTCCTGGTGGCTATTACCTCTGCCCGACGCATTTCGGAGCTGGCTGCCCTCTCAATCAGGCAGGACCTTTGCCAATTCCATCAGGACAAGGTAGTCTTGCGACTGGACCCCACCTTCTTACCCAAGGTCAGTTCCATGTTCCACAGATCTCAGGATATTGTCCTACCTTCCTTCTGCCTCCAACGAGACCATCCCTTGGCAATTAGATGGCACACCCTGGATCTCACCAGAGCGCTGAGAATATATATCCAACGCACAGGACCCTTTCGGAGGTCAGAAGCACTTTTTGTAGCCTATCATCCCAGAGTCATGGGGGCCAAAGTGTCTTCAACAGTAATAGGCCGTTGGATCAGAGGGACTATATCTAAGGCCTATGAGTCGGCCTCCCTCTCAGTTCCAAGGAACATCACTGCGCATTCCACCAGGAGCGCAGCCACCTCGGCCGCTTGGGCGACTCAAGCCCCGTTGGAGGAGGTCTGCAAAGCAGCCACTTGGGCCTCGCCAAATTCCTTCATCAGGCACTACAAAATTGATTCTTACGCTTCAGCGGACGCTGCCTTCGGCAGAAGGGTACTCCAATCCGTTATCTCACACGATAGCAAGCTAATCCCACCCTAGGGACCATCTATTGGGTATGTCCCATGTGACTGCTGGACCCGCTCCTTCAGTACGGAGAATAGGCGTTGATTGCTTACCTGAACGCCTCTTCTCGTACGGTGAGCGGGTACAGCAGTCACTTCCCGCCCTTGTATGTGTCTTCTTTACCTTTCTATCTCTTTCTTCCTCTAACAATGAGAGTTGAACACTACAGAGCTTCACAACTGAGCCTAGTCTATGGATTCGCGAATTCTGGGGAAGGGGCGGATCCGGCAAGCTTTTTTAATACTAGGCTCAGTTCCACCGGATTGGACATGAGCAACCCATGTGACTGCTGTACCCGCTCACCGTACGAGAAGAGGCGTTCAGGTAAGCAATCAACGCCTATTTTGTGAAGCTCAAAGGAATATTTGTGGTGGTCTGTCTTTCCTTTTATTCTCATTAGAAATCCTCTGAGTTAGCCACAATTTGGCAACTAGTCCCAAATATTTGGCTGAATGGAGAAGCGAGCCTGAATCTACAGTTCAACACATTTTAACCAAAACAATTAGTCTGTGTTGCTTGAAGCTAAGGAAACTGCATAAAAGAAAAAATGGAAGATGAATTCTTGGTTTGTCTTTGAATCCATTTTCTCTCTCTGCTGAAATAAAAGTTCAAAGTCTCCCTTACAAATCTTTTTAAGGACAAACTAAATGACCATAGCTAGATCTGCTATCAGCACCGTGAGGATGTATACAGTGTTCCCTCAATTTCCGCGGGGGATGCGTTCCAAGACTGCCCGTGAAAGTTGAATTTCTGCAAAGTAGAGATGCGGAAATAAATGCACTATTTTTGGCTATGAACAGTATCACAAGCCTTCCTGTTACTTTAAACCCCTAAATTGCAATTTCCCATTCCCTTAGCAACCATTTACTCACCATGTTTATTTATTAAAGTTTATTTTAAAAATATTCATTAAAGGTGGATGAAAGTTTGGCGATGACATATGACGTCATTGGGCAGGAAAAACTGGTATAGGGGGGGGAAAACCACGAAGTATTTTTTAATTAATATTTTTGAAAAAACGTGGTATAGACTTTTCGCAAAGTTCGAACCCGCAAAAATCGAGGGAACACTCTATAAACTACCTGAATTCTAACCAAAACCATCATGCTGTATAAGGTTTAGATGCCACTTAATTAGAGCTTTGATGCATGTTTTCATGCTGTGGGCAACTTTTTCCTACGTCTGTGCATGCAGTCTGGGCTGCCCACAGGACATAAGCCTTAATAAGCATCAGCTCCACTGGAATTCTTCCAAATAGCCTAACAGAAGAAGCAATGTCCAAAGTTCTCTGTGTGTGCAGATTTCTTGTCTTCTTTTTCTGTGTATTTGTTTGTTCCTTAAGTTTCATTCTTTGATTTAGAGAGCTATCTGATTATGTTCTCATTGTGGCATGCACAAACGTTAGGGCACAAAGGCAGCTTAGGTCAGCATTTTGCAAAACAGTTACTGCATCTGTACAATTGGATCTGTTTCATTTTTTCACCTCTCTTATGAAGATCTGAAGGTAGAGTATGTGGCATACTTTTTCCATCCTCTCCTGAAAAATAGCTTGATTTCCAGAACCCCCAAAAGAAGAGTGTTCCCTACAGAAATGCCAACTGTGCTACAGTTGAGGATCATACTATCATTTTACCAACTTCCTTTCTAAATTACTCAGAGTATTTAAGCTATTTAGAAGATACTCATGCCCTGCAGTTTTTGTAAGGAGAGGTGCTAATAAAAAATAAACAGTGTTTGAGGAGAACAGTGTACAGTGCAGAACAGAACAAAGGAAGAGTATTATATAAAGTAACATAATTGCCACACAGTTAATTGCCCCCCAATTGCATTTCAAGCAAATGGTACGCAATCTAATATAATTATAGCTCAGTGATTTTGTGTTAAGATTCTAATCTTGCGTAATCACTAGTTAGGAATAGCAACTTTCCTTAATAGCGCATTGTAATCACAATCTTATTTCTCCTAAAAAAAGAAAGTGCATGCTTTCTGGTGCCTTTAAAAAAAAATCTAAAACTTCCTACTGAAATTGAAGGCTGTTATTACACGCCAGCCTGACAATTGACTCATCTTACACAAAAGTTGGTTCAGCTTACATTAACACTGAACTGGAAAGGGCCATCGGTAGATGAAAATGTGCAACAGAGTCAATTTCAGTTTGCAGGTACAGTGGTACCTCTGCTTAAGAATTTAATTCGTTCCGTGACCAGGTTCTTAAGTAGAAAAGTTCTTAAGTAGAAGCATTTTTTTCCATATGAATCAATGTAAAAGCAAATAATGCATGCAAACCCATTAGGAAAGAAATAAAAGCTCGGAATTTGGGTGGGAGGAGGAGGAGGAAGAAGAGGAGGAGGCCAGTCGCTCCCGAAGGAAGAAGGTGAGGTGAGGGGAATCAAAAAAATCCCAAACTTTAAGGCTTTAAAAAAAAAAGAGGAGCTCTGAGGCGGCAAGGAGGAGCACGTGCCTCTCATACACCCGGCGCGAGGCTGCTTCCCATACACTGCCTCCCATACACTGGCTGCTGCTGCTACCTGCTGCCTCTTCCTTCCCATGCTGAAGGGCTCCCCTCTTCTCTTGCTCGCTCACTTTGTAGACGGTGCCTTTCCTTCACTGTGGTGACTCCCAGCTGCCCAGAGCGAAGGGAGCATTTCTTTTCTCTGGACTCTGGCAGAGGTTTATTCCCTGTCCAAGCGCCCAGAGAAAGGAAAATGCTTTGTTTGCTCTGGACTGCCAAAGCCTCCTTAAGTGCAACCAAAAGGCTCCTCTGGCAGCCCACATGGCCGGGATTAAAGGGAGAATGGCAGAAAACTGGCCATGCCTTCGTGCCGTTCTCAAATTTCCTGGGAAATTTTTCCAGGCTTAGAAAATGGTTCTTAAGTAGAGGCAAAAAATCTTGAACACCCGGTTCTTATCTAGAAAAGTTCTTAAGTAGAGGCATTCTTAAGCAGAGATACCACTGTACCTCTCCAGAGCATTTCAATTCTTAAACCACATTTCTTTGTGGAGGGAGGAACATTAAAGGCAGAACTGGTTGCAAAGCTTAGCCCATTCTTGGATGCAAATTGCAAGCCTTGCAGTTCTCTTTGATGAACTTCTCTGGATTTCTTAACCTGTCCCTTTGTCAGGAAGTCACGGGGAAAGACCCTACAAATGTCTTCCGCATTATTTAAAAGAAATAGCCGGGGCAGGATTAGCCAGAGCATTGGTAAAATCTTGTGGATTTTAGAAAGAAAACTTTCCATTTCAAATTCCCTCCTCAAAAATCCTTTCCACAAACTCTAATCAAATAGCAGTAGCAACCGAATGTATTTTTTTTTAGAGCCACAATGCCTGCTCCCAGAGGATTTCCTAAGAGCCAAGCAGACTCCTTGTGTGCTCAGCATTGCTGTAATTAAACTGGAAGCCACACAGATTTTAGGGGAAAGCATCATTCTCCCCAGCTCAATTAGTCATTGGGATCACACTTCATTTTCCCCTTGCTTGCTTTTCTAGCCCACATTAATCCTCCTCTGCAGCGATTCTTCCTTTGAGAAAAATCAATCCCCAGGGCGTCTGCCTGGACATGCTATCTTTTAGGAAAGCTTCGTTTTCATTGTGTTCATTCAATTTGCTGTCCAAAATGCAGAAAGGAAAACAAAAAAAGAGAAAAAATATTGTTTATTCTTTAAAAGCCAACAAGGAAAACCAAAACAAAACAACAGGCAGAATGTTTCTCTTGCTGGATCAGAATTTGGCTTCTGATCTTAGAGGCAGGAAAGCAAAATTTGGCTGCTAACCGAGATGTGAGATGGTATTGGGCTGCCAGCAGTGGTTAAATTTTTTTTTAAAAAAAAGATTCTATATTCAGGGAAATCTACAAAAAAGGGGTGCAATGTTCCTGACTAATATCTCCGTAGAAGAGGTAGTATAATAAAACATGTCTCTACTGCAGCTAGGTGAGAGTTGCACTTTATTTAGAGCTGTGAGGTGCCAAATCATCACATGGGTCTTAATAATAAACAGAAATGTCATGCACACATCGGTGTCTGCACCATGAACTCTGAATTAAAGAGCAATAGCGGGCGGCACTATGACATAAAAGGGTGGGAGGGTGTAGCAATTCATATTTATGTCATCGGCTTCTTTTAAACTTGAGCTGTATGATTTGTCAGCAGAAATGTAGCAAAAAATAGTCAGTGTAAGTATTATTATTACTTATTAAATTTGTATGCCGCCCATCTCCGGAGACTTGGAGCGGCTCACAACAACAAAACACAGTACAAATCCAATGATTTTTAAAAAACAGTTTAAAATCCTTAATATAAAAACAGTTATACATCCCAGACAAACCATGCATAAAACGGAACGGCCCGGGGGAATCAATTTCCCCATGCTTGACGGCAGAGGTGGGTTTTGAGGAGTTTGCGAAAGGCAAGGAGGGTGGGGGCAGTCCTGATCTCCAAGGGGAGTTGATTCCAGAGGGTCGGGGCCGCCACAGAGAAGGCTCTTCCCCTGGGTCCCGCCAGACAACATTGTGGGACCTAATCGGTCGCTGGGATTCGTGCGGCAGAAGACGGTCCCGGAGATATTCTGGTCCATAAGTGTGTGTGTGTGTGTGCTTTGGCTTCTAAGGCAGCACTCATTTTTATTTATTTTCATCTTGCCTTTTATTATTTTTATAAATAATCCAAAGTGGTGGACCTATTTAATCCACCTTCCTCTTCCTATTTTCCCCACAACAACAACCCTGTGAGGTGGATTGGGTTGAGAGAGAGTGGACTGGCCCAAAGTCATCCATCCAGCTTTCATGCCTAAAGTGGGATTTGAACTCATAGTCTCCTGGTCTCTATCCTGGTGCCTTAATCACCAGGCCAAACTGACTCACACTATGCATATAGTGAGATGAAACCGATTTTCTGGAACCATTTCAGTTGTGATTTAGTTTACTTGGTACTAAGATTCCTTTGATCACCTTGGTAGATTTAACCATCATCAGAAATTAGTAGACTGTGCAACCTTACTGATTTTCCATAGTGGGGAATATAGCATCCAGGAATGGTTTAAACTCATCTACTAAACTGATGGACTGAGTCTGTCAGAGCTGTTTAGGTCATGCCTCTGTCGCTACCTCTTCCAACTTTTTGACTCAGTCATTCAGCTTGGACAGGCGTGCCAACTATTCTTCTAATTCAAAAGATTAATTTATTCCTCACTTTGATGAGGTTGGGATGAAAGAGGACCTTGTAATAGATAGGGAGAGAGTTTCGTAATCCGTAGTGATTTTTGGCACTGGTCAGCTGTAGTGTGGCCCTCATGAGCATAGCCTTTGGAATTTGAAACTGTGGGGTGCCAAACAGGTGTAGCGCAGCATGTTGCTCGAGCACGAAGTTCCTGTGACCCACTCTCCCCGACATTGGCTGTCCTGAAGCCATAGGCAGTAATAGTTGTTGGAGCGCTAGTCTCCTGCGACCTGCGGCTTGGCTGTAACCAGGTAGAAGGAAGTCTTTGAAGCGTGCCCACTGAAGTGGAGCAGAAGCCCCTGACCGCCTGTGATCTAGAAACGCTGCGTTATCACGCTAGCTCCTATTGTCAACTAGCAGGGAGAATGGAGCATGAAAGCTCCTCTGGCCACTACAGTTTGCCTTGGTGGAAAGGAGGGACGAAGCCCTATCGCAAGTGGCTCCCTCAATATTATGAAGGCATTCTCTTGGATTTCTTGCCAGCTTGTGACAGTGTAGCCCAGTGTTTCCCAACCTTTTTTGAGCCGCGGCACATTATTCATATTTTCAAAATTCTGGGGAACACTCAACGGGGGGTGGGGGGGCAGGGGGGGCTAAAGAAAAGTTTGGACGAAAAAATATCTCTTCCTCCATTTCACTCTATTTCTCCCTCCCTCTTTCTTTCTTTCTCTCTCTTCCTTCCCTTCTTTCTCTCTCTCCATCCCTCTTTCTTTCTTTCTTCCTCTCTTTTTTGCTCTCTTTCTCTCTCCCTCCTTCCCTCCCACTATGTCTTTCCCTCTCCCTCCTTCCCCCCTCTTTTTCTCTCTCTTGCTTTCTTTCCCTCTCTTTCTCCGTACTGAAGGAGCGGGTCCAGCAGTCACATGGGTTGCTCATGTCCAATCCGGTGGAACTGAGCCTAGTGTTAAAAAAGCTTGCTGGATCCGCCCCTTCCCCAGAATTCGCTCAGTTCGCATATCCTGCGGTTGTATTGTGATAGCTCGTTCAACATTCTAACACCTTCCCTTCGATCTTTCCTTCAAAAGTAGTAAGAATTGTTTATCCTTATTTGTTTACTTGCATTAATAGCGCCAGCCGTTTGCGGCTCGGTTTTTTTCCTTTGGGAGAAGTTGCGGTTTCGTTTTCCCACGGCTTTTTTGCCGTTTACGATCCCCGCTGCCGCTTGTGGATTCCTTTAATCCTTTGGCCTGGAGGTCTTGGTGCAAGTATTGCTTCATTGATTTATTTATAGTACTATTGTTAAAGGGCTTAAGAAATACCTCCTGCGGAGTGAGACGCTTGTTTCTAGTCTCCTGGACTTAGTCGATCGCTTCCCCTTTAAGAATTCTATTACGGAGCGATTTTTCGGCGCGAAGGCCTTCGCGCCCTTTTTTAATTTAGGCCTCTCGTGTTGGCCTTCTGCCAGCCGCGTGGGCCTTAGTCCACCGCTCGGATCCCGGAGTGGGCTTTGGGACGCTCAGGCTTAATTCTCCACCGGCTAAGCCTCCAACCAGAGTGCCTTGGTTACTTTAATTAAAGTTTAGGGAGGCTGGCCACGCTGTATTTGGGGACACGAACTCTGGGTTTGCCCAGATTGCCCTCAAGTCTCAGCAGCTCCGAGGCCTAGGAGCAGGATCCATTCCTCTTGGGAAGTCTTTGAAATTCTTCTCCCTAATTATTCAGTTATTTGGCTCAGCCTTGTCTTCTGTTAATTGTCAGACTATGGCTACTTTTCCCAAGAGAGGCACCACTCAAGGTCCCAGAGAGGCCAGGCCTACAGGCGATGAGATTACCAGTATCCCCCAGGCCTCGACCTCCTCTTCTTCAGGGGCCCGCCCCTCGACCAAAGTCACCAGGGCTGAGAAGAGAAGGGACCAAGCCCTACAAAAAATCCATGACAAATCAGCAAAGCGTTTGAAAGTACAGGCCCAAGTACTCAGTAGTCTTGACCCTCCAGAGGCTTCTAATCTGCCTTCTTCTGGGGTCACTGTGTTATCTCTGGATGAGCCAAACCTAGACAGACCCCAACCTAACCTATGGGGAGTAGGTCCAGAGGAACCAGATATTATTGAAGATTCCCCCCAGCCAGGATCCTCCCAGGCCTTCAGGGATTCTTCTGCCATTCCTGCTGATATTTCTAGTTTACCTCCTGAATTCCAATCTATTTTTTCTGTGTTATCCAAGGCCATTGATGCTAAACTCTCTACCATCAATGCGCTCCCCTTACCTCCTCCACCTCCTCGTCCCTCCCGCCCCTTGGGTTCTTCCCCAACGGTTAGAGCTCCTATTCAGGATGAATCAGATTCCTCTCAGGACGAATATGAGGATATGGAGGAGGATGAGGATCCCTTTCAAGGCCTCTCAGATGATGAGGAATCCCAAATAAAGGTTCCTTCTCCAATTACTATTTTTCCCTCTCAATTGTTCAAATCTCTCCTCCTCAAAGCTAGAATTTCTACGGGATTGGCGGCCCAGGAGAAACAGGCCTCCACATCCACTGATCCCCCGGAGGAGAATTTACCTTACTTCACAGAGGAACAGGAGGATAACGAGGTAATTCCTATGCCTAAATTGTTTAAAGATGCCTTACTTAAGCAGTGGGATTTCCCAGCCTCTGGGCTTAATCCCACAACCAAGGACAAAAAGTTGTACAAACTCTCCTCTTCCTATGAGGAGCTCCTATCCTTTCCTAAACCGGATGAACCTGTCAAGATCCTTCACTCGGCGGCTGCTGTGCCAGGCGAAGCAGAGGAAGTCCTCCGCCCAGAGGACAAGCGGATTGAACAGATGCTCAAAAGAGGATTCACCGCAGATTCCTGGGCCATTAAAAGTTCTGCAGCGGCTTCCTTTTTCTCCAGAGCCACGCTTCTGTGGCTTCGCCAACTTCAACAGCATATTCCTCCCGATGACTTGAGAGGTCAACAAGACTTCAACAAGGTATTTGCAGCTGCTCAGTACGTGGCTGATGCCACTTTACAATCTACTAGATTTTCTGCTAAGTCTATTGCAGCTTCTACAACGGCAAGAAGACTCCTATGGCTTCGCCCTTGGCAAGCAGGAGTACGTCAGAAGTGGCAGTTATCTCTGGGACCCTTAAAGCGCGACCTTCTTTTCGGGGATCTTCTGGATCCACTCCTCACGGAAACCACGGACAAGAAGAAAGTATTGGGTCCAACCACCAAAAAGGCCACCAAAACGCAGTCCTTTCGTCGCCCAGGGCGTCAACAAGATCAAGCGGCTTCCTATCAGAGAACTCCAGGTCAGTATTCCCCCCGCTTTTGTTCCCAAGGTAGGAACTCCAGGGGCAGAGGTTTTCGCTTCCAAAGGGGAGCGTCCTCTAACAGGGCTTCAAAAAAACCTAGATGGTAGTTTTTCCTCGATTCCCATAGGTGGCCGCCTAGCCTATTTCGCCTCTAATTGGCGTCTCACCTCCAAGGACCCCTGGGTCATTGACACTGTTCAAAAAGGCCTCCTTTTAGAATTTACTTCTCCCCCCCCTAAACGTTTTATTTCCTGCCCTTCTCCCAGGTCCTCCTCAGATTGTAACCGTATGGAGGAGGCCATTTCCCACTTATTGTCCATCAGAGCCATTCAACCGGTTCCCCCCGGTCAGAAGGGCCTAGGTTTTTATTCCATCCTATTTATGGTTCCAAAATCCTCCGGAGGTTGGAGAGCTATTTTGGATTTAAAGAAGCTGAACCTATTCATCAAATATAGGAAGTTTAAGATGCACTCCTTATCATCCATTTTGGCCGCCATCCACCCGGGAGATTTCATGGTCTCTTTAGACCTCACTGAGGCCTACCTCCATATTCCTATAGCCAAATGCCACAGAAAATTTTTACGTTTCTCTTTTCAGGGCAGGCATTTCCAGTATAGGGCGATGCCATTTGGCCTTTCCTCGACCCCTCGGGTCTATACAAAGCTCTTGGGGTCCCTGGCGGCCTATATCCGGGCGTCACCCATCCACATTTTATGTTACCTTGATGATATTTTGGTTCATGGGAACTCCCTAGAGAAAGTGAAAACAGACCTTTCTGTCACCATGTCAGTTCTACAGGACCATGGATTTTCCATCAACTTTGACAAAAGTCATCTCCAACCTTCCACATCCATTTTACACCTGGGATCCATTATTAATTCAGAATCCTCCCAGGTCTTTCTCTCTCCTGAGAGAAAAATCAGTATAGGGGAGTTAATTTCATGCATTTTATCTCAACCTTCAGTTTCCATAGTAACCCTGTCTTCCCTTTTGGGGAAGATGGTGTCATGCATAGGCATCATTCCTTGGGCTCGCCTTCATGCTAGGGAACTACAGTGGCTCCTATTACCCTTTCAGAGATCGGGGCACAGCAACTCAAGTCGTCGCATTGTCATCCCACCAATTGTTCGCAGATCCTTCAAGTGGTGGAAGTCTCCGGCCATGGACAAAGGATCCCCGTTCAGGTGCCCGGATCAATTTGTCATCACCACAGATGCCAGTCTATCGGGATGGGGCGCCCACGCCCAGGGTATGATAGCCCAGGGCACGTGGTCCCCGGAGGAAGCTTCCAAGCCAATCAATTGGCTAGAGTTAAGAGCCGTATCCCTGGCTCTGAAGCATTTCTCTCCTCGCATTCCCAACCGGCACGTTCTCATTCTCACCGACAACATTGCCACAAAAAGCCATATCTGCAGACAGGGGGGCACGAGATCCAAGGCCCTCATGAGGGAGGCCCTCAAGTTAGGCCTTTGGGCGGAAAAACATCTTCGGTCGCTCCTAGCCGACCACATCTCGGGGAGCCTCAACGTCCAGGCGGATTGGCTATCTCGAGCAACGATAGACCCAGGAGAGTGGAACCTCCATCAAGACCTGTTCCATCAAATCAGCCTCAGATTCGGCCTACCAGTTCTGGATCTCTTCGCGACCAATGCGAACGCCCAACTCCCTCGCTTTTTTTCCAGATTTCCATCCCCGGGAGCGGAAGCAATCAATGCCCTCCGGAGCCCATGGCCTCCAGGCCTACTTTACGCATTCCCTCCAATTCCAATTCTCCCGGACGTGATTCACAAGGTCCTCACCGAGAGGGCCCGAGTAATCCTAATCGCCCCTCATTGGCCCCGCCGGCCCTGGTTCGCGGATCTCCAACAGTTGTCCGTCCAGGACCCTTGGCGACTCCCCGTTTCGGGGGATATGCTGCGGCAGGGGGCCTCATTCCATCCAGACCCGGAGTGGTTCCACCTCACCGCCTGGCTGTTATCAGGAGAGACTTAGAACTGCGTGGCCACGACCCCGATACAGTGGAGGTCATTTTAAAGGCCAGAAGGGGTTCGACCAATCGAATCTACGACCATACGTGGTCCAAGTTTCACCAGTGGTGTCTACAGGAAGGCCTCTCTCCCCTGTGCATCCCCATACACAGGATCATTTCCTTCCTTATGCAAGGTTTCCATCAAGGACTTTCCACCAGCACCCTCCGGCGTCATCTGGCGGCCATTTCCTCTGTCCTAGCGGGGCCCCGCAGACAGCCTCTCCGTTCCTTTCCAGAAGTTCAGGAATTCCTTAAGGGTATAGCCAACCTCAGACCTTCCAAGGTCCACAGGTATCCATCCTGGGATTTGCCACGGGTTCTCCATTCCCTCACGCAGGCACCATACGAACCCCTAAAATCGGCGTCCCTCAGGTACCTATCCTTTAAAGTAGCATTCCTGGTGGCTATTACCTCTGCCCGACGCATTTCGGAGCTGGCTGCCCTCTCAATCAGGCAGGACCTCTGCCAATTTCATCAGGACAAGGTAGTCTTGCGACTGGACCCCACCTTCTTACCCAAGGTCAGTTCCATGTTCCACAGAACCCAGGATATTGTCTTACCTTCCTTCTGTCTCCAACGGGACCATCCCTTGGCAATTAGATGGCACACCCTGGATCTCATTAGAGCGCTGAGGATCTATATCCAACGCACAGGACCCTTTCGGAGGTCAGAAGCACTTTTTATAGCCTATCACCCCAGAGTCATGGGTGCCAAAGTGTCTTCAACAGTGATTGGCCGTTGGATCAGAGGGACTATATCTAAGGCCTACGAGTCGGCCTCCCTTTCAGTTCCAAGGAACATCACAGCGCATTCCACCAGGAGCGCAGCCACCTCGGCCGCTTGGGCGACTCAAGCCCCGTTGGAGGAGGTCTGCAAAGCAGCCACTTGGGCCTCGCCAAATTCCTTCATCAGGCACTACAAGATTGACTCTTACGCTTCAGCGGACGCTGCCTTCAGCAGAAGGGTACTCCAATCCGTTATCTCTCACGATAGCAATCTAATCCCACCCTAGGGACCATCTATTGGGTATGTCCCATGTGACTGCTGGACCCGCTCCTTCAGTACGGAGAATAGGCGTTGATTGCTTACCTGAACGCCTCTTCTCGTACGGTGAGCGGGTACAGCAGTCACTTCCCGCCCTTGTTTGTGTCTTCTTTACCTTCCTATAACCTTTCTTCCTCTAACAATGAGAGTTGAACACTACAGAGCTTCACAGCTGAGCCTAGTCTACGGATTCGCGAATTCTGGGGAAGGGGCGGATCCAGCAAGCTTTTTTAACACTAGGCTCAGTTCCACCGGATTGGACATGAGCAACCCATGTGACTGCTGTACCCGCTCACCGTACGAGAAGAGGCGTTCAGGTAAGCAATCAACGCCTATTCTCTTGCTTTCTTTCTCTCTCATTCTCTCTCCCCTCCTTTTTCTCTCTCTCTCTTTCTCTCTCGTTCACCACACCGGCAACAGAGAGAAAAAGAAAGAGAGAGAGAGAGAGCCGGAGAGAGAGTGGAGGGCGCCGTTGTCTTCGCCTCTGCCCGCCAGCTCTGCAGCTAAGAGGCAGCAGCCATCAGCCCCCTCGCCCTCCCAGACTTCCCCAGGGCTCAGTGACGCGCCGCCTCCCGTTAGCCCGGCCGACTTTTCCCTGCTGCTGTTTTCTCTTCATGGCGCAAAGCCACACAGTCCCGGACTCCCGTATCGCTCGCTTCTCCGGCCAGCAAGCTGGCTGCCCGGAAAAGCATCACGCTTTTTCAATGCGTGGCGCTTTCCTGGGCAGATGGCTTTGCTGACCGGAGAAGCGAGCGATCCGGGAATCCGGGACTGTGTGGCTTTGTGCCATGAAGAGAAAACGGCTCTGGCAGCAGGCAAAAGTCGGCCGTTTTCTCTTCATGGCGCAAAGCCACACAGTCCCGGACTCCCGGATTGCTAGCTCCAAGGCAGAAGGCGGCGGCAGAGGAGAGGGGGCGGATCGCGCCCCAAGGCAGGAGGCGGCGGAGGAGGAGAGGGGGCGGATCGCGCCCCAAGACAGGAGGCGGCGGTGGTGGAGGAGAGTGGGTGGATCCGGCGGGCAATGGGGCAGGACGGAGAAGCCAGGGGCGCATTTGGCCGGAGGCACCATGGGGAGGCAGGGGCGGCCAGGGCTCCCTTTACTCCTACTGCCGCACCTCCCCGCCCCTGCCTCCTTTTTCCCGCCTTCCTTCTTTGGGGGCAGCAGGAGAGCACCGGAAACAGCAGTAGCCGGGGGACAGCTGCGAGTGGGAGCTCCAGGTCCGAGGCACTGGCGGTCCGGCACCGATAGCACCCCGCCCAGCTGGAGCTTCCCTAGGAGCTTCGCGGCACACCTGACCGTGTCTCGTGCCGCGGCACACCGGTTGGGAAACGCTGGTGTAGCCTTCTAGGCCATCTAGTAAGATAGACCTTGGATGTACTGCTGTGGTCCTTCATCTCAATACATGTCAACAAAATAGGGCTGGGAGCTATTGAAGGTCATTGACCTATGATATCTACAGAGGTTGGTCTTGTTTTTTATGGTGCTGAAAATGGTGACAGAAGTCATTCAGAGGGGAATACCTCAGCTAATGACTAATACTAATGACAACAAGCTCTGCAATTTCCTGTCTTCTAATCTCCTAAAATAATTTCAGAGCCTAAAAGAATCCAGAGTTTTCTGGTAATTTTAACTACTTACCTATGTCGCCATGCATGGGGAAATTAATATACCCCTTAGCTATTATAATTTATGCATGGTTTGTTTGAGTTGTATAATTATTTTTATAAGGGTTTTAAACTGTTTTTAACCATTGGATTTGTATATTGTGTATTGTCCTGTTGTGAGCCACTCCGAGTCCTCTAAGAGAGGCGGCATACAAATCTAAGATATTATTATTATTATTATTATTATTATTATTATTATTATTATTATTATTATTATTACTAGTATTACTATTACTATTACTACTACTATTACATTACTATTATTACTATTACTACTACTACTACTTCTATTATTATTATTATTATTATTATTATTATTATTATTATTGGGCTATATAAATTTGACAGTTAAATAAAATGTTACTTGGTACATAACTCAGCAGTAGCCAAGTTGCTTACTGGTGCAAGATACATTGATCATGTGATGCTGGCACTGAAAGATTTGCAGTGGTTACTACTTACTAGTTGTCAATTGGACAAAATTTAGGGTGGTTGTATTTCAGGGCAATGATGAGTGGATCTTCTGCTCCCACTGTCAGGAGCTTGAGTATCAAATATAAGACAGAATATCAGAGTTGGAAGGGATCTTGGAAGTCTTCGAGTCCAACCTCCTGCTCAATCAGGAACCTTTATCCCATTTCAGACAAATGGTTGTCCAGTCTCTCTTTAAAAATCGCCAGTGATGGAACAGCCACAACTTGTGGGGACAGGTTGTTACATTGATTAATTGTTTTAGCCAGGCAATTTCTCCTTAGTTCTAGGCTGGTTTCCTCCTTGATTAATTTCTCCTACATTCCCTATACCCATGATGGGAAATCTATGGCACGCGTGCCACAGGTGGCAGGTGGGGCCATATCGGAGGGCATGCTGGGCGATGCTCTATGTCAGCTCCAGTGCACGTGCACACGTTAATCAGCTGATTTTCAGCCTTGGGGAAGGCCATTTCGCCCTCCGGAGGCTTCAGGGAAGCTTCCCTGAAGTCCCAGAGGGCAAAAAACTGCCCAACAGGCAAACAGGAAGTTTGGAAAAACAGGCTTCCAGTTTGCCAACTATGTTGATTTTTATTTTTTTTATTTTTGCACTCCAGAAGCCCCAGGAAGCCCCAGAGTGCAAAAAACAGCCCAATGGCCAAACCGGAAATTCAGAAAAATGGACTTCCAGTTTGCCTGTTGTGCTGTTTTCATATTCTGGGACTTCAGGGAACTTCCCTGCAGCTTCTGGAGTGTGAAAAACAGCACAACGAGCAAACCGGAATTCAATTTATCCGAACTTCTGGTTTGGTCTTTTTTTCCACTGTCCCAGGCTTCAGTGAGGCCTGTGTGCATGGGCGAGGACCATAGGGAGATTGTGCACATGCACAGGTGCATCATGAGGGTGCGCATGCTTGAGGGAGAGGGAATGGGTAGCACATGCACACGCATCCTTTTGGCACACAAACCAAAAAGAGTTCTCCATCATTGCCCTAAAGTGAAGCATTTGCTTTCAACTCTTGGGAGTATTTAGGGGAATCTCTCTTTTGCCAGGCATCCAGCTATTAATTATTTTTAATTATTGGAATATTTTTGTTTGATTTAATTGTGTTAATTTTGTTTTATACTTTATACTTTTGTTTTATACTTGGTTTATACTTTATAATGGTAAATTGCCTTGATTGATGGAATAAACAGAAAAGCAGGGGATAAATTCAATGAATAAATACAAATTCCAACCAATTGCCTTGTACATGTGTTATATTCAATTCAATTCAATTTATTAGATTTGTATGCCGCCCCTCTCCGAAGACACGGGGCGGCTCACAACATATACCATTTATCTAACTCAATATTATTCAATAATGCTCATATACTATTTAGATAACGCTCAATAACACTTGTACTGTACACCACTCATGATCTAAAGCCAGATGGCAAATGATTGTAGATGGCAAATGAATATATATGGGAGATAGTGGGTAGGGAAAGCTATCTCATTGCAAACACTCATACATGAGGTATTTATTTGGATTGATGTTTCAGAATTGAGTAAGAAACCCATATATTCTCTTCCAGATAGTAGAAGTTTATGGCTTGCTGGCTCTGGGGATGACTCTATGGAACCAGCTGGTGGTCCCTGTTCTGTTCATGGTCTTCTGGCTTCTACTGTTTGCTCTTCAGATCTACTCCTATTTCAGCACTCGGGATCAGCCAGCCTCTAGGGAGAGGCTTCTCTTTCTGTTCCTAACAAGGTAATTAGCAATTGTCAACTCTTGGCCTTAGTTAATCTATCTGAAAGGGCTTGAAAGCACTGTTCTACAAATGAGATGGAGCACCTATAGATAACCACATTGACCTCACAAGCATCTGTTTCTCTCTCTCTCTATCTGACTCCTTGCATTGTTTCTAGATCAAGGAATTGTGATGGTCTTTTGTAGTATTTATTTCCTCATAAAACAAAATGTTTATCAGAAAAAAAGTACTGTAGGAATTGGGGTTGTTTTTATTGGGCCAAAATGACCAGAAATGGGTGGCTTTGTTATTTTTTCAAGCTAGAAACTGCTCGGTTGAGGTGTAATCTTTCCCAATGGAAGAGTTTATTTTGTACTGTAATTTATTTGATCTCAGCATTACGATCCCTTAGGACCATACATTATATAATTTTGTGCATTCTGAGCTCTCTGTAGAAAATGTATTAGATAAACCAATCTTCACGATTAGAGATGAAAAATTGCTCTTTTTAAAGACTGTCCTCAAAACTCTTAGTGTAATTGAATAAAGTGTTAGTGAGCAACATAGAAAGGGAATGAAATGCTGGAAAAGAAATAGGCATGATTTATATGAATTTACTCCACTGAAGATGCTCAGTTTGCTTTTATTGTAATAAGCCAGATGGAATAGTTTGAATACTAGAAACAAGTGGAATTTATTCTGTTGATGATTCTGATTATAGGGGGGGGGGGGGGTGTTGTCACCCATCAAAAAGTGTAACAATCTAATTTCTTCCATTATACTCATATGTAGTTTATAGAAGGTGATCTTTGTCCCAACAAAAATCCTGTAATTGTATAGAGAAAATACCTATTGAATAGTTCTAGGAACTATATCCATTAGTTTGCCTAACAACTATTATTTACTTGTTTCAAATGCTTGGCTAAACAGGAAATGATGCCACAAATGCCATCTATTGAATTTTGCATCTTTAGAAATAATTCTGAAATGAAGCATTTTGGAGTTACCAAACAATGCTTTTTTTTCCATTAAACTTCTCTTCCGCACATGGTCTTCTCTTTCAATACATTCCATCTAACAACACGCAGTACACCTGGTTCTTTTTTGTGTTAAGAACTTTATGGATTCTAATGTTGCTATATGCTCTTTCTCCTAGTATTGCAGAATGCTGTAGCACTCCTTACTCCTTGCTGGGATTGGTATTCACTGTCTCTTTTGTGGCACTTGGCGTCCTAACACTCTGCAAGTTTTACCTGCAAGGCTACCGGGCATTCATGAATGATCCAGCTATGAATCGGTAAGTGCCCAACCAAGACTGCCTCTAACCCTTTAAGGGTCTATCCCTTGTTTATTATCCCAAAGCAAATTAGACATATCGCACACTGTAATCTCTTTAAAACAAATACCTTCAGATACTATTTAGATACAATATATATTTTCTAAGAAGCTTACTGTTTATTAATAAAAGTACATCTCTCATTTTGTCCCACCCATATGCTTATACTGCTGGATTGGGGAAGGCTTCTTTAAATTGTTTGGACTCTGGACTCAAGATAGACTAGAAGGGTCACTGAATCCTCTTATTATGACTTTACTTTCTAACGTACAGCATCTTCGCTACCCCAGGTGGAACTGGCATTTGCTTCCCGCCTTGATGTACAGCGTTCTTTGCATTTTTCCTCCAGTTTCTTAGCATCATGTTAATGATGTTAACATGTTAATAACACTGCAATTTTCAGAACATAATAGCAGTCTTTCTCAGAATTAGTATGTGGACTTCAATTTTCAGAATGCCCAAGTCAGCAGTTTAAAAGTCACCAAGATTGAGAAACACAGATTTGTAAATTTCTTTCTATCACCATTTCTCTTTATTTCAACCTAAAATCTGCTTTCGTTTTTATTCAGCAACCAGATGAAGCTTTTTCTTTTCACTAGAAAAAATGGAAGATGTTCTCTAGAACAGGGATCCCCAACCTGTGGGGCATGGCAGATTACCACTCCGTGGCCTGTTGGCGACCAGGCCTCATGAGTGGCTGGCCAATGTATGCATGTACATCCCCATTTGCTTGAGTGTCGCTATAAGCACGCTAGCATCGCGGCAAGTGCTACATGGGTATTCGTATGCACCTAAAGGCACCTGCCCCTCTGGACTGCCCATGCAGAAAGGTTGGGGAGCTCTGCTTTAGAAAATGCTTATGAATCTATAGAGAATTGAAACTTGAAATAGAGCCAAAGATGGAAGAAAGCAAAAGTGTTTGGGAACCATTTCAAGTGGAGATTGCATGAACAAAACCATCCTGGTTCATATCCGCCCCAAGTCTTCGGAAAGAGGCGGCATACAAATCTAATAAATTATTATTATTATTATTATTATTATTATTATTATTATTATTATTATTATTATTATCTTTTTTTTAATGTACACTGAGAGCATATGCAGCAATGACAAATTTCTTGTGTGTCTAATCACACTTGGCCAATAAAGAATTCTATTCTATTCTATCTAAAATATGTATATATTTCTTGCCATGTTTAAATTATGTGGATAATGTTCAGAAATGTGCAGCAAATATGAAATGCATTCAAACAATACAAGATAAACCATATTTATATGACACACGACTGTACAAACTCACCATAGATTACTGATCTATAGATTAGAAAGCTGTGGTTTAGAGAGACAGTGACAGGCAACATTTATTCATTTGAGTTATTGGTGAATGGCTAACATTGAAGGATGGTGCTTTGCCTGTCTATCCAGCAAATTCACAAAATAGCTTAAAGTCAAGATAAAATCTCCCTCTGAGAGTTATTGGGCAAAACTCCTTTGGATGGGATCATCTGATAAGGGAGATATTTGGCCACATCAGAAGGCTTAGGAAGGGAGTTGTATGATAGCCACGTGCTTTTAAAACTGCCATAGATCGCAGAGAATTACAGGTTTTTTTTGTTTTTGATCTTTTTTCATTGCTTTTAAAAATATTTCTACAAAGGGGGATGACAGAAGGAGTCACACTTTTGATCCTGGCTGTACAGACCGGACTCATTGAGTTACAAGTGGTGCATCGGGCCTTCCTGCTCAGTATTATTCTCTTCATTGTGGTGGCATCCATCCTGCAGTCCATGCTGGAGATCGCAGACCCCATTGTCTTAGCTCTGGGAGCTTCAAGAGACAAGTAAGTCAATAGCGTTCAATATAGGCCATTGTTTGATTGTTCTTGTTCGGGATGTAATTATTTAATGTCTTGATTCAGGGCTTGATCATTTAGCACAACAAAAGGCCAGGCTGTTCCTTCATGCACTGTTTTGGGTCAATTCAAAGGACAAGCTACATTTTTTTTTCCTGCTATAATTTACAGAGCAAACACAAATCGAAGCTTAACTGATATGGACAAAGCAGAAAGCAATTTGTCTGAAACTGAGTATTGCTGCCCATTTTGATAGAGGACAATATGGCAATATGGATAATATGGTTTAAACATGTTGTGCAACATGTATGTTCCACAAGGTGGGTTCCTGCCTTAGGCTCATGTAAGTCAAGGCCAGTATGATTTAAAAAATAAATCCAGGTTAAGACAAGCCGTGGCTTACTATGTGCTGTAGTGAAGGGAGAAGGAAGCTGCTGAGCCTAAGATTCCTGGAAAGCTCAGGCACTACCTGGACGATTTTTGTGCTTTGCATCTGCAGAGATGAGATACAATGGTGTGCAGATAAGTTGGGCATCTCTCTTCTGGCTGGCCTTATGTGTTGTACAGAAAGAGTTCTCAGGCTCCACAGTAAACGTGGAACAAACTGACCCAGTAGCAAGAAGAATACATGAGATGCATATAAAATCCAGGGAAGGATGGCGAGTGGACTGGAGAGAGTAAAAAGAAATATGCTTTTATCAGAAATTGGTTCCAAAATTGGGTTAGTGCTACTTTTCATCTTTTATGTTTCCTCTACTTCACTTTTCCTCTCCAGGATAGCCAGGAAGGACTATACAGTGGTACCTCATGATACGAACCCCCCGTGATACGAACTTTTCGAGATACGAACCCGGGGTTCAGAAATTTTTGCCTCTTCTTACGAACTTTTTTCACCTTACGAACCCGCTGCCGCTGATCGCAAAAATCCGCCCGGCTGTCACCTTCTGAAACAGCCGGGCGCTTCTCAGCCTTCTACCGAACCTGAATGCCGGCAGAGGAAGAAAAAAAAGCAGGCGACCCCTCAGTAAGGCTGCTTTCCGTGGCTGCAATGAGGAAGGGCACCCCTCGGCTTCTTTCTGCAGCAGCAGGAGGAGGCGGAGGCAGGCACGGAGGACTCCAGCTTCACAAAGCTAGAGTTGGTCCTGAATCCTTGTGTGCGCCAGCCGGGCTACTGTTCCTCCCCCACGGAGCTTCCAATGCCTGGCCGGAGAAGGCTCGTTTCTCTTGCTCACTCACTCGCTCTCCAGCCCGCTACAAGGACGCAATGGGAGAAAGTAGTGACATTGGGCTTTTTTCTCTGGGGGCTAGAAGAGACATATCCCTTCCCCCAGCGTCCAGAGAGTGGAAAACGCTCCCTTGGATTCAGAAACCAAGAGAAATGACGCTGGGGAAAGGGAACGATCTCTAAGCCCCAAGAGAAAAGAATCTTTCCCTTTGATCCGGGCAGATTCAATCCAAGAGATCGTTTTACATTTTCTCTGAGGGTTGAGAGAGTTCCTTCTCTTCCCCCAGCGTGCAGAGAATGGCAAACGCTCCCTTAGATTCAGAAACCAAGAGAAATGACGCTGGGGAAAGTGAACGATCTCACTAAACCCCAAGAGAAAAGAATCTTTCCCTTTGATCCGGGCAGATTCAATCCAAGAGATCGTTTTACATTTTCTCTGAGGGTTGAGAGAGTTCCTTCTCTTCCTCCAGCGTCCAGAGAATGGAAAATGCTCCCTTGGATTCAGGCTGTCCGGATCAAAAAAGAATCTTTCCCTTTGATCCGGGCAGATTCAATCCAAGAGATCGTTTTACATTTTCTCTGAGGGTTGAGAGAGTTCCTTCTCTTCCTCCAGCGTGCAGAGAATGGCAAACGCTCCCTTAGATTCAGAAACCAAGAGAAATGATGCTGGGGAAAGGGAACGATCTCTAAGCCCCAAGAGAAAAGAATCTTTCCCTTTGATCCGGGCAGATTCAATCCAAGAGATCGTTTTACATTTTCTCTGAGGGTTGAGAGAGTTCCTTCTCTTCCCCCAGCGTGCAGAGAATGTCAAACGCTCCCTTAGATTCAGAAACCAAGAGAAATGACGCTGGGGAAAGTGAACGATCTCTAAACCCCAAGAGAAAAGAATCTTTCCCTTTGATCCGGGCAGATTCAATCCAAGAGATCGTTTTACATTTTCTCTGAGGGTTGAGAGAGTTCCTTCTCTTCCTCCAGCGTGCAGAGAATGGCAAACGCTCCCTTAGATTCAGAAACCAAGAGAAATGACGCTGGGGAAAGGGAACAATCTCTAAACCCCAAGAGAAAAGAATCTTTCCCTTTGATCCGGGCAGATTCAATCCAAGAGATCGTTTTACATTTTCTCTGAGGGTTGAGAGAGTTCCTTCTCTTCCTCCAGCGTGCAGAGAATGGCAAACGCTCCCTTAGATTCAGAAACCAAGAGAAATGATGCTGGGGAAAGGGAACGATCTCTAAGCCCCAAGAGAAAAGAATCTTTCCCTTTGATCCGGGCAGATTCAATCCAAGAGATCGTTTTACATTTTCTCTGAGGGTTGAGAGAGTTCCTTCTCTTCCCCCAGCGTGCAGAGAATGGCAAACGCTCCCTTAGATTCAGAAACCAAGAGAAATGACGCTGGGGAAAGTGAACGATCTCTAAACCCCAAGAGAAAAGAATCTTTCCCTTTGATCCGGGCAGATTCAATCCAAGAGATCGTTTTACATTTTCTCTGAGGGTTGAGAGAGTTCCTTCTCTTCCTCCAGCGTGCAGAGAATGGCAAACGCTCCCTTAGATTCAGAAACCAAGAGAAATGACGCTGGGGAAAGGGAACAATCTCTAAACCCCAAGAGAAAAGAATCTTTCCCTTTGATCCGGGCAGATTCAATCCAAGAGATCGTTTTACATTTTCTCTGAGGGTTGAGAGAGTTCCTTCTCTTCCTCCAGCGTGCAGAGAATGGCAAACGCTCCCTTAGATTCAGAAACCAAGAGAAATGACGCTGGGGAAAGGGAACGATCTCACTAAACCCCAAGAGAAAAGAATCTTTCCCTTTGATCCGGGCAGATTCAATCCAAGAGATCGTTTTACATTTTCTCTGAGGGATTAGAGAGTTCCTTCTCTTCCTCCAGCGTCCAGAGAATGGAAAATGCTCCCTTAGATTCAGGCTGTCCGGATCAAAAGGAAGGATTCCTTTCTCTGAGCGCTTAGACAGTTTTTTCACTTCCTCCAGCGTGCAGAGAATGGCAAACGCTCCCTTAGATTCAGAAACCAAGAGAAATGACCCTGGGGAAAGGGAACGATCTCTAAACCCCAAGAGAAAAGAATCTTTCCCTTTGATCCGGGCAGATTCAATCCAAGAGATCGTTTTACATTTTCTCTGAGGGTTGAGAGAGTTCCTTCTCTTCCCCCAGCGTGCAGAGAATGGCAAACGCTCCCTTAGATTCAGAAACCAAGAGAAATGACACTGGGGAAAGGGAACGATCTCTAAACCCCAAGAGAAAAGAATCTTTCCCTTTGATCCGGGCAGATTCAATCCAAGAGATCGTTTTACATTTTCTCTGAGGGATTAGAGAGTTCCTTCTCTTCCTCCAGCGTCCAGAGAATGGAAAATGCTCCCTTGGATTCAGGCTGTCCGGATCGAAGGGAAGGCTGGGAGAGACCTCGATTCGTTCTTTCCCTCGGGAAAGAGCCCTGCAGACAGGAGGCAGCGAGGAAAGAAGACAGTGGGCCACCCTCAGAAGAAATGGCTGAGGCAAAGTCCGGAGGTGGGGTTTCAAGGATTTTAATGTTTTGGCGATGCTGCAATTTTGCTGAGGATCTCCTTGTTGGGAAACCCCACCTCTGGACTTCTGTTGCCAGCAAAGCGTCGGTTTTTGCAATGCTAAAGCTGAACTTCCGCGTTCGGCTTCGGGAGACAGCTGGGAAGCGGCGCGGCTGTTTTAAAAGGTCGCAGCCGGCCTGGGGGGCTTGCCAGCACCCCCCCCGAACCCCCGGGTTGGGGGGGGGGTGCTGGGAAGCCCCCCAGCCCGGCTGTCACCTTTTAAAACAGCCGCGCCGCTTCCCAGCAGTCGCCGAAAGCTGTTTTTTTGCGGGGGGTTTTTTGGTTGCACGGATTAATTGACTTTACATTGTTTCCTATGGGAAACAATGTTTCGTCTTACGAACCTTTCGTCATACGAACCTCCTCCTTGCACCAATTAAGTTCGTATCATGAGGTATTACTGTATATACAAGAGGAGGTTTATTTTTATCTACAGGGCCTGTTATGCTGGAGGTCACCTGTTAGCGGCATCTGTTGCTTGCGCCGTGTTGTCATTAAATTTTTTTAGCGAAGGGAAACGAGGACAGGAGAGAACTACAGGAGAGTTGCTGCCTTAATTCTGCACATTGATGCTGGCACGTGGGAATTCTGATCAGCCTGTTTCAAACCAGATAGTGGGAAGAAGATCTGGGGAAAAAATTATAGTGGATTAATGTTCTTAAATATTCAGTTCTGAACCTTGCATCTTGAAGTCACCATGAATGATTGATAGTACCCAGGCCCTCATTAGACAGAGATGAGATTTGCAGAAGCATGTAATTAGCTTAGATCAATTGAATTGGGTCATGAAGTAAGAAGCAATGACAAATGTGTGATTCTGCCATTGCATAATAATTATTGATCCTATGAAATGGAAATTATATCACAAAAGAGTTTGTCATTTCATTTGTTGAAGCTCACTGGTAGATAAAAGGAGCTGAGCTGTTGGTGTTAATTTTGTGGCCTGCTTTTACATTCCCTACCGTCTACTCTTGGAGGCAATTTGTCTTTTTCTATTATTTTGGGACTTGGCTTCCTTCATCCACATGCTTGCGGAAGCCAGATGAATGTATAACTTCCACCATCCCAAGTATAATACAATAGTGCAGTTAGAATCCCAATGCAGCTTGGGATACCATCCCAGTAGAAGAGATTATACGCAAAGACAGCATGAACATGCATGTCCTTCTTGTGTGTTTACACAAAGTTTCCTTAGCAGTTTTGTCTTCTGTTCATTCCACATTCATTTGTACAGACGGCAATAACATGCTAATCGAACTTTACCCTCCCCAGTAAAAAGGTGGGTGTAAACCTCACTTTTAAAATAGAAAAACAGAAAAGCACTCAGCCAGGCAAGTCAGCCATTCTCTATGCTTGCTGAGGCTCAACCAAGGCAAACTACGTCATACATCAATCAAGAGAAATAGCTGGATGGCTTCTGAACTGTTACTAGAGTTTAACCTGGGGTAGTCTGGGTGGCAGGCTTTTGTTATTTTCGTTGTCCTGTCACATCTTTTACCTGCTTTGCCGACAATGCTGAGCATTAGTTTCTAAAAACAATTTCAGAAATCAAGACCAAGTGGGAAATTCCAACAAATCTATTTGAGGCCATGCCCGTTACATGAGCAGTTTAAGATTACAAAATAACATGCAAGTATTATGTTTCAAGAAATCCGTATCAGGCAAATTGGATGTTGTGGTTGTTGTCAGTTAAAAGTGAGGTCAAGAAATTAACTATACATGATGTTAAAGCCATGTCTGTTGAGCTGATCTGGAAGGTTCTGTGGCAGACATATATTTGTTTTCATCTATATGAACCTGGACAAGTACAAATCTGGAATGTTCTTTGTGGGAGGAGGTGAGTTAATAGTAGCCAAATCAGGAAGTATTATTGAGTATTATCCTCAGAAAATTATATTCAGTTCCATTGAGTGACAATTTAATTTAAGACAACAGGGTTGTAAGAAATTGTACTCTGCAAATTAACTGACATTTGCAGCATGTCAGTATAGAAACATAGAAACCTAGAAGACTGACGGCAGAAAAAGACCTCATGGTCCACCTAGTCTGCCCTTATACTATTTCCTGTATTTTATCTTACAATGGATATATGTTTATGCCAGGCATGTTTAAATTCAGTTCTGTGGATTTACCAACCACATCTGCTGGAAGTTTGTTCCAAGGATAAACTCACTTCTAAAGGAAGGTTATGGTTGCAATATAATATTCTCTTAAGGCAAGGCTGTGAAAGGCCCCTGGTTCAGATAGTATGGTCAGGTATCTTCCAGATAGAGTCATCAAATTGTTAAGCCATATCCAAAGGGAATTAAGAGGCACAGATGAATGTGACTTACATAGTTTCAGGATAAAGGAAGAAATGGCAGGAAAGGCACTAGGTTTGAAAGTGGGACACCATGAGTTCAAGTCCCACCTGAGTCGTGAAAGCCATCTGGGTGACTTTGGCCCATTCACTATGTGTCAGCCCAACCCACCTCACAAGGTTGCTATTGCATGGAAATAGAAGTGTATTGGATATGGTTGTTGTTTTTTTGGTAAAAATAATAATAAAAGCGGGATATCAATAAATAAAACCCTAAGATGGGCTCCCATTGCAATCTAGCCAGTCCTTTCTGTGATTGTATTGAAGTTTGCCTAGCTCTAAAGGGATATTTCTTTTCATAGGAGCCTTTGGAAGCATTTTCGTGCTGTGAGTCTGTGTTTGTTCTTGCTGGTTTTCCCAGCTTACATGGCCTACATGATCTGTCAGTTTTTCCACATGGACTTTTGGCTGTTGATCATCATTTCTAGCAGCATTCTCACTTCTCTCCAGGTAAGTTGGAAGGGCCTCTTTATCCTGTGGTAAACAGAGAACCAGTCAGGCACAGCATTGGGCAAAAGCTGTTGGAAAAAGCAGAACTGGGAATAAGTAAAGGAGCATTTCCCATCTTTTCTCTTAAAGGAGATGTGAAAAATATGCAGCCCAAAGATTGCCTACACTGACTATATGGTGTTCTGTCTGGGTCCCTCCAGAAGCCAACACCAACCAAAAAGAGAAGCCAGACACACTGGTAAAAAGCAAAGGCAGTTTATATAATTCAAAGCAAACACAGGTAACAGAAACTGTTCTTACAGACAGGAACACGCTGTAACTTCACAGAGGTTTCACGAAGGCCATGAAATAAAACAGGATTCTTGCTGTCAAAAACAACGCTGGAGATAACAAACCCACGCCTCCCCCAAGTCTTCCAGACTTCTAGGCCACAAGCCAAGATCAGAGACGCCGAGAAGCAAAGCAGGGTCACAGAACTTCCAGTTGATAACGCTCCACAAGGCTACAAGGGCGGGCCTGCCTTTTAAACCCTGCTGAGGAGAACCACACCCAAACCCAGCTGTTGCCAATTCAGTGATGCAAATACCTTTCTAATTGGTCCCGTCTCTGAGCTGCACGTCGCTGTGTCATGTCAATTACAGCCTGTGCTTCTTCATCCAATGAGTCCAGGCTACTAGCTGGGGAGAGCACCCCCCCGGGGCTCTCAGGCTGCTCTCCCTCCTCCTCTTCCTACTTTCCTCTCCCCCATCTGCCTGGTCCTCCCCCTCCTGTTCACTGTCCTCCTCCTCTGGGCATGGATCCAGCAGAGACGCAGCCGGTCCCTGAGGAGCCTCAGGCTGAATCACAACAATATGGTGTGAAATTATTTTTGATGGGAGGGAGGGAGGGAGAGAGAGATTATATGGATCTACAATAATAGTTTTCCTTTCTTCTTCTGAATGAGTAAGACCAATTTATATATTGATATAAATTTGTTATTGCATAGTTCAGCAATCTCTATAAAATAAGGCAATGTGTTGTGCTTCGCCAGGAACAGAAAGGGCTGTAAGCAGGGAGGTGCAATATTTATTAGCTGAAAAGCTATACCATGGAGTGCCTAAAACGTGTGTGTGTGCGTGAGAGAGAGAGAGAGAGTCAAACTCAAGACCTGGGGGCCATATATATATATAAATTGTATTGGAGGGATCTTTGGGGATTTTGAAAGGGCAAAATGGGTCTGGCCCTGTTGCCCAGATCTAAGCACCTCATGGACTGGATCCAGCCCCCAGGTCTTGAGTTTGACACACTCACTCACACATACACACACGTTTTAGGCAATCCATGATATAGTTTTTTAGCTAATAAATATTGCACATTCCTGCTTACAGCCCTTTCTGTTCCTGCCTTATTTTATAGAGATTGCTGAACTATGCAATAACAAATTTATATCAATATATAAAATATCCATTGTCAAGGAAAAATAAATACTGTTTAAAAAGTTGGGGTCGAAACTTGGAAGCATTTGCATTTCAACTGCAATGTTTGTCTCTGTATTAATTAAATTTATATTCTCCCCCCCCCCCCCTCCGGCTAACTCAGGCGTCTGATCAGAGCATGTGCTGAGCATGTGATCTGTTTTATCCAGGGGTAAAGTAGCTTTCAACCCCTGCACATAATCTTTTCCTCACTCTTTCTTTTTCTCACAGATATATTTAGAAGCTCTGGATTTATTTTTGTATTTATTCGATTTTTATGCCGCCCTTCTCCTTAGACCCAGGGCAGCTTACAACATGTTAACAATAGCACTTTTTAACAGAGCCAGCATATTGCCCCCACAATCCGGGTCCTCATTTTACCCACCTCAGAAGGGTGGAAGGCTGAGTCAACCTTGAGCCGGTGATGAGATTTGAACCGCTGACCTACAGATCTACAGTCAGCTTCAGTGGCCTGCAGTACAGTACTCTACCTGCTGCGCCACCCCGGCTCTTTGTTTGAACTTTGTTAGGCAAGATTTCATTGAGCATCTGGCAATAATAGCAATTGATGTATAACATTAAAAAACTATGTAGGCTAACCCTGAAGACCTGCAACCTTTTGACTTGCCTCCTTTAATCAAAAGCTCTGTTTTTCCCCCCTCCTTCAGGTCCTGGGGACTCTTTTCATTTATGTCTTATTTATGGTGGAAGAGTTCAGAAAAGAGCCGGTAGAAAACATGGATGATGTTATTTACTACGTGAATGGCACTTATCGGCTGCTGGAGTTTCTCGTGGCTCTTTGCGTTGTGGCCTATGGCGTATCAGAGACTATCTTTGGCGAATGGACTGTGATGGGCTCGATGATCATTTTCATTCATTCATACTATAATGTGTGGCTTCGGGCTCAGTTGGGATGGAAAAGCTTTCTTCTCCGCAGAGATGCTGTCAATAAGATCAAATCACTGCCCACTGCCACCAAAGACCAGTTGGAACAGCATAACGATATCTGTGCCATCTGCTATCAGGTAAATGCTGAGATTAAGCTGGACTTCAGCAGCTCTGGCTCCTCCTTGTGGTATTTTATGAAAAGGCTGAAGCTTTGGGCTTGATTAAATTCTAAACAAGCTGAGCTGGGAAATTGCCTGCTGATAGAAATGGGAAGGGACAGAGCTCTGTGGCAAAAGGGACAGAAACAGGTTGCGTGCCAGAATGTAGGATCAGTTTCTCTAGCTGCTGAACCAGTAAAGGAAAGGGAAAAAAATGGACGATTATATGAACTGGAACCCTAGTTCCAGTTCATATAATCGTACATTTTTTCCCTTTCCTTTAGTTCCAGTTCCAAAGTTTTCTTTAGTTCCAGTTCCAAAATTTCCATATGCCATCACTTACCTCGTTACCTGCAAAGTTTAAGGAGCAGAGAAGTTCAAACTACCGCTCATCCAGGCGCGCGTGGACCGGCAAGCCTGGATGAGCGGTCCCGCATGGCCCCAGGCCCCCAACGCCGGACTCCGCTGCTGATCTCCACCCCCGTTCCGCTCTGCAGCTGAGAGGCGCGTCCACTCCTTCGCCCTCCCCGGCACCCAGCGTCCGGCCCCACGCCGCCTCCACCTCCCGGTAAAGTGCCCGATCTCTTCCTGCAGGAACGGGTGGTGGGGCGCCGCGAAGGGCCGCGCTTGAAGGCCACCACGGCGCCGCAGTCCCAGAAAGTGGCGTGCTTTTTAAATGTGACGCTTTCCTTTCCTGCATCAGCCAGCAAAGCCGGGCAGTCGGCTTTGCTGGCTGGAGAAGCGAGCGATCTTGGGCTGCGTAGTTTTGCGCAGGGGGGACAGGGGGACAGGGCAGTCCCCGCCGCCTGTGTCAGTGGCGAGGTGTGCTCGCCTTGTGCCGTGGGGGGGAGGCGATGGAGGTCAGGGGTTTTCAAGCAGCCGCCTCCCCCCCACATAGAGATAAGAGAGAGAAAAAAAGAGAGGGACAGAGAGAAAGAAAAAGGGACAGAGAGAAAGAAAGAGAGGGACAGAGAGAAAGAAAGAGAGGGACAGAGAGAAAGAAAGAGACAGAGAGAAAGAAAGAGAGGGACAGAGAGAAAGAAAGAGAGGGACAGAGAGAAAGAAAGAGAGGGACAGAGAGAAAGAAAGAGGGACAGAGTAAGAAAGAGAGGGACAGAGAGTAAGAAAGAGAGGGACAGAGAGAAAGAAAGAGGGACAGAGAGAAAGAAAGAGAGGGACAGAGAGAAAGAAAGAGAGGGACAGAGAGAAAGAAAGAGAGGGACAGAGAGAAAGAAATAGGGACAGAGAGTAAGAAAGAGAGGGACAGAGAGAAAGAAAGAGGGACAGAGAGAAAGATAGAGAGGGACAGAGAGAAAGAAAGAGGGACAGAGAAAAAGAAAGAGAGGGACAGAGAAAAAGAAAGAGAGGGACAGAGAAAAAGAAAGAGAGGGACAGAGAGAAAGAAAGAGGGACAGAGAAAGGGAGAGAAAGAGAAAGAAAGGTAGAGAGAAAGAGGGAGAGAGAAAGAGAGTGAGTGAGAAAAAGAGAAGAGAGAGAGAAAGAAAGAGAGAGGGGGGAGAGAAAGAGGGAAAGATAGAGAGGGAGGGAGAAAGGAAGAGGAGAGATAGAAAGGGAAAGAGAGAGAAAGGAGGAGACAGAGAGAGGGAGAGAGAAAGAGGGAGAGATATAAAGAGAGTGAGTGAGAGAAAGAGAGAAGAGAGAGAAAGAAAGAAAGAGAGAGGACAGAGAGAAAGAGAGAACTAGAAAGACAGAAGGACAGAGAGAAAGGGAGAGAGAGAGAAAGAGGAAGAATAAATATTAAATATTGTATTTGTTCCCATTTTGTTTTTTACTTTAAATAATGTATGTGCAGTGTGCATAGGGATTTGTTCACACGTTTTTTTAATAGTCCGGCCCTCCAACAGTCTGAGGGACAGTGAACTGGCCCCCTGTGTAAAAAGTTTGGGGACCCCTGATTTAAAGGCTAGTGTTATGTAATGGGATGAAATGCCCACGCTGATTTTGAATCATTCACTCTGTTTCTCTCAACTTAAGCTGAGTGAAGGTAGAGTGAAAAATGGGAGGAGCTAATGCTGTATATATCATTTTAAGTTCCCAGGAAAGGGGGAAGGTAAAAGTGGGATGTAAACGTAACAATATTATATTTAATAAAAACATAGTAACTTAGTATTAAGGGCTTCACTTTGATACATGGCAACTGAAACAAGTTATAGGATACTTACCTAGAAATAAGATGTTGATAGGTGGGTCCCAGCATCATCTTTTTTCTATAGCCTCCTTTAGTTGAAGTCTGTCATTTATGGTGGGTTATTTGTTTGTTTATATGTTTGTTTATATGTCTGTATCTAATCTTACTAATTTCTACCTCTCTTGGCAATGCCAGTCACAGAATCCATCCAATCAGTCAGGCCTATTCCTGCCCTCTTGAGAGAACAAGTTGACCAGAAATTAAAAGGCCAATAATCTCAATTAGATTGTGCCATTGCAATCTGTGCAATGAATCTAAAATAAGCACAGAGGTAGCACTTCTGTAGCATTCTTTAAACTCCTCCAACATTATGGTTGTCATTTAGCTTTTCCTTTTTAAAAGCTAATTCCTCTTTGAATTGATTTTGAATGCCAACATTCTAGTACCCATGTGGTTCTTCAGAAGCAAAATGTATTGTGTTTTCTAACTGGAATTCTAAGGAACACAAGTCCAAGGGACAAGTGGATAGCAATAGTTACGTTTGGGGATCCAGGCTTCATGATGTTTCCAAAGGAAAGCATTTTAGGCAACAGATGAAAGATCCTGGCTAAATAAAATGTTTAGGTGTCAGGATATCCTCCACAAGGGAGAGAAAGTCTGAGTCATGACTATACTTGCAGCTTTGTGAGATCAAGGTCTTGGAGGAAGATTCATACTGCACTTCTGCAACAGTAGCACTGTTTTGGTTGCAGATGCAACCCAGAGCAGCAATTTAATGTGCAGTTGAAGGATAAATAAGGATGAATTTACAGTACTTTGCATTCTGAAGATTCTTGAAATGGCACATTAGAGTAGTGATCCCCCCCACCCCCCCCAGCTCTAGGTGACAGTAGTAGTTCTCTTCCTAACGCATGTACAAAAAAAAGAAGCCAAATAAGATGTACCTACAATTACATTTTGTTCCCTTTCTGCATAGAATTGCAACATCTTGATAACTTTGCCAATGTAGACTGCAACTGTTAGTACATTAACCTTTTGATCTAAACAGTGCTTACCTAGAACGAAATGTTAAGCTTCATGTTTTTTGATATTACATTTTACTTAGGCAGAGAATATAATCAGCCTCAGCATGGTACCCTCCAAATCTATTGAATTTCATTTCCCTTTGTGATTGAAAATAACAGGAGTTAAAATCCAATATATACAGATTGCACCAAATTAAGAAGTCAGGCTATACGTAAATAAGGACAAATAAGTCAACAGAGGCTAGATGGTTGAGTGTAATGATGAATATTAGACATGGAAAATGTATTTGTGGTTAATTACTACATCATAATGGTGCCTCTTCCTTTCAGGACATGAAATCAGCTATCATCACACCCTGCGGTCATTTTTTTCATGCGGGCTGCCTTAAGAAATGGCTGTATGTGCAAGAAACCTGTCCCTTGTGCCATTGCCAACTTAAAAACACAACTCAGCCCCCTGGGCTTGGACCAGAGCCAGTGCCACAAGTAAATCTTGGAGCAGAGCAACATACTGTTCAGCAAGAAGCCACTGGAGCCCCCAATGTTCAACACCAGGAAGGGAATGGAGTTGAGCCTGTGGACAATGGACAAGCTGTCATAGGGCAGGACTCTGTTGATGTCAAGGAAGATCACAACACTTTGGACAATGCATCTTCCAGTGAAGCCAATCAGGTAGCAACTGCCTCAGAAGGATTGGTGGAAGAACAGGAAGAGGGGACAACACAAGATCTAAGAGGAGACATCCAGAATTGAACTAGCAAAGGCTGGTGCAAAAATACCTACTCCTGGGCTCAGCAGATGGGGTCTTCTCCTTTTTCTTGTTGTGAGCAAGTGTAATTCTCAGAATGCTGGCCAAAATGTATTTATAATATCCCATGCTGATTTCTGTGAGCTGTTTGGTTTATGGGGCTGCCAAAGCGTTCCACTGGAAAGTGCTTTCAGAATCTGCCTCTGTGTTACAAAAGGGCAGAATCTGGGAACCTGAGTTGAATGTTTGGGGCTGAGAATCTCAAGGGAAGGACCACACGAAGAGGGTGAAGAGACAGACAGACAGACAGACAGAGACAGAGAGACTAGCTAAGCAAAAGTCAGTATTGCTCATATTGAAATGAGAAAATTAAACAGAAGGACAAACGTAGCACGTGTGTCTCCTTGGCCTCATCATTCTGCAGCGAATGGAGATTGGTTGAGAATATTGACCAAAATCATGTAGAGGCCTGGAGTTCAACCAATGCCAATATGGAGGACTGTGTTGGGCTAGAGCAGTGCTCCGGTATGTGGTGGGTAATGCTTTGGGCATGTCAGATAGGGCATTTACATTCATGTAATCTATAGCAATCTTGATTTTTATTTTTTTTTAATGCTGGAGTATTTAACACTTAAACGTTTTAGTCTTTTTTCCGTTAAAAAAGACGTTTTGGACAATACTAGGCAGTATGAAGTAAATTAAAGCTCCAGTGACCTCTCTCTCAACTCCACCGGTGAGTTCGGGAGAGTGATGTGAGGAGTTTTAGGTTGCGGATTGAAGCCTTCTCAGTGCTGTTCAGTTACATACATACATACATACATACATACATACATACATGGTTTTCTGTTGAGTCACATGATCTACCCAATTATGCGAGGGAGCATACTTTAATCTTTCCCCTGGCTTAGCTGATAAGGGAAGAGAACTTGTGGCTTAGAGCAGTGTTTCCCAACCTTGGCCACTTGAAGATATTTGGACTTCAACTCCCAGAATTCCCCAGCCAGCATCTGCTGGCTGGGGAATTCTGGGAGTTGAAGTCCAAATATCTTCAAGTGGCCAAGGTTGGGAAACACTGGCTTAGAGGGTAAAAGCACTGTCTAACAAGGCAAGAAGCTCAAGTTCAAATCCTAGAAGAGTATGGCTAGCTGATGAGAGCTAAATAGCTTGAAATAGATCTATACTAGTCTCCCTTTATTTCTTTATCAGTTCTTTGTACGTTTCAACACACACACACACACACACACACCTATACATATATATATATAATTTCTTGCAGATGAATTAAAGCAGTATTAATCTCCTGGCGATATTTGCACCTTTGGGAATGAGTACAGAAAATTGTATGATCAAATGCCGCAAATGCCAATCCTAAGGCTCTTAATAGGATCTTCGCCTATTTCTCCCTTCTCTCTTGACAAGATTGTGCATTTAAATTTTTACATTCATCATGGCTTTTTAGGTAGAAATGGGGGTGGGATATGGGAGCTGGCAATTTTTTATGTAATTTTGATATGAAAAAGGAATGAGTCACTTATTTATACATTAGGCTTGGCACTCAAAAAGTGTGGATCTTTTTTTTTTTGTCGTTTGTTTTGTGACTTGTAGACATTTTATTTTTAGTAGCAAACTCGTGTGTAGACTGACAGGCATAATAACTGTATGTCTTAATAAATGTTTGGAGGTTGTTGTTTTTTTAACATTTGATTGTTTTTCTTCATAGAGAAATTTTCTCCATAGATAAAACACAATAGAGGGGACGTGCTACCAAGAGACTTGCCTTCCATTAAACTGTCGTCATGATTGGAACACTCCTGCCATGTTACATTTGTTCTGCCAAGTTAGGCATTCTCATGACTTGTTCAGATAAATGGCAGATGTCCACTTGGCCCTTGTTTCATTACAGAAAGTCACACTTAAACTGGAGTGCCTGATCCAAGTTCAATCTTGAGAACTGCACTTCAGTTCCTTAATGGTTTTTTTTTAAAGCAACAGCCGATACTCTGACTGCAAACAGGCAACTAGGACAAAATAATGTTATCCTTGTGTGTTTTGACTTCTTGTTTTATGGTATTCAAACAAACAAACTTCTGTATTGGCTTCCCCATTTCAAATTACAATTGGAGTTACCTGCAATTTATTGTGTATTTTAATAGAAAGTAGTATGGCTTATCTAGATTCCTCTGTTCCTGCTATATAGTTTTCTGTGCCCTCAAAGGAGGCAAAGTGAATGCCTGATAGTTTGTGTATCTACTAAATGATTCATTCTTTTGATAACTTATCACTTATGTAAAAATCAGGTAGGATCAGTCATTTGAAATCTAGCTGAGAATATTTTTTTTCCTGTTTAAAAGAATTATGAGTTTAAAAGAGTAGTTTTATTTATGAACTCAGGTCAGTTTTGACCAATTACTTTAATCTCAGTTGGTTTTTTTCCTGGAGAATTGATACTCACAATGCAAGCTATTTTGTGAAGGTGCTCACAAAATATTTTCAATATGTCTGCAGGTTGCTGGCCAAATAATTTTAGGAAGAAATCTGTTTGTAGTGGGATGTCCTGAGGCATTACAGAAGGCATTAGGACTTGGAAAGCATTATGAGATTAAGAAGAAAATCAAGATGCAATTAGCAAGATGAATATTTTAAAAAATTACTAAAGTATGAGTAAATTTATTATAATTTTCTTAATTTTAAATATTAAGAGTTGCCTGCCTACCATAAAGCTCCAGAGGTATCTACAACTTTAATAATAATGCTTCACTATTTGCAGCATTTTTATTCAGCTGTCCTAAGCAGAATTAATTTAAAAGGAATCAATATAACTTCTCAGTATATCTAATTACAATCTGATTGTTTTCCATACAATGTGTATTGTAATTGTTTCTCTTCTGAACCCTGAGAAGGAAGTCAATATATTTCCCATTTTATAGATGAGGAATTGTGGCTAAAAATTGCAAACCTAAGCAGTTTATCAAATACAAGCACTCGGAAAGCAGATTATTTGACCAGAACAGCACCATTTCTGCACAGAAAGGAGGTAGATGCACATTTAGAAGTACAGCAAGGCAGAATAACTTTGGGGTCGACTTTTCAAAACAGTGAAAGAAAAAAAGCAGCATGTTAGTGGAAGTTAGTGGAGTGTTGTGGAGTGGGAGAATGACACAGAAAACAGCAAGGAAAGAATAAACAATCAAAAACCTAAACAGCAGCAATGGATGGAGCATAATCTACATGAAACTGCTGGGTGAGATCATCCAAGGACACGGGGTGAGTTACCATCAGTATGCTGATGATACTCAGCTATACATTTCCACGCCGTGCCCACTCAGTGAAGCAACGGAAGTAATGTGCCGGTGCCTGGAGGCTGTTAGGGTTTGGAAGGGTGTTAACAGACTCAGACTCAAACCTGACAAGACGGAGTGGCTATGGGTTCTGCATCCCAAAGACACTGCCATCTGTACATCCATCACTTCCGGGGGGGGACGGGACTTTTGACCCCCTCAGAGAGGGTCTACAACTTGGGCATCCTCCTCGATCCACAGGTTTTGGCGAGGTGGGCAGATGCTTTATCAAGCTTTTTTTTTTTAATACATACATAAAACATACTAAAAGCACAGTATCTTGCTTTGATAATTCACTATGGAAATCCAATCCTAATTAGTTCTACTCCTGGGCCAATGGCTAAGTATGGCATAGTTCTAATTTGTAACTGCAGAAATGGCAGCTACTATAGCAGACAGTAGCCTGGCTAAGTTGTTTGGCCTGTCCCTGATATTTATTTATTTATTTATTCATCCATCCATCCATTCATTTGTTAGATTTGTATGCCGCCCCTCTCCGTAGACTCGGGGTGGCTAACAACAATAATGAAACAACATATAACAATCTAATATTTAAAATAATTAAAAGACCCTTATTTAAAAAACCGAACATACACACAAACATATCATGCATAAATTGTATAAGCCTAGGGGGAAGGGAATATCTCAATTCTCCCATGCCTGACTACAGAGATGGGTTTTAAGCAGCTTACGAAAGGCAAGGAGGGTGGATGCAATTCTGATCTCTGGGGAGAGTTGGTTCCAGAGGGCCAGTGCCGCCACAGAGAAGGCTCTTCCCCTGGGTCCCGCCAGACAACATTGTATAGCTTAATCTCTGGAAGCAAATGCATTCAGAGAATATGATCCAGCAGTAAATATGACATGAACATTGATTTCAGGGAATTAAAGGGTTAAATATGTCAAAGGATATACTAGGATCTAATTTCTGATGATTATAAGGTAGATAATGATACAAATAAGGGAAAGAGGTATGGGAAGATTGGTGGGATTAAAAATGACCATATTTCTGCTTCCAGAAGCACCAATTTCTGTAATAACAAGATAATGAGCCGGGGTGGCGCAGCAGGTAGAGTGCTGTACTGCAGGCCACTGAAGCTGACTTTTAGATCTGAAGGTCAGTGGTTCAAATCTCATCACCGGCTCAAGGTTGACTCAGCCTTCCATCCTTCCGAGGTGGGTAAAATGAGGACCCGGATTGTGGGGGCAATAGCCTAGCTCTGTTTAAAAAAAAGTGCTATTGCTAACATGTAAGCCGCCATGAGTCTAAGGAGAAGGGCGGCATAAAAATTGAATAAATAAATAAATAACTAGTCCTATACTAAATTGAGCAAGGGTTATATGTTCTACTTGAAGAAATGGCAAGATCAAACAAGCAAAATGTAGATTGTACAACATTTAAAGAAAGTGGTAAGAAAAATCGGCAAGCAAATCTTCACAAAATCTGGCTTGGAATCTAAAATCTTTTACCTTCTAGGTCTAATCCATTGACTCCCAGTTGATATTACAAACAAGGATTAATAGAGACTCTCCAGAAACTGGGAAATAAGTGGCATGATATAAAAATGGAGAGTTTGACCAATGGACACTGCCTTCTATTAATCCAATTTCCTCCAAGATTTGATTGTGGTAGTCAGAGGTATCCCACCCTATTGGGAAGGTAGTGGAGTTAGGGACAAGGCATTGCAGGATGGTAGGATGTCTGACTGCCTTCACTGCCTTGTGCAGTTTTCCAAGCAGCAAAAGGTAGAAGAAAGTAACCGAATTTTTATTGGTGAATTCTCCCCGCCAATCCCTAAGAACATCCTGTTGATACAACCTAGATGAGATCACATACAAGTCATGGAGAATGTCCTAAATCATTTTGGCTATGTGAACTGGGTGAGATCATGTAGGTATGAGAGGCCCATTATAGGTAGGCATTTTGCTGCATGCAACCTTCATATCGCCTGTCTCCATCTCTACAGGAAAGCTTAGGGGAGTTTCCTTTTCCATCCAACTGCTTCTTTCCAATAGCTGTTTTCAAACAACGCACTACCTTCCCAAGGTTCCAGTTCTTGTGTAAAAAGACACTTCTTTTCATGGGTTAGTGAGATCTCTATCAATGGTGTTGGGATGAAGACTTGGAAAGTTGATTCCATCATTAAACAATGACTAAACAATGTCGTCTGGCAGGTCCCAGGGGAAGAGCCTTCTCTGTGGTGGCCCCAACTCTCTGGAACCAGCTCTCCCCAGAGATTAGAACTGCCCCCACCCTCCTTGCCTTCCGTAAACTCCTTAAAACTCACCTCTGCCGTCAGGCATGGGGGAATTGGGTCATTCCATCTCCCTCCCCCGGGCCTATATAATTTATGTATGGTGTGTCTGTGTGTATGTCTGGTTTAATAATGGGTTTTTTAAATGTTTTTTAAACTTACTAGATTTGTTATGAATTGTCTTATTGTATGCTGTGAGCCGCCCCAAGTCTATGGAGAGGGGCGGCATACAAATCTAAATAATAATAATAATAATAATAATAATAATAATAATAATAATAATAATAATAATAATGATGATGATGATGATGATGATTCTATAGCTATCTTTTCCCTTCAATGATGGCCAAATATTAAAGTAATTCTTAAATGATGATATAATGCAGGCAAAAAAGCCCCCAAAACCCAACCCATAATTTCCCCCCTGTTGTTAGTTGCAAAGTTGTATCCGACCCACCACGACCCCATGGACAATGTTCCTCCAGGCTTTTCCGTCTTCTACCATCCCTGGAGTCCATTTAAGCTCACACCAACTGCTTCTGTGACTCCATCCATCCACCTTATTCTCTGTCATCCCCTTTTTCTTTTGCTCTCAATCTTTCTCAGCATTAGTCTCTTCTCCAGTGAGTCCTTCCTTCTCATTAGTGTTTGAGTTTCATATTCAGGATCTGGCCTTCTAAAGAATAGTCAGTGTTGATCTCTAAAACTGACCGGTTTCATCGCCTTGCAGTCCAAGGGACTCACAGGAGTCTTCTGCAGCACCACAATTCAATTCTTTGGCAATCAGCCTTTATTATGGTCCAACTTTCACAGCCATACATTTCAACTGGAAAATCATAGCCGTGTCTATTCACACTGTTGTTGGCAGGGTGATGTCTCTGCTTTTTAGTATGCTGTCTAGATTATTTTTCCTCCTATACCTCCAGAAATAGAACTTCCAGGCAGAGCTCAGTTTCTGCTGATTATATAAGCAAGGGCCTACCATCTCAATCTATTTACATTAATAGCCCATAGTTCTCATAATTTATCCTGAAATGCCTTTGATCCTTATTGATCCACTCCATCCATTCTCTTCTCCTCCTCCTGCTTCCCTCAACTTGCCCTGCAGACTTCAATGGTCATTTTTTCTATCCACCACCAGCTCCCATCTCTTGTCTGCAGCTTCCTTACTTCTGTGGAATAAAGTTGTGTAGTTTCTATATGTCAAATTGGAAATCTTTACGTCTCGCGCTGTCAGAAAAATTCCCTGGACCAAGAGAATAAAAGCTAAAAGTCTTTATTAACAACATGATATAAAACATAGAAACATATATCAAACACAACATAACATAACATAAACAAAGTTTCCGGCATGATCATACAGGATCATACAGGGACCTAGAGAAGTCACGGGAAGAATACCCATGTACCTCTGAAGGCAAAGTACCTAATTACAATTACTATCTTATATAGGATTTTATGTCTTGTTTACACCCCTCCTTCCTGTCCATTATTTGTCCATATATGTGGTTGTCTTGCTTCCAATTTCATCATAGTTCCTCGGAACTCTTTAGATTAATCCATCAAGTTGTTGTTTTTCCTTTATGAATGTTTCTTGGCCTAGAAAATAGGATTTCTTCATATCTGATACAGGATGTAAACATGTTTTTACATGTTCGTTTTTCAGCTCTGGTTCTCAAATTCACTGTATATCAGGGGTGTCAAATTCATGTTGTAATGGCAATGTCATATGACCTATTGGGACTTTTTTCTCATTTGCTAAACCGGGCAGGAGTGTGGCCAGCATGAGATGCATCCTGGCCACAAGTTTGACTATCTATACAATCAGGGAAGATGTCTTTTTCCTTTATCTTTTCCTTTATACACTGCTCAGAAAAATAAAGGGAACACTTAAACAACACAATATAACTCAAAGTAAATCAAACTTCTGTGAAATCAAGCTGTCCACTTAGGAAGCAACACTGATTGACAATCAATTTCACATGGTGTTGTGCACATTCAACTTTGTACAGAACAAAGTATTCAATGAGAATATTTCATTCATTCAGATCTAGGATCCGTTATTGGGGTGTTCCCTTTATTTTTTTGAGCAGTATACATATCTTGAAATATAGACAAGAGAGATTTTCTGGTCAATGGCTTCTAGTTTTCCAACCTTAATTCTTTAACAGTAGATTCTTGTTCACGGTAAAGCTTCTTGTAAAGTTTAATCAGATAGCCTGACACATCAATTAATCTTCCTATATTTCTCATTCTGGCATGATCTTACATATCAAAAGGCTTGCCAGAATCTGTAAAGCAAAGATAAAGTTCATTCTTAGATTATCTTGCTGTCCCCATTATCTATGTTACATTTATCTGCTATCTCTATCCTGTCTGTCCCTTTGACTTTGGTGAAAGTTGCCTGTTTATTTGACATTACTTTCTCCAGTGTGTGGCTTTATTCTTCTATGTAAGATTTTAAATAAGGCTTTAGGGCAGGGATGGTGAACCTTCTTTTCCTCTGTGCCAAAAGAGCATGTGCGTGCACTTTTGCACATGCGTGAGTGCCCAAACCCATAATTCAATTCCTTGGGAGGGCGAAAACAGCCTCCCCTACACCCAGGAGGCCCTCTGGAAGCTGGAAATGGGCTGTTTCCCAACTTCTGGTGGGCCCAGTAGGTTCAAAGGCTTCCCTGGAGCCAGGGGTGGGTAAAAATGCACTCCCCCTTCTGCCCTGGAGGTTCTCTGGAAGCCAAAAACGCTCACCCAGAGCCTCTGTTGCGAAGCCAAAAATCAGCTGGCTGGCACAAACATGCGCATTGGAGCTGAGCTAGGGCAATGGCTCGTGTGCCAGTAGACATGACTCCACGTGCCACCTGTGACATCCGTGCCATAGATTCACCATCATTACTTTAGAGCAATGCCTAGCAAATTGTATGTTCTTTTGCTTCTCCTTTCTTTAGCTAAATGCACATCAATCTTTTTCCTAACTTTAAGCTACCTTAGTAGAACTGCCAGCTCTTTAAGGGCCCCTTTCCTTGCAGCCTTCAATCATGGGAAGTTCATCTGCTTGGTGCTTTCCTGTAGGACAACTTGCTCATCATTTCTCACACCTCACTTTCTGTAGAACTGATTCGTGAATATATCTTCTTTCTGCAAATACTGGTATAATCGTGTTTGTAAAGAATTAGAATATTTTCCTTCCATCTTTCTTCAATCTTATTCACTATACAGTGATCCCCCGGTTATTGCGTCCCCAACCATTGCGAACAGGGTAATTTGCGATTTTTGAACCCGGAAGTCAAAACACCATCTACGCATGCGTGCCCTTTTTTTCTATGGGCACACATGCGTAGATGGGGCCCGGCAGATCAGCTGCTGGGCGGCTTCCCTGGGTCTTCCCCCTCTTGCTGGCGGGAGGGCGAGCAGTGGGCATCAGCAAGGAGTTTCCCCACCGCCCACGCAAACTCCTCGCTGCCGCCCGCCCTTCGCCCGCCCACGCCGTTCATTCTCGCCGCTTTCGAGCTGAGTCCTGAAGCGAATTCGCTCCAGGACTCAGCTCGAAAGCGCCGAGAGCCAGCGTGGACAAGCCGTTCGCTGGCGCTGGCTATCGGCGCTTTTGAGCTGAGTCCGGAAGCGAATTCGCTCCCGGACTCAGCTCGAAAACGCCGAGAGCCAACGTGGACAAGCCGTTCGCTGGCGCTGGCTATCGGCGCTTTTGAGCTGAGTCCGGAAGCGAATTCGCTCCCGGACTCAGCTCGAAAGCGCCGAGAGCCAGCGCGGACAAGCCGTTCACTGGCGCTGGCTATCGGCGCTTTTGAGCTGAGTCCGGAAGCGAATTCGCTCCCGGACTCAGCTCGAAAGCGCCGAGAGCCAGCGCGGACAAGCCGTTCGCTGGCGCTGGCTATCGGCGCTTTTGAGCTGAGTCCTGAAGCGAATTCGCTCCCGGACTCAGCTCGAAAGCGCCGAGAGCCAGCGCCAGCGAACGGCTTGTCCGCCGCCTGCCTGCCCGCTAGCGAGGAGCCGAAGATTGGGGGCGGGGCGGCTATTTTAAAATGTCGCCGCCGGCATGGGGGGCTTGCCAGCACCCCCCGGACCCTCAACCCGGGTTTGGGGGGCTGCTAGGAAGCCCCCCATGCCGGCGGCAAACAGCCGCGCCGCCCCCAATCTTCGGCTCCTCGCTAGCGCTGTGGGAGTAAAAACACCATCTGCACATGCGCAGATGGTGTTTTTACTTCCGCAGCGCTACTTCGTGAAAACCCGCTCGTTGCGGGGGGTCCTGGAACGGAACCCTCGCAACGAGCGGGGGATCACTGTATTCAGTTTTGTCCATGAGTACTCTGGATTTCTTACACTACTCCAAAAACAAAACAACAACCAAAAAACCTATGGTTCATTTTTATTTTCTAATTTTTCTACTTGTGGACACTGAATTTTTCTTTGCTTGGCATTGGAAGCCTTTGTTCAGTAGCCGCTCTTCCGTTTTCCATCTGTTCTTGGTTAACAATGCAACTTGGTTTAAAAGTCACTTGGACCTTCTCCTATTTGGAATATTGGGATTATTTCCCCCTCTTTATCTCCATAATGGTCCCTATCTTTTTCTATAGCAGGGGTGTCTAAACTGATGGCTTGTGGGCCAGACATGTCATGTGCCCACCCCAGTTTTGTGAAGGGTAAAATGTTGCAAAAAGTCATGGAATGGCAATGTGATGTCAAGTGTTTGACACCCAGGTTCCATAGCTTCTCCATTTTAAACTGTTTTTTAAATATTGGATTTGTACTCTTTTTTCTTGTTGTGAGCCGCTCCGAGTCCATACAAATAACATACAAATCTAATAAATAACATAACATTTTCTTCTATAGAAGTTCATGTTTGCTGGCTCTATACTGAGCTTGACATCCTCAATTGATAAAAAATAATCAAAAAGAACAAACATTTTTGGTGTGAAATCCCAGAGACTTGCTGCTTTGGGGGAGTGGACTAGAGCAGTGTTTCCCAACCTTGGCAACTTGAAGATATTTGGACTTCAACTCTCAGAATTCCCCAGCCAGCGAATGCTGTCTGGGGAATTCTGGGAGTTGAAGTCCAA
The DNA here is from genome assembly GCF_031021105.1 of Erythrolamprus reginae. Classification (NCBI taxonomy): domain Eukaryota; kingdom Metazoa; phylum Chordata; class Lepidosauria; order Squamata; family Dipsadidae; genus Erythrolamprus; species Erythrolamprus reginae. Next base: position 102,259,207 of record NC_091951.1, read on the forward strand.
ATATCTTCAAGTTGCCAAGGTTGGGAAACACTGGACTAGAGGGACAATAGGTTTATGTGATCTAAGCTAATCTCCCTTGGTCATATTTCAAGATTTCAAGGCAAAAGTAAACAACATTTATTAGATTTGTATGGCGCCCCCAGTCTTCAGAGAGCATACAAATCTAATAAATTATTATTATTATTATTATTATTATTATTATTATTATTATAACAGTACACCTAAGAATAATACACCATGAGACAACTCTGATTGTGCCTAACAGACTCTCTGCCTTATCAGATTTTGATTTCTTAAAATGATAGTTTAATTAAGGAAAAATAATCAATCTGGCATCACCCAACAAAATACCAGATTTACTGTATGTTAAAATAGCAGGATTGCTCTTTCTGCAGCTACTTGCTTACTTTTATTTATTTGCAACATATTTTCCCAATCCAATTCTATGGATTTGGGGTAATTTGCAAAATGAAGACATCAGTGATAAAACCATCACAGTACCCCAAAACTATATTGCCACACTCTCAAATAAAACAGATCAAAACCAGAAACTTCTGAACAACCTTCTCTCCATATATAAAAACTTGATAGAGCATGGATAGATCAAGATAATATTTCTTCAAGAGAAGGCATCTTTCAAGGAAGGCAGTATTTTAACACACACACCCAAAAAAAGACATTAAATACTTCCCTAAGTATAAATGAAGCCACATTTATCCTTCCTAGCTAACTGAAAGAATGTAGTTGAGTCCACATTGCAAGTGGTGGACTTTTGTAGCGCAGAACTTCCAATCTGCTTCCTCCATCCCTTAAATTCAAAAGATCACTTGTCTGAATCTCCTCACTTGTCCAACTGCAAATGAGTAACTCAACTCACAAAAACGTTATCAGCAACCTGTAGATTCTATGCCTCACCCATCCTCAACTAAAAGGATGGGTAAGAATATGCGGGTACCATATGCATGGGGAAATACATCTTGCCAATTCCAACATTTCTTACAATGTTTCCATAGATAGGGTCCACAAATATTCTTATCACAGGCACTTGTGTGGACTTATATAGCAGACGTGGTTGGTAAATCCACAGTAACTTAATTTAAACATGCCTGGGATAAACATATATCCATTGTAAGATAAAATACAGGAAATAGTATAAGAGCAGACTAGATGGACCATGTGGTCTTTTTCTGCTGTCAGTCTTCTATGTTTCTATGTTTCTACATGGGAAACACTGCTTAGGGGACAATCAGATAAGAGGCAGCTTAGCCCACAGCTGGATAGTGGATGGGGTGAGCAGTTCAGAAGACACCCTCCCTAACTTCTCAGCCTGTAAAGAAGAAAGCAGAAGAATTGTTCTTTCAGACTTGTATGGTTCTATTAATGTAGCTTTACAATAAATGAAATTGGCTCATCTGGTCATGTTTCTTGACTGGTCTTCATGGTAAGGCTGATTTAAATCAATAAGACTCCAGAACTTTTAGCACCCCTTGCTGAAGCCCTCCCCAAGGCTTCATCTTCTAATGTTTGGAGCTGATACGAGGTGCTAAATTCTTAGAGATCTTTGCAGAAACATTGGTGCGGAATAGTTTAAAGGAGGGCCAGCAATACATTTAAGCCTCATCTGATGCTCCTTAAAGAAAGAAGATAGACACAGGGCACAACTTCCTTTATAGATCAGAGTGAACTGTTTTCTTTTTTTTAGACCTCTTCTGAGCTTCCCTTAGCTTTGCTTTCAAAGCTGAGAAAAGAAAAGAAATTCCCAGCTGGGAATGCAAAGGATTAAGCTTTTATTTATTTTCCCTGCTCTTGAGCTTGTATTCTGCACAAGGAAAGGAAATGTCCTTGAAAGATTGGTTCCTCCATAAACTATCCCGACTCCTGTTTTGTTTTGTTTTTTAATGGAAATTATTTTCTCAGAGACCCAGCCTGTGCAGAAGTGGGTGTTGATAAGTAACACCAAAATAAGAAATTACGGCCTGTGGTACTGGAAGCAAAACATCTTGTTTTAAAATTAAATGTGCACATTTAATTGGATTTTCTTTTTCAAATCAGTCTTGGATCATGCCCAAGACTTTGACTTCTTGGAACGGAAAACAAGACAAGAACTGCTAATGGAATTACATGCTATAGGTTTGCCTTTATCTAGTCAAAATTTAGCTAAAGGTATTTGACAAGCACTTACACAAATCTAGAAACCAATATTCAACTGGACAGTTCGTACTGAAAATCCTCATTTCCTAATGCTCTTGAAAGAGGATGGATTAGCTCTGTGCTTGGATTGGACATTTGCTTCCTTGGCCATTTTGTCTGGGAACTAAAATCATCTGACTTAACACCCAATCTTGCTTCAAACAATGTGAGTGGCAGCAAACTGCTTATAGGTAGACACACTACTCATTTGTTCCACCAGAAATTCCTGCCTGCTGCCATTTTTTTTCTGAATACATCAAAAGGGGTATTTCATTACCATTATGAATTCCACTAAATTCTTCATTGTATTGTACTTGTCAACAAAAGAACTGCTCTCCTGAATTCCTATTATTTTTCTGCTGCTACCTGCTTTTCTCTAGAGTAGTCTTGTTCTGGTTCCAGTCCTCTTGGCACTCATTCTCTATCAGAAAACAAACAAACAAACAAACCAGCTGTTAACAAATATGGGGCTCAGAGTTGAGAAGAGCCTCTGTTAACAATAAAATCAGATTATCAGTTACAATGCCCAGAACAAGAACGGTTCCTGAAAGAGCGATGCTGATGGTCTTTCCATAATATGATCAAAAGTCCTTGATTCACCATAATGATTCATGGTTTCTTTTCCTTATAAAGGACCTTATGAATACCCTTTACCCATACCAAAGCCTTCGCCTTTTCAATAAAGCCCAATGCAGAAATAAGCATTTTAAGTGATACTGCAAGTGAAAGAATCACACGTTTCATAACATATGTGAATGCAGTGTTGGAATGTGACAATCAGACTTGAATTTAAAATTATATTGTGCAGTTCATCTTAGAAGTCATAGAACCATAGGGCTGAAAGGGACCTTTGAGGACTTCTAGTTCAACCTCCTGCAGGAGATCTTGTATAATCCTGGACAAATGGTTGTCCAGTTATTTTCCTGGAAACTTCCAGCAATGGAATACCCACAACCCCAGAAGTCAAGTTATTCCATTGATTAATCATTTTCACTGTCAGGAAATTTCCCCTATTCTAGGCTGCATCTTTATTTAATTATCTTTCATTTTGTGACCATAGCTCAGGTGCTTTGGAGAATCATTTCCTCATCTTGGTGACACCCCCTCAAGTACTGGGAAGCAGCTCTTGTGTCACCCCTAGCTTCAATAGGCAGGACATTCCTACCTAATTCTTTTAACCATTCATCATGTAGCCTCCAGACCTCTTAGCATCTTTGTTGCTCTTCTCTGCACACTTTCTAAGGTGTCGTATTTTTTGTACTGCAGTGATCAGAATTGGACGCAGTATTCCAAATGTGGCCATTTGGCCAGTGAAGTACACAGCAGTACCGTATTATCACTTCTTGTGATTTTCATGCTATCCCTCACAAATATGCTGCTGTCTTATTTTTTCCAAGGTTATCCCAGGTATTGATGTCAAGCTGATTGGCCTATCATTTCCTGGATTCATTTTTCCCCTTTTTGTAGGGTTGAAAAAACATTAGCTCTTTTCAGGTCTTGTGGTAATTCCTCTGTGCAACAGCAGCATTGAGAGGTTACATTCAGTGGTTCCAAAATCCCTTCTGCCCGCTCCTTCGGAACCCTGGGATGAAAACCACCTGGTCCAGGTGAATGTATTTATTCAGGGTGAATAGGTATTCTGTTCCCAGTTCCCTGACTATTTTGACTTGCATACCTGTTCTATCTCACTTGGAGTTTTGATATGTTGGGCTATTTTATCCTTTTACATAAAGACAGATGCAAAGAAGGAATTAAGCAGTTTGCTTTCCTCCCCATTGTCTCTCACATTCTTTATTTTTATTTATTTATTTATTAGATTTGTATGCCGCCCCTTTCCGTAGACGCGGGGCGGCTCACAACACAATAAAACAGTTCATGACAAATCTAATAATTTACAATTTAAAATTTAAATTAGTTAAAAAAAACCCCATTTTTAAGCAGACATACCTACAGACATACCATACATAAATTATATAGGCCCGGGGGAGATCAATTCCCCCATGCTTGATGACAAAGGTGGGTTTTGAGGAGTTTACGAAAGGCAAGGAGGGTAGGGGCAGTTCTAATCTCTGGGGGGAGCTGGTTCCAGAGAGTCGGGACCACCACAGAGAAGGCTCTTCCCCTGGGGCCCGCCAACTGACATTGTTTAGTTGACGGGACCCGGAGAACTAATCGGTCGCTGGGATTCGTGCAGCAGAAGGCGGTCTCGGAGATATTCTGGTCCGAGGCCATGAAGGGCTTTATAGGTCATAACCAACACTTTGAATTGTGACCGGAAATTGATCAGCAACCAATGCAGACTGCGGAGTGTTGGTGTAATATGGGCATACCTGGGGAAGCCCATGACTGCTCTCGCAGCTGCATTCTGCACGATCTGAAGTTCTTGCCATCTACTCCCAGTTTTGGTCCATTTAATCTGAGTGCTGTTCTAGGCACGAGCCTCCGGAGTGAACCCCAACTCAGAAATCACTTATTTTATGATAAAATCCCACTCTTTATTTGAAATCAGGCATACATGAGGAAACACAGGTTTTAAAACAGCACAGAAGTCGTTATTTTTCTCTTTAGAACTAGCTGTAATCTATGTCTGGGAAGAGTGCCAGAAACTCAGTCTTATCTGCATTCCTGACATAAAGCCAACTCATTTATTTAAAACATATATGTTAGTTCACCGAAGCTTTCCCTAGCACAGTGCCCAACAAAGATTGTCTTTTTTTGAAGCAGAAATCATGGTTTTAAAACTTCATTCAAGCACACCCCCAGTTTCATGTCTCTTCCATAGAATGGCGTTGAATCTCCATGCTCTATTTCCCATAACCCCATTCCTTTATACTGCCTGCAGGTGACATCACACCTCAAAAAGCTAAGGCTGTAAGTTAATACCTTTTACTCTGTAACTCTGCTCGCTTTCGAAGCAATCTTATATAGCGAGGGTCAATCCATTGACTTTCCACTCTCATGTCTTCCTCGTTGTCTGACTGGGACCACTCCCCCAAAGTCACATCAGCCCCCTCTAGTGGTTCCTCAGGCTCACTCAAGTCACTTTCTGCCTCACTCTCGCTCTCTGCTTCCTCTGGCAACCCCACTGGTCTAGGGTACCCAGAAGGGCCTGGTTCATCCTCCTCAGAATCTGTCATGACCTGAGGTGGACAAGGAGCACTCACATTAACTGCCAAAAACAAACTTGCATTCATAAACTTTATTTCAGAATGTAACAATGATTAGCTCAGCCTAATAATATAATACGCACAGAATATTTTTTTTTAAGGTGACTTAGCTATATTTAGCATTATTAGCACAAGGATTTATCTTCTGTTTTTCTGTTTATTAAAGCTTTCAAACCGATATCCAATCAAATTTAATCCACAAACAAAAGCAATATATTCTTTGAAATGTTTCAGAAGAACATTAATATTCACCAGAAAACTTATGGAGTGATTTTTTTTTTTCTAAACCCCAGTAGACAAAATTTAATCTTTCCTCTTTGAGAGATTTAAATTGATGGTCAGCTAGTAAATCAGAAGTTTATTTGATATTATAGTCTTTCTTCTTCCCCCATAGCTCACACTAATTTACTAAATCAGGAAGTAAATGATTTGCAATATGGGACTTATTTTTCATAAATTCAATGCATCTTCAAGCATCCAGAGGCTAATCTTAATTTGGGTTGTGCCGTTTTTCTGCAAGTTTTGGAGGAAGAATTACAGAAATTAAAATCCAATGTATTTGGATAATATCAGAACAAGAAATGTTGAATTTACCATCAAGACTGTGGATATGAAATTAATTACTTTATTTTTGCCATTTTCTTATATCCATTTTAAAAAGTTGAACATATTACCGTAGTAACAAATCTAAAGACAGGTTAAAAATTCCTCTTTGTACCACCAGATGGCACCATTACTCTGGAAGAAACATATTTTAAATTACTGTTGAGTTAAACATTTTCATTTAATAAATAATAAGTTTCCTATCGCATGTGCAGTACTCTAATAAATATTAAGTCTGAGTAATGGATATGCAGAGTTTTGTGGCATGGGTTTTGGGTTTTTTCCTTCTTTCTTACAAAACCTACTTTCTCATATTCTCTACACAGAGGATCTAGAAAATGATAAGGCAGCCAAATCCCAGATAAGAAGCCAGTGGGTGCAATAAAAGTGCTGCTTTGTTGATGGAAGGACATTTCTATGCCATCCCAATCCTGTAAGAAGCTCTGCAGACAATGTCAGTATTCCTATATGTAGTACAAATAGCCTCTCTGTGCTTGGAAGGTATCTTTTGTGTACAGGTACTGAAGCATCATCATTTCCTTAAGATGTTCTTCAGAAGAATCAAGTCTATCTTGAAGATGGAGTTCTTAATTTCCCTTTTACTAGGGACATCACAAACACCATCCAGTCCAAACCCATTTTAAGCTCTTATAGCTTTGGCAGTGACATTAGTCCTTCCCTGGGTCCCTACAGACACACCTACATATCCCCTCAGGATAGTACTGAACATAATGCCATATTTCATTGAATCCATTCTGTAGTTACATTTTCAGTCCAATAGAAGTGATAACTCTTTCTTTACTGAAGGAGTAGTAGATGCTTGGAACAAACTTCCAGCAGACGTGTTTGGTAAATCCACACTAACTGAATTTAAACATGCCTGGGATAAACATAGATCCATCCTAAGATACAATACAGGAAATAGTATAAGGGCAGACTAGATGGACCCTGAGGTCTTTTCCTGCCGTCAATCTTCTATGTTTCTATGTTTCTAACTCTCCTTTGAGTCGAACTTAGTCTCTGATCTTTACATGGAGAGTAACTTTCTTTGCAACAATATTGAAGTAATTCTCTGGGAATAGTTCCTAACCTTAAAAGACCTCTGCTAAAAATACTCAAGTCATCCCTTTGATGTTAGTTAGAAATGAATCCCAAGCAACAATATTCCAAAAACTGTTAAGACCTACCAGGGGTGGGCTACTGCCTGGATGGGAGGGGGGTGGACGCAGTGGGGTAGTAAAAATGGAGCTCCACCCCAGAGCACTGAATTTGCACTGAAAGATCTTGAAAGAAAATGTAGGGTGTCCTGCATAAGCCACGCCCACAGTGTGGTAGTAAAAAATTTGGTAGCCCTTCACTGAGACCTACTCTCAAACGTAGGGAGCCTAGATGACTTAAACCCTGGGGTGGAGTTAATAATAATAACAACAGAGTTGGAAGGGACCTTGGAGGTCTTCTAGTCCAACCCCCTGCTTAGGCAGGAAACCCTACATTACAGTACTTCAGACAGATGATTATCCAACATCTTTAAAACTTCCAGTGTTGAAGCATTCACAACTTCTGGAGGCAACTTACTCTACTGATTAATTGTTCTAACTGTCAGGAAATTCCCCCTTAGTTCTAAGTTATCTCCTTGTTTCTCTCCTTGTTCAGCTTCTTGTTCTTCTCTCAGGTGCTTTGGAAAATAGGTTGACACTTTCTTCTTTTTGGCAACCCCTGAGATATTGGAACACTTTAGTTCCTTTAGCAATTTCTGATTCTACCTCTCACACACACACACATCCCAAAGATTCTCACAAAAAAAGACAGCTTGCTCCATGCTAGGAACTTCCATTGGACAAAATATGTGAGCAAAGGGAATCCTTACTAAGCAACGTGCTTTGACTGGCATAGCTTTGTGAGTGGTTCATGCCTTCCTATACTTGCTTGTACACCTGTAAAAATGGCTTCTCCATTTCCATTTTTCCATTCAGTACAGAATCCAAATATTGAGAGGGGAGGACATAACAAAAGATCAAGTCCCAAATGGCCAAATGAATGCCTGAACCAATCCAGTTATAGTTCTCAATGTTTTCCCAAGAGCCCCTGAGGAAGAGAGAAAGTAGCACCCAATGTGCCATCAAAGAATTCTGGAAGGTAAAGCCTACATATCTTAAAGCTGCCAGGTTGTGAAACACTGTCCTACAGCATTTCTTTAGCTGCCCAATCCCAATCCTTTCTCCTCATCACCATGTCTGAAATGTTATATGGAATTTCTCCTATCATAAGGGATAACTTACTTACTTACTTTAAAAAAATAATAATAATTAATTTTTAATTTTTTAATTTTTAAATCTTTTTATCTTTTTATCTTTTTATCTTTTTATCTTTTTATCTTTTTATCTTTTTATCTTTTTATCTTTTTATCTTTTTATCTTTTTATCTTTTTATCTTTTTATCTTTTTATCTTTTTATCTTTTTATCTTTTTATCTTTTTATCTTTTTATCTTTTTATCTTTTTATCTTTTTATCTTTTTATCTTTTTATTTATCTTTTTATCTATCTTTTTATCTTTTTATCTTTTTATCTTTTATTTATTGTTTGGATTTCTATGCCTCCCTTCTCTGCAGACTCAGGGCGGCTTACAAAACAGGAATAAATACAAAGATGCTTGTAAGAAACCCAAATATTTTAGATCTAATCTAAAACCCCAATTATTTAAAAAAACAGTCATTTACATTCATTCGATTACAGTCATTTCATTCAATTACTGCCCAGACGGGGGGGGGGGATTCAGTGGGGTAGCGAAAACAGAGCTCAGAGCACCCAATTTGCACTGAAAGATGTTGAAAGAAAATGCATAAGCCATGGCCACAGTGTGGTAGTAAAAATTTTGGTAGCCTTTCACTGGTCATATATATGCCCAGAGCAGGATGTCAACAGCCCCAAGCCTGCCGGCAGAGGTGAGTTTTTAAAACCTTATAAAAGGCCAGGAGGGTGGGGGCAGTACGAATCTCTGAAGAGAGTTGATTCAAAGGGCTGGGGCTGCCACAGAAAAGGCTCTACCCCTAGGTCCCACCAGGTGGCATTGCTTAGCTGACAGGACCTGGAGAAGGCCAACTCTGTGGCACCTGTCCGCTTGCTGGCAGGAGGCGGTCATGGTACTAAGCCATGTAGGTCATAACCAACACTAATTAACTAGTAACTAATTCTGTTTCCAAATCACAGGCAAGTTTCTATATCCTGCCCCACCAATACCTAACATCCAAGCAGCAGCGGGTTCCTCTTACCTTGCTACTGGTGCATCATGTTGTCTTGTGCACATACATGCCCGCTATGCTCACACACACACACACACACATGTCCCCTCATGCGATTTTGCTTCCGCAGAGGGACAATTTTCTTTCTGTGCATGCTCAGAGAGCAAAAAAAAATAAAATAATAATCACTGAAAATTAGGAAAAAAAGATGGCGCCGTGCACGGACCGACAAAAGCAGCACCGGAGCAGTCACACGCAAATTGCACAATTGGTGGGCCACTACCGGAGCAGCTCACCAGAACGGATCGCACTAGTAGGAATCCAGCTGTGATACAAACCCTTGTACCCTTCCCCCCCAAAAACCCCCCAACCAATCCTCATACCCCATGTATGGAATTTTCCGTATTCTGTCAGTTGCAATCCATTTTGTTGAAAAATAAAGCTACAGTGGTACCTCTACCTAAGAACGCCTCTACTTACGAACCTTTCTAGATAAGAACCGGGTGTTCAAGATTTTTTTGCCTCTTCTCAAGAACCATTTTTCACTTATAAACCCAAGCCTCCGAAACTGTAACTGGAAAAGGCAGGGAGGAGCCTCCATGGGCCTCTCTAGGAATCTCCTGGAAGGAAACAGGGCTGGAAAAGGCAAGGAGAAGCCTCCATGGGGCCTCTCTAGGAATCTCCTGGGAGGAAACAGGGCCGGAAAAGGCAAGGAGAAGCCTCGATGGGGCTTCTCTAGGAATCTCCTGGAAGGAAACAGGGCCGCCACCCTCCCTGTGGTTTCCCCAACCGCATGCATTATTTGCTTTTACATTGATTCCTATGGGAAAAATTGCTTCTTCTTACAAACTTCTCTACTTAAGAACCTGGTCACGGAACAAATTAAGTTCATAAGTAGAGGTACCACTGTATTCTGTTCATTTCTGCTATCCCAGTCAATGATTCAGTGGAGCCCATACTGAAGCACAGACCTTCTGATATGGTCAATACGGGCTTTGTTCCAAGGTGCAAATCACACTCCAAATGAATATGTGGCCAGTCTACCTTTCCATTTAATAGTATATTCTTTGATTGCAATAGAAACAGACGTCCTGGCATTCATATCCCTGTATGTAGTCTGTGGCTTGAGGCCAAGGTTTAGTACATTGCTGTAAGTTTCCATCTATTTCAGATGGCACTCAGTGAATATACCACCAACATAAAAGTTGGCATCAGTCTCTGAGGATTGCTCAGTAATACACGTACCAATATACACCTACCATCTGAAGAACGCTAAATAAAAGCTCAAAAGGCAGCTAATGTATTTATGAATGCATTCTCTTTTTTAAAATGTGCGTGTCCGGAATATGCTAGTGAATTTAATGCTGATAATCAAACCCCATAAACTTTGGCTGAACATTATGTGATTGCCGCCACATCCTTTCCTATTTTCCTCGTTGAGAAAGAAAGATATAATTTATTCTTCTACGAAGGTCACTGCAGGCAGGTTTGCCCTGACATCTAGAAACTTTACTTTAAAAAGTGATATCTTGGAAATTGTGCTTACATTTTCCTGCAGGAGTTACTGAATTCTTTACCAGTGGTGAGATTTATGAAACAGAATGTATTCAGAGCCATGCAGTATTTTAATGTTTCAACCACCTATGATAATGCTAATTTCAGAATATTCTTGAATAAGTGGCACATCATTATGTTCCGCTAATGGTTCATGTTTTCAGATACTGCCAGTAAATTATGAATTCATTTGGAAAGGGGAAAGATGTAATATGAAGCTAAACTCTTCTGGTTCAAAGACTTTTTCTCCTGTGAAAGTCAAAGGAATACTGTTCTCAATAGCAAAGTAATTATATGTTCACAAGACAATTTATAACTTAGGTATTTCCTCCAGATAAAGATTTATGAAAATGAAATTATATGACTGAGGCCAGGATTTCTGAACAGAAAACATTACCAAAAGGGATTCTTTAAAGCAGGGTTGCCAACCTTTCAGACCTCAGAGACCACTACATTCATAATTTTAAATCCTACAGACCACTAATAAGAATTTTTTAAAAAAGATAAATAGTATTTAGTGCAACATAAAAAATGCAAATAATTCTTCTGCGGACCACCATAATATTCTTGCAGATCACCAGTGGTCCATGGACAACCGCTGCTTTAAAGTGCTCTTTTTCTAAAAAACCAAATTCCCAGGAACTCTCATCTAGCTATCCAACTTCAAAAGACTGATGGTCTCCACTTCATTACTATAAATTATCAGGGGTGTCAAACTCAATTTCATTGAAGGCCACATCAGAGTTGTGACTGATCTCAGGAATGGAGTGTGTGGCCAAGGTGGGTGTCGGCATGGCCAGCTCGACATCACTCGTGTCAGGGCACCTGTAGTGGCCCAGGTGGGCTTGGGGATCCATTGTTTCCAGTGGAGGAAGGCAAGACCAGAGAGAGTGCCAAACCCTTGTCCTTCAGAGCAGTGTTTCCCAACTGTGGCCACTTGAAGATATCTGGACTTCAACTCCCAGAATTCCCCAGCCAGCATTCGCCTGGTCAGCTTCAGCACAGCCTGATTTAGCACAAGTAGCTGATTGGTGGTTGGTTCGGTCTCCTGGAATACTGACAAATAGCTGTTCCAAGCTGTGAGAATTGACAATGCCTATTGATGCTTCCGCATGCCCCATTTTCTGCCCCCATGAATCCCATTTTCTAGTCATCCTGTTTGCAGTGGTGGGGATGGGAGAAGAGATCTAATTGCTGGGAGGCAGAGGCAGGTTTTTTTCTTGTTTTCCTCCCCAAAAGCTAGGTGCATCTTACAGTTCTGAGTATCTTATAGTCTGAAAAATACAGTACATATACTGCACACACACATATGTATATATATTGTACACACACACACACACATTCACACACATATATATACATATACTGTACATACATATTTATACGTACACATATATGCAAATTAATCACTGTCCGTTTTGATTATATAGTGGAAAGAGGAACCTTGAGAGTTCACAAGGCTGATACTATAAGGAGGATTGAGCCAACATTTCATGATATTGGGAGTTCTGTGGAAGGCCTTAAGCATAAAACGTATCAGGAAAGATTTAATGAACTCAATCTGTATAGTCTGAAGGACAGAAGGGAAAGGGGGGACATGATCGAAACATTTAAATATGTCAAAGGGTTAAATAAGGTTCAGGAGGGAAGTGTTTTTAATAGGAAAGTGAACACAAGAACAAGGGGACACAATCTGAGGTTAGTTGGGGGAAAGATCAAAAGTAACATGAGAAAATATTATTTTACTGAGAGAGTAGTAGATCCTTGGAACAAACTTCCAGCAGACATGGTTGGTAAATCCGCAATAACTGAATTTAAACATGCCTGGGATAAACATATATCTATCCTAAGATAAAATACAAAAAAAGGTATAAGGGCAGACTAGATGGATCATGAGGTCTTTTTCTGCCGTCAGTCTTCTATGTTTCTATGTTTCTAAGAGGTAAAGGATAGGAATGCCCCCTTCTAATACAGGTGCTGCCTGGACTGACAAAGGCTTAAGTTCTACACTCTGGTCTCCAAGTTACATTGCACATAGAAGCACTGATAATGTTACCTAGTTTGGATAGTAAAACATCTGCAAAAAAAGGCAACCAAGCTCAGAGGAATCCCTTGTTGTAATCCCACATTACAAATATTCTCCTCTATCGGTACATAAAACTCCATTGTCCAAATCCTTCCTTCTTCCTGTGCCCTACCATCTGCTCAATGGTAGCACTGACTCTTCTGACGGGGGCGGTAGGGAGGAATAAAAATGTTTAAGATGGTGGGAGGTAGGGAGAGAGAAAAAACTGTCCAGTTGAAAGGGGACAGGCAAAAAAAAAAGGTGGGTTTTTTTTCCAAATACTGTTAAGAGTTATTTGAACCTAAGTATTTGTAATGAACTTTTTTGCATTTTGATCTATGTGCACAGAGACAGGTTGACACCCTTTGGAGGATAACATCAGGGAGTAACATGGAAAACTATGACTTCTGCTCTGATGATGTCATGGTCCTTTCTGGACCATGACATTTTTAAGAGTCTTTGGGGAGTGATGATGACAATAGCACAGTAAGCCTGTGAGATGTTCTTTGTAGTAAAAAGGAAACAAATAAATGTCCCCGTTAAACTTGGTGAGGTCAGGAGCATTCTCCAGAAGGGTTGATTCATACTTTCGCTGACACTTTTCCTGACTTATCCATTGGAAAGCACATAAAATAGAGGTAATGCTAGCAACCTTTTGCACACAGAAAACGCCAAGGAATTTGAAGTGCCTCCCACCTCCCCGAAAAGCCTAGCTACTTAATTTTGAACAATTGCCAAAGCAAAGAGATTTTTAAGGCTTGACAGGTAATTCACTTTATAGCTTAATTTGTTTTTCAGTAAAAAGGGATCTTTGAGATTCTTCCGGTGAGTTGATGAAATATGCTGGAAACCAGAAACTATTGTAACTTTGGACTGTCTATTTCTAAACAGCAGAAAGCTACAGATGTTCTTTAAAGGGGGACAAGAGAAACAAGTAAAAAGTGAGAGGTGATATGCAAAAGAAAGGCAGTGGAGATGAAAGGACAAAGATAAAAGTTTATAAAATGAAGAAACAGGAGGACAGGAAAGAAAATATTTCTTTTAACATGCACGCCCACCTATACCCTTAGCCATAAATGATCTGGATTGGACAGAGGCTCAGAACAGAGGAAATGTTTCTTCAGAAAAGGAATATTTAACTTGAGAATACAGTGTTCCCTCGATTTTCGCGGGGGATGCGTTCCGAGACTGCCCGCAAAAGTTGAATTTCCGCGAAGTAGAGATGCGGAAGTAAATACACTATTTTTGGCTATGAACAGTATCACAAGCCATTCCTTAACACTTTAAACCCCCAAATTGCAATTTCCCATTCCCTTAGCAACCATTTAGATTATTACTCACCATGTTTCTTTATTAAACTTTATTTTAAAAATATTTATTAAAGGCGGACAAAAATTTGGTGACGTCATCGTGCGGGAAAATCCGTGGTATAGGGCAAAAAAACGCAAAGTATTTTTTAATTAATATTTTTGAAAAACTGTGGTATAGACTTTTCGCGAAGTTCGAACCCACGAAAATCGAGGGAACACTGTATTCACAAATATTAGAGTTAGAACCTGATGTTACTGTGTTCAGGATTCTCTATATAACATCTTTCCAGAGTTTAGGAAGTCTTACTATATTGTCATCCCACTTTCATTACTTATTTCGTTATAAGTAATTCAAGGTGGTGAACATAACTATTATTTCTCTCTCCCGCTATTTCCCCCACAATAATAACCCTGTGAAGTGAATTGAGCTGAGAAAGAGTGACTGGTCCCAGGTCACACAGCCAGTATTCGTACCTACGGTGTGACTACAGTAAAACTCATAATCCCCTGGTTTCTAGGCCAGCACCTTCTTTTCTAATCTTTCCCAAAGATGCTAAGGACCACATGCCCATTTTCAAAGTAATGGATAAATCTAAAACAATCTTCCATGAGATGAAGTGGCGCAGTAGGTAGAGTGCAGTACTGCAGCACACTAAAGCTGACTGTAGATCTGCAGGTTAGTGGTTCAAATCTCATCACCGGCTCAAGGTGGTCTCAGCCATCCATCCTTCCGAGGTGGGTAAAATGAGGACCTGGATTGTGGGGGCAATATGCTGGCTCTGTTAAAAAGTGCTATTGATAACATGTTGTAGCAGCCCTAAGTCCAAGGAGAAGGGTGGCATTAAAAAATCAAATAAATAAATAAATGTTAAAAAAAAATTAAAATGCTTTTAAGCATCAAATACAGGAGATATAGTATACGTAGCTTAGCAAGTGAATATGAGATAATGAAGACTGTGCAGTGTCCTCTGATCACTGTTCAGTTGCACAGTAGCTCACTTCAGGGGTCTGCAGGATGTAGTTAAAAAAAAGTCAAGATGGCGGCCATGACAGTGCATTCATAGCACTTTCAGAACCAGGCAGAGTTTTGATTGAATCACTGCAGCCTCCATCTTGCCTTTCTTCACCTCACCTTGTGGACACCCCGAGATCATCCATTGTCATCTCCCTAGATTGGGGAGCCTTCATTTTAAAAGAAAGTCTTGTAAAATTTATCCTGCACATGCCCACTCAATATAAGCATACAAAATCTAGCTTTCCAACTTTGCATTCTTGAATTGAACTCAAGTCCCTAAATCATCTATTTGATGCTACAAGTTGATATACTCTTCCTTGCACCTTTTTAAAAAATCTTTCTGTTTTGTTGCTTTTATTGAATTTTAACATTAATATTAATTTTATAATAGCAATATTAAAGACTGAGTGACTATTAAATTGATGCCATTTTGGAAAAGATTAAAACTTACAGATTTCAGAAGACCTAGAAAAGTGTCTAAGATGTCCACCACCTCGACCATCATAAAAACTTCAAAGAAGCAAACTACAACTCCAACTGCTACACCACAAAGCTCCCCTTCTCCATCGCCATCTTCTTTGCCACAAAGAACAATAACAAGTATGTTGGCCAAGGAGAAAGAAAAAGAAAAACCCCCAGCACAACCAACGTTACAGACTATTCAAGACACACTGGCCTTGCTTCAAGTTTCTATGCAAGCTAACAGAGATGATGCACGGGAAGAGGCCCAGAAACGCCTGCCTCCTTTCTAAAGTAGCTGGCTACAACCATGTAATGTACCTCTCTTTATTGGTTTCCCATTGTTCACCCTCTGTAGATATTCAACTTAAATAAGAAAATATACCATTCATTGTGTACTGATGCTAAGATAATGATGATTGCTGCAGCTGATGCTTCAGCCGTCCCTTATGTGATTTGATGAATTAAGTTTCACACTAATTTTTGGTTCCAAGTTGTAATTGCAAAAATGCTGAAAAGGTGTGCAAACAGCTCTCAGGTTTGGCTTTTCTTTTTGTGACTTTTTGGCAGGGCAGCACAGGTAAAAACTGGAAATCTTAGAAACAAACTCCACAAGCCACAAGATGGCAATAGAGTTCCATTGATCCAGGAGAGCAATGCTACAGCCTGGAAAAGCTTATTTAAAATCATGCTGTTTAGAAGTTACATAGTCAGGAAAAGGGCATATTTACATAGGACGTGGGAAATAAATAAATAAAGCAAATAAACAGCAAGACAACATTTGCTTGAAGATGTATACTCTTAATTTTTTTTCAGTGTATTACCAGACAAAGCATTTTATGGTCAGAAAAAGGCTAATTAGAGAACTCTAATTGGAAACAATGTTAATCACATCCAGTCTGGTCAGCTGGAAGAATCTGAATTATTTAGATCAGCAAGTCACTGAACCGTAGACAGAGTAGGCCGTTCTTCTTTGCTACCAAGGCTCTACAAAGGCTATATTTCTGTCTTCTTAAAGAGGCAATATTCAACACCTGGAAATATATGAAGAATTGCTTTTCTGCTTGTTGTGAAGTGGTCCACTTATGCAGATGTGCAGGAGAGGTCCTTTTAAGCCCCTCCTGGCTCTCACAATACTCTCGGTGAGGGTCTTTTCCTCCATCATCCTCAAACTCAAGACTTCAACATTTCAGATGGCCACTAACTAGCAGTTTGGTGCTGCCACTTACTGGTTAACTAGATAATTGCACCCAGAGGTGAGTTCCTCCAGGTTCCGACCTGTTCAATAGTATACGTCAGTGATGGTGAACCTTTTTACCCTCGGGTGCCGAAAGAGCGTGGGCGCACACTACCACACATGCCTGAGTGCCCACACCTATAATTCAATGCCTGGGGAGGGCAAAAACAGCTTCCCTTGCTCCCCTCCCTGGAGGCCTTCTGGAGGCCGGAAATGGCCTGTTTCCCAACTTTTCATTGGCTCAGTAGGCTCGTGTTTCACCCTCCCCAGGCTCCAAAGGCTTCCCTGGAGCAGGGGGAGAGTAAAAACGCCCTCCCCCATCCCCCCAGAGGCTCTCTAGAAGCCAAAACCACCCTCCCAGAGCCTCTGTGTGAGCCAAAAATCAGCTGGCCAGAATACACATGCATGGTGGAGCTGAGGTAGGGCAACGGCTCATGTGCCAGCAGATATGGCTCCGCCTGCCACTTGTGGCACCCGTGCCATAGGTTTGCCATCGCTGATATAGGTAATAAATTGATGGCTGGATCACTAGAACTGGAAGTGACGCAGGCCTGCCATGCCCCTGAACCAGTTCTCCCAGTGGTGCCATAGGCAGCACCATCTTTAAATACTGCGCATATGTGCGCACCTCCACAGCAGATCCCTGAGTGAACTGGCAGCAAAGAAAACCAGAACCCATCCCTGGTTGCACTCCAAATATAGAAAGGGTATTTTTTCCATGGTGCTATTCCTTATTATTGTTTATATCAATATTATTATTATGTTATAAAAATATTTATTTTATTTTATTGTGAGTTCACTTGTTTCTTATAACATTTTTTACAATAGATGCTTGTATTATTATTACTATTATTATTATTATTATTATTATTATTATTATTATTATTATTATTATTATTAATTAGATTTGTATGCCACCCCTCTCCGAAGACTCGGAGTTGTAGTTGCCATTTCGGTGGAAAGTAAGGTTTAAAATACACTGCTCAAAAAAAGGTAAAGGGAACACTTAACAACACAATATAACTCCAAGTAAATCAAACTTCTGTGAAATCCAACTGTCCACTTAGGAAGCATTACTGATTGACAATCAATTTCACATGCTGCTGTTCACATTCAACTTTGTACAGAACAAAGTATTCAATGAGAATATTTCATTCATTCAGACCTAGGATGTGTTATTTGAGTGTTCCCTTTATTTTTTTGAGTAGTATATTATATTTCTTGTGTTCAGCAGATGGTAATATGTAGCCAGAGCTGACTGATCTTAAAAATGGTGACTCAATATTTGGGTCAAAAGTTAGTTGTCTTGAATGAGAGGCACTAGAAAATGTTAGAGTTGAAAGTTAGACTGGGAAGTTGTAAAGATATTCTAGAAGACAATAATATCTCTGCTCAGAGAGCAGCCGTATATTCATGAAGTCATCAGAAATTAAGCTTAATTCACTTACTATTGGTGCTATTGATTAGGTTATACACATGGCAGAAAAGGTAATTTTAGTGCTTTTTATTCTTTCATCCCAACTCATGCAATGCTTTGCTTCTAAAAATAAACATTTTTCTGAATGATGCGCATCTTAGATTTTGTAGTTAAAAAACAATGTCCAAATTATCAAATTTGTGGACTATTTCAAGGAGGGAAGAATATCTTTTGCCATGAAGTTGCAAAGGTTATTTTAGCAAATCTAAATATGTCCATGCAGATCCCGGTGACTATTGTCAGATGTATATGAGTAGAGATTCCCTGTTTGATCCCCACCTGCTAGATATACTGCAAACTACATGCTGAGGTTATTTCTGCTTCCAGATGTTGCTTAGCTCTGGATCTATTTAAACAAGAGAGCTGAAGATGGATACTGAAAGAGGCTGCAACAAATTATATATATGTAGGAAAACATTAGAAAAAGGCCCTAGCTGGCTCCCCTTTAATTCCTTTCAGGGAGAAACACAGGGCACATCTTTAGGTTCATATAAATGTAATAAATTATTAGTAACCTGCTGTTTTTGTTCTTTGATTTACAAAATTTTAATCAATGTAAACTGCCTACACTTTCTGGGAGTTGGGCGGAAAATAATAATTACTTTTAAGATTCTGCTACTACAGCCTATCTCAATAAAATGCAATTCTAGTTTTCTTGGAGACCTGTAATTTTGTTACCTTATAGACCGGGGTCAGCAACCTTAAACACTCATTTGGACCTGTTTCCCACAGAAAAGAAAACACTGACAGCACAAAACTCTTCCCGTGCCTCATTATTTTCTGAGCAGCCACAAAACTAGCA
Organism: Erythrolamprus reginae; assembly: GCF_031021105.1. NCBI lineage: Eukaryota > Metazoa > Chordata > Lepidosauria > Squamata > Dipsadidae > Erythrolamprus > Erythrolamprus reginae. The sequence goes on from NC_091951.1 coordinate 102,278,325, forward strand.
TATATAGTTGAATTAAAAACTTAGCATTCTTCTGAAATTTTTCTTTTCTTGGATTTATCCATGGTTGGCCCATGGGTAAAGCTTAATAAATTGCATGTCAGTGGATGTCACACATTATCAGTTGTGATGCATATTTTGAGCGACAGGGAGCCACAGCAGAGGGATGGAAGAGCCACTGGCGGCTCCAGAGTTGCAGGTTGCTGACCCCTGTTGTAGACCTAACACCATTTCAGTTAAGATAATCTGTTGTACTGTCCTGGTGACTCATATGGATATTACAGAATCAAGAGAGGCAAAATGAAGATGATCTAGTGGTTTAGGGTTGAATGTTTTCCAACTCTAGAGCTTCTATTACATTCCATCCAAATAGGAAAGAAGAGAAGAAAAATATTGTCCCATTCTTCTAATGCAAACATGGTGAGGTTTTTCTAGAGTTTTAGATGACCACCATCTATATTTGGATCTGTCCAAATTTCATTGACTTCAGCATTGACTGTTAGAATGTGTATCCCTATGTTGGCACATGCATAATAAGAATGAACCCAAATCATTGAGTTTAGTGCAGAAGCCAAATATGACATCCTCAACAATGTAGGCAATTGCTTCTGAAACTGGCCAAGGTCAGCATTTCCAGCCTAAGATCTGGACACTGCAGTCTAAGGAGGAATACTGGAGTAGGGTATACATCTGTTGAATTAAAGGTAATCATCATGAGTTAGCAGGAAGTGACCCTAAATCTTAGTTATTTTATTTGTTTTGATTCATTTGAAGAGGAAGTTTATAGGGGATTACATTTTGAAGCCCCATAAATCATTGGTTAAGGCTGATCAGTTATAATTTTGTAGGTCAAATCAACTTTATATAATTAGCTGAATGTTAACTAAGATAAACCATGCATTCTAACTCTATCCATGGTTTTATTTTCTGCTCTCTATTTTTTGCAACACATGCCACCCCAAAGTCTAATGCTGCTTTTCATCTGGGAAGGGATGAAAAAGCACCTCAGTCTAAATAATAATTTGTATCTACTTACAATAATTTGTGAACTTGATTGGCAGGAGGTGAAGCCTGAGAATAGAAGAAAAGACTATATTTGATCTGCAATGAAACTTCTATCGCTAAGGTAAGATAAGGTAAGCAATAGACTGTTAGCTCCTGGGTTCTCTTTTGGCAGTCCTAAAGACTGATCTAAGAATGGTCCCTAAAATCGTCATTTCCCGCTATGATGAGGTGAGACTCAAATGAAATCAATGCAGAACAGTTTTAAAAGAGATAAAAACCTCCAATTTCTTGTCCAAACCCAGCTTGTCCTACCTATATGCGGCCCTCAGTCCCCTGATGCAAAAACGTCTTTGAAGGAGATGGGGTTTTCTCCCCAGAAATGTGATAAATGTGATAAACAAAGAAATAAAAGAATTGTGGCCCTTAACCATAAAGAGGTTGTCAACTATTGTCCTGAAATAGATTACTGATCTCAGAGGCCATAGAGAATATGGCATGCTTGAAGCCAAAATGAGCTGTAAGTATGGTCAGTTCTTGGACATATTCACAGGCACAGACAAAATCATTTGGCTGGAAAGATACAGCCTGCTGTTTTATTAACAGTGACATGTCTGATGGTGATATAATTAGCAACATAATTATTTAAGATTGCCTGGAATTGAGGATTTTAACCCCAAAGCCTCTTTTCATGCCATGCCATAGTATTATGTTATCTATAGATTATATAAAAGTATCCAATCCAAATCAGGCACTTTTAAATCGGAGTGATTCAGGGTAAGACTGAATATATATGCTCAGATTTCTTCTACTCACAACAGCTTAATTTCAAGGCACTTAAAAATGATCAAAGTTGGGCTTTGGTCATACAGCATTGATTGGCCTTTAAGATTCACGGGGGATGTTACATGTAACATCAATACAACTGGCTGAAACACAGCATATACATTCTCAATATTACTAAAAAGGATAATATAAAAGCATGGATGACCAAAAGCATTGTGGATAGCAGAGATCAATATCTATAAACCCATCTGGTGATCATCATGGCATATAGATTGTGTCTTGGGATGTAAGAGAGGTAAAGGGTAAATATTTGATTTGAGAATGAAATGAGAGAAAGAGAAAGAGGAAAGGGGGAAAGAAAAAGAAGGAAAGAAGGGGGCAAGGAAGGAAGGAAAGAAAGAGAAAGAAAGAAGAAGGAAGAAAGAAAGGAAGAAAGAAAGAAAGAACAAAAGAAAGGGAAAAAAGAGGAAGAAATGTTATGGGTCTGTGAACCTAAGTGAAAATATGTTGTATTATCATGAAAAACAAATTGAATATAATGATATCATATTAAGTCTGAACAAAAATACTATGACATATGCCTAAATGTATTAATTATTGGTGTACAGAAGCGATGGAAACAAGATGAGAAAAATTATAGAGAGATACAGTACAGTGAATTATTTGCTAGCTTCAACTGCAGTTCCTTTTGTTTTCTTTTTTAAAAAATCCCATGTTTTTAATTCCTTTAGCTTACAATTATTTCCATCTTTTCAGTAGTTTGCTTAATGTTTCTCATTCTAAAGGGAATCACATGATGGATATGGATCAGTGGTGAGTTCTAAATTAGATTGCCACTGATTTGTGCACCACATGCTTCTACGGAAGCGCCGAAGCATCCCAGGTGGATGGGTGGAGCATCCTGGATGGGTGGGCGGAGCCTCCCACCACCGCTGCTACTGGTTTTAAGAACCAGTCCAAACCTGGAGCAACCCACCACTGGTATAGATTTCTGTTTTTAAGTTTGTGGACTTCTTGTTGGCATTTGCTGGGTTGCTCTGTAAAATAAGATGGTATAATCCATCTGGCTAACCAACCATGTTCTCATATTTTACCTCAGTAACAGTTATATGAGAAATTAATTTCTTTTTCTGATTTCCTTTCAATATAGATTATCAGAAAGTGATTTCTAACATTCCTACATACTGGGATGAAACAGCCTTTCTGTATGTTTTAAACTGCTTGGTTTCTTAGTTTTAATCCACTGTTGTTATTTTTCTTCTTTCTTGTTAAAAGTTATGGGCGATTGGACAATATGGTATTGTTTCATTTCTAAAAGCTAAACCAGAGACTCACCAGAAGCCAGACAGATCTCCTTAAAAGAATAACAGGGTTGGAAGGGACCCTGAATGTCTTTTAACCCAACTTTGGAGGTCTTCTAGCCTGGCTCAAGTAGGACACCATTTCAGATGAGGGGCTGTCCAGTTTCTACTTAAAAGCCATTAGCATCCACAACTTCTGAAGGCAAGCCATTCCACTGGTTAATTGTTTCACTGTTAGGAAATTTCTCCTTGGTTCTAGGTGGCTTTTTTTGCCACCCCGAATCTACGGAGATTCGGAGATTTTCTCTTTGATTAGTTTCAATCCATTTTTTTTGTCTTGCTTTTTTCTGCTTTGGAAAATAAATTTGTTAGATTGGAATAAATGGAAGGACACGTGTTGGCCTCATTCGTCTTTATTAGGAATCAGCCCATGTAACAAAGTAACCAGTAACTGTAACACAATTGACGTTCACGGCAAAAGACGAGGCGTGCGGCACGGTCTATGTGTTTAAAGGGCTTTCTTACTGTAGATGCGGCTTTGACAGCCATTTGGATTTTCCCACCTGCGATGTAGCCAATCAGTGGGCGGAGATGTAGATGAGTAGATTTAAACAGATATTAACATAATTTATTTACATATCCTTATTTACATAGGTACATAACAAGATTGACTTCTTCTTTGTGGCAGCCTGTCAAATATTGGAACACTATTTTCATCCATGTAGGTAGGAATATTCCTGCATGCCCACTTCATGCAACTGTTTTTCATATGTTTAGCCTTCAGCCCCCTAATAATCTTGGTTGCTCTTTTCTGCACTCTTTTAAAAGTTTCAACATCTTTTTTATAATATGGTGTCCAAAACAGTACACATTATTCTAAGTATGTTCTTAGTAAGGCTTTGCAATTAGTATGTTCTTAGTAAGGCTTTGCAATTGTTGTTGTTAGCTCTGGCCCAGCTCCTGCCCCAAGGAATGTGGAGGTGGATGTGGGGGAGACATCCACATGCCGCAGGCCTGTTTTGCTCCCAGTAGAATCTGCCGATGAAGTCTCTTCTGACCAAGGAAGCATGAGTGACAAGGAAGAGGGGAGTTTGGCAGAGGAGGAGATCAGTCATCTGCATCATCCCTGGATTCTGAACAAGAATTAATGACACATCCACGCATGCGTAGAGTGATGCATAGGAGACAACAACTGAAGGATTATTACAAGAGAAAATGAGGCCACCTGTGGTTGGGTGGGGCTGCTGTAATTAGTGCTACAGTTAAAAGTGCAGCCTGGTGTTTTAGCCTCATGGCAGTTTATCTGATTCATTGTTTCGTCAAGATCCTGGTTTTTGCTTTTCAGGATTGTGTGTGTGGACTCTCTGGACTTTAGAATTGGACTCAATTTCCCAGTTATTGGGTGAGCAATTGGATTGCATTTAACCTGTGCCTTGTGTGTACCAGAAAATCCCTTTGACATTTAAAAAGGGAGCTGTTTCTGTTTTTCTGTTTATAAAAACTTTTGGGTTTTCCCTTTATCGTGTGGTGTGTGTCTTCCTGGACTAATTACCCTGTAATTACGGGCGGTTGAGACACACCAGCAGAACAGCAATGATCTTAATTCTATCTCTGTTATTGCAACATAGGATTGTGCTAGTTTTTTTGGCTGCTGCCACACCCTGCTGGCTCTTGTTTAAGTGATTGTCCATTAGGACTCCAAGATCCCTCTCACAGTTACTGCTATTGAGCCAGGTTTCATCTAATTTGTTCATGCACATTTGATTTTCCTTGCCTAAATGTAAAATCTTATTTTTCTCTACATTGAATTTCATTTTGTTAGATGGGGCCCAGTGTTCAAATCTGTCCAGATCCTTGTTTGTGTAAGAAACAGCAATTCTGGTTTCAACTGGGCTCCCATAAAGGCAAGAGCACAATACATTTTCTACAATCTTTACAGTCATTTTGTGTTAAGGATTCTTTTTTAAAAGACTATCTTTCATATTCCATCTTTATTACTCCATTGAAGTCAGAGTCTGCTTTTCACCCAGGTGTCTATCAATTCTTGCTTAGCATCAGCATAGTTGCTGTGAGATGTGTCTTCCTACCAAACTAATCCCAGATGGCATGAAACATGATCTCAGCTCTACTCCCTTTCCTAAATGATGCTCCTGAAATCCATTCCCTGTTTTACGTCAACCGAAATCTGCAACCAGATTGACTATTGTTTTATTGTACTTGGATTACTTACAGGACAGGGAGTAGGAAGATACCCAATGCTCTGCCAAGTGTTTTGATGTCAGCGTGCCAAATAAATCTTCCTCTCTGCTAGGGATGGATGACCCTGTCAAGTTTGCTTTTGCTCAAGTTCTTAATTTAATACTTATTAAAATATTCTCATGAACTTTTGTAAGAGGTTTTTTTCCTAATGCATACATCGTGGGTGCGCCTTTGTTATTTATTTTTCCAAGCATCTCCCTCCCCCCAACACCTTTCTGTGAATAGATTTTTTTTCCACCCTCCAAAATGCGTGCACACTTAATATAGCCATTATGTAGGGCAGCAATTAAGATACTGGATTAGAATCGGACTTTCCATTAAAAATATATCCCAAAGGGCCATATAGTAAAACACAACAATGAAATCCCTTCATGTTTACTGAAGTATAAAACAGGATTTTGGCAGTAACAGCGAAAGGGACAATGAATGAGGCAGCAGCATAACTTTATTTAAGAGAGGACCCCTCCCTGGTTACATCTACCTGTAGCCATCAGGTCTGTCAATTCTCCCAGGTGAATCAGACAGGACATATAGCAAGGGGAGCTCATTCTATACAAACAATATATTTCAAGTCTCCAAGTACAAACTTCACACTAGAACTTTTAATTGCCTGATCCATTAGGGTGGGTCTTTCCTAAGTTTCTTTCTCTGACTGTCTGAGGGCTCCTGTATCTCTTGTCTAATTGTTTCCTAAGCAGCATCTCTTCCCCTTTTTCTTCAAAATCATCCATACATTCCATTACAAGGTCTAGCAGGAAGGTTATATTATGGCAGGGGTGGGCTACTGCCTGGACGGGGGAGGGAACGCAGTGGGGTAGCGAAAATGGAGCTCCACCCCAGAGCACCCAATTTGCACTGAAAGATGTTGAAAGAAAATGCAGAGGGTCCTGAATTAGCCACGCCCACAGTGTGGTAGAAAACATTTTGGTAGCCCTTCACTGTATTATGGGTAACATCTGCTAAAGGTTTCCACTTGACAAAACCCAGGTAATGAGTGTTTGCCATAGCACCCTCCCCACTGGAATATCATCTCCCCATACATATATTCAGGTGAGATTACAGTGTTCCCTCGATTTTCGTGGGTTCGAACTTCACGAAAAGTCTATACCACGGTTTTTCAAAAATATTAATTAAAAAATACTTCACGGGTTTTTCCCCTATACCACGGTTTTTCCCACCCGATGACGTCATATGTCATCGCCAAACTTTCATCTGCTTTTAATAAATATTTTTTTAATAAACTTTAATAAATAAACATGGTGAGTAATAATCTAAATGGTTACTAAGGTGAATGGAAAATTGCAATTTAAGGGTTTAAAGTGTTAAGGGAAGGTTTGTGATACTGTTCATAGCCAAAAATAGTGTATTTACTTCCGCATCTCTACTTCGTGGAAATTTGACTTTCGCGGGCGGTCTCAGAACGCATCCCCCGCGAAAATCGAGGGAACACTGTAGTTCCAATCTTTTTGGACTTCCAGAAATTCCTTAAAATATATATTTTTTCCAGCAGGCTTGGGAATCACATGGTAATGAGGAGCCCATAAGATGGATGCATTGTGAGTAAGTTATTGGTGCTTTCTCCATTGACCTTATTTATATTGCATGGCTTGTTTTAATAGTTGAAATTTGTTTTTATTGTTTACTATATTGAATGTTTTCCATGTCACAAAAGTGAGAAAAGCACCACATACATTTTATAAATCAATAAAAAGCTGACTTCGTGCCAAGGGTTCAGTGGGACAACAGCTGTTCAGCAGACAGGTAGGAAAGCTCACCTTAGCACCAATCAACTGCACAGACCTAAACTGCATCATCAAAGGGGCTTATATTAAAGAGCAGCTTTCCTAAGGTTGTCATATTGCAGCGCTTCTCAAACTTGGCAACTTTAATATGTGTGGACTTAAGATGCATAGCAAATACCTGGCAGACGTGTCACATTCAACAGGATTTCTCTTCAATCTTAATTGTCCATTGATCCAATAGATATCCAGGTCTCAGATATACCCAGGCGTTTATCCATGAGAAATGCGGTTAGACTTATTGCTTCGCTTGTTACTAAGGGCCTGCTTCCAGCTCGTCCTGGTGTATATGACAGAGCCTGATGGCAATGATATTTTATTTTATGCAACAATTGCTACAGAGCAAAGCCTGCAATCTGTAGTGAGGCCTCCTGGGAGGGAAGCTGCCAGAAGCAACACAGCTTAGGTTCCTGTAAAGCAGAAGTGGCTAAGGACCCAGGCACACACCCACCTTGGGACAGGTTGCAATGAGTATAGCTGTGTGGGTGATGGTTTTATTAAAAATAAAAGGCACAGTACAGAATGATTCCCTTTGTTTCTTATAGGCAGTGGTGGGCAGCAGGCAGGATGGGGTGGAACACAGTTCCACCGGCAGAAATGAAGATGCGTGTGCAGCTCCAGCTGATCGGCAACTGTCACTTCCTGGATTACTGGGCTCGACTCGACTCTCCTTTTTTCCCCTGCTGCCGCGTCGTCGCTCCTTGCTTTTTTCCTCTTTCCTCCTTCCTGGCCTCGGACGAGCTTCCCTCTCTCCTGCCCGACTGCCCTCCAGCCTCACGTGGCCACCTCCCACCTGAGGTGCAAGCAGAAGGCGTGAATGGAAGCAGCACTGGCAGCATTTATGCTTCTGGCAGAACCCGTTCGCCTAGCTACCCAGCCTGAGGTGGGGGAGCAACCCAGGAAGGAGAGCATGGGAAACACGAAGCAAATTGTCACCCCAGCGAGCGACACTGGTAAGGTTGTAAGTCAAGGATTTAACAGTTCACTTGAACGATGCTGATCATTCAAGCCATCCCCACCTGGTCACATGTCCTGCAAGCCACTCCTACCCAGTCACATGACCATTAAGCCACACCCACAAAATAAGCCACACCCACAGTGTAGCAGTAAAATTTTTGGCTGCCCATAACTGCTTATAGGTATTATTATAGTGCCCCATATACTTGAGTAAGCATCTCGCAAATTCCAACATGTCTTTTATACGGGAGCTTTTATTGCTTTATATAACTAACTGTGCAGCGACCCAATTAATTCATATTTATTGCTAAATAAAGCATCACAAGTGCCATTCTTCTGTTAATAGGTGAATCGTGTATGTGCTGCATCTATAAAGGACCACACAGAGTCCTTCTCCTTTCTTCCCATTGCTTTTGCTCTTCAGACCTGGAGAAGCAGTCTGGCATCTCTCAAGGTTGTCTTTAACTTAACCCCAACGTGACATGTTGAGGGCAGGAGGCAAAAAGTCAGTGCTGGGGAGAGCCAGGGGAGCCCTGCTCCTAGCTTTTTTTCTTCATATATAATTTTTATTAAAATTTGTAAATAAAAAAAGATAAAATATGAACACAGACTAATCTAAAGTAAGGAAGAAAAAAAGAAATAAATCAAAGAAAAAAGTGAAAAATAGTTGAAGGAAAACAGAAAAGAAATAAAAGAGCTATAAAGAACTTGCTTCTGATATTCTTCACTTGTAAGTACTTCTAAGTACAAATATATCTTAAACTCACTTTCTAAAGTTACCGTATTTTTTGGAATAGTATACGATGCGCACACTCCCTAAAAGAGGCTGAAAATTTGGATGTGTCTTATACTCTGAATGTAGCTTTTTCAAATATTTTTTCCCAGCTCTAATCGGGTACTAATGATCGTCCCAGCTTTCAGGCTTGTTTTCATTGCTATTCCTTCTGGAAAAGGTTTTTTTTTCCCAGCCCTAACCAGGAGATAAAATAATGTGCTGAAGCTGACCAGACTAAGGACACTAGCCAGATTTGTAAATAGATTTAGTAAGTAGATTTTTTTTGCCTATTTTCCTCCCCTAAAACTAAAGTGTGTTTTATACTCTGGTGCATCTTATACTTCGAAAAATACGGTACGTCATATTCTTCTTCTTTACGTAATCTGTCCTGTCTAATCATGAAAACCATAAATCGCAAAGTACTGTACAGGTCTTAATTTTACATGTACTCTAAGTGCACCACAGCTAAACTAAAGGTAAATCAGCTCAGAACTCAGAAATTGCTAATATTATGGGGACACACAGGTTGCAGGCTACTCTGAAATGGATGCAGAAACCTGCTATGAAAGTGACTGAATTCACCACAATGCAAAGAGTAAAACACACATGAATGATAGATGAGATCTGATTTCCTATTTTTGAAGATAGGTCAGTGGACTCTCATGTCCCCAGAAACTAGAGATTTTTGTAGAGTGGGTTTTGGGTTTGTGGGGAGGGGTTTGGGGTTGGGGGGGGGGGTTGGCATGAGTTCCACAATAAAATCACTATCTGTATCTCTTCAGACTTAACTTTCTGAAGAAGTTAACTAACTGGGGAATTTTCAGCATTTTTAGATTTAATTCTCGGCTTTTTTAGCAGAACAAACCAATGAATATTTATTGTGATATAAGCTGAAGTGAATTTAATGGGATTTGGTCCAAGATCAATACAGAATCATAGTGAGTGGAACAAACTATGGGGGGGGGGGATGTTTAGACAAATTTGTGATTGTTTCTCTTTTGTGATTGTTGCTGCTGTTAGCATTGTCTTTAAAAAAAAACAACCTACTTACTACATTGCCTTAAATGATGGGAAGAGTGATTATGTTCACATAAGGTAGCTGTACTCTGTTTCAGGAAACAAGGAGGCTTTGCAAACAATCAATCATGACTGGAATGCCTCTTTTTACCTTGGCTATGAGTCATTGCCATAGATTTCTTCTCCTTCTGGTTATGGAGGGTTTCTTTTCTCTCCATAGAAGGACATTCTAGAGTAGGGAAAACCTTCTGGGACTCTCTTCCCAGGAACAAAACACTGGCTTCAAGGCTGGTTATCTTTGGAATGACTAGATGACTGGCAAAAGAAGGACATGTCACGCATACCTTAAAATCAAACATTGTCTGACTTTTTAAGTATCTTTGAAATAGGGTGAAATTCAAATTTTTTCCCTGTGGGCATGGCTTGGTGGGCATGGGAGGCAAAGGATACTGCAAAATCCCAATTCCATCCCTCTCCTGGGGGAAGGAAATTGCAAAATCTTCATTCCCACCCCAGTCTGGGGCAGCCAGAGATAGAATTTGCCAGTTGCTGGTTCTCCGAACTACTCAAAATTTCTGCTACCAGTTTTCCAGAATCTGTCAGAACTGCTTTGAAGTAATACTTTTATTACTTATTAATAATATTTTTATTATTTATTATTTAATATTTTTTATTATTCAGAGCAATAGGTCATTTCTGCTTTTGTGTATTGTGACTTTGCACACTGTCTTCCCTTTATAGGAATTGGGTATCCCTAGTCTAGTGAAAAGAAGGGCTATGGATGACGTGATAGCAGGTTCATTATCTATCTATCTATCTATCTATCTATCTATCTATCTATCTATCTATCTATCTATCTATTTATTGGATTTGTATGCCACCCCTCTCCATAGACTCGGAGAGGGGTGGCATACAAATCCAATAAATAAATAAATCATATTTTTCAGACTACAAGATGCCATACCTTTGGCAACATCTCTTTCCAAACAGCTCCCAAGGTCATTTTCACGTTTCAACCCTCACTCCATGTTTTGACATTAAAAGAAAATTAAGACTTGCTAGGACTTCTTAATAGTTTTGGAATAAATACAATCCTTTTACTTTCCGCTTTGTTCTTGGTAGTTATCTTGGTCATCCAGTTGGATGAAAAGAAATTGCCCAAGCAAGCAATAAGTAAAGCAATCATAAAGCCCTGAAACTTTAGAGAACAGAACATTAACACCAACCATAAAATAATTTAACCACAGCAAATTCAATTATTTTCCAAAAGGAGCATCCATTTATAATCCAACCTTATTCCAGAAAACATTTCTCAAGGGTGTGAGCTGACTATCTCCAAGAGTTCACAGGTTTGGCTAGACACAACCTCTATTTAAATTAGTTTGTTTAAAAAACAAACAAATACTCTTAAATGCAATAAATATCCACATAATATCCACAGAAATAGGCATTTTGAAAAGAACACTTTTTTGTGTTCAGACAAATGCATAAATAGCATGGTTTGGAATTATGAGTTGGAGTTGCCCAAGTGCAAAATGAAAACACAAATCTGTTTTCAGGATTAATGGAAAGTCTAGAGATCTCAAAATGATCACTGTGGCCCAGGGGTAAGGTGAAACCCCCAGATCGTTAAGAAAGCCAGTGACTGTTTGTGACTTATCTGTCTCTTTTCCCAGGATGATTGCTCTGTGTGAACTCTGCATAAAATAAATTGAGGTTCTTATCTATCTATTTGATGTTTATATGTCTCTGTCTTTATGAAAGAAAAGGACATTTTGAAGAGTTGTATTAAGTTTGTCAGGCCTAATCCTTGTGCATTCCTCACTGCCAGAATAGTAGCAATAGCAATTGCTCTTAGACTTATATATCACTTTACAATGCTTTACAGTGCTTTAAGCCATTAGACTTATATATCACTTTACAGTGCTTTACAGCCCTCTCTAAGCCATTTACAGAGTCAGCATATTTTCCCCAACAATTTGGCTCCTCATTTTACCCACCTTGGAAGGATGGAAATTTGAGTCAACCTTGAAGACAGCTGTATTGCTGTTGTGCTGGCTCTTTGATAAAGGCTCTAGAAGTGATAGATTGTGAGGACTAAGCCCATTTTCTTTTCAGTGGATTGGATTTGTATCATGCACCAAACTTTAAATTCCTATTTTAACCTAGGGTATTATGTGAACCTAACCTGTGTAGATTTATGATTACATTTGCTATGCAAACCGCTGTCGCACATTTGCTATGCAAACACATGTCACACATACAAAAGTGCAAGGCCATGATCCTTCTGCCCCCAGATGTTCTTATCCACAATACACTGCAGAAGATGCTAAGATCCATCTACATTTTATTTAGGGGAAGGTTAATACAGATTAGGTCTTTTTTTCCCCTCCAACAATTTTGTTGTGCAAAAATAAAAAAGAGAAGCATAAAACAGAAATATAACAGTTGTTAAATCATATTTCCCTGAAACCATCATGTTTTAAATGCCTCCTTCTTTGAGTATAGTGTCTTCTAGTAACTATTTATACACAGTCATTATGGACTTATTATTTTATGAAAAAAATGAAATGCTTTCTAGATGAACTTTTGAGAGACTGAAGATTGCTGTTATATATCTAGCATCAAAATATTTTTTTAATTGATTATCACTCTGCCTTTTTTGGCAACTGATAATTTTTCAAATAACTAAAATGCATCATACAATACCATAAATTGATCAAAAGTATATACATAATACACATACATACTTATAGTACTACATAATCTGCCAAGAGACTCCAATGAAAAAGAATGACCCTTTTGTTGTTTTCAAATGTTGTTTTCTTCTGAGGACACTTCAATTCTCGATTAGAGAAAAAGGTTTTCCAGACTTGACTTTATGCTATAAGGCATTTCTTCCTTCTCAAACTGAATAACTACTGTACTGACATTCCTAAATACTGAATTGGAAGTGGATTCCTCCTGGTTCGGACTGGTTCATCCAAACCGGTAGCAACCCATTGCTGACGTCACAATTACATCACTGAACCAGATCAGTCGCTGCCATACTGTGGCTGCCACCATCTCTTTTTTTTGAATATTTTTTTTTAAAAAATTGGAATTTTAAAAAAGTTTTCTGCACTGCGCATGCACTGCCTCCTTACCCATCGGTCGGTCACTCATCCTGCCCATCTGCTCACTCACTATGCTTGCCCTATCTGCCTACCTGCCCACTGACTTGCTGGTTCGCCAATTGCCCCGCCTCTGAGACCCCAAAATAGACTGTGACTGTGATAGACACAGTCTGGCCTCTTGCCCTCATGTTGTCACTTCCTGGTTTGCCTACCTGAGTTGCTGATGCCTCCTCCTGTGGCTGCTTAAAGGTAAGTTAGCCTATGGCTGTGGGTGCAGATGGCAGGGGTGCAGGAAGAAACTACCAAGAGCGGCGGTGCCGTTCTTCATGGTCTGCGCAAGCCCAGGGAATGGCTGAGGCCTTCCTTGCAGCCATTCCCCGGGCTTGGGTAGACTGGGAAGCCCAGCGACACTCGGAGGGGGAGTCTTTGTGGGATGCACATTGGTGGGAGGTAACTACCAAGAGCAGTGCTTGATTTTGCAGTCTGCTCGAGCTTCGGGAAGGGCTGAGGCCTTCCTTGCAGCCATTCCCTGGGCTTGCATAGATCAGGAAGCTTTTTTTGTCGCCCCCCAATCCCCGGCCTCGCCTGGCTGGCTAAGCCGCCTCGGCTCCATGCCAGGTGATCCTAGTTAACTGGGTTACCTCTAGTCCAGCTTACTTTCAGCCAGACTCCAGACCGCCTGGTTGCCTGCTGTATCATTGCAGCATCCATCTCATTGGAGAGCAGTTGATTCTGCCTGCTGGTAAGCGGTTGGGTATTTTTTTCTTTATGCTTTTTAAAAAAATATTGCTTTTAGGATTTATTTATTTATTTATTTATTTATTTATTTATTTATTTATTTATTTATTTTATTTGATTTGTATGCCGCCCCTCTCCGTAGACTCATGGCGGCTCACAGCAATAATAAACAATATATAACAAATCTAATAATTTAAAAGAAACACTAAAAACCCCATTATTAAAAGCAAACATACATACAAGTATACCATACATAACTGTATAGGCCCGGGGGAGATGTTTCAATTCCCCCATGCCTGACGGCAAAGGTGAGTTTTAAGGAGTTTACGAAAGGCGAGGAGGGTGGGGGCAATCGTAATCTATGGGGGCAGCTGGTTCCAGAGTGTCGGGGCCGGCACAGAGAAGGCTCTTCCCTTGGGTCCCGCCAAACTTGTAATGCTGTATCGTGCTTTTAAGTGCAGGTTGGTCCATGACTTACAATTATTAGTTTAGTGACTGTTCAAAATTATAATGGCAGTGAAAAGAGTGACTTGTGACCATTTTTCAAGTCCACAAGTTTTAAAGTTGCCAGGTTTGAACATATCTGGCCCATGGTTTGTGAGAGTTTGGTTCAATACTGTTGCCTAGTGAAAAATAACCTGTACTATTCTTAAGAAAAAATAAAAATAACATTAATAGAGTTGGAAAAGACCTTGTAGGTCATGTAGTCCAACCCCCTGCTCAAGCAGGAAGCCTTACATAGTCTGGATTATTTTGATAATATATCCCATCTAGTCACATGACCGTCCAGCCACTCCCACAAAATTAAGCAACGCCCACAGACCATTGTGCAGACCATGAAGCACGGCACCGCTTTTGGTAGTAAAAAAAACTTGGAACCCAGCCCTATAACTGAATGAAATTATTTTCCAGCTACTTTAGAAAATACGGAATCTCCCTTCCTACTGTATTAACTATTGGAGAGGGTTCAACATGAAACAGTATACTAGCTCTGATTTGTTCTTATTGATCATGCTAAACAGACATTTTGGCAGGAATCCAAATTTCTAGATATGCTTGTATTGTTAGGTAATTTTGGGCTGTGCTCAAGCATATCATGATCTATGAGACAGAGATCAAATTGGCATTGTATCCACCTGCTCTTCATTTTCATTTATCCAAAAGGAAGAGGGATCTTTTTTTTTTTAGTTTAGCATTTTATAGAGTTATAAGATAAAATAAGATACAAAATACCACAGTAAATAGGACAGTGATGGTGAACCTTTTTTTCTTGGGTGCCAAAAGAGCATGGGCATGAACTATTACACATGTGTAGGTGCCCACACCCATAATTCAATGACTGGGGAGGGCGAAAACAGCTTCCACCGCCCCCCAGAAACCCTCTGGAGGTTAGAAATGGCCTGTTTCCCAACTTCTGGTGGGCCCAGTAGGATCATGTTTCATCCTCCCCAGGCTCCAAAGTTTTCCTTGGAGCAGGGGGAAGGTTAAAAATCCCTCCCCCGGGAGGCTCTGTGGAAACCAAAAATGCCCTCCTAGAGCCTCTGTGTGAGTGAAAAATTTGTTGACCGGCATACACATGACTGTTGGAGCTGAGCTACGGCAATGGCTCGTGTGCCAGCAGATATGGCTCCGCGTGCCACCTGTGACACCCATGGCATAGGTTCACCATCATTGAATTAGGAAAACTGTGGGGAAGAAGTGCCGGGGGGGGGGGGAGAAGAAAAGTAAGGAAAGATTAGGAAAAAGAAAAGCATTTTTGTTTCTAACTCTTTCTGTTGCAGTAAAATAACATTGAATCCCAATTTTGGGTTTTTTTTTTCATAATAATAAAAAATTCCCATTTCTATAAAGATCTGTCAGTCTAATTGTTAAAATCCAAAACCAAAGTTTCATTCTTTTCCACTTCAAGCACAAAATTCAGAAGTTGTCTCAATATAAGAATACTTATACTGTATTCTTTTCTTTCATAAAAATGGTCAATTCTGCCTTTCAGCCAACTCCATCAGTTTATGTCATGTGTTCAGGATGGGTTATGTGGTCCAACAATGAAAGTTCAGCATATCCAAACCAGTAGTGAAATCCAACTTTTTTTTTTACTACCGGTTCTGTGGGCGTGGCTTGAGATGAGCATGGCATGAAAGGATACTGCAAAATCCCCATTCCCTCCCTACTTCTGTGGCCAGCCCAAGGTGGTATTGGCTGGTTCTCCAAACTGTTCAAAATTTCCACTACCAGTTCTCCAAATTAATCAAAATTTCCACTACTGGTATTCCAGAACCTGTCAGAACCTGCTGGATTTCACCCGATCCAAACACCCACTAGATTTTTCATCCAATGGTGCAAAAAAAAAGGTGTCACATGATGCCCCAGTCTTTTTGTTCTATTTTTTTTAAAAAAAACACCACACTGATGAGGGAAAGGAAATAATTTAGATTATTTCATGAAGTAAGTCTAAATCAGGAGTGTCAAACTGGTGGTCCAGGGGCTGGATGTGTCACGTACAGGCCATGCCCACTCTGCCTCCACAAAGGCTGTTCTGGTATAAGCTCAACTTTTCCCAGTCAGATAACTCAGCACAATAAGGTATCATAGATCATTTTATTACAGGCATTCTCCAATAACTCACAGTTATGATGCGATTCTTCTGCAGTATAATCTTTCCCATTGTGCAGGTAAAAAGAAGTTGAATTGACCCAGGCTCCAGGTGTAGCATCTACATGCTGGCTGGCTTAGTGAGTGAAGACATAGACCCTCTGGAATGTTCTCTCCAATTACCCCTCATCCCAAGTCAGAGCCAATAGGAATACATATAAACTACATTACCCAGAGTGCAATTTTACTAAATTTCCCCTAATGCAATATCTTAAAGAAACATGCCTAAATACAGTCCAACTATCTCTGTCTCTGGGGACAGCACAAAGGCAAAAAACATTATAATATGTCATGTGACGTGATCAGGTTTGACACACATGGTCTAAATTATTTCCTACCTTTTCATGGCCCTGTCCAGCTCCAGATAGAGCCCATCTGCCAAGTCAGAGAACACCAAATAGACTTTAGGGCCAGTAATGAGGCAGGCAGGAAAGTCCATGGACTTTAGGGAATGTAAACCAAAGTACCCTATGTTTTTAGATGCTGAATAATTTGTTTGTTTGTTTATCTAACAGCTCATCTCACAAACACAGTGGCTCTGAGAGGTGTACAACAAAACAATTGCTTTTAGGAGGAGATTTATCCATCAGGGTTGACCATCATGCCTGTTTCTACTTGGTACTGGGAAAGGCATTAATTCAGATGATTACATGAGGAAAGTTATTACTTTTAGCATCCAAGGCAACTGTGAATAACACAATGATGTCACACAAAAGAATACAGCCAAACTTTCTGGTGTGTTTGGGAAATTGTTTTCTTTTTAAAGAGAGTAAGGGGTGTTTTTTGTTATTTTTGTAAATGTGTTCTAAGTATCCACACTCCCCCCCCCCCAAAGAAATTCCATCTCTGCTTTGGCAATGGAGGCCTAATGTGACTTTGGGCCAGTTGGTCTTTTTCAACGATCCTCACCCTAGAATAGCTGTTGTGGAAAGAACAGAAATTGGGAGTGTGCATTCCTGAGCTACTGAAGGAAAGACAGGACAAACATCAAGTTAGTAATGAGAAAATTTCAGCATCATATTTTCAGAGAGTTCTGCAAACAAGGGGCTGCAAACCCATAGGCTTCATGAGTCTCACAGGCTCCTCTGCTTACCAAGTCATCTCACATTTCTTTCGTGCATGTTTTCCAATCTTGGCAACTTGAAGACAGCTAAGGATTTCTGGGACTTGAAGTCTACCTTTCTTCATGTTGCAGAGATTCGGAAACATCATTTTTGAGACTCTAATCCCTCATCCAGAACTTCAGTACAGGTAATTTAAGTTTTTTAAAAAATAAAAAAATTGGATAAAACTTTAAATCCCAATATAAACCCTTTTGGGTTTTTTTTTTTACAAGAGTGTTGTTTAAATTAGTATGATGATTACTTGCATTTGTATGATATATATTTTTAAAAGCCTGGATGTGTAACTCAGAGATTTCCTAGCTTTTTCGCATATGGTTATATTTTATATGATGTTGCTAGCTGCTTTGATCCATGTGACAAAAACCCAGGCAGAAATATTAAAACAAACAAATACATTTGGCTTGGCAGCTGTAGGGCAGATGAAGATGAAGAAAGAAATTCCTTTTGTCCGCCTCTGCTTTGCCGATTGTGCCATCCTAAACCTTTCAGTGCTTCAACTCAGGAAGCAGGCAGCTTCATAGCCATTCTAATTCACAGATGATGTTTTTAGACACACACTGTATCCATGGAGGAATCTAACCCAGGATTCCATTAGATCCCAGTAAATATTGGACGATACAAATGCAGTGTGCCAGGACCAGAAGTGTAGGAATTTTCAGCCCATGTAGTCCAGATTCATGTGGGCTAGAGAAAATGGAAGCTGCAATCTCAACCAAGTTGAGAGGCTTCAGGTTGGAGTGAGCCACCAGGCTGGGAGCATTTCATCAACCTGAGTAATGTCATGAGCTTGCAGCAAACATAAGCAGAATGTAGAACTGCTCATTGTTTAGTACAGATGGAGAATTATTTCCAAATGTATGTTTGGTGAAAGAGAAAAATAAGATCTCTCTCTCTGTGTGATTACACACACACACACACACACACACAAACATGTATATATAGATTCTGCAGGTTCAAATCCCGGTAAGGGTAGGGCTAGTTGATGAGAATAGAATAAACTTGAAATACAGTAGATCTATACTACTCTCCCTTACTTTTCATTATCAGCAAAAATATGTTACATGCACAAACACACAATTACTCTGTGTGTGTGTGCTCTCTTTTTCCCAAAATAAGACATCCCCTACTAATAAGCCCAATCGGGTTTTTGACTGCATGGCAATAAGGCCAAGCGCTTATTTCAGGGTTCAGAAAAATATAAGAGGGTCTTATTTTTGTGAAAACATGGGGATGTATCAATCAATTGGCAACTCTCTCATAGTTATGAAGGTTGCAGTGCGCTGAGGTCACAAAATCTCCTTTTGCGACCTTCTGGCCAGCAAAGTCAATGGGGAAGTATGTATCAATCAAGATAACATCATTTCTTGGACTTAAGGATAAAGTTCTGCTTTCTGGTGAGCCAAAGAACTGATTCAGGGAAAGAAAATCAGCAGAGAGCAAACAAAAGTTATAATTGCTACCGCCCCAGGGTGGAGCACAATCTGTACTTGGTAACATGATCATCCTAACAGCATTAAGACAGGGCACTATTCCCTTGGCAATAGGAATGGATTTGAAGAGCAGGGGCTGCCAACCAGCTCATGGTATTGATCCAACTGCTGCACTTATCTGTTGCTTGCTCCTTCTGCAGGCATCTGTGGAGCTCTGGGAAAAATAAACCACTGGGATAGGTGCAAATTGCTTTCCATTGTTGACTGTAGCTCAGAATTGAAACACTAAGGCTGAAAATGGTAATATTAAATATAAGTGGGGGGATATTTCATGGGGATGTAGCAAGAGGATGAACAATACAGTATGTACATTAGATATCCATGTGGGAATATGTATTTCATCCAAGGTTCATCTAGGCTTGCTTTGCCCTCATTTCAAGAGAAATGGCCTTGAAAGTAATAATCAAGAAATAATATCTAAAGAGTGGAGCTTGACTAAAAACACTTTCAAACAGTCAAAACCTTCCAACTGTTCCAGTTTCACTTATGAGATGTGAACATTATGTTTTTGAATGAGCTGGAAGAGGAAAAATTAAGGTAAAACACAGGTGATCAGTTTGAATGGATTTCTTTTTTTCTTTTTCCACTTGTAAGGGAAATATTTTAAGACCCTTGGAACTCCCCATCATTTTGATTTTTGGTAAGCTCTACTTGAGAGCCAGTATTTCCCTAAAGCTACTGATTGGGATTTGATACTGAACAAATCTCAACTATAGTATGGCAAGAGATGTTTTCCATCCAGTGCTCCCAGATTTTAGAATGTCTTCACATGTCAGTATCACATTTGCTATACTTCCAACAGGGCTGTTTTCCCCATGCAAGACTTTGAATTCAGTGGCTTCTTCTATCAATTTCAATGGCTTCCACTATTACAGTTTTCAAGCTTCCTTTCTTGGAACTGCAATCTTTCTACATCTAGATCAATAGGGGATGGGGTTGAAGCTTCAATAGAAAGAACAGTGGTAAAAAAAACCCCACCCTGTTTTGCCCAGCAGAAGTAATCTTACATTGCAACATTTACATCATGCAAGAAGATGAAGTGTTATACTCTATGAACTGCAGGGACACATTTTTCAGAATCTCCTCTTTCCTAACAGATCTCGTAGAATGCATTTTTTGACAGCTGAATTTTCTGCCAGGCTATATCAGTATTATTAAATACAAGCTACCATTGCATGCCCAGTTTGGACAGTTCAAAGAACACCTGGCTGGAATAAAATATCATTGGATTTTAATGGAAAAAACCATTTAACAATTGGATAATAACAGCCAACTTTCCAAGTATTCAGAAAGCACTTGAGGAATATTTTGCAAAGGAAAAGTGGGGGGTTTTTTTGCAAGCAGCTGTCCATCACCCATCTCCTCCCACTAATGACTGTATGACTGTGACTTTGTTGCTTGTATCCTTACAATTTATATTGACTGGTTCCTAATATGATTTGATTGCTTATTTGTACCCAGACTATCATTAAGTGTTTTACCTCATGATTCTTGACAAATGTATTTTTTCTTTTATGTACACTGAGAGCATATGCACCAAGACAAATTGCTTGTGTGTCCAATCACACTTGGCCAATAAAGAATTCTATTCTGTTCTGTTCTATTCTATTCTATTCGCTTTAGGAGACAGGGTCTGTGCCTTAAAATAACCCTGGAGTGCTTTTCCTTCCCAATCGAGTAACTACAACCATGCAGTTCAAAAATATTTAAGAGCAGTACCTGAATGACCTTGACAAATTTTTAAAATGTTGAGCAAGCTAGATCTGGCTACTATTGGAATGAGAGAATCTCTGAGACAGAGGCAGCCTGTAAGAAGGCGTTGATGCTCCACTTACACAATATTGTCAAGAAAAGGACATGAATGTGTCCGCAAAGTCTTCAGAAGTAAAGCACAACTAAATGCAATCTGTTAACAGCTCGACATATGCTGATACAGGCAAATTTGAACCCTGCTACCCTGTTGGAGAAATAAGCTCTCCATGTGTTATGATTAATTTGAGTTAACTAGAGAATGTGCAGAGACCCAAGGGGTTAATCACTGTCTGCTGTTATGGGAACTAGGTAGTGCATACTAAATGTTCAAAATTTGCAAAAAGAGATCATATACATTTGCTGGATAAAATATAATCCATATACAGGCTATGACATTATGGCAAAGTATTATCTAATTGATAACCTTAATCTGCAATGTGGCCAATTGGTGATGTTTCTTCTCCAGATCTTTTACAGACTTTCACCTCTTATAGACAAAATGACAAGAATGAATCTGAATCTGATCTTTTAACTGACAATATTTTAAATGTAAAGCTATGTGGACATTACATTCTCATATATATGCAACCACATGTTGAACAGTACTCAAAATTGATACATCCCGTTGAAAACAGCAAAATCATATCTGTATGGGTGGCTCCTTATCTGCTTTGTGAGCAGTTTAGATTCAAGAGGATCTACTTTAAGTGGGAAATAAAATTTTAGTTAACTTTCTTTTAAAGTTACAATATAATGCCGCTACTGTCTTCCCCTTGGTCACCTTTTTCTTTCAGCATTAAACATAAACGTTGCAGATGCAATCCACGTAGAGATTTATAGCATTATCCACCCAAAATAGAGAATATAAAGTGTCCCAAATTAAGTTATTATACTATAGTTTCTTCTCGCGCAGCACCGATTTTCCTCTGCGACGAGAATTAACAGAGCAAGAGATACCAAAACCCCCCCAAAAAACCCCAGATTTGGTTCTACTGATCCAGAATAGATTGCGGAGGGTTTCTGACGGCTTGGATACTTGGCTATCAATGGCAACCATGTTTCTCCTCCCCATTAAATAATACAGTATTAGTGAAAATTAATAGAACTTGGAGAAATAAGAAGGGCTTCTTATTTCTCCGAGTTTTATGGAATTATCTGTCAGCTCCGTTCAATTTACCCACTTTAAAATAAAGAGGGTGCCATTTTTGCGCCAGCTTCTGGTTACTGGACGTTAGGACCAGAGTTAAAAGTAAATACACGTTGCCGATCCTATAAGTTTTAAGTGGATCCACTCGGCTAGTTCTTTTAAAGGGTTTCCAACAAGGCAACCCCAATCGGGTTTGCTCGGAAGGAGAAGAAAGCGGTTCTGACAGCAGTTTCTTGCCGATTTGTGGATTTACTTTGATTTACCAGACGAAATTAAAAGAGCTTGTTGAGAGGGGTGACCACGCGGGCCAAAAACAGGGGACCCCCGCTTTGACAGCACTTTTGCGCCCTTTCTCTCTAAGTAAACGGAAAGTTTTGTGTGTCGGGGCGTAGGGATAAGATCCCCACGACAAGTAACCGGCAGCAAAGGGGGGAAAAAGGCGCGGGAAATTCTGGTTTTGGCAAGGGAGATCCCGAAGTGAAGCGGCGCGACGGGGGCGCAGACTCCGAATGCGCCCGCGGGACCTTTTCTGCGGCGGGTGGGAGGGTGCGCGACAGTGGCTACGGGACACGAGAGAGTTTGCGGCGAAGAAAAGGAGTCTGGAAAAGAATTACGCACATCGATGCATAGTTGGAGTGGGTTGATTTTAACGTCTTTCTGCCCGCGTTTTTTGCAAGCAAGCCCAGAGCGCAGAGTTTTCAGCCCACCTCATTTCTTTCTTTGAACGCGACCGTTTCGCTTAGGGAAAAGAGAAGGACGACCCCTTGGTCAGAAAATCGATTTCTTTTTTCCTCCCGGAGGGGAAATAATTTCTGGCGGGAAGATCCCTCCCCGCGCCAGTCGCGCAATTCCAAGCTTGCCACAATAGGGGGGGGGGGGACACAAATTCGACACAGGACTGAAAAAATATCCAATTTTTAGAATAATCACAGTGTCCTTTGTTATTTCTAAAGAGAAGAGCGCATTATTACTCTTCTCTGTCCAAGCCAATGTGAAGTCACAGCTGCCACTTCTTTAACTTATTATTATGGTTCGTATTCTTATTTCTGAAATCCCTTTTAAGACAAAGACCTCTTTTCCGTGTCAGAAAGCGACTTTCCGCACGGAGATTAAGCATCGCGTGGGTTGGGAAAGAAAGAGGAGAGCGTTATTATTATTATTATTATTATTTTTAATCAAAAGCATTGCAAAATTTATGTGACAAAAAACTCCGAAGCCCCGAATTGAGCTCGCGTTTCCTTAACTCACAAAACAACCCGGTTTTAACCGAGTTCGCACCCTTAAGAGGGTCTGTATAGGTGGAAGGGATTGCCCATCTGTGTTTTCTGACTTCTACCGACGGCGAATTAAAAATAAATTATATTCATCTCCGGATCGGGGTGGGGGGGGGACCACGTTCGGATCACCGCCTGCAGGAAAGGAAGGACAGGTTGCCTAGCCGCCGCTGCAAAAGGAATCCGGCCTAGTGGGTGACAGTTGTACGACTTGAATGGCTTTCATTAATTAAAGGCTTTGTGCTTCGTTGAGATTTATTATTATTATTATTATATTACTGTTACTATTATTATTACTATTATATCATAATTAATAAATATTAAATATTATTAAATATTATTAAATATTATTATTATTATTATTATTATTATTATTATTATTATTATTATTATTATTATTATTATTATTAACACCGTTGCTGTTACTTTACACAATCGGAGGAGCCTGTCTTGGAGGACGCAAGAAAGGCGCGTGTGCACATCGGATTTCCCACGCGGCCAGCAAAGCCCCCGGCCTTTCCGGAGCTTCGGGGACACTCGTGTCCACCCACCCGGGCGCTCCAACGCTCCAACCTCCTCCCTGCTCCTTGCGATTCTTTCCATCCTCGGATCTTCGATGCGCCCGATCCTCAATCGGCGCGTAAAACTTTTGTTATTCCTCCCCCCCCGCGCCATCTACTATAAGAACCGCCCGAAAGGCGGCTCCCTTCCCGGCACGTGGGCCGAGGCTCCCGCTCGCCCTCATCCCCGGTGAGGCCCAGCATTTCGCCGCTCGTCCCGGTCGCACCATGCCCCCTCGCCAGCCTTTTCCCCTTCCACCCCCCGCCCGGCGTTCTCTCTCTCCCGCAAAAGGCTTTCGGCGGTTCCAGCAGCAACTTTTTTCCCCCAGGCGAAAAGGGGGGCGGCGGGGCGGAGCATGCTAACGAGGGGGGCGTGTCCTCGAAGGGAGGGAACCCTCCCCGGCGGCGGCGATTGGTTGGTCGTGGAGCGGCGGAGGAAGTTATGACGCTATGCAAATGAGGGCAAGGGCGGGCTCCGGCCCTCAGGGTGCCGCCTCCTCCCCTCCTCCCCCCCCACCCCGCCTGCCCAGCGGGGCTGGTGCGCTCGCGTGTTTTAGCTGCGGGGAAGAGCCGGAGTCGATTCCATTGAGAAAGGATTGAGGCGGGGGAGGAGGGAGCGAGCGGGGAGGGAGGGAGCGAGCCAAAGAGGGTCGCAATCCACCCCGGGTGCGTGTGTGTGTGTGTGAGGGGAGGCGCGCGCGCTTACCTTTCCCGGCGTACGAGCGCCGCGCGTGTCTCCCTCAGCCCGTCTCTCTCTCTCTCTCTTTTTCGGGCTCCTCAGCAGCCCAGCTAAGCTTCCTGCGCTGTGTGAGGAAGGCAGGAGAGAGAGAGAGAGAGAGACCAAGAAGCCACAGAGAGAGAGAGAGCGAGAGAGCGGACCGGCGCCGGTGTGAGGGAAAGCCGAAGGAGGCTCCCCGAAGACGGACCGCAAAGTTGCCGCTTTTTCTCGCCACTGGAAGAAAATGACACTTGGTGTAGCTGAGGGCGCCGCCGCCGTCGCCGCCTCTACAGCCGCCGCCGCCGCCGCCGCGCCGGTTCAACCTATTGTTTCTTAAACTGCCCTCTTTCTCCGGCGACCCGAAAGAGAGAGACTTCAAGCACGGAAGGGACGCCGCCGCCGCCGCCGTCCTGCCGCTTCTTGTGCGATCCCGGCCAGCCAGCCGAGAAGATTCTGATTTTTTTAAAGAAAAAGCGGAGGAGGAGGAGGAGGAAGAGGAGGAGGAGGAAGAGGAGGCCAGCCGGTGTCTCACGCCCACCCTCCGGAGAACGAGCTCGTCGGGCGCCCGCTAAGAGCATCCGCAAGCCGGCCCCGGGGGGGAGATTTTTTTTGTAGCCCTTTGGATCCCCCCTTTTTTCTCTCCCTCCCCCCAATCCCTTCAATGTCTGTGTTTGATTTTCTCTGACTTGCTTTGATTCAGCAGCAGTTCCACAGAGAGAGAGAGAGTGAGAAATAAAGAAAGAAAGAAAGAAAGAGAGAGAGAGAGAGAGAGAGGGAGTGAAACGAAAAGCCCGACCCGCTTCGCTCTTTTCTTGTGGTCAACACCCTGCATTGTGGCTGGGTATTATTATTTTTTGCATTTTTGTTTTTTCCTTGCTTTTTCTACTTTTTTCCCCTTCCCCCCTTTCAAGAAGAAAGGAAGGTTTGGATCGCCCTTGATTCATGTTTGGGATTCAGGAAAGCATCCAGAGGAGTGGGAGCAGCATGAAGGAAGAGCCCCTGGGCGCCGGCATGAACGCGGTCAGGACGTGGATGCAGGGAGCCGGCGTCCTGGATGCGAACACCGCGGCGCAGAGGTAGGTAGAGCTCGCGGCAGCATCCCTCCCTTGTCTCCCTTCCTTCCCTGGCTCGAAACTCCAGCGGTCCAGTCAGCCTCGGGTCTGCAGCTGGTGGGCAGCGCCTCCCACCGATACCTTGACCCCAAATGACTCCTTAATCGTAGGGTCCGAGGAGCCGCTGAAACAGTTGGTCTTTCTCTTTTTCCTTCTCTCCCTTTCTTCTCTTTCTTTTTTTCTTTTTCTTTTTTTCCTTTTTCCTTTTTCTCTTTCTTTCTCTTTCCCTTTTCTCTTTCTCTCTCTCCTTCCTTTCTCTCTCTTTCCTTCCTTCCTTTCTCTCTCTTTCCTTCCTTCTTTCCTTCCTTCCGTTCTCTCTCTTTCCTTCCTTCCTTTACTTCCTTTCTCTCTGTCTCTTTCTTTCATTCTTTCCTCCCTCCCTCCCCCCTCTTTCTTTCCCATCTCAAAAACCATGGAGCTTTACATTCAGAAATCGCCCCCAAATAGGTTGACGCTTCCTATGCATTAAAAAGCAAAATTAGACTGCACATTTACTCTTTGCTGTTCCTTCTCTCTCTCTCTCTCATTATCTCTTTCTCTCTCTCACTCTCTCTCTCCTCCGAAAGCCTCCCTTCTTTTTAAGTTGCACACAACAAACGTCTCTGGCAATGCGTCCTGTCACTTTTCACAACGCTTTTGCTTGTTTGTGGATGGTCTGCAGATTTTTCTTCCCTTAACAAGAAGCCGGCTCTTCCTTCCGCACACAGAAAGGTACGCCCGGGACCTTTTCAACTTTCCATCTACTTCCAATTCAAAGATCCCGGGAACTAAGTTCGACCAACCTCCTCACGGGGCTTACTCTCCCAAATTCCTGTTTTCTGGGGTTTCCCAAAGGTGCTTTCCCCCCTGAAAGTTGAAGCCAGGAGCGCAATTTAAACCGGGCGGGCTGGGAACCATGACAGGTCGCGAAGACAACTGTCCTGCTCTGCTGGCTTCCCCCCCCCTCTTCTGCTCGGGAAGGGAAAGCGGTGTGAAAGCCAATGTGAGACGATGGAAAAGTTTTGGAGGGATGGTTTCCAGCCCCAGAGAGAGCGAGGTTGGAATCCGAGAGAGGCTTCCTGCGAACGAGAGCAGCGCTTCGGGCATCAGGCGGGAGTTAGTGACAGCTGAGGCCGCGCTGACCCGACCTGCGAAAGCGTGGCCTTGGGTAGGCAGCAGGAGCATCGCCCGGGGCGCTTCGAGCAGCCGGCAATTTTGGCTCGTTAATTCAGGCTGCAGTGAAGGGATCCATGGGGGGGGGGGAGCTAAAGAAAAGAGAGCCCAAAGCCTCTTCCTCCCGGGTTGATTTTTCCAGGGACAATTTTCGCGGTTTGGAAAGGAGGCAGCTTGCTTCGTGGATTGCCGAGGCCTGGTGGGGTTCCTTGCGGAGCAGCCGCTCGGCTGAATGGCTCCGTTTCCACCCTGCATGGAAGAACCACCTGCTTCATTTCTTCCCTTAGAACGTGGGGAGCAGGCGACAAGAAATGGACCCTAGCTTGGGGATCCTGACTGGGACCCCGCTTGTTGGACCGAGCAGCTCGCTTGGATGCTGAGGAAAGGCCTGGTGCCATTTTTTGCCGGATTCGGCCCGGCTTTGCTAAGGGGAAGTTTCTTGGCTGGGGGGGAAGCGAGGTTTGGGGATTAACTAAAGCGCGCCTAACTCGGTCTCTTTGGCCGCAGCGGGGTAGGTCTGGCCCGGGCTCATTTCGAGAAGCAGCCGCCTTCCAACTTGCGGAAATCGAACTTCTTCCACTTCGTGCTGGCTTTGTACGACCGGCAGGGGCAGCCCGTGGAGATCGAGCGCACCGCCTTCGTGGGCTTCGTGGAGAAGGAGAAAGTAAGTGTATGTGTGAACAGGCGCTCTGCGCGCGGCGTGTCCAAGAGAGATTTCCCTGTGGTCAGGAGTTCTCTGTTTCCTGCCCGGGACCATCCTAGAGAAGAGAGCCCGACCTCTGCCGGGTCCTTTCAAACTCACGCTTGGCTGATTCCCTCTCAGCAATCTGCCAACTTTTGTGTCCAGCTAGATACAAATGTTTCCCTCGCGGCGCTTCCCCAAACTGCTGTTGGCCTTTTATCCAAACCCTCAAAACAGATTGGGTTGAACTCTACCCCTTTACAGCACTTTCCCGATTTGGAGGAGATGGAGTGGTGTTGGGGGGGGGGGGCGGCAGTAAAGAAATAGCTAACAACTCGCGCCAAACTGGGATTTCGGGCTCTTTAGGAGCTCCTCGCTGCGCCGGTTGCCGGTCCTGCTTTCTAACACTCGCGTGTCCTTTCGCTTCAGGAAGCCAACAGCGAAAAGACCAACAATGGGATCCATTACCGTCTGCAGCTCCTCTACAGCAACGGTGAGCCTCGCTCTGCCTCTTCTTGACAGCTCCGGGCGGGCTTTAAAACCTCCAGGGGATTCCTTCGTTCAGTACGTCTGGTTTTCCCTGGGAAGGGAACGGAAAGGGGAGGGGAGCCTTGCTTGCCCCACCGGGCTCAGGCTTGGGACTCATTAACCAAGGGCCAGGGCGAGCAAACTTTCTGTCACGGTTGTCCTTTAAGAAACAGAAAACAGCAGCAGCAACAGCATCGAACAGCTTTTTTTAAAAACCAGAGTAAAATTTCTCGGACAGCGGCTCAAATGTTTGTCCAAAAGTTGCCGCTCGACGTTAAGCACACACACACAAATAAAAAAATAAAAAAATAAAGGAAAAAGAAGGACAGCTCCTAAAGACTCCCGTGGTGTTTTCAAGATTTGTCAGACCCAATACTGTATTTTGCTTCGGTGGAAATCCAAATAAAACAGAATGTCCCCTTCAACCTGAATAACCATTTCTTTTTTTCTCTCTCTCTTGCCTTCCTCCAAATTGGGGAGAAAAGCAGGGCTTTTGCCCAATCTATTAGGGTGAATTAAGGGTGATCTGGGCAAATGGATGACCTCGTTTCCTTTCCAATTAAAGGGGAGAGTGCCTGGGACGGGGTTGGGGGCAGAGGACCACAGAAAGCCAAACCCAGGGCGGATTTGTTTTTTGAGCATTTATTGACTCTGAATAAATACATTCGCCCTTAGCTTTCAGATGATGGAGAGGACAGTTAATTATTACGCATTTCCAACTTTCCAGATATTTTCCCGTATTACTTCGGGACCGCGAAATAACTGGCAAGTTCACGGGGAAGGAAAAGAGCTTTCTCGGTTTTGGACTTTCGCTTAATTGTTCTATTTTTCTTCTCCCCCCTTCCCAAATACGGCTTCCAGGGATAAGAACCGAACAGGATTTTTACGTCCGTTTGATCGACTCCATGACAAAACAAGTAAGTCTCGCTTTTCGTTCCTTTTCTTTGTGAAAATGATCGAAGTGGATAAAGCCCAAGTTGGTCGTGGAGGTGGGGTGGGGGGGAAGCTTTGGAGGCGGGAGGCGTTGAGGGAATTGTGCCCTTGGAAACCGAAAGGCCGGGTTGGACTGGAAGCCGCGAAGCGGTCGGTTTAAGTTGAGGTGGCTGCGAATCTGCATCCACGCCGGGATCTCTACCGGCAGCGGTCGGGTATAGTCAGGGTGAGAAGAAAAGCGAAGGGACAAAACGCGGGCGATTGCTCCTTTTTTTTTTTTTTAATGTGCCGAGACAGGCCGTCCATCCCGGCCTTCTTCCTGTTGGAAAATCCAACGTGCTGACAAACTCGAGATTAGCGCGGGCGGGCGCGCTCACTCGATCACGAAGTCCGTGGGAAGTTCGATCGGATAGTTCGTTTCCTTCTCCTCCCGCCCTTTAGATCCCGTTCAAGTTCCCCGTCCTGTTCCCTTTTCTGGAAAGGTTTGGCAGGGTTTTGTTTGCGAAGGTTCTTCTTGCCAAGTAGTTCTACGCAGGATTCCAATTTTTAAAACGCCGTTGCTTAAAAACAAAAACAACCCAGGTTCAGAGTAGGACCAAACTCACTTTGCAGAGAGAAAAAGGAACGGTGGAGTTTTTCAGAACCGCTTGTCGGGTCTTGGAAGGCCCTTCCTTCCTTCTCAGTTCCATCTTGAGGTTTCTTCCAGCCTCTCCAAAATTCTCAAAATTCCCAAAATTCTCTCCTGCAAATCTCGGAGAGTGGGCGTAAAAGAAGAAAGATAGAAAGAAAAAAAGAGAGAGAGAGAAAGAAAGAAAAAAGAAAGAAAGAAAGAAAGAAAGAAAGAGGAAAAGGAAAAGGAAAAGGAAAAGGAAAAAGAAATCCAGAGAGTCGAGGCGAGCGTAGAGGAACGAAGCTTTCCTTTTGCTAGCGTATCGTTGCTCAAATTGACTCTTAAAAAAAAAAGAAATGTGCATTTGCATTGATTTATCGCCTTGATTGACTCTCCTCAGTTGAGGCGGTAGCCCTGGCTGAATTGGACCTTGGCGTGAGCTTTAGGGGAAGCGCCTCCTGTGCTCGGTTTTAGATTGGCCAGGAGCCAGGGCGGGGGTGAACCAACCGCGGTCTTAAAGGTACAGGAACACCGTGGCTCGCTCTCTCCAAGCTCCTTCAAGTGGGCGAGGGCCAAGCGAGCAGCTGAGATCCGATAGCACTGCGCGCGCGCGAGCGCAGGGAAGATTTACTTTTAGGCAAACGGCATTAATTTTGCCTGCCTACCTCTTACCCCTCCTCTCCAGGTTTAATTAGTCATGTTAGCTGCTTATCAAATACATACATACATACATACATACATACATACATACATACATACATACATACATACATACATACCAGCTTCTGATTCCCCGGAAGGTTCTCCGATTTCAGACAGCTCTCTCTCTCTTTCTTTCCACTTCTCCCTCCCCCAATTTTAATTATATGAACGAAAACAAATAGAAAAGCAACCCAGGAAAATCATCTCACGCCCCCCCCCCCCAATAAGCGATTCTGTAGCCACCTAATGGACCAAGTAGATAATTATATAAATAAAGACGTAACGGTATTTATAGATTCCTTTGTAATTCCTTTATGTTGGTGTTTTAGAGGAAGATCTTAAATCTCTGTAGATTTGCAGTGGGATGTGTCAGGCTGATAAACGCTTATTTTAGAAACTTAACTGCTCCAGAGCAATTTTGTGATCGGAAAAGCTCTGCCTTTGATACAGCCTAATTTCCATTATGGCATTTTATGGCATGTTCACTCTCAGTGGCCTACCATTGTGGTTTCAAGTAAAAATAACACCCAGCATACCTCTAGGCGTACAGTAAAATATTGAGCTGAAGGAGATAATTTTATTCCTCTGAATCAAAACGTTGTACAGTGTATCTTTTTTTAAAGATTGAGCAGGGGGTTGGACTAGATGACCTGAAAGGTCCCTTTCAACTCTAATAATAAATAAAATAAATTAAGAGCATGTCATGTTTTTATAAGATAACTTGATAATTTTTAATTTCTTGAGATCAGATTTGTTTAATCTCAGGTTAATATTCAAAGTTACTAAATAAGCCATATTATTTGATCTGATTCAGGTTTCTTTTTAAAAAACAAAAACAAATGGAGGGATGTTTAGTTTTTTCTTTTGCTTACTACATTGACACACATGGTCGTAAACCAGCTTTTGGGTGTTTCAGATTCTGTCTTCTAAACTTTCCTTTGCTTTTGGTAGCTTTCTGACACCAAACCAGAAAGGTCAAACTGTTGAGTTTGTTTTAGAACACAGTTCTTTGATGCTCACGAAACATCTTTTCCTGCTATTCATGGCTGCCTTACAATAGACCAGAAAAGAAAAGAAAGAAATTGAGTAGTTGCAACCCAACTGTTTAGTAAAATTAGTGAGACAAATTCTTTTGAAGGATGGGTCTATAAGAACTGACAGCAGAACAACTCAAGTCCTTAAACCACAAATCTTAAAAACTGCACTAGTGACAACACTTTATAAGTTTGTATTTAGAAAGGACCCCTGCTGGGTGACTGTTGTGTATGAGTGTAATTGCATAATCCTTTTAAAAAGAATTTTAATTGAGCCATTTTCCAAATTGTAGTCATTCAAGGGTTAATGCTTTTTTCCCTTCCAAGATTACATTTTTCTGTAGAGAGTCATTGTTTTTTGGCCTACCATAGTTTAAAAACACCTGTTTACTAGCATTTTGTTTATGAATTGAATGATTGTCAATTCACTTGCAGATTCCTTCTGGTAAAGTAAAACAAGAATGGTTGCACAGCTTCTGTGTTGTTGTTTCCACAAGATCAACTCCCTGTCCAAGCTCTGTTGGAATTTAGAAACACACTATTATCCACTTAATGGCAGCCAAGCTTTTACTTTAAAATATTTTACATTTAACACTAACGTTAGGATTAAGTATTGATTTAGGGAAAGGGGGAAGGGGTGACGAACAAGATTGCAGAATAACAGTTTTAAAGATTAAAACCCCAAGCTGATTTAATGCAATTAAGGTTAAAAAAAGATTGAAATTCCCTATTGAGATGTGACAGATGAGAATCTTAGGCTGGTAGATAGAAATGTTGGTTGTCCGTTATTGAATGTATGAGCTTGGTTGGCATTGTCATATTATATTTATTTTGTAAAAAAACCCCTTAAGTTAATTTCTGTTTATATCAGGGAGCTTTGTGTTATGGTGCCTTAATGTTTCCATTGTTCTTTAAAAAAAAAACAAAAAACACCAAACCTGAAATACTTTGAAGATTTTGAAACTCCTATTCTTGTTAATTAACTCCTGTCTTATAAGAGAGGTCAATGAGTCTGCTAAATTGTTCACAATTGTCCAATTGTAAAGTTGTTGCTTATGCTTTGATACAGAATGTGAAGAATTTTGGAGAATCGTATGTAACTTTTTGCTTGGAGTTAAGTTGTACGTAGCTTGGTCAGATGCTCATTCAATTTTTACTGTAATGCATGTTAAATATATATTGTTAAACATCATAGAGCAGGGGTATACTAGTACCTGAATCTTGTTACAATTGGGAATGGAGGGATGGTAGCTAAATGAAATGGTGACAGGAGCCATCAGGTTTCAGTGGTATGATATCGGCAAGTGATATGTCATCAGCAACAACTTTTTCGGATCACACTCACTATCTTGTGTGCAGCTTTAATGACTTTTATACATACATTCAGCCAGATTAAAATAGGCAGGGCTCTAGAGGCCTCTAGATATATATGAACAAAGAGGCCTGGCCCATAAAAAAGGGAAGGACTAGTTTTATTTTAAAATTTGTATTGGTGATGTCAGAGGCATAGTCCACAAATTAAGTGATTTAATTCAATTAATCCTTTTCCATAACTCAATATATTTGTTTCTTTCTAAAGTATTTTTATCTACTTTATCACTTATGGTTGAGTTGTATTCTTATTGTGTTATTTATTCATTTTCTTTGTTCTAGCTGCCTGATAGTTGTGGTGGTTTGTAAGAAACCATGGAAAAAAGCTGTGCTTGAGAAGTTGCTATCTAAACAATGAGTTCTGGGGAACCAAGAATATTATACAAACATTGTCAGTATCTTTGCAACAACCTACATTTAGGGAAGAGACCTGGAAATAATTATCTTGGAAACCCTTGACGTTGATGTTACATAGCAGTGTTTTTCAAACTTAGCATTTTTGAAGATGTGTGGACTTCAACTCCCAGAATTCTTTAGCCAATATGCTGGGAGTTGAATCCATACATTTTAAAACTGCCAAGTTTGAAAAACATGGTTATACAGGAAACTGGAATTCAATTTGGGCTTATCTTGAGAAACTGAGAGGGATTGTACAGAAAAAAAAAATAGAAATCTCAAAGTAATAGTAGGCTGGATTGTGATGTTAACAAAAAATTCAAAAGAATTACATTTGGCAAATCATTTCTGTATTCATTCAGTACTGTATAGCTTTTCATGACTATCATTCCTTGACAGAGGTACATTTTGCATTGTTGTGAAGTGTCCATGATGTCCCTAATAATCAAGTTCAGCTCAGAAGAAAATTTTGACTGGGATTTTAGCAGAATTATTTAG
Source organism: Erythrolamprus reginae (assembly GCF_031021105.1). Classification (NCBI taxonomy): domain Eukaryota; kingdom Metazoa; phylum Chordata; class Lepidosauria; order Squamata; family Dipsadidae; genus Erythrolamprus; species Erythrolamprus reginae. The sequence goes on from NC_091951.1 coordinate 102,311,807, forward strand.
ATGGTTTTGTCATTGTGAGAGAACACTCAAGCTTATGGATGTAAACTCTGCCTTTGTAGATACTGTATACCCTTTTTCTTAAACCTGGATCAGAGTGAGTGAAATTTTAATAATGGTGTGAATCAAATGATCACTTTATACATGAAAAATTTCCTTGCCAACCTAGCACTGGAATAACACAAAGGCAGAAACCTAGTCAAAATCAGCCACTGATTCTTTTGCTTTTCTTCTTCTTCTTCTTCATAATAATAATAATAATAATAATAATAATAATAATAATAATAATAATAATAATAATTATTATTATTATTATTATTATTATTATTATTATTTAGACTTGCATGCCACCCCTCTCTGAAGACTCTACATCAGAAAGTAGATTTCCCTCCAACACAGTCTTAAACACAGATATAAATCCAGCTGATTTCAAAATGTTTTTCTGTCTGACACATGAGGCATTCAAAGATGCTCTATCGTGTCCTCTATGATACTTCAAAGCTTCCATGCCATTTACAGCAGGGATGCAGATACACAGTACTGCTTTTTACCTAAATTGATCAAGCTGTTGTGCTTGGGTGTACAGACACTGATTCAGTGAATTGCAAATGGCCCAGTTGTGAGGAAATTAGGAATCCTTGAGGAAAACAGCTCCTCAGGATCTCAGCTGGGGAACCCAATGCTCTTGTGCAGTGAGGCAAGCTTGCAGTTCAGCCAGGGTGGTGGTTGTGTGTGTGTGTGTGTTTTGCAGTGACTTGGATCTTTTTGCTTGAGAGCAGGAAGTGCAGGTGATTTCAATTTCCTTCTCTGAGAAGAATGCGAAGCTTGACATTTACATGCATGCTCAGGTCCTGAGTGTTTGGGAAAATGTAAACTCGACACAGTGGAAAATGTGTTGTTTGGAGTCTGGGGGTGAAAACAAAGCTGAGGATTTTGGAGAGACTGCCTGGGCCAGATGGCCCAATGCATTCCCAGTCTGGCTTCCAACTGCTCCCTCCTGTATAATATACAGCCATTTGTTCTGGGATATTTACGCTAGAGTTGTTTCCCTGCAAATGTTTGAGAAGCATTCAAAATGAACATATTAGTGGAGCTGGGCTGGGAAGGAGGGGGAGGGAAAGGGAGAGATTTATTTAATTCACATGAATTCCTGTTGATGAGCAGGCTGGCATGTTAGAGGGGGGAATGGAAGCAATAATTAGCACCTTTTGGTTTAGTGCTGCTGAACAAGAATCCTCATATATTTTAGATCCCAATCTGGGCACATTTATTGCTCCCCATATTAAACTCTCATTGCAAATGATGGGAGGCTGGTCTGCTGTAAGAAATCAGAATTAGTGCATTAATGGCTAATTACACATGGCAAGTCCAAAATGTCAGAGCCAAAGATGCAGGAAGTTGAGTATCTGAATTCTTAGAATTACATGATTGCTTTCTCCATAAGTAATCCTAGAGCTGTAACCTTCTAGAAAAGCACTTATTCTCAGGTTACTTAGGTATATTAATTGGTGAGAAATGGGCTGGCATATTTCTGCTTTTGTTCAAATGGGTTTCAAAGCCGTTTGCATGCAATATGTATAATAGTACCAAAAACTTCAAATACTGTATACAGACAAGGCTATAGTTATATCTACACAAGAGGTAAAGTCAGGCTACTATTTTTTGAAACTTAAAAACAAATTAGTGATACTTGACTATAAATTAGCATAGCCTATTTCACATTGTCTCACACAGAAAATTAAAAATCAATTACCAAGGTTGTCATCTGGTTGTCCTAATGAAACAAACAGGAGTGGATCTGATATTTGAATATACTTCTTAGCTATCCTGCTTCAGATTGAAATTTTTAATTTTACATTTTTAAATTAAATTTAATAATTGATCCTCTATGAATTGTAGAATAGCCATTTTGTGAGTTCTCCCTCCTCTGAGTTTTAATCCACTTTATTTTAAATTCATCCCCAATTTTATGCAATTGATTTTGGAAGGTGCAACACAAGTGAATGCAAAAAAAGATGAGAACCAAAATTTCTCACTTTCTTTCTGTGCATGGGGGGAACATCTTTCTTGAGTAAAAAGGAATCTGGATTCAAAGTATTTTTGCTGGCTGCTTAGTGAAACAAATTAACATTTAAAAAGGAAGTAAACAAGTAAGTTTAAAACATATGTCTTCACCTATGTGGTTTTAGTCCCTGTTTACAAAATTATTTTTAGTTCAACAATAATCTAACTTTATACACTGGGACTTTCACTTCACTCATTTAACATCTTTTAAAAATATTAATTCTTTGTAACATCTATACCTACCTTGATTTTGTGGAGTTAAGGGCAACCTTTCCACTTGCATGAATTCAGCATGGGGAATGTTTAGCAAATAATATGTTAAAAACCCAGTTTTCTTTCAATAGATGCAACATATGTTTTCAGAAAAAAAATATTATAGTGTCTTCTGAGACAGGAACCTGTCTTTCTGGCAGCTGCAAAAGTTTGAGATTTAAATTGCCTCTGTTTCCTTTCTGAAACCAAATCAATACATATATTTATGCAACCATGGTTTGTGAGCACAGGCAGTGTCTTTACCCCAGTGCTCAGTATTTTAGAGGGGAGAAACAAAATCATGCAAGAGAATCACTAAGAGCTGAGATACAGAATAGAATGAAGGACATTTTGATCTCCATGCACTGAAAGAGGAAATCTCTTCCCCACCCACCTTGCCCAAACAAGTCTTCTCTGGTTTTACAAGTGTTGTAGCTGGAGACTCCCTGATTTAAAAATACATCTGATAGTGGATCATGAAAAACTAACAGACATTTGCTGTCCCCTTGGTCTTAATTAATACAAGATCCATTCAACAAAATTATTGTAGGGAAATGCATTTGATTGTATCATATAATCAGAAATAATATTAATATAATATATATTATAGCAAACTCTGACTCTAACAAATATCTCTTCAGAATTTTTGGCAAAAGCCATTTTTAGCCTTGTCTTGAGATGTCAAGGGTCAAGCCCAGATTTCACATGCAATGCAGGTGTTGTCTCAGTGAGCTAACAACATCTTCTACATCTTCTTCATCAAAAGAGCAATCTAAAAGAGATGAGTGTACAATTGCAGTTGTGAAACGTGCTGCCACAATATACTTCCCTAATCATTCTGTACTTATAAAACAACTAACAGAGCAACATTTCTCCAGGACAAAATATGTTACTGTGAAGAAGGGGTAGGGTTACCACTTTATAACCTCGTACAGGTAGCTTTCCTTTAATCCTGGTTGGGGCCACAATTATGCTGTTGAATGCACTCTAAAGCCTAATGGAGCATCAAACTATTGAAAAGATAGTTGGTTTTTTACCCCTGTTGCAAGGAAAAAGCAAAATTCTTGAAAGACTTTTCTATACATGATCCATAAAATGATTTTCAGAAACTGGACTCATTTTGTGCTTCTGGACAGTTTCCAGCAATGTATGACACCCCCACCCCCCACTTTTCAATTCATACAGTTCCTTCAATAATAGCTGGTGTTCAGAAACCGGGGTTAGCCCCTAGTGTTGTGAAGGTAGGCAAAAGGACTGTTGATGTTAAACACAATAGACAGACAATTAGATAATCACACTTGTTGAGTCCATTTGTTCATTATGGTTATTTAGCTGGCCTTCTTTTAAATAGCTACCTGGAGGTTAAGTAAGCATAGCAGTTCGAAGGGGAAGTAAAGAAGGAGAGGGAATTAAATCTGCTCACTCTTGTTTGCAGCTTCCAGGGAAGTTGAACTTGTTTCAATTAAAATTACATTGACCTCTGTACCAAAAAGACTGGCCTGTGAGCATGGATAGTGGTAGAGCGTCAGCATCTTTAGTTCTAACTTAGGGAAAATTCCTTTAGAGTCCCACTGTGCTGCATTAAATGCAAATCAATTATTTACTGTAAAATGCCATCATCTTCCTCTTTGTTACCTTTTTGGCAGTGCCCAGAAAACATGATAAATCAGCGGCAATTAAGTCTGTGGTATTCTTTGATTCCTGCAGTCAAACTCCAGTTCTTAATCGTCTGCCCCACAACAATGGTCACGCACACTGCCTTTTTATGCTGGTCGTATTTTTAAGGTTTAAAACTTTGAGTGAATCAAACCTTTTTTTTTAAATTAAAGAACTTGAAACCAATTATAATACCCTCCTTTTCTTTCTTTTCCTCATCCTTTTTCTGACTGTAACAACCTCCAGAGGATTCTAGGGTATTTTAAAGATACGTTGTATAGTCAAATGCAATAAAAGAGTTTCCAGTGAATACATGTGTCGAAGTAAGGCTCTTTAGGCAAATACGATTTGCTATTTACTAGGGTTAAATTCTGCATATAGGTATGTGTTCAGTGATTGTCATAAGCCTGTCAGGCTCCCCTGTTTGCACGAGAAAAGTGTTATGATTGTTACTTTACGAAAACAGCATTCTGATTTAGTGATTAAAGCATCAATCCGAACACATTATGTTGAAACCAGTTCCTAGGATTTATTTGCATGTCCTGTTCTAGATCCAGAACTTTATTTTCTTCATCATTTCCCCAGATGTTTTGAAAACTAGATATTTAGGCAGTTCAATTGAATATATAGGTTTATTGTTAGCTAAAGCTCTCTACAAGAATCTGAACTACTACCCTGTTTCCCTGAAAATAAGTAACCCCCGAAAATAAGATATAGGAGAGGTTTCGTAGAATTGTCCAATATAAGGCATCCCCTGAAAGTAAGATGTAGGAGATGTTTCATTTTGCAGCATTCCTGAACAGAATATATATAACATATATTTTAAGAAAGTATAATTGTTGTACATGGAAATAATGGTACAGTAGTAGTAAGAAATTTGTGATAGGATTCACAGTTTGCCTGGTTATGCTGATTTGTGATGACAACTACTGTACAGTATATAATAAATGTTCATTTTTGTGTTCAGCAATAAATGTGAATTCTTTACTGGAAAAAAATAAGATATCCCCTGAAAATAAGACATAGCACATCTTTGGGAGCAAATATTAATATAAGACGCTGTCTTATTTTCGAGGAAACAGGGTAAATGACAAAGCAAATAAATAATAAATACTAGAAATACTTTATTATTGTCATTGTATACAGTATACCCATACAATGAAATTCACATAACGCCTAATGACCAGGCCCAACACATGTAACAATCCTCCAAACATGCCTCACCCACCACAAATTCCCCACCCTGAACCGCCCAAACATCCACACAACAGGCCAAGTAATGCTGTCCAACAACTCACTGAGAATGACCCTTTAGTTCATTGTTAACTGCAATTATAGCTATAGGATAAAAAACTATTCAGAAAACACATGGTCCAAGTTTTGGTGCTAGATAAATTGGTGCTACAGAATTCAACAGAGTCAACCGAATTCAAGGTGGGCTGGACTTAGATCTCAACCTGGTCATCTCCTACATATTTGTAATTATTTGGAGGTATTCCAGTGTATACTGAGCTGTATGGTTTTAAGACGGGCTAAAAGAATGGTGGAAGGTCTTAAGCATAAAATGTATCAGGAAAGACTTAATGAACTCAATCTGTATAGTCTGGAGGACAGAAGGAAAAGGGGGGACATGATCGAAACATTTAAATATGTTAAAGGGTTAAATAAGGTCCAGGAGGGAAGTGTTTTTAATAGGAAAGTGAACACAAGAACAAGGGGACACAATCTGAACTTAGTTGGGGGAAAGATCAAAAGCAATATGAGAAATATTATTTTACTGAAAGAGTAGTAGATCCTTGGAACAAACTTCCAGCAGATGTGGTAGATAAATCCACAGTAACTGAATTTAAACATGCCTAGGATAAACATATATCCATTGTAAGATAAAATACAGGAAATAGTATAAGGGCAGACTAGATGGACCATGAGGTCTTTTTCTGCCGTCAGACTTCTATGTTTCTATATTTCTATGTTATGGGTTTTAGATGTTGTTTTAATGTTTTGGATTTGTTATATTGTGAGCCGCTCCGAGTCTGCGGCATTACAAATCTAAATAATAATGATGATGATGATGATGATGATGATGATGATGACTGATAATAATAATAATAATAATAATAATAATAATAATAATAATAATAATAATAATGTATAAGCATTCCAAAACCTTCCCACACAAATTTTTGGCTGTATCTCAGGACTCTCCCCTCTGCAAACCACAAACACTTTGAACCTCAGGGCCTGCTGTCTATGGAGATTCTCAGTCATCCAGGTCATGGTTGCCCCAAAGGTGCTTTTTCAAGAGGCAACTGAACTTTTTGTTTTTTCTTTGAAGACATTTCGCTTTTCATCCAAGAGGCTTCTGAAGTTCAGGGTCTACTGTTGGGAGGTCAGTGACCACCTCTTCCCACATTGGACAGATCAGAGGAGACACCATAATCTTGTTCAACTAAAAACATTAGTTGTGCTTCCGTATGTGTGCTTACTTATGCAGCAAGCATTTGTTTTTTAAGATGTGGGGGATTCTGAGCAGGGGCCACTTTCAAAGGGATGGTTTTTCTCATTTGCTGGCCCAGCACTCCCTTGTTAGACTCTCCAAAGAAGCTCAGCAGGATGGCAGGGACTGTTGCAAGTTTCAAGAAATGCTAAACTGAGAATAGAATGAGTGGCAGTGAATATTGGGGTTCCAAAACCCTATTTAAGGTTGGAAGGGCACAGAGTTAGATTTCTAAAGTCTTCAAGTTCTCAAACTCCGGGCCGTTTAGGCTGCGTCTGAGTTTTTCTTTTGAAAAAGTAAGGTTGGCATCCATTGCTGTACAAAACTACAGCAACATCAATGCTATTATTTATGGCCCTACTAAATCATATTAAAATATAGTGTACTGTGCTGGAGTGTGATAATACTATGTTTAAGCAATTACTTTCGCTGGCTGAGATTCATGACTGCTGTGCTGCCCCCCCTCCCTTTTCTCTTGCCTTCAGTGGGCAGCCTTTTCAACGGCAAAGTCACAGCTGTGCCAAATTACCTCATTTTATGGGTTATGTGATGCTTCTGCTTGTTGGCCAAGGCTGTTTAAATTTAGCCCTACCCCCCCCCTCCCACCACCACACGTATTAGAGAGTTTTATTGATTGTTTATGTTAAAGAGGCCATAACCAGAGGCATTGGTCTGAAAGGTAGAATTTTGATCTTCTATTCCTTTAACAAGGATATGCCAAAGAAGACTGAGTGATGCGGTAGGCATAGGATAATATGGAAATGTCTTGTAGCTGAGCGCAATTGGGACCACAATATCAAGCTATACTGAGTTATAAAATATCTGAATGTAAGCACACAAAGACATAAACGTTCCCAAATTCTTATTATATTTTAAAAGACCAAAACAAACCAAAGACAGATTAATTTTGAAAGAGTTGGATCCTTGAGGATTATCAGCTTTGAGCAGTTCAATGGACTAAATTCTCCCAGGTAGGGTAACTAATTTAAAAGCTTATATAAGAAAGATAATTATTTGAATACAGTAGCAATAGCACTTAGATTTATATAATGCTTTACGGTGCTTTACAACTCTCTCTAAGTGGTTTACAGTCAGCCTATTGCCCCCAACAATCAGGGTCCTCATTTGATCAACCTCAGAATGACAGAAGGCTGAGTCAGTACCCGGTATTCATTCATTCATTCATTCATTCATTCATTCATTCATTCATTCATTCATTCATTCATATTCATTCATGGTTTGGTTTGGTTTGGTTTGGTTTGGTTTGGTTTGATTTGATTTGATTTGATTTGATTTGTATGCCGCCTCACTCTGAGGACTTGGGGCAGCTCACAACATTTCAAAGAAAACATAACAATATATCTAGATCCAATTAATGTAATTAAAAAACCCTAAAAGTTCTAATAGAATTAAAAACATTCATTACCATTCACTCCGTGAAAACACATTAAAACACTTGTTAGGCAAGGGGGGAAATCTAATGATCCCAGGCCTGATGGCAAAGATGAGTCTTTAAACTTTTTCGGAAGGCAAGGAGGGTGGGGGCAGTGCGAATCTCCAGGGGGAGCAGATTCCAGAGGGCTGGGGCCCCCACAGAGAAGGCTGATCTCCTAGGTCCCGCCAGCCGACATTGCCTGGTTGATGGGACCCTGAGGAGGCCAACTCTGTGGGACCTGACCGGATGCTGGGATTCATGCGGCAGTAGGTGGTCTCAGAGGTAATCTGATCTGATGCCATGTAGGGCTTTGTAGGTAATGACCTACACTTCGAATTGTTTCTGGAAATTAATCGGCAGCCAATGCAGTCTGCAGAGTGATGGTGAATTTATATCCTATGAAATTTATGACTACAATTGAAATTATTTTTGTTAAGCAAGTTATTGCGTTTTGCCCCATTTTACGACCATTCTTGCCACAGTTTTTAAATGAATCACTGCAGTTCTTAAATCAATCACATGGATGTGAAGTGAATCTGGCTTCCCCCATTGACTTTGCTTGTCAGAGGGTCACAAAAGCTGTTCACATGACACTAGAACACTGCAACAGTCATAAATGTGAATCAGTTCCCAAGCATCTGCATTTTGATCATGTTAACACAGGGATGCTATAGTGGTTGTGAGTGTGGAAAAACCCTCATAAGTCACATTTCTCAGTGCTATTGTAACTAAAAGAACTGTTGGAAGACAAGGACCTTGGGTTAGTGGAAGTGGTATTTGGTCAGGTTTTACATTCTAGACAACTGTGGCATAGGTGATTGATTCTGGAGATCTAAAAATGCCATTACATTTATCATGGAGGCATTAAAAGTAAATCAAGAAAAACCCACATCATCTCTTTCTTTTGACATATGAACTTTGAGCAAATTAGGAAAGATTTGAAATGTGAAAAGATGTTATTGGTGATATACAAACAGACAAGAAGGCTTGTATTCCTTCATCGGTTGCCTTGAGGAGGGGCAAAATTTGAGAAGAGGTCTATTTGCTTTAATGAACTTGGGGGATGCTAATAACGAAAAACAACAACACAGGAGCCCTGCCCTCCAGTGTAACTGCTCATCCCAGTAAAAGACGTTCACTAATAGTCGACTTTTAACAAGGTAGCAAGATGGCAGGAAAGGTTAAGTATTGCAAATGTGATCTTCAGCCCGGGGAAAAAATATCTGCCTTTGCACAGTGGTGTTCTCTGCATGACGCTGTTTGCCACTTTTTATTGGACCTCAGTAAATTGCTTGCTAGACATTTCAGCAAAATGGCCTTTCCTTCCCGTGCCACGTCCCTTTACCTCGGTTCTTTATTGGCAATTTGGTTGGCAGTTATCAGGTGAAACCCCATGCCCATTTGGGCTTGCTGATAGTTGCACAGCAAACTATTTTCTAGAGAGAGAGAGTGGGGGCTGCCAGGAAGTTTTCTCATGCCCCCGCCCGCTGACAAAATAGTTGCATGCAGAGCTATGTTAGGGTTCAGAATTGTGTGTAATGAACATAAGAACATAAGAAGAGCCATGCTGGCCAAAGCCCATCGAGTCTAGCATTCTGTGTCACACAATGGCCCACCAATTGTCCATGGGGATCTTGAGCAGAAAGAGAAGGCAAGACCCTTCCTTTCCCCTGCCCCCCAACAAGTGGTACCCAAGGGAATCCTGCCTGCCTCATAAATGCAAGCACTTATGAAGAATCTGTGGTTGCCATGTAGACAAATGTTGCCTAAATTGTAGAGTGGAATTGTCACTGGAAAAGCTGCATGTACGATGGATTTTTAAAATATTAGGGATTTTAGGTTAGTTATTTAGTTAATTAATTGGATTTGCCATTGTATTTTATTGTTTTTTTATGATATGTTGTAAGCCTCCCGCAGTCTTCAGAGAGGGTGGCATAGAAATCTAATCAACAAACAAACAAACAAACAAACGAACGAACGAACGAATAAATAAATAAATAAATAAATAAATAAATTTGGCTCGATGGCCTCTTTAAAAAAAAAATATATTCACAGTCTATTCTGGTATGTCCATTTTATAGAATTGTAGAGTCCTACCTCTGTCTGCCACTGACTGCATATAGTAGAGTGCAGGGGGACATTGGAAGCATTAACTTCCAATTCACAACTCAATTTGATGGGGGAGGGAAGTACAGCTTCACCTTGTGGCTTCTAAAGTGGGAGTTTTTAAGCCACAGCATACTGAGCAGACCATAATGGCTGCTTGTCACACAGTGCTAAATCCCAATGGGTGAACTCACATTTCAAATTAAGCCAAAACAAGCAACTACAGAATTTCTTTGCCCTGTGGTCACTATGGCTGTGTTCGCACAATCACAGTAAATTACAAAAGGCCTGATCTCTTTTGACATCATCTGCCAGTGAGTAAAGCTAAGAAATATAGACACAAGAAACTGGACGCCAAAGACAGTCAGTTCTTGACTATTTAACCCAAGACAATCACCAAAGCACAGGTGGAGCAACTTATATTTTTAAACTGTGCTCAGTAGCTGGCTGGCTAGGGAATTCTGGGAGCAGAAGTTACCTATCTTCAAGCTGTCAAAGTTGAGAAATATTGGTCTAGAAAAGAGGTGTCAAACGTCACAGTGGCGTCATATGACGTATTGGGACCTTTTTCATCTTTGCTAAAGATGGTGTGGGCATGGCCAGCATTTGACACATCCCGACTCTGGGATGGGAGTTTGAGAGCCCTGATCTAGAAAGTCAGTTCTTTATATTGACAAGGCTCAAAAGATCCTGAAAGGCCTATCCTGCTTTATCCTCTTGTTTTCTAGAACTTGTTTATTTGCATTTATAGAAATGACGTTTCCTTTAATTTGTTAGCACATTTAACCAGAGAGGAGTTGTGAATCGGGTTCTGTACACAAACCTTAGCTAGTTAAGTACACAACCATGCATTTTTGAATTAAAAATATAGTCACTTTTCATTTTATGAATAGTCTCCCCAGTGTTCTGAGTCTTCGAGATTTTTTTTAAAAAAACACTATTAAGTTTATGTTTTATTGAAAAGAACATTGTGGTTGTCTTGACTACTAAAAAACCCTGTCCTAGGCACTGCTCAAAAGATGTGCATAATGTGACGGTTAAAACAGAAGCAAGACTGCTGAATTGAAGCTTACTCAGTTCAGCTTCTGGGCTCTCCAGCAACAAATCCCGAGACAGGGTTTTTAATGTTTTTATTTTTCTCCTGAAGGTTGCAGTCTGTTTATGCCGAAGTCGCTGGTTTGCAATGTAGTTATGCATTCATGTCCCGTGACAATGATCATTTTCTCCAACTACATTCACTTTGTGACGGGAAAAAAAATATACTATTCAGATAAAATTCCCTTGTCTTTTTCCTGTAGGCGATAATATATGAAGGCCAAGACAAGAATCCAGAAATGTGCAGAGTTCTGCTCACCCATGAAATAATGTGCAGGTAAGAAAAATCTCTGTCGTATCTTAATTAGCAAAGAAAAAAAATAAAAGACTGTCTCTCTCTCTTTCTCTCCAAAGCGTGGTTGTATTTAAAGTTATTTTGGGATTTAAAGCGTTCTCAATTTTCCTTTGAAGAAACCCTACCCCCAATCTGCTCAGTGTGAGTGTAATAATCAGGCAAACGAGTCAATAAATGATCTCATTTCAATGACCTATTGGAGGTTAATCTTGAATAATATTGAAATGCCATTTAGTGATTAGAACCTTCATCCTCATGGACAATGTTTCTGATGAGAGGGAGGGAGAGAGAGAGAGAGAGAGAAAGAGAGAGGGGGGGAGAGAGAGAGGGAGAGAGAGAGAGAGAGAGAGAGAGAGAGAAAACACACATCTGAAATACTTATGAGCATTTATCTAATGTGATCTTCACTAGGAAAAGTATAACCATTAGACCATTGCTTGCATAAGAGCCTTTGATACTTATGGTATACAAGACCATGGTCCTTATTGTTTGCAGGGATGTGTCTTGTAGACTAATTATGAAGGACATAATGGGGGCAGAGTGAAAAGAAGGGTCTGTGGTCAGTAATGGGTTTCAAATTCCATTGTTACTGGTTCTCTATTGGGAGCACTTCTTCGCATGTGTAAAGACGTCTGGGGAGTGGCCGGAGCCACCCGCTGCCATTGCTACAGGTTTACCTGATCCGGGGTGAACCGGTAACAACCCACCACTGTCTGTTGTCCATAAAAGGAGATCTATACAGGTAGTGCTTGACTCACAACCACATTGGAACCAGAATTTCCATTGCTAAACCCATTAAATGAGTTGTAACTGATTTTACAACATTAAGTGAATTACTGCAGTTGTTAAGTGAGTCATGTGTGCTCAACAATTAAATGAAATTAGCATTCTGATATATTTCAAGAGTTATTCATATAATGAAATTTTGAGGGAAAGAACGTTTTCCCAATTAAGTAACTTGAAGTATGAATCAGTGACTGAATATCAAGTTAAATTATAATGTGTTTTTGAGGGTTGGTTTTTATTTATTTTTGTTTTGTTTTTGATGTGATTTGTGAATCTACTCATTCTGGGTTTAAACTGTGTGTGAAACAGGCCATTATGATTTATTGAACACATCCAGATTAAAAAAAATAATCTATTTATAGTAATCAGTACTTCAGTAATGGTCTGAATTCTCAAAGTGAAATGTGGCCTCTTTTAGAGTTGATACTCAGGTTTTTTGGCTACAAACTATATTTTGCTTAAGTGATAGGGAGAAATCCAGTAGAGGGAAATCTAGTGGGCAAAAATGATGTGTGAGAGCTAGTTCCCACACAGACAAGAGTAAAAAGTTTGATAATAAAGCGGCCCATTACCTCAACAAAACTGGTAGAATCTGAGTCTCCCACACATAAGATAGAAACATCTAGCATGTTTCATTACTCACGAGGAAATGCAAGAATTTTGAAACTTGATTTTCCTATAAATAGGGCTCATTTTGATATGCAACAGTTGCTGCCATTCTTAATAACAACCTCTTAGCTCTCCTGCAATATATGTGCTTATTAGATGTTTTTGCATTCTTGAACACTAGTTTATCTGTTTCTAGGTCCAAGTATTTAGGAATAACTTCATGGATTTGTGACTAGCAATTGTACTAATTATACCAAGTAAAATTCATTAAACTGTTCCTGGAATGTAGTACAACATAAGGAACACTAAACACTAAACTTTGATTTTATATTATTTATCATGTTCAGAAAGATTTGAACAAAAGAAAGGTTGGGGAAGATCAGTAAGAGCTGTAGGTGACATTAACATGGATATGCTAATAACTCAGAAAAAGGATGGGACAGAATGTGAATTGATAAATATTTGGCAGGTTTTTAGTAGATGTCCAAGTTTCTGATGTTAATTAAAAAAACCAGTACTCTTGTTTGTCTTTTTATAATGTACATGAATTTACAGTACCTTTCCTAATAAAATTTAATTTAAAGAAACCCCGGAGATAATTGTCTAGTAATCACTTAGTCTTAGTATTCTTCATTTGGCTTGTTGTGAGTATATGAATACATTTATTGGTGAGTAGCTTGCCTTATGTTTCTTTTACAAAGACAAATTCCCACTATTTCTTATAGAAGTTTAGCATCCACCCAAATTTTCAAGTGTTGTATCAATAGAATCTGGTGTGCTAAAAAGTGTCTGAGTACATACATGTATACATACATACATACATACATACATACATACATACATGCATGCATGCATGCATACAGTTCCAGTATCATCCAAGTTTATTATTTGTTTATGCATTTATATAGTGCCTTACATAGTCATAGAGATTTAAAAAGAACTGATCAGAATCCTATATAGTATATAGTCCCCCCAGACTATAGTTTGTTGTCTGAGTGGGTATGATTTATTTTTAAACATCATAGGGTATTTTAGAGTAGTTTACTTAGTTTTAATTTAATTAGATTTAAGCCATTTTATTTTATTGTTTCTTTTCATATGTTGTAAGCCGCCCCGAGTCCTTGGAGAGGGATGGCATAAAAATTACTTACTTAATTAATTAATTAATTAATTAATTAATTGAAAATTAGCATTATAATAAAAGAATCAAGGTGAAGGTAAGATATAGAGCTATTCATAGATCTGGGAAAAATCCATGATTATTTCAGCTACCTTTACAAGCAGTTCCAATGCTGCTGATGTCTCTTGACTTGAAAACCCTTTACTCAGTGTTGCCATTATTTATCTGTGTTCCTGGTTTCAATAAATCTTTATATTTTCCTTTGTTTTGCTAAACCATATGAGCAACCTGGAAAAAAAAACCCATCCTGATATTCACTTTAAAAAAGAAGTAAATATCTTAAGATATCTAGGTTCAATTTTAATGTTCTGAGATGTTTACAGAAGGTCATAATAGTATACAGTGGTACCTCTACTTAAGAACTTAATTCGTCCCATGACCAGGTTCTTAAGTAGAAACGTTCTTAAGTAGAAGCAATTTTTCCCATAGGAATGAATGTAAAAGGAAATAATGTGTGCAAACCCATTAGGAAAGAAATAAAAGCTCAGAATTTAGGTGGGAGGAGGAGGAGGAAGAAGAAGAGGAGGAGGACAGTCGCTGCCAAAGGAAGAAGGTGAGGTGAGGGGAATCAAAAAAATTCAAAACTTTAAGGCTTAAAAAAAAAAAGAGGGACTCTGAGGCGGCGAGGAGGAGCACGTGCCTCCAATACACCCAGCACGAGGCTGACTCCCATACACTGCCTCCCATACACTGACTGCTGCTGCTACTACCAGCTGCCTCTTCCTTCCCATGCTGAAGGGCTCCCCTCTCCTCTCGCTCACTCGCTTTGTAGCCAACGCCTTTCCTTCGCTGTGGTGACTCCTCGGCTGCCCAGAGTGAAGGGAGAGTTTCTTTTCTCTGGGTGCTGGCAGAGGTTAATTCCCTGTCCAAGCGCCCAGAGAAAGGAAAATGCTTTGTTCGTTCTGGACTGCCAAAGCCTTCTTAAGCGCCACCAAACAGCTCCTCTGGCAGCCCAGAAAAGCCCAAGATGGCCGGGTTAAAGGGGGAATGACAGGAAACTGTCCGGGCCTTTGTGCCCCTCTCAAATTTCCTGGGAAATTTTTCCGGTCTCGGATTCTTAAGTAGAAAATGGTTCTTAAGTAGAAGCAAAAAAATCTTGAACACCCGGTTCTTATCTAGAACAGTTCTTAAGTAGAGGCGTTCTTAAGTAGAGGTACCACTGTCCTTGCATGAGGCTGCCTAATGTTATCTCATAAATCTCTGCTCGATTGTATTGCAACCATATTTTCGACAAATAAGGAAACTTAGTTTTTGTTGGTTACACATTCCCAGATTTGCTGCCACTGGCTTTCTAACTGTGGTAAGCGCAGATTGGGATGTGCTGAATCTGCAACAGGGGTCCAAATGCAGTTTCAATTATAAGCATAAAATTAGAGTCTGTTCCCCATTAATCAGCCCAGCTAATTGCTATGCACTACCATTAGCCATATGGTGTGAAAGACAGCTTGCTCTCTCTAAGATGAAATTTCTTCATTCCAGAAATGAAACAGTGAAGGCCTGTGCTTCAAAATAGCTTGTTATAGATACATAATTCCTAAACAACTTTCAACAGTGCCTTTGATCAAGACTAACAATATAATAAAAGTACAAGTTTATATCATCAAAATGGAGTATTCACAAATACGGATAGTCTGAAGGGAAGGAAACAAAGAAGGACATGTTAGAGAAGGCAAATGATAGACTAGTCTGATTGGAAAGCCAAACTGAATTAGAATTTCATTCTGCTTCACTGTAAGCCATGGTTCCTTTCACAGTTGCTTCATAAAGGAGAACATGTTTTCGTGTCACCGTATGCTGCTCTGCATGTGCGGAAGGTAGCAGAAATAACTTCAGAAACTTACTAATAAAGTGTGCTGTGACATTTGGCTCATCTTGAGACTGCTCCAAACCCACAATTTTCTGCATTCAGTTTAATTCCTAATGACATATTAATGTGATGAATATTTATTCTAGAATTTCATAGCGGTTATATAGGTCTGTGGAGGAACAGGTTTCAAGGAAATAACTTTCCCCAAACTACCTGATACCCTTACAATTTCAATGAGGTGCAAACCAGAACCTGTCTACCTTACTGTTCATTTCTTAGAGGACTGTTTAAAAAAAAAATGATGAATCAGTTCTGGAGTGGATCGCTCAATGGAATTTTTCTTTGTCTGCTGTAAATTGGAGTTAATATTTTCATTCATTGTTAACTTATTAATTCTCCAATTATCCAGAATTTTTAAAGGTGTTTGAAACAACATTATTCATTTCTTATTTATTTTATTAATTTGTGGGTGCTCAACAAAACCTCCACTGGAGGTGTTAAAGAAAAAATGGGACAACCATTCATCCAGAATGGTATAGAGCAGTGTTTCCCAACCTTGGCAACTTGAAGATATTTGGACTTTAACTCCCAGAATTCCCCAGCCAGCGAATGCTGGGAGCTGAAGTCCAGATATCTTCAAGTTGCCAAGGTTGGGAAACACTGGTAAAGAGCAGCGATGAGCGAACATTTTTCCCTCAGGTGCCAAAAGGACGCACGCACCTGAGTGTGCCCACATCCATAATTTAATAACCCCCATGCTTATATGTTCATATGACCCTCCCCCACTGTTCCACCCCCCATGCATGTGCTCATGACACCTCCCTCCTCCATTTCCCAACTTCTGGTGGGTCCAGGAGTTCTGTTTTTTCCCCTCCTCAGGCTCCAGAGGCCTTCTTTCCCCAAGCCCTACTGGAGGCCCACCAGAGGCCCAAAATGCCCTCCCAGAGCCTCTGCACAAGCCAAAAATCAGCTGGTTGGCACACACATGCATGCTGGAGCTGAGCTAGAGTCACGGCTTGCATTGCTGGCAGATATGGCTCCCAGTGCCGCATATGCTATAGGTTCACCATCACAGGTATAGGGTCTCCTGCTTGAGCAGTGAGTTGGACTAGAAGACCCCAAGGTCCCTTTGTTCTATTATTTCTTTGCTTGTTTCTGAGAGATGTTGAGGTTTTAGCTTCCACCTCCTTTTCCTCCTCCTCTTCAGTCTTCTTTGCCTTTCAATTAGTCTTGACTCTTGGCAACTACCTGGCCAAGTCTCTACCTTCTCCCAGACAGAAGAATCTTCCATTTGGCTACAAGGTTATATGAATTTGTGGACCAAACCAGCTGGTATGCCGTATTTACCTCTAAGACAGCTTTCAGGGTTAGTGTGACATTAGAACTAGTCTGGTGTGAAAAGCCTCTGTATTATTTCCCTGTCTTCTGGTACATTAATATTTTTCCTAAGACACTTGATATTAATTCCCATCATCTTCATTAACCAAAGGCCATGACATCTGGTTGAGGGGGGTAATTTTATGGGAAAGATAATCCAAACCATTACAAAGTTAGAATAGGTTTGCAGAAAGTGCTAATTTTTTGCAAGATTTATGTTGTCAGTTAGACTTTTTTTTTAGTATTTATGAACTAAAGTCTTCCCTTATTTTTCTCAATAAAAATAGGAAGAATCAGGATTCTATTCTGGTTTTGTTGATTTTACCTAATGGTATAATAGTCCTGGCATTTACTGTATTTATCTGAAAGAGGGAAAAAAAATATCTCTGTCTCTGAACTCAGTTTCCGGAGAAGGACGGCCTAGAAATTGAATGAATGAATGAATGAATAAATAAATAAGTAAACAAACAAACAAACGAACAAACAAATAATAAGCTTACCTTTATCATGGAAGTCAGATTAATTTTAGTTTCACTTCACTAATAGAAAATTAGGCCTTTTAAATATAATCTTAGTGGTGCAGAGGTGGGTTTCAGCAGGTTCTGACTGGTTCTGGAGAACCAGTAGTGAAAATTTTGAGTAGTTCAGAGAACCGGTAAATACCACTTCTGACTCACCCCGCCCCCATCTATTCTCTGCGTCCTGAGTCCCACCTGATTGGGAGGAAGTGGGGATTTTGTAGTAACCTTCCCCTGGAGCGGGAAGGGAATGAAGATTTTACAGTATCCTTTCCTTGCCACGCCCACCAAGCCCATCATGCCCACCAAGCCAAGCCCACAGAACCGGCAGCATTTCTTTCTTTCTTTTTTTTTGAAACCCACCAATGTAGCAGTGTGTATATGTTTAACTTAGTTTTATCTTCCTTTCCAGGAAATATGATAATTTCCCCAGAATTGCAACAGTGGGGAGGGGGAAGCAAACAAACAAACCGTGCAATCTGATCATTTTTCAGTACTTGGAGTAGGATGGGGGATGTCAGAGCAGAATTATGTCATGTATGCAACTATATAATGATATGCAACGGTACTGTAAATGCAGATCTGTCACTTATGATTACATTGCATTTATTTCATTATTTTCTTTAAATAAATATATCTGTGATTATATTCCATTTGCTATGCCTTTTAAAAAAAAATGTTGGCTCATAATCTGGGATTCTGGGCATCTGCTTGCTCTTTTCATTCACAAAGATTTCTGGAATCGTGATGTCTGTTCATTTGGAAAACACTGAGATTTTCAAGATTTTGAAGAGCGAGGAAATCATTGCACAGAATGTTTTTTATTTTTTAAACTTCCCCGTGGGTGGCTGCATCTACCCTTGTTTGAGGGCACCTTGAACCATCTGCAATGTACTTGGAGGTCATTAGTATCAGAAACCTAGCATTATGAACCGTAAAAGTTCTGTTCTCCCCTTTTCCCTTTTCTGCGTCTATGTGGCAGTTGTTGTGTGCCAGCTGTGAAAGAAGTCAAACCTAGTAATTAACCCATATGTGACCTACCATATTCGACTGATTTCCAGGCAGGGAGAGAGCGGTAACTCTAGCCAGCAATACCATCCTTTCTGTATCTGTAATGATGGTTTTTAGAGTGTAATAGCTGCACTAAATCCTCTCCTTCTTGCTCCATAGCCGCTGTTGTGACAAGAAAAGCTGCGGCAACAGAAATGAGACTCCTTCAGATCCGGTGATAATTGACAGGTAAGGGCTGCCGTTCTTTGGTGTAGATTTATTTTGAGAGGGTGTATTTGTCTGTTTGTTTGTTCGTTGTGCTGCGTTATTACTGGAACGTCTGTCCTGTATTGCTAATAGCCAAAGAGCGATGCTTCTCTGTGGGCGTCATTTTGTGGTTTGTTTGGAATTAGCAAGGCTCTGACGTTTTGATTCTCTGAGAAAGGCCAGATGGGGTGGAACTGGGAGGGAGAGAGCTTGGTGGATGTTTCTGGTGAGAAACTCTGATTCATGTTTGTGTGGAGGTTATTTTTCTCTGCAACTTTCTGTGCGTGATTCGCATGCTGTGCCTGGGAAAGCGTCAGGGTTATAAAATAATAAGTTAGTGATTTATGAAATGTGGTTGGCTGCTTATAAATATTTAACTTTTTACTTTGAAAAATATTTGAAGCATTATCACTTTTTAGCTACAGTAGTGCTCTTGGATGCAATCCATCTAAATTGTGAGGTTTATTTTATTTTTGCATTAAGAGATGTGCAAATTTAAGATTCCCCCCCCACCTCAACTCTCTTTTTCTCTCTCTTCTCCTTTAAGGTTGGCAGCTTGTTCTCTTTGGTTGGAGTGCAGTTTTGATTGTATTGTTCCGTGATTAATTCATTTTCTCTGTCTTAATTATTATGGCTTCGAAACCAACCCAAATTACTAATCTGGCATGACCGAATAAATCACTATAGAACAATAAATTCACTGAGTTGGTCTATATAATTTGCACACAGCAGGCTTGCAAATTAGGCCTGGCTGTCACCATAGTCTTCTTTACATTTTAATTATTGAAACTTGTCATACAGAAACATATGATAAACTGTTAAAGTGTCACCAATTACTCTGTGAGAGTTAGGTGACCATGCAGAGCAGATACTAATGCCATCAGCTATGCAGGGTACTGGATCGGTTTAGAATCAAATGTCCCTTGTTGTAATATCTAGATCTGCCTTATTGGCATTCTTCAGATGAATTAGGTCTGTCATTTCCAGATTTGTAGCCAGGACAGTTGGGAATTCTGGAAGTTGTGGTCCAAACATAGCTGGAGAACATAAGGTTAGGGGAAGGCATCAAAGATATTGTGAACTGTATTCAATTCATAAACATTTCTTTGCTGAGTTTTACTATAAGTGTACTGAAATGTAGTGAAATTGTGTTATTCTGTGACAAGAAAACATGATGTAAAAGCAATAATTGCCTCTATGAATAATTCTAAACATGCATATTAGGGAGGAAGCTAATTTAACTCAACAGATTTACTTCCTGTTGTGCTGTTAGTACAATTTTCTTACTCCTTGATTTAAAAAAAATGTATAATTTTATACAGTAAGTAAATTGCAATTGGCATTACATAATGTACCAATTGCACATTAAGGGTCTAGGAAACTTTTTTTGGTACATTGTAAGGTTTTGTGTAATCATTCTAGGCCAGATCCACACTCTGGCACTCCTGTAGTAGCTAAATAATTAAGAAATTATTGGAGAGCTATGAGATATTAAATATGGCACTGTGTACTGTATTTTTGTATTCAAAAGATCCTTGAATCCTCT
Organism: Erythrolamprus reginae; assembly: GCF_031021105.1. Taxonomy (NCBI): domain Eukaryota; kingdom Metazoa; phylum Chordata; class Lepidosauria; order Squamata; family Dipsadidae; genus Erythrolamprus; species Erythrolamprus reginae. The sequence continues at coordinate 102,332,284 of NC_091951.1, forward strand.
TTCGTTCTCCAGAATAAAAATGGACAAAAATAAATCACATTTTAATATATTTCATTTTATGAACCTAATAACTATTATTTTCTGCTTCCAGTGCACTGAGAAATGTAGATGAGTAGAAGTTTCTTGATTTGTTGTGTTGCAAAGATTTCTTATATTATATGGGCAAAGTCCTTGTTTTGTGCTTTTTACTAAGAATTATTTTTTAAAAAAAATCCAGACTATCCTTTCTGTCTTCTGTCCTCACAGCTCTTGGTCTGGAAATCCACCATACCATAGTTGTACAGAACTTTGATCATGTAGCACTTTTAGTTGGTTCATAAAGATTTTTTATGAAACTAAAAATCATGCTTATTTTCATTTATAAGGTTTACTCTTACAAATGTTGCCTTGTCACCCACTTTGAATATGAACTGGCTAATCTTTGAAAATACCTCTCTTGGTTTCAAATGGTGATTTTGATAGAGAAGTTTGATATAACTGTGGTTTGAATAACATGTGATTTTGACCTGTTCCTGTGGGTTGCAGTGGCACAAGAAATTTGACTCAGCCGAGCTGTAATTAGCCTTGCCTGTGTTTTTGAAACAGGATTGGGTTACCTGAATTGCATTAGTGTGGCTTCTATTGTTGCCGCTTAGCATCTGTCCCAGTAGGGTACTTAAAACCTTTCTGTTGGCCAGGGATAGTTCAAACATTTACGCAAAAGAAAGAAGGTGCTTTGTACAGTTGGTGGCTCTGGTGAGATGAGTGACATTTATTAGTGTAATTTTCCCCTCTTGATTTTGAAAAACGTAAAGCAATCTGCATGGAACTTCACATTTAAAACGGAATACTTCACCAATTGTGTTAACTTTAAAAAGCTGTCAGGAGCCACAGAACATATGTTGTGTTGCAGTCTGCTGTCACTCCTGCATGCATAAAATTGTAAGCTGTTATGCCAATTGATATGCAAAACCATGGCTTGCTTTTTTTTGTTTATTTGTTTACTGCCAAGTTATCCTTTATAGGATAAAGAAAGAGGGTTTGGAGAGACATGCCTGGCAGAATGTGCAACCTATTTGGCCTGAAGTAACTTTAACACAAAATGGTGACCTTAGTTTTTACATGTAAGCAGGTTGATACCATATTGAAACCACGTACATATTTCTATGTATAAATGATCTTCCTTTATCTACATTTATATAATTTGGTTTGGGGAATATCTGGTGAACTTTGTGTGTGTGTGTGTAAGGACAAACATAGACCACATGTTATATATAACTATAGATTATTTGAAAATTAATGAATAACATATTTGATGTAGAAATATTGGCAGTCTCTTACAAATGCTATGAATAGCCAGGATTAAATGTTAGTAGAGGATATACACAATATGATGTGTGGTTGTGAATGAATTGGCTGACTGATTTTAATATACTGTATATGGGGTTTTAGTAGTAATTTTTAATTAATTAGATTTGGTGTTGTATTGTTTTTGTATCGTGTGAGTCGCCCCGAGTCTTTGGAGAAAGGCGGCATACAAATCTAAATAATAATAATATAATAATAATAATAATAATAATAATAATAATAATAATAATTATTATTATTATTATTATTATTATTATTATATCAGATCTCTGGATTGGAGATCTGATATCTTCCGGATATTTTGAACTTTAGCTCCCCAACCATTAATTAGCATGACCATCAGCTAGGGACTCTGGGGCAGCTATATGCCCTGTGGCCATCTCTATCCATATATGCACTAGACTCTCTTCTACTGGTATTTGTAATAGATTCTCTTATTCTAGTGAGTAGTGGATATTTCTATAATGCCTTCTTTTGTTATTATGTAACTCTTACACTAATTTACCACAATATGAACTGTAAGTGTTGTATACTGTATTAAGTGAGAGATTTCTGAGCCCCTCTACTAATTGTTTCCTGATTAATTTTCTCTGATCTGGTGCCCTTCAGATGTGTTGGATCTATAATAGACATAACTCCCAATCAACATAGCCATTGGCCATGGCACATGAGATTGATGAGATCATAGTCCCAACATACCTGGGAGGCATCAGATTTTTTGAAGCTCGCAAAAGGCAGGCTGGGAATGGACTTCATTTAAATGAGGCATGCTAGAAAAGTGTCATGACTAAAACAGTTTGTGGATTGGGAGTGTGGGAGGGGAGACGGAATCTCATAGATTTGGTAGTGAATGCAGCTCATACGTTTTGGAGAGGTGCCTTTTACCACCACAAATTGCAGTCAAAGTGACTTACAACCACAATGTGTATTGTAACAATCAACTTTCACCACTATATCTGGAAATGTACAAACTGAATCTAGGATTTTTTTCATCTATTCAATTAAAAACAACAACCAGGAAGTTAACAATAAGAAATGTGTGTGTGTGTGGCACTCATTTACACATATAGGGAGCCTTTGGTTACATCATGTGCAATAGATGCATACATCAAAACACCAAAAGTGAAATGTTCAGGGTTACATTTTAAAGCTTGTATCAAATATCTATTAATCACTAAAATGCTAATAATAGAAGAACATCCTCTCAATCCAAAAGAACTAATCCTTTATCCATTTTCTCCTGCTTCTCATTTGACAGAAACAATAAGAAACAGAAAATGTAAGCATGGGTTAGAATCTGCTTCATAATTTAAAGGAGTGGTGCTTTTCAAATACCCTCCACCTATACCATTCTATAAAACTGCATGTTATTTCATGAAGATGAGGAAGTGACACATCTTTAGAGGATGCACAATGATGCAAAACAACTTGACATTCAGCCATCTCTATTACAAGGGGCACAGCAAACGTTAAACCTAGTAGCAAAAAAACAAAAAAGAAGAGAAAACTACTTCCTGTTACTATATTCCAAACCGACGAAGGTTCCAATAATGCCTCCAATTTGAATTTAAAAGGTTTGCCATAAAATTCCTAGGCAGGACAGGAATACATTGTATTTTTATTGCCACATTGGATATTCTTATGTCTTAACCTCTTTTCTCCCATATAGTTATTCTAGTTCAATAAATAAAACCTCATTAGACTATTCCCATTTCAATGAGTTTATTAAATTTTACAGGAGCAATTAGCATAAGCTGTGCTAATTTTTCTGGAAGACTAATGAGAGAGCTTCTTAATTAGGTTTGCTTTGTAAAAATCTGAAAACATGATAATGAAAAGTCACATAGGGTGCAGTGCAACAGGAAGGAAATGTCTTATTATTTCTTGATTTGTGAAGGATGGTTCTGTATTCTGGCATAGCCTCAAACTTAAGGCAGTAAAAAGCCACCACGGTTGACTTCTTTTGAAACAGATATTTGGCCAAATTCCCCCTTCCCCCTTTCATGGATTAATTGAGTGTGTCCTCAGTGACTTGATTAGTGAATATATAGAAAAGAATTTCCATTTCCACTGTATGTGGCCAGATCACTGTAAACATATGTCCTGATACGTTGGATTCCATTAGAGATGTCTACTATGGCTCCTATTATTTTAGAGCCGTATTGAAAAGCATTGAAAAGAAAAATCCAGATATATAGTCACTCGTGGCCCTAAACCTGTAGAGAAAACAGAACACAGATCACTGAACATCTTAGGCATCTCCAAATTTTAAAGGGATATGACTGAGACAGCTCTGCTCATAGGTGTGCGTACTCATCCTGTTATTGTCCTTATCAAATGCACCCTGCAAACTTTCAAAATGTTTTTTTTTTAAAGCAAACCTGAGCAGAAGTAATTGTAGGACAGAAGAAATATCCTTTCCTAAGTATGCCCATGTTACTCCAAAACTCCGCAGTCTGCATTGGTTACCGATCAGTTTCCGGTCACAATTCAAAGTGTTGGTTATGACCGATAAAGCCTTTCATGGCACCGGACCAGGATACCTGCGAGACCGCCTTCTGCCACATGAATCCCAGCAGCCGGTTAGGTCCCACAGAGTTGGTCTTCTCCGGGTCCCATCGACTAAACAATGTCATCTGGCGGGACCCAGGGGAAGAGCCTTCTCTGTGGTGGCTCCGACCCTATGGAATCAACTCCCCCCAGAGATTAGGACTGTCCCCATCCTCCTTGCCTTTCGTAAACTCCTTAAAAACCAACTCTGTCGTCAGGCTTGGGGGAACTGAGACATCTCCCCCTTGCCTATGTAGTTTTGTGCATGATATGAGTGCGTGTATGTATTTTATATATTGGGGTTTTTATTTTTAGACTTTTAAATGTAAAAACTGTTATTTTAGATTTTAAATTATTAGATTTGTTACCATGTATTATTTTATCATTGTTGTGAGCCGCCCCGAGTCTACGGAGAGGGGCGGCATACAAATCTAATAATTAATAATAATAATAATAATAATAATAATAATAATAATAATAATAATAATAATAATATATAGGTGATAAATGCTGCCTCTGCCATTCCTCTTCAGTTCATTTAAAAATGGTGGTGTCTTTTTATGTCATTGATATGACTTGCTGAAGGTTAGAAGTCATTTATTTTTAACTCAAAAATTAGACTGATGCTAATGTATTAGGAGTAATTTTCAAGATGTTGTGGATGCCATGATGGTACAGTGATTAGAATTCAGGATTTCAGGCTAATTCTGCCAACTGCCAGCGGTTCAATTCTCATTGGCAAAAAGTTGACTCGGCCTTCCATCCTTCTGAGGTGGGTAAAATGAGGACGCAGATTGTTTGGGGACAATATCCTGATTCTTTAAACTGCTCAGAGAGGGCTGTAAAGCACTGTGAAGCGATATATAAATCTAAGTGCTATTACTATGAAGCAGAATCCATTGTACTTTAAACTTGGCTTGAGGGATAACTCCTTGGCCCTTTCAAAGATATTTACTGAATTTTGGTAGAAGTTGGTGAACCCATTTATATGTTAGCTAGGATTACATGCTGGCATGTTTTAGCATTATGTGGGCTCCTCAACTTACAACCATTCATTTAACGACCATTCAAACAGTACTGAAAAAAACCCTGACAACTAGTCCTTGCACTTATAACCATCTCAACGTCTCCATGATCATGTGATCATGAATTTGAGTGTTTGACAAGTAGAATGTATTTACTTACGATGAATGCAACAACTTGGTGTCATGTGGTTTCCATTTGTCAACTTCTCAACCATGACAAGCATGCTCAATGGGAGAAGCTGAATTTGCTTAATGATGGCATGGTTCAGTTAACAACTGAAATGATTCCTTTATCCACCATGGCAAAAAAAAAAGTCATAAAATTGGCCATAGCTTAAAAACTCCCTTGCTTAGCAATGGGAATTCTGGTCTCAATCATATTCTAAGTTGAAGGCTACCTGTATCTGGCTCAGACTTGTTTTCTATAGCTAAAGTAGTTGTACAAGTCAGCTCTCCATTTGTCCGATTGTAGTTGGAGCCAGACAGAGAGCTTCTTGTGCTGATGTTTTTGCAGACAGGAGCTCAGCAAGGAACTTAAAAGTCCAGCAGGTGGCAATGGAGAAAGGTGAGGAGCGCAGGTTCAAGACTGAAGTTAAAGGATTGTAATTACATTGGTTCTGCCACTTTATAATAAACAGAAGGCATGTTATAAGATTTTGAACACTTTACCTATGTTGGAGAAAATATGTTATAAATCTGTGGCTTGATTCAACTTTTTGTTGCTAGTACAAAGTATGCATGAAGCAACCTCAGCTTCCAGGGCTGCCTCATCAATTGCAGGGATGAGAAATACACAGTGCTTTCCCCTTGTGTGTACCTGAGGATTTTGAAGTGAAGGTGGCAGAACTCCAGGGCCAGAACTGTGATGTTCCTAGATCACAGTGCTGCTAGATCACAGTCAAGATTAAGATGACAAAATGAAGGGCAAACTCTGTGCAAAATCATGCATTTTGTGAATTGCACTCATTTCAATAATAAAATGAAGCAGGTAGCAATTTGGGGGCAAAATTTTCCCAAACTGAATTTCTTTAACTTCATATCCTATATTTTGCCTTCCAAATTGTTCAAATGTGCCTCAAACAAGAATTATCTCAGAGCATAAAAAGTTTCTCCGATTTCTTTTTCTTGTTGTATCCAGTAATTTATAGTGGAAGTAAAGACAGTGTCCCCTTAGCTGTTTGCAACAAAAAGAGAGTTTGAAGAGTGAAAATATCAGACAGAGAGCAGAAAGTTTTTTACCCTGAAGTCCCTTCACACTGAAACTGGGCACTAATGGCCTTTTGAAATTCCCCAAGAATATGTAAGCAGAGAAGTGTGTGAGCATTTATTCTTAATTTCTCCAAAGGAAGAGACATTCCCCCAACTGTTTGTCAAGGACTTGTCTCCCTTAGTGGATATGGTGGAAATTTGTCCAAAAAAAGTTATTTAAAAGTAAAGTTATGAATTCTTTTTTATGCAGTTATGATCAGATATAATGCAATACGAATGAGCACTTTACAATGTTTAGAAAATTTCAGATTAAAAAAACAATTAAAGAAATGTTTCTCTTTAAAAACACTTTTAGCATATCTTAATTTCGTATATTGAAATTTTATGTTCCAAATGAAAATGACATATTCAGTATTATTAATTTATTTCTAGTATGAAATAGATTAAAACGTGCTATTTCCATACCTTGAAATTATATCCCGGACATTATTAAATTGACCCAGATAAAGACTTTCACAGCACCCACTGAAATGTTGTGAACAGTACTGTTTTTGTCTCAGCTCTTGGCAAGGTGTGGGCAAATGGAGATAAATCTAGCACAGGCTATTTCTCTGGTTACCCACCTTTGTTCCAGGGCAAATGAAGGTTTTAGATATAGAGGGTTCCTTATTACAGAAGTTTAATTGCCTTAATCTAGCAAAACTCCTCATCTAACAAGAACTTATTTTTAAAAAAATCTTCTTTGAAGGCTTGATGGCCCTATTGAATGTTGTGCCCTGTGTGCAGCAAAGATTAGAGGAGGAATAGCATTATTGTGGAGGTTGATAATTCTGGAAGCAGCATTACTTCTAAATACAGGTAGTCCTCAATTAATGACCTTAACTGGGACTAGCAGTTCTGTTGCTAAACAATGTGGTCATAGAGCAAAAAAATCACATTACAGTCTTGACTTACGATGGCATTTCTGATAATGAACATTAAATGAATGGCCCATGGTCTTGACTGTGGCTTGCAATCTTCTGCTGCCTTCCCCATTGACTTTGCTCATTGGAAGCTGGCAGTGAAGGTCACAAACCATGATCCCATGGCTGCTGGACACAGCAGCGGCAGCAACTTTGAGATGTCATCAGCTTCCTCAGTCAGCACCAGTGGAACTTTGAACAATCGCTGGACAATTGGCTGCTAAACAAGAACTACCTGTAAGCTTTTGGAGCTAAAGTGAAGTTGTGTGTGTGTGTGTGCCTTCAAAGAGAAAGAGGGAAGAAACTGTTATGTCCTGGCAAAAGCCGGGCCGATTCCAATTGGCTGAAGTTCCAGCAGGAAATTCCCTTTTTGGGTTTGGCTGCCTTGTTGCCATATAAAAGACTGTTCCCGCCATTTCCATCTTCTTGTTGTCCTGCTCATTTGCTGTGTTTGGAATAAAGCCGCTCCAAGTCTTCGGAGAGGGGCGGCACTCAAATCAAATCAAATCAAACCAAACCAAACCAAACCAAACCAAACCAAACCAAACCAAACCAAACCAAATCAAAATAAAGAGTTATCGCTAATCCACCTTTTCTTGAAATTTAACAGAAACTCTTAAGAAGAGGTTGCATTGACTGAAAGAGATGATCTGACAAATCCATTAGAGCCATATGAAACCTTTCCAACATGGCAGCAGTCTCTGACTATATAAGTGACCTAATGCTGGGAGGAATAACAGTGTATGCTATCTGTATTATTTATGAATACTGTAATAATATAATAAGTCTGATAAATATAATATAGTATAATATAATTAATACAATTTGTAGCTAAACATTATATAAATATATATTTTTTATATAATTCGTATATAATGTTGTATAAACGTAGTGTTAGCTAACAAGGGCTTAATCAGATCGTGCCTCCTGCCCTGCCGTATGCCTCCCAGCCACCTCCTGCTCGGTGGGGCTTTTGATTCTTTTCAATGCGATTATTTCACATACTCTAATCCAGAATCATTGACATGAATACAAAAGGCTAGTGACATCTAATAGATGCCTCTTAGCTTTGCCTCCCTCTTGTTCCTTGCCTTTTCCTCCTTCCCTCTTCTTCCCTCCCCACCTGACAAAAGCTTACAGACACTTGGGCTCTGTCTCTCTGAGGCAGCATGGGGGGCTGTTCATGAAATATAAAGGAGGAAAAAGGACTGACGTAGGGCTGATAAGCAAGGGAGCAAAAGACCATAGATTAAAAGTAAATGCCACTAAATCCTATCCTGGATCCTCACTTGTTCCTTCAGTGTTTTCTTTAACTCTTCCACTGCTGAAGGAAAACAGAGACTAAGCCAAGGACAGACAGACACACACACACACACACACACACACACACACACACACACTCTCTCTGGTTGAAGAAATAAAGATTATTCATCTCTTCCCCCCCCCCCCCCCCCCCGTCTCTCCCTCAATGGTTTGATATTGGGGTTTGGTTGACAGAAATCCAAGCAGCCTTGGGTTGCTGCAGAAAGACACCAGGCAGATAGTAAATCAACAGCCTGCTTGGATATTCTAATGTAATACATTAGACAACAAAAGAGATTAAATGCTTCCCACTCCACAGCAAACAGTTTCTGAAGTGTGGTTAAGATTTATATCAAGGATGTATGTATTTGTGTTTGTATAAACGTACGCACACATACACCAAATGCAGTGATGGGCTGCCAAAATTTTTACTGCCTCACTGTGGCTGTGGCTTATTTTGTGGGTGTGGTTTGATGGTCATGTGACCGGGTAGGAGTGGCTTTCTGGCCATGTGACCAGGTGGGAGTCGCTTGACAATCATGTGACCAGGGGGTGGCTTAAATGTCATGTGACTGGATGGGAGTGGCTTACTGACCAAGATAAGTTTTAAAATAGGTGCTTGCACTCTTTTTCAGTTGATTAAGTCACATTATTTGAATAGCCACAAAAAAGGACAAATGATAGACAGTGTTATTTGTTGAGGAGCACAGTAACATTTTAAGGTTTTGTACTGAACCCACAAGGTTCAGTATGATAACAGATTAGGCTAGTAGCTCAATTTTCTTTAATTGCTATAAAAGTTCAGTTCTAGATAATGATTAAAATGATTAAAGCATTTATGGGTAAAAACATACAATTTAATTTTTTCCTATTTTAAAAGTAATTGATCATAGGCAGTACTGGAGAAGGAAGGACAATAAAAAAACTATTAAGTATTTAATAAACAGTGCATAAACTTACTATCCCCACTGCGTTCCCCCCACCGTGGGGGCAGCAGCCCATTACTGATCAAATGTTATATATTAAAAATTCATAGGTTATTGCAGAGCCAGTTTGATCTAATGGTTAAGGCATCAACCTAGAAAGGAGAAAACGAAGGCATGAAAGATGGCTGGGTGACTTTGGATCACTTTGGACCTCTTTCAGCTGAAGTTAACTTCAGTCTGGGTCTCTGTGGTCTTAGTATGACATCTTAATCAGTGCACCTTAATTCTCCCAATTGTTGGAGAAGAGTATTAGTATTTTCAATTATCAGCCCATTGAAGCCCTTGGAGGCCTATGGTTCCTTCCAGTATATTTCTAATGGGATCTGGATTTCACTCTGTCTTTCACCCTCATCTATTTAACCAGCTTACACCCTTTCATGGTCATAGATAGCAACAGAAACTCTTGAATACTATACCAGTAACTGTAAAACCAATGTCAGTTACACAAATTGTCTATCTCAAATTGATACTTTCAAGATATGTGGAGGAAAGAGGTACACAAGGACTTTAGAGATGAAGGAGAGCACCCGGTGCATAGCTTGTTATACAAAATGATCAAATGGATTGATAGTTTTAATTCAAAGGTCTAAGACTAATTTGTTAAAATACAGTCCCAGCCATTCCTTCAATAATTTGTCCACACACTTCTGTTAACTGGGCCATTGATTCAACAAACAAAGATACAAATGGAATTAAGTTTATGTTGATGTGGGATACAGTGAGAATGCCATTTAATAATTTTCGTTTGAGCCTTTCAGAGTTTTTATAAACTCTTGGTTGATCTCCCCGAAATCCTAACTAATGGGCCAATATTATTTGGTTGTGAGCCGCCCAGAGTCCCTAGGGAGTTGGGCAGCATCCAAATCTAAATCCAAGTCCAAGTCCAAGTCCAAATCCACCCACCCATAATAATTCATCTGATGGCACCATTTTATTTAAAGTGTTTTGGAATAATTTCTTGCAGTGGTTTCATATGGGTTTTAAATAGAATCTGGGAAATTACCCAACCTCACAATTTTTTCATATATCAAAATTTCATACAGTTTTGAATCTGGGTAATAGGAAATTTAGCCTCTGAAGTTGGATGTTTTAAATAATCTAGGTGAAATGAGCAACATTTTGAAGGACTGAGGTTCTGTTGTGGAAACTCACATGTGTCCTGGGTATTCTCCCTTCCAGGCACCTGAAATTTTGGAAAAGGCAGATTTTATCAACCTGGAAGATTAATGTCACTGCACTCAAAATGGGTAGGATTTTGGTATTCTTTCAAGATTTCGCTTTTAAAGGGCTCTAAAATAATAATTTTAATTTTAATTTAATTTGTCAGGCTGGATCTGTTCTGGGAAGCCATGAATATGAAATGCCTGAGCATGCAGCATTATAAAAATCTGCTCCAAAAATGTATTTCACAATTTTTTTTAAAAAAAGAAAAGTGACGGGCTTAAAATGATTAACAGGACAGGTTTCCTTGGAGTATAGCCATAAATCTCAGTATAGTCTCTATTCCTGGCCATTCCTCTGGCCATTTTGAAAAACTCTTCAAATATTGCCACAATTTTGATTTCCTTCTTGAGTGAAGAGGAAGAATTTCCTCTCCACCCCTCTCTCAATGCTTTGGATATACTTTGGTCAATCTTGATGGAGCTATAAAACATTTTGTAATAATTCTTTTTATAGGTTTGTAATAATTCTTTTTATAGGGTACAGATTTTGTTATTTTACAGTTTGTCTTCCAAGTCTTCTCCCAGTCAGTCAAGTGTATATTATGGCCTTCATTTTTGGCCCATCCTATCATAGAATCTTTAACAATTTCTTCCATTTTGTCTGATTCCAATAAGTATCTGTATAATTCCAATATTATTTTTTCAGTTGGGAAAATTTATCAGAGTTTTATCTAATCTGTATCTATTCCTGTTCCTTCAATATCCTTTTTATATCTTGATTTCGATTGTAAATAGGGCCACCAATCAATTTTTATATTTTGTTCAGCTAATTGTTCCCTACTTTTAAATTTTCCTGATGGGTCTAATATATCACTATATTTAATTGTTTTGGTTGTGTCTATTAGATTTGGATAGATATGGCTTCCATAGTCGAGAGCCATTTATGAATTTTTGTGTAGTTTTTCTTTTTGATTTCGTACCATATTTTAAAGAGAGAGTTTCTAATTAAATGTTGATTACAATTAGGTTGTAATTTAGTTCTGTTGTTCCATATATAGGCATCCCATCCCATCTGAAGATCGTGGTCCCCTAATATTAATATTCATTTATTTGTTAAATTTATCCACTCCTTTATCCATGTCAGGGATGCTGCTTTATGATAGAATTTCCAATCAGGGAGACCAAGGCCCCTTCTGCTCTTATTATCCTGCAACTTGATTAATTTAATTCTAGATTTTTTATTTTGCCATATAAATTTAGTTATAATTTTGTTCATATTATTAAAAATTTCATCTTCAATTTAACAGGAATCATTTGGAACAAATATAAACATTTTGGCAAAATGCTCATTTTAATTGCTGCAATATGTCCCAATAATGATAATTGTAGTTTCTTCCATTGTCTTTTCGTTTAAAAAACACACATACTTCTGAGGCAAACACTAGCTTTCTCTGTGATCTCTATGAAATTAACCTTTTAGTTAGATACTTTGGCATTGGTTTCCTTGGATATTCATTGGCTGACATCCCAGATGTTAAGTCTTTCTAAGTGGATGTTAAAGAACATTTTACCTGGCTCAACTTTAATAGGAGAATGACAAGAACAAGCAATATATGATCATTGCATATAGTTATTTCCAAGAGGTGGATTACTGTAATACATTTCAGCGTTAACAGGGATTTGTCTTTGTACCTGTGTTTTCACAGCCTAATATTTTTAATTGTTTAAGAGCTATACTCAAGGGGTATGGACACGTTCAGAGAAATGTGCATGCTTGTGGCTCAGTCTGTTGATCTGTAAGGCCAAATGAATTTTATGTGAAATTATTCTCCAACTTTTATTTTACAAATTGCATTTCTAGCATTAACATGATCTTCCTTAGCTGAGGCTGTGTTTGTTTTATTCAATAATAGAGGATACATCTCTGATTTTTCTATATGCTGGAAATCGGTTGCCAATTCATTTTAAATGTTTCTTGTATTTTGTTTCTTGTAATATATGGCCCCAAGATACTTGGAGTTAGATTTCTTAAGCTTTTGTAGTCCCCTTTAGTTAGTATACTGTTCCCCAATTGTTTCCATCCCATCTAGGTGGGATCTCCCCACCCAAATGAAGCAAATTGAAGGATATAAAGGTCACGATCTCTGACCTCTGTTTGTGACATGCTCTTTCAATATAACCTCTACAATGAGAAGCCTAGAGTTCTTTTAATGTGTAAGTCTATAGACGGTGCTTGTTTATCGATGAAGTTGCATAGGTTGGATGGCAGAATGAATGGATGAAATGAATGAATGACCCTGTGTATTCTGTGGTCCCTAAATTAATGGACCATTATTATCGCTGGGTGCATGTGCATGTTTCCATTGTGTATGTGTGTGTGTGTGTGTGTGAGAGAGAGAGAGAGAGAGAGAGAGATGCAAAGAGTTGTCTAGGATTCTCAGGCCTGAGATGGAATTAGTAGTGGGGGAGGGGGAGAGAGTATTTAGGTAGGACCCTTTGCTTATTTGCAGGTTTTTTCAGCACCAAATGCCATAGTGATCCCACTGTTTTGCCTTACTCACATGATAATGCCCTTATCTCATTCCCACGTGAAAACTGAAACTACTATTTCAGTAGCACTACTTTTCCCATTTTACCCATTACAGAATCAAAGCCAAATTCAATAATGACCTCATCAGCCGCTCAAAATCTTCAAATATTATTTTCCCTATATTTCATTAAGTACCAATTTCTTAAAACAGGATACCATGATTTGTGCAAGAAGTAAGATTAACACAAGTTGTGCCTTGAGTTGTGTTGTGAGTCCATAATGGTGGAAGCTTCTCAAACAGAAACTAGGCAATAAGGAGAGCTATCCTATTATGCAAAAATCAAGTGACAAACATTTCTTTCAAAAAATCCAGATCTCTGATGATTATTCCTGGATTTTGGGATAATTATTATTTTGCCTAAACAGAGAGTGCCCTGAAAGACTGAAACTGTAATTCTAAAGTCCTTTTTTTGTGTATTTTTCATCAGGTTCTATTTATTTTTCTAAACAGAAACAGATCTTTTGATGAAATCTATTTGAAGAAATCAGAATGTGTTGAGCTAACATTTGAATCCTGATGCAGCCAGTCTTAATAATAATAATAATAATAATAATAATAATAACAACAACAACAACAACAACAACAACAACAACAACAACAACAATAATTTATTGGATTTGTATGCCACCCCTCTCCGCAGACTCGGGGTGGCTAACAACAATAATAAACACAAGTGTAACTTAAGTGTAACTATACAATCTCAGTTGAGTGTCTATAGGTCTGTCAGTACAAGTGGTGCTTTTAAGGTTTTCCAAATTCTATGTACAAGCCTAGCAATATAGTTCGTAGATGGAGAGAAGTGTTGTTTGTGCACTGCAGTTTTAATTGAAGCAAGCTCTGCCCCTTTCATTTTTACCACGTGAAAAGATTCAAGAAACATTATTCCAGTCATTCTTCTGCCAACAGAAAAGCACAATCAATTTACTTAAGTTCACTGGCCAAAATGAAAGGCCACAAGCATTGCCTTCCTCTTCTCCATAATCTTCAGAGGAAATAGGAAACCTCAAATTGGCTGGAAGCTCCTTAATGCATTTTCAGTAAGATGACTCCCTGGCCTTGCAGTAACAGCTTCTCATTCCCACTTAGACTGAGGTAGGTGACCTGTTAGGCTCAGTGAGTTCATCTGATTTTGAATCCATGACACTGATACTGATATGTTAGCTGCTGAAGAGGGGTCGCATGTTTGCAAAATGGCTGCTTAAGGGGCCTGCGCAGTTACAAAGCACTTATTTACCAGAAGGAAAACTGAGAACATTGTTTTGCTTGACACTTGCTTTATTTCTCTGAGGTGCTTCCTTTTCTTCCAGATTAACATTACCTTCTCTCCTGACTTGGTAGTCAATCAGAACACAGCATTGGTTTCCAGCCATCCAATATACCTGCTTTGGAAGATCATAGCTTCCTTCAGAGTATAAAGAGTTCCTGCTTATCTGTATGTCTTAGTTGCTGAGTTGGGCCCGGATTATTGCTATTCTTTGGAGGAAGGTCTTCTTTGAAGATGATTGAAATAGCAACTGAGCCAAAATGGGATAGCCAGACTAGAAGCTGGAAGAAAGTTGTTATTGCAGAATTACACTCATCTTGAATTGCTGCACTGGATATCACGTGACTTCAAGACTGCCTATTGATTTTCAGATTATGCTATCTCCTCTATAACCTTCATCATGTATTTTACTATGTGTATATAGATATATACCCACTAAAACCCTCATTGTGTATTGGACTGAATGAATGAATGAATGAATGAATGAATGAGATTTCACTGCCCCAGGATTTCCCTAATCTAGAAATCCTCCTAGACTCATGATTCTTGGTCCATGAACAGATCCCAGTCATGGCTACCAGGGCCTTTGCACAGCTACTGCTTGTGCACCAGTTATGCCTGTCTCTGGATGAGTAGGCATTGGCTACAGTCACTTATGTCCTAGTTACTTCCAGATCAGATTACTGATCTGGAGGTAACTAAGGTAAATTAAGGAATGATCTTAAGGCATTATTTTGGCAGTAAATGGAGCATAAAATCTGTATTATTTATTTTTTATTTGTTTGATAGATTATTGTATTGTTTGAGATGTTTTGTTCTTTGTTCAAGAGTTTGTTCTTCAACAGGTTGAATTGGTTGCTGCTGCTTCATGTCCAAAGAACCTTCCTGGCGAAAGGCAGGAATTGTACACTGCCCAATGTTGGTTCAATTGGATCAGTTTGTAGTGCCACTTTATAATGTCTTGGTAAGATCACACTTGGAATATTACATCCAGTTTTGGTCGCCCTGGTGAAAAAAAAGATGTTAAGACACAGGAAAGAGTGCAGAGAGGAGCAACAAAGATAATTGGACCAGAGGCTAAAACATATGAGGAATAGTTTCAGGAACTAGGTATATCTAGTTTAATGAGAAGAAGGAGTAGGAGTGACATGATAGCAGTGTTTTAATATCTCAGGGATTGCCACAAAGAAGGAGTCATCCTATTCTCCAAAGCACCTGAGGGTAGAACAAAAAAGCAATGGGTGGAAACTAATCAAGGAGAGATCCAACCTAGAGCTAAGGAGAAATTTCTTGACAGTTAGAACAATGAATCAATGGAGCAAGTTGCTTCCAGAACTTCCACTCAGTTGTGAGTGCTTCAGCATTGGAGGTTTTTAAGACAAGATTGGATAACTATTTGAAATTGAATTTCCTGCCTGGGCAGGTTGGACTAGAAGACCTCCAAGGTCCCTTCCAACTCTGTTATTGTGTAAATGTTGTAAGAAAAAGAACCTTTGTCCACCTACCCTAGATCTTCTGCTTGCTTCATTGGTAACAATAGAAGTGCCTGGTCATGAGGTTTTGGACAGGACCTTTTCATTCCAATGAAAATTTGAAAGGGAAAACCCTGCTCCCCCCCCCCCAATAATTTTATTTTAAATTATGGTAAATTATTCCTAGAGAAAGAATGTAGTAAGGAGTAAAAGACAAAATAACTGTGCATTGCCTTCAGCTCTCAAGCCGGGGGAAATATATCCCTGGCGAACTGTAGTTGTTTTCATCATTTTCAACTGAAGCATCCAAAACAAATAAGTCACGACGAAAGCAAAAGTCTGTACCAAAATATACAGTGCATACGTGATTGGTTGGCCATTTAGATATTCATGAACACAGATGGACATCCAGATGCACTTGTGTACATGCAGACTAACACATACACGGTCACACACCCACACAGAACAAAATCCTCCTTCTGAAATACTACTGTGACAGTGAGATCTTTAAGATTGTTTAGTTCACATAATTCCCAAGCATTGTTTCTAAAACCCAGGCATTTAAGGTTCACAGTTCTGCAAAGATAAACATTGGTAAGATCATTTGTATTTGATCCAATTAGCTTTTAAATATTATGCAACTGGATTCCCCCTCCCCCTTCCATTTTATAGGGAAATAAATTCTCCCGATTTCAATTAGATTTCCTCCCCAGTAAGGATATGCAGTCTTAATTTCACTAACATGCTTTCTACTGTTATCAATTTTAAACCCACATAGGCAATATATTAAAGGTTTTCTTCCTCTCCCCTTGCAGTATTGTTCCAGAAAATTTAAGGAAATCTTCCTGTCCCCTGATAGCAGCACAGTTATAGGTCATTATTTTGTCAAGTGCCAGCCAAGAAGCCGTTGTTTTCCAGAATGAGAAGTTTCCCCTGGTTTTCTGCTACTTGTCCTCTAGGGAGGTGTTATTTGCATGTCCTGCTGCCTTCCTTTATCAAGGGGTTAATGAATTGTCCCTTGCTCCAGGCAATCCCATCATGTGCCTGGTTGACTCTGAAAGCTAGGCTTGCTGGAGCCTAGGGACATCTTTTCCTAGCCATCTCTGAGGTGACCACCTGGGCAGATGAGATCCAGCACAGCTTGTCCTGAGGACACAAAATCTGTATGTGTTGCTGCCACTTCTTGTCCAAAGGAGACCTGCCTAGTGAAAGGTAGGAACTGTATGGGGAGTTAATCAAAGCTGGGAGCCATCTTACTAGCTTCAGGAAATGATGTACCACAATGTTTTCCTCCCCTCTTTTGTATTCAAGAGAAGGTGTCATGCATGAGGCCATTGTGCTGAACTAATCAGGTTAATTGTGGAGTTCTGAATGGTCCTCATTTAGCTGATCTCTCTTTCCTGTTACAGACTGATAGGGTAGTGAGAGATTACGCGTATTTTGCATCTTTTGTATGGCTTGCTGATTCAAGAATGGAGAATTTAATTTGATTACTGTGCAAACTTTGATACACCTGCAACATAATATTTTATGTGAGATAGAACTGGCCACGCTAGATTGTGGGAGCAATATTAGATCATAAAATGTGATATTATGATTTTATAGAAAAATACACAGATTATTGGTACTGGTTATTATGGTTATTGGGAACACATTTAGATCTAGAGGGTTATTTCACATTATAAACATATAATCAGAAGTTGCCCCTTGTCTTGGAAGATTTTGTAACTCTCACAAACTCATACTCTAATTTGCACTACAATAAAAAGGTTTTGGCTGTTTTGTTTTGTTCTGCAAATATACTTAATTCTACAATTTCAGTTTATTGATTATGCTATAGGCTGACAATTTATTACCATGGGCTTGGAAATCATGATACTCCCTTTTATATGTGGATTATAACCAGTGATGGGCTACCAAAATTTTTACTAGCACACTATGGGCGTGGCTTATTCATTTTGTTCCAACACCTTTCAATGCAATGCAAATGCAAAATGGAGCTCTGGAGCTCCATTTTCGCTACCCCATTGCGTTCTCACCCATATGGGCAGTAGCCCATACCTGATTATCTACTATATAAAGTATATGTACATACACGCATGTGCAGTTCTTCTAAAGTTATGCATATTCAAACTCATTTACTGCGATAGGAAAAATATACCCAGAGTCCAGAAAGGAAAAAAAGAAAAAAAGAAAATCAAAATTTTGCTACCAGTACTGCATACCGTACCGTACCCGTAGGAGTCCTATAGATAGACCTATAAACTAGATTTATACATATTACCAACCCAAAGTATTATGGAATTGAGATGGTTAATAAAGTTTACAAATAATCAAATCAATCAATCAACAAACCAATCATATACAGTATTTGAATATTATTGGCATGGCATGGCATGTAAATCACCCATTTGTGAAATAGGGTTTAAGATTTATGAAAATATACAAACGCAGTCTTTCAACAAAAAGGCTGAAGCAAAAAATGATTTGGGAGCATGGGGCACATTGGATTAAAATCTCGCAAAACATTGCAAAATGTTGTGCAAAAAAAAAAAAGGAAGCTCTTGGGCCTTTCCTACACAAAACCAACAACTGCTAATTAACCGAAAAGTGGAGCTGCTTTATGCCTAATGGGCATCAGTTCTAAGGATTAGGATGAATGATTTCCCAAATTCCTGAGTCACTTGGAAAATGAAAAGAAAATGAGTGAAAGAAATGTTAAGTCTGTCAAAAAAGCACAACTTTTGAATATAATAATTTGGGTGTGAGGAAAATGAACTCTGCACATGCTCAAATACATTCCTTTTGTGCTGTTGAATGCTGTCCTTTGATATGAGAAACCTGGGTTCAGATTTCTAGTCTGTGGTGAGGCCTCCTTGGATGTTTGGGGTCAGATTAATCTCCTCCAAACTCTCCATGCCTCTGCCCTGAGGCAAATATCGTTCTTGATGGTCCTTTAGGAATGATTGGGAAACAAAGAGGAAATTCGGTCCATCCCTTTGTTTAGTTTAGGAATAGGAGGCAAACTCAAGTTCACTAATAGCTGGATATGTGAGACATGATCTTAAACTGCACAGCAATTGGGACATTATTTCAGTTCTCATAAGGAAAAACTCTGTTTTACCCTCTGTTTGGATTTTATATTATGGCCATTTAAAAACTCAAACACATTAAGAGAATCTTTAAGAGAATAAGCCATTCTCTGTCTCCTTCCTCTTTTTCCTTTTTCTTCTCTTTTGCACTTTTATAGTTATATTTCCAGATTCAACTCCAGGCTGAAGAAGGTGTTCTTTAGTCCTCACTCTGCAGGCTCAAATATTTCCCTGAAGATCCTTGTTCAACATAAGGACAGCAAGCCTGGAGCTCTGGCCATTATTACTCTCTTACTAGCTTCCCCCTCCCCCAAAGAGATGTTCCTTGTTATTCTTTACATCAGAGTAAAAGTGAAAAGATGAGTTCTAAAACGAAATAAGAAAACAAAACATATACAACCTTCAGATATTGAGAAAGCCATTGGGAAAACTCCCCCCCCTCTATTTTTTCTCTATTGTTTTAAACATCCCTTTCTCACCACCTTTTCCTTTTGGAAGATCCAGGGGGGAAAAGAGAACCATATATCCCCAGTCAAATGTCTCCCTGATTATCTCTGTATGCATACAGCAGTAACATTCACTTAATTTTATTTAAAGTGCTCATTCATAGGATGACTAATTGAATAAAAAAAACAAATACATTATCCCAATTCTTGTTGAGGAAGGATGCTTTGCACATAAAGCCTAAAAACTCAGGTCTATTCTAGTCATTAACTAAAACCCCAAATAGGCAATGTTTACCACACTTGGTTTACCATACTTTGCCACACTTGCTGCCAGCAGTGAAACTTACTTATGTTCCCTTCTGATTCGGAAGTGTGTGCTTTTTCACCCTCTATGCATGTGCAGAAGGCTTTGTGCATGCACAGAGGGTTAAAAAAGAAAATGGCGGCTTCCAGGCAGGCGGGTGGAGCTTCATGTTGTCGCCACTGCTGGTTCTCTGAACCACCAGTGGCTGCGGCTACCAGTACTCATGAAATGGCTGAAGAAGTAGCATTTCATCCCTGCTTGTCACACTTCAGAGTGCAATGCCAATATTGGTCGTCAATCTAATGAATGTATATTATTAATGCTGCCTCTGCCAGACTCCACTTCCAGACCAAGACTATCTCAACTTTGTTGTTAGGATGAAGCTATTATTTTCACTGCCTCTATCCCCAGCTCCTGCTTATGAGGCACAGTAGATACTATTCTTGTATTGAAATATGCTGTATGAACACTGATTTCCTCCAATGTGCAGATGGGAGGTGGTGCAGGTAAGCAGCGGAAATGGGATAACACTGTAAGCAGAAAGAGAAAAGGATGATCCCTGAAAATAGGAGGCAAAGAGCTTCCAGATTAGGTAATGTAGCTGTCACTTCTTATTCACTGATACGGGTGTCAAGTTTAATTTTAAATTAGGCTTCTACCTTTAGTTAGGAATCATGTTAAGCAGAACGTAATTTTTTTTTTGAAAGCAGAGACAAAAAAATCTACAGAAAACTCTGGAGATCTGGATCAATTGTTGTGTTTCAATAAAATGGAGGAAAAAGGCCTTCCTAATTATATTTTCTCTGTTTAAACAAGAAAACCCAAATAGTTGGTTTTTGAATAATCTACATGTGACTGTTTAAAGTTAATTTCTTTAAAGTTCAGATATATATTGGAGAAAGGGATGTTGGAAAAAGAGACCTGCCACGCAGTGAAAGTTATAAGAGCAAAATGATGGATTGCTCAGGTTTGCACAACTAATTCGAAACAGACACACACACACACACACACACACACACACACACACACACCATTACACAGATATTCACTGATGCTTGGGATATAGCACTCATCTGACACCATTAATAATCTGCTCAAGTACTTTTTAAACAAGATTGAAACAATTTAGCACTGAACATATTCAGATCATTATTGGACCTGAATATTCTGACATAAAATCCTTTCTGAGAATTAGACAAACATTGAAACAAATAATTTTAAATTCTTATTAATATGATTTGACAACTCTTGGGAAGAAAATGATGAATTTATGTAATGTTTCCACATGTTATGTTCCATATTATCTGTGTGGAATTTTTTTTGATACTGTATTTTTCTTTCTTTCTTTCCTACAAAATGCTGGTGTATTTCTAGTCATTCAAATTTGGACAGAATTTTACTTCCTGTTTCAAAGGTCAAGGCGAGCTGACCCCAACAGCAGTGCTGAGACTGCTGAATTATTCATATCATTGACTTTGTGTCAGCTTCCACATTTGTGCAGAGGGATGTTTTATTCATTTATCTCATTTAGGGTCCTTCTCTGCACCTGTTTCTAGCATTAAGTACCCTGTAATTTGCATTTGATGCTAATTTAGTTTCATATCAGGCTGGTCCCCCCTTGTTAATTTAATTTTCGAAGGCCCTTTTCATTATACTAGAAATGTTTCCCTCTTTAAAGCAAACATCTATACAAGTAATTGTATAAACTGCCTTTTAAATAATATCTTTTAGAAGATTCAATCGCTTAATTCCTTAATTCCTATAATTAGCCATGGTTTGATTAATGTTTCAAAGGGTTAAATTAAAATGCAAAGTTACTTGAAGGCACACTTGAATAATTTTATCTGCACTCTCTAACAGTTTCTGCATTACTGCCTTTTATTCCACTTGTGGTTTTGAAAATTATATGTGTTAACACTTCCTAATTTCCTTTATTTAGTATTTTTTTTTTCACAATGAGAAACAGCTAAATGAGAATTATCCTGGTCTATCTAACGGTTAAGATTCCTTCCTCGTCCTCTTGTTTTTACTAATAGATTTGAGACTATGAAAGAGTCGCAATACAGAGGAAAGCCTAATCTAGAAAACAGCCCCCCTCTCTGGCTTTGTATTCCTTATTATATAGCAGTTTAAATATTCTCAATAACAATGTCTCACAAAGATAACTAGATTGCATTACTGTGGCCTGTCAGGCAATATGTTGGGGCATAGCTACCCACAGATATTATTCTATTTTTCAACATTGAGTGCAAGGTCTTTCTTTTCAGTCTGTTAGTAACAATTGATGTAGGGGCATTTCTTTAAAAATACAAAAGGTTTTTCTTTTTTTTCTTCTTTTCCTAAGTACCCTTTAAGGATTTTTTAACCCATTTGTTCCATCATAGCTCTAAGAAAATGCAAACCTCTGCTAGGAAAGCAGAATAATTTTGTCCTTTCAATAGTTAAACCAAAAGCATACCAAAGCCAACAATATTATTGCAACAGTGAATTAAACAATCTATTATGTTAATTTCACTGGAAGGTCATTTTTCACTGGTGGGTTTTTTGAGCCACTGCTCCTGAAACTAATTGCCACAGAGAATCTCTTCTTTTATATTACACACTAATTTCAGCTCTCTCCCATTAGACAAATAGTAATCTTGAAAGTGCTGGAAAAAGAGCAGTATGAGGAAAAGAGGGAGGAAGGTTACAAGCAGAGATACTCACAGAATACGGTCAAAACAGTCAATGTGTTGGCCATGATGATGTGATCAAAGCTCTAATTTTTTTATGTGCAGTGAGATGTACATTAAAAAAATGTAGCTTTAATCCCATCATTGTGGCTCCCATCCTGATAGTTTTGACCACACCTTGGAGACATTCTGGGTTATATGAAATGTATTTTGCATGACAAAATACATTGTACAAGTGGACTTTATGAACAGAATGATCTTTTCATTTATATTTTTTAAAAATAGAAATCAATAGCATTTTCCTTTATCTCTTCTGACCCTTTCATTCTTTCTTATCTCTGCCTAAATCCTTAGGAAAAAGAGAAATAATATAATATTGACAGTAGATGAGCGACACTATTTGTTTACTAGAGCGGTGGTGCGGTGGAATGTGAATAGTGGCGTGAGTTGTTTCTTTGCAAGTGTCTCACAGTGTCTTATAGTGGCACCCATCCTCCTGTGTGGTAGTAGAAAGCCCGTCTTCATTACTGCTCCAGCAATGCTTGGAAAAAAGTCTAGGGTGGTATAAAACACTGGTGGAAGACATGGCCTGAAGCCATAGTTCCCTCTAAGCTGAGCAGTGAGCAATCGCTCACTTAAAAATCATCCTCAACTCAGAGTTTTCCAAACCTGCCCAGAAGCTGAGAGGGAAAGAATGAGAGGGAAGGAGAGAGAGAGGAAGAGAGGAAGAGAGAGAAACAGATAGAAAAAAGAGAGGAAGGAAAAGAGAAAGAAAAAGAATGGGAGTAAGGAAGAGAGGAAGAAAATCAAAATCTAGTTTGAAACTAGCTCAACTATTTAAGTGGCATTTTGATATTGATAGAGTTGCCCTATTATGAGCTCACTGTTATAGACACACAGTACAGTATTTTATTTTGAAATTCTCTGAGGCAAAACAGGGTGGGTTTTTTGTTTGTTTGTTTGTTTGTTTGTTTATTTATTTAATTAATTAATTAATTAATTAATTAATTAATTAATTAATTAATTAATTAATTAATTATTTATTTATTTATTTATTTATTTATTTATTTATTTATTTATTTATTTATTTATTTATTTATTTATTTATTTATTTATTTATTTATTTATTTATTTATTTATTTATTTAATATTTCTGTGCCGCCCAGTCCCAAAGGGACTGCCGCTCAGACACTATACATTTCCGCCCACCCCCCCAAAAAATTAGAAGGAACACTGCCTGAAGCTGTTTAGCTTTCTCTTTCCCTCTTTTTCTTTTATTCATTCCAACTCTGATTGTTCCCATCCTGTCTGGTTAAATTGGTGAACTGTTCCCCCTCCCCCACTGGCAATGCCTCCCTTGGTCTTCTGTTGAAAAGAAAAAGAAAAAGAAAAGAAAAGAAAAAAAGTGTTCAGGTTCTCATTCAATATCTCTTCCATTCGTATCCAAAAGCCTTGAAAGAGTAGACCTCTGCTAGGTCCATTCTGAATTTACTAACAACAGCCTCTTGGCCCTGTTTCAATCTGAGTTTTCTGGAAGACATTTGCACAAGTTGGCATTTGCTGTCTTATCAAAAATCTGCTGGAGGTCAAGATAAATCAATGCCAATGCTGTTAGAGCTATGTGCCATGTTTCATTCCATTGAGTGTTATGATCCTTCTCATGGTATTACTGGGGCCACATTTCAGTGGTTACAATCACCGCATGCTTTTTGGTTTCTGGAGGTGGAACAGCTCTGTTTCCCATCCCTTTTCTTCATTTGTAGAGACCCAGCATTGTATCCCTTTTTAATTACTTGATATTCTTTTCTTCAAGGCATCTTTCTGGGTCCCTTGATTACTTCTATCAGTTTTAGGTAAGTTAGGGACCCTTTTATCTGAATGGCAGTGTGCATCCTTGGTGCATTTCCCATTTAGAGATGTAGTCCTGCCATCACAACCTAGATGTGGCAAATTGGTTATATTCCGTCCTGATCGTCCTATCCTTTTTTGTTTTGCTCTCAGTTTGGGGGATGCTAAACCTCTTTAGTGTCTAGGAAGTTACAACTCTAAATAATTGGGGAACTTTTTTTCTTAATAAAGCAACAAAAATTTGGAAATTGTTTGTAGCATCTATCCATTGTTTATCACAGAGGTGACAAAGCAACTGGTATATGCCATGATTGTTTCACATTTTGATTATTGTAGCAATTTGTTAACTGGATTGTTTGATATTGTCCCTTGCTCTGGGGCCAGAACAACATGCTTGATACCCTTTTGGATAATCACCAAACTATCCTTACCTTTCTCTGATTTCAATGCCAACACCAGCTGGGAGTTTCTGAAAGATATCAATTTAATTTCCTGGCTTTGTGCAAAGGCATAACTACTCATTTGAAAATTGTACTTCATATGCCTCTGGCTTCAACCCATTAACCTTAGTGCTGTCCTGGTTCTTCCTCATAGTAAAATAACCAATTTACATATGAGAGTTTTTCCTAATATTATATTGGTTCTCTGGAAACATCTTCCACTAGAATTATGTGTGGAATCTGACTTTCTAAAAAGGCACTAACAGCCTGTTCTTATCAACATTTTTGGAGATGGTTTAAGTGTTAATTAGTATCAATTCTCTATGCAGAAATGTATTCTTATTTACATAGAGCTTTTAATGATTGTTTCAAATGTTATGGGCCATTCAGGTAACCGAGCCTCTCATTTTAGTAGTGATTATGAATTGAATTG
Organism: Erythrolamprus reginae; assembly: GCF_031021105.1. Lineage (NCBI taxonomy): Eukaryota > Metazoa > Chordata > Lepidosauria > Squamata > Dipsadidae > Erythrolamprus > Erythrolamprus reginae. Next base: position 102,357,390 of record NC_091951.1, read on the forward strand.
CATTAATTTATGATATATTTAATTGATGTTATATATATTATAATGGTGTATTCTACCTAGTTGTGGGCTGTTAAAAAATAAAACTGCTACTAGAAAATAATATTTGTATAGTCATATTTGTACATGTGCAATATGTAAAATATTGTACAATTTGTACAATATGTTCATACTATAGAAAAGAAATGGCCTAGCCAAATTTAAGTTAATACTCAGCTTTTTCCACTTAAGTTAAATAAAACTTTTAAAATACTGCATTTTGAATCGATTGACCATTTTTTTGGGAAAAATTATTAGTTAAACCAGTTACTGCTTATCATTAGGTTTTGTAGAAGTCTCTTTCTCTCTCTTTCCCCATTGCTCCCAGTTTGGGGCATGCTAAACCTTCTTAGTGACTAGGAAGTCTCTTTCTCATCTGTCTGTCTAGCAAATTTTTTGCTAGCTTATTTGTTACATATTTTCTTTGTTTTTAAAGTGACAAATGGTAAAACATGTTTTAAGCATAATAAGAGGCTTAAAAAGTCACTACCAGCCTTTTGTAGAGTTGATTTATTATCTGTTCTACTTAATGGGGCTGATATTATCACTTCTAATATGGAGTTTGTGCAGCATGATTTTGTGTACATTTTTTTTTAACTTCATCCCATTAATTTCAAATGATTTTCTTCCTTGCAAATGTGGTTAAAAGCATTAAACTGAGGATATAACCGAGTTTTATTTTTAAAGAGATGTGGGCACCATTTCTTTCTTTTCAAAACTTAATTTTGGAAGAAAATATTTTTCATGCTCATAAATGAATTCAGTGGTCATTTCATTTTGGATTGTATAGTTTGTGAATTTTTCATGTACCCGGTAGTATTAAAAAGAACTGTATTTAAATCATCAGTCTAATTGATTAGTCTCTGCCAATATTCTTGGCATTGTAGATATGGCTACTTCTATTCATGTTCTCATAATGTTGCATTGCTATGAAAGCTGGTAGGTATCATTTATCTCTTGATTCATCCGATCAAACTGAATTAAGCATTCATCAGATTAGTTTTCTTGAAGTTCTGTGGTTTGGCATTTTCCAAAGTAGAGAATGTGATTCTATGAGAAAAAACATGAGCAGCAAGGAAACAATAAAGACAAGATGTGGTTGACTGGATATTTTTCTTTATCCATGTATGTGATTTCTCAGAAATCTTCCAAAAATTCAATAAAAGATAGAATAGGAAAAAAACATAGTGAAAATAAACAAGATTAAGACACAAAAGATAGAGGGTATCTTTTAAAAAAGATCTAGAAATTAACATATATAGTCTTTTTTATAGTATCACATGATGATAAAGAAAACTGACTTTGCTTAAATTTCTTCAAAACAAGATGGTGAGAAATTGAGAAATTGGTTCTGTGCATAGGGATATACGTTCATCAGCCTCATTTTAAAAAAAGTAATTTTGATGTTCTCTGAAAAGCTCTAAATTAATCCTACAATTTATCTAACTACAACATAGTATTTATATCCAGGAATATATATTTTTCCTTTCTGTTGAAATTGATTCCCCTGGGCCGTTTCCACTTTATGTATGGTCTGCATGAGATGTATGATTGTTTTTATGTTAAGGGTTTTAAACTGTTTTTTAAATATTGGGTTTGTACTGTTTTTTTTCTTGTTGTGAGCTGCTCTGAGTCCTCGGAGAGGGGTGACATACAAATCTAATAAATAATAATAATAATAATAATAATAATAATAATAATTTATTGTTTTTATTCACAAAGCCCATTCCGATAACTTCTAATTGACCTTTCAAATGAAAGTTTTCAATGGATTATGATTTAAATTGATGGGACAAGGGATTTACATCTGTAAATTATTTTTTATTTTAAATGGGATTTACTAATTGATTGCCCAAGTGCCTTGTGGCTCCTGAGAAATTTAGAATTCCTGATCTTATTATTATTTTGTATTTATTTTTCTTAGTGAAATGAAAATCAGAATAATGTATAATAATAATTTATAATACAGATTGCTAAAGACTGCTGTAAAACGATTTGCTCATCTAACTCCCATAATCTCTCTGCCATCTTGGCTAAATTGGAAAAGGCTGATATATTTGATTTGGGTTATCTTGTATTTTGTTCGTTTTATATTGGGAACTCTAGCAAAAATAGGGATGAGCCTTGTCCTCAACCTCTGAGAAATGAATGCATTCTTGGGAAATGGGTCACTTGACTGGAGTAATGTAGACAGAACTATTTGCAAGGGGTGTACATAAGTGCACTGGTGTGCCTTTCGTCCCCTGTCCAATTGTCTTTCCTTTCTCTCAATTATCATATATATTTTCTTCCTTTCATATATCCTCTCCTCTAAGTTCACTTTACCCTTATATATATTACTACATGTCTATTTTTCTTCCTATGTATTTGTATATTGGACAAATGAATAAATAATAAATAAATAAATAAATATACATTAAAATGAAACCCTATTAACCCATGGATATTGTCATCAAAAATCCACAGATGTATTGCTTCCATTTTGTTCTATATTCACAATGATTGCCTCAGCTTGAGGCACTTCCTGAGTATTAATAACCATTTAGAGTTAATGGTCTTCAATTTTGCCTTAAGACATCATTTCCTCCTAGCTGGTCATTAATTCCCAGGAAATGCCCCGTGTTGAGGTCATTATTGCTTAATTACTTCCGTATACATTAATGCCAGTTTTGACAATGTACACTTTTCTGCTATGAATTGTGTGTGCTTTATAATTCATTTAATAGCTCATTGTTAGAATAAAAGATGACCTTGATTATTATTTATTTATGTTTTCCCTATAATTTTCCTCATACATGTCTCCTTCAACAGAGAAAAACTGTGCCATTGGCATCTAATGTAGTGCTGGGTTGCTCACGGTTCGCCCCGGTTCTGTGAACTGGTAGCGGTGGTGGGAAGCTCCTCCCACCCACCCGAGATATTTCTACGCATTCTAATTTAGTATACGTAGAAGCAAATTAATTTAGAACCCACTACTGCTCTAATGGGCACCTGAAGCAAGCCCTCACTAGTGACACAGGCACGATGACCAGGGAGATACAGAATTTGGAAGACATTTCAGTAAAGAGAATAAAATAAAACAGTTTCCAGAAATCTATCACCTCATATTCATAGCATAAAACAATGTGTTTCATAATGATTGCTGAGCAATTCATTCATGAAACTTTCTATAGTTAGTAAGAGGGTCAAAAGGAAGATGCCCAAAATCTCTGCAAGGATATTTCAAAATCTTTGGAAGTAAGAAATGGTACATGGCTGATTTCATTGCCAAATGTTTGAGAGTTCACATGAGTGAACAAGATGGAGGAGGAGCTTCATTAGGTATTCATTCTGACAGAAGGAAGATCACATTGAAGAAAATGTGAAGAAAAAAAGCCCTTCCATTCATACAAATTCCTAAAACTTGTATCTTCTCTTCTTCTTCTCCTCATAGGTTTCTTATATCATCCATATAGAATAGAATAGAATACAATACAATACAATTTATTGGCCAAGTGTGATTGGACACACAATGAATTTGTGTTGGTGCATATGCTCTCAGCATACATAAAAGAAAAAGATACATTGCCAAGAATCATGTGGTACAACACTTAATGATTGTCATAGGGGTCAAATAAGCAATGAAGAAACAATCAATATTAATAAAAATCTTAGGATACAAGCAACAAGTTACAGTCATACAGTCCTAAGTGGAAGGAAAAGGATGATAGGAATGATGAGAAAAACTATAGATATAGAGGTGCAGATTTAGTAAAAAGTCTGACAGTGTTGAGGGAATTATTTGTTTAGTTGAGTGATGGCGTTAGGGAAAAAACTGTTCTTGTGTCTAGTTGTCTATATCACCAGACTTCAAATAAGAATCAAATAATAAAGGTATAAAAAATAAGCCAGGTGGTAAAATTTCAATCCGTTTCCCAAACTTTATATAAAATGCCCCCAAAGAACATATGAAAATAATAGTAGCAGCCAAATCACATTACACTTGATTGAAATGGTTTTTAGTGCTCTTTGAAATGTCAGTAACAAATGGGTCAGGTGCACCAAAGCACACTTTGCTTTCTGGTCACAACCACTTAACTAGAGAAAGTGGGTAAATTGGTGTCATGTTAAGCTTCCAATATGCAGTCATCTCTTCTTATCCCAGAGCTTGGGAGAAAAGCTAGATCTTTAAAGCTTCACATTAGGCTAGGAGGGCAGAGGCAAAGGTGATTCATAGGACAGGGGCTGCCACAGGAAAGGCACCTAGCTCCTATAAGATGTCAACATTGAAGGGAAGGGACTAGGCGTATGTTTACCCTGTCTGACTTGCTAGGATGGGTAAATGTCCTAAGGGAAAGGCAGTCCCAAAGATAAACTGCCCCTGTGTCTTATAGAGCTTTAAAGGATGATGACCAGCATTTTGAATTGCACCCAGAAAGAAACTGGAAAACAAAGCAGCTTGCACAGCAGTGGTGTTCCATGACAAATTTAGGGGTACCCATCAGTACCCAGAGAAGTTTCCAGGTGCTCTTCAGTTTAGCACCTAATCAGTAATGTTGTGGTTAGCTCTGGCCCAGCTCCTGCCCAAGGAATGTGGAAGTGGATGTAGGGAAGACATCCACATGCCACAGGCCTGTTTTGCTCCCAGTAGAATCTGCCGGCGAAGTCTCCTCTGACCAAGGAAGCATGAGTGACAGGGAAGAGGGGAATTTGGCAGACAGCCCAGGAGGAGATCAGTCATCTGTATCATCCCTGGATTCTGAACAAGAATTAATGACACATCCACGCATGCATAGAGTGATGCATAGGAGACAACAACTGAAGGATTATTACAAGAGAAAATGAGGCCACCTGTGGCTAGGTGGGGCTGCTGTAATTAGTGCTACAGATAAAAGTGCAGCCTGGTGTTTTAGCCTCATGGCAGTTTATCTGATTCATTGTTTCATCAAGATCGTGGTTTTTGCTGTTCAGGATTGTGTGTGTGGACTCTCTGGACTTTAGAATTGGACTCAATTTCCCAGTTATTGGGTGAGCAATTGGACTGCATTTAACCTGTGCCTTGTGTGTACCAGAAAATCCCTTTGACATTTAAAAAGGGAGCTGTTTCTGTTTTTCTGTTTATAAAAACCTTTGGGTTTTACTTTTATCGTGTGGTGTGTGTCTTCCTGGACTAATTACCCTGTAATTATGGGCGATTGAGACATGCCGGCAGAACAAGTAATATTAACAGTATTTCAGGGTTGGTGGAATAAAAGCAGATACCTTTACCTCCTGTGGAGGACTGTGTTTAAAAAGATTATATGACTTGAGATCTGCAGTAAGTTTGCATATTTTAAGTACACATAATTACAAATTCTAATTTAAAACACACGACAGGTGTCAGACTGTAATTGTGGACATGTTGTGCCAGCGCTGGAGTCTCCTTTCAGTTATCTTTGTTTGCATGAAATATGAAATTTAAAAAGTCCTAGTAAAAATTGTAGGAAAAATGGACACTTGATGCAGCAGAGTTTTAAATTTAAAAAACTGTTCTTTAAATCCTTTAAATATTTGTCTTTAAATATTTGTTAGCTTTCTCTCTCTACCCAGGCATCCTTTTTGTTTTTTGTTTTTAAAAAAGGCTGGGAGAGCAAACAAAGAAAACATAGAGGAAATAAGCCTAGTCACTCTTTAAAGAGACAGTAAGCAGGTGGAGAAGCATAATCCAATAAGGTGAATCACTGAGAAAATGTCATATTTTCAGAATTGTTATTTCTCTGAATGTTCATTTGGGGCCTATTCCACCAAAACATGCATTTCCTAAGCTAAATCAACTTCTTATTCTATTTTAATGGCTTTACTCTCTAATAATAACAACAGTAATAAATAATAATAATAATAATAATAATAATAATAATAATAATAATAATAATAATAATAATAGCTGATTTTATTTAAAAAGAAGGCCTGCTGTCTCTTTCTCATTTACTGTATACATAAGCTAATTTGCACCACTCTGGCAGTGTGAAGGGCCGTTGAAGTGGGACTAAACATTATTTTCACCAGCTCTGAGAGCTCTTCATGGAATTTACTGAAGCAGGATAAAATGCTCTTAGCAAAGAATTGGTGTTATAATGCTACTTTAAAGAAACAAATAATTTTAAAGAGCTTGTGGAAAGTTGGAAGGAAGCATACTGTATTTCTAACAAGAATATTTATCAATGGTTCGCTTGTTACTAATCTTGGGGTGAGAGGGGAGGAAATGCTGTTACTATATCAAAAAAGGGAAAGTTTTAAGAATGTGTAAAGTCAAAATTAAAGATTTTTCAAGGGGAAAATACAATTTACCTGCAAGCTAATGCAATGTAAAAGGTGGATGAGTTGAAGAAATGGCTTTTGCAGGAACTGGTATTATGTAAAGTTTGGATTTCAGCAAAAGTACTGAATAATCATGCCTCTCACCTTCAGTCAGTAGTGGCTTTGTAGCGTGTCATGAATTGGTCCTTAGATTGGGGACTTCTTGCAATAAATCCCAACTATAAGACTGTGCTCATGGTGGGCAGAGGAGCTCGGACCAGAAGGGGTCGACTCTGTTTGGGTTGTTGTTAGTGGCATGTAGTAAAGTTCCCCTGAACGGAAAAGCTCTGGCTCCAGAGTGTCGCCAGTGAGAGTAGAAACGTAAGTCACACATTGCGTGAGAGAAGGAAAGAGCATTGCCTCAACTAGAGAGATTCACGTTGCATTTGGGACACTGGTGGTTTGTTTGGAGCTTTTAAGGGGGGAGGGGAGGGAGATCAGAGATCAAAATAACCTTTCCTTCAGGAGCCTAGGAAATGTTTCTCAAATCTTGTGACTGAAAACAACCACCATCTGTGGTAGATCTTGATTTTTACTTAAAAAAAAATCTGATGTTATTTTAAAGCACTATTGTATATTTCTTCCCTTGCTTTGGCACATCTCCAGTTTATTCTCTTCTGTTATCTTTATTCGTTTTTATGATGGCCCCTTTAAGAGGATAAAGATGTCATTAGGTGTAAGGAACTTTTAACACTTTTTCCTCATTTCTGCATTTGTATAATTACTGTTAAGCCACATTGGAAAGCCTGAGGCCTAGTGAATGCTAAAACTGCGTTAAGTTTCATAAGCAAGAAGGAAAAATAAATATCTTGAACAACCTTTCAGAAAGTCTGACTAGGAATTCTGTCCTTTTGCCTATCAGTAATGTCAATGATAACAACAAAAAGAATGAAGGCAGATAATTTGATTTTGGGAAGCAGTAGTTTTAATTTTGATTTCCATTCGTTTTGTTTCATTAAGAGTCAAATTGTATGAATATAATGTTTTAAGAGATGAAAGATGCAACAACTTCTCTGCAGAATTTAAAAGAGGGGGATATGAAAAATGAGAAATATATCATGGAAAGCTGTAATGTATAGAAAAAGGTTTTGTTTACATTTTCTATGAAACCAAAGTAACATGATTCAAAGAACTGCAGCATAAAAATAGGCGTAAATGAATGGCATTGAAACAGTTTGAAATAAAAATAATATTCTAAAAAAATGCTACTCAATATAATAATAGACAATTCTCAACATATCTCAGAGGTCTAAGAGTTGGAGAGACACTATGGAAAATATCCAGAAAGATACACAGAACTGTTGAGTTGATCTGATTTTGGAATGACTCAGAGGCAGGAAATGGCATCATATTGTAGTTTTGTTAGGCCTAAAAGGATTAACATACAGCATATTCAGGATTGAAACCATTTTTCATTAGGATTTTATTTATTAGCCAAATTTATTTATTATAAATGTATTTAGCTGCCCATCTCACCAAAGGTGACTTTGGATGGCACACAATAAATGAAACAGAAAATATATTTTAAAAATACAAACCAAAAACTATATATATAGTTTTTAGTTTGTATTTTTAATATATATAAAGATGCATTGCTTTCCCAGAATGAATATACGAAATTGTGTGAAGTGCCTAAACAAGTAATGGTTCAGGAGGCTTGGAGCAGATACAAAGTGATACTGTTAGCTCAGGACATGGGCAACCTTTAACCTTTAGACTAATTGGAGGAAGCCTTTCACAAACTGGCACAATTATCAGTCCCTTCCTTGTTGTCAGAGGAAGCAGAAAGAAAGAAAAAAGTGTTCCAGGAAAAAACGAGGAGAAATCAGAAAAAAAGAAAAACGGGGATCTCCAACTACTTTTAGTTACATAGAAACATAGAAGATTGACGGCAGAAAAAGACCTCATGGTCCATCTAGTCTACCCTTATACTGTTTCCTGTATTTTATCTTAGGATGGATATATGTTTATATGTAACATTTGCTTCAGTTATCCTTGCCACTAGGATGGGAGAAGCCTTCAAGGATATGGTCCCATGTAGAGGCAAAAATGTCTTATCCGTGCTTTCCATGAGCTCTTTACTGCACCAATCTAGGTAGAGTTTTTGCATTCTACTTATTAAAAGGGAAACTGACCTCTGTTCCCAGCAATTTAACTACTAGCCCAGACTCGGAAGGCAAGCAGGCCAAAGAGAAGCATTGTAGTAGAAAGGAAAGGGCTTTTGCTGCATTTCAAGAAGTCTTGAGTAGCTGAGCAAAAGAGAAAGCCCTTGCATGCTCTGCTATTGATTAGTGGTTGGGATTGGGAAAGGTTAGTGAGAATATCATTCAGGCTTTGAGGCCTGAAGTGGCAGACAGGCAGCTCAGGAGATAGATAACAATTAGGATTTAGAAGCAACCTGGGAGATAAGGAGCCATGGAAGATTGATAGGCTGTGTATGGGCAGAAAGAAAAAGTCAGTGCAGAGAGAGACAAGGGAGGTGGAATACAGTAAATCTCCAGTGACACCCATATTGCTGGCTGTTCCGGCATTCTATCAACATCCTCTTTGTGTGTCTTGTGGAGGGCTGTTGCTTTTAGGCAGCATGTCATCTTGGCTTCCTTTTGCACTTTTCCATCATCACCTTGGCTTTCTTCCTCCTGAGGTTTGGAACTGCCAGCTTCTTGCCCTGATGTTTTTTAGGAGCACGATTCACCTACACGCCACATAGGTTAAGCAGTGTTTATTATATGGAAGTCTGTCTCTCACAGAATCAGATGGGAAGAGGGTAACCCCTATCCCATTGCGATCAGTATTGGATTGCTACTGGTATGGATGAGGATGGCGTACCCGTAGCAAAAGTTGTACTGTGCGTGCAGCTTCTGTTCTCCTGTGTGTGCACACATGCATCCCAATGTGGTTTTGTGTATGTGCAGGAGGAAAAATCTTGCGAGAGGACATGCACACATGTGAGATTTCAGCAGTGGTAATGGGAATCCGCCCCTGATTGTGATGGAGCATAGGTTAGGATGAACAATTGAGTGTTTCCAAACCACATTGATAGTGTAAACTAATTTGTCATGGGCACAGTAAATGGCTCAGCTCTTTCCTTTCACAAAATAATTCACCAATAATTGGGCTCCCATGGAGCGAAGGTTGGTGATATTTATGACAAGTCCTTTTCTGGGCCAGTATTGGTCAGAGGGATGACAATTGAATTTAGGTGGATACTTTATCAAACAGAGGGATAGAATTAGTCTCTAATTAAAATCTTTTAGATTTAGACTATTTTTCATATCTTGATTGCGTAACTCCACAATTGTTTTTTTTTACAGTGTAAGTGTAATAACACAAGAACATCTTTCAGCTGTGGCCAGGGGGACTTTTGCCCAGGTTCGCCTGGTGTACCAGCTGCGACCCTATTTAGATCTGGAGGCTTTGCACACATTCGCTCAGCACCTTATCACCTCCTGTCTTGATTATTGCAATGCGCTCCACATGGGGCTACCCTTGAAAAGTGTTTGGAGACTACAAACAGTTCAGAATGCAGCCACGCGGGTTGCCATGGGTGTACCTTGGTTTACTTTTGAATATGTGAGGACTGTTGCCAGCCACCATTATTTTATCTTATAAACACGTGGGGCCCATATAGGAATCAGAAGCATTTTTGTATGTAACATTGATCTTCCATCTTAGACACCTGCTTTCCATTAATTTATTTAAAATAGAGTTTCAAAAAAGTATTTTAATGGACATTAACCTCTTAAAATCCAGTGCTATCACAAAGATACTACATAGGCTTAGTTGGAGGATGCAGAGGTATTGACAACAGACTTCTTAAAGGTTGTTTAAACTATTTTTTAAACTGTCATCTGCTCATTTGTATTTGATCAGTGTATCTGCTTTGCATACAAATTCCTCTACAGAAGAATCATTGAGCCTGTCATCTGCACTTCTATAACTGTCTCGTTTGGTTCTGCAACCCAACAAGACTGACACAGACTTCAGAAGATAATCAGAACTGCAGAAAAAACAATTGCTGCCAATCTGCCTTCCATTGAGGACCTGTATACTGCATGAGTCAAAAAGAGGGCTGTGAAAATATTTACTGACCCTTTGCATCCTGGACATAAATTGTTTCAACTCCCACCCTCAAAACATCACTACAGAGCACCAAGACAGCTAGACATATTTATTCCCCAAACGCCATCACTCTGCTAAACAAATAATTCCCTCAACACTGTCAAGCTTTTTACTAAGTCTGCACTCCTATTTCTACTAGTTTTTTCTCACCATTCCTATCATCCATTTCCTCCCACTCAAGACTGTATGACTGTAACTTGTTGCTTGTATCCTAAGATTTTTATTAATATTGATTGTTTATTCATTGCTTATTTGACCCCTATGACAATCATTAAGTGGTGTACCTCATGATTCTTGACAAATGTATCTTTTTCTTTTATGTACACTGAGATCATATGCACCAATGACAAATTCCTTGTCCAATCACAATTGGCCAATACAGAATTCTATTCTATTCTATTCTATTCTATTCTATTCTATTCTATTCTAGTTCATTGTGAGCCACTTCTCAGAGCTGAGGTTAAACCCCTTTAGTTTCTTAGTGGAATGGTTTCATCTGGTTAATTTAGTTAAATTATTTTGCAACTTCAGTGCTAAGAGTATTGTGCTTCACACTTTTAGATAATCCATTTTTTAAAAAATAAATATTTTATTATATTGCAGATACTAGCAATGTTTGATTTGCTCCAATCCATGCTGGTGAATTACTAGGTTTAATTGGATTAAGTTTAGATAAGCTAAATATTTTTTTCCTGAAATGTATAATTGATTGTGTAGGGAAGGAAGAGCTACAAAAATGGAAATCATACATCATTTCATTATTCATGGCAATGTCTAAATAAAATGCAGACCTTGTCATATTTAATGGATGGCTGAGTACATTCTGCTCCAAAATGCAAAATGTTATTTTAAAAAAATCTGAATAATTTTAAGTGATTTTGATGGGATTTAACATTCTTGGGAAAAGATTTTATTGGGAGCAAAAATAAACAAAACGTATGGAGAAAGAGGGGATGATGATGTTACCAAAGGAAAACTTTTGTCCTGATAATTGTGTACATCTAATAATTTTTAAATGCCTCAATGAACATTTAATAATAACAACCTTTATTAAAGACATAGCAATTTGCATGATACCAAATCATTCTGTAGAATAAAGTAGATAATGTATGGAACAGAATAGCCTGTTTCACCAAAAATAAGACATCCCCTGATAATAAGCCCAATCGAGCTTTTGAGTGCATGCCAATAAGGTCAAGCGCTTATTTCAGGGTTTAAAAAAATATAAGACCAGGTCTTATTTTCGGGAAACACGGTACATATTTTTACATTTGTCTCAAACAGCTGAAGAACTTTTGTAATGCCATGGAGGGGGAAAATGTGTTGTTTGTAGACAACGACTTTTTAAAAGAATTGCTTAGATCTATTGAACTTCTATATGGAGCAGTTTTACTGTCCTGAATGAATGCTGAAATTTTAGGATTGCTGTTGTATTACTTACAGTGGTTCAGATACAAAATTCAAACATGAACTCTGTGGGCCGAATTACATTTCAGTGAGATTAACCTGCATATGTTTTGAGAACACATTCTCTCTCCAAGTCATGGTTTTGTGGTCAGAATGTGGTTTATTTATTCTGTGTCTCTTTTAACTGATCCTGTATTTCTTTGAGAAATCCCAGAGCAGAGTTAGACGTACTAAATTCTGACCATAATAATTGAGATTTAACTTTCTGATGCATTGTTTAAATCCTTTTGATTTAGATGATCACTTGCATAAGGATAATTAGTGAGGGGCTATTTGGACCACAGAGTGCCCATCCCTCCTGTATTATCTGTCCTCAAACTTGCAAATATATTATAGCTCAGACTCCTTTTCAGTATAACCACAGTACTGTTAACAACATAATCCATTCCTGTTCAGAGAACTCTTAATTCCAGAGAACAATATTTCATTTCATCCTAAAATAGTTAATGCATGGCAAATTTACTGGGTTTTTTAAAGCTTTCAGCAATGTTCTTTGATGTTGCTTTCTGGAAGTTAACTAAGGGAAATAAAAGAAAAGAAAAATTTTCTTTGCAGTCTACAGAAGAAAATATAAATAAATGTTATTCAAATTTATATATAAAAGTGTTTAGGAGATCAACATTATTCATTCTGCTTTTTGACTATTCTCTTTGTGAGTACAGGGTCCCCCCTCCTTTTCTGCTACATAAAGGAGGCTTTCATTGTTTTCTTTGAATTTGCAGCATCTAATTCACAACTGACTTAAACAAAAGAAAGGTTAAGGGGATGAGTTACAGTAATTGTAAATAATACTTAAGAAGGAAAGGGTAAAAGTTAAGATAAAAGTACAGGTTTCCCCTGTCCAGTCATGTCTGACTCTAGGGATTGGTGCTCATCTCTCTTTCTTAGCCAAGGGAGCCAGTGCTGTCCAAAGATGATTTCCATGGTCATGTGTCCAACATGGTGGTACACCAAAGGATCATGGAATGCTTTTACCTTCCCATTAAAATTGTACCTGTTTATTATTTACTCTCATTTTGCATGTTTTTGAATTGCTAGGTAGGCAAGAAATGGGGCAAGTAATGGGTTAAAACAGGGGTATTGATACATCACAACTTTCCCCCCCTTTGCTAAACTGGGCATGGGTGTGTTCAACGTGTGATGTATCTGGCCTGTGGGCTGCAAGCAGTGGTGGGCTATGAGCCAGAATGCTAAATTGCTCTCGCCGCCACAGCTTGTAAGTGCTTGCAGGGCCAGCATGATTTTGCTTCTGCACCTGTGGAGGTAGCAAAATCACGCATGGAGCCGCAGGTGCACCCGTGTTTCGGTGAGGTTGTTTTGCTTCCATGCATGCTGAAACACGGGTGCACCTGCGACTCTGTGTGCAATTTTGCTACCTCCACAGGTGCAGAAGCAAAATCATGCTTGCCCTGCAAGCACTTACAAGCTGCAGAGGCAAGTGCAATTTAGCATTCCGGCTTGTAGCCCACCGCTGGCTGCAGGTTTGACAGGCCTGGGTTAGAGGAAAGGCTAAGCAGCTGGTTAGGTCCCACAGACTACAGAGTACAAATAATTTTAATGATTACATGCATGATAGTCTCTGTTGGGATGATAATAGCAGTTATCACTTATTTGTTACTTTTTGTTTAATTTTAGTTTCTTTGATACTTCAACTGGGTGAATTGTAGTGATTTACCATATAAAGTATCCAGCACATTTAAAAACACAATACAGTGGTACCTCGAGATACGAGTTTAATTCGTTCCGGACCTGGGCTCTTAAGTCGAGCAGCTCTTATCTCGAACGACTTTTCCCCATAGGAATTAATGTAAATAATTTTAATTGGTTCCAGCCCTCAAAAAACTCACAAAGTTAGTCTAAATTATGCAGAAAGACATGTTTTTAATGAAGAAATGTACATGTACATATAAATGAATAATGAAGTTTCTTTCACTTAACTTGTAAACTTTCTTAAACTTTTAAATTTACATATGTTCAACTTCTCTGCCACCCAATCCTGTAGGACAGAGGTCCCCAACCCTTTTTGCACCAGGGACCGGCTTTAAGCGATCAAGAGAGGAATGGGTGAATGAATGGACGGAGGGTGGGAAGGAAGGAAGGAAAGAGGGAAGGGACAGGAACAGAGGAAGGAAGCAAGGAAACTTATGAAAGGGGAGAGTAAGAGAGGAATGAGTGAAGGGAGGGAGGGAGGGAAGAAGGTGGGAAGGAGAAAGAAAAGAAGAAATAGAGGAAGGGAAGGTAAAAGAGAGAAAGAAAAAGAGCAAGAAAGAAAGAAAGAAAGAAAGAAAGAAAGAAAGAAAGAAAGAAAGAAAGGGGGAAGGGACAGGAACAGAGGAAGGAAGCAAGGAAACTTATGAAAGGGGAGAGTAAGAGAGGAATGAGTGAAGGGAGGGAGGGAGGGAAGAAGGTGGGAAGGAGAAAGAAAAGAAGAAATAGAGGAAGGGAAGGTAAAAGAGAGAAAGAAAAAGAGCAAGAAAGAAAGCTGCAAGCACCCCCCCGAGCCCCCCAGGCCGGCTGCAACCTTTTAAAACACGCGCGCCGCTTCGCAGCTGTCTCCTGAAGCCGAACGCGGAAGTTAGCGTTTGGCTTCAGGAGACAGCTCCTTGGCGCTTGTATCTCGAATTTGGGCTTGTAAGTAGAACAAAAATATCTCTCCCCTCCCAGCTCTTATCTCGAGTTGCTCTTAAGTAGAGCAGCTCTTATGTCGGGGTTCCACTGTACAATATATTAAATGAAACATATTTTTTCATTTCAATTAATTCATGTATTAAATAATAGCTGTATAACCATCTAGGTGTCCCATTCACTCATGTCTAACTCCCAAATGTTGCTTAATTAACCTGGATTTTAACAACTTCCTATACGTTGATGAGAAAAAAATGCAGCTCTTATTTCTAAGTACAGCTGGTTTCACTGGAGGGGAGCTCCAGCAGATAAAACTTGTCTCTGGGTACTTTCCTATCATGTCTCACAGAAAGAGGGGGGCTCTAATCAATATTTTCTATCCGGCTTTTAAAAACACCTGCATTGGCTTAGAATTGGAGTAGGAATCTCTTGGTGTTAGCAAAGAAATGGTGGTTTAATGCCAAAGGATTTCACATAATAAACAACATGTGGGCCTTTTTGAACTATTATGCTAATAAGCATTCCTAACTATTCTGAGAATTGTTCAAATGCTAAGGCATTTCTATTCCTATAAAACGTTGCATTTTTCCTCCAGTGTAATTATCCCATTGAGAATAAGATCAATTTCTTAATTACTGGGAACAAACAAACAAAAAAATCAGGTATGCAATGACCGCAGACAAACGTGTCTCTAATTGTTCGGCAGTCTGAATACCACTTCGTCTATGGGAAACAGATTTTCTTCCAATTACAGAGCAAGTATGTGGAAGCAGAGTGCTTTTAAATGGAATGCTTTGTAGCCAAAGAAACCTCATTCACAAATCCTGCTGTTTCACCAAACATTTCTGATTCTCTTTTGGAAAGATCGGTGTTCTGTGGTCCTAGTAATAAGAAGCACACCTGCAAAGTTCAGGAGTTAAACAGTGTAGCAGTCCTGTTTGTGAAGGTTTTGCATATACAGTGGTACCTCTACCTAAGAACAGCTCTACTTAAGAACTTTTCTAGATAAGAACCGGGTGTTCAAGATTTTTTTGCCTCTTCTTAAGAACCATTTTCTACTTAAGAACCCGAGTCTGGAAAAAATTCCCAGGAAATTTGAGAGCAGCACGAAGGCCCGGCCAGTTTCCTGCCATTCCCCCTTTAATCCCGGACAACTTGGGCTTTTCTGGACTGCCAGAAGAGCCTTTCAGTGGCACTTAAGAAGGCTTTGGAAGTCCAGAGCAAACAAAGCATTTTCCTTTCTCTGGGCGCTTGGACAGGGAATAAACCTCTTCCAGCGCCTAGAGAAAGAAACGCTCCCTTCGCTCTGGACAGCCCAGAGTGAATGGAGCGTTTTCCTTTCCCTGGGCGCTTGGAGAGGGAATAAATCACTTCACTGTGGTGACTCTCTCACACTGCCTCCCATGCACCCTGCACAAGGTTGCCTCCTGGAGCGTCTGGATGCAGAAAGGCAAAAGGGGGCGCTTTGCCCGGTCGGATCAACTTGGCTTCAGCCATACCAAGGAGTCACCACAGTGAAGGAAAGGTGCCGGCTACAAAGCGAGCAAGCGAGAGAAGAAAGAGGCAGCAGGTAGCAGCAGCAGCAGCTGCCTTTCGGTCAAAGGAGTGGGAGGTTCCCCTCTCTCGCCTGCCTGGGTTTATGGGAGGCGCATGCTTCTCCTCACTGCCTCAGAGTCCCTCTTTTTTTTTTTTAAGTTTTGGATTTTTTTGATTCCCCTCACCTCACCTTCTTCCTTCAGCAGCAATTGTCCTCCTCCCCCCCACCCAAATTCCAAGCTTTTATTTCTTTCCTAATGGGTTTGCACTCATTATTTGCATACATTGATTCCTTTGCTTCTACTTACAAACTTTTCTGCTTAAGAACCTGGTCACGGAATGAATTAAGTTCTTAAGTAGAGGTACCACTGTAATGCCATTCCTCAGAAATTGGACTTTGGCATGTAGAAGAGAACTGACCATTTATATTTTCTAGTGAAGCTCAATGAAAGTGACTGGGATAATCAGTAAGTGTAAGTCTGGTTCTTGCACTAATTTTGTGATGAACAAATTGCTGTTCAGGTTTAATGGTATTTGGATACGAGGAAATATGAATACACTGTAGACTAATCTCTACTGATACTGTATAAAACAGGAAATGGGAGGGGTTAGGAAGTCCAACAATACACTCTGCCATATGCTTAGGTAATGGATCTTAGGCTATTATCTATTGAATAAATCAGTGAATGGATGAATAAATTGATGCATATATTTTATTTGTTAATTTTATTATTTGTTTGTTTGTTTGTTTCTTTAATTTATTTATTATAAATAGAGTTGGAAGGGACCTTGGAGGTCTACACTCCCTGCTCAAACAGGAGATCCTACATCAGTGATCGCATGCCAAAAGGGAGTGTGTGGGTGTGCTAGCATGCATGACCACATCCCTTCCCTCCCCCCACATATGCTCACCCTCCCATGCTTACCCATGCATGTGCATAATCTGCCCTGTCGCCGTGTATGTGTACAGAACTCACTAAATCCTGGGATGTAAAAAAACTGGCCAAACAGGCAAACTTGAAGTTCAGAAAAGGCACTTCCGGTTTTCCTGTTGTGCTGTTTTTAGCATTCCATATGGTTCAGTGAAGCTTCCTGAACCCCCGGAATGCAAAAAACAGCACACCAGGCAAGAAGTTTGGAAAATGCACTTTTGGTTTGCTGTTGTGCTGTTTTTTGCACTCTGGGGCTTCAGGGGTCTTCCCTGAACCCTCCAGAGAGCAAAAGACAACACATCAAGAAACTGGAAATGCTTTTTCTGAACTTCTGAACTTGTTGTTTGGGTAGGGTTTTTGGTTTTTTTTGCACTTCAGGGCTTTACAGAAGCTTCCCGGAAGCAGCCGGAAGGTGAAATGGCCTTTTGTAAGGTGGAAAATGAGCTGGTGGAGTTGACATAGTCGCTCCGAGTCTCCGGAGAGGGGCGGCATACAAATCGAATAAATTAAACATCTTGCATGCCCTCTGAAATGGCTTGTGCCCACACCCATAATGCAGTGCTCTCCCCAATGCATGTTTGCACAATTTCCCCTGCTTCTCTCCTATGCATGTGCGCAGATTTCACTGAAGCCTACAGACCTCTTACAAACAGGTAAGCCTGTTGGGCTAGGGATAGGCTAGTTTGCCTTCCTGAGGCATCAGGAAAGCCTCCAGCACTTGTGGGTGGTAAGAAATGGACCCACACCTGCTCTTTTCCAGCCTTTTGGACCTCCTTAGTACTCATGGAACCTTGAAAAATATGGTTCAATGATTTAGAGAGGTCCCAGGGGTTTCAGGTTTAATAAAAATAAACTACTTAGAAACTTACAAAAATGCAAGTTAGGAATGTGATATGTGAGTATATCCTATTACATAAAAAGAATGTCTTTGCCACTTCCAGGTTTTATAATTCAAGGACTCTGATGGTTCACAATGGGCAAATGATGGAATGTTCTATTTGTGCCCCAGTAAGATTTCTTTAAAGGAGACTTGATTGCTGGAGTAATTGGCTTTGTGTTGAAGCTTGAACTGAACAATTTCCTCTAGGTCAGTTTCGTTATAAAATATTTCTTTATCTGTTGTATTTTGTTATTTTTGGCTATGACCAGGTGACCTTGTCCTCTGTTTATAGCCTGGATTATGTGATTTGCAAACTGATCTCATGCATGTTTATTTGAGAGGAAGAAGCAAGTTCTCTTTGTTTTAGTGAGGTTTATTTTTCAGTAAGAATTTTTTAGGATTGTAGTTTAATCTAACTGTCAAGATAAGTAAAGGGATTTGGATGTCTGGATTCCAAGTAACACACCCAACAAAAGAAAACTTTGAGGCTAGGCATTCCTCAAAGTTCCATTTTTTTTAGAGATGTCATATGGCATCAATATTAGTGTATATGGGAAAACCCAAATCTTAAAGCTTCCAAGTTTCCCCACCCAAAAGAAAGTCCACATTCCTGTCCCAGCACCTACATCTCCATCACATGGTCCAATCAATGCACCATCCCAACTGGAGATGCTTCCCAGACACACCCCTCCAATAAATTCAATATATGCATACCTATATGTATCTTTCTTGCTATTATACTAGGGTTTTAATTTCTGTAAATTATGATTTGGATCTTTTCTAAAAAAAATTATCCTTTCACCTTTTTCTAATAGGTTTGCTGTGGCTTCAGTTAATAAATATATAAACAGTTTGGAAACGTTCAATAATTGTGTCTACTGTGCATGTTTTTATTGCAATGTATTTTATGACATCCTGTATTGTCTTATAATGTTATATTATATCATATACATCTCTATTCTAAGTGTACATAATGGAACTAATACTGGACTAGAATAATGAGAGGATTTTCTTTTGAACTGGAATTCAGGGAATCATAAAAAATTAATTTTCCCCTACCCAAATACAAATCAGTGGTGTGCTGATTAGTATTACTGTCCAAAATAGGAAATGTCCCATTTTAAAAAAGAAAAAAATGGATTAGAACTTTCTTGCTTTAATTAATTGTTGGTGTAGATCAGTGTAAGAAACGGAATTTGCTGGCTTTTGGCAGGATTTCAAAGATGTTTTTTTGTGTATGTGCTCTTGAAACTGCTCAGCAACTACTCACTGTTCTCTGCCATCATTCACAAAATGAACTTCTTTGCAGTGCCAATAGTTTATAAATTTGGTATAATTTCAAGCCAGAGTTCTTCATTGTAACAGCAATGTTATAAAAGCAAACTAATTAATTAATTAACATGATTGTTACATAACATTGTCATTTTGAGAAGCTAAATAATTGGAACTGAAAATAAGGCTAGTGAAGGCAGCAAAAAGAAATCACTTGGGCACAAAGAAATCATGCTTTTGAGGTACATTTTGGGATATATTTGTGCCTTGAAAACTGAATACTGTACACTGCTTTTGTTTTGAATCATGAAAAAAATGGCATTTGTGACACGGCATATACTTTGTATAATTTTTGCACACTTCTTGGCCATCCATAAATTGACACAGCAAGAGGTCTACTTATCCATTAATCAGCAGCATGACTAAGTCCCATTAGTGTCAGTAAAACTATAGAGGAGAACAGATTCATGTGCTATGGGCAAAGTCCAAAATTGGGTTTATAGTCTACATTGAATTTAATGGATTGATCTTTGGCAAGGAGCTAGAGAACTTTGTGATGTTTAAAACACTCCACTCTCTTCTCTTGGTTAAGCAATGTTAAGGAGGAAAAGTCAGAAAAATTGTGATTATTTTAAAAGGTGAAATATCCCCAGTGTGTAGTTTCTTCCTTCCTTCCTTCCTTCCTTCCTTCCTTCCTTCCTTCCTTCCTTCCTTCCGTCTTCCCTCCCTCCCTCCCCCCCCTCAGCTATTTTCAGGGCTTACTGGTATAAGAGTGATTCCAGAGCAATGGCTCTCAGACTCTTTGCAGATTTTGTTGATTAAATATTTAAGCCCCTCCTTCTCTCTATTACCTCTATTTTGGCTGTCTGAGGAGGAGAGCAACAGCTCTTCAAAACCCTCTGAAAGTGTTTCTTGCATTAAAGTGCTGAGTTCTGGGGGATAAGAATTAGCCTCTCACAATTAATGGTTGGTGGACAGATAATATAGAATTGGCACAAGAGATGTCCCTATGTCTCTTTTGGCTCCAAGTACTTTGTGTTGACTTCACTTAGATCAAATTTCCATTTTCCACCATCAACTTATATTATATGAACTGTTATAAAGTGGCTTGCTTTCTCCAACACCGCCTCCCCCCCCCCAAGTATATATCCAGCAGTAAGGCATGAACTCCAAAACCTTTTATATGTGAAATTTGTTTTATTTATTTCAAAGGAGGACACACACAAAAGCATATTTTTGTATATGTTACTCTATCTCTATTTCTAAATGAAACCTCAATTGGGCCAAGTTAGAGCAGAGTCCAAATTGAGTTGTGACAATTGACCTACCTGAATTCTGCTCCTGTGTATGCTACTCACTGGAGAGATAGCTTGATATAACGTGCATGTAACAAGTAATAGTTTCAGTTTGTATCAACAATTGTATCAACAAAGTCATTTTATATTGTTTTGGCAATTATGTTTGCTCAGAACAAGTGTTTTTTTTCTAAATGTATCTGTGTTAGCATGACTGTCTCTCATGGGTTATTGATCTATGTTTGAACAAATATACTTGAGGAAGTTTTTAAATAGTATGAACTTGCTTGATAACAAGAATATCAATATTTGCAAAAAAAAAGAAGAATAAGAAGAACATGGAACTTTCTATTACATGATGGCAGTTTATTATGGAAAGATGTACAAGTATACATGTAGCCCTACATCAATTATAATTACTGTAGTATAACCACTACTATAATACAGTATAAGAACATCTATGCTACTATAGTATAGTATAACAACATCACACATAGTATAAAATAACATTGCATGCTTTTCTGAAAAATCAGGTAATACTTAAGAATGACACACATTTTGAGAGTGAAGACGCAGTCATATAAGATATGTGGAACTTCGCAAAACACATGAAAGTTTTTCTAGTTCGCTTAAACCTGTGTGGTAATGTTAGGGTAAACACCTTGGAATTTTCTGTGTGGACGAGGGTGCATGTACTGGGCTGCATGAGATTCCTCTTAATGCTGCAAAGAGGTAGAAAATGGCTGTACTTGGTGTGAATAAGCTAAGAACGGTTAAGATATTTATCAACTGGGAGAGTCCATGTTAACAAGGTCAGCCAATGAATAGGTATAGCAACTAGATCAGCCAATGGGAGCTAACCACTTCTGGGTTTGTGCAGAGAATCGAAACTGGAACTTAAGCTTGGGTGTGGTTCAGTTCACCCTGCTCTCTCTCCACTGTGTACTCTCTGTGCTTGTCTGTTCTCCTGAAATGAAACTAACTCTCCTGCTTGTGTTTTATTGTAACACTGAAGAAGAACTTTGCTAATGGTATTGTAAATTCATCTGTTACTATGTTTCTAAAGAAGTTAATGAATTCAGCTGTATCAGTTATCTGCGTGTGCTTCTGGTTTTGATTTTTGCAACAAACTTTAATAAGAACTATAGTTGATAGTATTGTATAGTATTGTATAGTATTGTAGTACTGGATTAGAGCTAGAAAGACCCACTACATGACTTGAAGCCATCACTTTCTCCCATTCTAAGTACTGTAGACAAAAATGCTATGAGACCAAAACAGAATATAAAGAGAGCCGTGCACATCATTTGGAAGCTCACAAAAAAGGCATGATATCAATGTTGAATATGCATGTACTGTATATTATATGTCTTTAGCAGATTGGATCCATACAAGGCCATCTTCAGGCAAGAAAATATTTCTTGAATTTGCACTGTGAGATGCTATACAGTACTCACAACTCCATTATCTATGTTTGCTCACTTCTTTGGCCCCCTTTGGTTCCTTTCTAGATTTATTTTACCATTTTGAAAACATCTATATAGCCTTCTGTTTGTTTCTGTAGAAATAATTGTTTCATTTATTGATTAAGCTTCACCTGTTTATTACAAATTTATCACAATGGAATACCAAATGAACCGTTGTCAGAGCAAATAACTATTGGTTGCAATAAATTTTCAAGTCAGCCATTAGAACACAATGATTCTGTCTCCAGAGCTTCTGAAAAGTTCTGAAATGGGAGTGTAGATGCAAGCATAGCACTGTTCTCTATCCATCTGAAGATGCCTTTGTGTCTGGAATGTTACAAGGAAATTAGAACGAAGGACAACAGACTTCACCTGCTACAATTCCCTGGCAGGATTTTGGTTATGTTGATCTCCATGCCTGCATAATGTTTTAGTATATTCAGTCGACCTCAAAGAATCTAGAATCTTTTGTTGGAGGAAACACATCTACAGGTAGACATTGCTAGCGTTCTTATTGTAATCTTATATTTATGTATTTAAAATATCTAAAACCCACTTTCCTGTTGCTAGCATAATTTGTGGAACAAAGCAGGGTGACAATTCTTGTTGCTGAGGTCTTTGGACCCACTAGATGTCATAGATAGATAATTTCAGCCAGTTTCTAAAATGCTTTTATTTGTGGCTTGTAATTACTGCAGCTTCTTGAGGGAAAATTGTTATACATATTTAGTGACTTCTTTGTGTTAGAACGATTTTAAACTTGGTTTCACATTAATCTAGAAAGGATTGGTTGGTAAGCCTTTTTCAGGCCCAACATTTCAAGTATCGAAGAAAGCCATTTGAATGTGTTGGGGACTACTTTGTGTAATTTATTATCCTTAGAGCTGTCACGGAATGGCACCATTCTCAGCAGATTTGCACTGTAGTAAAGATCCATCGTAAGAGTTCATTTGGTGGAATCTACAAAACATAGCTCTTAAGAGACCAGTAGCCTTCTTCTAAAGTATGTATGCCTGAAGTGCCATGCGGGCAAGATGGAGTTAATTCAATAAAATAAATATAAAATACTCTCTAAGCTGTCAGATGGAGCTGGAAGCAGGTCAGAGGTCACAGAGATGCTTCACGAGTGCACTAATCGATTTGCTGTCAAGGTAGTGGTGCCGGGGTTTCAAGTAACAGGAGAATTGAGTGCCACTCGGGCCCAATTTCCATAATTGCTCACTGCCTTTAGTGTACAACCTTTTATGAAACACAAAAAATATATCACTGAATTGTATTGATTAGCAATTGGGCTGAATAATTCATTTAGTATTTATTACCTGACCCTCAGAGGTTAAATAAATCCACTATCTAACTTCAGCTTGTGAAAAATATTCATTGAAATGTAGACTGATTATTGCACAATAGGACCTATCTTTGTTGTTTTTCTTTTTGTTCTTTTTTTATGATAAAAGTAAAAGGAAATATTCATTGATAGCCAGTGGCATTTAAAAAATAAATACAGTTGGATTAAGCATGATATCATACCTTTCACTTTTTTTTTTGAAAGATGTACTTGTGTCTTTTTTGCTTTTCAATTTTCCTATTTCTTAATGTGACATGAATTAAAAAAATATCAGGACTGTAAGGAGAGCTATAACAGCAATTTCAAAATCAATGGGAAAATAGAGATTATCCTTGTGATAGGCATTATTCTTTCTGAACAGTTGCCAACGTTCATGAACCGCACTAAATAATTTCCTATAATTTAACCACACAATTTTTTTCCCTATCACTGTAAGGTAAACCATTGGTCATGAACATCTCACTGTCATCCTCTTAAGTGTTTTTGATGCAATCTTTAAGGCATTTTAGAGTTTTAGACACCGAAAGCTTTATCTGTACGTATGATTGATTACATTTCTAGGCCACCCAATACCAAAACATCTCTGGGTGACTTCACACAATAAAAAAAAATTAAAAAGAAAAACAACCGGGCAATATATCCTCCAACTACATCCCCCTGATTTAAACCCTGCACAGCACCTTAATCCATGGCTTTGGACTTTGAAAGGGGTGAGAGCAGAGGTGGGTTGCTAAGGTGGAACAGTGATGTGTGCTCGCCCCGTGGCTCTGAGTGCTAGTGGAGGCCAGCACAATTCTGCTACTGCACCTGAGCAGGTAGTGAAATCACTGTCCCACCTTAGCAGCCCACCTCTGAGTGGAGACAATAACATTAAAAAACAAACAAAGGGACCATAAAAATCTCCGGGGGAGGGGTACTGTTCCAAAGAAGAACATCCATTTCCTGGGTCCCACTAGATGGCATTGCTTAATTCAGACCTGGGCAAAGGATGGCTTGCGGGCCGCATCCGGCCCGCCCGCTGTCTGTTACTGGCCCACCTGCTATCTGTGACCAGTCTACAGAGGCCAGGGTCCACTTCAGTGCGAGGATGAAAGAGCTCACCACGTCTGCCGGCAGTCCTCCGGTTCCTGCTTTCCTGATGAATGATGAGGAAAGCAGGAACCAGAGGAGTCCTGGCAGACATGGTGAGCTCTTTCATCCTCTCACTGGAGTGGACCCCGACTTCCTACCGAGAGCGGTTGAGCACAGAAACCACGCAAACACTCCAGCACACGGTGACTGTGGTGCACCGTGTTGCCGTAAAGCAAACAATTAGGGGTCTGTAGAGTGGGTCTGCATGTTTAGGTCAGGCCAGGGTCTGGGTCTTTAGAGTGGTCAGTGCCGAAAAAAATCCCCTAACTGTGAGCAGTACAGGGATGATGGGCTTTAAAATACTAGCATGGTATCTTGACTTAAAATAGCAAATTTTTCCAAACAATGTTAAAGTTAACAATTTTCTAGTGAACAATCACAAGCTGATTGCAGTTCATCATCTTATCATTAAATAATGATATAATTAGGTCCTCCGTATTTTCATTGTATTGTAAATCTTTGCATTGTTTAACATGATGTTTGTTTATGAAAAGATAGCATATGTATACTATATACAGTATTGGGTGGAACTGAGTTAGTTGCATTTTCCACATCTGAGGACTGATCTTCTTCCTCTATACTCCATGCCACACTCACAACAATACCTACCCCAAATCTTATTATTTATCCAGTTGCCATTCAGCCACATCATCTGGATGTAACTGTGAAGCAGTTGATGTCTTCTCTCCCAAAATATTTCCTAACTTTGTGAAAAGTCTTTCCTCAATTTCCGGACTGCATCCTCCAGGCCCTCCAAGTATTGTTTTTGAAGTTTGATGGAATTTACACCAGGTCAAGTGGAGGAAACTGTGTGAGGCTTTCTCTCCTCCTCCCCCTTAAAGTGTAAAGGAAAAACCTTATGTTTTACTGTGAGATTGTTGGTGCGTGTATGTGCCTAAATCCAGGATCTGGGTTTTAAAGTTAGCAGCAGTAAGAAACCAGTCTTGGAGTTCAGTAAAATAACCTTCTTTTCCTGTATCACATAATAGAAGGAAAAGTCTGTTAGAATATAGTGGGATATAATATGCAACCCAATTGCCTCAGGTTTGTTCAGGTGTCCAGCTTCCTGCTTTCTGGGCCTGTAAGTATTATAGCATTTGCCATTGTTTACAGTATCTATAGAACTTTTACAGTGTATAAACTGGTATCGAGCCAAAACCGTGCCAAGGTTTTGGGAATGTTTTTTCCTTAGTTACATAGGCCCATATTTTGATTATTAGGGAGGCATGTAAAAGACAATAAACATACAGTAATACCTCATGATACGAACTTAATTGGTGCAAGGAGGAGGTTCGTAAGACGAAAGGTTCGTAAGACGAAACATTGTTTCCCATAGGAAACAATGTAAAGTCAATTAATCCGTGCAACCAAACCCCCCACCAAAAAAACGGCTTTCCGGCTGTTTTAAAAGGTCGCAGCCGGCCTGGGGGGCTTGCCAGCACCCCCCGCACCCGGGTTCGGGGTGTGGGGGGGTGCTGGCAAGCCCCCCAGGCCGGCTGCGACCTTTTAAAACACCCACGCTCTTCCCTCACCCCCGCCCCCGCAAGGCATCGCAGCGACAAGCGGGTTTTTCCGACGCGGGTCTTATGCGCCCGAGCCGCGTTTCCCCCCACGTCCGGGCCCACACACCTGTTCCAGCGGGCTATTTTCCGCCGGTAGTAACGCAGCGCCTCCTGCCCATTGAGCAGCTTCTCGGCCGGCCTCTCGGGGGTGCTGTAGAGCGGGTGTGCGAATAGCCTCCTCAGCTTGGAGTGGGGGGCCTGGCTGCTCAGGTTGGCGGGCGGCCGAGTCCGGAGCTTTGGACCGGCAGCGACGGCGGCTTCTTCGGCGGGGCAGGAGCAGCGGGGCTCAGCCGTCTCCGTGGCCGGACCGAGGCGCCGCCGCATTTGGGGCCAGAGGTGGAAGTAGAAATCGGCGCTGAACAGCGCCCGGAGAAGCAGCAGAATGAGCAGCTGGTCGCGCCGGGTCCCCAGCATGGTCAGCGCCGGCGGCTGGGCGAGAAGCAGGCCGGGCGCGAAGGCAGCGGCGCACGGGCGATGCCGGGCCGTGGGTGGGAAAGGAAGGCGAGCCACACGCCTGTTTGGCCGCGAGAGCCCGGGCGAGTCCGGGCAGGGCCTCTGCCCCGCTGCCGCCGCAGGAGCAGGTGGGGGAAGCCGAGGCAGGGGAAGCAGCAGGCAGCGCCCCGCTTGTGGCCGAGAGGCGACCGGCTGCATCTTTGCCCGGTGGCCTCTCCCGAGTAGGCAGACCGTGCCGCCTCTGGAAGGATGGATCTGCTCGGGGTGGGAGAGGGAGGGAGGGAGGGGAGCCGCCACCAGCCTCACCTACTACTACCCTCCTTCTCAGCTCAGCAACCGGAGCTCGTCGGAGAGACCGCTTGCCAAAGTCTCTGGCTTTCGGACACGTTGGGCGTTTGTTTGCATCTCGTGATTGACCGGGTGAAATAAAAGATCTAAAAATCCCTTGTCTCCCCAACCCGGATTGAATACGGGTTGGGGAGACAAGGGATTTTTAGATCTTTTATTTTACCCGGACAATCACGAGATGCAAACAAACGCCCAACGTGTCCGAAAACCAGAGACTTTGGCAAGCGGTCTCGCCGACGAGAACCGGAGCTCGTCGGAGAGACCTCTAGCCAATGTCTCTGGCTTTCGGACACGTTGGGCGTTTGTTTGCATCTCGTGATTGACCGGGTGAAATAAAAGATCTAAAAATCCCTTGTCTCCCCAACCCGGATTTTTAGATCTTTTATTTCACCCGGTCAATCACGAGATGCAAACAAACGCCCAACGTGTCCGAAAGCCAGAGACTTTGGCAAGCGGTCTCGCCGACGAGCTCCGGTTGCTGAGCTGAGAAGGAGGGTAGTAGTAGGTGAGGCTGGTGGCAGCTCCCCTCCCTCCCTCCCTCTCCCACCCCGAGCAGATTCATCCTTCCAGAGGCGGCACGGTCTGCCTACTCGGGAGAGGCCACCGGGCAAAGATGCAGCCGGTCGCCTCTCGGCCACAAGCGGGGCGCTGCCTGCTGCTTCCCCTGCCTCGGCTTCCCCCACCTGCTCCTGCGGCGGCAGCGGGGCAGAGGCCCTGCCGGTACTCGCCCGGGCTCTCGCGGCCAAACAGGCGCGTGGCTCGCCTTCCTTTCCCACCCACGGCCCGGTATCGCCCGTGCGCCGCTGCCTTCGCGCCCGGCCTGCTTCTCGCCCAGCCGCCGGCGCTGACCATGCTGGGGACCCGGCGCGACCGGCTGCTCATTCTGCTGCTTCTCGGGGCGCTGCTCAGCGCCGATTTCTACTTCCACCTCTGGCCCCAAATGAGGCGGCGCCTCGGTCCGGCCACAGAGACGGCTGAGCCCCGCTGCTCTTGCCCCGCCGAAGAAGCCGCCATCGCCGCCGGTCCAAAGCTCCGGACTCGGCCGCCCGCCAACCTGAGCAGCCAGGCCCCCCACACCAAGCTGAGGAGGCTATTCGCGCACCCGCTCTACAGCACCCCCGAGAGGCCGGCCGAGAAGCTGCTCAATGGGCAGGAGGCGCTGTGTTACTACCGGCAGAAAATAGCCCGCTGGAACAGGTGCGTGGGCCCGGACGTGGGGGGAAACGCGGCTCAGGCGCATAAGACCCGCGTCGTAAAAACCCGCTTGTCGCTGCGATGCCTTGCGGGGGCGGGGGTGAGGGAAGAGCGTGGGTGTTTTAAAAGGTCGCAGCCGGCCTGGGGGGCTTGCCAGCACCCCCCCGCACCCGGGTTCGGGGTGCGGGGGTTGCTGGCAAGCCCCCCAGGCCAGCTGCGACCTTTTAAAACACCCGCGCCGCTTCCCATGTGTCTCCTGGAGCCGAATGCGGAAGTTCGGCTTTGCTGTTCAGCTTCAGGCTTTGCTGTTCGGCTCCGGGAGACAGCTGCGAAGCGGCACGGGTGTTTTAAAAGGTCGCAGTCGGCCTGGGGGGCTTCCCAGCAACCTCCCGAACCGAACCCGGGGTTCAGCAAAATTTTGCCTCTTCTTAACGAGTTACGAACCGGCGTTCGGGAGGCTTCTGGGAAGCCCCGCCGCCCGGCTGTTACCTTTTAAAACAGCCGCGCGGCTTCCCAGCAGTCTCCGAACGCAGGTTCGTAACTCGAAAAAAGTTCGTAAGAAGAGGCATAATTTTTCTGAACCCCGGGTTCGTATCACGAGTTGTTCGTAAGACGAGGGGTTCGTATCTTAAGGTACCACTGTATTAGCTTTTGCCTAATATTGGAGAACCACTGATGGGCCTCTGGATTTAAAAGTTTAAAGATCCTTATGACAGAAAAACTGCTTATTCCAGCATGGGGTTGCACGGATCCAGTGTGAAAAGAAACCATGAGTGGCATTTTGGGTAAGAGCCCTAATGTAATGCATGGAAAGAAAGTGACGTTTCTAAGCAGCCCTAACCTATCGGCCATATGTGGGGCCAATGGCAGAATTCAGTGAATCAAAGCTGATACATTATAAATGTATGTATGCCATATTTTTTGAATAAAATGAAGAGGCGCATCAATTGAAAAGACTGAGACAGGTGACATATAGACAATGCGTTTTGTGAAATGCACAACAATGAACCATAAACAATGTGAAAGAGGTAACTTTGTTTATATGTTACCTATTTCCGTCTTTTAAATTATCAATGGACTTGAAAAAAAATAACAAAATCACTTTATTCTGTTTACTAACAATTTTTTCAGGTATGGAAATTATTAGCATGAGTGAATATGAGTAATTAGCTAACCAGTGGGTAGTGCTGTGTCAACAAAAGTACATGAACGCATCACTGCTAAATTGTGTATTTGTTCCTCAAATAATACTCATGGGGGAGAGATTGTGATCCGAAGGAAAGGAGATGGACTTCAAACCATGATTTCTCCCCAGAGAAATCTCTTTCCTCTCTTGTAGTTCAATTGGTGAATGGAGAAACATTTGCATTTGTTACTGTATCAAAAGGCAGATAAAGTGGACGCAGGGACCCCATAATTTTTGATATGATTCAGACCAGGGGTGCTTAATCTTTCCATGCATAGGCCCTTATGAGAAATCTATGGATCTCTTTTCAGGGGAAAAAAAGAATTTACATGCTTAATATAAAATGCAAAAATAAAAATAGCATTATGAAAAAAAAAATATTATACTCCAATACAGTTATCAAAATGTTTGAAAAATAACAAATATATCATATTGGACATCAAGTTCATTTGAGTTTTTTATTTTGAGGCAGAGTGTCCATCTTGGCAACTTTAAGATTTATGGACTTCAACTCTAACTGGGGAATTCTTGGAGTTGAACTCCACAAGTTGGAAAGTTGCCAAGATTGGACATCCCTGTTTTGAAGGTTACAAGACTTGCAATCCTATTGCATTGGGGTGAGTGGGTGGGTGGGTTGTTTGTTTAAAAAATCCTAGTTCACAAATCCCTTGAAATCTATCCTTGGATCTTCAAGGTTAAGAATCCCTGATTTATATACAGTTTGTTCTTAGATCACTGTACATTTTATGTGAAGACAAACTGTATATTAAGATGGCAATGTATTTACATCTCCCTGCATCTCATTATTTTTTGGATTTGATGTTTTTGCATTGCCACAACTTTGGAAAACACATGCTGCAATATGAAAACAGAGCTGATAGATGACATGTCTGAATGTCTCCAGATTTTCCTGAGAATTGTTGTAATAGCTTAATGGACTATATTGAATGGTACTAATGATGTTTGTCATGTTAAGCATACAATACATGGAAATCTTAATTAGAATGGGATCTTTATCCTGCAGAATCTTTTTGTTTTAGAAGCATATCTTTTTTGGCTGAAACCTATTTCAGAGCCTCCCAGTCTCTTATTTTTGTGCATACTATAATTCTGAGCACTGTTGGATGAGGGGGGGACACTTTGACTTTATTGGTACATGCCTGGTAGGTGTTCTATTTCCCATATTTACCATACTATTTTTATGTCTCATTTCAGTTCAGTATCTTATTATGTGCTCTGTCTGTTGAATTATTTCAGTTTTGAAAAAAAAACACCTATTTATTTTCTAGCATTGCTTTGCTGATTCTTTTTAATTACTCTTTCCCATTGTACTCTACTCTACTCTACCCTACCTTACCCTACTCTACTCTTTACTCTATCAGTTTGTTGTCTTTATTTCTTATTGTACATTATGTATTTGGGAATGAAGTACAATAAAAGCTGAAGTTTTGGGTGGAAAATTTCCAGGTGGGATTGTTTTACTGTTTTAATTTGTTTTATTTATAGCTTGCTGATCTCTCCTTATGTGTCAGTAGTTTGAGTACATAAGGCTTGGACATTTCTCTCTCCCTCTCAGTTTATAATTTCATTGTTCACAGATGATGCACATGTTCATTGATCTTTTCTTGCCTTAAGTGATGATGTATGGATAATTCATTGACAGATTTGTCCCCCCCCCCATATTTGCTATTTTTTGCAAAGATTTAAAGGTTAATTTTTCAATATGGTTCTTTTTTTCATTTTTGTTATTTTTTATTATTTGCCAGTGCCACCCACCTAGTTTAGAAGTGACAAGCTAATTAAAGCTTTAAAGCAGATAAGGATAATTGTCAAAAAGGGAAAATGTTTAAATAGAGTAGTCACATAATCAAGTTAGAATAGGGATGGAAACTAGAGAGGGGTGGATTAACAGTAACAGAGTTGGAAGGAACCTTAGAGGTCATCTAGTCTAATGTCCTACTCACATAAGAGACCTACTAGGGATTCGAACTGCCAAACTGCCAAACTTTCTGATCAACAAGCTCAGTGTCTTAGCCACTGAGCCACCTAGTCAGGCTATTTATTTAATAAAATATACATTTTAATATAATAAGGAGAAGTAATAATAAGAGGAGAAATTAGAATTTGAATGATGGTATTACTAAGTATATTTAAATAATATTGTGATTGGCATAAAATAATATATCAAACTATCAATTAAATAAATAATGAAAGATTATAATTCATAAATTATTGAATAGGTGCATGATTTCTAATTAAAACAAATATTATTAAATACTTTATTTGTATTGAAATGTAGGACATGTAGAATATAGTGATTGGCATTAAAATAATATATTGAAATATTGAATGACTAAATAATGGATTAAAGTTGAACAAGAAAATAGTGGAAGATTTCAATTTAACATAAATGTTTGTACTATTATTAGAATTATGTAAGGTTAAAAGTAATAAATATGGTTAATAATATTCTATGTATTAAAAGGTATGACATTTAGAATAGGGTGATTGGTGTAGAAATAGCACATTGAAATATTCAATGATTAAATAATGGAATATTATAATTTAATAAAAATATGTGTACTGTATTATTATTACGAGAATTAGATAAGCTTGTTGAATGAAACAAATACTTTTAATATTATTTTATTAAAATGTATGACAATTGTTATACTGTTCATGCATTGATATGTTTGTGAAAAAAATAAGTAAAAAATGTAAAAAAATAGTTTTGAATTGACTCTGAGATTTTAGAAACAATTTTTTTCTGATTTCTCCTTTTCATTACTTTGCCTTATTTGAGGAGATGCTATTGTACTAGTCAACCTGGCCACATATCATGGAAAGATTAACAATCAGTAATCTGAAAATAAATTAGAACTTTAATAGATCATGATCTAAGGGCCAAATATCTGACAGAAAGAAATCAGACTGAGTTTCTTCTTAAATCCACTTTTGCATATAAAATAGAAATATTGTGCCTGTTGTTTACTTATAGATCACACATTCCTGGAAAAGGTATATCTATGCTGTGTGTGTGTGTGTGTGTGTGTATGTATGTTGTGTGTGTGTGTGTGTGTGTGTCTTTAGTACTGGACTACACATGGTGCTATGAGGTAAGCCAACATTGATAAATGTTCTTTAAAAGAAACATTCAGTAGGGGAGGCAGATTAGGTTAACATCTTTTCCATTCTCTTTGGAAAAAAAGGGGAGGATAGAAAAAAAAATACTCCATTTAATGCTTCAAACTAACATTTTCTTTTTCCTTTTAGATACAATTTTATAATGTTTGAAAAGTGCTATCAAAACAATTCATAAAGGAGGAAAAAATAATTGTCTTGTCATTAAGTGGTTATAGAAAAGTATTATTTTCTTCATGCGTTGCCTTTTTCTTTCTTCTTTTTTTCTTTTAAAAAAGCTCATGATTTTCCAACTGTTCTATTTATACTAGTACAAAAGTTTTATGGAAAGGTCACATTTAGGCTTTGAATGTATAACAACTGATGCTGCCAACAACAAAGGAAGAACACTATTGTGTTGTAGTTTATATGTTTTACAGCATTCCATGCATTTTTGAGCTGTATACCAAATAGGTAACTTTAAATTTCTATTAAAGTGAATTAGAAAAAATATTTTGAATTAGTTTGAAAGTTACATCTTATTTTTAACTTGAGATGTTTATAGCCATCTGGCTATGATCTCTCTCTTTCTTCCCAGCGTGGTTACTTTTCAGCACAGGAAATGTTTGGAACTGTTTCTAATAAAGCAATGGTAGCTATGCACACACGGCCTTCCTCCTTCTTTTCGCTCTCAGTGTTACTATCTGACCTGTACTCAGCTACCAAAATAATAGCTTAATATACAGGGAAGGAAATCAGTAAAAAATGTAGGGTAAAAGTGTAAGGGTGTTGAGTGGAGAGTATGATGTTTTAAGTCTTGTTGGTTATTACCTGATGGTCTCATAATACTCATTTGTGACTAGAGAGGAATAAAAAGCCACGAGCTAATTAGGGCTTTTAAGGGGAAGCACCCCAAAATTATGATACTCTCAGATGTTCCTTTATGGCAGCAGTTTCTCATTTTCTACTGAAGGCATTTTCAATCTTTCTGGACTGATGAATCCATGTGAAATTTTGTGGATACAAACCGTCTGCTTGGGAAAAACTGCTTGATTATTCCTAAATCAAACAATGATTGATTTATCAGAATTCAAGTTTTCCCTTCCAAAGAGTTAGCTTGCTTCTCTTTCTAAAATTAAGTGGGCATATTTCCAAATGAAGCATTGAGCTACATATATTACTTTCATTATTATTTTAAAAAGCCATCAGGAGTCTGGATGTATTTTTTCCCCCTTGATGCTGGCACTTTGATTTCAGACATGCTCTATATTGCATGGGAAGGAACACAACATGGACTTAAAAGTGCTCTTCACTGGTACCTTTAGGTGCCACCTTGGGGAGCCCAGTTATAATACATTTCATTAGTCACTTGGCATGCTCATGAAAGCTGTATACTCTATCATTGGACAGCTTAACAATTGTGTGTGTCCATTTCTGGTACTGTAATTCCCTTCTTGGAAGCTGGAAGAAATGGGAGAAAGGCGTTCCAGGAAGGAGTGGGGAAAAGTTGGTTTGGAGGACACAACACTGAAATATATAAGGTCATTGATTTAACATCTGTCTACAGGATTGCAATACTGTATGCTCATACATCTCTGCATCTCGTTTTCTAGGATACATGCAGTAACTCAGTATGCTACTGTTTCAGCCCATTATCAAAAGTTTGCAGTTGAACACCTAAATTGTGATTTGTGCTCATGCCTGTGACACAGACAGCTTGCAAATTAAGAGCTGTTAGTGGGTTAAATTCGCTTTAAATTCTGTTCAGATAGCACTTTGTTTAATCCCAGTGGCTGATTCAGCAAGACTTTCTGGTCAATTAGACTTTAGTATGTTTGCAGTCTAATTCTAAAGAAAAGTCTTTCCTCTGAGGTGGTCATACTTTTGACTCTGAGCTATACTACTGTTTATGCGCTAAACCTCTTCTTTCTGCACATAGAAACATAGAAGATTGATGGCAGAAAAAGACCTCATGGTCCATCTAGTCTGCCCTTATGCTATTTCTTGTATTTTATCTTAGGATGGATATCTTAGGATGGATATATATTTATCCCAGGCATGTTTAAATTCAGTTACTGTGGATTTAAACATGCCTGGGATAAACATATATCCATCCTAAGATAAAATACAAGAAATAGTATAAGGGCAGACTAGATGGACTGTGAGGTCTTTTTCTGCCGTCAATTTTCTATGTTTCTATGTGCAGAAACTGTGTATTTAATGCCCAATTTAGTTGAGCCTTGTCACTATGAAATACATAAATGCTTTAGATGTATTATGATGAGTATCAATTATTGACCTGAATTCATTGTGTTTCAGCTACCCATGCATGCTGAACAACAGAACCAAGGATATTAACCTATTAAATCTCTTGCTTTAATGTCCTGGTTAAGATCAGCATTCTAATTCCAAAGAATAGTTATGCTCATTCCATCTTCATATTTAAATTGAGAAAATCAAAGATACTTTCCAGGTAAAGTTCTATGATATTCTGCTTTGCAGGTCCTACAGTACCTGAATAGAATGCCACAACAGTTTTTCATATCCCATTATCGAGGCTCAAAGGGAAAAGTTACTCTTCATACTCCAAGGATTTCATAATCAGAAACTAAGTTAGCAGGATTCTGATTCCATTTTTAACAGCTAGCCAGATCTGTAGAGACACATTAAGTCAAAAACCCACAGAAAACGGGAAGTGCCTATAGGAAATCTTGCAGGGTTCAGTCAAGGGCAGTTTCATGTGACCTGACAGATTGGAAATAAAAAGGCTGCTATTAGTTCCGTGTCAGTTCTTATAGTGAATGTTGCAGAGTAATTGTGGGTGTTAAGCTGTCAAATATTATCAAGGGTTAATAAGGTTAAAGAAGAAGTAAAAAGCTGATCATAATATAGAGGTACGGATAAATATATGGCAATAAGTAAGAGGTGCCACATCATGTGAGGAAATCTAGATTGAAACTGGGAAATATAACAATTCTCAAGAGAAGATGGTAAGTGGTAATTGAAAATATTCCCCACTGCATATCCAGTCTGGCATTTTGTTTTCTATAGTGGCCAACCAGTGTCTATGGGAATTCACAAGCAAATCATGAAGGTAAAGTCTTCTTATGATTCCCAATCATCCTTTTCCAATATAGTTCAAGGGTTGCTTACACACAATGATCTTATGTGTCTAATATGCCCACAACTTTCCAGTTGATGCCATAATTTGTCCTCTAAGAATGAGGAGTTCATTGTCAACAAATTCTCCTATACGAGGGAGTCCATATAATGCAGAGAGCACCCCTTCCCACCAGCTTTTTGCATTCAAGTGTCTAATTATTTGTTGGACATTTTATTTATATAGTTGAGCTATGAAAAATTGGGAAAAGGAACATCTTGAAGTCTAAGTTCCAGAAAGGAGGGGTGAATATGAATTAATTATTGAATTGCATCCAACTTTTCAGAGTGGAGGTTTAAAGAGAAATTTGGACAGACGAATTACTTGGGAATGACTGAAAATTAAATAAGGAGTAGTACTGAATGAAAACTACAGAGTGGATAAGGTCTGTTGAGCCCTTTTGAGGAAAGTTGTTCAGATGTAATGAATTATTATGGTTGTTGCACAGTCAGCCAGATGTTCAGATTGGGATTGTCTACATGTCAAGTCCTTTCCAAGGACTTGGGATAGGCAGATTTTGTGGTGTTAAATGTATTGTCGCAGGATGTAAGCTGTAAGCAGAGTAAAGCAGTCCTTGCAATTGACAGATCATGATTTTGTCAAGTGATGGTGCAGTTGTTTCAGGATTGCACCCAAGGCACCTATTACTATGGGCTCTACCTTTGCTTTCTTTTGCCCTAACAAATTATTATTATCGCTACTATTATTAATTATTTCAGAATGTCTCAAAGTGCATTTGCAGAACACACATTCTTTTTTAGTTACAAGGAAAGCTAAAATGTAACCTAGCTGTAAAGGGCACCAATAACATGGAGCCTGTTGTGAGCTACAATGTTTCTACATAGCATCATTTCCCCCCCACAAACAAGTTGTATAGCAGTGTTTTCCAACCTTGGCCACTTGAAGGTATCTGGACTTCAACTCCCAGAATTCCCCAGCCAGCATTCGCTGGCTGGAGAATTCTGGGAGTTGAAGTCCAAATATCTTCAAGTGGCCAAGTTTGGGAAACACTGTTGTATAGCATGGAACTGTGCATTCATTTATTGACACTTTTTATTCTTTCCCAAACTTGGTTGTGGTTTAAGGTGGCCTCTTAAGGTTTTCCCTGTTTGACTAGAGCTGCAAGAACTATCAGGCTATTGTAGCATGATGTCCCTTCAGTTTCTAAGGTTTGCAGGTGAACAGGATCGTGCTCTTGGGTTTCGGTGTTGATTATTGCTGTGTTTTTGTTTCTGGCATCAACTTATTTAATCAATTTATTTAAAAAACGAGTAGTAAGTACTTCTAAAAGAGACGAATAAGTTTACTCTCTGCTTAATTGTCTACCTCAAGTTCTGTCAGTGACTTTTATTATCTTGTGATTATAGAATTTAAAATGTTTCTTAAAAATCTAGCGATGTCTGAAAACTATAAGCATAATTTACCAAGATGGCTTACCAGTTGACACTATTAATGGAGTTGTGTCAATTCTTGACTCTTAAATGGGTAGCCAAGACGCTTTATGTTTATTTCATAAGCTTTAAAAGAAAAGCAATACAAGATCACAGTTACAGCTTTGTCTGGATGGGTGAAGGAGCAAGCTTCCAACATGGCATTGATTCTAAATTACACCTTGCTGTGTGAACAGCAAGTTCTATATAATATTGGTTGGAAAATGCTCGGCAACAGTTTTTCAACCAGACAGGGTAGGGTAAAGAACCTGTCTGAGCAATGCCTTACAGCAAAGCTATAAGAGATTGGAAAAGCCCTGGCCTACTCCATTAACTGCACTATCCTGGCTTAATTAGCATTGTTTATGACTAATTATTCCGATACAGATTCACTTGAGCTGTCTTCCACAAACTTTACTGCAGTCAAAATATTAAGTAGCGGCATGCTGATTGGGATAGATGTTTTTATTTTCCCCCATGAAGGAAGGAATGGTGGTTAATTTCTAATTGATTGCTTGGTAGAGCTCCTCCTTGTGTTTCACCCCCAAGGCTTGACTTGCCGCCATCTGCCTGGTGTCAGTGTTTGGAAACCAGCTGGTCAGCTAAACTACATTCTGTGGGAAGCTGGCAATTTAGAGCAAGCAGCAGCGTAGCCATCAGCATGCTAAAGAGTGCTTTTCATTTGTGTTTTGATAATGGTGCCTTAAGCCTTAATTATGCTGTATGACAACACTGTTCAAGAACTATCAAAATAAACCCTTTCAAGACATCCACTGTTAACAACTTTGGAAGAAACCTTGTGGACTTCTTTGTTCGTTTTCAAAACTAACATGTAGACTAGTGTAGATTCCTTTTGTCCCCAGTCTAGAATAATTTTTGAATCAATAATTTTTATTTTGTTTTTTTTATATTGGGTTAAAAAAAGATGGCTTAGTATTGTTGATGTAATTTCTTTTTGCTGCAATAATGTCTATAATAACCCTGCAAAATCTGTAATTGGAAAGGAAAAGCAGAATTGGATCCATTAAGGCCATGTAAAATTGAGACTTTCAACTAATGGCATTAAAATATAGTGATGGTAAATGGAGTAATTGTCCCATTGTCAATACAGTCCTTTAGGAACATTTGTGATGCAGGAGAGTGTTTAAGAATAATGATGTGGTACCAGGTGATTTTCACCTGATACATCAGTAACAAATTAGGGAGAAAAAGTTAGCTTTTGATTTAATATGATTAGGAAGACAATGGAATTGAATGGTGTTATTAATTTGTTACATGAAAGTGTCCAAGATGTTAGATTCCACGTAAATCATTTTTAACTGGATGTTCCAGTACCCACTTCTTTCTACAGGAAAAGGAAGAGCCCCCTTTCTGAGGTTCCCTTTTCCAAATTTGATCTTGATTTTATTGTTGCAAATATCAATAGAGTTCTATCAGTAGACAGTCGATACAATTATATGCAGTAAAAAATATGTTATATGCCAGTGAGACTTGGACTATATACAGGAGACATGCTAGGCAATTGAACCACTTCCACATGATCTGTCGCCATAAAATTCTGGGGATCTGGTGGCAGGATAAGGTGCCTGACACTGAGGTCTTCTCCAGAGCAGGCCTGCTATAAATTCACACCCTGCTGATGAAAGCCCAGACACACTGAGCAGGCCATGGTGCTAGGATGACAGATCATCGCATCCCTAAGCAGCTCCTCTGTGATGAGCTGTCTAAAGGAAAATGAGCACATGGGGGACAAAGGAAGCGATACAAAGCCACATTGAAAGCCTCCTTCAAGTCCCTTGATATTGACACCTCTTCCTGAGAAACCCTGGCACAAGATCGACCAACATGACGCATGCTGATCCACCAAGGCTGACAGACATGTGAGGCCAGAAGAACTCTTCATAGCAGAAGAGAAATGAGCACTCTGCAAAGCCAGAGCTGCAAATGCTGTGATAATGGTGCCTGCACGTGTCTGCCTAACATGTGGCAGAATATTTCATGCCTGTATAGGCCTTACCAGCAGACATATCATGTACAACCCACAACCCATTAGATGGCAAAGTCCCCGTCAAACATGATGGACGAACATAATTATGTAGTAAAAATGGAGGTCAATCTGCATGGCATTATATTTTCATGTCAAATCATAAGTCTAGGAAAGTTAAGTTGACAATAGCAGCCTTTTTGGTGTCTGCTCCTGAAGCTCATGTCCATTTAGAAGAGAGATTTGGTATTTAAAATAAGACTTTGAAGAAATGTAGATGCTTCTAAGGATAAACTATTTGTGGCCTGAAATATGCAGAAGGCAGTTTGCATGTGAATTGGTACTTTTGATAGCATAGAGACTTGGAAAGGACAATATTGTTAGAGGTATAAGGAGGCTGTATGAGTTCTGAGTCACCAGTACCCAAATAAATATATATTTGGAGAAAGAAATCCCCAAAGACATATTATAGTAGGTTTGGCATTTATAGAGTTAATATGAATGTAGGAAGAACAAATGAAAAATGATAGTTCTTTCTCTAAATTCTTGATTTTAATAAATTATTGCTTGTATCTGGTTATTGGGTAGCACTCTTGTTATTTTTCATTTTGCACTTTGTGCCTAGTGGCTTGAAAAGATGGTGGCTACTATTTTTCTATCTCCTGTCTTTACCATTATGTGACATTTCATGATGAATCTGACACTTTCATTGCCTTGCAAAAATATTGTTTCATAATCTTTAAAATACTGACTTTGGCAACCTTTACAGAACTAAGGAAAAAATGCAAATATTAATGAGGCTGATATAAAAACATTTTTCTTCTCTATCATTTTTATAGTTGCTATAGAAACACCTTGGCCTTCACTCTTGCTAATTAGTTGGATTTTGCACATTTTATATTTGGAAATGCAAATTGGTTTTCATAAATTATTACTTATTTTTCTATTTATATTTACAGTACTGATATGCATATACACACAGGAAGCTTGAGATATTAATTAGCTACATAACACAAATAAGTGTGACATTTATGGTCTCAAGACAAACCTGGTTGGTTCTTCAAATATTTGAAGATAGTGAATACAGATATTTTTTTAATATAGGGGAAAGAAAGTGAATCTTAACAGGTTGGAGGCCTACGGAAGTGATAAAATGCAGCTGTTTCGAATACGTATTTTTACAGATTTCAAATGTGATAGTAGATTTAACCTAAAGAACTGCAGTTCTATGTCAGATCTGTAGGCAGAATTTGGGAAGTGTGCGTATCTGATTCTCTGCTTATTTTTGCCTTAATAAATTATTAAGATTTGACTTTGTTAACATGAAAAAAATATGTCTTGAACAAGAGGGTTCTGCTGGATATTTGGGGACCACGGGGATTAACAAATGCAAATAGTTAGGGTGGCCCTTTCAGTCATTAATTTTTTTTACAGAGCAGAGGTGGGTTCCTGCTAGTTCGGACCGATTCTATAGAATCGGTAGTAACTTGGTGACCTGGGTTGCTAGAACTGGCCTGGTGTGCCCCTAAATTGGCTCTCTTGGCGATGCCATAGGCAACACCATCTTGTTATTTTGCTTCTGAGCATGCACAGAAGCTTTGTTTTAGCACTACACATGCACAAAGTGTGCACAAAATGCCTGTGCGATACACCACTGACAAACCGCAGTGAATAAAAGCAAAATCCACCCCTCATAGGGCGATGGAAACTCTTTGTTGTGGTTTTGGGTATTCAGAAAGCAGACATAGAACAAGATGTTGTATTCAGGGATTAGGTGCATAAGTGCACCAGAGTGCCTTCCGTCCCCTGTCCAATTGTCTCTCCTTATCTCATTTATCTTTTCTTACATTCAAATTTGTTCACCTATACTTTTATATCTTTTCTTCTATTCGTTTCTTTAGTTATATTACTACATATCTATTCTCTTCAATGTGTATTATGTATTGGACTAAATAAATAGAAGATAGATAAATAGATAGATAGATAGATAGATAGATAGATAGATAGATAGATAGATAGATAGATAGATAAACTGATTGATTTTTTAAATGAGTCATCCCAGCTGCGGCTGCAAATACGCTTAGAGTATAAGCTCCAAATATCCACCTTGATTTTTGAAAGGCATTTTACCATCTGCAGGTTTAAAGTTGCATCTGTATCGGCACATATTTTTCAGGCCTGCAACAATTGCCAAACTGAATTTGTTGTAAGTTGTGAACTTCAACATTATATAGATTATTTCTGGGCTGCTGGTTAAACATGATGCTAAGAAATTGATTTCATTTCTTTATCTGCTGATTCCAAATAAATCTAACATTTGAAGCAATGATTGTGCATCCTTTCTCACACTTTGGGGAAACATGTATCTATTTAATCTAGTTTTTCAAAATTATTGATAGATTGTTCTACTTATATTCTTTAATACAACGTGTACAATTTTTCTGTGTTTGCATTATTGTGGTAACATTTTTGTAAAACTGTATGCACGTTTTCAACTCAGTTGCAATTCATGTACTATTGCTACTATTTCTACTATTACTAATAATACTGCAACTACTACTACAGTACTAATAATAGTAATCCCCGTTTCCCCTACTTATTGACAATGAGCGTGCAGATCCCTCCTTCATCTGAATTATTTTTCTATTTCAAGAATGCACAATTACTGTCAGTCACACAAGGTTTTGATGCTACCTATAGATGATCAGATTGTAAAAACAGGTTCAAGGATTTCTTTGTTTGTTCTTTCAAATTTGTATCTTAATGTTCCCAGCAAAGCTAACCCTTATGCCTCTGTAAGGCTTGTCATTCACTTTGCCCTTTAGAACTTCCTAAAACTCTAAAATAGACAAAACAAGGCCAACATTTTTGGCCTAATCCAAAAATAAAAAAAAATGCTGGCAGCCTGCAGATGGCCTCTGAGCCACACTTTCACGAGCCTGATCTCTCAGAAGCATTTATATTCCAATTTCCCACAATCAGTACTGAATGCTTTATAACACTGCATATCACAATCTTTATAACCTTTGTGTTTTCTTCATGTTCTCTTTTATTTAGTCTCCTGTGATCATCATATTTTTCTTTTTTAAGTTCATTATTATCATAGAAGCAATACATACAAAACTGGGCATTAAAATGTATTTGGGGAACTTTGCTATTTTACAGCTTGTACGTAAGGATTAGCAACTGTGATCTTTTGATCAATTGAACCTAAATTAAATAAGCATGTCTTGTAAGAAACATGTTCATTATAACAAAGATTGTCTTTGGCAACATGGAGTGGCAACAAAAAAGTGCAGGCTTAGGATGCCACCATATTATCTTACACAACGACCCAGGCATCTCTGAAATAACATGAAATAACATAAAAATAATATGTCTTCAGTTCTGCATCTCCTAAGATTACAAAAATATCACAAAGTTTAGAAGCTTTGTGTAATGTTGTCAACTAAAATGACAATGGGCCTGTGACCATCCTAGAGCAGTGATGGCAAACCTTTTTTTCATTGGGTGCTAAAAGAGAGTGCGCATGCACTATCGTGCATGCACAAGTGGCCACACCTATAATTCAATGCCTGGGGAGGGTGAAAACAGCTTCACTTGCCCCCCGGACGCCCTCTGGAGGCTGGAAATGGCTTGTTTCCCAACTTCTTGTAGGCCCAGTTGGATTGTGTTTCACCCTCCCCAGGTTCCAAAGGCTTCCCTGGAGCCACGGGAGGGTAAAAGCGCCCTCCTCCATCCCTCTGGAGTCTCTCTGGAAGCCAAAAATGCCCTGCCAGAGCCTCTGTGCAAGCCAAAAATCAGCTGGGCGGCATACACATGTACGTTGAAGCTGAGCTAGGCAACGGCTCGTGTGCCAGCAGATATGGTTCTGCGTGCCATCTGTGGCACCCGTGCCATAGGTTCGCCATCACTGTCCTAGAGTCATGGGTGAATTCATTTAAGGTCATACAGATACTACTGTTCAGGTGTCTTATGTGGGGAAAAGGCTGATATTGTGATACTTAAACTACTTGTCTTTATCTAAAATCCTTGTCTTTATCTAAAATGAGAGAGCCCTTTCCCTTTTATAGATGAAAGCTTAAGGCCAAACTAACTTTCTAAAGACTAATTATGGAATCCGTGGGACTGGATTCTAAATCTCTAAACATTAAACTACTCTTAATAGAATAGAATAGAATAGAATAGAATTATTTATTGGCCAAGTGTGATTGGACGCACAAGGAATTTGTCTTGGTACTTTTGCTCTCAGTGTACATAAAAGAAAAATATACGTTTGTCAAGCATCATGAGGTACAACACTTAATGATTGTCATAGGGGTCAAATAAGCAAAGAGGAAACAATCAATATTAATAAAAAAAATCTTAAGGATACAAGCAACAAGTTACAGTCATACAGTCATGAGTGGGAGGAAATGGGTGATAGGAATGATGAGGGGGGGGAAATCTAGTAGTAATAGTAGTGCCAACTTAGTAAATAGTTTGACAGTGTTGAGGGAATTATTTGTTTAGCAGAGTGATGACATTCCGTAAAAAACCTGTTCTTCGGTTAAGTTGTCTTGGTGTGCAGTGCTCTGTAGTGACATTTTGAGAGTAGGAGTTGAAACAGTTTGTGTCCAGGATGCGAGCGGTCAGTAAATATTTTTACAGCCCTCTTTTTGACTCATGCAGTATACAGGTCCTCAATGGAAGGCAGGTTGGCAGCAATTGTTTTTTTTATGCAGTTCTCAGATTAATTCTCAGAGTCTTCCTTAAAACTCACTACTGCCAGCACACAAGGACACACATTGCATTAGTTTTAAGAGGTTGCCATTTTATTTTTGCATAAGAAAAACAATGAGGCAGAATTTTTAAAAGAAAACATGGAAGAGGAAGAGCCAGAAAAATTCTGTACTGTTAAAGGTTAGCCAGATTTTACCAATGTCATGTGAAACCATGGGAAAGTGAGATAATCCAATCTGGTGCAAAATGTCTTAAATCCCAAATTGTGTAAACAAAGTAAAGAGTAGTTTGTTTCTTCTTTGTCTGCAAGGCTAGAGTACATCTTTGCAAATGATATGTGACATTTGCTCTGAATATCAGGAAATACTCTGGTGTATTTTTGTAATAAAATGTCAATAAACAAGCATAATAATAATAACAACAATAACAATAAAAAAGAGATACCAGAGGCTTTTTACAAAAAAAGAAAAGAAAAGAGAGAGGCATTTTTCCCATATGGAGGAATAATCACACTATCTTAAAATAGTCTTTCTGCCTTTTTTTAGGCTACTCTGGCAAAGAACTATGTGTAATAAGAAAGAATTTCCTTGTCTCAAGCTCAAGCTCACCAAAGCAAACAAGCGCTTGAATTCTGGGCTGTCATCAAGCCCAGGAAGGTCCTTGCAGGATCACAAAACAAATCAAGCCGTTGAGGGCTTCCGGGCAGCCAGCTAACAAAAATATACTATCAGAGGATGCAGCCCAGCAAGCACTGTGGCTGTCACAGCAGTAGGCCCCCAATGTGGGCATCCGTTCAAGAGCTTTACTCCCACATCTGGTGAAACTGTGACAATCGGTGTCTGACCATTTTAGGAGTCAGATACTCTGGGCACCAGGAAGTTGATTTGCCTTTCACTTCCTTAAGAAAACACACATTAATATTGAAGCATTGCCTTCATAAAGCAGCATTTTGTCTTGGTCTTTGGCAAAAGTTATGTGCTGAGAAAGTTCACTTGGATGCAGCCAACCGTATCTACATTTCAAATAGTTCTGAGGACATGTGCAAAAGAAAGCCAATTAAAGCCTGGTGACCCAATATTGCACTTTGTGAGAGTTATTTATGCCTTAAATCTTGATTGTTTTAAATA
Organism: Erythrolamprus reginae; assembly: GCF_031021105.1. NCBI lineage: Eukaryota > Metazoa > Chordata > Lepidosauria > Squamata > Dipsadidae > Erythrolamprus > Erythrolamprus reginae. The sequence continues at coordinate 102,402,098 of NC_091951.1, forward strand.
AAGTGCAAAGAATGAAACCTCTGAAATACTTCCTGTGAAGCAAATGAAGACATACGTCCTTATCATGTTATTCCTAGTATCTTTCTTCAGACGGGTTCAGATGACATAAAGTTATCGTTCTCCTTACTCTGCACAATATCAAAGGCCTCTTGTTTTTTTTCCCTTTTCCCTTAAAGATAATTCTTTTATACAAATCCTGCATTTTTTAAAATTGGGTATTATAAAATTGTCTTGAATGTACTGCTGCAGTCCTACTTAGGCAGGAAACCCTACATTTTGCTGTAGTGATGTGAGATAAATCTTAGCAATTGACAATTGAAATAACAAATATTACTTTAAAATACCAATCTAAAGGTACTTTAATTTAGAATAAATACAGTGATTCAATAGAATGAGGAAACCTGAAAAAGTAACTTTTTATTCTTTACTTTTAGAGTACTACTTTTAAACAAAATATTCCTTACAAAATATTAAAAATGAATTCAGACATGATAATATGAGAAACCCAAATTATTATTTATTCAAATTAAATCAGAAGTCTGATATTTCTGAGAACAAAAGAGAAAAAATAACTGAAGCCAGTAACAATGTTTTTCCCACTAAGACTATGTTTAGGCTGGGTTTGTGTTATCGACTTATTCTGCCTAAGAGAAAAAATCCTATATATTTATGAGTGAGTGAATCATGGTGATTAAAGTATGATTATAAAGTGGGAAGTGACTAATTTACATTTGACTTTCTTTGTGAACTAACTAAAGTCTTAATAACTGTAACCTCTCTTTCTCAGCCTCACTTCCTTCCCCTTTTCATCTACCTACAAGGTTAATCATATTGAATTACTAAGCACAGTGGTTGTAAATTTTATAACTTGCCCTGCACTGCTTTAATATGTGAAAATGTTACGTGAATGGTGGATAGTACCAGAGTAACATACTTTTCTGACACAGTGCGGATTGTTGTATGAGATAAATAACTAGCACCGTTTACTACCCATGTAGCAGCAGCATTCTGCACTATTTATTTATTTATTTATTTAATTAATTGGATTTGTATGCTGCCCCTCTCCGAGGACTCGGGGCGGCTCACAGCATATATAATTAATTGTAAATCCAATTTATACTGCAATTTATAAACAATTAAAAGAAAAACTTATCGACCAGACATTCAACAATCATACTCAGTGGTCAGGGGGAAGATCAAAATGTCCCAAGCCTGGCGGCAAAGATGGGTTTTTAGGCTCTTTTGGAAGGCAAGGAGGTGGGGGGCAGTGCAAATCTCTGAGGGGAGCTGATTCCAGAGGGCTGGGGCTCCCACAGAGAAGGCTCTTCCCCTAGGTCTCACCCGCCGACATTGTTTGGTCGATGGGACCCTAAGGAGGCCAACTCTGTGGGACCTCACCAGTTGCTGGGATTCGTGCGGCAGAAGGCGGTCTCGGAGATAATCTGGTCCTGTGCCATGTAGAGCTTTATAGGTCATAACCAGCACTTTGAATTGTGCCTGGAAACTGATTGGTAGCCAATGCAGTCTGCGGAGTGATGGCGAGATGTGGGCATTCCTTGGAAGGCCCAAGACTGTTCGCGCGGCTGCATTTTGGACAAGCTGAAGTTTCTGAACACTCTTCAAAAGTAGCCCTATGCAGAGAGCATTGCAGTAGTCAAACCTTGGGGTGATAAGGGCATGAGTGACCATGAGCAAAGACTCCCTGTCCAAATAGGGCCGCAACTGGTGCACCAGGCGAACCCGGGCAAACGCCCCCCTCGCCACAGCTGAAAGATGGTGTTCTAAAGTTAGCTGTGGATCGAGGAGGACACCCAAGTTGTGAACCCTCTCTGAGGGAGTCAATAATTCCCCACCCAGGGATGGACAGATGGACGTGTCCTTGGGAGGCAGTACCCACAGCCACTCTGTCTTGTCTGGACTGAGTCTGAGCCTGTTGGCACCCATCCAGACCCTGACAGCCTCCAGCCTTCTAGATCATTCAGAAGTTTTTAGTTGAAGCTTCTGAATGATCTTCAAAGTCAAGCCCCATGTATACATCATTGCAGTTATCCAGACGAGAGCTTACAAGGGTATGAGTGACATTGAGCAGGGCTTCCCAGTCCTGAAATGAATGCAGCTGGCACACAATCTGAAGATACACAAAGGCTTCCTCCTAGCCCTGGCCACCGCTTGCTCTTGAGGATGAGAACTCTCAGATTGTGTACTGGGTCTGTCTGAGGCAGTGCAGGACCAATGATGGAAAGTTCCTGGTACCAGACAGTACAAAACATATCCAAAATTGTTGGTTAAATAAAGGTTGATGGAAACTCATTAAAAAATCTTTGTATTTGTATTACTTGCATGCAAAATCCTAACATTGTGGTCATATTCAAGGTAGGGTTTTGTCTTGTAAGTGCCTCTAGATAGAAAATAGGTACTTCTGCTTTACAGTTAGTATAACTGTATCTTTAAAAAAAACACACTTGTATTTAATTATGTTATATAATCATTACATTTTCAAACAAATATAAATAAAATTGAAATGAATTATTCACATTTAAAGAAGAAATAGAAAAACAAAACCCACACAACAAAATAAAAACATAGGAAAGGACAAGAAGCCTATTATTACAAATACATTTCAAATTCACCTGATTTAATAGATCTTCAAAAAAGGGAAACTAAATTATCAGGATTTACCAAACTCTGTACAAGAATTTTCTCTCCAGAGGGAAATATAATGTAACATTTTCTGACTGGCAAAATATGTAATTTTCTCAACTACTGGTAGACCACAGATCTCTAAAATTGTCTGGCTTTAAAATATTTTCCATCACTTTAGGACAGGGGTCCCAACCTCTTCTCCGTGGATTGACACCAGTCCACACAGCATGCCAGAAACCAAGTCACTGACACAAGTGAAGCCTCATCTGCAGAATAAAGGCAGCACATGAAACTACATCACCTCCCGTCCGTGGAAAAACCTCTCTCCGCAGAACCGGTCCCTGGTTGGGGGCTACTGCTTTAGGATGACTCCTTTTGCAAAATAATTTTGCAGAACATGACTATATGGGGGCATGGAGTAGTTTCTCTGATGGTTGGCAGCTATTTTTATATCTGGGAAGCATTTAGCTCCCTCATTTGTAGCATATGAATACCCCTTTTCCCATATTAACACACACACAAAAATGCTGACTTACATATGTGTAGAAATGAATCATATTAATTATTAGTGAAGAGAGGCTTATATAGTTGTAATGTCAGGCAAGTATCTGTTGGTTTGGCAAACTGTATTGTCATCTTTAATTGATAAAGCTTGTTTAGATTTTTTTTAAAGAACAGATTTCATTTTTTTTTGTTCTTCTTGAAGTGTTACTTCTTTTCTTGAAATATAAATGTTTTCTTTTATGCTCTAAATACTTCTTGCTTGTGTGCTCCCTCAGGTGCCAAAGCAGTAGCCAATGGACTGTTCAAGAGAGAAAATACACTTAACAGATGCTCTTTCAACCTTTTCTTTCTTAATGGGTGATTCTGGTATATTCCATGCTATTTCTAAATAGCAAGAACTGATTTTTAGTTATACACAGCAAACCTGAAAAGTTACTTTCAACCAGTGCCTAGGATGAATTTTTGAAAGCATAAAACAGTATTTTGTAAGACAGCTTAAAATGCCTAGTTAAAATATCAATACTTTCTCCTCGGAATTGTACAACCAAAGCCACAGTTTTCTAAAAATAGTTTCTGTGCTGGGAAATTATTCTCAGGATATATTTGTATTTTTTTAATGCCTGACCATGTTTTCTTAATCTATTTTTTAAAAGTCTTTTGGAATTACATATGCCTGAAGAATAAAGCAAAGTATTTAATACAGGAAGAGTTAGTGAAAATGGGAAAAAGTATTCAATAATAACAACATTATATTATTATTATTATTATTATTATTATTATTATTATTATTATTATTATTATTATTATTATTATTATTATTATTGAAACATAGAATTATTATTATTATTATTATTATTATTATTATTATTATTATTATTATTATTATTATAGAAACATTTTCTACTACGGCTTGACTTCCTGGCTCCAATCCTTCCCCGCAGGGAGGCGGAACCAATGAAGATGTTCCGCCCCAGACGCCTGATGGACCCAGAGGGCTTTCAGACGGCGCTTGGGGTTATTCCAGAGGCACTCATCCACAGTTCGGCGGAGTCTCTTGCGGAGGCCTGGAATACGGCTGCTGCGGAGGCTCTCGACCGGATTGCATCTTTGCGACCTCTCCGTGGCGCTAGACCCCGTAGAGCCCCATGGTTCAACGAGGAGCTCCGGGAGTTGAAACGCCAAAAGAGACGTCTAGAGAAGCGATGGAGGAAGAGTAGGTCTAATCTGATCGAACACTTGTAAGAGCTTTTATTAAGACTTACAAAGTGGCGCTCAAGGCGGCAAGATGCGCGTACCATGCCGCCTTGATTGCATCAGCAGAATCCCGCCCGGCCGCTCTGTTTAGGGTGACCCGCTCCCTTCTTAATCAGGAGGGAGTTGGGGAGCCCTTGCAGAGTAGCGCCGAGGAGTTTAACACGTTTTTTGCTGATAAAGTCACTCAGATCCGGGCCGACCTCGACGCCAATTGTAAAACAGAGTCGACTGACAATGAGTCAGCCGAGGTGACTGGGGCACGTACTTGTCCACCTGTCTGGGAAGAGTTTGATCTGGTGACACCTGATGAAGTGGACAAGGTCATTGGAGCTGTGAGTTCCGCCACCTGTCTACTGGATCCGTGTCCCTCCTGGTTGGTCTCGGCCGGCAGGGAGGTGACACGGAGCAGGGCCCAGGAGATCACCAACGCTTCCTTGGGGAGGGGAGTTTTTCCAACACTCTATAAAGAAGCGCTTGTGCGCCCCCTCCTCAAGAAGCCTTCCCTGGACCCAGCCGTACTTAACAACTATCGTCCAGTCTCCAACCTTCCCTTTATGGGGAAGGTTGTTGAGAAGGTGGTGGCACTCCAGCTCCAGCGGTCCTTGGAAGAAGCCGATTATCTAGGTCCCCAGCAGTCAGGTTTCAGGCCCGGTTACAGCACGGAAACCGCTTTTGGTCACGTTGATGGATGATCTCTGGCGGGCCCGGGACAGGGGTTTATCCTCTGTCCTGGTGCTCCTCGATCTCTCAGCGGCTTTCGATACCATCGACCATGGTATCCTTCTGCACCGGTTGGAGGGGTTGGGGGTGGGAGGCACTGTGCTTCAGTGGTTCTCCTCCTACCTCTCTGGCCGGTCGCAGTCGGTGTTAGTGGGGGGTCAGAGGTCGTCTCCGAGGTCTCTCCCTTGTGGAGTGCCTCAGGGGTCGGTCCTCTCCCCCTTGCTATTTAACATCTACATGAAACCGCTGGGTGAGATCATCCAAGGACATGGGGTGAGGTATCATCAATATGCCGATGATACCCAGCTTTACATCTCCACCCCATGCCCAGTCAACGAAGCGGTGGAAGTGATGTGCCGGTGCCTGGAGGCTGTTGGGGCCTGGATGGGTGTCAACAGACTCAAACTCAACCCGGATAAGACGGAGTGGCTGTGGGTTCTGCCTCCCAAGGACAATCCCATCTGTCCGTCCATTACCCTGGGGGGGGGGAATTACTGACCCCCTCAGAGAGGGTCCGCAACTTGGGCGTCCTCCTCGATCCACAGCTCACATTAGAAAACCATCTCTCAGCTGTGGCGAGGGGGGCGTTTGCCCAGGTTCGCCTGGTGCACCAGTTGCGGCCCTATCTGGACCGGGACTCATTGCTCACAGTCACTCATGCCCTCATCACCTCGAGGTTCGACTACTGTAATGCTCTCTACATGGGGCTACCTTTAAAAAGTGTTCGGAAACTTCAGATCGTGCAGAATGCAGCTGCGAGAGCAGTCATGGGCTTACCCAGGTATGCCCATGTTTCACCATCACTCCGCAGTCTGCATTGGCTGCCGATCAGTTTCCGGTCACAGTTCAAAGTGTTGGTTATGACCTTTAAAGCCCTTCATGGCATCGGACCAGAATACCTCCGAGACCGCCTTCTGCCGCACGAATCCCAGCGACCGATTAGGTCCCACAGAGTGGGCCTCCTCCGGGTCCCGTCAACTAAACAATGTCGGTTGGCGGGCCCCAGGGGGAGAGCCTTCTCTGTGGCGGCACCGACTCTCTGGAACCAACTCCCCCCGGAGATCAGAACTGCCCCTACTCTTCCTGCCTTCCGTAAACTCCTCAAAACCCACCTTTGCCGTCAGGCATGGGGGAACTAAACATCTCCCCCTAGGCACATTTAATTTATACATGGTATGCCTGTGTGTGTGTCTGTTAGTGTATGGGTTTTTTTTAAGTCTTTAAATATTTTAATTAATTGAATTATTTATGATTTGTTTTACACTTGTTGTGAGCCGCCCCGAGTCTTCGGAGAGGGGCGGCATACAAATCCAAATAATAAATAAAATAAATAAATAGAAGACTGACGGCAGAAAAAGACCTCATGGTCCATCTAGTCTGCCCTTATACTATTTCCTGTATTTTATCTTACAATGGATATATGTTTATCCCAGGCATGTTTAAATTCGGTTACTGTGGATTTACCAACCACGTCTGCTGGAAGTTTGTTCCAATTATTATTATTGTTATTATTATTGTTATCGTTATTATTATTAATCAAGATAATAATAGTAATAATAAACAAGCAATAACAGCTTTTCTATTTATATGTTATTCCTTGATTGTTTTAACAAAGTATTTCTGTGTGGCTTTCTAATTCTGAATTAAAATTCTGGCTTTCAAATATCAGGCTTGCTATTATCTCCCATAATACAGTTTTAGGAAATTCCACTAGAAATCATTTTCCTATCTCATTCTGTTCTTATATCTAAATGATAAGGACACTATGAACCCTTCTTTCCAGGAGTACACACTTTCTTAAAGTGTCTAGAATTTATTAACCTTCAAAACTGTGTTTTGAGTTTTTGTGTGCTTAGAGTGCAGATTCAGGGAGAAAGGGATTCAAACTCTGTTGCAGACTAAGAGCTCCACAATTTAGATTTGTGTTAACACTTGCAAGCTTAGTGGAAAGGCGGCAGATGGGATTGTAACTTTGAATATCCCCATGAATTACCATATTTTTTGGAATATAAGATGCAGTGGAGTATAAGATGCACCTTTGTTTTGGGAGAGGAAAATAGGGAATAAAATCTACCTACCAGGTATTCATCTGGCTAACATCCTTAGTCTGTTCAACTTCAGCACATTATTTTATCCCCTGGTTAGGCCTGAAAAGGCCTTTTAGAAGGAGTAGGAATGAAAACTAGCCTGCAAAGATTTAGGACTGGGAAAAAAACTTCTTCAGAGAGAGTAGCCAGAAAAATCATTAGCACCTAGTTGGGGCTGGGGTGGGGGGGAAGCTTTGAAATATTCAGAATATAAGAGACAGCCAAATTTTCAGCCTCTTTTAGGGAGGAAAAAGGTATGCCTTGTATGCCAAAAAACATGATATGCCGCAACATCTCTGGACGGCAGCATGCTGAGGAAGGCTGATGCACAGTAACTGACCAAAGTAGATGGAACACAATCTCACTTTTTACAAAGCAGCTTTGTTTCTGGTTTAAAATCACAAAAACCTTTGGGAGGGCAGAAAAGATTGGACACCCAGGCAGAAAATCTTTGAAACATGAATCATTGGGAGAGTCAGGCTATAAGAGTAATAGTTTCTCTATTGAGGAATAGTTCTAAATGTGAGAATAACATTTAGAGCTGCTCATAAAAAACATGGTAACTGAGTGGACTTAATCCCAGCTAAATATCCATAGAAGAGCAGCCTTTGATCTTTTATACATAAGAAATAAATGGAACAGATATATGTGGGATTACACCATAACTTATATATCAAACTCTTCTAGTATACTTTGTAGAATGCATCACTTTTCTTTATATCTGATCCTAGTCTGTATTTATTTGCTAGGATATGAGTCCGTCTATCCTCTCTTTCCCTCTTCCCCCTCCTCTTTTCTAAATTTTTAGTTGAACGTAAATTTCATGGTTTAAAAGTGTAACCAAATTCATACATCAAGGCTTCAATAAATTATTTTCCTTTGTAAGCTTTGTAGCTAAATTATAACAATGCTATATTTAAGAAAATTAGAATGTTGCTGTTTGTTGATTTGGTTTCATCCAGATTAACCTGGATTCAGTTCATAAGGGAATAAAATTTTGAAGGACTCACATGCAACAATATTTCCCAGGTTTCTTCTTAAATCATGTAGACTACTACATGACCAAAAACATTTCTGAAGACCACCAAAGAGTCTTGTGCAGAGATGTCAGCACAGAATCATAAACCATCATGACATAGATGCTTTCCTGATGGCAACTGCTGTACTCCAAAATGAATGAAGGAATGAATCAGTCGTGGGCTATGAGCCGGAATGCTAAATTGCGCTCACTGCCGTGGCTCGTAAGTGCTTGCGGGGCCAGGGTGATTTTGCTTCTGCACCGGTGGAAATCGCTCACGGAGCTACAGGTGCACCTGTGTTTTGGCGAAGTTTTACCTGCAACTCCGTGCACAATTTTGCTACCTCCACAGATGCAGAAGCAAAATCAAGCTGGCCCCGCAAGCACTTATGAGCTGTGGCGGTGAGCGCAATTTAGCGTTCCGGCTTGTAGCCCACTGCTGGAATGAATGTACTGTATAGATAACATTGACTGAAATGTCATGAAATATTGATATTTTAGAAGAAATCTTGTGAAATTGTAGACTAGAGTGCTAAAGTCATACAATATTTGGAAATCTCCCAAGATTTTAGCCATATATAGTTATTATTTATGTACTCTCTGCAGTATTCTTGCAGACCAGTGCTTGGGAATCATTGTTATTGATGACTTGGTGAACAGATTATAAACAAAACCCCAAAAACATATCGATAAACCTGCATTACGATTATTTTATTACCTTAGTACTATTTATCTCCAGAAGATTTAGTTCACAAAGAATCTCAGGCAATGACTCTTCTTACCGGGTTATATACTGCTTTCTGTACATTTATAGAGACATTTGCCCATTATAAGCTTCATTTATGCAGAGTATTATCGGATCTTCATACACAGGCTTTATTTGTCTCTAGCTTTGGATTATCTCAAAGTAGCCAGTTTATTGGTTCTGATTTGGTGATTATTGCATTTAACCCTTTTCTTTGGGGAGGGCAAGCAGATAGGAAGAAAGAAACTTCCTTTGAGTGTATTCTGCCGTGACAATCATGTTCATTGTTTGTAGCAAGCATCCCTGCTATCCACTGATGTCCTTTGAAGCTTAATCTATTGTAAAATTAGATCATCAAAATGGCCACAGTTTGCACATTTACATACCAATGCTTAACATTTTATGAAATTATTCAAATGCTGTGAAACTCGCAATGCTGCTGAAGTTGTAGCACAGTTCATGTGTAAGTGATATGTAAACCATGCAAATGAGCAGAGACCCTTTCTTCTTTAAATTAATCTTTCAGAGGTTGTTACCCTGCCAGTTTGATTGCAATAAGAACACAGATTTTTTTTCTCTTGATGGTGAAAGTGCTTTAATCCCCCTTTCCAAAGGTCAACTAATCTTCAGTCTTAAGTGCAATGGATGCAAATACACTACTCGTGTACTGTTCTTCTTAATTTAATTCTCTTCTAAGCTTTCATGTCTAAATCTAGTAATGTATCCAGTTTAGGAGGAGGTCAAAAGGTTTCTGTTCCTGTAAAATTTAAATTGACATCATATACTGATAATGGTAGTCAGTGCTCTAAAATAAGCATTTGCAACCATTCTTCCTGCACATCATTTTCTGTAGCTGGATCTGTATGCTCAGCTTTGGTGCTATTCTCTTCCAGCCTGAGGTATGTCTACTGCAATGGAATGCTGCATTGGAGAATAATGAGAAGCAAAAAATTGATTTGTTAATAATTCTCTGGTTATCCTCAGCTAAACTTGTATTCGTGGTGTGCTAAATACGTAGATATATAACTCATTTTCTTTGAGTATAGTTACGTGCAAAAATATATGCTTAATATTTGATTTACCTAGCCTTTAGATAAATCGTGCTTCACATTTTCCCTGTGCTACTTGCTTGTTCACTTGAGTTCTGCAGTGTCTCTATTTTAGGAAAAATTCCCCATGAATGTTAATTTGGCTCATAAATAAAACTTGGGCAATTCTGGTTCGCTTTCATTTTCTTCTTGTAACTTAAAATAAAAGTTGTGATGAAAGAACAGCAGCATAGGTTTGAGAGCCTTACTAACATGAATTTCCCTTGTAGTGCTTTTGTGAAACTTTCATTTTTTTAGGACTTCTGGATTTTTTTTGTACATAGAAGATTAATCTGACAAATAATGATTACTCTGGGAACTTCCTGTGGGTTTTAAAGAAAGCCCAGCAAGAAATCATGGCTCCTGGGTTCAATCATGTAGGAAGTCACCAGATGAAATACTGACAAAACATCCTGTGGTGGTTTAAGATCCTCTGCTTGGAAGTATATGGGGGTCTGGGCAGTTAGAGAAAGAAACATTGTTAAACTGAAGAGAAAACCATTGTTATCAGCAAGGGATGCTTCAATCAGACTTGCTAGATAAATCTCTTGTTCTTGGGGATTATTTCTTCCTTTCTGCCACTGACAGAATACAGAGCATACATCTCTACCACTTTATTAGTTAAAGCAGTGGGAAGCCAGAAGCTTGCTAGACAAGCCAGCATGATACAGAAGACCAGGTCTGGATTCAATTGAATGGTACTTTTTTCTCTTTGACTCCTGCAATTTGGAATAGAACGGAACAGAACGGAATGGAACGGAATTTTATTGGCCAAGTGTGATTGGACACACAAGCAATTTCTCTTGGTGCATATGCTCTTAGTGTACATAAAAGAAAAAAAAATAGGTTCATCGAATTTGAAAAATTCATAATGTATTATGGGAATTATTATAAAGAGAGGATAAATTATAATTGCTTCAGATTCAATACATTTTTAAAATAAATAAAAATCTTAATCCCAAATTCTTTTGAGTGGAATTTGGTGAAAAAATGAAAATTTGAACCTAGAAATTTCCTCTGAGTATAGGAAATGATAATCTTACAAGGATTACTTTCAATTACTCCCAATATTCTTAAATTTAGTTGAATTGTTTAAGATGATTTTGTTAAGTGGTTGGGAATCATTTTTTTTCTGTAAACCATCCAAAAATGTACCTTTCTGCTAATTTCTATTGAAAATATAGAAATACTGTATTTATTATGTTATGTACAGATTAGAGGTGGTATTCAGTCGGTTCAGACTGGTTGGGGTAAACCAGTAGCAGAAATTTTGAGTAGTTCAGAGAATTGGTAAATACCACTTTTGTCTGGCCCTGTCCTCCCATTTCTTGTCCTATATTCCTGTGATTTTTAGCTCATCTGATTTGTGTGGCACAGTGGTGTGCTCTCATAGAACCGGTAGGAAAAGATTTAGAATCCCACCATGGGTACAATGATTTATCCAAAGTATTTGTCCAATATTCAGTTGAACAGGAGAGAAGAAATTACTATCATAGTACTGTACTATATTAAGTGGCATTTTCTTTTCTGGAGGAATGTTAGCAATAAATCAGGCTCTGATAATACCACAACTGATCCAAGTGTAATGACAAGACAGCATTTTTTTTCTTATGTGTTTAAGATGGATTTAGTGTATTCTCACTTTATTTTATTAATATTTTCTTGACAAAGCGAGCCAGTATATTCTAATACTAAAAGCAGAATATCTTATAAATCAACACATATTCATCAAATGCAATAGTTAAGTGAAACAAAAATAACAAAAGTAACAAACCATTTGCAAACTTGGATTCAAAGTTCAGGGTGACAAATTCTCATTTGCTGCATTATAACACTTTCTTTAAAAAGTAGCTTGTTTTTTCTATCTAATTTTCAAGGTCATTTAGAATTATTTTTAAAAAATTGTGTGGCATTTTTGAGCTCTCTTTATTGTTGCTGGGAGCAAAGTGTCCTTTTCTTTCTTTATCTCTCTTTTTTATGTGCCACAATCCCTCCATCACTGTACCTCATTAACAGTCAGAAGTTACTGGATTGAAAAAATAGTTTGCTTGCACATTTAATAAGAATCAAGGAGACCATCACCTGCTGGGAAGATGATGATGTAAAGATTCGTATGCATAGCCCTTGACCATTTCATAACTGAGTTAAATCTAGGTTCAGTTTTCTGCCTTTTCATGAATGCTAAAGTACAGAAGAGATACTCAGAATAGCCATCATGCAATGAACATTTCCACACCCTCCAGGGAGAGGAGGCCAGTGTTAAAGTATCGTGTGTTAAATAGCTGCCTGAGAAGTGCAAAGGTTGTCTTCAGCTGTTGAAAACTCATTGCTACTAATCGTGGTAAAGAAACAGTTAGTGTATTAGATAATTTCTAATGGTTTATTTATAGCGACGGAGCTGCTTCCAAGGATACTTTTGATTGAAAAGCAGATGCAAAGGTAGAAAAACAACAATGTTTTGATGTTTGCTGTGATCACAACAACAAGCTTCATTTTGAGAGTCCTGTAAGAATAGGAGAAAACAATTCAGCCATCTGAAACTTCCCATCCCGTCTGTGCATGTTCTCTGCTTTCCGGCTTTTCACCTGCATACTTTATTTAAAGGAGATCTGTGGCTGTAGCTTCCATCTACTCTTCTAACTTGGTTAAGACTTCAGGGTCATTTTTCTTTCCTGCCACTTTTGTTGGAAACTGGCTGCAAATATTTAGCAAGCATGGCTTTCATTAAATTTTCTATAAAAACCTCTTCTAAAAACATCCCCCTTGTCAGCCTGGAATCCTCGTCACAACTTTTGAAATCCATTTCCCACAATGCTAGGAATGAAGAAGCTGCAGAGGCTGACCTGTGCATTTGTGCTATTGGAGCACTGCTGATATGCAGCGGAGCTGTCATTTTAACAGGAAACCATCCATCATCTGCCTACTAGTCCTCAATAATCACCTTCTATTACAGTCAGATTGAATCTTCAATTGGTGGCATTCTGCCAGGTTTCCTACAGTTCTCAATTTCCTGTACTTTAGAGAGGTATTCAAAATAATTTACCCGTTGATTCAGGAGTCATCGTCATTCTGGAAAATATTATTGTCATTAACCTGTTGCTGCCAAAAAAGTTGGGAAAATGTAAACCTCGCTTACTCCCTTAAGAGTTGTTTCCTCTGTTTGTTTGTTTGTATGTTATGTGTGCTGGTTGTTTTTGATTGTATGTTCTACAATTGTATTAACTGAGTAATTTGGTGTGATGCAAAATTGGAGATAGGATGGCTGATTACCCTATTTTAATAATCATGTGTAGGGGTGGATTCCTACCGGTGCAAATCACTATGTTTGCTGGATCGCTGGATGTTAATGGATCGCTGATTACATAATTTTGGTGTGACCATTTTGGTACTGTTTGTGCTGGTCCAAGCACGCTGCCATATTTTTTTGGGAATTTTAGGTGATTTTTTTGGGGGGGGGGAGTTTGGATGGCTTCTCCTGCTTTGAAGAAAACCCCGCTTGCCTGCCCCTGGGTTAATACCTACCTTTATTTTTTCATTTGAAGCACAGCTGAGCAGCTCCTCAGCTGCGTTTCGGGCTGCAAAGTCCTTCTGGGGATGTACAGAAATAAAATTACGCAAGGGAATGTCACGATGCGCACCAGTAGCACCCTGAAGGTTTTTTTTTTTCAAATGCTTGTGATTCTATTCTATTCTATTCTATTCATAGTATGAATTTAGCAATTGTCTGCCGTGTTCTTAATAGAAGACATTGCCACATCTTGATGTATAATGTTTATAGAGGAAGGTAGAATTGTAAAGTCACATGAGGATTTTGTTTGCAACAACAGTATACCACAAATCACTTACAATGCTTCAGTTCTGAAAAAACAGGTCAGTTCACTCTTTTAGTTGAGTGTACTGCATGTTTCTGCATGATTTTAAGAAGTATAAATATAACAGCAACTCTACAGCTACATGGATGTTTTTGTACTGATAGTTAAATTTCTAATAGAGACCAGTATCATGATTGCGAACCTATGGCATGCGTGCCCTAAGTGGCATATGGAGCCATGTGACCTGACATGCATGCATTGGATGTTCCTCTTCTGGGTTTCTGTGCAAGCCAAAAACCGGAAGTCAATTTTTCTAGATAGTCAATTAGTTAGGTGTTCAGATGATCGGTCTGTCCCAGGCGGCTGCGTTTGTTTGCCTCTTGTTTAAAATGATCTTATTAAAAAGCTCCTCATCTTTGAGAACTCCCACGTCTCTCAAATCCAGACCTTCCAGGGACCTGAATTACCCCCAACTTCTACTTCCTACTTCCAAGCCCTGGCCACTGCTGCCTCCTCCCGCCTCTCCCTCCCTCCCACCTGCACCCTTTGGTCCATTAGGAATCGGGCTCTGTGTTTTGGCAGCTGGGATGATCCCTTTTCTCTTCTCCCAAACTTTCGGCCCTTTTCCTCCAAATTAGGGACACTCTCAATGCAATTCCCTGGGCTCCATGTGGAAATGAGGATCCCCACTGCCTGGAACCACCCAAAAATGCAACGTGCAGAGTACGTGGGCAGGGCTTATACTCCATACGTTGAAGTATAAGACACACCCAAATTTTCACCCTCTTTTTAGGGGGGAAAGGGTACCTCTTATACTCTGAAAAAATATGGTACTTTCCTAGACTGAGATCAAAGAAAGGTTGGATTAAAATTGGGGCAGAATACTGTATAATTCTAAAACCATTCTTACTGGTTAGAATAAACGCATCATTAGAAATCAATAGGATGAAACATATCATCCTATTTAGGCAGGGAACAGGGAAGATAGACAGGGAAGTCACAATAAGTCATGATATATATAATTTGAGAAAACAGAAATATAATTTGAGTGAAGGTAGAATTGAGAAATGATTTGGGAACTGTTAGATATCCCAATACTGGCATAAAATGCTGCAATATACCAAATTTCTGAAACTCATTTATTTTCTACTTGCAAAGGGGGGAACACCGTTCTAAAACAATGCAATTTGTAAGCTAAGGATAATATTTTTGAAAAACACTATCTATTTTTAGTTGCTGTGATGAGTTTCTGAAGCTTCCTGCTATAAAAGGCCTACTACAGTTTCTGGCAAACATTCTTCCAGAACCTTTTGAAAACTTTTTCCCTCTTTTTTATAATTCACTTCTATTTTGAATACTTTAGATATTTGTACTGAGCTTGCATTATGGGATTCATGTTATACTTTAAATCTGGAGAGTATCTAACTGACCCACAAGCTGTGCTAGAGCTTTCCCAATAAGTAAGATAAGGAGAAGCAATTATTTTGTATTTTAGAAAATGATGTGGGATTTATAGTACCATATCATTGTGCAATTTTCTGCAGTAGATTATGTTAAAAACATCATTCCAGACATGTCCTTTGTATCACAATCCATAAACTCCTGGATGAAATACAAGTCGGGCAAATTCAGTGACATGCAAAAGGCACACTCAACTTTCTTTAATTGTAAATGAATTATGCCAAACCAGACATCCAAATCAGACAAAACTTTGAGGAATGAGCACAAAAATAGTCAGAGTTTGTTGATTTCTCAGAATTCCTCCATCTTTATGAAAAAATAATAATAAGTTAAGTACTTTCATAGAATAAAATTGGACGTTGGCATTCCTCAGATGCTCTTTTACCTTTGTTTAGACTAACTGCATGATACATTCTCAGTTCCATGCAAGATTAGGAAATTTATGGGATAAAAAATCCTAAGGATTACATTTGGTTGCTTGTGGATTATTGTGGAGACTCTGAGAATTCTAGCTTTTGCTTATAAAACGTGCTTTGAGCCCACAGTTTATTCAAAAAAGAAGCTTCAAAAGTTGGTTGTTGAACAATATTGCATGACTAAGACTAATTTTTTTCTTCATGAACATTTTTTAGAACTGATAAGCATCTTTAAAGATCATTCTCCCTGAAAAAGATCAAGTCCAGGATAACCATATTATGACCACTAAGTGTTTATTAGCATCTGTCATGTCTGCAGATTTGGCATAACTCCCCACTATCTAAAATATGAATAGTGATTTCTACACTCTGGTCTTCAGTGTATTCTAATATGTTCCCATGATGTAAAAAAAAAAAAAAGAGCAGTCTAGAAGCTTTATTTAGCTTTTAAATGTGCCATGCAGTTTCTTACTTTGCAGTAAAAATGGCACCATGTGTTTATGGAGTGTGTCATTGTGGAGACCTCCTTTCTAGCAAAAGAAAAGAGGAAATATTTCACTGTGGTTCAAAAAGGGTGGGGATTTCTTTGTTTCTTTTTATATTTATCCAGGAAAAGCTGACAATCGTCCCACATTAATGAACAACACCATCAATCAATGTACTGACAATGAACGGAAAAGCGAGGTATATGTCAGGCTGACGACATATTGCTTTTTTCAGCTAGGGCATGGCTGTTTATAGCACTTTTCTGTCTGGCAAAAGGCTTAAGCTTAAAGATGGAACTACAAAGAGGATTCTGTAATAAATCTGTGAGAAATAGACATTGTTGCTTCAGAAATCTTTGTTTTCACCACTCTTATAATTGTAACCTAGAGTAGTTACTTATTTTATTCCAATCCTTTGAGATAATTGTTATCAATAGTAGAGCAAAGATAGTCCTTTTCCTTCAGTATCTTTTAAATATATATATTTAAATATATATCTTTCTTGCTACCTATTTGCTTCTGGAGACCATGAAGTATGGGAAAGTAGATTAGAAGCACATCAAGGAAAAGTCCAGACCTTTCCCTAATCTCCTTATTTGTCAAAAATATGATATATTTTTAGTGTGAATTATTTAAGAATATGTACTTCTACAATTGAAATTTATTGGAATTCAGAATTTTGCTCCTGTTCTACCCTCTCATGTTGCCTCATTTGAAAAAATAATAATAATAGGGCACATTGAATAAGGATCCTTGTGCCAGAGGATCTTACATGGTGCAATTAAGCATTTTGGGCATAAAGAACATAAAGAATGTTACCTGACAAAAAGTAATTATTATCAATTTCTGTTCTTTTAAACATACATGCAAGGCACACATCTGCTAGATTTTCTGGGATATATTTTTGAGGTCAGAGAAGTGCAATCAACCTTGTCAGAAATAATCTTCTCCCCTTCTCCTGATGATATTGTGAAAAAGCTCTTACATAGATGACATTTGACCTGTAAGATACTCTTCAAGGAACACTCTATATAAGGTGACATCTTTTCCAACCAGATATTCTCTACACATGTTGAACTCTCTGGTGATGATGGGAACTGCAGAGAAAACCATCTAAGAATATTAGGCAAGGAAAAGCTACAATTCTTATTTATTTAGTCTTTTAAAAAATGTATGGATGAAAGGTCTTAAAATTATTTGATTTTTAATATTATAGGATTTTTTTGACAGTATATGTTTTCACAAAGTATGCTTCTCAAAAGATGTCATTGAGTCTTTTCACTCAAGGAATCATTGAAAGAATCCAAGAAAAGATTGGAGAATAACAGGGAAAGACACTGTTTTAAACTCTGTGAAAGTGCCAGATGATTTCACTTGGTGGTGTTTTTTCCTTCAAACCATCTGGTGGAGGAACCATAATCATTCTGTTGTGCCAAATATAAAAATATAAACATATTTTCAGTCCTAATGTAGTAATAAACATAAACATAAAATGTAAATATGTTATGTTTATAATAAATATAAAAAGGACAAATATTAGGACCCCATATTTACTTAGAAGTAACTCACCTTGTATTCAGAGATGTTTATTATCTGGAACGGTGTTTCTCAACCTTGGCCCTTTGAAGATGTGTGGACTTCAACTCCCAGAATTCCCCAGCCAGCAACATCTTCAAATGGCCAAGGTTGAGAAACACTGATCTAGAAGGTCTTTTCAATAGTGGAATTCAAGGTTGCAGTTCTTTTAAAATTTGTTAGATAAATAATTTTGATTTTACTGTCAAGTATTCGAGTCCTCGGAGAGGGGCAGCATACAAATCTAATAAATTATTATTATTATTAATTATTATTTTTTCATAGGCTTATAGTCAGATGAAAAGTTATAATAGTAAACATCATTACTGTTGCCCAGTATACTCTTGAACATCCCCATGTAGTTTGTGGATCAAATGGTGCTAATTCATTTTCCACCTTACCTTGTTATGCCTTTTAATCAAAATATTATTCTTTAGATGTACTATCTAATTGTATTATGAAAGTAACATTTTTTTTTATTTTACATGAACTAACCCACCACTAAGTTGATATTCATATATGCTAAGATAGTTCATGCAAATGAATGTGTCATCCATTCAGATGGAATCCCCCACTACAAATATAGTTTCTAAACAAAAGTATTTGCCACACATGTTTAATATGTAGACTGGAACAGGAATAAATAACTCCAAGACTGCCTTCAGAGTGATGGCATCTGCTACCACTAACTAGTATGGTTTTGCACCAGTCTACAAGTGAAATTGTCATTGATTTTCCACACAGTTAGAAATATTGTGTGTTTGGTGATGTACAGTGTTCCCTCAATTTTTACGGGTTCGAACTTCGCAAATAGCCTATATCACATTTTTTCAAAAAGTATTAATTAAAAAATACTTTGCAGTTTTTTTCTATCCCACGGTTTTTCCTGCCCGATGACGTCATATGTCTTCGCCAAACTAATAATTTTTGCAAATAAATAACAAAAAAATTATTATTGTTAATAAATAATTATGTTTATAAATATCAGGATCACTAAGTGTCTTATTCAATAGTGAGTACCAGTAATAATTGTGAGTAAATGGTTGTTAAGGGAATAGGAAATGATAATTTAGGGGTTTAAAGTGTTAAGGGATGGTTTGTGATACTGTCCATAGCCAAAAATGGTATATTTACTTCCGCATCTCTACTTCACAGAAATTCGACTTTCGCGGGAGGTCTTAGAACGCATCCCCCACGAAAATCGAGGGAACCGTGTATATCTCACAATGTTTTAGAACAATTTCTGTAGTGGATTCATTGTGATGGGGAAGCAACCAGGAATCTCTTCTTAACAAACATTGTAAAACACAAACATTGGGAAGAAAGTATAATAATTATTTTAATAATAGAAATAACTACCATGATAAAATACAACATGGTTACTTTCATGTTGTGATGACCTCAGTTCTGTCCATACAACAGGCAAGCAATTGGATGAATAGGGCATCTAAGTCCATATTCAATAAAAAGTGACCAAATTAAGTTTGGAACATCCACCTGGACTGTCTAGAAAACAGCCTACAAATTAGAAAATATGTATAGGAAAAGGTTAAAATATCATACAAACAGATCTCTTTAATAAGTAAGAATTAGTGCAGGATAATTTTAGCAATTCAAGCAGACCAAAACCATCTGATTTTTTTCCTTTTTTTAAAAGTAAGGCATACTGCGCTTGGGAGGCACCATAGTGAGATGGAAATAATGACTATATTGAGTTCAGAGAATCAACCTTCTCCAAATCTCTTCCATCATCTGAAGCACAGACGAAAGTTGGACTGATTCATTTCATGATGTTGTTCTTGGATGTATTATTTATAGGAAGGTGTCTTTACGTGCATCTCCCCCCATCCTGAAGAAAGCTCTGAGACATTTTGTTAAAAGGCCAATCACCCATCTAGAGAAAATTAAGTTACTTGATGAGAGATTTTCAGAGCATCAGCATAAAAGATAGAAGTTCCCATCCAGAAATGGTATGTAAATAAATAAAGTCTAATTGGATTGACCGTGCCCCCTTTCCTGGCAGTGCCAAGAATCCTAGCATTGTAATTACACAGTTCTGGGCAGACATGTGGTATCCATTAAGAAGGACCTGTGATTGACGGAACTCATGAGGCATGTCAGAAAAAACACATCAATGTCTTTATAAAAAAAATAAGAAAAAGGAGAGGGAGAAAAGAGACCTAAACTCATTTGTAGGAAATTGGCTTTTGTAAATGGTTTTAAATGAATGGACTAATACAATAAGCAGATAAAAAAAATCAAGAAAACATGATTTTGCATAAATCTGGAAAGCTTTAATGCTGTTAGCTTTTCGTGAAGAAAATAAATTCTCTGTTCTCTCAAGCAGTCTTTTTCTTTTTAAAGCTATTTGCATATTTCAAAATATTTTCAAATGAAACAATAAACATATTCATTCATTATGGGGGTGGTAGGGGACAGCCAATATAAAGTAAACAAAAAAGTGTTTAAAAAGGCATCCCCATCCACATTTTAACAAAAATAAATGTGGCAAGTTGCTTAAGTGTGGAAATTTCCTAGTAATCATACTTCCACCTTAATTTTTAATAATAACTCCTGTAATAACTTCCTGCAGCCACCTAAAATGACTGCAGTGTCAAAAGGTTTTTTTTTGCTTTTGCATCAATAATTTTTAATATAACAAACATTTTAAGATGCTGCCTCAGATTTTGACAACTTTAGCGATTTTTCCTAGATATGTTTTCAAGCAAACAATTTCCTCTTGTGCTCCTACCAATATTGTTTTATTGAACTGCTGTAACAGCAGAAAACTTACTTGTGAAATAAACAGTGATTCTTTTGCAAATGTAACTTTTTCAAGAATTTTTCTAGGAATGCTTTAAAACTAAAAAATCCTTAAAAGTATATTATATTATTCTGTCTGGGTCCCCCCAGACGCCAACACCAACCAAAAAGAGTAGCCATACACACTGGTAAAAAGCAAAGGCAGTTTATATAATTCAAAGCAAACACAGGTAACAAAAACTGTTCTTACAGACAGGAACACTCTGAAGCTTCACAGAGGTTTCACGAAGGCCCGGCAATAAAACAGGATTCTTGCTGGCAAAAACAACGCTGGAGATGATAAAACCCACGCCTCCCCCAAGTCTTCCAGACTTCTAGGCCACAAGCCAAGATCAGAGACGCCGAGAATCGAAGCAAGGTCACAGGACTCCTAGTTGATAACTCTCCACAAGACTGTAAGGGCGGGCCTGCCTTTTCAACCCTGCTGAAGAGAACCACACCCAAACCCAGCTGTTGCCAATTCAGGGATGGAAATACCTTTCTAATTGGCCCCGTCTTTGAGCTGCACGTCGCTGCCTCATGTCTATTATAGCCTGTGCATCTTCATCCAATGAATCCAGGCTACTAGCTGGGGAGAGCCCCCCCCCCCGGGGGTCTCGGGCTGCTCTCCCTCCTCCTCTTCCTGAGGTTCCTCTCCCCCGTCTGCCTGGTCCTCCCCCTCCTGTTCACTGTCCTCCTCCTCTGGGCATGGATCCGGCAGAGATCCAGCCAGTCCCTGAGGAGCCTCAGGCTGAATCACAACATATATAGAATAGTACCAGCTGATCCCAGAAATTGCATATATAACTCACCAAACTATACATTTGATTTGATGATTTTTCCAAAATCCACAATTTCAAAAGAATTTTAACTTTTAATGTAGACACCAAAGGAAATGATTAAATATGCGTCCTGTATTTTATTAGCTATAATTACATAATTAAATATAACATTAATTGCATTTAGAGCTAACTTAATTACATTTACATTTTGTCCTTATCCTATCTACATATTTATCTTAGGCCAATTTATTTTTTTAATGTTTGACTCACTCCAACATGGCACTTGCTATTGTCCTTGATCTGAGGTGAAAAAAAAGTATATCTAAGTCACCCAGCCAACTTTCATGCCTAAGGCAGACTAGAATTCATAATCTTCTAGTTTCTAGAACCCCAAATTGTTTCTGCATATAACAACATTTGAGAGAGAGCAGGGTAATTTTCCTTTTGCATGTTACTTGGCTTATACTTTGTTCTGGGCATGGAAATATCTTTCAGATATACATAGGGATGGGCTACTGCCAACGGGGGTGGGTGGGAACGCAGTGGGGTAGCGAAAATAAACCTCCACCCCAAAGCACCAAATTTGCACTGAAAGATGTTGAAAGAAAATGCAAGGCATCCTGTATAAGCCATGCCCACAATGTGGTAGTAAAAATTTTGGTAGCCCTTCACTGGCTATACACATTTGGAATTCATGTATCGCCAATGGCTCCTTCTTACGTTTTATATTTCTATGCCTTCTGAAAAGGAGGCATCTTTTATCAGGATATGATTTGTGCTGCTAAGAATGTTATTGTAAAGGAGGCTGAAGATGCCTGGGCTGGGTGGGTCTTCAAAGACCCCTGCTCTTTGTTACTGGTTTGCATTGGTTTTGCTATATTCTGCGAATGGACTGGAATGAGTGAGACCTAGCAATATGCAGTCTCTCATGGACTGATCTTTCAGTCTTGAAGATAATAAGACATTCCTGTGGTCAATTTATATTTAATTCTAGGTACTGTTTATTGAATATCTGGCCTCTTCAAGGATATTTTGGTCAATTTTAATTAAACTGCATTTTCCTGTTTTTATACTTATACTGTATTGATATATGAAATATGGTCATGTTTTGATCAAATGGGCTATAATGGGCAAAAAATAAAGTATACACATTAATTTTAAATTAAAACCCTTAACTGATCTGAAACAATTCAGAAAATCAAAGAACAACCATGTATGCCTTCATCACATTTAAAAGATATTTTTGTATAAAACTGATCCATAAGATTTAGAAACTTAGACTAATACTCAATTTCTCAGTACTAAATAGTACTGTGTTTAGGAGAGCTTTCAAGTACTTTAAGTTAATAAATATTTATTTATTTAGATCAAAAAATTGCAAACATTCTGATAAAAAAAGAAATTTGGTTGGTCCTGTGAATGAAATGCTAGAAGCATGTGTTGAACTATCTTGTAATGAAATTTCCTTTCCAAATACTTGTTGAAAATTATATAAAGAAAGGAAATAATTTTGTAGCATCTGCTTTGTAGAAATTAAAATTTTCACTTCCATTCTATTGTTGTTCTTCAGCCAGTTTGTGAAGAGAAGTGCTAACTAAAGTCCTAAACTTTACATTCAAAATGTTCTCCTTAGTCAAACACATTTTGATGCTTCAGAATGTTGATGCTGATAGGGAAGTGCAATCATATCTCTCACAGAAACACAGATGAATTGCCAATATTCCTTTTCTTGTTGCATTGATACAATAATGCATCTCTAAACAGTACTGAAGATAATTAGTCTTTCCGTTTACTGTTTAATTAGCTGAATTTTGTGCTATGCTTCCCATCACCACACAATCAATAGTGCTCTTGAGAACATTCTTCTGATATTGGAAATGGATATGTTAAGCCCTACTGCTTTGGTGTAGTTTAAACGGTGCAGTGAAATAATTTTAGAGTGGAATATAGAGTCAATTATATTCAACAAGGTTGATAAATGAATGTACCTTCAGGGGGAAAATACAGCTTCTGCACACAAAAACGATTTCTCCTGTTGCTTCTGGTGCTCCTTTATTCTGTTCCCAGCATTTCGTGACTGACTATGAGACAAAGCGTTTCAGTCCAATTGCCAAGTAGAGTGTTTGTCTAATTTGTGCACTGTACTGCGCTCTAATATGAGGAACACTGAGGCAAGTTCAGAAAGGAATCAATGTTACTTCCTTACGATTTACTAGGAATCATTGTGGCTATCATAACTGTATTTAGACCGCAGAGCAAATGTTGATAATGAAAACAAGAAAAGCATCAATTATTTTTTCCCATAAACTTGTTATTTATGAGATCAAAAGTCTAGGATATCAGCAGAGGTAGATTTTCTGATTTATTTTAATCAGGAATGGTTTGAATATCTATTCTGTGGTCTAAGCTGCTTCGGGCTGCTGAAATAATTTTAATTTTGTCCAATGCAGGCTAAAAACATATTTGGAGAACATCAGGATAGAGAAATAGATAGATTTATAATATGTATTGGATCATACTGCATGCCTTATCCCTATGTCAATATAGACTTAACATAGAATGGAATGTTACCCAACTTTGGTATAGACAGTGCATTATCCGTAAATCATAGTTATGTAAAAATTGCTGCCATGTTTTCCCAAGAGCCAGCCTCTTGAGTTGGAATATAGATTAAATAGGAATGTGTTTGTTCTTCTCTATAAGCATGCCACCATAATTATAAAATGAAGAAGTACACATTTCTAAATAGTGGGTGAAATATTTGGTTTTTACAATTAGATTTTAATGAGATAAAATGCAGTATTTTAATATAACCTAGGATTTTAACCACTAGCTATGTTTTCTCTCTGTTCATATTAGACAATACTTTACAATATTTTGTTCATGGGATAACATTTAATTAAAATATACTAATTTATGTATTTGCTTATTATTTGTATCCCTAAAGCAGTTAAATTCATGGTGTGATTTTATGAAAAATGTAAATGAGTTTGTTAGTGTTGCTAATAAAGTGAAATTAGCATAGTTTTCTTCTTTTCTTTTAATATATAGGGAGAAAAAAAGACAAAAATAAGGGAGGAGACAAAATACACATGTAAAATCACATCACAATCTGATTTTAAATGAAGCATTAAACTTTATTTTCATTGAATAATATTGACAAGTCTTTCTATTATATCAATAAAGATGAAGTTTATAAGAAAGAGAGAAAATGTGGGATCGCACCTTTTTTCTGTTGTAGAAGTAAAAGCTATTTTAGCTATACTCTGTGCTTAGTAAATTCACTATTCTTGATAAATTGCAAATTATATGCAAATATGATTCAGTCATATTTGTTGTATGGTTCATATTAGTCATATTCATATCTTACCCAAACCATATTAATGAACATGCAAACATTAAAGCAAAACAAGAGTGAGGAAAACCCCCTTAATTATGAAGTTGATAGCCAATTCTTTGAAATCATTCTTACAGTTGTCCAATAAACATACCAAAAAAGTGAGTTTCATTTTAAGAATAAAAAAACCTCTTAATAGTCTGCAGGCTCCTTAAACAACGACCTGTTTATGTGTAGTATGCTGCTCTCATTATAACATTTCAGTAATCAATTATTTGCAAGAACTTATCTTTATTGCTAGTAATTCAGGATTATGCTAATTTATCTGGATAGATTGTAAAATTGAAATATATTTTGTTTGGATACATTGCCATCCTGCAGTTTTATTGTAGCCCACCAAATTGCTCTTGCAGTAACTCAAATGGTTTAAAATGTTGATTAGCTATAAGTTGATCTGATGTGCTTATTAGTCGGTGAATTAAAAGTTTTAAAAAGTACTATTTCAAATGGGATTATCCCAAAGTGAATTCACACAAATAAGGATCAAGTGCTTCTATGCAAGGCTTTCTGTCTAACTTTTCAGGTTTTGCAGCTGGAAATATTTTACAATTATGGTTCAAAGAAGAACTAAATCACTCTCATGATATCAGTGTTAGATAATAGTGTTGTCATTTTCCTCTGACTAAGAAAGTTTGTGAACTTCTCTGTAGTTATTGAACATGATAACTTGGATTCCATATAGACATAGAAGATTGTTGAAAACTAGAAAAATAAAATCCTCATCACTATATGACAACAATAATAATTTATATAAAGAAAACCTATGAGCTTCGTCTTCCTTTTCAGTTTTCTTAGGAATGTATCATCTGTTTAAATTGTGTTAAAGATATCATAGAAACCCATCTAATTATTTGTATCAATCTTCAAATAATTGTTTTTTATAATATTAATATTATTTGGATTTTTAACTTTTATATAATATTAATATAGAAGAAATAATGGAATTTTTTTGCATAAAAGTAGAGAACTTCCAGATTCCTGAAAGCTGTAAGAGTCTGGATGGGAGTAAACAGGCTCAAACTCAACTCTGACAAGACAGAGTCGTTCTGGACATTTCCTCTGAAGGACCATTCTATCTGTCCATCAATTGTTCTGGGGGGAGGGGGTACTTTAATCCTCTTAAATAGGGTCCATAACTTGGGTGCCTTCCTAGATCCACTGTCTCTCGGCTGTGGCCATGGGATCCTTTGCCTGGGTTGACTGATATACCAATTGAGGCCCTACTTGGACCAGGGGGTTTGCGCATGATCACTCGGCCCCTCATTATCTCTTGTGTAGATTATTGCAAGATACTCTACATGGGGCTACCCTTGAAGAGTGTTTGGTGACTACAGATAGTCCAGATTACTATTGCATGAGCTATCATGGGTGTTCCTTGATACACCCATATAACAGCAACATTCCGCACACGGCACTGGCTACCAATTGGTCTCTGGTCAAAATTCAAGGTCTTGGTTATTATATATAAAGCCCTACATGGTTCAGGACCAGTTTATTTATGAGACCGTCTCCTGTCATATAACTCCCAGAGACCAATCAGATCACAAGGAATTGACCTCCCCCAAGTCCCATCGACTAAACAATTCAAGTTGATGGGCCTGCAGGGGAGAGCCTTTTCTGTGGCTGCCCTGATGTTACGGAACAAACTACCCCCCAATGTCCATACTGCTCCCACCCTGCCATCCTTCTGAAAGGCTGTGAGGACTTGGCTTTCCAGCAGGCCTGGGGGCCGTGAATGTAACATCACATCTGATTTGCAACTGTTCTGTATTATATGTGAGCTTAAGGTTTATTATGGGTTTTTCTGTTCTTATTACTAATTATTTGACTTGTTTATTGTATGTACTATTTATTGTTGTAAGACGCCCTGAGTCCCATTGGGATTGGGCGGCCTAGAAGTCAAATAAATTAAATTAAATTAAATTAATCTATATTTTATAGAATAAGTAATTATTCTGAAGTATTTTTGCAAAATCAAAACCAGGTAATAACCATTTTTTCACAGATTTTATAGATATATTAGAATCTATTGAAACTATAAAATCAAAGAGAAATCTATATAGATCATCAAATTCTGATAACCTATAGATCATCAAATTACAAATGTTGCTATAGATTATTTCTAAGTAAGTGTGAGATATAGCCTTTCATCATCTTATCATAACAGATTAAATTCAGTTAATGTAACTTTAATGCTGAGATTGTTCTTTGATTGTCTGATAAAACTATTAAAATTTGATTATCAGACTAAATCCACAAGGAGATAAATGCATTGTCAATGAGTTCCATAAAGCATTTTAAGAGGTAAATAAACTTCAGTTGATCAAGAGATGCAATATCACATTAGATTTTATGTAATAAAAAAGGAGAAAAAATTTGCCAAAATGTGTTCTAAAAATTTGAACTGCACTATATGAAAATTCCTTCCTACTTTTAGTAAAGCATTACTCATCATTCAGTTTTTATGAATGTATATCTAAATGATAATTCAATGATCTAGCATTATTCCAGACTTCTCTCCTTTCTATAAAACCAGGTCGCCCAGGATGGAAAATCAATATAATGTTGTTATTTAATGCTAAGTAGTTGTTGTCAACAACTTAATGTTAACTTTTAACATGAAGACCATGTAATACAGGGTGCGTTCCAAAAGTAATGCAATTGAATTTCCCGCTTCGCTCCTATTGATAGGAGTGAGACTGAAGCACTTGGAGTAGGTGGGGGGGATGCTAAGCTTTGCCGTGAAACTGATCTCAGTGCTCTCCAAGCTGTGGAAGGTGCAGGATGTCAGTTATTGTAAACCTCTGCGCGCCGACTGTGTCACGAAAAAAAATGGAATGGAAATTTCAAGTGAACTTTTGCAACATATAGAAATTGAACCTGATTATTTGGACAACGTCATCACTGGTGAAGAAACCTGGGTTTTTGAATACGACCCAGAAACAAAACACCAAAGCTTTGAGTTGCAACCAGTCCCCCAAGCCCAAAAAGGCAAGAATGAGCAAATGAAAAGTGAAAACAATGCTCATTGTCTTTTTCAACAGTAAAGGAGTGGTCCATAAGGAGTTTGTTCCTCAAGGACAGACAGTAAATCCTGCCTACTACATGGATGTGCTGGAAAGACTCCGAAAAAGGGTCATCAGGACGAGAAAAGACATCTCCGTTACCTGGCAACTCCATCACAACAACGTGCCTTGCCACAACGCCCTACGAGCATAGTTCCCTCTAAGCTGAGCAGTGAGCAATCGCTCACTTAAAAATCATCATCAACTCAGAGTTTTCCAAGCCTGCCCAGAAGCCGAGAGGGAAAGAGTGAGAGGGAAGGAGAGAGAGAGGAAGAGAGGAAGAGAGGAAGAGAGAGAAACAGATAGAAAAAAGAGAGGAAGGAAAAGAGAAAGAAAAAGAATGGGAGTAAGGAAGAGAGAAAGAAAATCAAAATCTAGTTTGAAACTAGCTCAACTATTTAAGTGGCATTTTGATATTGATAGAGTTGCCCTATTATGAGCTCACTGTTATAGACAGTACAGTATTTTATTTTGAAATTCTCTGAGGCAAAACAGGGTGGGTTTTTTATTTGTTTGTTTGTTTGTTTGTTTGTTTGTTTATTTATTTATTTATTTATTTATCTATTTATCTATCTATCTATCTATCTATCTATCTATCTATCTATCTATCTATCTATCTATCTATCTATCTATCTATCTATCTATTTATTTATTTATTTCTGTGCCACCCAGTCCTGAAGGGACTGCTGCTCAGACACTATACTTTTCCGCCCACCCCCCAAAAAATTACAGGGAACACTGGCTACGAGTCTACGAGTTCCTGGCCAAACGCCAGGTGCCAATGCTGCCCCACCCCTATAGTCCTCATGTCACCCCAGCAGACTTCTTTTCGTTCCCTCAGATTAAGGCAGCCCTGAAAGGAACCCATTTTTTTGTCCATAGAAGAGATCCAATCAGCTTTGACGAAGACCTTGCGAGAGGTCCCTGGAGACGCCTTCCAGGGCAGTACCAGTCGTGGCAGAGTCACTGGAAAAAATATGTAGAGGCCCAAGGAAAGTACTTTGAAGAATTTTAGGTGTTTGTGCAAATCTGCTCAATAAATTACTTTAAAAAAATAATTACATTATTTTGGAATACACCCTGTAATTTGCATGATTTTCAGAATTTTTGTTAGCCTTCAAAATACCAGTTATATATAACTCATTAACGGAAGTTGGAGGAACCTTATTTTAAAACAGCATCATTATAAATCTTCAAAAAATACAAGAGCAAAACCAAACAAAATATGTGTTTTATATTACTGAATAGGATAGCCATCAGGAGTGAGGTCTTTTCCTGTTTTCATAGATTTAATAGATTCTAGTATTTCCTGGAGAGCTAAAGGTGGAGTTAGATAAAAGCTTGGTCATGTATAATATTTGAACAAAGTGTATTATTTAAAACTTGATTAATTTCTTCCTTGGTGCTTTTGGCTAAAAATTATAAAGTTAAATATTCAAAATCTAAAAATGCTGAAGTATTAAATTAGTGCCATAGTTTTCTTTTTATGAGTATTACAAGTCCATCTTTATAACAGTCATAGTTTTGAGAAAATTCATATATGTAAGTTGAAAATTAAGTATTTTTGTCTTGATCACATATGCAATTGTTTGAAAACAAGCTGTACAGTGGTACCTCTACTTAGGAATTTAATTAGTTCTGTGACCAGTTTCTTAAGTAGAAATGTTTGTAAGAAGAAGCAATTTTTCCCATAGGAATCAATGTAAAAGCAAATAATGCATGTGATTGGGGAAACCACAGGGAGGGTGGAGGCCCTGTTTCCTCCCAGGAGATTCCTAGAGAGATCCCATGGAGGCTTCTCCCAGCCTTTTCTGGCCCTGTTTCCTCCCAGGAGATTCCTAGAGAGGCCCCACAGAGGCTTCTCCCTGCCTTTTCTGGCCCTGTTTCCTCCCAGGAGATTCCAAGAGTGGCCCCATGGAGGCTTTTCCTTGCCTTTCCCAGTTACAGTTTCAGAGGCTTGGGTTTGTAAGTAGAAAATGGTTCTTGAGAAGAGGCAAAAAAATCTTGAACACCCAGTTCTTATCTAGAGAAGTTCATAAATAGAGGCGTTCTTTGGTAGAGGCACCACTGTTTTTAAAATATTAGAATTGCGAACTCTTACATGCACCATAGAAAATAATATTTATTTCTACCTTCAGGGCCAATCCTAATTTAATTTAAATTTTAAAATTAAATTTAAAATAATTATTTACTGCTTTGCAAGTGTATTATAAAATTGCAGTCAGAAAAAAGGGTTTCTTAAAGATTTGAATCACTAACTATATACAGTATTATTATTATATGAATACTCCTCCCCCAGTTTTTCCTTTTGCCTTTATTGGGTTTTATCTAATTTACTACTATTCTTATATGTTATTCTGTAGGAATTTAGGTAATTAACTTTCCTTCATCGTTACAGCAGAATATGTTGTCCAGGGGTGTCTAGTCCAGGGGTATCCAAGACATTGGCACATGACATATTAGGACAGAAGGCCTCAAACTTGGCAACTTCAAGACTTGTGGACTTCAATTCTTAAAGTTACCAAGTTTGAGGACCCCTCTATTAGGATTCCCCGTCCCCCAGTAATGGGTTCTAAAACCTGTCGCTACTAGTTCACTCGTGCCTCCTTGTGTATTTGTGTACAACACTTCTGCAAATGTGCAGAAGCACCCTGGGTGGATAGGTGGAGCCTATTGCCACCACACTGGTTCACTGAACCTGGCCGAACCGGGAGCAACCCACCACTGTTTACCCCCTTCAGTAAACCAGGCAGGGGCGGAGCCAGCACATGACGCATCTGGCCTGTGGGCTGCAAATTTGATACCCTTGGTCTTGTCTTTATAATTGTTCTGACTGAAGCAAGAGGTTTTCCACAATTTGAATTCCTGGAAGGAATCTTCCAGAATCTTCTGGGAAGGAGAAAGGAAAGAAAAGAAGAAAGAAAATAATTGATATTTGCCCATTCTAGTAATATAAAATCTGTTTTTTTTAGCAGAAGTCACATATTCCATTTAACATGACAAAAGTACTGTAGTAGTACCCTTTTAGTCCAAATGATTTTATTAAGGCATAGTCTTATAACTTGTATTAAAATCGTTGTATTAAATGTACTGCCAGTGTCCTTCAGAGTTTTTTGAAAATCATACACTAACAGGATATTCTCCTATGATGTCCATTTAAGATTGTAATTCAGTTTTTTCCTAACCTGGTTTGTTTTTAAAGAAACTTTTAAAAGCCTTTTGTAGTTAGTTGGTTGGTTGGCTGGTTGGTTGGGAAGGTGGGTGGGTGGAAGGGTGAGTAAGTGGGTGGGTGGATAGATAGATAGATAGAGTCAGAGAGATAGAGACAGGTAGACAAGTAGATAGAGCAAGATCTATAGACTCAGTTATATAGTAGTGATGATGGGGGTACTATTGGAAGACCTGAAGTGTCAGTTTAAGAACAAAGCATCAGGAAGAAAATATATCTACTGTTTGGATTAATTAAATACTGAAAATGATGATGGCATATAATTAATGAAAAGTTTATATTTTCACTATGGAGAATTAAAAAATTAAATGTGTTAATATTGTAAAGGATTGAAGAATAATTATCTAATTATTCCTGAGAAAAATATTATCCAGAAATCATAAAAAGCATTACTGCAGCTTCAGATTAATGTGAATACAGCACTTAGTTCAGAGGTGGGTTCTAACTTAGTTCACCACCGGTTCACTTCCTCTTGGGCCTCATGGGTACATGTGCATTGTGTACCATGCACCTGCGCCACACAAGCATGCGCATGCAGAATGTCAAAAATCAAGCTTCTTTACATGCAAAAAACAAGCAAAAAACAAAATGGTGGCGCTTTTGGCACTGCTGAGAGAGCTAGTTTTTGGGTGTGGCTAATCAGCAATCACTTCCTTTTGGTGAGTGGGGGGGGGAAATTCCTACTACTGGTTCTAAAGAACCAATCTGAATTGGGGGCAACCCACTTCCAACTTAGTTTTATATTAATTAAAAGTATATAATAAGAGGCTTGGATCTAATATTAAGTCGTTTACGAATTCGTCTGATATCCAAGAATAGAAATTTAAATGTACATTTTAATCTTGGAATTCTGCCTCATTTGTGCCTCAGAACTGATACTGATACACTTCCTGTAGTATATCGTAATTCTTGCAAATTCTGTTCACAAAAATATTAAGTTATCTCCCCAGACAACAGTAGCGTTGTCTGGGGAGAGGGTGGAGATGTCACAGTTATAGAGAATTTTGAATACATTTTTGAGTTTGTATATATTTTTGGGAGTGAGTGGGAGGAACATTCTAATTTAGATTGAAGAAGCCACCTTCAGATTTTGTAAACATCAATATGAGGTCTAAGAGTCTTTCACACTTTCTCCCTTTGTTAGTTATTTATATTCACACTTCTTCACTTGACTACCTTCTTGAGTAAACAGCTTGTGGGCTTTTGCTATTTTCTTAATGAACTGTCAATAAACACATGGCTTTCTCTCTCTCTCTCTCTTTCAATTGTCAGCTGAAGCTGTTTCAGCCATTGAGTCAGAAGAACAAAATAAAAAAACAAATCGATTGTTTTAGGATTGTTGTTGGCTCAACCACCTTACTCCTCTGACCTTTGAAGGATTATACAGTATTTTATAGACTGTACTATTTTTTTCTTAATAAGCAAATACATGGGGATTACCACCCAAAGTTAATGAAAGCTGGGTATCAAATTTACACAATTTTTTGAACAGTACCTGGATTGTTGCCATTGCTCTGAAATTAGATCCACCAAAGCTTGTCTTATGACATAATAAAATATGTCACTATAAAAATTGCAGCTATTATGAAAGTCTTTTCGTTCCATAATAACTAAAGAACACCCAGCTCAATTCTGAAGTGAGCTCAATTCTCTCTAGGTAGAAATGGCACCTAGATCATCTTGCTAGCTGACCACAATAAATAACTAACTCATTTTTGCTACCTTTGTGTACATGAGTGGAAAGCATTATGGATATTGTGATTATGGATCTCATGACAGAGCATCCCAGGATGTGGTCTGTCCAGAGTTGAATTTATCGGTTAGAAGTAGTGTGTGAGTGCTCTTAGGCCCAATTGCAAGCTGGATTATAAGAGCAGTTATATTGAGATGTGGAAAAATGAAGATCTGAAGCTAAGAGCAGAAGATTTTTCTCAATATTCAATAAGATAGCTTAGCTGCCTGTACAGCTATGTGTAAAGCTCTAGCTCTGGTTTAGTTTGGAAGCACACAGGAGACAATGATTCCCATATCACTTAGAGCGAGAGCGATAATGCCCAGCCGGATTTGTTGCGGGGCCAGGGAAATGTAGTCCCCGCTGTAGCTGCCATCTTGTTTGGCTGGGATCTGGCTGATGACATCATCGGGGCGTGGCCAGCCAGCCCTTTATAAAGGGTTGTGCTGGCTTGGGGCCTCCTTTTCGCCCTGACGACGAGCAGGTGAACACCCGCCACTCTCCCTATCTTTCAGTGTGCTACAGGGGTCGCCCTTAGGGGGCCGAATAGGAATTTTTGGCGGTCTCGGCATTTACCTGTGACCGTTTTTTCACCTATTCCACACTGCGGTGTGGGATGGATGGTTAGGGGGTGTTCGTTATTGATTAGTTCTAATTGGCTTACTTTTGGTCATTGGGTTGGCAGGTTAGTGGCGGAAATTGGGAGGTGCTAGCAACTGCGTGTTCTCTGTTGGGCATCTTTGGGGATGATTGGCAGACTCTCTCCAAGGGCTCATGGTGGCTTTTAAACCGGCCTGAGCAATTGGGGAGAGGTTGCCTCTGGGTCTCACCCATTTCAATTGCCTTTCAGGGATTGGACGGCGAGACCTCCCACATGCGTTGCATGGCTGGGATCCAGGTGAGGGCGTGGTCCCCTTCACCTGGATCAGCATGGAGATACGCCCTGAGTTGCCCAGGAAGTTTTTGTTATGTCATTTCCGCCCCAAATGTTTCTTAGTTGACCTCTGCAGGTCCCATTTTAGTTTGAATTAAAATAAGTTTATTTAATTAATAAAAATGACCCAGTTTAAATCCAGCTCTGTGTCCACATTGTTACTCTGCTTCCGCTGCAATTAGGATCTGCTTTGGGTGTTTCATGATAGTTCATTATGACAGTTGTGCTGTTGGGTTTATAATAAGCATCATCATATTATGCATGGTTGCGCTCATGGCTTAGGATCAATAATTTTATGAAACCAAAGCTAAATGTAGGCACAGGTAAGAAGTTCAATGCATGTAATGAAATTATGGTAGTTTGTGAAGAAGTCTCCTATTATAGATGGAAGAGGAGTTTGACCTAATATTAATATGTTATTGCAGTTCCTGTTCCCTAATTTTGAGCACTTTTGCATATATGCATAGACCATGGGATGGTCCATAGGGTGAAGCCAGTCATAGTTTGGATGATGTCCATTAATTCCATGTATAATAGAGGGTCAGAGTAATGCATTTTAAATAAGTGCCCTTTTCTGCATAAAAAGATTGCTATTAATTTTCAGAAATTTCTGACTTTAATGCTTAGCACTTATCGATCTAGTGGCATTATTTATAAATGAATGAATGAATGAATGAATGAATGAATGAATGAATGAATGGTTTTATATAGATATTTTTTCATTTTTTGTCATCTCCATCCCCACTCCACTCCAGGGGAAGGATACCTCCCGATCACCTGGGACTTGGGAGGCAGAGAATAGATGGGGAGCAGGTCCAGTCAGAGGTGGTATTTACCGGTTCTCCAAACTACTCAACATTTCCACTACTGGTTATCCAGAACTAGTTAGAACCTGCTGAAACCCATGTCTGCTTGGAATTTTCCAAATATTGATGTCAGCTGTCTTAAAGTTTAAGACAGTAGATTGACTTTGTTCGATTATTTGTGCCTGAATTCCAGTATGACATGGCCATTGTCTCCCAAAGTTTCCACAACATCACCCATGTTGATGTTCATTTCATTTGTGTTTTAAGAGGTATTGTGCGGAGTATCATTTTGCAAGAGAAGACCGTTCTGCAGTGGTATAAAGAAAACATAGTAAGAGAGTTGCATCTAATATAGTGTGCATGTAATATAGTGTGACTTTAGGATTATTGCATTTCTACTGCCATGTGTATAACATAGTTATTTCCATTGTGTACAGTTTAACAGGAACAATATGTATGTCAGCCTTTTTTTTTTTTGCAAGGTCTTCTTTAAAAAAAAAATGAAATTGGCATGTTTCTGTACATAGGACTTTTCATGTATGCATCATCAGTTCATCATATTTGTTATATTATCAATTCACTAAAGCATGCCAGTTTTAAAATTCTCAGGTAAACATAAATGGGACCCATTTACTGGTGTTAGAAATCCAGCCTAACCTCACAGTATTTCTGCCCCTTTTCTCTTTAAAAATACATTTTTTTATTAAAGAAAAAGTTGAATCTAAGTCACAAATGCATCCTTTTTCTCATGTATATTTGATACGAGGCTCCAGCCTAATCTGATAAAGTGCACTTTGCCTGTGGTGTCTTACAATAAGCTGGCTGCATTAGTGCCGGGAAAAATCAATACCGATTTATAATTTACCATTGCAAAAACCTATCACTTTTTATGACCCTCCATCCTCACTCATTAATATTACATTAAAACACACCCATACCCACTGCAACAGGATGAAATTGTGGGCCTGTCAAGCTTGTCGTAGTAAAGAAACCTTTAATTGGTCTTAGCCTGAAAATTCAAGGCTAGAAGTTCCATTAAAAAAATAGCCTTTTTGATTTTAAAACATACAGCTTGGTAATACATGTTATTTAGTCTGCCAGACATTTCCCTGGGCACCTGATACATTCCAAATGTAGACAGTACTGCTTTCATAAATGTAGATAATGCTGCTAGCTAGGGTAGGCCATTCTGGATAGGGTCACCTATTTGTCTGAATCTGAGTTGTTCTTCACTGAGTTGGTTTTCAACAAACCCTCTCTCCATCTGTTCTTCCTTTTTTTGGGGGGGGGATAAGCCCAGTGGCTTTATATTGTCTGCTTCACATTGCAAAGGCGTGCAAATAACCACAGAAGTACAAGTTGAAGGCATAAAAATAATTTTAAATTGGGTTATAAGCTTTATTGCTAAATCTTAGTTTCAGTCTTTTTTGATTCTTTAAGTACTCCTGGGATGATAACTCAAAACCAATAGTATTTATTTATTTAATTCATTTATTTATGTTATTTGTTTGACAGACAGGTATAGGTATAAACATAAGTAAAATAAGTACAGATAAATGAGGACAATAAAACAGTAAGACAGGGACCTTAGGCACGATTGACCTCTCCAGGTTCCTAAAAGGCCAGTAAGGGGCGTACATAAGTGCACTGGTGTGCCTTTCATCCCCTGTCCAATTGTCTTTCCTTTCTCTCACTTATCATATATATTTTCTTTCTTTCATATATCCTCTCCTCTAAGTTCACTTTACCCTTATATATATTACTACATGTCTATTTTTCTTCCTATGTATTTGTGTATTAGACAAATGAATAAATAAATAAACAATGCTGTGCTTATGCATGCCCCATACAGACCTCTTAGGGATGGGTGAGATCAACAGTAGACAGTCTAAGGTTAAAGTTTTGGGGGTTTGGGGAAGAAACCCCATAGTTTCATCCCCAAATTTTTCAGGTTGATGAAGGAACTTGAGGAGACTCCAGCATCCTTTCATGTTGTCCCACAAGTTTCAAAATCACAACTTCGGAAAGTACTCAAACAGGGTGCTTCCAGGTCTGTTCCGGAAATGTCCCACAAGTTTCAAAATCACAACTTCGGAAAGTACTCAAACATGGTGCTTCCAGGTCTGTTCCGGAAATGGGGAGAAAAGGCCTAGAGGTTGTCTTTTTTTCCATAGCCCCAAATTTTTGGCTAGTCTAAATAATATCTCTGTTATGGATTATAATGAAATGAAAGCAATGCATAAGAAGAAAGTCAGTGTGGTAGCCATCAGTGCTTTAGACTTTATCAAGTGATCCAGTGAGATCCATTGGCAGATAGCTCTGCTAGCGACTATAGTACATAATAGTATAAGACTTAATCCTCTCAGTTCTCGACCACAGAGAAAATAGGGAATTGGATTGTGTTAGCCTTATTTGTTTGTTTATGTAGTGCTCTTGCCCAATTGCACTTTATTCTCACATTCCAAGTGTATTGTCTGTCTTGATGGGACACAAGACTGATTTCTAAATACCGAGTTCACCTTTCTATTTATTTATTTTATTGATTGATTGATTTTGTCCATTACTCAATGAGGGTTATAGTGGGTATACATATAGTAAATACATAACGAAGGTTATAGAGGATATACTCATAGAAAAATATATCTAAGAAAGAATAGAAGAGAAGATTTGGAATAAAATATATCAATGAAAGAATAGAAGAAATATAGGAAAAGAAGAAGGGTATAGGAGATACTGTATAGATTTATTGCCTCAGTTCCTTTGTCAGAAGGAAGTTTGTAAGAACAACTTTGTCAGAAATGCTGAAATAGAGAAAGCAAAGAACATGAAAAAGCACTGCAGTTATGTTAGAATATACTTTCAGAACTCAACTCAAAGTGATACTTGCCTACCTGCAAAGAAAATGAAGAAAATGATATACTTTGAAATTCCCCAGCTCCTTTATCTCCAAATTCAATCTAGATAATGTCTAAAATAACAGTGTCAGTGTTTATGCTGGCATGTGAAAGGTGCTCTTTATTTAGTTTCCAGAGAATCTCCTCTCTACTTGTAAACATCACAAGGATTCCAACTTAAACAAGGTTGTTTGTTCTCTTCTCATAGTTGTAGTAAAATGTGTGATGGTGTAGATAAGCAGAGAAGTTTAAGAATCAAGATGAAATTAAAACAGGAAATTCAGTGTGTCCTCAAGTGTGCACACCATGCAGCAAGTACATGTCGTGATTGGGTTTTTAAAAGATGTTTGCCTCCCCACTGACTGACAGGGCCTATTGATTTTTTAGGTTTCTGCCGTCATCAGTTTTCAGCCTCACAGCGGCCATATGTCGAGGTCAGGGCGCGCAGGGGCTCAGCCAGGCAGCCTTCACCACATCCCAAAGTGAAGGGCTGCTGAAAGAAAATCAATCATGTCATAAGTGGGAAGCATCAAAAAAAATTTCCCTGTATGGCCAAAGCCCATCAGGCTGTCTCTGCTCAGTAGCTAAGGTTAGGCATCTGTCAAGTCAACCTAGGTGAAAAGTATTAGAAATGCCAGTTAACCCATGGAAAGGCTGAGCCATGTAGAGCTTTCTTTTCCCTTTGTTTGCCTGCCAGATATGACAAGGTTAGCATTTCCACTTAATTTCTGAGACAGCAATTTCCCCCCACCTCTCTTGCAGCCCATAAGATGGGCAGGGCAGGAGGTGAGATTGCAGTGACGGATTCGCAACAGAATGCTTAACAGAATGGGCACAGGGATTCATAGGCTTTTAAAACTGGGCTTTGTCCTCCCAGCTACTCTCGGGGTGGGATTGAGATGGTGTATCGGATGGAGGCTGCGGCCTGGAGACTTTGTTTGGTGGCTCCATGAAGAAGTCAGTTCGATCACCGATGTCATTATTTTCATTTTATTTATTTTCCACCTTGTCTTTTCAGCCCATGGATGATTCTCGGATGTAGCGAGAGCAGCTGTGCTTATTGGCTGTTGGGCAAAATTCAGAGAGTGTCATGCAGTAGCCTGTGCTTGTGCAGCTGTTCCCTGACATTTGTGTCAACAGGAAAACCCTTGTGTATTCAGGAACACGATGCTCATCTGGGTTCCTATATGCTCCTGGACCAGAAGAGTGTGGGAAAGGCTGACAAGAGTTTGAACTTTCACCATGTCAGTTATGTCCACTAAGGATGCAGTTCTGATGGGGGAGTAACTCCACTGAATTGAATGAGACTCATTTTTGCCTAGATGTATCAGCCAAGTTGTGAAAAAAGTTCTAAATGCAATCTGACTTCCCCAAACCCTCAACAGCATTGTAGGTTTCCATGTTCCAACCTATGAAGCTATCTTTTTAAAATATTTTTTCTGCTATATTGTAACTTTCTCTGTTTCAGTAAAAGTCTATACAATTATACAGTGCAATTATGCTAAATAATAACATTTTTTGTATCATGTCTTACAGAGAAGAAGACACAACTGTGCATGTTCAATAAATATGAAATTCCACTGGTAGGATAGAACAAATGATTTAATACAGTTAAGTTGAGCTAGTAAGGTGTCTGTCTGAGAGATTTGTGTACGATTTCTACATATCCCAGATTTAATCAACATTTTCCTTCAGGTTTTCCTTCTCAAAGTGATCCTGTCTACTTTTTACTCTTTACTCTTTGATTTTGGATTCCACTTGTGCACTACTCCTATTACTCATGGTATATAGCTGAAGCAAATGAAGAAATAAGGTAGCCATAGCTGGGACTGTAAGATAGAAGGTTGGCAATCCTGGACCTCTTTAGGTCTCTACATGCTGGTCCTGGTGCCACTGCTTATCATCATAATAATATAATAATAACAGAGATGGAAGGGACCTTGGAGATCTTCTAGTCCAACCCCCTGCTTAGGTAAGAAACCCTACACCACTTCAGACAAATGGTTATCCAACATCTTCTTAAAAACTTCTAGTGTTGGAGCACCAGGCGTGGGCTACTGCCCAGATGGGGGTAACACAGTGGGGTAGCAAAAATGGAGTGCCACCCCAAAGCACCCAATTTGCACTGAAAGATGTTGAAATAAAATGCAGGGTGTCCTGCATAAGCCAAGCCCACAGTGTGGTAGTAAAAATTTTGGTAGGCCCTTCACTGTGGAGCACCCACAACTTTTGGGAGCAAGTTGTTACACTGATTAATTTGTTGTGGTTAGCTCTGGCCCAGCTCCTGCCCCAAGGACTGTGGATGTGGGGGAGACATCCACATGCTGCAGGCCTGTTTTGCCCCAGGTGGAATCTGCTGATGAAGGCTCCTCTGACCAAGAAGAAATGAGTGATAGGGAGGAGGAGAGTGTGGCAGACAGCTCAGAAAGAGATCAATTATCTAGCTCCTCCTTGGATTCAGAACAAGAGTTAATGATACAGCCACGCATGTGGAGAGCGATGCATAGGCAACAACAACTGAGAGATTATTATCAAAGAAAATGAGGCCACCTGTGGTTGGGTGGGGCTGTGGTAATTAGTGAGGCTGCTATAAAGAGCAGCCTGTAGGTTTGGCC
The DNA here is from genome assembly GCF_031021105.1 of Erythrolamprus reginae. NCBI lineage: Eukaryota > Metazoa > Chordata > Lepidosauria > Squamata > Dipsadidae > Erythrolamprus > Erythrolamprus reginae. The sequence goes on from NC_091951.1 coordinate 102,442,162, forward strand.
ATTGTGGAGGATTATTTGATCGTTGTTTCGTGACTGCTTTACTGACTTTGACCTTTTGTGTGCTGATTTTTCCCCGTTTTTAAACTAAACCAGAGCAAAATGTGTTTCACTTTGTGAAAGAAGGACTGTGAATTGCCTCACAGCTGCAAGCTAAGTATATCAGAACTGATAAGGGACTTGTACAAATTACCAGTTTGTTTGGAGACAAGTGGTCTTTGCTATACCAAAAGAGGGCTTAGGTTAAGTGAATTTTCATTATAAAGAACATTGTTTTGAATTTTCAAACATGTGTGTGTCTGAAATTTGTACCTGTGAATTTTTGGGAGGAGTGTACCAGAGAGCCCGACAGAACATAATTGTTCTAATTATCAGGAAATTTCTCTTAAGTTCTAAGTTGCTCCTCTCCTTTATTAGTTTCTATCCACTGCTTCTTGTCCTACCCTCAGGTGCTTTGGAGAATAGTTTGATTCCCTCTTCTTTGCGGCAACCCCTGAGATATTGGAACACTGCTATCATTTCTCCCCTATCATGTCCACTGATAGCCTGGGTTATGTATGAGAGAGTGCTATGAGTGGACATATAAAAACAAAAATGAAAAAGTGAAATAATTTTAATAATTGCCCTCATATGTAGAGTTAGTCTTTATTTTTCTCCTTGGAACGCGGAGAAATCTCAAGAGAGTTAAATGAAATCAGACTCTTTTTAAAAAAGAACAATGCAGGAATAAAATGTAACTTCCCTTTTTTACCTCTACATATAAATAGTCAGTGGTGAAAAGGATAAATTGCCAAGCTTCTCAATTCATAGTAATACAGCAACTAATTTAAGTAGAAGGAAGAAGAAAAAATTCCAAAAGAAAATCCAATGCTCCAGGCAAACCACAAGATATATACTTGTCTCCTAGAAATAAGAGTTTGCTACCTCAACATCTTCATTTTTTTAAAAAAAGTCCAGATAAAGAGTTCCAAATTAATATTAGAGCTTATAACAAGATTCTACTGAGAACAAGATATTGATTGCGTTATAGCCTGAAGAAGGAATAAAAATGATTTCCTAACTTAAAGAGAAAAATAAGAACATGAGACAATGAGAATTCAATGCTAGATAGCTAGCAGAAAATTCTTGTCACAGATATTTCCTCTGGATTTCCTCTAGCTTTGGAGAGATTCTACTTTCACCCAAGGATGTTGTTGAAGATGGAGAACTTCCTTTTTTTCTAGCCTTGGTCCCCTGATTTCTGCACTTGTTTTAAGAAAACAGAACATTTTTGTCTCTAGCTAAGAGAGTAGCCAGATTATTTGACATGAAAGGGAGCTACATGGACGTGGGGGTGAGTACTGAATATGTGAGTATGTAGGTGGCAGCCTATCAAGCAATTGACAACCACTACAACTATCTTACCCAATTTGCTGGTTTTAAAGGTAAAGGTTCCCTTCCCGCAATGGTGGAAGTCATTTCCGACTCTAGAGGGCGGTGCTCATCTCCATTTCAAACCTGAAGAGCCAGCACAGTCTAAACAACTCTCCGTGGTCACGTGGCCAGCATGATTAAACACCAAAGGCGCACAGAATATTGTTACCTTCCCACCAAAGGTGGTCCCTATTTTTCTACTTGCATTTTTTTACGTGTTTTAGAACCGCTAGGTTGGCAGACTCTGGGACAAATAATGTGAGCTCAGTTACGCGGCACTAGGGATTTCAACCGCTGCACTGCTAACCTTTTGACCAACAAGCTCAGCATCTCAGCCACTGAGCCACCATGTTTTATCCAGGTTTTAATCATGCTATCCATTCAGGGATTTATTTATTTATTTATTAATCAAACAATTATAGGGTGATAATTTGTACATATTAAACATTAGATAAATAATGATAAAAAGTAACAAAAGAAGACAATAGGACACAGGGGCGGTAGGCACAGTGGTGCACTTATGCACGCCCCTTACAGACCTCTTAGAAAGGAGGAGAGATCAATTGTAGATAGTCTAAGGTTAAAGGTTTTGGGGTTAGGAGTAGAAACCACAGAGTCAAGTAGTGCATTCCAGGCGTTGATTACTCTGTTGCTGAAGTCGTATTTTTTGCAGTCAAGTTTGGAGCGGTTGACATTTAGTTTAAATCGATTTCATGCTCGTGTGTTGTTGCGGTTGAAGGTGAAGTAGTCGTCAACAGGTAGGACATTTTGGTATGTGATTTTATGAACTATAATTAAGTCGGAACGGAGACGATGGAGTTGTAAGTTGTCTAAACCAAGAATTTCAAGTCTGGCGGAGTCAGGTATTTTGTTGTGAGAAGAGGAATGAAGGACTCTTCTTGTGAAATATTTCTGGACTCTCTCAATTGTGTTGATGTCAGATATGCAATGTGGGTTCCATACAGGCGAGCTGCATTCTAGGATTGGTCTGACAAATGTTTTGTAAGCTCTTGTTAGCAGTTCAAAATTACCAGGGAAGAAGCTGTGAAGGATTAGGTTAACAACTCTTAAAGCCTTTTTGGCAGTGTTGTTGCAGTGGGCTCTAGGACTTAGGTCATTGGATATGAGTACTCTGAGGTCTTTGACAGATTGAGGGTTATCAATAAGTTCAATTCCTCAGGATTGTGCAGACAGCATAATGGCCAATTGTTTTTACATACTTTTAACCACTGAATGACATTAGGAAGTGATTAACATTTAACTGAACAGTGCTAAGTGTAGAAACAAGGGCAGAGTGATACATTGCATTAAGAATGCAACCATATTTTATGGCATGAATGTTCTGGTTATCTTAAAAGGAGACAAGCTTCTTTTTTTGATTTCCATGCAATGTGTCCATTCTTTCAAATATTTGTCCTTACCAACTTTACTTGGCTGTCAGTCCAATGCTTTTGTTTTTGTTCTAGACATTTTGATGGCATCTAGAGACAATGGCTGATTTGGGGCTGAGAACTCTTTGAGATGCCACCAAGACCATACGTATAGAGAGCATTCAGTATGAAGATAGATTTATACAGTGGAGTCTCATTTAAACAGAAATCCTTTACTCAACATGGGGATAAATGAATGCTTTTAAGATGTTAAAGTGCTTCAGATCTTTGTCTGAGCAAATTCTTCCCCTTGTTTCTGTTCAGGAAACTTCAGTTCTTATTTAGAGAAAGATTTAGTTTTCTAGATTCATTTGAATGACAACCTGTGTCCACTTCTGAATAGCAACATGCCCTCATGAGCCAACTTTGAATTAGCATAGTAAGTGCCCTTTTATATTGGAAAATAGTATGGCTTGACACCTTAGAAAGCATTGGATGTTTCAGACTTGTCTGTCAACTCTTAGGAGGAACTACCACTCAGGCATTGCTTTGATCCTTATAATCATGCTAAAGTAACGCTATGGAAATATTTGAAAATCTCAAGAAATATCAAGAAATGCATTTTGTTAGGGGAATATGATTGCAGTGCAAGGCTGGTATGGTTCTGTGTACTGAGAATTTTTCCTCTTCCTCCTTTTTTTACATTCCTAAAGTTATTCAACTTCATGATGACAGGATGGCATGCAAATTTAAGATAAAAAAATTAAAAAACTGTATCAGACAATAGAAAAGAAAGGTGGCTATTATGAAAGAACAGACATAAAACTCTTTACTTAGGCAGCCCACATACCATCCTCAACCGAGGCCTGGAGAAAGACCTTTGTTTTCAAGGCTGGTTTAAAAGAGAGCAGTTTACATTTTGGGGGGAGAATGAGCAGGGACAATTTTGGGGGATGTTCTTCCAAATGATAGGTACTGGGGCAGAAAAGGAATGCTTCTGGGGTCCCATCAAGTGGCATTGTTCAGTGGATGCCAGGGTTGGAGGAAAAAGTGGGGTGGGGGTGTGAGAGAAAGAGATGAACCCTCAGATTTTTTTTTTCTCCATCTCAAGGTGATTTGTTGTTGGGCTAAGGGTCGGTCTAAGAGAGAATGATGAACCCAAAATCACACAGTGAGCCTCATGAACAAGTGAAAATTTCAGAATATAATAGATTAGAATAGAATAGAATAGAATTTTTATTGGCCAAGTGTGATTGGACACGCAAGGAATTTGTCTTGGGGCGCATGCTCTCACTATACATAAAAGAAAAGATAAGTATGTCAAGAATCATAAGGTACAACACTTAATGATAGTCCAGGTACAAATGAGCAATCCTTCCAACTGCAGTGCTAAGAGGTTTGGCTCTGTGTTCTGTGGAAACATCAAAAAACTCTGAATGCTTCTGAATTTCTTTTAATAATAGAGATTTTAATATGTTCGTTTCAAAATAATAATCCTATTTTATTTTATAGCCAGTTGGTAGAATACACTGAATTATATATTCAGAACTCTGCAGAGGCACGGAATAAATTCGGGTCTCCGATCCATGAAAATCAATGGAAGACCATTTGGGCATTTATATATCAGAGGGAGACTTAAATTACAATTAAGTCAAGAGAAATCATTAAATTTTAAATTAATAATTTTAATCCTTACTTAAACAATTGAACTGCATTAAATGGATTTACTAGATTCATTAAATAAGTTAAATAATTAACAATTTTTTGTTATTAAAATTATTTTAGTTATATTTTAGAGTTACTATTAAAGTATATACATTCAGGTCCTGTTATGAAATTGTTTATTAATACATAAAAACTTTGCTTAATCATATAAAACATGGGAAATTAAGCTGGCTGACTGATATGGGAACAAATGTCTTTCTCATCCCTAGACTGGAAAGTCGAAAAACCTGTATGTAAGCTCTTGATCATTTCTCCCTACCAAAAGTCAGTATGAAATGTCTAATTCTGGCTTTATGCCAAAGAAGCAGCAACGGCCACACGTATACTGTATACAGTATTTGCACATAGAATACACACAAACACATGTAGCCGGATCCATTCTTAGAATCGCAGAATGCAAAAAACTGCCCAATGACCAAACCGGAAGTTCTGAAAAATTGACTTCCGGTTTCCCCATTGTGCTGTTTTTTTGCACTCCGGAGGCTACAGGAAAGCTTGCTAAAGCCCTGGAGTACAAAAAACAGCACAACAGACAAACTGGAAATTTGGAAAACAGACTTTTGGTTTCCCCATTATGCTGTTTTTCACACTCTGAGGCTTCAGGAAGCTTCTTTAAAGGGTCTGGAGTGTGAAAAACAGCACAATGGGCAAACTGGAAATCGGTTTTTCCAAACTTCCAGTTTGCCTGTTTGGCCAATTTTTCACTGTCCCAGGCTTCCGTGAGGCCTGTGTGCATGCACAGGGATGGGGGATTGAGCGTGGAAGGGATGTGTATATGTGCGGGGGAGAAGGGAATGGATGTGGTAATGTGCGCACATGCTAGCATACGCGCACACATATTTTTGGCACACAAACCCAAAAAGGTTCGCCAACACTGGTATAGTTTTTCTTGCCTGAGCAGGTGTTTGGACAAAGATGTCTAAGGTCCCTTCCAACTGTGTTATTCTGTGTTTCTTTTGTTGTTCTGTAGTAATGCAGGGTTGGATTTCCTTATGGAAAATGAAAAAATATCAAAATCTGGTTATTATGCTTGAAGTTACATGTATGAATGTAAAGGGTTTGAAAAGTACACAGGGGAAATAACAAATATAATTAAACTGATTTTCTTCAGGAAACATCTTTAACAGAAACGTTTTGCCAGACATTAACCAAGTTGCTTTGAAAAATTGAATATACAACCAATGCAAAAATAATTTTATTTTGAAAATCGATGGCATCTAGTGCCATCTAGGTATTATTTTTAATCTATTATCAATAAGTAGTTAAGACAAAGAGGATTGTAATAGCTAACATTTCAGGGGGGAAAAGAAGGTATATTTGGCAAAGAGCTTATCCTAATTACATTATCCTTTCTTGTGCACAAGGTGCTTACGTTATTGTTATAATCAAATCCTGCTAGTGATCCATGAAGCTTGAATTACTCAGACATAACCTATCTACAACAGGTAATGCTTAGGAGGAAGTGTCAAACATGCTTTGAAATGCTCATGTGTAAAATTACTTTAAATGCAATAGGACTAGCTACATAATTTCTTGGTTGGCAGAGAAATTGTAAGAGGAGGATGGGTATGGCCACACTTAAATCTTAATCTAGTAATCTATACTCGATTACTAATGAAAAATGCTGCTTCTTGGGGATAGGGATTCCTTTCTAGCAGATGCAGTAAATGGTATCAACAAAACGGCAGTTTGGAATATAACTGTAGAGAATATAGGCTGTGCTTGCCAGAAAGATTGCAATGATGTACCATACATTTAACTTGGTGATTGTCAAAATGGGTCCAGTAACAGAAGGGGCACTGTGTTACAAGCAGGCAGCTTCTTCCATCTTGTCTTATGGACCCCTGCCCTGTGGATACCATGAATAGTGTATAAAAACCACAATTAAAACAAAATCCATAAATCACTGTCTTCTGTCTTCATTCGCAGATCCTCCCCGTCTGCTGTTCAAGCTCAAAATGTTTTTTGTTGTTGTTTTGTTTTGAATTATTGCAGTAATTGAATCTGTCTTCACATTCTTTCTTCTTAGGCTTGAACTAAGTGTGATGACAGAGCCATACAGGACCCAGTAGCCATATTCTGTGACTTTTCATCTCTTCAACAGCCCCCTCCCCAATTTGCATTGCCTAAACCGGACAATTTAAGAATTCCTTGACCGACAACCCCAAGCACTGAATGGCTTTGTTGCTCTTGTGGGCTCTTGGCAGAGCTATAGCTGGAAAGCAATTATAAATTAAAAGAAAAATTGTGTGTATTTTGTTTTTAAATACTTCTAGTAATGGACTGTTTACATCTGCAATTTTGTGCTGGACAGAATTGTAATAGCTTGGGCACAGTGTTGCAGAAAGAACAGCACCCAATATTTTCCATGGAATATGGGACTGTCCTAGATTTTCCTATTTACTACTTCTTTCCCCTCAGGAGCAGTGTAGAATTCCTGTAATTTTAGACTTTCCAGTAAGTGTTCTGTTTAGCATCATCACTCTTGATGCCAACTTCCTGAAATTCTGAAGACTGGCATCAAAACCCTTGCGTTCAGTCATTAGAGCAGATGATAATTCATTGTGAGTAAAACTTCCCATAAACTCAGTGCCTTATTTAATTCCTTGGCTGCTACAACAAACTATAGTGATGGGATAATTAATGAGTATGCTGGTGACCTTGAAAAATCTTATTGTTTCTTATTTCTGTAAATAAATCCCATATCATATTATTATATTATTGCAGTTCTTCCCCGCGTATAGCACTTTGCCATAAACACAAGTTTTCATATAATTTCCCCAGTTGACTTTTGTCTCCTTGGCAATTTCCATCCTTAATAAAGAAAACCTAATTAAGAAAGAGCTGTTGATTGGTTTGCTACTGTAATTAACACAGGTGATGCTAATGAGTTTTGATGAAACCAATGGTTTACAGAGGAGAATAAACAGAGCAATACCGCGTATGGACTTGAGTGATATCTGCGCTTTGGGAGAATACTATTATGATTTTCCAAGTCATGTGAATGGTTTGTGACCATGGAAGGAGAAGTTAACATGTTTTTATAAGATTCATTAGTGAGCTGGACCAGGCTTGGTAAGCTTTGAGGACTGGAGGTGTTAAAAATCAGATTTCTTCTGACCCCATTAATTGCTTTCATAAGGTTTATCATAGTGAAGGAAGAAAATTACCAAAGATTTGACTTCTGCTATGTTCATTAAGTCTGTAATATAACTGTGTAGCATAGCAGAAGAAAAATACCATTAGTGCTTATATTTCCAAGCTCTTGATTCTCTAGTCCCAGAGGAATTGGAATACTGATTCTGAGATTTAAATGGTCTTCTGAAAATAATTGCATAACCAAGGATGCATATTTTTTTTACCATTCCTGCATAAATCTTTTCCCATGCTCTTTGCCAATCTCCTCTCTCTTTGTATTTTTCCTATAATTTTCTGGCTTCCACTATTTTGATTGTGGGTTACTTAAAGACAACGGTTGTAGACAATGGAAGCACTTCTTTGGAAAAGAGGAAATTAAATTATTCCTGAGTTTTTCTGCACAACAAGTTAAATATCAAAGGTAACACACATGGGAATGAAAACAACACTGAGTGATATTGTTCACTGGCACGGTGTTCATCCCTGTATCGTTTACATACAGGAATCATGGAAAATTCAAGGGTTGCCTTTGCAATGCTTAATGAGATATTTTCCCCCATTATAGCAATTACAATACCACTTAGCAATTACATACCACTCCCTTGTGCAGTGATGGCAAACCGTTTTTGGTTCGCCTGCAAAAAGGTGTGTGGGTGTGTGTGCTAGCATGCATGCACATACCCACACCCCTTCCCTTCAGCCCATGCATGTGCACACATGCCTTGCACTACCTCCTGAACATGCTCACAGGCCTTTCCGAAGCCTGGTAGGCAGTGGTGGGTTCATACCGGCATGGTCTGTAGTGCCTCACCGGTAGGAACTCACTGATGCAATTTTTGGTGATTTTCCCCCGGCGTCTCCATGTCAGAAGAAGCCCTCCAGCCCGACCTCATTTTAATGCCTTCATCCAAAGCACAGCTGAGAAGCTCCTTCTCAGCAGATGCTGGAAAAAAGTGGTGCATAAGCATACCACTGTGCCTACCATCCCTGCCCTATTATCCTCTTTGTCATTACTTTTTGCTTATGTTACGCTTATACAAACTACTACTATCCTATACTTGTTTGACAAATAAGTAAATAAAAATAAAATAAATGAATAAAGACAAAACTCATAGCATGAAATTCCAGTCTTTAGGCACCAAGGAGAATAACATCCTGCTATCTGTGATGAAGGAATACATATAGTCCTTTGCTGCCCATGGATTATTAGGACATCACCTTTGCTTCAGATAGCACAATGTCTCATGGACCATTTCACATGACTCAGGATACTCTCATCCAGGGCTGGGTTCCAATTTACCTCGATGTCAGTTTGCATGGCCATGCCTTGTAGGAGCATGCGCAGTGGCAAAAAAGCCAAAATAATTCCCCCAAAAGAGCAAAAAAGGTGGAAACTTGACTTCTGCACATATACAGAAGAAAAAAAAAAACTGGAAACCCCCCCCCCCCAACATTCCCCCAAAATCTACAAAAAAGATGGTGATGCCACGTATCGGCATTGACCAAACTGGTTCCGTGACATCATTGGGACATCTTCAGTGGGTCACTACCAGTTCAGGCAAACTGGTCTGAACTGGGAGGAATCCACCTCTGCTCTCATCTCCCAACATAGCCCCAAAGAAAATGTCTTATTTGATCCTTTCCAGTTAGGTACTGATTTAGAATAAATACCATTTCCTTGAATTTTTATTTCAGTATTACTTCTCTGTTAAAATCTAGGATTTTTATGTTAATCTTCTATGATCGTATGCCTGAGGCTTGGAGGCACACTGCTTTAAAACTGACTCACTGCTAACAGAATCCTTACTAATTCTTAGACTGGGGAAAAAGAAAGTTAAAATTGAAGCTGTCTCATATTGGACTCAGCTTTCAGTCTTTCACCTGGAACATATCCTCCAGATGTTTAAAAACCCTCAGAATTGTAACCTCAATGGAATGCTGAGCATATAGGTTAATATCATTTTAAAAATCAGCTTAAGCCCATAAAATAAATGGCTGAGCCAGATATATCATGTTTTTAAGGAGTGATGTACATTTATTGGTAGTAATTACCTGCAGCATTTGTTCTTTCTTAAATTAAAACCAGCTTCTAGAATTCTGTGGCTTTTTGTGTGTGTGTTTCTGGTCTGGTGTTTGGAAGTAAAAATGCTCTTAGGCATAACACAATTACATCCCTTCACAAAATATGATGTGATTGAATCTCGTGACCTGAGTGACATCCCTCTTTTAAGAACTTGCGGTTGCAGATTTCGTGAAAAGAATGCAGGACTAGAAACCTCTTTTTTCCAGCTTCATGTTTGTGCAACATCTGCCTCCCCACAAAGTGCACTTTAGCACAAACCTTCATAAACAAGTGAAGGGCCTTCTCCCATTTTTATCCAGCTATTACCATAAACTCTAGTTTTGTTCTTTGCATTTATAGTTACTTCCTCAGAAAACAAGTGTTCATACTTTTCTATCAAACTTTTCTGACTACAATAGATGTGCCCTTCTCTTCATTGCTAATGTTAGTGGCATGGAAATATTCAACAAACGAGATCACTGGAGGCAAATTCCCCGTGTTTGCTGCCCTCTTACTTAAATGGGTTTGTAAGAACCAGGTATCTACTGGGAACAATGTTCCTTATGGCCCTTTTTGTTCTGCCATCCTGTCATCCTATGCGTGTCTCTTTGAGTCAGCGTTGACTCCTGCCACCTGTCTGGATTGATCCCTGAAGTTTTCTTGTCAAAATTGCAGAAGTGGTTTGTCCTTGCCTGCTGCCTAGGAAAGAGAGTGAATGATTGGCCCAAGGTCATCCCTCTGGCTTTATACCTCAGGAGGAACTACGACTCATGGTCCTCTGGTTTCTGGATGAATGCCATAACCACTACACCACACTGGCTTTTTGTTGTCACCCTAAGCGTGTCTCCTTTGCTGGAGTAACATTGACAAGCAATTTTTTTGAAGGAGTTTGTGATGCAAGGAGACATTTATTCTGGGCTGATTTTCATACTTTCATTTTGGAAGGCAAATGCTGGAAGGGTAGAGTTTTCCCTTTATTCACCTCCTCATTCTTTCAAGCCCTCCTTTTTTATTTGCCTCTCTCCTTTTGTCCCTTTTCTTTCTCGTCTCATTTTTCATCATCCTGTGGTTAATTCTCTCCCCCCCTCTTGTTTTCAGCTCATGCTACACTTTGTCTTGTCTATTGCAATGTGACAGAAAAGCCAAAGACATTCCATGTCTGGCAGTACACCTCCAGGGACATCTTTTGAACTCTCATAATTTGTATTTATTGCCACCCACTTTGTAAGTTCACAGTTTAATTTGCCAGCAGTGGCAGTGTTAGGCCGACACAGTAAAACAAGATAACGTTAAAATGTCAGAACGAGAGGGGGCATGAATGATGCATTACTCCCTGCTAGAACTTGCACTTGTCATGCCTTTCCACCAAAGTGATGTTAACTACCTTTTGAGAGCCTTATTGGGCTGGTGTTACTTAGAAATAGGATCATTAGTTCACCAGTCTGATTAGGGGTTTGCTACGGTTGATTAACTCTTCTGGAACTGGGACCGTGGTCAAAAGATTAAATGAACTGCACCTAGTTAAGCTTCTAGAACTAATCTTTAAAATTATTTTTGTGCAATTACTTATGGTTGTTTACATGTGTATTTTCAGAACACCGTGCTGAGTTGATTGAATCAAGAGGACATTGGAGAAGTTATTTACTGCTCTTTGTGTAGCCAACTGACCATAGCCTGATGCTTTAGTGCCATGATGGCAGACCTGTGGCTCGCGGAGCCTTCTCTGCATGCATGTGAGCCGTTGACCAGCTCAGCTCCACTGTGCATGTGCCATATCTGTGCCTCCAGGCACATGCATGTGCTTTCTCCTCACTTTCTGTGATCCATGCTTTCCCATATCTATAGAGATTCCACCCTATGCAAAGCTTTGCCCCTGTCCTAGCTCCGTTTGGGGAAGGTAGACTTTTCCTCCCTCACGGCTCCATTGGCGGAAGGGAAACGTCTTCCACTCCCAGCTCCGTTTGGGGAAAGGACTTTTCACCCCCTCACATCTCTGTTTGGGTAAAGGCGGCTTTCCCCCCTCCCAACTCTGTTTGAGGAAGGGAAGTTTCCCTTCGCCCAGCTCTGTTTGGAACTCTTTGGCTTTCTGTTAGATAGGGTGAATGGAAGAGGCAGACAGAAGTGACTTGAAAACAACAGCTCTTTATTTGGCAACTATTTACAATCCAGAAAAGGCTCTGTCTAATAGCCAACCCTTTTATAGGAAGCTGCCAGACAGTCTAGCCAATCAGCAGTCAGTATTTTCCCTCCAGAATGGAAGACCTGACTGAAGCCTATGTGCTTCAGTCTGAGAATATAACACTCCCCCCCCATCTCCATTTGTGGAAGGGAAGTCGTCCCCCCACAGCTCTAGGGACAGGAAGTTTTCCTGCTCTATTGGGGAAAAGTACACTTTCCCCCTCCTTCCAGCTCCGTTTGGGGAAGGGAAGCTTTTCCTCCCTCACAGTTCTGTTTGGGGAAAGGAGGTTCCCCCTGTCCAGCTCCATTTGGGGAAGGGAGGCTTTTCCTCCCTCACAATTCTTTTGGGGAAAGGAGGTTCCCTCCTTCCAGCTCTGTTTGGGGAAAGGAGGCCGCCCGTCCCTCCAAACAGCTGTTTTGGGATGTGAGGCCAAAATGGGGTTAGTCGTGCACATATGAGCAGGGGTCATGCACGTACATGCAGGGGGCAGGACCTGTGGAAGGGACATTGCATTATGAGTATGGGCACTTGCACATATGAAACAATGTGCATACACACAACTTTTGACACCTAAGGGAAAAAAGGTTCGCCATCACTACTTTAGTACCCTTAAAAGCAGCTTGATGAACAGAAATCTGAAAGCATCCTCCCCCCACCTCCAGAGCCTAGATAATATGGTCATTATTCAGAGAAAGTTGCAGATTGACTGGCAGAGTAGCAGTTGGAAAGTTGGCACGGGTGATATGTTATCTTTTTCTAGCAAGTTTGGCTTATAATCACTGGTAGTTAGAATTTTAAGTTCAAATATTGGCCTTCCTTTTTTGCCTTTAGCAGCAACTTTAAGAGCTGCTGAAACTTCTCCTTGTTTAGAGAGTAAGTGATGGAATAGCTTCACCGTTAAATCTCTGTACATCAGGCTGTTGATAAAGGCACAGGAACGAGACTCATAATAAAATTAGCAGACTTGCTTATAATTCCCTGCCACTATTACGTGATTAATATGATTGAAGGTGTCATAATATGGTGTTAAATATAGTATGTGTAGTAGAACAAGGGGTGGGAGTTATTCTAGTTTAATCAGTGCTGAGTATAATGGTGTGAACTTGTTTATATATCATGTAAGTGTCTGTATACAGTAGCGATTCAATACCTCTGCAGAAAGAATAATTTTGGATTTTAATAGGCTCCTTCTAGGAAGAACATAATAGAGGCTTTCCTGAATTTGATTTGAGCACTGACAGATTATCAGATAGATCTAGATATTATGAGCATGTACTTGCTCAGTACTTGCTTTATTTTGTAGAAGATTCATTTAATGCATTCATCTGGCATGGATAATTTCAAAAAACAATTTAAGAGTGTGCACCTTTAAAGTGTTGCATGAAATGACCACAAACTCATTGAAGTTGGTAGAAACTCTCAAGCCATTTTGTTGTTCTAGTGCTGTTGGGAATAAAAATAAAATAGCTTTTGTTGCCTTCAGCAAGAGCTGAATCATTCCATAACAGATAGTCAATTTATGCCCTCTCTTAAAAGTTAGTAATCCTATTAGAAGGAAAAAATAAGCAAATCTTCTTTTTTAATAATAGCGGACAATGGATTTAAAAAGTCATAAACCCAAAACCTAATGTGTTAGCATTTATATTTGAGTGGAAGGTTGGGGGGAAAACCTGTTTTTCATGCTACACATTCTTTTTTGTTCAGTAAATCCATGATAATTTATCAACTATTTTTTCTCTTCTCCATAAATCTATCTACCTAGTATTTTTCCTCCTGAAAGAGTCCCCCCTCTACCTTAATCTCATTGATATAGTGGTTCATTTGTCTAGTTAGTAGTATCTTGACTCTGTAAGACCTTACTCTAGATAGAAGATATTCTAGGGAGGGGATACCACCTATTCTCTCTACAGCAGAGTTATCTCAGCAGTCTCAAGAAAGTTCCACCCCATTTGCCCTCTGAGCAGTGATAGGTTACCAAAATTTTTACTACCACACTGTGGCCATGGCGTATGTATTTTGTTTCAACATCTTTCAGTGAAAATTGGGTGCTCTGGGGTGGAGCTCCAAATTTTGCTACCGGAACTCCGTTCCTGTAGGAGCCCATCACTGCCTCTGAGTCAGGTCACAGATAAACTCCCAATTCAGGGATGAAATGTTCTTGTTTTGCTCATGCCTTTCAGTCGTCGGAGAGCTGGTCGCGAAAGGAGTGAGAGGTTCTGCCCAACTGCCCGGTCACTGCCATTTGGGTTCTTCTACCCTCTGCATGTATGCAAAGCATTCTGTGCATGCGCAGAGGGTAAAATAACTCAAATGGCAGTGTCCAGGTGGGTGGGTGGAGCCTTGCGCTCCCTTCGCGACCGGCTCTCTGATGACTGACTGGCATGAGTGAACGGGGAGCATTTCACCCTTGCCCGAAGTAGCCTCAGCTACTCCTAAACAGCTAACAACCCACCTTCAGAGTTGATAATGACCAGAAGCCTGCAAAGAATATAACTTTTTCCATTTCCCCACCATTCAGTCAGAACTGAAGAAGCTTCTTGTATGAGAAGTAAAATATTTTCAAGGAAAACAAACACACAAGAATGACCAGTTGCCTTTTGTAAAAGCACCTTTGGAATTAATCTAGAAGAGCATTTCTCAACCTTGGCTATATTAACATGCCATATCCTAGAAATCTATGCATCTTAACATTGTCAAGATTAAACCCCCCCCCCCACTGATTTAGGACATGACTCGTCCTAACTGTGTATTTAAATCTTTGCGTATCTGATTGCCATGTGAAGGAGCCAATGGGGGCGATGGAGTGGTCTTAAGAATATTCATAGGGGTGTCTGAAGATTTGGGCAGGCTTTACATCAATTTCTCGCAGCAGTCATATTTGACATATAAATTATGAAGCTACCCTCAGGCTGACTTCAGATCCAGAGCATGTAAGCAACTGCTACAATATGCGAATTAGCTGGTAATACAAATTACACCTAAGTACTGATAATCTGCATATAAGATTGCTGCCCCTGAGAGAACAAAATGAATCTTACAATTACTGATTTGACTGTTTTTGGTAATATGTGCTTTGTTTAACGCTGAGCCCCCAAAATATCATAAAGCCTTAAAAGATGTAATTAAAGAAACAAAATCAGAAACAAATGAAAATGTAAATTAGGATGTTATAAACTGATCAGGCAATGTCTCTCTGGGTAGGAAAGAAATGTAGACGTCATGGTGTTTCAGTATATTGTCTTCCAAGAAACAGCTGGTGTAAATATTCATTCTTCTAGTTATTGCAGTGGCTTTGTGTCGGTTCCCAACAGTTAAGAAGCCATTTATATTCTCACTACAATGGAGAAATACTCATTCACGTCAAGATATGTATTCTTTGGACATAATTATGTCCATAGCACTGGATTTACTTTTTCTTTTCTGTTTTTAGAAAAAAACAAACTTCTCAGTTGCCTATTTTTTTTCCTTTTTTTATAATGGACTCCATTTAAAAGCTAGATAATCACACATGACTTGAAACAATCTTTCAGCTGCGATTATATTAGCTGCTGCCCTGACTCATTCATTTATAAATATGTAATTGTTGCTTAAGAATGGCACTGGAGGGGGGGACAATGGAGGGACTCAAATGCCAAATGTGACTGGCTAGATTGTCCTAAAAGGTAGAGTATTGAGCCAGTTAATCCACTCCTCCTATCTTTACAGAAAACCAAGGGCAGGAAAAAACAAATTGATATGATGTTGATTTTTTGTTTGTTGTTTCTTTCACTGGGCATTTACTGTAGGTTTCTGTTGGTGTCTTTTTGCCAATAACACTGGTGTGTGTGTGTATATATAAGCAGGGCAAGAAAAGGATCCTACCAATTCTGCCTCCCTGTCTTGCTTAAAGCCAAGGCTCTTGCAGCACCATTAGGATGTAGATTATCATATTTAAAACCTGTGATGACACCATTGTACCCATCTGAATGATTAATCTGCTCATTAAAAGAGTGCCGATGGGCTAGTCTAATTAGAACATGGATCTTCTTAAAGGACATTGCAGGGTCGGGAATAGGAAATATTACTCATAACATAAAGTAGGGATTAATTACGCTACTAAATACTATTGTATGAAATTTGCATATGGGTCTGGTCATAGGCAAGGGGTTAGCAAAAGTATGGCATCCTATTTTTATTACCATGAAGAATAAATGAGGTATTCCTAGAA
Source organism: Erythrolamprus reginae (assembly GCF_031021105.1). NCBI lineage: Eukaryota > Metazoa > Chordata > Lepidosauria > Squamata > Dipsadidae > Erythrolamprus > Erythrolamprus reginae. The sequence goes on from NC_091951.1 coordinate 102,458,253, forward strand.
AAAAATAGTGAGACTTTTCTCCATTAAAAAAAAACACAATCTGTATCATAGGGGAAATCATGGGAAGCTGTAAAAGATGCCCAACTCCTGGTAGTATTTTACTAGGTCTAAGTGAAGCTCAGTATTACATTCAAGCTCTGCACTGTTTATTACTACCTACTTTTCCTCTTCCCTAGTTAGTTCTCGAGGTGGCACAGTGGTTAGAGTGAAGTACTACAGGCTACTTCTGCTGACTGCCGTCTGCCTGCAATTTGGCAATTCAAATCTCACCAGTCTTAAGGTTGACTCAGCCTTCCATCCTTTCGAGGTGGGTAAAATAAGGACCCAGATTGCTGGGGGCAAGATGCTGACTCTGCAAAGCGTTTGAGAGAGGGCTGTAAAGCACTGTGAAGTGGTATATAAGTGCTATTGCTGTTGTTTTCAATTAGCTGAAAAATTCTTTGGCTTGCTTCTGGGGCTCTGGAGCTCTCCCAGGTGCCTTCCTTGATGCCTGTTCACTTTTTGCAAATTTCCATCTAAGACCAAAGGCAAGTAAAAGACATATTTAACAAGAGCATTGGGCATTTCCCCCCTCCCCACAGGAGGTAGTTTTTACAGAATTCTACACTGTATAACAGTGGTTTCTTTTGCATTGGGACTTACAAACAATGAGAATGAAATGTAAGTGAATGACTGCTAAATTCCAGATCTTAATTTAAGCAAAAACATTAGAAGTGAAGGATTTAGGGGTAGTGATTTCTGACAGTCTCAAAGTGAGCAGTGTGGTCGGGCAGTAGGAAAAGCAAGTAGGATGCTTGGCTGCGTAGCTAGAGGTATAAGAAGCAGGAAGAGGGAGATTGGGATCCCGCTATATACAGTGCTGGTGAGACCACATTTGGAATACTGTGTTCAGTTCTGGAGACCTCACCTACAAAAAGATATTGACAAAATTGAACGGGTCCAAAGACGGGCTACAAGAATGGTGGAAGGTCTTAAGCATAAAACGTATCAGGAAAGACTTAATGAACTCAATCTGTATAGTCTGGAGGACAGAAGGAAAAGGGGGGACATGATCGAAACATTTAAATATGTTAAAGGGTTAAATAAGGTCCAGGAGGGAAGTGTTTTTAATAGGAAAGTGAACACAAGAACAAGGGGACACAATCTGAAGTTAGTTGGGGGGAAGATCAAAAGCAACATGAGAAAATATTATTTTACTGAAAGCGTAGTACTGTAGATCCTTGGAACAAACTTCCAGCAGATGTGGTAGATAAATCCACAGTAACTGAATTTAAACATGCCTGGGATAAACATATATCCATCCTAAGATAAAATACAGGAAATAGTATAAGGGCAGACTAGATGGATCATGAGGTCTTTTTCTGCCGTCAGTCTTCTATGTTTCTATGTTTCTATAAGATGCTAGAAGATTAGTGCAACTGAAGCTTGTATGCAACATTGTACAGGGATTGAATCCTATTGAGTCAGTTACTAGATAGTATGATGTTCATGGGTAGCAGCTTAGGTTGAATGCTGTTCCTGATACACAAGATGCAGAAAATGTTATAGCAACGAAGAAAATAGTGTCAACAGTGAGCTCTGACATTTCAGGCAGCATACATTCAAAATTATGTTCTCTCCATTTTAAATTTCAGAGACAATCCTACCCTTTTACATAATGGTTACATTATTTCCCCCCCCTCATATGTTGTTCATTAGTAGGAGATGATTTGGGTGTGGATGGGAAATCTGGATGACGCAGCTTCCCAATGAATCAGAAGCATAAATACTCTGACCACTTCATTTTGCATTTACTCAGATATGTAATAAAAGAGATAGAACAGCCAGAGCAAAACAATTTGTTTACTCAGAGGAGATCTCTTTGTATGGAAGCATGCTTGCAATGCATACCCACTGATAGATTCAAAGTCTCAAGTGCGAATTGAATGTGGCTCAAACTGTATATGCTTTGTAACTGAATTGGATTGTCTTCGATACAATTCACATGTCAATGTGTATTTCAAAGTTCATATTATTGTAACAGGGCTTACTAGAATTCCAATTTATACATGGCTATATATTGAATCGCAGCATCTGAATTTAAAGAAAAACAGTTAACTAGCTTAAAATATGGGCAATTGGAACTTAGTCCTTCCTGTTCTCCTGTGGTTTATTTGTGGAGAGGGGAAAGAGATAACATTCTCCCAATAGTTATTTTCCTTGTTTTTTAAAGTGAGGTACCTTTCTTGGGTTCATCCTGAAGAAAACAACAGTGTGGTAAAGATGGCCTGGAGAGAGTATAATCTTGCCATTTTTAAACTATGAAACTGCACTGTGAATGGGAGATGTGAGACAAGGAAAAGAAATAAGTCACAGATCAAGCTGAAATTTTAGAGGCCCATTTTCCTTTTCCTCTTTTTGATCAACTTATAGCTATGTTTCTGTTACAGTATTCAATTATTTTAGTTGACTTAAAACAGGAGTACATAACTATTTTCAGGCCAAGGGCCAAATTTGATCTTTGACTGATGGTTCAGGACCTCACTCTAAAAAAATGGATCATTAATGGCAAAATAAATCTGATTATATTCAAGTAAATTAACACAACATGTTACCCCCACTACGGTCAATAATTGCCACCTTCTGTCAATTGAAAATTAAAGTTTGAAAACAAGCTTTGAAAGGCTTTGAAAGTTATATCCTAGACTTTGGAGGCACATATTCAGCCAGGATTTATTTGAAACTAATGAAGCTTATTTTTCCAGGTATAGTAAGGGATTTAATTGATAGACCAGCAAGATTTGATGGATAGGAGAGTGAGAAGGCCCAGATGGAAGCTCACCAGTCTATCATTTTAATCTTAGGCAGCTGCTGCTTGTTAGAGATTCTCAGCCCTGTTCATGTGTCTTTCTTAATTATTACTGACCACCCACAAGGTATGACCACCTTATATTATGCATTTTCCACTAATATTATTTTAAAATTGAAACTCAGGTGCATAGGATATGCATGTTTTGGGTCAAAACTTTGAATTGAGAAGATGGCTGGCAAAATCCCAGTGGGAAACAAATGGAATCAATTCAAAAAGCAAGAGCAGCACAATAGCACCAAGCAGAATTCCTTAAAATGATGAATATATGCTTATAAACATTTTGACCATTACCTTTTTCTCTCTGTGTGAGAGAGAGAGAAAAGGGGGGGGAGGGGGAGAGAGAGAAATCGTATTATTTCCTAACTTTTTGGCCTTGAATTCATTTGACAATTCAGTTTTTCACAGCAGGTTTCTATTTGTAGATGCTTAAGAAAACAAAAGAAAGTCCTAAATACATTTTGTTTGCTGACTCCAGTTGTTGAGAATTTCTGTTGGTGATTTGTTTCTGCAAAGAGTGTGTTTCATATGGATGTCTGATCTGCAGACTCTGTTCACTGAATGACTGTGTTGTTGACACTGTTGTTTACATGTTTAGAGAGACCCCGCCTCCCAATCTGTTTCAGGCTTATCAAATCTTTTCAACTAACTCCCATACTACCATCAATATTGGTCCAAAATCTGTCACTTTGGCAACCTTCAACTCTTGTTTGAAAAGCTGGTTAAACCATTCCAACAGCAGCCAAGTCCCAAGGAATACAGAAAGAGTTCTATATACTCCAGATGTCATAAGAAGCCCATGCTGTAGTAATATTAAGGAACAAAGAGTTGAAGTCTTTGAATATTTTGAAGAGGCACACATAGTTCCTGGTCTGTGGGTTGTTTCTTTTTGTTGTTATTCTTAAGTTGCTAATTGAAAAGTATTAGAGCCTTTGGAGAAGGGCGGCATACAATTATTATTATTATTATTATTATTATTATTATTATTACTACAATAATAACAACAATAGCAATAATAATAATAATAATAATAATAATAATAATAATAATAATAATAATATTTTTAAAAAATCAAAGGTGAAATGAAGTTTTACAACATTAGAATTGAAGAAGCTAAACTGACACTGATTAGAACCCAATTTAAAGATTTTTTTTTAAAATTCCCACATAGGTACAAAACTCACACAAAATAACTTCTGTGTTTCTTTGTAAGGAGGAATGTAGGAGGAAAGTGTGTGCATGTAGTGCTTTAAGAAGAAAATAAAAAATAAAAAAGGAAAGGAAAGGCTTCTGGTGAAAGCACCCTCTTTGGTGTATAAAGTCTGTCAAGTTATATGAATGGAAAAGTTTTGTAACCGGCCTTAGAATTTGACAGAATATCTCTCAGTTGGAGTCAGTGCTTGTTAGTGTGAATAGCAAGATTATCTCTATGTATGTGTGTGTGCCATAAAAGCAATTGAATGGCTATTAGTGAAATCGTCATGGCAGTTATGCCCCGAATTTGACATAGGACCAGAGATTCTTTTGGAAAAGGGAAGGGGAGAATGAAAAGAATGAACAATGCTGGAGTAATTGTTATCCGAACCTCATGCATAGTATTAATCAAGGAGACTGTGCCAAAACTGAGCATGACAGAGAACAAACTAGGTGTGGAATTATTGTAACCTGGAGTTCAGTCTCATACATCTTTGCTGCATGTAAAGTTGTGGACAATCCAATCAGTAGCGCAAATTAGAGCTATTTGATTTGCATGAATTAAGTAGAGGAGGTCACAAATCAGTGACAGGTCAGTGATACCATCAGAGATCAAGAGGCAAAGTTGGATTCTTCTTCATTTCTTTTCCCCTTTACTTCTTCCTAGTAACTAATCATGCTGTTCCATTGTAAGAAGAGCTCTATTGGTGATAAAGGAAGTCTTGTCTTTTAAATTCATCCAAGTTAGGACCCCACTGAGCTCTGTCAGATATCAATCACAATAGGGGAGATGTTTTTTAACAGAGGCCTATCTTCCTTTCTCTGCAATACACTAGTGAAATAAAGCTGTGTGTGTGGGTGGGTGTGCCCACATGCACACATATCCCTACACCTATGCGAGGATTTTGCAGTTATTTTAGAAAGACCTTCTAAAAATGGCATTGATTCTTTGAGAACCACGGGAATGAACTGAACCATGCTATCTCAAAGATTCACGCATTTGGAAGAGATCATTTAGGATAGCTAATATAATGTGGATATTTTTGTTCTTCACTAAATAGGGATGATAGTCTCTTCTGAATTTTTTTTTTTGCATTGAAATATTTTAGCTACTCAGAAGTTGGTACTCATTTTAACTACAATTACTAGCTTAGTTAACTTTGCTATCTGCTCAGTTCTAAAATTACTCTCTATAAGAGTTATGGACCTAATTCTAATTATATCTGTCCAATCCAAACCTAGCTTGCTCTATCCATGGTGGAAATAGTTTTTCAAGCTAGTTGATGGCACTATTTAACATGTGCAGTGTATTACCTATTCTAAAGAAACTAGGGGAGAAGAAGTGTTGATTTGATTCACACATTACATTAAGCCATAGTTGTGTGAACCCAATCATTCCCACTTGAAAATCTGGCTTTATGGGTTATCATGATCTGTGAATGCATACTCTAATTAACATTACATCTGGGGAAGGGAGGGTAATATGATACTGTATTTGTTTTTATTTGAATTTAGGTAAAGCATGAAGTCATAATAAATTGAACAATTAACCCATGAAAAAAATGCAAAGAAAAGCATATGCAGCTGTCTTTAAAAGAGGACAAAGACTTATTTCCAAACCTATGGATGTGAATATTTTTTGGTAATTGATAATTCAAAACAGATACTTAGCATACAACATGTTGGATATACTATACACCTGTTCAGCCATGGATATTTTATTTATTTATGCATTTATGTGTCAAACAATTATAGGATGGTGATTTGGACAAATAAAGCATTAGATGAGTAATTATAAAAAGTAATGATAGAAGAATTGCAAACCTTTTAGAAAAGGGGAGAGATCAATTGTAGATAGTCTAAGGTTGAAGGATTTGGGGTTAGGAGTAGAAACCACAGAGTCAGGTAGTGCATTCCAGGCGTGATTACTCTATTGCTAAAGTCATATTTTTTGCAGTCTAGTTTGGAGTGGTTGACATTTAATTTAAATCTATTTTGTGCTTGTGTGTTGTTGTAGCTGAAGGTGAAGTAGTCACTAACAGGTAGGACATTTTTGGTATATGATTTTATGAACTTTAGTTAAGTCAGAACGGAGACGACGGAGTTGTAAGTTGTCTAATCAAAGAATTTCAAGTCTGGGGGAGTAACGTATTTTATTGTGAGAAGAGGAGTGAAGGACTCTTCTTGTGGATAGTTTCTTTATTTGGATTTTACATTTACAAAACTGAAATAATAGCATAAAGCGGCCATAGAGCATTTCTGAAGATGAGTTCATTGAAAAACACTGGAAACGATTAGCATAAAGTGTGGTTCTTTTTCTGTAGAAAATTATGGAGCCATAGTGAAATTTAGGGTATCAACTCTATTTGCATGTTAGATTCTGAATTGGAAAGTAACTGGTTTAGTGAGTCATGCTGTTCCTGGTATTATTTGTAACAGTGCGAGTATGTGTGGTTGTAGTTAGTCCTAGACCAACGCAGTCTGCATTGGTTGCCGATCAGTTTCCGGTCCCTATTCAAAGTGTTGGTTATAACCTATAAAGCCCTTCATGGCATCGGACCAGGTTATCTCCGGGACCGCCTTCTGCCGCACGAATCCCAGCGACCAATTAGGTCCCACAGAGTTGGCCTTCTACGGGTCCCGTCAACTAAACAATGTCGTTTGGCGGGACCCAGGGGAAGAGCCTTCTCTGTGGCGGCCCCGGCCCTCTGGAACCAACTCCCCCCAGAGATTAGAATAGCTCCCACCCTTCTTGCCTTTCGCAAGCTTCTTAAAACCCACCTTTGTCGTCAGGTATGGGGGAATTAAGATATTCTTTTCCCCTTGGCTTCCACAATTTATGTATGGTACGTTTGTATGTATGATTGGTTTTAAAATAAGGGTTTTTAGTTTTTAGTATTGGATTGTCGCACGTTGTTTTTATTACTGTCGTTAGCCACCCCGAGTCTACGGAGAGGGGCGGCATACAAATCTAATAAAATGAAATGAAATGAAAATGAAATATTGAAGGTCTGTTAATATTGGGTTGTGAGCAGTGAAGGGCTACCAAAGTTTTTATTACCACACTGTGGGCGTGGCTTATGCAGGACACCCTGCATTTTCTTTCAACGTCTTTCAGTGCAAATTGGGTGCTCTGGGGTGGAGCTCTATTTTCACTACCCCACTGCGTTCCCCCCCATCCAGGCAGTAGCCCACCCCTGATTGTGAGTGATTCTTCCAACTGAGATTCAAGAATTGATGACTCTATTTGTTTTGAATAGTATCTGAAATACAGACATGGACATACTTTATCTAAAAATCATTTTCAGAGTGACATCCATTGCTAGGGTCCCCCCCCCCCCAAATCCTTCCTTTACCCAAAACCTGCCTGGATTTTTATTAAATATTAAGTAGATGTCTTGGTAGACATCACAGCCATACATGATTTTCACTACTATAATAACTGAGGCCTTTTACCAGAACATGTGAGTTTAATCAGAACGTGCCAACCGGGCAGGTACAGGCTTAAGAACCAAACAAGAGTACACAGACTTATATACAGGACGCCTTCTGAGGCAACTACCAATCACATACAGAGGAATATTCCCGCTTAACAAGTAACTGGGCTTACGCGCCCAATCAGCACCCTGGAGAGGGATACGCGAGCTCGAATCTGACAGCCGGCTGTTGCTATGCAGACACAGCACTCCTGCCCCTTCGGCTGACACAGACATAATCTTTTAAATACACCGGTCTGCGACAGATTCTCTCGGAGCGCCGGGGCTCTGTGGAATGTTCTGAACCCTCGATCTCGGCCGGATGGATCGGTTTGGGAGCCTGGCCCACCTCCTCTTCCCTGCTATACGTCGAGGAAGGATTTCCTGAAATTCCTGCTGCCGTGGGCGGTTCCTGAAAACACTCCCCCTGGAACTCATTGGCTTCCCGATCTCCAAGCCGATCCTCCCTATTAAGTCTAATCTGATCCAGGTGTCTTTTCCAAATTCGCCCGTCCCTTAGCTCTACCTCGAATGAACGAGGCCCCAGTTCCCTGCATACTGTACCTTTCTCCCAATTCTTTTGGCCCGAATAGGCACGGGCAAATACCGCGTCTCCTACAGACACCTCACGTCTGGCAGCTTCTGGCCATTGTACTGTTCCCGCATACCCTGGGTGCAACCTGTCAAGTATAATCCGCAATTTGCGACCCATTAAAAGCTCCGCTGGCGTCTTTCCCGTGGTTACACATGGGGTGGTATGTTGGGCCATGAGCACATCAGCCAATCTAGCCTTCCAAGAGTTCTGGGGCAACCTTTTGAGGGACTCTTTAATTGACCTAACTGCCCGTTCCGCCTGGCCATTACTGGCCGGATGCCAAGGCGAGGTTAAGGCATGTCTAATGCCAGCAGTAGCCAAAAAGGATTCAAATAGGACTGATGTGAACTGCGGGCCGTTATCCGAGACTAGCAGGTCCGGGAATCCATGTGTGGCAAATAGGGTCATCAAAGATTCTATGATGGCCTGTGACTGAGTGGACTGCAACTGGGCCACCTCTACCCACTTGGAGTATGCATCCACGGTGATTAAAAATGTTTGCCCCATGAAGGGACCGGCCAAATCTATGTGCAAGCGTGTCCAGGGGCTAGCTGGTGGTTCCCATGTTAAAGGTTCAGCCCGTGGGGGTAAAGACCTGCTCTCCTGGCAAACAGCACAGTTAGCCATGCACTGCTCTACTTCCTTATCTAATGCTGGCCACCACACATAATCCCTGGCCAGACCCTTCATTCTAACTATTCCAGGGTGCCCCTTGTGCAGCAGGGACAACACCTGGTTCCTCAGCTTGCCTGGTATAACCACTCTGCCACCCCTTAAAAGAACTCCCTTCTCTACTGAGAACTCCGTGCGACAGCGGAAAAACGGAATGAACTGGTCAACTGGGGTAGAGAGTGGCCACCCCCTCAAAACCCATTGCCTTACCTGGGCCAGAATGCGGTCTTTCCCTGTCTCTCTAGATACCTCGGGGGCAGCCAATACTAATGGCCCGTCTGTCAAAGCAAAAACGGAGCTGGCAGGTGCAGGGTCTGTTAATTCCTCATGTACTGGGCACCTGCTGAGTGCATCGGCATGTGCAATGTGACGACCCGGTTTGTATGTTAACGTGTAGGTGTAATTGGCCAAAAAGACAATCCAGCGTGTCATACGCGGAGACAATACAGCTGGGCTCTGGCGGTTACCTGAGAGTAACCCTAGCAAGGGCTGGTGGTCCGTTACTAACTCGAACCTTCTGCCATACAAATACTCGTGGAAACGGCGAACTCCCGCCACTAGGGCCAATGCCTCCTTATCTATTTGGCCATAGTTTCTTTCTGTTGCGGCCAAAGTCCGAGAAAAAAACGCCAAAGGGGCTTCCGAGCCATTTGGCAATCTGTGGCTGAGGACCGCCCCCACTCCGTACCTGGAAGCGTCACAGGTGAGAACTAATGGCAGACTAGGGGAATACTGAGCCAGGACACTGTTTGAGGTGAGTATTCCTTTGACCCCTCTGAAAGAAGCTTCCTCCCGCTCCCCCCAGTGCCAAGCAGACCGCTTGTCCAGAAGCCTATGCAACGGCTCTGCCACCGAAGCCTTGTGCGGGATAAACACCGCATAGAAGTTCAAGAGACCAAGGAAAGCCTGCAGCTCCTCCTTCGACTGGGGTCTGGGGGCATCCCAAATGGCCCTAGTCTTTTCAGGGGTGGGATGGATTCCCTTTTCATCCACCCTGAATCCCAGGAAATCAACCTCTGGAACCCCAAAGACACACTTTTTGGATTTGAGCTTCAGTCCCGCTTCTTGGAATTTAAGCAAAACCTTCTTAACCCTGCGAAGAAGTTCGTCCTCGGAACTCCCCGAGACCAGGACATCGTCAAAGTAGGGCACCGTGCCTTCCAGCCCATACAGCAACCGCTCCATCAATCCCTGAAACATGCCCGGTGCAATAGAGACCCCAAATTGTAGCCTGTGGCACCTGAACACCCCTCTATGTGTTATAATCGCCTGGGCTTCTGCAGTCAAGGGGTCTACGGGGAGCTGCTGGTAAGCCTGGGATAAGTCGAGCTTGGCAAAGATCTTGCCATTACCCAGAGTGTGAAGTAACTGCTGCACCACTGGGAGCGGGTATGAGTGGTGAGCCAGGGCCTTATTAACAGTGCATTTATAATCCCCGCACAATCTCAATCCCCCATCCCCTTTGAAAGCGATGACCAGTGGGGTCTCCCAGACAGCCTGGTCAACTGGCTCTAACACCCCTTGGGCAATCAGACGGTCCAATTCGGCATCAACTTTTGGCCTGAGGGGAATGGGCACCCTGCGGGGCTTCAGCCTCACTGCTGGTACTTTGGGATCAAGGCTAAAAGTAATCGGGGTTCCAGTGTAGCAACCCAGCTTGTCATCGAAGACGGAGGGGAATTCCTTAGTAAGCCCTTGAAATACTGATTCCCCTCTCACAGCGTTCACCCCCGCAACAGAAAAACCCAAAGACTTAAACCAGTCTAAACCCAGGAGGCTGGAGAAGGGCCCGTCCACCACCATCAGAGGCAACCTGCCCATGAACGATTTGAATATGACAGGGAATCTCCCTTCCCCCAACACCGGAATGGGCGCCCCTTGGTAGTCCCGTAAAGTCACAGTACATGGCTGCAACCGATTCTTGCTCAACCCGGGCATGCATTTCTTGATGGTGGCCCAGGATACCAATGAATGCGCGGAGCCCGTGTCCACTTGCATGGAGCAATTCACGCCTCCCAGGCGAACCGTCACGGAGATCTTGTCAGAAGAAACTGAGGTTTTCCTCACAAACGTAGAAGCTGGGCGCGGGCAGCTATAGATGGCATTGCAGTCATCCCTCTTAGTGGAAGAAAATCTCCTCTGCCAACGGGGATTGAAGCCTTGGAACTCCCTCTGCTCTCTAGGGGCGGCTGGAGGGGACCTCCGGGAACGGCAGACTCTCGCAATGTGGCCTCTGGCCCCGCAACGCCGGCAAGCCGCTTCTTTAAACGAGCAATTTGACCGATAATGGTTTCCCCCGCAACCCCTGCATGGGGACAGAGGGGGGCGGGGGCGACTAGCAGGAGGCTCACGACCCCTAGAAGCACCCAGCCGGCAGACTTCCTCCTCCTCAACTTCGCTGCCGCCCTCCTTTTCCGCAGCGGCTTTCGGGTTCTCAGGCACCGCTGGCACTTTGGCCGTCGCGTTCACCGAGCTATCCATGGCTGCCAGAGATAGTGTGGAAAGCTCAAAAGCACGAGCTTCAGCTAAAGCTGTCTGAAAAGTCAAATCCCGGGTGGCCAGCAAGCGGCGTTTAAGGCGGCCATCCCGGACTCCGAACACTAGCCTGTCCAGCAAGTAATCATTCAAATCCGTAAACTCGCAATATAATGCAGCCCGGCGGAGAGCGGCCACAAACTCATTAATGGATTCACCCTCTGCCTGGTTTCTCTGATAAAAAATGTATCGCCGGGCACATCGTGACGGGGCTGGGGCATAATGATCTTGGAGAGTTGACAGGAAAGTCTCCCAAGGCACATCGTGGATAGAGACTGGAGCGAATAAAGCTCTGGCTGTCTCGAACATTTCGGGGCCGCAGAAACCGAGAAAATAAGATCTTTTACGGTCCCCAGAAATCTCGGTATACCCATTCGAGATTAGGAAGCAGTCGAATCGGGCAATGTAGGAATCCCAGGTCTCCCCTTGTGGGTTGAAAGGGGGAAAAGTAAGCTGTACAGACATTGTCACTTACTGCAGACACAGATGCGAAATGGAAATGCAGGGCTGAAATCTCGTCGCCAGTATAATAACTGAGGCCTTTTACCAGAACATGTGAGTTTAATCAGAACGTGCCAACCGGGCAGGTACAGGCTTAAGAACCAAACAAGAGTACACAGACTTATATACAGGACGCCTTCTGAGGCAACTACCAATCACATACAGAGGAATATTCCCGCTTAACAAGTAACTGGGCTTACGCGCCCAATCAGCACCCTGGAGAGGGATACGCGAGCTCGAATCTGACAGCCGGCTGTTGCTATGCAGACACAGCAACTACAACAGCCTTTAATTGTAATAGAACAACTGCAACTCATCAATGTAACTTAGAATACAAAATAACTGTCTAACAGCCGGCTTTTTAATACTTTTTCCCAAACAGAACAACCAATCACACTCTTGCTTCTTTCATTCATGATTGGCCATCTAGTGGCCAACCGGCATATTACAAATTTATTTTAGATTCAGAGGGATACTGGCCTCAGGATCAACAATGCATCAATTTAAACATGAATAATAAGTTGTTAGGTGGATTTAAAGTGCCCAGAGAAAAGAAATGCTTAATCAAGTGGAAAATGTTACTTTCAGTTCCTCAGAGAAAATTAATGGCAGAACAGAGTGCTTTATGAAGTTGAACATAATATTGCATGTAAGAGTCTATTAAATGCCTGGAAAATACACAGCAAAATCTCATATTATGCAAAAATTAAAAGTGCAATATTACCCAAATAACGGGAAAGAACTATGAAAAAGAAGAAGACCTAGGTGATTAATTTTAACTTAATTAGCATTTGAATAACAATAGCCACACAGCAAAATAATAATAATAATAATAATAATAATAATAATAATAATAATAATAATAATAAGCAGCTAGAGAAATTAGTGAAATACGAAGATCTAAAAATCGAGCTGCAACGACTCTGGCATAAGCCAGTGAAAGTGGTCCCAGTGATACTTGGCACACTGGGCGCAGTACTAAAGGATCTCAGCGGACATTTGAAAACCATCGGAATTGACAAAATCTCCATCTGTCAATTGCAAAAGGCCACTTTACTGGGATCGGCAAACATAATTCGCCGCTACATCATGCAGTCCTAGGTGCTTGGGAAGCGCCCGACTGGTGATGAAATACGGAATCCAGCATAGTGATCTCGTTTGCTGTGTTGTACTGACATAATAATAATAATAATAATAATAATAACAACAACAACAACAACAACAACAACAACATTTATTAGATTTGTAGGCCACCCTTCTCCGAAGACTCGCTTCTGATGTGAGAATCTTTCTAATTATGCTTTTAATAGGCATTTGCTATTCTACTATGCTATTTTAAGAGCCTCAGTGGTGTAGTGGTTGGAGTGAAGTATTGCCAGCTACTTCTGCTGGTCATCAGCTGCCAGCAGTTTGGCAGATGGAATCTCAATAGGCTCAAGATTGACTCAGCCTTCCATCCTTCCAAGGTTGGTAAAATTAGGACCCAGATTGTTGGGGGGGAAATTCTTACTATCTGTAAATCACTTAGAGAGGTCTGTAAAGCACTGCGAAGTGGTATATAAGTCTAAATGCTATTGCTATTGATTGTAGATATTAGTTCCACTGCTTTTATTGGGAATCTCCATGCATTTCCAAATTAGTGATGTATTTATTTGAAAGCCAATTATGTTTTGTCTTTTTAATATGGACAATTTCAATAAAAGTATTTTTTTATATAAAAAAAGCCATTTCACCCTGTGTTAGATTGATAGTAAAGAAAATATAATGTCAATAGGTAATATGTCAATGGGAGTGCGGTTCTGATTTTAAGATTGTAACAATACAATTTGTATCCTCAGCAATATTTTATGAAAAACTATTAAACTTATGAAAAGGAAACCAAAGGCTAGTCTGAAATGTTTATTAAACTCAACAATGAAGCTCAGTTCTTTGAATGTGTAGATCGGCAGATCAGCGGTTCAAATCTCATCACCGGCTCAAGGTTGGCTCAGGCTTCCGTGGTGGGTAAAATAAGGACCCGGATTGTGGGGGCAATAGGCTGGCTCTGTTAAAAAGTGCTATTGCTATGTTGTAAGCTGCCCCGAGTCTAAGGAATAGGGCGGCATAAAAAAAAATTGAATAAATAAATAAAAGAAATAAATATCTGGAAAATATCAATGAAAATGAAAGTATCTGGTATCTTATTTTTGTTTGCAATTTTTTTTTAAAGGGGGCAGTACAACAGATAAGACTAAGGTTAATAATAACGTATTTATAGTAATATCAATTATAGTTTGTAATGATTATGTGAACCAGGCCAATATATTCTTGTGTGGTCCTTAGCAAACTGATCTTGACTTTTAGTAAGAACTGGCTAATTTTCTATGACAGGGTTGGCTATGTATATCTGTAATAAACTTTGAGAAACTTTCCACTACAGATTTTCCAGCAAAATGTCAGTTGACGTGAATAGGAACCTGTCCATCTATTCATTTCAAGGGGTATTTCATAGCAGAACATTTTGCGTGAATTATGCCTACTAAATGTTGGCATAAAATGTTAAGGAATATCCTTACAGATAATTAGCTTCCATTGGCTAGCAAGAAACTGTAGGGATGAACAAGTAATGAAAGTCTTGATTTCAATTTTGGCCACCGCCCTCCTCCCCTCTTTTGCTTATATAAACACTTTTGACTTTTAAAAAAAATTCTGAATGAACACCACAACTGCTGCTTTAAGAGGTTTCTTTCTATTTCTCCTTCCTTTCACTCCCCCTCTCCCTCTGCCCCCCCTCTCTTTCAGTACAATGCCCTTCAGTTGTGCGGGCCTCATTTCATGAAATGTGTTGAATGGATGGTGCCTCTTCTCAAGATTTGCTTTTATAACTACAGTTGTGTTAAATATAAATGAAGGAAGAATAGGTGGGGGGGAGAGCTGTGTGGGGCTGCACATTGACTTACTGTTTACTGATGCAGTTAACAGATGGATAAGCCAACTGATCCACAGATGTGCAGCTTATAAATATAAACCAACGTCTTACTGGTGATGTATATTAGCAAGTGGCAACAAATTGCTTCCTATTTAACTGTGGTAGCTTGTAATGACCAAATAGCTGTCAGTAGGTCTGGTTAACATCTTAACAGAAGTGATATTAAAAAAGAATTTTCTGTGTTAATATTACTCTAGAGGTTATAAAATATTCTATTTTTAAAATGTTTCGATGAATGTATACTACTTCTCTTTTTTTAAAATTCTACTTTTTAAAAATATTTAACAATAATTGGTCATGTTTATCCTGATTTCCTCTTGTCCAGGGAATTCTCTTCTTCCCCAGATTCCTGTTTCTTAACAATTATCAAATAAACTAACTGGGAACAATTTGTTATTTGCTGGATGGCTTCCTTTGTCCAAAGTAGCTGAGAATAGATGTGTTATTTATTATTTTATTTATTTGTTAGATATACTGTATAGCCTACCTTTCCTCCAGAAGCAGAAGACTGTATACACCCTATTTCCTCTCCAATTTTCTTTGCCTACCTGAGAGGTAAATGTGGCTGGGAGAGACTTATTGTTGTCTTAACAGTTTCTCTATTATTATCTCCAAGGTTCCCTATACTGGAACACCTAGAATACGGAACCTTGCAAATTGAAATCTAATATTTAGACAATTTAGTAAGCCAAGCATTCCTGGATATGGTGAAGTGGGAGGAATAAAGGAAGATCAAATGGGCTACTGCTATATATCCCCTTTATGATAACTTAAAATTCTCTGGCATTGGATTTGCCATTCAGTGCAAATCCATATAGCCATGACTTGTCATTAATCTGAATCTTCTTTATTTAATCTTTTAATTGTTGAGGGTGAACATAAGCACATATTAAAGAAGAAAATCACTCTAATCTAGGAAAAAATAGTTGAACCTTCATGTGTGTGTATATGTATATGTATATGTATATGTATGAATTCTTTGAATCATGTGAGTTGAAATTGAACATGAATTGAAAAATAGGTAGGAAGGGGGAGTAGTAGAGGGCATTTGGGAAAATATGGGAAAAGATGGGGACCAACATTCCTTTGTTATATTTGCGGTTTAAATAATTTAGCTGCAAAAAAACCTGAAAGCTGATTTAGCTGCAATTAATTATTCATTAATAACATGCTAATTGCATGGGATCTCTGCATATTTAAATGCAAAAGCTGTGTTGAAGGGGTGTGTGTATTTGTTTGTTTTAAATGTAGGCAGGGGTCTTCTATTCACCAGCATAACTTTTGCAGGCGGGAGGGAAGAGGGAAGAAAGTCTCTTTGAAGACGGATTAGGGAAAGTGGTCGTACTGGCCTCCTTTTCCATTCACTCTCTTGATTTGTTCTCTATTCAGGGGAATGGATGGTCCTTATCTAGCCTCCCCAATTGACAGGGTGGCAGTGCTTTGACTTTTTGCCCAAGTGATTTCTCCACGCACACAAAATGGGTTAATTATCGCTTTCCATAGCTTCTTGACTAACAAAAGACCACCGCTCTCTTTCTTCCTTTTCTTTACTGTACGGGAGCCCTTTTGAAATGTGATAGTTTAATCGGTGACACCTTTTCAATGGAGGAATTCTAAGTGTCCAAGCCTGCTGCTCTGAGCTCATATGACTGAGTCGGGAACATTATCATGATTAAGAGATACGGTCTTTATTGTTCCAAAGCCACCCTGGACTTTAAGGATGAAGGTCTCACAGGCTTCTAAACAGCATGGTAGATTGATTTCCTCCTCCCCACCTTCCAGCTGATAAAAACCAAGCTGTAGGTTAGTAGTAGCCTTTCAAGGGGAATGGGGAATGCGGGATTTTTTTTGTAATTTAATGGAAAGCTGACTGTTCTTTTCTTGTGTGGCATCCACGTATTTCTCTCCCTCTCCCTTTCCCCCCTCCTTCCCCTCTCTCTCTTACGGAAATGACTGATCCTTCTAAGATCTGGATCAGATATTGTTCTGCTTTGAGATAACTCATTAGGAAATGCTTTTGATTTGAGTTTTTCCCTAAGAGCAGAGTTACATGATACGTTATAGTTTAGTTTCTTTGGGCCAAATGGCTTGGGAGGCTTCCAAAATATTCAGATAATCAGGCATTTGGACAAAGGAGGTAGAATTAATATCCCAAGGGTTACAATGACAAGGGATATGTAGAGGAAATGGCAACATGAGATATCTCAGAGCCGATGCTTTTGAATTAAAATGTTTTCTCCTTTACTTAATTTTTGGAACCACTACTACTCGTTCATTTGGACAGTCATTTATGGCTGCAATTTATAAATTGTTTCAAATATCATGGGTATGGGGCAGAGAAAATGCAGTCAGCCAAAGGGAAACAGATGTATATTCATCAGAGTTGTCCACTTTAGATATTTACATTTGATCACCTTGCCAAACTGGCTCTAGACAATCACCTACTCTACATAGTGCACATGTATAGATTGCCATGTACATATCTTTTTAAAATGTTCACTCTCCATAGAACCCAATTAAAGATTGTAATTTATAATCATTTACATTGCCTGAAAAAAAGATTCTCTTTTTAGGTGAGTGGATCCATTTCTATAATGTCCTTCAAACATTGGGATGCCAGAAGGATCTACATCCCTCTGATTACAACTGGCTAATCTGAGATTAGAGTGCATCTCGATATATATTATGGTTACTACTCTATCTGTATTTACTACCAGTGCCAAAGTAGTACATTTCGTATAGGATCATGTTCAGAAATTCAAAATTCAAGAAAGAGAGGAGAAAAACTGGGAAATAGAGCACAGTACAAATAGGGAAGAAGAGTCCATGTTTCAGAATTATCTATTCCAAATGTCAGTGAGTATCTAAATTTGATATACAGATCTTTGGTTCTACCTGGTGGTACCAAGAATAAAACTTAAGATCCCAGCATGCTCTAGGCCGGAGGTCTCAAACTCAATTTACCCAGGGGCCACTGGAGGTAGAGTCTGAGTGAGGCTGGGCCGCATCAGGTTTTCCACAAGAAAAGCTCTTACCAAAACATCCCAGTGTTATCAAATGTCTTTATTTTTTCATCTTATTTTGTGTTAAAAAATAAAAATAAGTTAACAAATTCATAAGAAATAAATAAATAAATCAGTAATAAATAAATAAAATGAAAATGATAATAATAATAATAATAATAATAATAATAATAATAATAATAATACAGCAGATATAGAAGACTGAAGAAACCACATATAGTTGCTGACTAGAGAAATGTAATTATTATTCAGATTCAAATATCTGTATTAACAGTTCTGATTTGGTTGATGCATTTGTATTCTTTGTGCATCACAATATTCTCTGTGCAAATAAGACACATTGGGATGCCCCTATGCTCAACAAAGAAATATTGCACTTCCCACTTTCCTGAAATTGTCTGTGCTCATCACCAACCTTTCTCTTCACTGCAGGCTTTGAAAAAGACATGTTTGGAGCTGTGTAATATATAATTCCACTTGATGTCACTGTTTCAGTGTTTAGCCGATGTGTCTTTTCCACTTTTTTTTCTGTCCCACTGAGTAGCAATTTCCACAGCCACCTCTGCTTCTGACCTTGGGGTAATGGCGCAAGTTCGCAATAAGCCCGGCTGGTGTCCCGCCTCTGAGAGCAATATACCCCACCATGATTGCTAGGTTCATTCAGCTCTGCACACAACACTGAAAAGTGCCATTCATATCAAACTCGGGCCGCACTAACATTAAACTTTGATACTGAGGCGGGGGGCGCAAACTATTGTTCTGTGGGTGCAGTTGGCCCGTGGGCCGCAAGGTTGAGACCCCTGTTCTAGGCTAAAAGTAGAGGAATTTTCAGATAGTCATTTAAAGCAAATACCTTGATAAATGTACTCTGAGCTTGTGCTCTTTCATAATTAAGTGCAAATAGTTTTCAAAGTTCTAAGTTTGACAATCTGAATGGAAGATGAAGGCTGCAGCTAACAAGAAACAATGTAGGATGCTTGTTATGCCCTGTTCTGATGAATAACTAATAACATTCCTGCTATTAAGAAACTGGGATTAATGGAGATTTGAAGGATTAATTACTATTTCTTCATTGTTTTAAATGTTTTCAGTTAGTTGCATTTTGTGTTTGTGTTTGTGTGTATATCTGTGTAGTTGTATACATGGATGGTCAGGCTCAAAGTGAATTATAGTGCCTCCTTTATGTAGCAAATTTGACAATCTTTGTTAAATTCAAAGGCAAGAGAGATAGTTCTGTCTTCAGATCCTATTTCCTAATATTTGGCCACTAATTTTTATATTATCTGAATCACTGCATACTTCTTGATTTTCCTGGCACTTTAGATATTAAAACAATTCAAGAATTGCAATTCATTAAATTATTTTTTCCCTTATTTTATTAGTGTAATGATGCGATAGCCCAATTTTGTGCAAATAAGTTCAATAATTCCATATATATTTTTCTAGTGCAAAATCAAAGAAGATAAGGACTTGTCAGATTTGTTAAGTTGCAGAAATATCTGAAATTGTGAGAAACATTGATGTTCTTACTAACTGACTACAAAAGAGTAATTTGTCTGGATAAAAATGATAAATCATAGAACACCAGTTTACCAGGAGGCAGATTGGTAGAATCCTACCCACTCTCAACTCTATTTTTCCTTACCTCATCTTTGTTCTCTTTTCTTTGAAGTAGGACAGCTTTCTAGCTTTGTATTTATATATTTAAACTATTCTGCTTAAAAAGTTAGGAAGAAAGAATTGATAAATGTTGAGAGGCACATGGTGACTGGACTATCTATCCCAGTTCTAACTCACTGTATGTATAGATGCTAAGTGATGGGTAGTGACATAAATTAATGCACATTTAGCAGATTTGCAATTGCAAATGTTATTTCTAATCATGGATGCTGAAAATAGGACTAGCACAAAATAAGAATGCAAATGGTTCAGGATTATGTACTAAGGTGGTCCACATAATAGAAGACACAATGTCACACATGTAGGCATGGCAGCATAGCAATCTCAAAATAATCGACTTAGTTAATCAGACAATAAATCAATTGGTGTTTTGAGATAAACTTTTGTCTGTCAGACATTGGCTGGTCACACATTTTGGTGATGTATTTGATACGTTTTATAAATTATGACATTGACAAGAATTGTGGGCAGATAAATCCCTGGATTTGAGTTTCTACCCTTTCACTTTTTTCCTGTCTAATGATTGTTCCATCCTATTTCTCGATCAGTATAGATTTCTTCTTAAAGGCTGCCTTAATTTTTTCCCACTGCTTTTTTGGCATGTTTGTCATAAATGCAAATGTTTTCCTCCCCCCAAGTGGTCTATTTTGTATGTCATTTTACTATGATGTACTTTTTCCTAGGGTTCATTTTTGTGATTATGCCTTTGATTGATCGCAACATCTGAAAATGCATAGGTGCAGGAAGAATGAATTTCAATTGTAACATGGGTTTTGGGGAAGTGCAAATTATTTAGATTAGCACTGGATTTGCATTTTTGCCTTGCATTCATGTCATCCATGCACTTTGCTAATAACCATTGGGTATTATAAAACCAAATGGATGAAATGACTCCCAAGCCCGCCATGGAGGCGAGAGGTGCACACATGCACAGACACCCCTTCTGGCTGAAGCCAGGCTGTTATTCATTCTGCTGACTGTTTGGGGTAAGAACCAATGTTCAGTTTTATTTTCTGTCAACGTCTCACTTTCACTTTCACACTAATAATGCATGGAGAGCACAAAGGGCAACAAATCAAAGCCCAGCCCTGAAAAGCCATACTGTGAAGCACAAATCCCCATTTGCAGATGCTAGTGGGAGTGATTGCCAGATGGCTCCCTGGTCCAACATATGGCCTATATTCAGCCATAGGTACAGAGGGAGAGATTTTTGGAGCAAACTTGAAATAAATGTCTCAGGCTTTGTTGCACGGCACAGCACTGATTTCTTAAATATATTGCATAAGTCACAAACAGTGGCCAAGACATCAGGCTGACACACACACACACGCGCGCGCACACACACACACGCACACACAGAGTGCATAAATGGACTTTCATAAGACTGGCTGACAATAGATAGCGTAAAAAAACCCTATTATTCCAAGACATACTATTCCCAAGCTGGGTTATTGTGGCTGCTGCTGTTGTTGTTTCCATTTAATTTGCATTCTTTGGCCTTTAGCTAATGGGTGAGATAACTGGCAGAGTGTATATTTCAGGCATAGTGTATATTTCACCCAGTGTAAATATGATGATGCTAACCGTGGCCAGTTCCAAGAAATAATGAGTCAAATGCCAGCTTTGGAAAAGCACTGACTTTTATATAATTGTAATTGTGCACTATGGGGGCCTGAATTGTTCTGAAATTATATTTCAGTGCTACAGGAAATGATAATAATAATAATTACATTAATGGCAATTTGTTTATTATGGCAGCAGATGCTTTATAGTACAAATTAATTCAATCCCAGTCCTAAGGCACTTACCAGAAACGCTGCAAATCCGAGGAGTGGTTTCAGGGACAGAAGGAGAGGTCTGAGTTGAAAGATGAGGATCATTTTAGAATTCTGTCCACATGTTGGTTCCAGTGAAGAGGTCCCACTGACATCAGAAATCTTCTGAATTCATCAGATCACAGAATTATAGAATTAGAGGGCATATTAAGAGTTTTGAATCCCTCCCATTTTACGCTGAAATTCAGTTATAAACATCCATGACAGCTGACTGACCAGCCTCTCTTAAAAATACTCAATGAAGAGAAACTTGACATCTCTTTCAATAATTGGTTCTACAGTGATCCCCCGGGTATTGCGATCCCGATCATTGCGAAACGGCTATATGGCGATTTTGCAACCCGGAAGTAAAAACACCATCTGCGCATGCGCGCCCTTTTTTCTATGGGCACGCATGCGTAGATGGCGCCGGGCAGATCAGCTGCTGGGCGGCTTCCCTAGGTCTTCCCCCTCTTGCTGGCGGGAGGGCGAGCGGCGGGCATCAGCGAGGAGTTTCCCCACCGCCCACGCAAACTCCTCGCTGCCGCCCGCCCGCCCTTCGCCCGCCCACGCCGTTCATTCTCGCCGCTTCCCAGCTGAGTCCTGAAGCGAATTGGCTTCAGGACTCAGCTGGGAAGCGGTGCGCGCGAGCGAACGGCTTGTCCGCCGCCTGCCTGCCCGTGCACCCGCCCGCCCTTCGCCCGCCCACGCCGTTCATTCTCGCCGCTTCCCAGCTGAGTCCTGAAGCGAATTGGCTTCAGGACTCAGCTGGGAAGCGGCGCGAGCGAACGGCGTGGGCAGGCGAAGGGCGGGCGAGCGGCAGCGAGGAGTTTGCATGGGCGGTGGGGAAACCCCAATCTTCGGCTCCTCGCTGCTGCGGAAGTAAAAACACCATCTGCGCATGCGCAGATGGTGTTTTTACTTCCGCAGCGCTACTTCGCAAAAAACCGGTCATTGCGAGGGGTCCTGGAACAGAACCCTCGCAATGATCGGGGGATCACTGTACTGTCAAACTAGTTTTGCTATTAAGAATGTTTTTTTCTAAATCTATTGTTTAGATCACTCTAAAACTTTTCAGATATTGTGCTGACAGAATGTCTTTTCAATGAGCAACTTGGGTCTTTTGTTTGTTTGTTTGGTTTTTTTTTTTACTGGTCCAGACAATTTAAAAAAATCATGTTGGAAAGATCTTATGGGACTGAGAGGGTTAATGCATCTTGTTTCAGGTTCTAACATTATTAATTTTGCTGTGGTGTTGCCTATTATTTTGTCTTAGTTCTTTCCTCTTCCTTTTTTTAAAAAAAGTCAAAGTGGAGAACACATCTGCTGCCACCATATTGGCACCATTTCTAAACCCTATACATATTGCAATCATTGGTTATTGTAAGGAGGAGGGCGAGGCAAATATCACTACAGTCCCCAATTCGTCTTTGGTGGGTAGAGGCTTTGGTTAAGTGTTAGGAATGCCCTAAGGTTCTGATACAATTTGTATAAAATGGTCTTTTATGGCTTCACTCCAAAACTCCTTTATATGAATGTCTGGTCTGAAAGTGGATACAAGTATGCCATCCCTGCCCACCTGTAAGTCTGTGACATCTTTGCAAATGATATTTATTTATGAATTTAAAGACCTCCCTCACTGTGTATAAAATGTAAGATGTGCATACCTTTATCTTGTTCCCTTTTGTAGTGCAGAAAAGAGTTAGAAACAGTAAGCCAAAGTTATGCTAAAAAAAGAATAGGTAGTAATTCTCTGTACCTTTCCATAACCTACAAAGCAATCTTCCAGCAAGCCATATGTTACCTTTTCACAATAGACCATATATGTTCCATACATTCTACCAGTCTTAAAATTTCTCTGCCCAGGCCTCCATTTTAATAAACCAAGGTTCACAAGCAGATTTGACATTTTTTCAGTCTTACTAGAAGAATTAAATTCAAGGAGTCTGGACCACATATAAACAATGCTGCATAAAGTTGAATATGTATTAGTTTGTTGACTTGGTTATAATCTTTCATGCTTCTATAGACACTAATAGATGCCAACTACTAGATTAAATTTAAACTTTTGTGTAGCTTCAATATCCTTAGGCTTCTATGTGGAAATCTCTACCATCTCTCTCAGATTTAATTTTACATCCCACCCTTAAATCTTGACAGTGTGATGACTGGCCTTTAAGTGGCACTGATTTTTTTATGCCTAAGATCAACACTTTCATCTCAGCATGTTTAAAAAAAAACCCACAAACCCCCCCCCCCTTATTAATTGTTGCCATCCAGTGCCATAAGCCTTTGGTTTTCTCCTGCATTTCCATCTGCAAGGACTGAATTTGAAGTTTTATGTTGTATTAGGACTCACAAAAAACCTCTGGTTCTACCTTCAGTAACCATGTTGGAGATCTTGATCTCATGAAATATTGTAAGAGAAAAAGTAGCAAAGCTGGGGGTGGGAGTGTTAAATGAAGGATTAGCCTAAAATCCCTACAAGTCAATACAACTTTCTGCCCCCGCCCTTCCAATTTTGTTGACTCTTATCAAACTTCAAGCAGGTGCTGTTAATTGAACAGTTTCTGTGCCTAGGATTTTTAGCAGTAAATCAGCTTAATTGGACCTTCATATGTGGACCTAGTCCTTCACATCTAACTAATATTTATACATAGGGAAAGGAAATCAATTCAAATTTTAAATAAATATTATAATGTTTGAATGAAAAGGAAAATTGGGAAATCCATCAACACCTGCCACAGAAAAGGGGGGAATAGAAAGGGTGGACAAGAAGAAAGAGGTCGACCAAAATAGAAGTCAGCTCTTTTAATCATAAAGTGCCCCATGTTTCTATATTAACTTCAGTATTTGCTATTGAAAAATGAATTGCTTCCTCTGACTGTTTTACCAGGAGGGCGTTTTGGAGCCAACTTCCACATTTTTGAGTTTAGCTGTTTCTGCAGCATGGTTTGGAGGCCAGGAATGATGAACCTTTGGTCTCTAGATATTACTGGCTGCTCCTTCCAACACTCTTCATTATTAGTTCTGCTGGTTGAAAACTGCTGGGAGTTATTGTTCAGCACAGCATCTGGAAGACCATAGATCCTCTCCTGCATTATAAGCTGATTTTATACATGGCCAGTTTCCCATTTGAGAGAAATAGTCCCTTTCCCACTTAGAGGTATTGCTGAGCCATCATAATTTCTGTCCTAGTTGAAGAAGGATCTATAGCATTATCTTTTGAGCCACAAAGACAAGCTGCCCCTTTAGCTATCCTAATGTAACGAAGAATCTTAAATGTTCTCTACTCTTTCTTTGCTAAGCATAAATGTGATTTTTCTGAGTTGTCTGGCAATTAAGTACTACTTAAAAACTCTTGAGAATAATTAAGGGTTTAGATGATGAGTCCTTTTGGAAGGTTTTCATGGCATTAAACAAATCAAGCTGCATTGAGGTGGGAGGGGCTGGATCTAAAAGAGAAAGGTCCTTCTGAAACATATTCAGACATGACATTTTCTTATGTCGATAACCATCAACAGCTTTGCTTCCCCATCTGCAAAGACAAGAATGTCACATGTCAGTCAGAGGAGAGCTGCCAACAATAAATCAAGAATATATTCCACAGTGTTTGGCTTTAAAAGGCATCTATTGTTGTGCTAGGATAAAGTAGAATCCACGGTAAAATAGTACAATATGATTCTGTTTCACAGATACAATGGCCCATGAAAGAATCCCAGACTTTATAAATAGTGATTGGAGTCAACTACTGCAGTTAGCTTTGCTTGACTACTCTTATTTTGTTTTGTGAGATTGGTCCAAAATGGTCTGAAAGCAGACACCAAATCTTTCCTCCAGTGATGCTTTCTTTCTGTCACATACCTACCCACCTACCCAACCTACCTACCTACCTACCTACCTGCCTACCTACAGTACATACATTATTATTATTATTATTATTATTATTATTATTATTATTATTAATTAGATTTGTATGCCGCCCCTCTCCGCAGACTCAGGGCGGCTCACAACACAATAAAAACAGTTTATAACAAATCTAATAATTTAAAGTTTAAAATATTAAAAAAAAAACCATTATTAAACAGACATACACACAAGCATACCATACATAAATTGTATTGGCCTGGGGGAGATATCTCACTTCCCCCATGCCTGATGACAAAGGTGGGTTTTAAGGAGTTTGCAAAAGGCGAGGAGGGTAGGGGCAGTTCTAATCTCTGGGAGAAGCTGGTTTCAGAGAGTCGGGGCCGCCACAGAGAAGGCTCTTCCCCTGGGGCCCGCCAACCGACATTGTTTAGTCGACAAGACCCAGAGAAGGCCCACTCTGTGGGACCTGATCAGTCGCTGGGATTTTTGCGGCAGAAGGCGGTCTCGGAGATATTCTGGTCCAATGCCATGAAGGGCTTTAAAGGTCATAACCAACACTTTGAATTGTGACCGGAAATTGATCGGCAACCAATGCAGACTGCAGAGTATTGGTGTAACATGGGCATACCTAGGGAAGCCCATGACTGCTCTCGCAGCTGCATTCTGCACGATCTGAAGTTTCCGAACACATACATACATACATACATACATACATACATACATACATACATACATACATACATACATACATATTGTTTAACATTGCACTCAAGGCTAGTCTTTTCTGTCAACACAAATGGAATTGGGAATAGACTAGGAGTTTGATCCTTCCTACCTTGCCTGTGTATGTATCTATTAGCTGCCCTGGTGATATTCTGTCTCCCATGTGCTTTTCTTAACTCAAACGCCTCACTCTGCTCCCACCAGAATAAGTTATATTGGCTAGAAGGAGAATGTGGGTGGAGCAACAATCCCACAGCTTTTAGCTGCTTGGGTGGTTTGAGCTATGTGCAGAATTGGTAATGGACAGGGATGGAGAGTAGCAGAGATCCTCTTGATGGAATCCTCAACTGTGTTGATTTTAAACCTGACAAGTTTCCTCTCTCATTATTGTGACTATAAATGGTGCTTACTCATGAATTATTGACTTGCCCTCTTTCAGAATTAAGGTTTTCTAAGGCAGGGGTCTCCAATCTTGGCAACTTTAAGACTTGTGGACTTCAATTCCCAGCAAAGCTGGTTGAGGAATTTTGGAAGTTGAAATCCACAAGTCTTAAAGTTGCCAAGGTTGGTGTCCCCTGTTCTAAGGTATATTACAGTTAATGCCATTTAAACCAAAATCTGATTTTTAAAGGATCGATCAAACAAACTACACAGAGCAGAATTTTGAACCAGCACAGTAAAACAGTATTATCACAAAATCAGAAAAAATTAATAGTTTAAAAATCTAGCCTATAATTTTCAAAAAAAAGCAAGCAGAAGAATAAGTGTGTTTAAAGCCAGCTTGAGAGCAAATGGAGGGGTAACAAATACACCACCTTCAGAAAAGAAATTCCATACTTCTGAGATCATAGTTAAAAAATCCCAAATTGAATTACTGTATATGAATTCAATTTAATGTGTTATTCTTATGCTGTAATTCAGAATCTAGCTTTAAAAAAAAAAGAAACTAGACTTCTAGCTAATATATGTGAAGCAAATATGAATTTTTCCTACTCAGCAGAGAAACAGAGGAAAGAAAGGACCACAGAGACACTGAGTAGGATAAAAATGGCCCAGCCTTATTGGATTAGACATCTCACTGCAATGTAGTTTGACAAAATTCATTGCATTGCGAATGAGAGTTGTACAAAGCACTTGAAAGGGCTGCTCTGCAGGTGTGCAGACAAAACTCCTGTCTTCAAATCTCTGTTGCAAAGCTTAAGAAATTCTAATTTATGCTGGTTAGAACTTTTTGTTCAGTTAGGAATCACTGAAGGTCTCTGCTCAATGTGGGATAGTGTTAACTTAGCATTCAAGTATGGGTTTGTTCTTCCTGCTTGTATTGCTAGACTTTACTTGGGTATAATATCAGTTCCAGCGTGAACCTCTGATCACTTTTTTAACAAATATTCAAAGTTATGATGAAATCCCCTCCCTCCCAAAAAAAACTGATGGGGAAAACTGATTTAAGAACTGTGTAGCATTTGCTTAACGACTATGACAAAAGATGTCAAAAAGTTGAGTGTGATACCTCGATTTACAATCATAATGATTTACAACCAGGTCCTTTGTGAGTGGGGTGGCATATAAATCCAAATAATAAATAATAAATAATAATAAATAAATAATTCTGGGTTCAATTATGACTGTAAGTTAAGGAGTACCTGTAGCGTACAGAGTAAGAAAAAAACTGAGAAAATTATGGCAACTTGTTAATTGAAATAGTTGTGAATAATCACTTATATATTAGAGCACCTTGGCTAATTCCACAGATTTCTGTGAGGCTACCAGTTTTATAAACCTTGACTATAAGCTAGAAAACCAGAGACTGCTTAGAGTCTAACTGTTGAACAAGCTTTGATGGTCATTACTTCCTGCTTTGCAGTAATATACAGTATTTTGATTTCATTCTTTTTCCTCTCTTCCATTTCATGACTGCCAGGAACTAAATATTTGCCAACAATCACAAATAATACTTTAATTTAATATCAAAGTCTGGGACTAAATCAGTGGGATTTAACATATGATTGGCGCATAATAGGCCAGAGTTACCATATACTAATCTTCTTTGCTCCAAGACTTGACTTAGTTAAGCAAATGCAAACTGGAACAGCTTCTTTTGCATTTAGATAGTTTAGTTTTACTGGGCCAAGGAGTTTGATGTACATTTTCTTAATGGACTGTGTGATGACTTTTCAGTATAGTATTTTCCTATTGCTAACTCACTACTCATTTTGCTGAATGCAGCCCTGAATTACAAAGTGCTAACCAGATGGCATCATTGCCTTTATCACACCAAATCAATTCTATGGCAGGGTCAAGGGCAAACAAACCAGGCTCTTTTCTGATATCCTGGGCTCTTCAGAATTAAATGTTGCGTTCTTGAACGACTGAATTTAGCTTGATTTTTCAGGAAAAGTGTGATGAGGGGGGAAAAGGGGGGGGAGTTGTTTCCTGCTCCATTCCAGTGTAGGGCGAATCAGTCTCTTGACCTCCAAATTTTGAAGTGAGAAGACTGCTTGTTTAGTACATCTGCATTTTTTGTGTCTGTTTTCCCCTGTAATTATAATCTCTTCAGTGATGAGAGTGGTTTATGCTGCTATAGCAATGTTATACTTTGAGGCTAACTTTCCCATGGGGAAAAGTTTCTTTTGTTATTTCTTTTCTCTTTTTTTTCACCCATTGTGCAAAACAAACAAAATACAAAGTCCTATCTGAAGAATAGAAGACAGGAAGTAAGCTAATCTGAGGCATTTTTTAAAATGTTCATTTTGTATGCAAAAAAGAAACAAAGAATAGAACAAGAGGAAAGGGGAGAAAGATCTTCATTTTACATTAGACAATTATATTGTCAATTTTTAGATCAATTTATTTTCATTGAAATAGTATATACTATTGATGGTTTTAAAAACTCCCTTAAACATGCTTATTTTTCAACGTGCTTATTTTACCCTGAATGGAAACAGACAAATATCACCATCCAGTGAAGGAGGGGAAAAAAGCATGATAAGGAGGTTTGGGGTCATGTGATACAGTTATATTTTTCCTTTGTTTCCCTATCGGCTATATTTGTTTGCTTTTAATAATGGGGTTTTTAGTGTTTTTTAAATTATTAGATTTGTTTTTTACATTGTTCTTGTTATTGTTGTGAGCCGCCCCAAATCTACGGAGAGGGGCGGCATACAAATCTAATAAATACAATACAATACAATATAATTTGGAGGAACACAGGTACTGTGGATTTTAATCTTTAAAAGAAATATTTATTTTGGGGCTGTATTGACCAATAGTCATTTACAGGTCACTATTGTGCTTGTATCTGTTAAACCTGTTGTGCATATCTCTAAAATAAAAAAGTTGAATTTTTTAAAGGAGACTATGTAGCAGAAACTTTTAAAAATATATTATTTTTCATTTAGGAACCAGTGCTGATGATGCCTTAAATCTTATTTTAAAGCTGCTTTTGGACATATGGACATTTTAACCATTAGTCATAGTTGTTTTTATTTGTCCTTACAGACTTGTGTTCAATCAAACATAACATTTCTAAAAATTAATATTATCAACATAAGAAAGCAATGTAGGAAAACTGCAAAACAATAGAGGAAGTTGATGGTGATAATCAAATCTCAACCAAAAAATCAAAGACCTTAAAGCGGTAGAAGTGGAAATTATGGTTTCATTTGATGCCACATACATCCAGTTATGGCCGGAAAGATCCAGAACAAGCAAAGGAATCCATGGCAGTACTACACAACAACCATAACCAAATACACTAAGATTGAAATATCCATAATCATGTACCTCATGGAGGTGCAGTGGTTCAGTGGCTCAGTGGCTTTAATGATAATACAGATGGTCAGTAGTTTAAACCCTAACACTGCGTGGAAGGGTGAACTCTTCTGCCCACCTAACAGTTCCCAACAATTTTCTATGCAAGTAGATAAATAGGTAGCACTTCGGTGAGGAGAAAAATTGTTAGGCTAAATGCTGACACAAAGTTTGAAGAATCAAGAGCTTCAGAAATCTGTTTGAAGTATCTTTGGAATTCCCAGAATAGTGAGAGTTGGGTTTGAGAATTTGTAATCCTTTATTTGTTTGTTTGTTTGACTTGTGTGCCACGCTTCTCTATGGACTTGGGGCAGCTTACAACATATCAAAAAACAATATACCATAAAACATCTGAAATCCAATTAATATGATAACTAATCGAAAAAGACTAAAACATTAAAAAAATCATTCATTCAGATTGAGACCACAAACATCCCACATACTCATTGGCCAGAGGCTAGGGTCTGGTGACCCCAAGCCTGGCAGCATAAATAGGTTTTGAGATTCTTGCAGAAGGTGAAGAGGGTGGTGGCAGTATGAATCTCCGGGGGGAGCTGATTCCAGAGGGCCAGGTCCCCCACAGAGAAGGCTCTTCCCTTAGGCCCTGCCAAGCGACATGGTCTAGTTGACGGGACCTGGAGAAGGCTGACTCTGTGGGATCTAACTGGATGCTGGGATTCATGTGATAGGAGGCGGTCCCACAGTAATCTGGTCTGATACCATGTAGGGCTTTATAGGTCAAGACCAACACTTTGAATCTGTTGTTGACATATCAGTTCTACCCACCCACAGTTATTGCTGCCTGAGAATCATAGAAAATATAACTCAGCAGGTTTGTTATCTTTGGTGCCAGATAGTTGGACCCGCTGCTGAAGAAATTCTTATCTTAAACCCATACCATGCCATCGGATGCTAATAGAGACAAAAGGCTAAGAATGCCATTTACATTTTAAGTCATCTGAGGCAAGCTAGAAGAGATGCTATATTAGGAAACTGACAGCATTGTTGATACTAATCAGCTTCTTGAATTGTATTTTACATTTGAATGGTACCATTATTTGAACTCAGAAAGGCAGTGTTGTTGCTTAAAATATATCCTTATCTATTTGCTGAAATCTCATTTAACAATTAACAATCCTTGAAAATGTAGTACAGGTAGTCCTCGATTTACAATGGTTTGTTTAGTGACCATTCAAAATTACAGCAGCACTCAAAAAATGTGACTTATGACTGGCCTTTACCCTTCTGACCATTGCAACCTCCCTGTGGTCATATGGTCACTGCTTGGCAACTGAGTCCTATTTATGACTCTTGCAGTATCCTAAGGTCACGTGATCACCTATTGTGATCTCCCCTCAAGCAATCAACGGGGAACCCAGATTCACTTAACAACCATGTTACTAACTTAGCAGCTGCAGTGATCCACTTAACAAATGTGCCAAGAAAGATTGTAAAACGGGGCAAAACTCACTAAACAACTATCTCTCTTAGCAACAGAAATTTTGCTCTCAATTGTGGTTGTAAGCCAAGGGCTACTTATAGTTCAGGATTGAGATAGAATTTGTGCCATTGTGAAAGAAGAAACAGAAATATAACCAGTGGTGTAGTAGTTAAGATGCTGAGTTAGTAACTAAGAGACTCAGAGTTCTAGATGACAGTTGAGTGACTTTGGGCTTGTTCCTCTCCTTTTCTCACTCCAGACCACCTCACAGAGTGGTTGTTATGGGGAAAATGAGCAGGGAACATACTGTCATTTGTATTATATAAAGTTAGGTTATACAGTGATCCCCCGGTTATTGCGTCCCCGACCATTGCGAACAGGGTAATTTGCGATTTTTGAACCCGGAAGTCAAAACACCATCTGCGCATGCGTGCCCTTTTTTTCTATGGGCACGCATGCGTAGATGGCGCCGGGCAGATCAGCTGCTGGGCGGCTTCCCTGGGTCTTCCCCCTCTTGCTGGCGGGAGGGCGAAGCCCCCCCCAGCACCCGCTCGCCCGCCCTTCGCCCTTCGCCCGGGAAGTTTGCCAGGAGTCAGCGGAGAACGGCGCGCCTGTTTTAAAACGATCGGAGCCGGCCGGCTCCGATCGTTTTAAAACAGGCGCGCCGTTCTCCGCTGACTCCTAAAGCGGGGAAGTTCGCCAGGAGTCAGCGGAGAATGGCGCGCCTGTTTTAAAACGATTGGAGCCGGCCTGGGGGGGCTTTCCAGCAACCCCCGAGCCCCCAACCCGGGCTTGGGGGTTGCTGGAAAGCCCCCCCAGACCGGCTGCAACGTTTTAAAACACGCGCGCCGCTTCATAGCTGTCTCCTGAAGCCGAACGCTAACTTCCGCATTCGGCTTCAGGAGACAGCTGCGAAGCGGCGCGGGTGTTTTAAAACGTCGCCGCCGACATGGGGGGCTTGCTAGCACCCCCCCAAACCCGGGTTGGGGGTTCGGGGGGGTGCTAGCGAGCCCCCCATGTCGGCGGCGATGTTTTAAAACACCCGCGCCGCTTTCTAATGAATCCCGAAGACAAACGTCAAACTTCCGCGTTTGTCTTCAGGACTCATTGGAAAGCGGCGCGGGTGTTTTAAAACGTCGCCGCCGACATGGGGGGCTCGCTAGCACCCCCCCAAACCCAGGTTGGGGGTTCGGGGAGTGCTAGCGAGCCCCCCATGTCGGCGGCGACGTTTTAAAACAGCCGCGCCGCCCCCAATCTTCGGCTCCTCGCTAGCGCTGCGGAAGTAAAAACACCATCTGCACATGCGCAGATGGTGTTTTTACTTCCGCAGCGCTACTTCGCGAAAACCCGCTCATTGCGGGGGGTCCTGGAACGGAACCCTCGCAACGAGCGGGGGATCACTGTACATTTTTGACAAACCCATGTTGGCTTTTGGCTATTACTTTGTTTGCTTATAGGTGCTCATTGATTCATTGCCTGATTATCTTTTCCAAAATCTTCCTTGGTATCGAAGTGTGGCTGATAGGTCTGTAGTTTCCTGGATCTGCTTTTTTCCCCCTTTCTGCTTATTCTTGGGAAAAGTATGCTGCACTCTCCTCAGATAATAAATATACTTCAGGAATATCCCTACCTTTAAATATTACATTGTTAGTTAATTAATATTGTATTAATTAACTGTTAGCCAAGGTTTAGGGATCTAGATGATTGCTTGCAGGGAAGGATTTTCAACTTTTGAGCTAGGTAATGATGAAAAGAATATGTATGTACATGTCAGAGGGGGCTGCAGCAGTTGGAGGCACTGCTGTGGTTTGGCTTCTGGGTAGTGGTTGTATTTGGTCTGTAGGGTGGGTGTGGGTTTGGGCCTGGTGAGGGTGATTGGTGGTGGTGTCCTATGTCCTATCTACGAAAACAAATATATATATATATATATATATATATATATATATATATATATATATATATATATATATATGACGGTCTTGGTATATTCGGGTTTCTTCCCGTGTAGGATTTGGAAATTTCTGGCGACGTTTCGACGAGGTCTCACTCGTCATCTTCAGGCTGGTGTTTCTGTCCTTGTTCTAAGGCGAACACTGCGAGACCTGAGCTGCCTTCCTTCTATAAATACTGGTGGCTGAGTGTGGTTTGATGGCTCAACAATTTCCTGCTATGTAGAAACTTCCTGGTGAGTCAGTGGGGTAACATCTGGGGTCGTTGATGTAGCTGAAGTATGCTGATTAGTTAATGGTTGTTGATTAGGCGTGATATCCTGAGTAGTTGGAGCTTGCAGGCTACTTGATTGTTTTGCAATGTGTGTTCTGAGTCTAGTTTCAGTTTTTATGGCTGGGTTACATTTGAGAGCTGGTTTCCAGATGTCTGGTAGGCGGGAGGTATCATCCCGCTTGTTCATATTTTGGGGATGTTTTTCTATCTCGAGATAGAATATATATATATATATGTACACACATAGAAAAATCCATGATGAAGGTTATAGAGGAGTAGTAAAATATATCTGAGAAAGAATAGAAAAGAAGATATAGTAATAGAACATATCAATGAAAGAATAGAAGAAGAGATATAGGAATAGAAGAAAGGTATAGGAGATATAGGAGAGTAATAGGACAGGGGATGGAAGGCACTCTAGTGCACTTGTACTCGCCCCTTACTGACCTCTTAGGAATGACCTCTTAGAAATCTGGATAGGTCAACCGTAGATAATCTAAGGGTAAAGTGTTGGGGGTTTGGGGATGACACTATGGAATCCGGTAATGAGTTCCATGCTTCGACAACTCGGTTACTGAAATCATATTTTTTACAGTCAAGTTTAGAGCACTTAATATTAAGTTTAAATCTGTTGTATGCTCTTGTGTTGTTGTGGTTGAAGCTGAAGTAGTCGCCGACAGGCAGGACATTGCAGCATATGATCTTGTGGGCAATACTTAGATCTTGTTTAAGGCATCTTAGTTCTAGGCTTTCTAGACCCAGGATTGAAAGTCTAGTCTCGTAGGGTATTCTATTTCAAGTGAAGGACTGAAGGGCTCTTCTGATGAAGTATCTTTGGACATTTTCAAGGATGCGATATGGGTTCCAAACAGATGAGCTGTATTCGAGGATCGGTCTGGCAAAAGTTTTGTAAGCTCTGGTAAGTAGTGTGAGATTGCCAGAACAGAAGCTACGTAGGATTAGGTTTACAACTCTTGAAGCCTTCTTGGCTATGTTGTTGCAGTGGGCTTTGGCACTTAAATCTTTTGTTATTAGTATACCGAGGTCTTTAACTGAATGGGGATTATCTGTGATAATTTGATTATTCAGTTCGTATTTGGAGTTCAGATTCTTCTTCCCAATGTGTAGGACAGAGCATTTGCTAGTTGAGATTTGGAGTTGCTGAAACAGCGTCAAGGTCTTTTTGGAGAGTAGTTGTGTTGAAGAGTTTTACATCATCGGCAAAGAGGACACAGTTGCTTGTGATGTAATGGCAAAGGTCATTAATATGAAGCGGAAAGTTGCAGCCACTTTGTGTATTACATCCCGAAGGACAGATGAACACAAAGACCTTTGATTGTAACTTGAGAGGCAGTGTTGTCACTGGTGGAATTACAAAGCCTACCTTCTTGAGTCCAAGTCTGATTGCTTTGCCCTACAGTTTTCCCCTTTACAAATGTTCACTTATTTTGGCTTTACCACCTGTGACTCCTGTAAAGGTGCCCTGATGTTGTATCCAAGAAGTTACATTTATATGACATCGGAACAATTGATTTTTAGGAAGATGAGAATCGGGCAATAATCAGCAGTCAGAAAGCCAGGCTCCTTAGCTTAGCTAACAATATAGGCTAGCATACCAAAGAGGAATAGTTAGTAGCATTGTGGTTATTGCCATTATTGTTGGTAATAATGACAATAACCATTTAAATTATTAAAGTTCAGATAAATATCTTCTTTGGAGTACTTATGGATAATCAAAATTAAGTTCTGAATTCACTAATATGATTTTTTAAAAATGCTGCGAGTGAAGTAATGAACTTTGAAGAGAAGTGTAAATATCTACCCATTTGCGGAGGAAGATTTTAAAAAAAAGACATGTAACAGGAATACACCTCACTAACTTGCATATTTTGCTTCTTGCACTTAGAGATACAGTGCTTATGGTAATGAATTTTATCTATTACAAGGGAAAACAATAACCTTTGATGACATTATAGAATAAACACATTTAACAGCATGCTGAATTGCTGAAGTATCATTTTCAACGACCTCATTAGTGTCACTTAATTAAAACTTCCTTGCTCTTGACTTTGATGCTGGTGCAGGCAAAAACACAGAGGGAGTTGAACAAACAACTAAAAAGGAAACAGGCATATTTGTGTGATAAATAGTGGTGGTTGCTAATGAAACAGAATTATGTACCTTTTTCCTGCAACTTCGATAAAATAATATGAAACACGCAGCAACTTTGCATCAAACAAATTAATCAGCACTCAGCAGATTTGCCTGATAATAATTCCCTGCCCTTATTGATCATTTAAAGAAAGTTTTCCCCCTGTACACAAGCATTAGGACTGGTGATAATTAAAGCTTCAGCTTCAGGAATGCCATAATAACCGTTAATTAGCAGGATGCTATTTTCAACATAATTTGCTAATTAGGCAGGGAGCCGGTATAGTGTATGTACCTAATTATGAAAGGGTCTTGCTTTTTAAGCTCATGTGACTTGAGTGTAAATGACACCATTACAGGGGATCTGGCAGGGTTGATTTTCTTGTTAAAGTGTGTTTTCCTCTGGAACATTTAGCCAATTTGATTCCATGGGTTAACCATTTATTTTAAACAGACAGGCATTGCCTTAATGTTTTGAGGAGTAAATAAAAAAGGCACCAGAATTCTTTTTTTCTTAATCTCCAAAAGTCACCTCAAGTATAGTACCTGCTGGATTTTTACCTTTATTCAATTTCAAATTATTTATTTGCCAAAGAATGTGTTAAAAGGGGCACAGAGGCTTAAGGAAATATAAAAATATGCATGTGAAAGTTGCAGACAACATTTCAAACAGCTGGGTTTGCATCTTACTTCTGTGCATGTCTAGAACTCCTTCTCTTTGCATGGCTCACTATGGAAAACAATTGGAGCATTATTAATGGTTTTTATGTTTGTATCTATAATTATGATATGAGTGGCATAACAAAGATGTTGCATTTGTACTGCCATTCCAATTATCAAAATAAAGGAAATAAAAACTTGGTATTGCACTATGTAACTGCCTAAAGAGCACATTGAATAGATGTTAAATAGATCTCATAATAGATATTATGGAATGGTATCATAACTTTTGTATGATATTTATATTCATGTAGTCTAGGAATTTGTTACCTCGTTCATGCAGAAGACTGGGTCTTGACTGTCTGATATGTAGTATATTGTCTAAGTTGGATAAAAGCAATCATACTTGACCCATTAGGGGAAAACCTTTTAATTTTATAGATAGATGATATCTTTATTAAGACGTGAATGATATAACTCAAAGTAATATCAGCAAAAGATTTAATTGTTTTTTTTAAATAAGAGATAAGGAAGAAGAAAAAATAACTAAAGACGGAACACATATAATTCATGAACTTTGCAGTGGTTTGAAATCTGTTGCAAAAATGGTATTAAGCCACCTGAAACATTGTTAGGTCTTGATGATATACTCAATCTTCACAGTCCTAAGAAATTAGAAGCAAAAAATCATATGGTTTGAATGGATCTTGGAGTGCAAACTTCTTGGAGTGCAAACTTCTTGGAGTGCAAACTTCTTGGAGTGCAAACTTCTGCTCAAGGCAAGAGTCATATCTTTCCACTTGTTTTAGTCTATTTGTGAAAACTTCCAATGTTTCTGCCTTTCCTCATACAACATAAATTCATAATCCCCGACCTTTTTCTTGCCATGGTTAACAAACCAGATGCTTTGCCCTGGCAGAGAAGTGAAACAAATATTTCTACTTGGGCAATCGGGCCAGAGAGCCATTCTAGCCAATGCTCTAGGCATGAAGGCTGTTATGCAAACTTTGTAGCATTTTATAATAGCCTTCCAAAAGGTGTAATGACAACTTTTCAAAAAATGCATAATAAATATTGTACGCCCTCTTGCTCTGGAAGCAACATTTATCTTAAGTGATAAAATACTGTATCTTAAATGTCACCTAAAAAGCCATTAGCCATTTTGTCCATTGATGGATAAAAAAAAAAATTCCACAGCCCATATTTGAATGATATCTTTGGTAAGAGCAATTAGAACAATGTAAGTACAAACTTTTGAGTGACCCAGGGCTTTTTATTGAGCAAGATGTTATCTTAATTTCCTTAATTTCATTACTAGTAAGATGTCATGGAAAAATAACATTATAAGATTGTTGTAACTACATACACAATAAAGAGATATGTGACACATCCTGAAATTTATACAGAGTGAAATACAACTCTAAGAAAACACAAAATTACATACAATTTAGAATAAACTTTTCATTCAGTTGACTAGTAATTCTGTGACAAGAGGTCTGA
Source organism: Erythrolamprus reginae (assembly GCF_031021105.1). Classification (NCBI taxonomy): domain Eukaryota; kingdom Metazoa; phylum Chordata; class Lepidosauria; order Squamata; family Dipsadidae; genus Erythrolamprus; species Erythrolamprus reginae. The sequence goes on from NC_091951.1 coordinate 102,495,937, forward strand.
GGATTTTTTGAGAGGGACCTTGTGAAACATTGTCTCAAAAATGGTATGAGATTACCTCAAAAATGCCACATAAATATTAGGACTTCCTTCTTTCTATTCTTTTAAACTTTTACACTCTGAGTGGGAGAAATAGGATTACAAGTGGCAGCCAGGAACATATACACAATCAAGCTGTGCAAATTGAAAATTGTATTTACCTCTACAGTATAACCAAGATAATTTGAACCCTATGGAGATATGCCAGAATCTGAGTAAGCAGAACTTTAGATAAAAAAGTACTATTTATATAGCCACAACGAGTTGGCACTACACAGAAAGCATTCGTTGATTTAGAAAATTTGCAGCTTTGAACAATTTAAAGCTGAAATAATGGTGTACTCCAGTAGTTTGAACAGTGCCAGTATTGTGCATGTTTACTTAAATAAAAACTCAGCTGTGTTCAAATAACAGGCTTGTAAACTCTGAATCTTAGCTATGATCCAGAAACACCTCAGTCCAAAACTTCCCTTTTCTTTTAAGACACTGATCAGCATGCTATTCAATTTATCGCCATCAGTTTTGTGTTTCCAAACCAAAAATAATATTAGTATTATCAGCAATATAGATTTGTTCAAATACATGGCTTAGCTTGAGTCCTCCATGCATAATAGTAATACAGTCCATCAAGATGGAATCATTGCTTTGTTTTGGTCCCTTCTCTGAAAAGCTTGCTAATCACAAATGCTTCTATGAACAATTGTAACATAGTTTGGCTTGACTTGCAGAAGGACTGTATCTGATTTCTGGAAATGCATATTTTTGTAGGTATTCTGTCCAGAAACTCTTGTTCTGCATTTGCACTAGAGTAATTTTTCTTCTGATACCCTCTGCTTCCATATTTCTTCAGGTATTTAGGTGCGCACCTAAAGAAATTTTGTGTTTGTTTCTTTTTACCTGCATTTTTCCATGGCATAGGTGGCCCTAAAGACTTTTCTACACTTTTACTGGGAAGAAAATTGGCAAATTAAATTCTCCTTATGGTTGAGCAAATGTCCTGCTGACTTTTTAGATATTTTCATAAACATCTGGCAAAAGGATGGCAGAGATTTTCTTCTGCTTTCTTATACTTCCCCTTCTCTAGTCCCAATCAATCAGTCAATCAATCAATCAATCAATCAATCAATGGAAATGTGAATGCAACCGCCTCATCTGTCTACATTACATTTAGAGGGTTCCTATTCAGGTATTAACAACACCTGATCCTGCTTAGCTTCCAAGCTGAGAAAATGTCAACTATCTTGTTGATAGAAGGACAACACTTCTTTGTGCTTGAATTTTATAAGTGGCTACTCAAAAGTATTTTTTTTTCTTCCCATCCCTGGTAGGAACGTGTTTTGACTTTTACCTTCTGGTTTTCAGTGTGAACTGTGTTGCATCTGACTTACAGATATATAATTATGGTCATATGGTTTTACATCTCAATATATATATTTGTTTCTGAAAGCATTCTGTCATCTCTTGTGCAACAGTTTTAGGATAGATCTAATTTTTTGGATTCGGTATATGCTGAGGCAATTAAGGATATACAGTGGTACCTCATGATACGAACCCCTCATCTTACAAACAACCTGAGATACGAACCCAGGGTTCAGAAATTTTTTGCCTCTTCTTATGAACTTTTTCCTTCTTACGAACCTGCCACCGCCGCCGAGAATCCCCGCTGCCTGGCTGTCGCTTTTTGAAACAGCCGGGGGGCTTCTCAGCGTCCTCCTGAACCTGAACGCCAAATCCAAACTTCCGGGTTCGGCATTCGGGAGGCCGCCGAGAAGCCCCCGGCTGTTTTAAAAGATGACAGCCAGGCGGCGGGGCTTCTTGGCGGCCTCCCGAAAGCCGAACCTGGAAGTTCGGGTTTGGCGTTCGGGTTCATGAGGACGCTGAGAAGCCCCCCGGCTGTTTTAAAAGGTGAGAGCCAGGTGGCGGAGTTTTTTGCATTTTTTTTCCATTGCACGGATTAATTGATCTTACATTGTTTCCTATGGGAAACAACATTTCGTCTTACAAAATTTTCGTCTTACGAACCTCCCCCCTGGAACCAATTAGGTTCGTAAGACGAGGTATTACTGTACTGTATTGCTGTCACAGTTATTGGAAGGAAAATCCAAAATCAGATGCCAGTTTTATTGATGACTATTTCTGCCATCAGTAATGCTATTTCAATAAATGTATACATTGACGATGACCATGGGTCCGAAAGCAAACATGTACATTTTGACACCTGCCCCCTCCCCCACATAACAGACACAACATTTAAAATGCTTGGATAATTTTTAGATTTATAAACTCCTATTGTCGATTATAATAGCTTGTAATAGCTGCTTTCTTTGAAGTATTTTACCACGTTTCATACCAAGCTATATTTCTTTTTTCCCTTTCAAAGAAATGAAAGTTTAATTCAATAATAAATGAGCTCCAGCACAGCCTACGAGTCACTTAACTTAAATCTTTTTGTAGAGGTTCCCACTTAAGCAGCTTGAAAGAGAGTAAATCACATTGAGGGAAATGGACATCCTTGCTTCATTGCCACACAGTGGTGCTCAGAATTAATGGTTGTCTCTTTAAAATGTATGGATAAGTCTTCCAGCTGCTGTGCCTGACAGTGTTATAGCTCAATTAATGTGATTTTGATATAATTGAAGATCAGGAACATAGCAGCTAAAAGTTATATTTTTTTCATAAAGATTTTTTTTCAGATGTAAAGAGACTAAGCATGTTGTTACCATAATCTGATCACTTGTTTAAAGGAGATTGAAAATGTATTTTTTTCAAAAATTAATCTGCACTGGTTTATTTGTTAGATTGACATCTCTCCTGCAAGTCATTTCTCCTTCTAATTTTTCCTCCCACAACATCACTGTGGACTGGCGGGATGGAGAAGCTGGCTGGCTCAAGGCCACCTACTCATCTTTCATGGCTTGGACATTGATTTGAGCACTTTCACAACTATGTCACATAGCTTTTGTATGTTACCAGTGAATTTGCATGTTTATTTATTTATGTGTCTATTATTTTGCCACTACAAATGCACAAGGTTTAATATTGCAGTTAAAAGCAAAAATGAAGTTTTTATATATGTTCTACTAGTAGCTAAACCAAGCTGATTATATAATGCTACCTTCCAGAAATCTTCCAAGGCATCAAATGAAATAAATGAAGCTTATTGATGCTCCCATTATAGCTGCCTCTACCCTTGCAAAAGCATTGCCCACCTCCTGAAAACTTGCTCAATGTAATGCTTATGCAACCGGGGACAGGCACTGTGGATCATTATCAACATTTTTAAAATTTCTTTTGAGTATGTGGGAAGATTTAAGGGCCTTAAATCTTTACAAAAATCCAATACCTTAAAAATTGGTCTTGTTCAATGTTCTCAAGTGTAATCCCTTTTTCGATTCTTTTTCAAAAAATATTTTTATTTCTTAAGTAATGTTTTCTGAGATTCAGAGTTTCTCTATTTGGTTTGCTTATACAGTAACACTTCACTAATATGTGGGAGTTGTGAACTAAGCTGGGATACAATGGTGGCTGATGTCTTGAAATAAAAGTGGGAGATGAATTTATTTACTTAGGAGTGAGATAGTTTATCCTTGTCATTGTGTGGTGCAACGCACAATCCCAAGGCATTAAAAAATCCCACTTAGCAGGAGACTATACAATAAAACCCACCATTTCAAAACAAGTATTGGCATTCTTGCAGAAGTTACAACCCTAATGATGAATTCCATATTCATCACATGGACTAATTAATGCGCTGTAACATATCCCCATGCAATTTGCAAGTCATAGATTGCATTAGATGATACAAATGACTCATTTGTGAACCTGAAGGGTGACCTTTGGCAGAAGTAGCTTCTGACCTCCAAAATATGAAAGAAAGGTTATTTCACCTTGCCATGGTCTCCAAATGCCAAAATAGCCCAATTAAAAGCCTTGACATGGAAGCATAGGAGCAGATGTGAGTCCTAAAGGGCATTAATTATTTTCAGTGTCAGCTGGTTGTATAAGGGAGGCCAAAGGAGAGTTTGGAAAGCTATTGAGCCCCTGTCTTACATGCACTGGGTCTAAGGTTTGAATTCAAAAGAAGGTGTATGGTAGGGGAGTATTTCATTTGAATAAACTGTACCGAATTAAACTGCACAATGTGCTTGTTAAAATCAGATCCGTCTTTACGTTCATCTCTGAAATATAATCCACCAGGAGCAATCTGCTTGTTTTCAGTGTACAGTTATGAAATAATCATATGTTCCCATTCCATGAGGTCAAAAGCATGTGCATATGTTGAGCAGTGTGAAGTTTCCTTTCTCTCCAAGCTTTGATGCCAGCACACTGTGAGTATGATGTGTTTGCTCCAAATGTAGTGACAGATGAAGATACTGTTCCCAAACTAAGTCTCCATATGGCTAATTTTCACATTTGTTTTAACAACATGCAGATTTAAAATAAATGAAAACACAAAGTCTGGAGGAAATTCTACTTCCTTCTCCTTCTTTTGTAACTCCTTACTCCATTAGTTAACCAACATTATCTTGAAAAACAACAACAACAGCAATGTACTCAAAGGGCTTTATTTGTTCAGGGCATATGTGCCCCAAAAATAATAATAAATCACTTGATCCCCCATCAAGTAACCAAAACCATTCAACAAGCATACAAATATTGTCAGCATGACTGTCTGATCATTCAAACAGGTGCCTAATAGTGATTGAATTAGTTTCCCCACTGTTTTATCACTAACTTCTATCTGGGATTTTTCTCTCTTTCTTTTATTATTATTATTATTATTATTATTATTATTATTATTATTATTTATTAGATTTGTATGCCACCCCTCTCCGCAGACTCGGGGTGGCTCACAGCAGTGACAAAAACAATATACATTGACAAATCTAATAATTCTAAATCTAAAATAACACTTGTACATTTAAAAATCTAAAAGCAAAGAACCCCAATAAAAAACATACATACAGTCATATCATGCACTAAAACTACATAGGCAGGGAGAGATGTCTCAGTTCCCCCATGCTTGACGACAGAGGTGGGTTTTAAGAAGTTTACGAAAGGCAAGGAGGGTAGGGGCAGTTCTAATCTCTGGAGGGAGCTGATTCCAGAGGGTCGGGGCCGCCACAGAGAAGGCTCTTCCCCTGGGTCCCGCCAGACGACATTGTTTAGTCAACGGGACCCGGAGAAGACCAACTCTGTGGCACCTGACCGGTCGCTGGAATTTGTGCAGCAGAAGGTAGTCTTGCAGATATCCTGGTCCGGTGCCATGAAGGGCTTTATAGGTAATAAGCAACACTTTGAATTGTGACCAGAAACTGATCGGCAACCAATGCAGACTGTGGAGTGTTGGAGTAACATGGGCATATTTGGAAAAGGGATTCCATTCCTAAAAATATTTTTTGGAGGAGGAAGCAACAAAGGTGTAATATCCAGGGGTGAAAATCAAATATTTTCCCTACTGGTTCTGTGGGCCTGGCTTGGTGGGCTTGGCTTGATGGGGGTAGTCATGTGTTTGAGTGGGTGCGGCCAACTTGACATCACTCACAGCAAGATAGGGCAGCACCACCCACCAAGCTACGCCCAACAGGCCACACCCACAGAACCAACAGAAAAGTTCAGCCAAATCTTCTCCCATTCAACCTGGCTGCCTCTCGCCTCCTTTGTGTCCGCTCTGTGTGTATGAGCCCAAGAAGGAGGACAAAAGCTGTCACATTGTGGTGGCAGAGAGAAGCTGAACTTTTCTCGCTTCTTTCACAGCGGAGTTGCTCAGAAGGCAGCTCCTGAGGCTGCCTGTCCCTTTATGGTCCCCCCTCCCCTCCTGTCAAAGTACCTTAAAGACTGGCCAGCGGCAGTCATTTTTGGCTGCCTTCTGAACAGCTCTGCTGTGACACGGTCCCTCCACCTGCTGCCATTCTTCTGGCCAGATCCGGCCACAATCTGCACTGGCAGGCAATAGCACCTGTGCGGCTAGTGTGAAAAGGGTGGCGACAACAGTGATGGTCACAGGACTGTTGTGCGACCATAGCCACCATTTGTACCCTATTTGTGCCAGCTGCACATGACATCTCATTGCCTGCTGGTGCAGCTCATGGCCAGAGCCATCCAGGAGAACAACAGCAGCTGGATGGACTGCGTCACAGCAGAACTGCTCAGAAGGTAGCCAAAAATGACTGGCAGCAGCTGGAGGCTTCTCAATATGAAAGGCAGCCAAGCCTCACTGTGTCCCCCACCAAGATATGAAAATAGGTGAGCAAGGTAGAGAATGAGCAAGGTGGCTCCAGGGCAAAGCCAGAGCCAGCAATCTAGCTGAGGTGGATGGTGAGCAGGAAGTAGCTCTGGGGCCTTGGGGAATGATGCATCCTTGGGCTACGGCCCTCGACCCAAGGTGAAGGGTAAGTGGGCAGCATGCATTGCTTACCTTTGGTGACCTGAGCTGAGCTGAGCAGGTGAGATAACTGGATAGACTATTAGCACACCTGTGTGGCAAAGAGAACATATATAGGGTAGGTGCGGTTGATGGGATGAGTGGCCATAAGGGGCAAGTGAGCAGCTGGAAGAAGTGAGTGGTGAATGGATGGGTGGGCAGGCAGGCGAGCATGGGCAGGGCCAACCAGGGGTGGTTTTTACCAGTTTGATGAACCAATTCAAATCATCCCTACCGGCTTGCCTGAATTACATGGTTTGCATGTAACGAGTCTCTCATATATTACATTTCACCTTTTAAATTGCATTACTGAAATAAATGAACTTTTGCATATTCTGATTTTTCAAGTTTCACCTGCATATACTATTACTCTGTCTGTGTCATTGATAACCTTAATTTAAACAGTATGAGGGACAGATTAGCTACTTTTATATTCCTGATTGCAAGAAAAGCAGATTGAAAAATCAGGTGTACTGAAGTCACCTTTCATTAGGGCAGAGTAATGTAATAAACTCGAATGCATATGCTTGCATTGTTCTTTCTTATATTTATTATGTGAACTTTACCCCCCTCTTCCTTATTGAAGCAGCTGGAGAGTATTAATTTCAGCTTTAACTAGTGCTTTGCCTTTTTTTTTTGGTCTCTCCAGGGTTAAATGATGACAAAAGGCTGTAGCCAAAAGGCTTTCCAAGGTCCTATACACATGTGATGTCCCTTTCAAACAGGCACACAAAGTTCACTTTCTTAAATTGATTGGCTGGAATATCAATAATTTAGAGTGCTAGTCCACTGAATTCTGAATGCCTGTATTGCCCCCTTTTCCCTGTCAGCTTTCTCATAACCTACCAGTCCGGTGAACTTGATAAGTGTCCCATCATCCAGTTAATCAAATTACTTATGAACCAAAATTGACAGTTTTCATTAATTATAAAGGATTATTCTAATTGCAATTCAAATTTATTCATTTAGAACAGACGGCATTCAGTAATATTTCAGGAAATTTGCATATTAAATGGAGGGGGTCGTCTATTAAATATGGTAATATATGCATATTTCCTTATTTTTAACTTCTGGGCCATATGCACGGTTGCTACTTCAGCAGGTGAAAAACCAGAACGTGCCTAATTTGTTCAACAAACACAGGGCTGTAACGCATCTTTTGGCACTAACCAACATTGTCCTTCCCCTCTTCTCTTCCAAACAACCTCCCCCTTCTCCCTTCCAAATGTCTGGTTCTGCTACAGTATTCAATTAATATTACTACTTATTATTTGGGAATCGAATAAGCCTGTTAAAAGATAAAAATAAATAAGAATGGCAATAAATAATAATAACAGCAATGATGGAACCTTATAATAATAAAAAGAAATGGTAGGCACAGCTGCTAGGAGTTGATTGAAATGTTTTGCCACCAAAGCCATGTTCATTAATTTCTTCAAGATGCTGAAATAGGCATTAAGGTTGCCTGTTGGAGTCCTCCCCGTGTCATGTGGAACAGCACGGGGGCTAATCGTCAGCCTTGTAACATCAACTGGTTACCCCCCTCATGCGGTGTGAACCTTTCCCCTCCCAGTGAAAAATGAACCTGTCTGAGAGAAAAGCACAAGCGAGGCAGGCAATGAGACAATGCCATTAGTCAAGCCCCTATATAGGTCTCTGTTCCTGGATCATTAGGAATCATATTGTCATGATATTAATAAAAGCCTAGCTCCAAAGCCAAGATCTAAGCCTGCGCGGGGAATATTTGGAATTCACCTGGTGGCCATGAAGCCTCGGAGAAGCCTGGTGTTTCTCTAAAGGCCCAGCTTGGCAAGAGTTAATCTCCCCCCCCCTCACCTTGTGTGAAAATTGTGTTGTCATATATCATGTGGCCCAGGCAGCCAGGAATTTAACTAACTTCCCCAGAAATTATTTCTATCACGTCTTAATGATTTTACTAAAACATCTGTCATCTCATTTTTCTTTGAAAAGTGGAGTAAGGGTGGTGTTGGGGGGGGGGGTTGAAGAGAGTGAAACAGTTTCCAAGAAATTGTGTGGTTTTTTTCATTTTCCCCCCCTTTCTAGTTTTTATTTTAATCATTTCTTTCGGATTCCGTAAGCAAACTCTTGTGTATTTTGATTTGTGGGTTTATACTTTTAAACCGTGTTCTTGGAATTTTGTTCGCTTTAAATCATGCCATTTTCTACTAGAATTTTTATTTTTGGTATCTGGCCAGGTGTCTAACTGAAGGGGTTGTGATTTAACTAGAGAGATTTGAGTGCAGAATTACAGCCAGTGGCACCCAATGAATTTTGTAGTTAGTATTGCTGGCAGGAGTTATACACACACACACTGAATCTTATCTTTCAGCACATCTGTTTATTTCTCCCCTGTTTATGGAAGCAGGTAGCAAGAGCAAACCTTTGCGGTTTAAAAAAACTCTCTGTATTATAAATCCAAAATTCCCAAACTGAGTAAGAGTTGTTTCTTTACCCTACAATCCACCTCCCAGATCCGTGAATTATGATGGCACATGTCACTCTGCATTCTTCCCTGATTGGCTGCTTTCACAGTCTTTGTTTTTATTTTTTATTTAAAAAAACCCCCTTACCTGGAAGAGACTGTGGCAGGAAGGGCAGAAGCCTGCTGAGGCAGAATCCAATAAATTATTGAACTGATTGGTTTGAGCCAAAAGAAGAGATTTGTCGGTTGCATTTGAATGAGCAGATAAAACCTCAGCCTTTCATAACTGCTCAAAGGGACATTGTTTTAAGGACAAGCACTAAATCCATGCCTTGCTGTAGGGGTTTGTTTAATAGGCTATGTTTTATTATTGTTTTATATTTTGGGGTTTTGTGAAACCACCCAGAACCTTTTGGGATTGAGTAGCATAGAATTTGTTAAATGAATAAGTAAATAAATACAATATTTATGTAGCAATAGATATGGCTTGGAAAGAGCGGATAGCCTTAAGTTGTGTGATGAATTTCATGTCTGAACTTAACTGTAAACTCAAGCTTCTTGATTACATTAGCAGCTATTCCTCAGTGGCTTTGAACCTTAGCTTCCTCAGGCACCTTCCTCACAATACTATGTATTGTGCATACACACTTACTGCTCCAGAAAATCACTCTTTGTGCATGCTCCAATTTGGTTTTCCACAACACTTAGGACAGTATTGGTAGACTGAATTGTCACTTCATATTTTAAGAAATACACAAATTAACCATTCATATACCAATTTGCAAAATTTGGGCATAATAATTCTAATATCAAAACCTTTGAGTTACGTTAAACTCATTTGGGCTTTTGCTCAGAAGACAGAAATAAAAGGTCCTCCACTCCTTCTCCCTGGTAGATTAATGGCCAAAGGATTAGTATGGTCTATGGCTTTGTTGACTGGGGAATTCTGGGAGTTGAAGTCCATCCAAATTCAAGCTGCCAAGGATGAGGAACACTGGTCTATGGCAATCTCCTCCAATCTGGCATTCTTGAGATGGTTGGGCTACAGTTCTCATGGTAATGTATTCTGGGAATCACAGGCCAACACAAATGGACCATTGTAGGGTGGGAAAGGCTCAAGGGGTAGCAACTTCCAACCTAATTTGGCAGAGCAGGGATGGCACAGTGATTAGAGTGCAGCACTGCAGGCTGCTTCAACTAACTGCTAGCTGTAGTTCAGCAATTCAAATCTCACCACTGGCTCAAGGTTGACTCAGCCTTCCAACCTTTTGAGGTGGGTAAAACGAGAACCCATATTGTTGGGGGCAATATGCTGATTCTGTAAACTACTTAGAGAGGGCTGTAAAAGCACTATGAAGTCATATATAAGTCTAAATTCTATTGCTATAATTTAATTGCCATCATATGTCTGTTATTACTAGATTGAATGTTAATAAAGGAGCCCACATTTCTATCATATTACAGGTAGCCTTCAACATATAAGTTTACTTAGTGACTATTCAAAGTTACAATGGCACTGAAAAAAGTTACTTATGACAATTTTTCATACTTAAGACTCCCCACCACATGATCAAATTCAGAAGCTTGTAAGTGACTCATATTTATGAAACAGTGTTCCAAGGTCATGTGACCCCTTTTTGTGACCTTCTGACCAGCAAAATCAATGAGGAAGTTGGATTCACTTGACAACTGTGTTGCTGACTTAACAACTGCAGTGGTTCACTTAACAACTATAAGAAAGGTTGTAAAATGGAGCAAAACCAACAACAAATGTTTCACTTAACAATTTTGAGCTCAATCGTGGTTATAAGTCAAGTTATTTCTGGATGACTTGAGAATCTATATGTTTGTTTGAAAAGGATAGAAAACTTCCACCAATCTGATAGGAGAGAGATAGAGAAGAATATGAATGCAAATGTTTGCCATCCTGTTGAGAATAGAACCTATGTGAAGGCACCTAAATCTATTTTCTGTAAGAAATATTTCAAGATAAGGGAACAGGTATTGTTAAGATTAGTCACAGAGAACATAACAATGACTTTTTAAAAATTCTGAAAGTAAATCATATCCAAATGGAATATATATGATTTTATATATTTTATTATTTTTGCTTTTTGGATTGCCTATGTTACTTAATTGCTTAGTTGATAAGAAAAGTGGTTTATCCATTTGTGTTAAGGGATTGTATTCAAAGATAATGGGGAAGGGGGAATATGGCTTTGTGTAGAGCATTTGTTTCCTATGCAGATGGTTTGCAGTCTGTTCCTAGGACCTCCATTTAAAAAGATGATGTAATCAGAGACCTTTCCCATTATTTTCTGAGACCCCAGGGATCTTTGCCAGTCAGATTGGACTATGCTGGGTTAGGTGGATAAATAATATATTATTTTATGAAGATATTTCTTAAGTTCTTTCCTTTTTTTCCCTTTACAGCAACAACATGTATCATGAGAACACAATATCTTATGAATAAACATAATATCTTATGAGTTTTATTAAAATCATATCATGGCCAAGATGTTAGCAGTATCTTGAGAACAGGAGAGCTCAGCAACAAATACTGAGTTCAGTCAGTGAAGTTTCCACCCACAAAATTTTTGTGGTGCTATAAATCGATTTGGGAGATTGTGGGCCTACCACAAACCAGTATTTCATTGTGGTAACATCCTGGCAAGCAGCGATTTCTAGATGATTTCTGTGAGAAGATAATTATAGCGACCTCAGATTAGCATTTTTGGTAAACAAATGAAGCAAACAAAATAATCCATGGGATAATAAATTCAGTTTGGAGCCTGAACATCATTTCTAGAGTCTCTCTCCAATCTTTTTTCCAGGGTTTCTCTTTTTTGTCCAGGTTGGGAAATTTGACTACAGATTATATGTAATGATAGCTTTATTCATTATTCACCAGAAGGGTTATAGAAACAAGGCCTTGTGAAACAGGGATTCTTTTGGTTCTTTTATATCACACTATTGAGCTGTGGAACTAGGTACATGTAGTCTTCATATAATGTTGTTCATTGGGGATAGAATTTCTGTTGCTAAACAATATGGTCATAAAACACATGACTGTGCCACTGAGTCATGCCAGTTCTGGCAGTTCCTGGCTGCTGTTGATTAAGTAAGCACCACTGGTTCATTAAGTCCTAATGTGACCACATTTGACCCTGAGCTCTAACATTCTGCTGGCTTCCCCAATGACTTTGCTTGTGATTGTGAACACATGACTCAGGACAGTCAGAAATCTGCACCAGTTTCTGATCTCTCAGATATCAATGAAATGATCTCAGGAGAGCTGTGGTCCTGTGACTTCAGAGCTTCAGGGCCCAACTTCTTGTTCCTCTGTTTGAATGGTAAAAAGTATGAATAGTTACTGAGTTAATGGTTATTAATCAAGGACTAGCTGCAGCACTCTGATTATAGATTGGCTGTGGATACTTCCTCCAAAACAACTGTCCTTCCTTGGCTCTGGGGGAGAGAAATTAACCCTCTCAGAACGAGTTTGCAATTTGGTTATCTTCCTAGACTCATAGCTAAGATTAAATCAACACCTGACAGCTATAGCCATAGGGGCCTTTTCATAGATTCGACATGCACCAATTGCGACTCTACTTGGATTGAGAGGCTCTTCTCATGGTCACTCATGCTCTAATCACCTCATGGATGGATTATTGTAATGTAGTCTATATGAGATTAGATTAGATTAGATTTATTGGATTTATATGCCGCCCCTCTCCGAAAACTCGGAGAGGCTAACCCTGTAGAGTGTTCAGAGACTGCAGTTGGTCCAGAATGCAGCTGGCAAGTTGTTGTGGGTCACCCATACTACATCAATTCTTTGCAAGCTGCACTGACTTCCTATCGGTCTCCAGTCATAATTCAAGGTGTTGGTATTACCTTTAAAGCCCTACATGGCTCAAGGTCAGAGTATCTTCGAGACTGCCTTCTGCCACATACCTCCCAGTGACTGGTAAGCTGCCACAGGGTTGGTCTTCTTCAGGTTCTGTTAGCTAAACAGTGTTGGCTGGTGGCTCCGTGGGGGAGAGCCTTCTCTATGGTTGCCCCAACTTTCTGGAATCAGCTATCTCCTGAGATCCACCCCACCCCACCTTATTGGCATTCCAGAAAGCTGTAAACACCTGTAAAGACCAGAATAGGCCTGAGGACCTTCACCTCGGGTGGGATGACTAGTGAGGTTGGCTCAGGAATGTATGGATGCCTGCAATTATTTTAAATTAAAATGTTTTAATACTGATTCATGTTGTTTTTGGTCTGAGCCACCTTGAGTCCCTAGGGAGTTGGGCGGCATGAATGAATGACTGAATGACTGAATGAATGAATGAATGAATGAATGAATGAATGTAAGAGACACCATATCTCTTCCTATATTACTAATAATAAGTACTTCATTTTTTAAAAAAATGTATAGCGTGTCTTTTGCATGTGTACAAATATATGGCTTCACTCAATGGACCTTTTAAAGTGATTCTTGCCCTATGCAAGAAGAAACATCACATTTTGCTGTGTAATTCACTTGCTGGCATTGATGAGGGATGATTGTCCCTCCTCCGTTGTGGCATAATATTAATGTTTCTCCCTGCTGGCTCCCAAGCCTGTGGGTCAAAGCTCATGTTTCACAACACAGAACAGCCAATCATAAATCTCCTTAAATCATACACCAGGCAGAAGAGGCTCACTGTGGAGAAAGCTAGTCAGTCTGAACAAAGTGGCATTGATGCATGGAAGGGGGAGGAGATTGGCTGTGGACAAATACAGCATGCAGCCATCTGAGATCTTTGGGAGTCCCTTTTTTCTCTAACACATTAGGAGGATTAATGATGATAGCATACAGTGCTTCTAAGTATGTGGCACTTTGCAGCAAATGCAAAAGAGCCAGACCCAGGTCCTGAGGAGCTTGCAATTCAAAGTTGGACCATGTGGAAGAATTAAAAAGAGGTCAAAAAGACAAATGAGTAATTTGGTGTATTACTAAATTCAATCCAGGATTGTTGTATGTGTATTTGTGTATTATGCAATGTGCTCCACATCTGCCCTGGTACCAGATAATGCCTTGCAGTGCAAATAGACTCTGATAGCTGAATCAAGCATCTCTAGATTTAGCCGAGTAATGGTCTCCCTCCTTATTCCTATCTCAGAGAAAATACACAGGATCCAATAGAGAAGAATATAGTGAAGCAGTGGAGGTAATGTGCCGGTGTCTGGAGACTGCCAGGGTCTGGATGGGCATTAATAGGCTCAACCCCAACAAGACAGAGTGGCTGTGGGTTTTGCCTCCCAGGGACAATTCCATCTCTCCATCCATTACTCTGTTGTGGGGGGGGTGTCTTTACCTCCTTTGGTCTGCAACTTGAGCGTCCTCTTTGATCCACAGCTGAGCTTAGAATGCCATCTCTCGGCTCGGCGAGCGGGATATTTGCACAAGCATGCCTTGTGCACCAGTTGCAGCCCTATCTGGACAGGGAGTCACTTTGCATAGTCACTCATGCCCTTATCACCTCGAGGTTCGATTACTGCAATGCTCTCTACATGGGGCTGCCTCTGAAGAGTGTTCGGACCAGACTACCTACAGGACTGTCTTCTGCCTCATGCAGCCCAGCAGCCAATTAGGTCCCACAGAGTTGGCCTTCTCCAGGTCCTGTCAGCCAGACAGTGTCATCTGGTGGGACCTAGGGGAAGAGCCTTCTCTGTGGTGGCCTTGACCCTCTAGAATGAACTCCCCCTGGAGATATGTACTGCCCCCTCCCTCCTGGTCTTTCGTAAAGCTTTGAAGACCTACCTCTGTCGGCGGGCATGGGGACCATGAGTTACAAGATTGTCCCTGGCTGACATGAATGACTAAATTGAATGAATGTGGATTATTGTATAAGGGCTTTTTAGATTTTTACTAATTTTACATATGTTTTAAATAATTAGATTTCTCATGTATATTGCTGTATTTATAATGGTGCATGGCGCCCTGAGTCATTTTGAGAAGGGCGGTATAGACATCTAAATAATAATAATAATAATAATAATAATAATAATAATAATAATAATAAAAAAAAAAAGCTCAGGGTTGAACTATGATGTCCTTAGTGCTTGGTTATTTGCTTGCAGATGTTTCATTATCCAACTAATGAAATGATGATGTTATCTATTCAGTCATGTCCAACTCTTCGCAATTCCATGGCTCTCTCCACATGTCTGTTCTTGGATTGCTTCTGACTAGGTAACACCTGGTGCTAATTATACTAATATGTGTGAGCTTTGCTCCCTAGTTTTGTATACAGTCACTTGTTCTCCTTTTGTTGGTGAGAACATAGCTTTCTACTTGATTGTTCCTGATAAAGATATTGGGTTTTTTGCTGGATTATATGTCAGGTGTTAACCCTGCTTATCTGGATGTTCGTTGTTGGAGACAATGTATTCTGGTCTTTTTGGTTTTTTTCTTAGCTTTTTTTTTTTGAACGAGGTAAAAATGGGATTTATCCCATGGTGTCCCTATACATTATATCCATGTTATCCCTATACCTAGTATCACTTTGTATAGGGACGCACATCAATCAAGAGATAAATTGCTGTGTACCTACAGTGATTTGAAAGGAATACAAGTCATGGTTCATATGATAATCTTGAAAAAAATGTGAGGTAGAAGTGCTGTGGAACTTCTGGTATGATTTTTAAAATGTACATGTTGGATTTCCAATAATCATATATAAAGCTTAATACACTTAGAGATGTTTCCTACTGCAATTATTTGTCCCCAATGGAGGCAGAACAGTAAGGATGGTTACCAAACTGGGGCTGTCATTGTTGTACTTTTCCTGCATTTCCCTATTTCCACATTTATATGCTTCTACTAGCATGGGATTGATGTATAATTACTATGGCTATGGATCTTGCTCTAATTTTGAAATGTTTGGATTGCTATGATCGTCTGACACTATCAAATAGTGAATACCAGTCCATTTTGGTAAGAATTTACAAGTATTTACAATTGGGTTTATTTGCTTTGTTTTATCTAGTCTGTTAAAGTTGAAATTAGCGTGATGGAGGTCTTTTAAAAAATATAATATTTTTGGTAGAGTTTCTCTCTCAGAATAATTCAGGATGAAAAAAAAAGTTGCACTACATGTCAAATATCTCAAGCAGTCTGGCGTTGTTATTTACTTTTGAGAATCAGTTTTGATAGAACTTTAAGTGCCAAAAACCTTGCTTGTAATCAACAACTGCTGCTGTTGCTGCTGCTGCTGCTGCTAACATTTTTTCAATTTAAGAGAAAACAACGATTACCCAAGCCTCCTGCTGTGATAAGTGAATGTGTCACTGAAATTATTTTAAACTCTTTCAGTTCACTAAAAGTGTATATTTATGCTTGGAATTTGCAAGCTGTTCATATAATTTACCCTTTTATTTAGCTGCACTGTAATATCAAATTACTCTTAACCACTTTTGTGTGAGACGTTTCACTTTTGTTTTAAAAATGGCACCAAGAAGAAGCATCTCACTATTGTTCATGCATCTTGTAGCCTTAAAATTCAGACAAGATTTAATTATGCAGATAAGCAGGCAGGTTAGAAAGCTCAAATGAATAAGCTTTGGATAAAGAGAGACCAAATCAAAAAATTGAAGCAAATTGCAGGTGCAGGGAAGGAAAGATTTAGTATAAAAGTAGCCACGTACTTCCGGAGATGTCAAAGATTGTAAATAAAAATCTCTACAGAGCATTGACTAGAGCCATTTTTAGACCTTGATGACAATTTATATTTATTTAATTGATTTTTAACCAGCTTTCTAATGGTGAAAGTCATAAACAGAATGCAACATATATTAAAATATGACAAGTTATCCACACAGATATGGAAAAACTGAAAACTCTCCCTTGCACTCTATGCTTCAAATACTTTGGATTCCACTAGAGCAACTAATTAATTTGGGCCAAATGAGTAGAGCATTTTAAATAGAGCAAAATTGTTCATATTTGTTTGGAACTACAAGCAGTCTAATCTCTTCCTCTCCATTTCTTTATTATTTCCATATCACTCTGACTTTTTTAAAAAAATGTTTACATATTTTTAAAATGTACTAAATAAGTTATATGGAACAGCTTCTACGCATCTTTGCCTCTCGCATTGGAATCTATGTTTGATAAGTTATTTTCCTTAATATCAGTATTTTGCATTTCCTTTAATTTAAAAAAAACCCTGTACAATATTGAAAGATAATTATTCAAGTTTGTGTATTGATTTGAACGTGCAAATTGATTTGAATTTTCCCTCTGTCCCTAATTGGAACTCGCAACCAGCATTCAGAAAGGCTTAATTGTCAAGCAGTATGAACAAATTACCATTTTGGAAGAAGAAATTGATACCAAGGAATTTTCAGATCACGTTAAGAAAAAAAAATAGTTTAAGATTAAGCGATGGCATCTTATTTTCTATTCCATTTGCTTTATATATTGTTGCAAGTACATTGTCCCAATCTCTTGTTGCACCATAAGATCATATTATTATTACTATTACTATTACTATTACTATTACTATTACTATTACTATTACTATTACTATTACTATTACTATTACTATTACTATTATTATTATTATTATTGCAGCAAACAATAAAAATAATCTTTGGTGTGGCTTAACAAAAGAAAAGTCAAATTCTGGTCCTGTGCAAAAAAACAAACAAACCCCCAAACCCTGAATGATATACTTTCCGAACCAAATTAGTACTGCAAGGCTTTGCTTTGTTTGAAAGGGGATGTGCATTTATAGCCCCATTTTTCAGCAAGATAAATATGATATGTGCCAAGTCTTCCCTGAAGTAAATATTGTAAATAATAAAAGACTCTGCCAAGGGAAGCTGAGAAATGACTTAACTATCACCCATTTGTTCTGCAGGATGCTACAGCGTCTCTGTTCAAATTTGTATAACAAACTGCCAGTTTAGTC
Organism: Erythrolamprus reginae; assembly: GCF_031021105.1. Lineage (NCBI taxonomy): Eukaryota > Metazoa > Chordata > Lepidosauria > Squamata > Dipsadidae > Erythrolamprus > Erythrolamprus reginae. Next base: position 102,513,791 of record NC_091951.1, read on the forward strand.
TTCTAATATATTGCCACCCAGCCCTTCTTAATTCCCCATGACCATCAACATTACTGAATTTAATTGTGTAGCACTTGAGTGGAAACTTCATGTCAGCTGAAAGGAAGACTTTTGTTTTGTTTTGCTTTGTGTTTATTTTTACCGGCTGGCTAACCCACCCAAGGGCTCTTTTCTAGAATCCCCATGTTCTTGGCATCACTTCTTTCTTGTAGATGAGATGGCAACTAAGCTGCACTCCAGTTTCAGGTTGTGGATCAGTTTGTCAGTGTGTTGGCTTCATATTAAAAGATTTCAGTGGTAGCCACTGTGCGCTACAGGTATACATGTTCATATCACTTCCTTACAATTAAACTGAGAACATAAGAAGAGCCATGCTGAATCAGGCCAAAGCCCATCGAGTCCAGCATTCTGTGTCACACAGTGGCCCACCAATTGTCCATGGGGATCTTGAGCAGAAAAAGAAGGCAAGACCCTCTTTCCCTTGACCCCCAACAAGTGGTACTCAAAGTGAGATCTGTGTGAGGCCTTATAGGAGAGGTATAAATATTTTCTATTTCTGCAAATGCATTGCCGCTTCCTTGGGGTGAAAGTTAGGTGGTCATGGACTGCATTTGCTGATTTTGTACAGTGAGTAAACTGATCCCTTCCACAAAGCTGATATTTATATAGTATATAACCAGTGAAGGGCTACCAAAATTTTTACTACTACACTGTGGGCGTGGCTTATGCAGGACACCCTGCATTTTCTTTCAACATCTTTCAGTGCAAATTGGGTGCTCTGGGGTGGAGCTCCATTTTCGCTATCCCACTGCGTTCCCCCACCCACCCCCATCTGGGCAGCAGCTCACCCCTGTATAGTAACCAGTGAGCATAGTATCCCCAAGGAAGAGGAGACCATGCTTTTAACCTTTGCTAGCCAGATATCTTGTGTAGGAATATGAAATATGAGGAGCCTACATCTGTTGGAGTTAAAGTTTGCCATTGTCCAAACACATCTGGAGTAGTGCTACAGAAGGCTATATTAATAATATATTATATGCTCAAGAAACCAGTCATTGATACAAATAGGAAAGTTATTAATAATCTGGATCAAAAAAGTAGCTCCTTCCATTGTAAGAAGCAAACTAGATCTGTAGTAGAACACATTTTGATGTAAAAAGCATCTGATTTAATTCTGTGAGAACTCGTTTTTTTAAAAAATATAACAGAATAACAGAGTTAGAAGGGACCATGGGGGGCTTCTAATTCAACCCCCCGCTTGTTATGGCATAATATATGATATATAGCTTGTATAGTACATTCAAGTCTTATCCACCATAGCATTGGCTTATAAAGTTGTTAGCATTGATTATAGCTGAATTTGTGGTCCATCTGTGTTTAGAAGAAATGGCAAAGAAGTTGCTTCTACCATCAACCTTATAAAGCTCGGGAAAACCAAATAGGGCATCATAATAGTTTTTTGCAGTAAAGACAACATAGAACAGCATAGAACATGATGATATAGATGGAAAGCCATACAAGCATGAGGGTTAACTCTCCCTTTAAGGTTCATTTTATTCTTTCCAATGGAATGTTGGAAATGAATTATGCAATTATGGGACTGTTGTCTGTCCTAACTAACTACGTTGTCTGTCCATCTAACTACAGGACAGCTTTCTGAAAACAGGACAGAATGCTGGTCTGGTGATAGAAAGAAAGGGAAAGAAAGCTTGTTTGTTTGTTTGGGTTTTTTAAAATGAAGATCTGGTTTGGAGGCTGCAGAGAAAAAACAACAACCAGAAAAAATGCATTCCACAAATGCATCAATTGGATAGCAGCTCAGAAAGTTAATGAGTGTTCCCTTCTAAACTCCTCCTTCCTTTTGATCATTTGACACAGAAAGGAATGTATCCACCCCTTCCTGTGCTTTCCCATTTCAAACCAATGTTACTTTTGTTACATAAGAAAATAATTGTCTTCTATGACCACTGCTGGCAAATAATTCCAAAGATTTCCAGAAACTATGACTTTCCTATCTTCAAAAAAATGAAAACCCACACACACACCTTGTAACTTTTTATAGAGGTTGTCAGACTGTCCAGACAGGGGGTTGGGGAAAAGAAGGGGAGGGGACAGAAAACAACCCATTTCTCCTTTTTCACTGTCTGATGGATCAACTAGAAATAGAAAATGGTGACCTGGAAATTTCTCACAGAAGACTTGCTGGTAGAGATGATAAAAATCACAGCTGTGAAGATATACTTATTATCAGCAGGGACTGACTTCTTCAGTCCAGCTGGCAATTTTTCTAACCTCATAAATCAATAACAGCTTCATTTGAGATAGACCAGGAATGTACTATAAATTATTATTGTTGCTTCTTGGTTCAGAGTAAAAGTTACAGGTTGCAAAAGGAGGATGAGTCACTTCCTCTTTTCAGTCAGAAGTTATTGTGTCGATCTTTACAAAACTGAGACATGAACATTGAAATAAAGCCACAAATGTTACTTTGGATTGTGCCAGACATTCATGTCTGGGTTGGTATTTTTTCCCCTTCACATAATAGGTAGCATCACGCAGAGAGACTCGTATTATTTCTGTAAACTTAACAGTTTTTGTAAATGATCAAAACTTCTACTGTTTGAAAATATCAATCTGAAAATACTATAGAGCTATAGTAAAGGCATAGAACACGATGATATAGATGGAAAGCCATACAAGCATGAGGGTTAACTCTCCCGTGTGAAAAATAAATAAAAGAATAACTTTATCATATTAAATATTTTGTAATGCCATGTGGAAAGATTTTTTTTAAAGGGATAACTCACTGCTCATAATAAAGAAGCTCCAAAAGTTATACATTTAGTGACCAAAAAAATTAGAATGCTGTAACTGACAATTGATCATAAACTATTGGGCTTCAATATTTTTTGAGCTATTTTTAATTCAGTCCTAGAGTTAATCCACCACTTGATGGTCAAAATCCAGTTATGTAAATAATTTAATATTGAGGAATTTCAGGTATTTGACAATACCAAAAGTAAGATTACAATTAATTACAGTATACTGTATTGTGAAGACACAGAACACTGTGGTATAGATGGGAATCCCTACAAATGGAAGTTAAATTCTCCCATGTGGAAAAATAAAAGAACCATTTTATCGCATTAATTTTTTTATCTTGCCTTTTTTGTCATATGCAGTTCAAGCTGGCAAACATACCAATATTCCTTACTACTCCTATTTTTCCCACAGCAACAATCCTGTGAGGTGGATTGGGCTGAAACAGAGAGATGAGATGCGAAGTCATCCAGCCAGCTTTTATGCTTAAGGCAGAACTAGAACTCAAGGTCTCCTGGTTTCTAGATCAGTACCTTAATCACTGCACCAAACATTTGTACCTTTATTTTGTAAACTAAGCAGAAACCTTTGGGGGTTGGCCAATAAAAAAATACCATGAATATGGGGGGAAAGTTTTTTTCTCTTTTTAAGTAAGGGATGATTATTGTACCTAATGATTATGATACATATCCATTCAAAATTACATTTATTTAAAAAAACAATTTCTAGCATTAATATTTAGATGAGAATAGTCTGTGCAATGTTTAAATGTTGTGATGGGAAGGGTAAAATGTATGGAGTCATTTGCGACTTACATACATGAAGTTACAAGCATGGACTATTACTGGCACTAGTTCCATTTATTTTTTATTTATTTTATTTTATTAATTAGATTTGTATGCCGCCCCTCTCCGTAGACTCGGGGCGGCTAACAACAGTAAAAAGACAATGTGAACAAATCTAATATTAAAAGTAATGTAAAAAACCCCAATTTAAGAAACCAATCATACATACAGACATACCATGCATAAATTTTATAAGCCTAGGGGGAAGGGAATATCTCAATTCCCCCATGCCTGATGACAGAGGTGGGTTTTAAGGAGCTTACGAAAGGCAAGGAGGGTGGGGGCAACTCTGATATCTGGGGGGAGTTGATTCCAGAGGGTCAGGGCCGCCACAGAGAAGGCTCTTCCCCTGGGTCCCGTCAAATGACATTTGTAAGGTTTTTAGTAAGGTAAGATATTGCAAATATCCTATTTAAGCATATTTTATTTTATGGTGCTTTCAAGACTGTTTTTAACACCTAGCAGTTTTCTTGGTAAGGTTTTTTTGGAAGTGGTTTGCCACTGTTTCCTTCCTTGGGGCCAAAGGTCATCCAGCTGGCTTTGGTCTTAGGCAGAACTTGAACTCATGATCGTCTGCTTTCTGGCATAGTGCCTTCACCACTACACCAAAATGACTTTTTATTTATATGAAGGTGTATTAAGTACATATTTAAATGCACAACTTATATTTAAATAATAGTATATGGGGAAAGCTTGTTTATGCAATAAATATAAATGGTTATGTAATCTGACTACAATGCATTAAAGACAAGGCAATATTTTGGGATAATATTTTTAATGCTTGTTATTTTTTAAAAGGCATTGAATTAATTTATAAACAGATTCTCAAGTTATCTCAGTTGATATCCTTTACTTCATTCCTCCTGCCTCTTCTGCAATAACTGGAATAGTTTCAGGGCTATTGGTGATTATTCTTTGTTGATTGACAGGGAAAAAGGAAGTCGAATCTTCTTTCAAGCCTTCTGTGTCAATGAAGTGTGACTTTCTGCTTCATGGGCACTTGCAAAGCTTCACAGCTATTGAAACCATATTCTACTTCTACAATATATATGCGACTGGGGATTATCAATTTGAGAATGCAGTCTCAATAGATAGAGCAATTGGGGATTATCAGTTTGAGAATTCGTTCAATTTATATTGTGTACACATCTGTGTTGGCATTTGTGAAAGATTTTATTTGTCCTTATGGTGGAAGCTGGAGGAAATCCATTTTGACAAAGTTATAGAGTTGTTTGAAATTTGTGCATGACTACAAATGTGTGCAGAAATATTTAACTGCAGTGCATGTTTATTTTTTTTAAGGGACTCTTTAAATATTTACCTAATCCTGTGCATCACAGAAGTAAATGACTGGAAAGTAGTATGATTAAAAATGGTCTTCCTGAATCTACATCTTCTACATAGCTGAATGTTCATTGAAAGTAACCCATATTGGGATCCAGGAACACTGGACAGTTTTGTGATCTGCTGCTCCTGATTTTTCACAGCCTTAACAACATTGAAGTATACCTACCATATACAGAAGACATTTAAAGCAGCTTCATTTTTTCCCTATTTCCTTCTAACTTCCATCAGATTTCTGTTTTATTGTATTCCTCCCTTATGTAAATTATTATGCAATTTATTATTATGCAATTTATTCTCCCTGAGTTATTTACCATGTAGAAGTTCTGACTGTCAAATAACAATTCCTTCATGCTGTTTGCCAGTGCAGACAGGCATCTCAAGTATGTATCGAAGCATCAGAAGAGAAGAGTTTTCAGGTCTTTCAAAATCAGCCAGATATAGTCCATTTATCATCAGGCGGTGGGTGAAATAGATAAAAGCCCTACATGGCATCGGGCCAGATTACCTCCAAGACTGCCTTCTGCTGCATGAATCCCAGAGTCCGGTCAGGTCCCACAGAGTCGACTTTCTCTGGGTCTTGTCAACCAGACAATGTTGCTTGGCGGGGCCTAAGGGAAGAGCCTTCTCTGTGGGGGCCCTGGCCCTTTGGAATCAGCTCCCCCCAGAGATTCACACTGCCCCCACCCTCCTCGCCTTCTGTAAAAACTTAAAGACTTATTTATGCCGCCAGGCTTGAGGCCATTAGATCCTAGCCCCGACGAGTGTATTAGTATGTTTTGTTGAGTGAATGGTGATGAATGTTTTTAAATCATATTAGAGTTTTTAAAATTCTTTTTAGCCATATTAATTGGATTTTTAGATGTATTTGTTATATTGTTTCTGATATGTTGTGAGCCGCCCCGAGTCCTCGGAGAGGGGCGGCATACAAATCCAATAAATAAATAAATGAAATAAATCTTAAGGAAACTTTCACTGTATAAAAACCAACCCAGAAATATTAAGAATATGCTGATTTAGGCAAGTTAAAGATAATCTCTGATATTGATTTAGCCGCTCTGAGTCTGCAAGGAGAAGGGTGAATGAATGAATGAATGAATGAATGATTTGAATGAGGGGAAAGTAACAAGGCAATTAAATATTTTAAGAGATTATGCACAGAAATTTCAGTCTATTGGTCTTACAAAGCACAAAGTAGCTCAACTTGTTGTAACTAGAGTTGGGTAAACTGAACCCGCACAATTCGGGTCCGTACCAAATTTTGTGGTGTTCAGCATGCCGGACCTGAACCTGAATTTTTTAAAAAAATTGGGCTTTAGTTCGGCGTTTGTGCCGAACACAGCGAAAGCCACTGCCTGGCTGTCATCTGCTGAGAATAGGAGGAGGAGCTGGGTGCCGGTGACTAGGGAGCTGTCAGCCGGTTGGGAGGCTGGGAGGGAGGCACAAAAGGAGCTGGGGAATCCCATGAAGAGATTCCGGGGGCGGAGCTTTGACGTCACTTACACTGGCAGGTTGCTAAGGATGCCAAAGTGATCACTTCCTGGATTCCATGGAATCCAGGAAGTGTTCACTTTGGCGTCCTTAGCAACCTGCCAGTATACGTGACATCAAAGCTCCGCCCCCAGAATCTCTTCGTGGGAGGGATTCCCCAGCTCCTTCAAAGGGAGGTCTTTTCATGTAAATGTTTTTCTTATTTTTAGAAAAAAGGATGCCGCAGCGGTGCTGCAAGCAAAGGGAGGTCTTTTCATGTAAAAATAAAAGTTTTTATTTTCACATGAAAGGACCTCCCTTTGCTTGCGGCACTGCTGCACTGTCCTTTTTTGTAAAAATGAAAATAAATTAAAATAAAAAATCCGTAAAAATAAAAAAAATGATGGGCTTTGGTGCCACGAACCGTTCGGGTTCAGGCTCGGCTGAATTTTGCACGAAGTTCATCCAAACTTGCTGAACCCGAACACCATTGGCTTCGCTCATCACTAGTTGTAACCTAAGAGCTGATATCAAACAAGCAAGTTTCTTAAACTGGGCAAACTAACTTTGGGGAGGGAGGGTGAGTGTTAAGGAGTGTGCAGAACCCTTGACTTGATCAAGGACATGCACAGAGGACAACGTGGGGTTCCAGGAGATATCCAGGAGATATATAAGCCACCCAGAGTCCTTTAGGAGTTGGGTGGCATATAAGATAGATAGATAAATAGATAGATAGATAGATAGATAGATAGATAGATAGATAGATAGATAGATAGATAGATAGATAGGTGTAATTATTCAGTCATACAAGACAGATATATTAAAGTGTATAAAGTAGTGTTTACTTTAGAAATAGCCCAGTCAAACAGTCTGGTCATACACATTCAAATCAGTCAATATCTCTCAATACAATCATAATATTACAAGCCTGTCTTTGTCTTACGTATCAGACATACGTTACTGCTTACAAATACATCAAACTAACACAGAGCTTACTATATCCATCTCAGTGAATCAGCAGAAAGAACAGAGAGAGTAGTGAGAGAATCATGCTTTCTGGCTCCCTCTTATGGCAATTTGCAACACTACCTCTTAAAGCTATAGTACTTCAATACATAAAAGCCTCCATTGTTAGCTTGTTTATATATTGCAAACCCAACTGTTTTGTACATAGTATTAACAATGATAATGATTGGAATCCTAGTAGGCAAAATGGTAATATTTCATTTGCTCCATTGTGATTCTTCCCCCCCAAGAAATGGGAGTGAAGAACTGGTTTTAGGAACTGAATCTCCTCAGAGGAGACAACACAAGGAAATAAGTAAATCCCCTGTTTGCAATTGATTTGATCCATAGCATTCTTCTTATTGGTTGCGCTTTCTATTTCAGATGCCCATTTCCTCAGCAATTGACTTGTGTTATAGTTGTTCAGTTTTTTGTATTTTTATGCTGTCCTGGAGGACAGTCTGTCTGAAAAGCTAGGTGAGTGTTCTTCCAGTAAACCAAAGGAAAATAGCTTCTGTTCTCTGGAAAATAAAGCTATGAAATATTTAATATTTCACCAAATAGCATGATGGTGAAGGTGGTTGCATTTGTCTTCATGGTGACTGCAGTCATGTGACTGGACGAGATGGCTTGGTGGTCATGTGACTGAGTGGTCATGTGACTGGGTAGGCGTAGCCAACTTGACATCACTCACATCTAGGATTATGCCTGACCTCTCCTCGCCTCAGAGTCCTCAATGAGATACAATTTCCCTGTCTATTTACCACTACTCAACATCCAAAATATACTATTTAGTTGTATTTATATATGCCATATATGTACATACATATCATACAGAGGCACACAAAAATATACATTATCTACTATATATACTTTATGTGTATGTGTACACACATACCCACACACCCCTCTTCTAAAACTATACACATTCAACCTCACTTACTGCCCATGGACTAGCACTGTCTGATCCACTTCAGTGACATCATAATGATGTCACCAGTTGGTGCTACCAGTTCTATAGAACCAATCCCAGTGATGGCGAACCTATGGCACAAGTGCCACAGGTGACATGCAGAGCCATATATGCTGGCAAGTGAGCTGTTGCCCTAGCTCAGCTCCAGCATGCATGTATACACCGGCCAGTTGATTTTCGGCTCACATGGAAGCTCTGGGAAGTCACTTTCAGCTTCTGGAGGGTCTCCAGGGGGGTGGGGGAGGGTGTTTTTGCCCTCCCCTAGGCTCCAGGGAAGCCTCTGGAGCCTGGGAAGGGTGAAAAATGGGCCTACCAGGCCCACCAGAAGTTGAGGAAGGGGCAGTTTCTGGCCTCCAGTGTGCACTTTCGTAGGCGTGGTAGTGTGTATGCATGCACCTTTGGCACCTGAGGAAAAAAAGGTTCACCATCACTGACCTATCCGAACTGGGAGGAACTCGCCCCTGGTATCAGGTTGAAAAAAGACTGTCCTAGACTTTGGCACAAAACACTTTCATTGCTATAAGAAAATGTATCTACTAAAAGATTGTAAAGGGAACCAAAGAAAACAAACCATGTTTCCTAGAATAAATATTTAAGTATATTAAAAGAGCAAGCCATGATTTGAATTTATATATGATTTGTATTGTTCCTAGGTCAATATGCAATCATTTAAGCTGAACTGTGCCTTCATCTTATCCATATTTATGTTTAAGGATTTACTTACCTTTCTGAAAATAAAGCCCTCCCGCTTCATTGCTGCTTTTCCAAGACTAAATCTCCATTTCCTTCCTGCTTTCTTCTTGAGTGAACCTTTATCATATGCTAAGGTCATGCTGTCAGCATCAGAAACAGCAGAGAGTTATAGAAAGAACAGTAGTAAAGGATCTGCTTTGGGAGTCCTCCTCCAGATGGAGATTTCCCAGGGAGATTAATTTTCTGGCTTTATGGCCTTTTTTTTAAACCAGCAAAACAGATGCACCGGAAGCTACCAGAAGGTCTTCTATTTTGCTTCCTGTATTATACACAACACTGTGAAATATTAGGTGTAGCATTAGGCATATGGAGGCACGTTTACATTAAATATGAGCGACAGTGATCATATTTATCAATTGCTTGGTAGGAAAGAACCAAGTCCACAGTCTAAGGAAATCAACGTGGCTTCATTTTTTTAAAAAAAATCACACATACTCACGTTTGGATCCTGGAAGAATAAATAAATAAATTATACGGGTCATTTTGAACAAAGGAGGCATGTTTGTGAAGAGCTTGTTCATTAAATCAGAATAATGTAGTGCAGGGGAGCACAATCCACAGGATGGACGAATGGAGCAATTTAAAGTCTTAGGTAAAGGACTGTTAAGTCAATCTTGAAATCCTCACCCAGTTGCAACTTTTAATACAATTGAAAGGGGGAAATTATTAAGTCAATGCAGAACAGCTCTATTGACTGTGCTGAATTAAGTTTAATTTAGTTAGAAACATAGAAACATAGAAGTCTGACGGCAGAAAAAGACCTCATGGTCCATCTAGTCTGCCCTTATACTATTTTCTGTATTTTATCTTAGGATGGATATATGTTTATCCCAGGCATGTTTAAATTCAGTTACTGTGGATTTATCTACCACGTCTGCTGGAAGTTTGTTCCAAGGTTCATAATGAAATGGCATTTTTCTACTTTTTCAAATGTAATGAGCAGCATACCAACATATGTTTTGCAGTTCAATGCAGTGGTAACATTTTTCTCCTAATGTTATGCTACCTAAACTGAAACATCACTGTTTGTGAAACTCGCTTTGGATCAGTTATTGCCTCGCCTCCCAACCTACTTATGGTAGAGGGCCAGGGACAGAGCTTTGATTTGTGAGAACAGAAATGAATATGAATGAAACAAACAGGCATATATATTTGCAAGATCATTGAAAATTCATTCATTCATTCATTCATTCATTCATTTCCTGCCTCTCTTATTTTTACAAATAACTCATGATAGTTTATTTATTTATTATTTATTAATTGAACTTGTATGCCGCCCCTTTCCAAGGACTCGGGGTGGCTCACAACATATCAAAAAACCCACAATATACAATAAAACATCTGAAATCCAATTAATATAAATAACTAATCTAAAAACCAATCTAAAAACCCCGGGACATTAAAAATCATTCAGTCACATTCAAACAACAAGCATACAACATATTCGTCAGCCAGAGACTATGGTCTAATGACCCCAAGCCTGATGGCATAAACAGGTTTTCAAATTCTTGCGGAAGGTGAGGATGGGGGCCAGTAAAAATCTCTGGGGGGAGCTGATTCCAGAGGGCCAGAGACCCCACAGAGAAGGGTCTTCCCCTAGCCCCGTAAAGTGACATTGTTTAGTTGATGGAACCTGGAGAAAGCTGACTCTGTGAAACCTAACTGGTCACTAGGATTCATGTGTCAGGAGGCGGACCCACAAGTATTCTGGCCCGATGCCATTAACATATGCAACATACCTTCCTCTCCTATTTTCCCCACAAAAACAACCCTGTGAGGTGGTTTGGACTGAAAGAGCGCTATAGTCCCAACATCACCCAGATGGCTTTTATGATTAAGGCAGAACTAAATCTCCTGCTTTCTACCTTAGTGCCTTAACCACTAGACCATTTTATTTTAAAAGTGATTTATGGTTTGCACAGCATAACTATTATGTTATAATCAAAATGTGTTTATAACAAATGGAAGGCCCTGGGTTTACATAATAGCTGTCTTTCAGGACTTCAGGGGCTGTCACAAGAAGGAAGGGGTGGACTTATTCACCAAAGCACCCAAGGGAAGGACAAGAAGCAATGGGTGGAAGCTCATTAAAGAGAGATCCAACCTAGAATCAAGGAGCAATTTTCTAACAGTGAGAAAAATTAATCAGTGGAATAACTTGCCTCACAGAGTTATGTGTCCTCCATCACTGAAGGTCTTCAAGAAAACATTGAGCCATTTTTCTGAGGTGTAGTAGGGTTGCCTCACTTGGACAGGAATTGGACTAGGATCCAGGATCCCTTCCAATGCCATGGTGTTATGCTTCTATTACAAAGAACTCCGAAGCAAAAAGAGTTGAGGTGGCGCAGTGGGTAGAGTGCAGTACTGCAGGCCACTAAAGCTGACTGCTAGATCTGCAGGTCAGCGGTTCAAATCTCATCACCGGCTCAAGGTTGACTCAGCCTCCCATCCTTCCGAGGTGGGTAAAATGAGGACCAGGATTGTGGGAGCAAAATGCTGGTTCTGTTAAAAAGTGCTATTGCTAACATGTTGTACACCACCCTGAGTCTAAGGAGAAGGGTGGCATAAAAAAATTGAATGAATGAATGAATGAATAGTTAGTTAGTTAGTTAGTTAGTTAGTTAGTTAGTTAGCTATATTAATTGAATTCTAGGTTTGATATTTTTACCATTTTTTATTATGCTGTGAGCCTCTTGAAGAGGGGCGGGATACAAATCCAATGGATAAATAAATAATAAATAAATAACTTTACAAACTAAATCAAAGTGAAAATTAGAAAACAAATTCTGTGATTTGTCAGAAATTCTCATGCCCTACGTATATATTTTTTCTACCCTTTAGCATAGATTTTATAGTGTTTATAGGGATTTTCAACAATATTGCTGTAAAAAATGCAGCAGTTACAAAGAAAATTAAAACATCATTCTGCTTGTAGGACTGTTACCATATCATAGACATTGTAAAGAATTACCATTAATGTTTATACTATACTGGTACTGTTCTTGTTATTGTGTGTATGTGGTGGGAGATTGTTTGGAATATTTATGTCCTAGGACAACCAGCCGGAAGAGGCAGGGAGAGGGGGAAAATGAATTACACCATTTTTTTTCTTTTTGTTTTTGCAGGAAGTCCAGAAAATAGGATCATTATTTTAAAATGCTAATAAATTTTATAGTTTTCATAGCTTCTGGCTGGATATTTTAAAATGTCAATATTTAGCCTCTCCCTCGCTCTCTCCCTCTCTCCTGTGTGTATACACAACACTCTCACACACACATGTATGTACGGTATGTATGTATGTACGTACACACACAAATAGATATATACATGCTGTATACCGTGCGTATGTTTGTGTATAAAATCAATGATATATGTCCCTAATCATGCAGGATGGTCTTGCAGAATTCTGAAGGACATATAGTCTTTGTAAGATCTCTTAGATAATATTGTCATTTTCTGGAGCATAGAGCCCATTTTGAAGTAGTAATTTGGTCCCTAAAGAGCTCTTTAGCCTGTGCCTTGCCTGCTCACCCAAGCCAAGTGTCAGACGGAACAGCCAAAGATAGATGTTTGCATGGAACAGTTTAAACCAGTCTGCTTTTATTTTCTCGGATTGTTGTTGTTGTTATCTTCAGGCTCTGCCATATTTGTTTAGTTTCTTGTGTTTTAGGTTTGTTTGTATTTTCACAGGGAATCTTTATTAGAATGCAAATAAAACTTACAAAGGGATTAAGTGGTGGTTCTTTCAATAATAAATCTAAAAGCATATTACAAGCAAGGAAAAAGGGGATTTCCCCTGTGTTTTTGGATTTATATCTGCCAGAGGCTTAACAATTTACTAAAGGCACTAAAATTGCTCCTTTTCTTCCTTTCCCCTACTTTTCAATATATAGAACATGTTCTAATATTATGAACTAGCCCAAAATTAAGCTGGTTTACTAAGTCGAAAACATGCAGAGTAATTGAAAATGTGCTGGGCAGAGAAGGGAACTCAGGTTGACTAGTCCAGTTGGAAAGATTATATTGATTTGTAGGGAATATTTTAAATCCTAATCCCAACAACACAAGATAAGACAAACTATGTATTATTTCATCCTGATTTATGATATATAAATTGTGAAAAGTAACAGGTACTGTACTGTAGAAACTCAAATAATGCACTGCAAGCTTTGTTTTGGAAGGTATGTTTTGTTTCCCAAAAAGAAAAGAAAAAAAGAAATGAGAAAAGTAAGATTGTATTATTTTAGGTGAGGGTGGGGGAAAGCATTAAAATTTTGGGCAGTGGAATCAGAAGATAATAGTAATGAGGATGCAATTAGGTTTTGTTTGTGTAAAGCAGTGTCTGGAAGAAGCTCAGAAAGAACAGTACGTATGAGTTAAAAATCAACAAATCATTAAAGAGGAGGTGTTGAAAGTAAGGATTTCCTTTGGTTGCTTGCTTCTCAAACTGTGGTCTGTGGACCCACCAGTGGAATCAAAGACAGATGCATTTGAGCTCACAAGGGAACCATTAGAAGGGCAGGCTGCCCTACCATTTTGGATCTGTAGCAGCTGAGAATTTGAATCCTGATAGGAGGAAGCAGATGGCAGTCTATGTAATGCTAGGGAGAATGTTTACTGATTTGGAGTTTGTAAAAGAGCTGTGTATCAGTAACCCAGATAAGGCACTTTACAATTATCAATCAACACAGAGGAGCTGATCAAGAAATTTGGTTGAATTGCATGCTGTAACTCAGAATAATGATAACTGAAAACAACTTTGGCTATTTGTAAAAAAAAATAATACACACTTTCCTAATCAAAACATGTGAGTGTATGGGAGTGAGCAGGATTGATAAAATTAAATCATAAATAAGATAAAATTAATCATATTTCACAAGGAGATGAGACTGTTTTCCTTCCTTCCTTCCTTCCTTCCTTCCTTCCTTCCTTCCTTCCTTCCTTCCTTCCTTCCTTCCTTCCTTCCTTCCTTCCAGAACAAAATCAACACTGAATAAATGTACTTCTAAATTTTTTTAAAATTTATTTTTATTATTTTCAGGAAAAGAATGCTCCCAAAGTAGTTTATAATCACTATAAAAATTGTAAGCAAACTTTACATAATGTTGTTTTAAAACAAAGGGCATTTTTAGGATCCTTCCCAATGGGCAATTTGTGGCAACAGTCCTGCAGAGAGGAATAGCTTCACTGAATGGTTGTCATGTAGAAATATGCTCTCTTTCCTTCTTCTGGGGATCCTGCTGTGGCAATGATCCATTTATCTAAAAGAAGCCTTTAAAAAAAAAAAAGTTTCTTAACAAAACAATGTCCCAAATTTCAGCTATACTGAGCCTTACGAACAACTGGATTCTTACCTGTGTCAATGGATTTTAAAAAATGCCTTCCACATTAACTTGTTACAAGCACACCTTATGATATTTTACAAGAGCTAACATTAATCTGATTTTAGAAGTGCAGCTGAATTAAATGGTGCACTTTTCATAACATGTGAGGGTGCCTGGATAACATCTTGATATGCTACCATCTCATGATCATCTGCATTTTTGCAGTCATGACTTTAAATATGTATAGCCATACCAAGGAGTGATTTAGCTGGGTGCATTTATAATGTCACTAATGCCTAGCATCAACAAACTTACATGTATTTACTTTTTAAAAAATGATAAGCTAGGAAGCCCTGTAGAAGCCCCTGTCTCCCAATTTTCCCTTTCAGTTATACCATTACAGCTGCTCCGAGTCCACGGAGAGGGGCGGCATACAGATCTAATAAATTATTATTATTAAATTAAATTATTATTATTACAAAATGTGTAATGATGTACAGAATTTTATTTCTGCCTTTTCTCTTATTCTCATTTTATTCTACTAACCTGAGGACTGTGTCATTGACATTCATGTTCGCCAAAATAAAAAATAAAAAATGACAGCCTCTTCCCCAATGTATATGGTTCTACCTTGTTGTCATCTGACATGGCCAGCTAAAATGTACCATTGCCACCACCAAACCAAAACCACTACGTTTCAGCATCTATCTATCTATCTATCTATCTATCTATCTATCTATCTATCTATCTATCTATCTATCTATCTATCTACCTACCTATCTATTTGTCAAACAAGTATAGTATTATAGTACATATTAACATAACATAACATAAGTAGAACGTAGTAATAGAAAGGATAATAAGACAGTAGCACAGGGACATTAGGCACAAAAGTGCACTTATGCACGCCCCTTATAGACCTCTTTGAAAAGGGGAGAGGTCAATTGTAGATAAGGTAAGGTTGAAGAATTTTTGGCAAAATTGTGCCGACGGGGAACCTTTAGTTCACTTAATAACTGTGGCATTCATTTAATAACCATCACCACTGCTTCATGATTACAGCATTCACTTGAAAACTGCTACAAAAATGGTTGCAAAATCATGACCAATCATTTTACAGTAGATGGTCATAATGGACAGGCTCCAGTATGAATTCCTTATAGCACAATTCTAATGTGACCAAGGGAGTAGGGTATAAATTTTACCTCTGAGTATCTGGAGCAGCTATATATTTTTTGATCTTTATCAATGAAAAAAATGTATTTGACGAAGCAAAACAAATGTCCAGTGGTCAGGAGGGTTTGCAAGGTGAGGCCAAAAGCCAAATCAGTGGCCATCACCACAGGATGAAAGTCCCTCATTTTTATTTAAAAAATTGACTTATTTGCAACTGCCGTAATATTTTTTTGACCTCCCTTTCTATGATTAAGATCCTGCTTCACAAAGCCCATATTCAAAATATGTAATTATGCATACAGTATCAGTCCCCTGCAGCTGTTCTTCCACAATTGATATGAAGTGGGGAATTTTCTACTAATTCTGGACATTCTATTAGCCATTCATATATAATAAAGGTTAGGTGATCTATCTTCCGTGGAAGAAAATGAAATTAAAGACCTTAAAGCCAATCAGCTTTCCTGCATTTTACACCAACTAATTCCATAAAATAACTGTCTGAAGAAATCCTTTACTGCAGTTGGTCTATATCAGTTGCCTTTGATTTTCAAGGTATTATCCACTTTCCTATTACCAAATGAGATTTTTTTCAATTATCAGCACCTCTTCTCAAGTAGAACAGTTTTAAGGTAATGGTAGCACAGAATTCTCTAGTAGATATATCTCCTCCTTAGTTATTGCAACAGGACTTGGCTAACTTTATCCCATTTTGTAAGCTTTCTTTCTATCTATCTATCTATCTATCTATCTATCTATCTATCTATCTATCTATCTATCTATCTATCTATCTATCTATTGTAAGTTTTGTAAGTTAAGCAGGCTAGGCCTGATTATACTTGGATATGAGATTTCCTAGAAATCCTAGGTCTGTGACCCAGATCATGTTACTTTTGTTTTTGAAGCCAAAGTACCACATAAAAGGGGCAGTACCAATGAAGAAACAGGGTGGTAGGACAAAGCAATGTAGAAAGTATAAAGGACAAAACCAAAGTCTTTGTGAAAGTAACCTATGTTAACATTTTCACTGCTGTACCCATCAATATATTTCTTTTCTAGTTTTTCAGTGACAAGTCAGACTTTATGTGTGAAATTAGACATTTTTCTTCTGTTGTATATTTAATTATTGTTATCTTGACTGACTTTTTTTTAAACATACCCAGGGATTCCCCCCCCCCCCCTAGGAGGGATTCTCTCCCCTAGGAGGGATTTTATTTTCTTAAGAGGACTTTGAAGATTCAATATGAATCCTTGGTGTCATTTGCAGACTTTGCAAATTCATTAGTTATGTTATCATGCCCAATCAAGTCACCCTGAAATTTGCTTTCCTTGTTTATGACAGTGTTCTCTTTACTTGCACCATCTGCTTCCTGTTCCTTAACCAATATTCTGATTTGCTTCAGTAAATATTAAACAGGGTGTGGAACGCATAGTTGAGATATTTGTACTGGGAGAAGAATCTTCAGTAGATGCTCACATCTCTTAAACTGGACATGGAATATGTGATGGCTTCAACAGTGAAATCCATTATTCTTCTCCATATTCTCATGGCTCAACTTTAATGGGAAATCTATGTCGTATATGATGAGATGTAACAATGGAAAGGGAATTTAATTGAACTTAGTTGATCCTAAACTTTCTACATAAAATAAAATAATCTTGTAGATTATTTTATGTAAGGCTATTTAGGTGTAATTCCAGGGGTGGGTTCCAGTACCAGCCTGCCAATTACATAATTTGTGTGCAATGCTCCAGTACCGTCTTTGCAAAGGGACACTTTTGCATGTGAGATTTCAGTGACTTTTTGCTTCTGCGCATTCACGGAAGCAAAAAATTGCCAAAATCACTCATGTGCATCCCCTCGTGAGATTTTGCTTCCGCACATGCACAGGATGCAAAATCACATGAGAAGACATGGACATGTGCATACACATAGCAAGCATGTGTGCATTGGGAAACATAGAGATGCATGTGCAGTGCACCAGTAGCAAGATAAGAGGACCCTGGGCCCATGTTATTCCATGGTCTGTTACTTGTAAGCTGATATAATAGTATAAGAGAAGGACGCATGGAGTCAGGATGGAATGTGGCAGACTGGATAACTGGCAGGTAAAAGATATCTCAGACCACCCTGTCTAGTTTTCCAGAGAGCTGATGGAAAGTGGGGAAGAAATACTTTTAGTTTTGGAAGGTTCTGTTAATGGAATCTTGCCATTAGATGGAGTTGGTACTCGTCCTTGTGCTTCCCGTCTGGACTACCTTGCAGAGCTAACAGTTAAATCACCAAAACTGGCTTTGTTCAGGCATCATGATAAGCAATAATGTGGTTTGTGACTTAACTGAATAAGTGAACATAGTCATTAGGCTTATTTAACAAAGCATTATTAAAGCAAACTATGGACTAGCATAGTATGTCGATCCTATCCGTGATGTGCTAAGCATGCATTCGTCACTGATACCTGAGATAGTTATACAGGGAATGTATGTGCTGCTCTGGGTTACATTTTTGAAATTACACTGTGCATTTTATCAGTGTTTACCAGTAAATTATCAGTGTATAGTAGCTATTGGTGTATACATTCATTTATATATTAATATGTTTGGATATAGACGTTGTATAATAAAGTAAAATGGTTTTAAAGAAGAAAAACCATCACAACAGTGACATAAAATCACTCGGGAGTTGGGCACCATACAAGTATGTGTGTGTGTGTGTGTGTGTGTGTACATACACACACACATACACACATACATACACACACATACATACAAACAACACATTATGAAAAACATGAAGCAATATCAGATTGAAGAGATGCATTTTTTGAAATCAAAAGTAAATTTATAAATCTATTTTCCAGTTGTGGGCTGTGTTACAGTTATGGTAGAAATGCCTTAGACATGTAGGTGGTTAATGACTTAAGCTGGACTGTTCATTATGTTTGTAACTTTTTTTAAAAGTCAATGTTGACTCCTGGAAATTGCCTGACCAGTCCGTTTTCTTGCTAAAGTTTTTCAGCAGTGGTTTACTATTGCCTCCTTCCTAGGATTGAGAGAGAAAATGGTTGGCTTAAAATCACACAGCTGGCTTCATGTTCGAGAACTCACAGTTTGTTCTCGAACAAACTAGAACTCACAGTTTGTTTTCCAAGCTCTAAGTCTTTGCAGAGTTCTTTTTCATTGCTCTACTTGCTCAGAATTTTTCTTTCCAACCCTAACCAGGTTCTAACAATGTTCCCAGCTGTTACTGGCTTGCAAGCTCTTTCATTGTTACTCTCTCCAAATAAGGTTTTTTTAAAGTCCTAACCAGGGGATAAAATAATATGCTGAGACTGACCAGACTAAGGGTGTTAGCCAGATGAATATCTGGTAAGCAGATTCTTTTCCTTATTTTCCTCCCTAAAAACTAAGGTGCATCTTATACTCCTGTGCATCTTATTCTCTGAAAAATACAGTACATTCTGATTCAATTGAGGTTCTTGAATATTTTTCAAAGTAGGTTGATATGCATTGTATTATTACAGCCTATCATGATACAACCAAGACTTGAGTGAATATGGAAGGCTTATTCTAAACATATTTTTGGAATACATAATTTCAAGTAAAAAAAAAAAGGGCAGAAAAAGGATAAGAATTAATCATAAAAGTAATAAAAATAAACAAGTTTCTTTGAATATGTTATCCAAACTATTCAGTAGATTGTCTTATGGGGTGCCTGAAACAGTCTTTAAAAAATTGCAGAAATTGGAATAATGGTATTATTTCCACCCCCCCACCCCAGGAACCAATTAAGCATGCAGTTGTGTATTGGCAGCATGCTCGTTGTCACAGTGAAAGAGTATATTTAATGACAAAAAATTATACCAGCAAAATCTAACATCAGAGAGAAATGATTCAGACTTGTTACAACGATAAATATGACATTCATTCACTCATGCTTGATAACTGATTTGAGGCTCTTACGCTGTACTGCAAGACATTACTAAATGAACCTTTCTGCCTCTTGTGTAAATAGATAGATTAATGGCATTAAGTGAAACCCAAGCCTGCTGAAATGTTTGCTCCCTTACAGGGTTTTCAATTTCCCCTATTTTTTGATGAATGAAGCAATCTGGCCATAAAATCCTTGCACAGTAGGTTAATAATGTCATAGCTGAACTGTGAAATAGTAATGTGTATACTATCTATTTGCAAACAATAACCCTTGGAGCCTGATACATCTATTTTCAACCAACTTGGGTGATCATTGTCTGCAGAGACAAAAGCAGTTTTTGTTCTGGTGTGTTTGAAGGCTCCCACGACAATGTAGGTCAGGAGAAAAATCAGCCAAGTTCTTAAGACAAGAGGCAGATTAACCTTTCTTCCTCAGCAACATCACTTGTCTTTTCCTCTTAATAGCTTTCCAAGAGTTTTAAGAAAAGAGGTCTCGTCCTTTACCTTGGCAGTCACAGCTCGCTGCTCTGATTGTGCAACGTTCACCTGATGTTTGTCGAAGTTGTATTTCCTGTCTGTCACTCAAAAGGGGAACTGGATTTATTTCTGTGTAGGAGACTATGCAAATTTTCTGCTATACTAGCCTAGTATTGGCATCCATCTAGCACTCGACTGGCTTGCCCAGACTTCCTGATCCTCCAGGCCATCCACACAAAACCTATTAATTTACATGCTTTATTCTTCATGTCGTAAGTTCTCCATCATTTTATCACAGGGCTTTCGACACGTTCTTTAAGATCCATGTCCAAAGAGGTTAGTTACAGTTACCTGCGCTATTGATATCCAACCAGTAGAATCAATTTAGCATAAACAGGCACCAGTATTGCTACTTTTGTGTACTCTATTTTTTTAAAAAAAAAAAACAGTGCAGGAATAAATGCAAGCAATCCTTGCAAAGTTTCAGGATTTTTTTTTCCAGAGTCAGTTTTGATTCTGGTTGTAGCAACTCTTGTGTTGTGCTGATAGACTAAAACTTTTGCTGCTGTGTAGAAGCGGGTCACCTTTAACCTCTTTTGGGGAGGAAAGGAGAGATAGTACCCAAACTACAGCTTCAGCACTGTGTAGGTATATGACTGCTAAGAATAGTGATCTCATTGACTACAGTGGGAATAGATCATACTTTGTGGATATTGTGGGGTCCTTGGTGCTCTCTGAGCATGATTGTTTTCTTGTAGGTGACCCAAAGGTGCTTTTTTCAGGAGGCAACTGGACTTTATTGTTTTCTTTTTTAAAACATTTCACTGATGAGAAGCTAAACATCTTCAAAGGACAAAAAACAAGCCCACTTGTCTCCTGAAAAAGCACCTTTGAGAAAACCATAACCTGAATGGCTGGGAATCTCTACAAAGGTTTCTTGAAGTTTCATTAGCAAACTACGTACCATATTTTTCAGACTATAAGATGCACCAGAATATAAGATGCACCTTAGTTTTGGGGGAGGAAAATAAGAAAAAAGCTGAACTGGGGGTGGATGACCTCTCTGAATACCCTTAATCATCTCTTCCTAGAGGTGAACTTTAGCAACAGATTCATTGGTTGTGAGCTCTGTGCCTTGCTTTTTTTTCTGCCTCTGAAACTTCCCTTTCAGAGACTTTTTCCCCAGGCCATGAAAACTCAATTTTAAAGGCATTTTTCCATCCCTTGAATTATTATTATTATTATTATTATTATTATTATTATTATTATTATTATTATTATTATTAATTGGATTTGTGTGCCGCCCCGCTCACAACATATATAAAAACACAATAATACTTCTAAATACAATTAATACAATTAAAACCTTAAAAACCCTAATATAATTTAAAACACTCATTATCATTCACTCCATCTTAAGCCAATCTCAATTTCAGAGGCTTTTTTCCAGCCTCTGAAACTTCTCTTGTAGCCTCTCCGAGCCTCTCAAACCTCAGTTTGAGAGGCTGCATGGGGCTACATTCGATGTATAAGATGCACCCTCATTTTTTGGGGGGAAAGGTGCATCTTATACTCTGAAAAATAAAGGTAAGTGCACTTGTTGATACTGCTGTCCACTCACCAGGCATAAGACTTTGTGGTACAGATGCAGCACACTGAACTTGCAGTACTGAACTTAGCAATATTGAATTTACCTCGGTTGTTTCTGAGGTAAAAGCAATAATTGTTGGATCAAGTGTACTGCAAGATAGATTTGGGATGGAAGCTTAGAAAGACAGAAAAAATTGTGGTGAGTTGTGGTGAGTTGATTACTGCACTAGCTTTGTTCATGTATTGCACGATCCCCCATCTGTGGGGCAATTCATTTGGAACTTAAATTTAAACTAATAGCAATAGCATTTAAGAACATAAGAAGAGCCATGCTGAATCATGTCAAAGCCCATCCAGTCCAGCATTCTGTGTCACGCAGTGGCCCACCAATTGTCCATGGGGATCTTGAGCATAAAGAGAAGGCAAAGACCTCCCTTTCCCTCTACCCCCAACAAATGGTGGTACTCAAGGGAATCCTGCCTGCCTCAACCAACATAGAGGCGGCACATGGACATCCGTTTCAATAACCACCAATACACTTGGCATCCATGAAGCTGTCTGCTCCTGCCTTGAAGCTATCCAGGCTGACAGCTGTCACAACCTCTTCTGGAAGCGAATTTCATAAACCAACAACCCTCTGGGTGAAGAAATATTTCCCTTGATTTGTCCTCGCTTTCTTACCCATGAGCTTTAGGGAGGGCCTCCTCATCCTAGTATTGTGTGATAGAGAAAAGAATTTTTCTCTATCCACCTTTTCTATCCCATGCATGATTTTATACACTTCAATCAAGTCACCCCTTAGTTTAGATTTATATACTGCTTCACAGTGCTTTACAGCGCTCTCTAAGTGGTTTATAGAGAGTAAGCATTTCCCCCCCAACAATCTGGGTCCTCATTTTACTGAGCTTGGGAGGATGGAACACTGAGTCAACCTTGAGCCTACTGGGAACCCCAGACCTGATGGCATAACCAGGTCTTGAGGGACTTTTTGAACATTAAAAGGGGTGGATGTAACTTAATGTCAATGGTAGAATGTTTCATAAAGGGGATCCAACAGCAAAGACTATCCCTGGCAAATGCTAACTGTGGCTGTACCCACTCTTCCAGATCTAATGAGCCGTTCTTATAAAATTGGGAAAATGTAGTCCTTTGGATAACCTGGTCCTACACCATGAGGGACTTTAAAGTTTAAAACAAGCATCTTAAATTGGACCCAGAAACAAATGGACAACCATAACAACTTCCATAGCAGAAGTATAATATGTGCTGTTGCCCCAGGAGCACATACTTCTGATTTTTGCATCCTAAATACTCCACAAGAGCAGCTCAACTATTTCAATTCTTAGACAGAGCCAAGAGTCTGTCATTTATGCTTCTGAACTTATTTATATTGGAGGAAGAGGTTTGTGTGTTCTTGAAGAGTAGGAATCTAAAATGAACAAGGATTGGTGAAACAGCTCATTGTAACTTCAACAGATAAAGAGGCTTTTTATAAGAAATACTTGGAGGATAAGGGGAAAGCTTAGCTCCTAGCTAGCTATATCTTTTAAAGTGAAAATCATGAGAACCAGTTTGTATAAAGTCTAAAGACTGGATGAAAACCTCACAGACAGCAAGCAGACAGGGGCGAGTACAAGTGCACTAGAGTGCCTTCCGTCCCCTGTCCTATTGTTCTCCTATATCTCCTATACCTTTCTTCTATTGCTATATCTCTTCTTCTATTCTTTCATTGATATGTTCTATTACTTTATCTTCTTTTCTATTATTTCTTAGATATATTTTACTATGAGTATCTCCTCTATAACCTTCATCATGTATTTTACTATGTGTATATTGATATATACCCACTAAAACCCTCATTGTGTATTGGACAAAATAAATAAACAAACAAACAAACAAACAAACAAACAGAATATGGGGAAAAGTGGAAATAAGAAGGAATTCCCAATTCCTTGTCTATATTCCTTGCCTCTTGTGAATTGTGTGATAAATGAAGAATCAGTGCACTTGAAGTTACTCCTCCAATAAATTAAACCTGAGAAATACACCAGGAACAACCTTCTATTCTCAGCACTACACAAAGGTGATTTTAAAGAATGAACAGTTCCATTCATAAATGACTTAGATGAGGGAATACCGTGTTTCCCCGATAGTAAGACCCCCCCGATTGTAAGACATATGGGGGGTTTCAGGGGGGTCGGCTTATATAAGCCATACCCCGAAAGTAAGACATATGTCTTACTTTCGGGGAAACACGGTACTAAAAGCGAGGGAGCAGTTCGCAGCGCCCTGGCGGCGGTTCCCTTCGCTTTGACGGCGCTGGTCCGCTCGCTCGTCCCCGCAACCGACCCACATTTCCGGGTTGGCGAGCCTGGATTGTTTTTCCTGCGAGCGCTGGTCCCCGCTAAGCCTTCGCTTAGCGGGGACCAGCGCTCGCAGGAAAAACAATCCAGGCTGAGTGAGGCTTCGGACCAGCGCCGTCCTTCGCCTCACATTTCCGGGTTGGCGAGCCTGGATTGTTTTTCCTGCGAGCGCTGGTCCCCGCTAAGCCTTCGCTTAGCGGGGACCAGCGCTCACAGGAAAAACAATCCAGGCTGAGTGAGGCTTCGGACCAGTGCCGTCCTTCGCCTCACATTTCCGGGTTGGCGAGCCTGGATTGTTTTTCCTGCGAGCGCTGGTCCCCGCTAAGCCTTCGCTTAGCGGGGACCAGCGCTCGCAGGAAAAACAATCCAGGCTGAGTGAGGCTTCGGACCAGCGCCGTCCTTCGCCTCACATTTCCGGGTTGGCGAGCCTGGATTGTTTTTCCTGCGAGCGCTGGTCCCCGCTAGCGGGGACCAGCGCTCGCAGGAAAAACAATCCAGGCTCGCCAACCCGGAAATGCGAGGCGAAGGACGGCGCTGGTCCGAAGTTGTAGAAGCGAGCCGAGCGGGCAGCCGGAGCTGCGCCCTCCTTCGCCCGCCTCCTTTCCGGCAGGCAGGTGGGGCTGCCCAACTGCGCAGAGCGGCTCCTCCCCTCCAGACGCGT
The DNA here is from genome assembly GCF_031021105.1 of Erythrolamprus reginae. Classification (NCBI taxonomy): domain Eukaryota; kingdom Metazoa; phylum Chordata; class Lepidosauria; order Squamata; family Dipsadidae; genus Erythrolamprus; species Erythrolamprus reginae. The sequence continues at coordinate 102,538,522 of NC_091951.1, forward strand.
GTTGGGGAAGCGGGTCGGTTGCGGGAACGAGCGAGCGGACCAGCGCCGTCAAAGCGGAGAGAACCGAGCAGATCAGCTGCTGGGCAGCCTCCCTGGGTCTTCCCGACTTCACCCTGTCAATTTGGTTAGTGGAGGCGGGAAACGGCAGGGGGGGGGTATGTAAGACATACCCCGAAAGTAAGACCTAGTGGGGCTTTTGCGGGTAAAAAGATAGTAAGACACTGTCTTACTATCGGGGAAACACGGTAGAAGGGGAACTTATCAAATTTGCAGATGATACTAAGCTGACAGGAATAGCTAACACCCTAGAACCATGATGGCGAATCTATGTCACATGTGCCAGAATCAACCAATGGAACAGCTTGCCTTCAGAAGTTGTGGGAGCTTCATGACTGTAGACTTTCAGGAAGAGGTTGGACTGCCATTTGTTGGAAGTGGTGTAAGGCTGTGATGGCATGAGCAGCCACAGGGGAGGACACATGAGACTTTTTGATGTTTCAGCTCCTGGCCAGCTGATTTTCAGCCTTTGGAAAGGCAGTTTCTTCCTCCGGAAGCTTCAGAGAAGCTTCCCTGACGCCCTGGAGGAAAAAAACCACCCCCCCGATCGGAAGTAGGAAAATCACACTTCCGGTTTGCCAGTTTAGGCATTTTTTTTCAGTGGTGGGTTCATACAGGTGTGGTCCAGAAAGCCATATTGGTATGAACCCACTGATTTTGGGGGATTTCCTCCCCCAGCTTCTCCATGTGGAACAAGCCCTCAGCTGTGCTTTGGACAAAGAATAAAGGTTATCATTAAAATGAGTGGGGGCGGGAGGGCTTCTTCTGACACTGAGATGTCAGAATAAAAATCACCAAAAATCAGTGGGTTCACTCTGGACTACACTGGAATGAACCCACCACTGCCTACAGCACTGATGGCAAACCTCTTTCCCCTCAGGTGCCAAAAGAGTGTGGCCATGCGCTAATGTGATGCGTAAGTGCCCACACTCATAATTCAATGCCTGGGGAGGGTGAAAACAGTTTCCCCTGCCCCCTGGAGGCCCTTTAGAGGCTGGAAACAGCCTGTTTCCCAACTTCTGGTGGGCTCAGTCTCGCCCTCCCCAGGCTCCAAAGGGTTCCCTGGAGCCAGGGGAGATTAAAAACGCCCTCCCCCATACCCCTCGAGGCTCTCTGGAAGCCAAAAATGCCCTCCAAGAACTTCTGTGCGAGCCAAAAATCAGCTGGCCGGTACACACATGTACGTTGGAGCTGAGCTAGGGCGACCGTTCGCGTGCCAGCAGATATGGCTCCTTGTGCCACCTGTGGCACCCGTACCATAGGTTCGCCATCACTGGCCTACAGGCTTCAGAAAGGCCTGAGGGGAGCAGTGCGGGAAAGGGAGAGGGAAGGGGTGTGGGCACATGCAAGCATGCTAGCGCACACACACACCCTTTTGGCACTAGTGTAGGGCTCCTGCTTGGGTGGCAGGTTGGACTAGATGACCTATAAGATCCTTTCCAACTATGTTAATCTAAATCTATATAATTCATTCTGCTCCATTACTTCCACCAGGAATATTGAAAAATGGTATCAATGTCAGTTATCTGAAGGGAGAACAGATCCTCAAACAGATTCTGTTTGCCAAATGCATTTTCAACAGACAGCATTGGAATGCAGATGCTTTAGTACACCAACCTTCCATGCTGTTACTCTTAAATCCCCAGAATTCCTTGCTACTCATCATTCTGAGGATTTAAATTCTACTGCATATACTATTTTTTTTTTTTACAACAGAGCAGCTCTATGTCCATAATTTGAGTCCATATGTATTTTATGGCAGTAGCAAGAATCTCCTGCATGCAGAATGGTGTTTATTATTATAGCAATGTAAGAAATGGCCTTAATTATTTAGCAGTTGTGAGGCATTTTTTAACCAGATTGTAGATGTTTAGGCTTCATTTGGCTGGAATTAATTGCCTCTTGGGTAAATAAATATTTGAATGAGAAGGAATGGTAGGTTTAAGACTTGGTTGAAAATTATGGGTTATTACAACCAAAAGAAATGGGGAAAAACCCCACCTCTGTGGCATAGGTTTTATTTAGCAAGCTATAAATATAATTTGATTTATCTCTTAACAGTTTTGTTAATATAAGGCACATATGTTAAATTAGGACCATTGCGTTATTCAGTTCTGAGAATATAGTAGAATATGGCTATTAATATTAATAATAATCCCCAATAATACTGTGTTAGTATTTAGATCTTGGTGTCTAAATGGCTCCAGACAGTGTGGAGAAACTTGACAAACAGGCCACTTTAATGCTGTCTGCTTGTATTCTACACAATGTGGCAGTAAAGCTTTTATTCTCCGAGACACTGAATTTGATTGGCAGCTGAGTTTGCCTCAAAAGCATAACCCCTTTCCCCAACACTCCACTGCTATCAATTACAGTTTTGAATGTGGATTGTTTCTAATGTAAAATAACGCCAGCCTCTGCTTCTAACTCCAGGTCAGAAAGCGCTTTTGTCCACCATTCCCTTAGTTTCCTTCCCCCAATCCTACCCACCAATTTATTCATGCTTTGCTCTCTCGCTGCACTTTATTTTTCATGTATATTTTCTTTTGGCATATAAATGCTGAAGCCTTGTCCTTAGAAATTAGCTTCATGCAAAAGCATACCTCATCAATAATTCTGTTGACAAGCAGGCTACATCAGTGGTTAAAACAGGAAACCTTTTGAGATATTCTTCTGGCTCAATCTTGGTCTCTTTTAATATAGTGATATGCGGTGATATGCTGCATTCTAAATGCTTGTATTAGTGGAAGTAATTTTGTGTGCGCTACAAGTTAGCTTGACTCTTCTATAGCACGATTTCCTTCTGGCAGTCAAGTTAAATTCTCATTGGGAAATTTGCCTGAATGGATTGAATACAGATCTTATTTAAATCAGGTGATTTGCTTTAGCTGCCATCTGTTGGCCAGTTTGCTATTATTATTATTCTGCTGTTGTAGTAGTAGTTACCTGTCTGCTTGTATTGCGGGAACTTGGAAATCATATTTAATAGCTATTTGAGATATTACAGAATGACTTTCACCTCAGGGAATTTATATGGAAAGTTATAGAGACTCTGTTCAGTCTTAGGATTGACAAAAATGTGGTTCCAAGTGCCAAATTAATTGCTTTCAAACTGTCTCCAAGAACTGTATTTGTTCGTGCTCAAAACTGTTGTTGCTGCAGACACCAGATACTCAGAATGAGTGGCACATCCCAGAAGCTCCAAGGAGAGGCCTCTTTGAGGGTTATGGGGCAATAGTGGGAATTATTTGTGATTTTCTAGGTTTTACAAAGGACAATTTTCTTGGTCAAATATCTCCTTTTCTGAGACTTCTGAAGCTTTTACATGAAGCATTGGCCCCCATCTACTTAAAGTTTATTCTAAAACTATGTTTCTGATCCCTGCAGGGATCTTTTTGACTACAAATTCAAAAGCTTGTGCTCCAGATAAGTGTTTCCTCCTCCTCTTATAAGAAACCTGTGTTAGATTTTCTGGGTCTCAGTCTAGTCAATTGCAGCTCTGTTCCAGCCTTTGAAAATATAGGTGGAAGACTCATCTTCCTTTGAATGACTATCTATTTAGCCCACTCTTACTGTGGAATACCATAAAGAAAGGGCATAACAAAGGTTTCTTACAATGGTTTTTAGTTAGAAAAGTACAAGTTAAAATATTTCAAAGTAATAATCACAAAATACCTCCACCTACAAACATCTCTACTTATGAACTTTTCTAGATAAGAACAGGGTGCCCAAGATTTTTTTGCCTCTTCTCAAGAACCATTTTCCACTTACAAACCTGATCCTCTGAAACTGTAACTGGAAAAGGCAGGGAGAAGCCTCTGTGGGGCCTCTCTAGGAATCTCCTGGGAGGAAACAGGGCCAGAAAAAGTGTGGAGAAGCTCCGTGGGGCTTCTCTAGGAATCTCCTGGGAGAAAATATAGCCAGAAAAGGCAGGGAGAAGCCTCTGTGGGACCCCTCTAGGAATATCCTGGGAGGAAACAGGGCCTCTACCCTCCCTGTGGTTTCCCCAATCACACACATTATTTGCTTTTACATTGATTCCTATGGGAAAAATTGCATCTTCATACAAATGTTTCTACTTAAGAACCTGATCACGGAACAAATTAAGTTTGTAAGTAGAGGTACCACTGTACAAAGGTCCATTTCTGAGGTTGAGTCCCTCCCCTTCTTCTCAACAGTTCTCCCCACAGTTGTTTTGCTGTTGTAAACAATCTCCTGTTTAAAGGAACCGATGCAACAATCTAAAGTATGCAAGGCTTTCAAACTCCACCTACAAATTTGATCCACAAATAAATGTATTAGCATTCCTATCTCTCCACTGCCCTGGCCCTTATTTCAAACGTTATGATACTGAGCGAGGAGCTGAAAAAATTGAAAATGGAGCTTAACATGCCTCTCTGCTGTTTCTTTCACCTTATCTCACAGAATAGGATGTGCAGAGTAACTTTCTAGATAGGTAAAAATTTAACAAGTTGGTTCAACTTCTATCTGTTTCTGGACACAAACTGTTTCAACTCCTACCCTCAAAACAATGATATAGAGCACTGTAAACCAGAACAACTAGACACACGAACAGTCCCCCCCCCCCGAATATTATCATTCTGCTAAACGTATAATTCCCTCAACACTGTCAAACTATTTACTAGGTCTGCACTACTATTAATCTTCTCATCTTTCCCATCTCCTCCCACAAATGACTGTATGGCTGTAACTTTGTTGCTTGTATTCTTACAATTTATATTGACTGGTTCCTATTATGAATGGATTGCTTATTTGTACCCAGACTATCATTGTGGTGTATCTTATGATTGTTGACAAACTTATCTTTTCTTTTATGTACATCGAGAGCATATGCATCAAGACAAATTCCTTGTGTGTCCAATCATACTTGGCCTATTCTATTCTATTCTATTCCATTCCATTCCATTCCATTCTATTCGACCCTACCCTGTTACTAGAATGAGTCCAAGAAGCCACAGCAAATGGCAGCACTTATCCGAACTCAACTGATTTAAAAATGGATTATTTGAATGGGAGGCCATCAGGCAATCCCAATGTGGTGGTCTATACTGAATTAAAAAGAAAACAATCCTTTAAAAAAGGCAGTGGCTAAGAAAGTGAGATATTCATGCCTATGTAATCTCTAGGAGTTGGGCTTAATTCAAAAGGAGAAAAAACCCATTTACCTAAAGATAAAAGGAGCCTTTACCTTGCTAGTTTTGGGGGATCTGAAGAACAGCCCTTGAAATTCCATTGACTCTCATGGGGTTCAGTCTGCTTTCAAAACCAAAATGAAGCTTGGTTTGAAATGATAGTCTTAAATGGCAACATGGATTGATGGAAAACTAATATGGCTGGGATACAAGTAAGCAACCGCTAATACAAAAAAAGAATTAAGCATCCCTTATGCCTTGCCTATCAGAATTACAGACCTCCAGGACTTAAAAAATTAAACCTGTTGGATGGACTTTAAAAAAAAAAATCCCTAGCTGCATACAGTTTTACTAGATCCTGCCCTCAATCTGAGACTTTCCTCAATTATTCATGAATTATTCATTATATGTAGCCTACCCTATCAGGTAGCCTTAGGGCAGGTTACTGTGATTTCATCAAATACAAAGCTATCAATTATTGTTCCTAAATGGCTCACAATCTGCAGAGTCCCAATTTAATTTTTCCTCCCCTACATTAATGGAGGTAAGAAGAGAAGTCCCTTTCCCTTTTTCCTTCTCATTTTGCCAAAGTGATTGCTCTGGAAATAATTATGTTCCTTAAGAGAATGCATTGGAGGGCAATTATGCAGAAAAAACAATAATTGAGATAGTATGAAACAAACACATATACAGTACATATACTGTATATTACTCAGAGATATTCAGATTCATTGTCTTGTCTGTATAATTCATAGTGGAACTTTGTTCTAATTCTCATAAAGAACAGATAACTGTACCACTTCAAATGACAGATGAGGTCTCATATTATGAAATACTTTCCCAGGGGGGAAAAGGAGCCACATAAGTGTTTTGCATTCTAATGGAATGAGGGCAGGGGTGTCTATTTGAGAAAGATGTGAATTAAACCTGAAACAGTGTCTGACAAATTACATGGAATTTCTAGTTACATAGAAAACCTTTAGCTCAATTGTTCCAATTTTCCTGTTAAATTTAGAACATCCAAAAAGAGGTGCCACAGGTTCTTTTCGATTTATCATTACAAAAAACAAACATAAGGCTACTTTGTGTGTTATGTGCCTAGCCTTTTGAGTTTTTAACATTCTCCTGTAAAATGAGTAAACAAGTGATGAAAAGGCTTATGCTTCTCATACAATAGGTGTACAGGAGTATAGAAATAGCCTTGAAGAAGGTATGTGGTAGCCATTATGAAGACCTCGGGATAGCCTGGGAAGAAAGAGGAAACAGACTCAGGAGGTTAGAGTCAGTTGTCTTAATAGAAGTTTCCAATTCTACGATATTCTAAACACAACTTTGAGAAGATTGGTGGAAATCTGAAGGTCAGTCATTGAATCCAATTCACAGAACAGATTTGATCATTTGTTTAGTGGGCTCCAGATGACAACAGCTGTAAAATCTGTGCTAATTATTGTCACCATTTTGTTTTAAATCACTGTCAGTGAAAAGTCCTAACTTCTGCTAGATGAATTAATAATAACTGCACTATAGTGGCAGCATTGATGACTGCAACTATACCAGCTCTGATAATTTTTGCTATATGGTAGTTTTCCAAAGGGCTGGATATATTCAACGCTAGCTGCTCTATTAACAAAATGTTAAAGCACAATAATTTGCATAAATTTATCCTGCCTCTGCCTTGTATTGTACCTGTTGTTTTGCATATCCATATGCAAGAGAGGAAGAATTAGAAACTAACTAAAATGATTTTGCTAACAGTTTTGTTCTGTGTGATGGAGTTACTGATGCCTCCAGTGGAATCTGTGAGAGTTTCATGAAATTCAAGGATTTTGTAAAAGAGCCAATGTAAAGATTTTTTTTTTAAAAAAAGAGCCAAGAGCTTTTTGTCAGTCCTTCCTTAGACAGAAGGTGATCTATTCTTAAATAACAGATTTTATATCTAGCTTAACAAGAAATATGGAAGAAATGTTTAAAGGAATATGCATGTACATTAGATGAGATTTTAATCCATATGCTTCTTTTAAGGTTGTTTCATAAATAAAAACATTTTAGAATTTTTTTAGGGTGCCAAACAAAAGGACTTTTAAAAGGCTACTCTCTTTGTAATGCTTTTTATAGAACAGTAGGCTATTTAAATATTGTACAGTTAATATAGATTCTACATTCAGATAGTTGCTTGCTGCTGTAGAATATTTTTTATTTTATTTATTTTATTTGTTTTATTTTATTTGTCAAACAAGTATAGTATTATAGTACATATTAACATAACATAAATAGAATGTAGTAGGACAGGGACATTAGGCACAAAAGTGCACTTATGCACGCCCCTTACAGACCTCTTAGAAAAGGGGAGAGCTCGATTGTAGATAATGTAAGGTTGAAGATTTTGGGCTTGGGGGAAGCGACAACAGAGTCAGGTAATGAGTTCCAGGCAGTGACCACTCTATTGCTGAAATCGTATTTTCTGCAGTCAAGTTTGGAGTGATTTACATTCATTCTTTTGCTTTGATTTAAGGATTTAGAGCAAACAATTGTTCATTGCAAAGCTTTGTTTGTTTGAAATACTTTTTGGCTAGTGGAGAAAAAAGTGCAAGCAAGGTTATGCTTCTTTCCCCCAGAACCTCCCTGCTTACATTTGCATGTCATCTCAGACTGTCTTACAGACATCCAAAGCTATTATTTTCATTGCGACTGATGGCAGATGGAAATGACTTTTCCTTGTTACCGTAGCAAAATTCAGGCAGTATCCCACAATAATGAGATGGATTGTTTTCCTTACCACAATACCACAGAATTCCTATAACACATATAATGCATATCTTCTCTCATTCATGCTGAATGTGAATAAAGCTCCCATTTGTATGAGTTTCTGACTCATTCAGCTATCTTGCATGACCTTCTTGTGGTCATTTAATCATAAATAAATTGCTTGGAGGTAACTCCAAAATGATTTGAGTGCAGAATCTCAAAAAGGTTATATTGTGCACCAGATCACCAAATGACCTCTTCACTTATGATAGAAAACTGATCAACTTGTGCTCACTTTGAAGTGATCTGTTGTAAAGTTTGCCTTTGTTAGAAGAATTTGGGATGAGGGTGTGTGTTTGTCAGCACACATTAGTTTGATTCCGAAAAGTATTCCATGAGGTTTATTATCATGAAAATGATTCCCGAGCAGGGGAACCATTTCATAAAAAAACCTAGTTCAGAGGAGACGGCAGGGCCTTGCCTTAGGTCTGTGAAAAAGTTACAGGGTTTAGAATGTTCCTCTGTGGAGGTAAATAAGCTGTCAATTCATGATGAAGAAAATCAAACTTGCTTGGTTTATTTTGGCCACTGTTACTCGCAAAAAATATGAGAAAAATTTCCGACAAGCTAGCTAGTGAGCCCTCCATGTGTTAGCATTTAGTTTTTCTACTCTTTATAGTGCCTGGGACAGCTTTTGAGAAAGATAAGCGGGAACATCAAAATAGCATGTTCAGAATTGTTTTTCACATTAATTGAAATAAAGAAAAAAAAGTTGGCTCCGTTAAATTATATTTGACCTTGATATTAGTGCTGGTCGCCTCTTTGGCTTCTTAGCTCAGCTAGAAGCCCTGTTTTATGGTATGCCTAAACAAAAATCTGGAAAGCAGAGAAAACATGCCATCTGCACATTAGTTTTACTTACTTACATCATGACTTAAAAAAAAAAAAGGCAGGCGATTAGCATAGTATTTCCTTTTTACTTGTGGTCTCAGGATATGCATTCCTTACTACTCACTACAGGTAGAGTTTAAATCAGAAGAGGGTTTGTTTGCAGCTTCTCTCTTGCTGCACTTTATGAGTGTAGTAAGGTAATCCTGACTTTACGATGGTAATTCCTTTCTCCAGATGTACTGAATTGTATAGTAGCCCCTGAAAAACAATGTTTTTGACTATAGGATTACCCACCCACCCCCTCACCTTATATGTATGTTTTAAAAGAGTTATTTTTTAAATCTAAACACATCTAATCCAGGCCAGGCAAGTATTAAATGAATAAATAAATTCAGCAAAAACAGAAATCCAAGAATATAGAAACTGGAACACCATAATAACACCATTATTAATAATCATGCCTAGCTAGCATAGACATGTTTTGCTTTTTTCTGAGTCCTTCATTGAAATCAGGGAGCTCAATCCTGCCAAGAGTACTGAGTAATATATATATATATATATTTAACTTCCTTTGCATTAGGTCTGCAGATTTCTGTCTTCCCCACTTTCAAGAATGCAATTACACATCATGGAAAACTATGTATAGGCACATGTTCTATAACTCTGGATCTCATTGTCTGTGTTGGTGGTGAACCCTAGTCCTCATGTGGAGGCACTTCTTTGGACAAAGCTACTGGCAGTTGGAAGGAAAAGTGGTGACTTAGTCTCTTCTTGTTCACTATTCACTGTTCAGAGCTTGCAATATTTTCTCCAGGTCCAGTTTCATTAGCAGCATCCAAACTTCAAAAGCATGTAAATGCAAGTAGATAAATAGGCACCATTTTGGTAGGAAGGTAACAGCATCTCATGCTCCTCTGTATATAGCCTTGCTGGCCACATGACCATGAAAATATTTTCGGAGAACACTGGCTCCCATGGTTAAGAGCCAGAGAGGGTCATCACATTCTAGAATCAGACACGTCTTTCCTTTTCTACCTTCAGTCTTCAACTATAAATGAATTAATATACAGTAGTACCTCTACTTAAGAATGCCTCTACTTAAGAACTTTTATAGATAAGAACCGGTTGTTCAAGATTTTTTTTCTTCTTCTTAAGAACCATTTTCTACTTAAGAACCCGAGCCTGGAAAAAATTCCCAGGAAATTTAAGAATGGCATGAAGACCCAGCCAGTTTGCTGCCATTCCCCCTTTAATCCCGGCCATCTCAGACTTTTCTGGGCTGCCAGAGGAGCCTTTTGGTGGCACTTAAGGAGGCTTTGGCAGTCCCGAGTGAATGAAGCATTTTCCTTTCTCTGGGTGCTTGGACAGGGAATAAACCTTTGCCAGTGCCCAGAGAAAAGAAACGCTCCCTTCACTCTGGGCAGCCGAGGAGTCACCACAGCGAAGAAAAGGCGCTGGCTACAAAGTGAGCAAGCGAGAGGAGAGGAGAGCCCTTCAGCATGGGAAGGAAGAGGCAGCAGGTAGCAGCAGCAGCCGCCAGTGTATGGGAGGCAGTGTATGGGAGGCAGCCTCTCACCGGGTGTATGGGAGGCGCATGCTCCTCCTCGCCACCTCAGAGTTCCTCTTTTTTTTAAAGCCTTAAAGTTTTGGATTTTTTTGATTCCCCTCACCTCACCTTCTTCCTTTGGCAGAGACTGTCCTCCTCCTCTTCTTCCTCCTCCTCCTCCCACCCAAATTCCGAGCTTTTATTTCTTTCCTAATGGGTTTGCAGCATTATTTGCTTTTACATTGAAATCCTATGGGAAAAATTGCTTCTACTTAAGAACGTTTCTACTTAAGAACCTGGTCACGGAACAAATTAAGTTCTTAAGTAGAGGTACCACTGTAAATGAATTCAAATAAAATATTACTGGTTAATCTGCTGTAAGTGACTAGTATTACTTACCCTTTGCCAACATGCCCCCCAAATGACATTTAATCCTTCATTTCACAATTCCTTAGCCTCAATGTCTCCCATAGTGGCAGCCACAAGCTAGCTGGGACAATTGCTTGCTTTGTTTACCAAACCCACAAAATTACAGGATTCTCTGTGAAGTGATGTACATTTTCACTTCATCATGATCTTTCTTTCCTCTTTAACCCCCTATTCTTACAGCAGGGGATACATGCTTTCACCCATTACACACTAACCTAAGTCTCCTTCCCTTTCACCCAACTCCACAAATTCTTATATTGTTTATTTGGATAACTACAAATATTCAAACTTGGGGGAAGCACGAGGGAACAAGGAACAAAAGCCACTCGTGTGTGTTCCCTTCCTCACAGTTGTCTAAAGTTGTTTTTTTTAAAGTAAATACCCTAAAGTTATATTTCTCAATCTTGGCAACTATAAGATGTGTGGACTTCAGTTCCCAGAATTGCCAAGTCAGCATATTGCCTGGGGAATTCTAGGAGATGAAGTCCATGTACCTTAAATTTGCTAAGGTTGAGAAACATGACGTAAAGGTTGGAAGGATGAGATATTCTTAGGTAGAAGACAGAAACTTAAATGCCTAAAGTTAAGTTGAAATTTTGTGGCAATAAGGACAAGATTTGTACTTCTTTTATACAGTACCTGGAACAGTAGAAAAAAGACAAAGGGGTATCTTTCAAATGGTGCTGGTGACAACTCTGAAGATTCCAGAACAGGAATCAGAGTAATCTATGCTTCTAGAAACTGGTTGTTTGAATAATGGATCCTTGAGGACAGAAATAGCTTTCAATAAATTGTGAATCATACAAAGTAGTTGTAGATCCAGATGCTGATGATACAATGTGCTCAAAGAAATTGTTCATTCAAGCTACCACATTCAAAAATTATACTGAAGGATTCCAAAACCAGCATCGACCATCTAATTGTTAAGACTTATGTGAATTTGAATAAGTAAGACTTTAAAATACTCTACATTTGTGTTATTCAGTACTTAATATGTGGTAGAGACTTTCAGAGCAATGTTATGTGCAGCTAATGAAAAGAGTCAATAAGACTTCAGGCAAATAAATGTAAGGTTACAGCCAATATATTTTGGGGCTGTATTATTTTCTAAATTTTCATAAATTAGGATTCCATACATTTGCATACACTTTAGAGAACTATTCCTGGAATTCAGGTGTTTTGATCATAATTACAAGTAGTCCTCAACCTATGACCATAATTGAGCTCCAGATTTCTGTTGTTAAGTGAGACATTTGTTAAATGAAATTTGCCCCATTTTATGACCTTTCTTGCCTCAGTTGTTAAGTGAATCACTACAGATGATATATTAGTAAGCTGATTGTTAAGTGAACCTGGCTTCCGCATTGACTTTGCTTGTCAGATGGTCGCAAAAGGTGATTACATGATCATGGGATGCAACAACAGTCATAAATACAAACCAGTTGCTAAGCATCAGAATTTGGATCACATGGTCCTGGAGATGCTGGAAAGTAACTGTAAGAAGTGGTCCTAAGCCACTTTTTTCAATGCTATTGTAACTTTGCACAGTCACTAAACGAACAATTGTGTGTTGAGAGCTACCTCTATGCAATCTTAGCTACTAATCAAGTTGAGTGGACTCTAGAGAAACTTAGTTAAAAACATCTAGATTGCCTGATAGATCTGCCAAATTTTTAAATTAAAATATTCAGAAATTTTAGAATAGGAATGAATATTATTCCACCAGACCTATACTGAATCAATAAAAGAAGTGTTTAAAATCTTCACTAATAGATGTTACATAATAGAAGAGGGAAAAGCATTTAATATTTATTTTATTAAGTATTTATTTTGTCATTGATCCTTTCCCCAGCTTCATTTTACGGACTGATTTTCTTTAATAGTACACAGACATAGGTTGTTTCCGTTGTTTGAGGGATGGTATTTCTTTTCTTTGTTTTTGGGTTTTAAAGTTGGCTGTTGTAAGACTCATTTGTAAGGAATACTCAACTCATAAGCTTGTGTTTGTGAATGTGTGAGAGATAGAAAGAGAAAGAGAGAGAAAGAGGGAGGGAGGGAGAGGGAGAAAGAGACAGAAGGAGAGAGAGTACGTTTATCTATCCATGATTCATTCTGAGGGCTGTTTTAGCCCTCATAAAATATTCATGCTGGTTGTGCATGGCTCTATAATTGCCATCTCAGGCCTTGAATTATTAATGGGTTGTACTGTTCATATAGTCTCATTTACTGATAGAGCAGATAACACCATAGAGGAGAAGATCCCAAACACTCTAATGCCTGTTACTTTGCATTAAGTAGTGGAATTAGATTACTGTAGGTGTAAAAAAAGGCTGGATATTTCCTCCTTGTTTTAATATTATATATGTGTATATGTACATCTATAAATCTATATCTATCTATCTCTATCTCTATCTCTATCTCTATCTCTATCTCTATCTCTATCTCTATCTCTATCTCTATCTCTATCTCTATCTCTATCTCTATCTATCTCTATCTCTATATCTATGTACGTACACGGCTCAAAAAATAAAGGGAGCACTTAAACAACACAATATAACTCCAAGTAAATCAAACTTCTGTGAAATCAAACTGTCCACTTAGGAAGCAACACTGATTGACAATCAATTTCATATGCTGTTGTGCACATTCAACTTTGTACAGAACAAAGTATTCCATGAGAATATTTCATTCATTTCGATTTAGGATGTGTTATTTGAGTGTTCCCTTTATTTTTTTCAGCAGATGTATGTATGTATGTATGTATGTATGTATGTATGTATGTATGTATGTATGCACTGTGTTTACTTATGTATGTATGTGTATTTGTTTTTGTTTTGTTTTGTTTTTATTTTAGCCCTCTCCTACCATTACCAAATTTACTTTGCTTTTGAATAAGTGGAAGAGGAATATATGGACATGCATACATTTTCTATACTGTATCATAAACAATATAAAATGTATATTCTACTATAGATTGTACTAGAGAATATAATCATTATGTGATTATAGAACTATTATAATCAGATTGTGAATATCTTCCACCTCAAATAAATCTATGCTACAACTTGTAATTGTTGTTCAGGTTCCACAATATGAGGAACAGGAGTAGGAGGAAATATATTCCTTATATCTTTTTTCTTTTTAAAAAAACCCAGAGCATCAACTTTTTCCAAAGTATAGGCCAGTTTTCTCCAAACTTACAACCCATGGGACTTCAGTATTTCACGGTCAAAAACTGGGGATTCTTGGAGTTTTGATGGCAACACATTTGGTGTTGCAAAACTGAACACAAAAACTATGTTTCTGATAAGACTGTCTGAACTTTAGGGCCAATTTCACAGTTGAAGAACTCTTGGCAAAAGACCTACAGTCATATTTCTATGATAGTGAATCTCTGTACTGTTTTGAGATCACTTTGTAATGCGTGGTAATAGGCAGTTCATGTCTGCTATATTTGTTTTTATAAATAACCTGAAAGTTGACTTGTCTGGGAACAGTGGTAATGGTAAGGAATGTCGGCAATCTTCAGTACTTTTCTAATTCATTCTCCTTTGTCCGATTACTCCGGGACTTTGAGCATTGTTTGTTTTTAAGTGGCTTTGTGGGCATTTCTATGTAACTGGGATCTTTTATATCTGCTCCTTGTTAATACTTTTGAATCTACATCTATAAAAAGTGTAAACCCGGGTTAATATGATTCCCCAAGACTGATTAATTTATTTATCCTTCCATAGCATTAGAGTGAATAGGGCCAGATTGTGGATTTACGTGGTGTGTCTGTGTGTGTGGTGGGTGTATTTCAGCAAGTTATGAATGATTTAAAGAGAAATATTAGAACTTCAAGTTTTGCAGATGCTTATACTGAACACCTATTTCATATACTAAAATTTTGGAAACTCCTTCTCCAAACATGCTGTGATGCTGCCTGCTTTTTGAACATGCTGCTTGAGAAGTTACACAAAGCCTGGTATAGTCCTTGAGTAGACATTTCTGCTTAGGATGACAAGGGCACCTAGATACAATGTAGACATCAAAAATGAATGTGGTTTGAAAAACAAAAGCCTGTAAAAACACTTGCAGGTGCCAGGAAACAAAACTGATGGCATTTCACACAGATCCAACACAGTTCCCATTTAGCTGCCTGAAGAATCATTTTATACTGTGTGTATAATCCTGAACATATTCCTTAATAAATTAGAGATGGAAAATTAACGAATAGATTGAGAAACTTTGTTCTGCACAGATTAGGTGACCCCTTTAAGCAGTAGCAAAATCCATCCTTATGTAGCCATCTAGTGGTAATCCAGTGTTTTGCAGACTGGATCTGACAGCCCTATTCTGTGCATTGAAAATCCACTCTTATATTCACTGAAGAGGTAGTTTGTGTGCGTGTGTATTCTGATAAATATAAATGTTAAAGCTTCAGTCTAGCAATAAATAAATTGTTCATATATTCAATTTTTAAAATTATGATTTCATAAATTGCTGTTATTATAAATTAGTTGAATGTTTTAGGCATTTAAGGATAATTGGTATTTTAAATTGAAAACTTAGTAACAGATTTGGAAAGAGTCATTTCAGCCACTGAAATCAATATTTTACTTGCTGCAAAAATCCAATTTAAAGCATTCTGACAAAATTGTTATTTAGCCTCTGGTTAAAAACACCCAGTGACGAGAAACTACAGACTGATTTGTACTGAGCCTGTTGGTTTCAAATGCAATGTTACAGGCAAACTCTGACCACAGCCTCACAGGGATCAAGGTTGACTCAGCCTTCTGTCCTTCCAAGGTCAGTAAAATGAAGACCCAAATTGTTGGAGGCAATATGCTGACATTGTAAACTGCCCAGAGAGTGCTGTAAAGCACTATGGAGTAGTATATAAGTGCTATATAGGTTTAAATATCAATAAGGCTAAGCAAGTAGATTAAATACTATATCCAGACATCAATTTATATGTGTGTATATGTAGGTTACATCAGTGTCTTCTACTCATTCCTTATACTATATTAGAAATGATGCCTATTTTACCTGTTGTTCCCAAGTCGTCCAAGATGGCTTGTAGCTTATAGCAAAAGGTAAGGTTAGGCCTTCCTCCCCATTCCATTTGTAGACATGAATTGGGCTTATAATTAAGTATTGCTGAAAAGCAGTGTCTTTAATTTCATTGGATAGCTGCAAATTAATTTAGGAGACATGGAAAAAACAATATGAGACACAGAACTCTATTGCCCAAATGAGATAATAAAGGACTTAGGAAAAAGGATTTAGGTGCTACTTACAGTATAAGGTGCTACCTAATTATGGAGCTGGGTCTTCTGCTATTTTCTGTGCTCTCTGAGACTCAGTGCTGGTAAGGCTGTAAAAATAATTTCACAGGACACAAAATTTACCCTGGAGCTACTTGATGTAGCTATGAAAAGCTTCCACGGTGAAGTATCTTCGGGATATGTAGTTACTTTCCTCCAAAGATATCAGAAAAATCACAGAACACCTATGGCAAATCAAAAGGAGTGTGTTTATTTTGTAAATAAAATTCCAATCCCAACCCAATACCTGATGAAATGATTTTTAAAGGAGCTCTATGAGACCATTTTGCTCTTTCTCATCAACTTTCTAGAGAAATATCCAGATAAAATGCTGTAGGAAATTGCTAAGAATGTGGCAACAGAGCTCTAGTGTTCATAGGAAAAATGCAGTAGAAATATCCAAATTCCTAGTGCAGCAAAATAGAAAAGACAGCAGGTGATAGACGAGAATTCTTTTTTACATGACTGGTAGAAAAAGTTTGTGGATGAAAGTGACTCAGCAATAGAATCAAAGGGAACTAATGAGGGAAAAACACAGAGAAAGAAACATTCTCCTTAAAACAAGACATTTGGATGTATAATAAATCCTTTAAAAATGTATCCCTGCCTGAATGTCTTTCCTCCTTTGTCCTCAGGAGAATAAAATGGATGATATTCAAAATTTGTATCATGGGTGAACTGCAAATTTCTGCATTTTCCATGTCAACTCTCATTCTTCAGTCAGAAAGAAAATTATTACAGTAATATCTAGAGCAGTGTTTCCCAACCTTAACAACTTGAAGATATCTGGACTTCAACTCCCAGAATCCACCAGCCAGCTTTTGCTGGCTGGGGAATTCTGGGAGTTGAAGTCCAGATATCTTGAAGTTGCCAAGGTTGGGAAACACTGGTCTAGAGCCATGATGGCGAACCTATGGCATAAGCAGAGCCTTTGCTGAGGGCACACAAGGCATTGCCCTGTCACTTCCAGTGTGCAGACTGGCAGCTGATTTTTGGCCTTGAGGAAAGCCATTTTCACCCTCCACAGGCTTCAGGAGGTTTCCTTAAAGCCTCCATATTGTGAAAAATGGCCCAATGGACAAACCGGAAGTTTGGAAAAACAGACTTCCGGTTTGTCTGTTGTGAGGTTTTTTTGCACTCCAGAAGCATCTGGAAAGCCTGAGAATGAAAAATGGTGAACAGGGACGTGTGCACAGGGATGCTCGCATGCACAGTGTGGTGTGCATGGGGGCGGGGCTTGTGTGCTCCCATTTTTGGCATGCAAAAAGAAAAAGGTTCAGCATAACTGGTCTAGAGTACTCCATTTTTCCCCTATAAATTACCATAGATTGCTAAATTCACTAAAGGATGTTTGTTTAACAGATGCCACTAGTAACTTCATAAAATTAATCTACTTCTCAGTGTCCAGTGTTCTACCTCTGCCTGTTCACTAAAATTCATAGAGCTTTCTAGGCTGAGTTGGAAAGGTCTGTAGTTACCATTCCTGAAATAGTATCCCGTGCTCTCAATCACTGTTTCAGTTTGCTCATTGTTCACAGAAGAAAGAAAGTTTCATGTTTCATTTTAAGCATACAAGAACATTCCTCAGAAATACCTTCATCACTTTCCATGGTGGAATAAATGTGAGTCGTTGAATCAAATAAAGAATGTAGTGTTAGCTTCAAAAAGAAATTATGGATTGTGCTACAAAGAGTTTACACACAAATTGATCTCAAAACTCTCGGCTTCCTAGAGAGGAACAAAAGCATTTATGAAGCAATGCATCAGTGAGATTTCAGTTTATCTAAAGAATTGTGACTCTGAAAATTAGTACCAAAATAACTATATATTTTCCCTAGCTTCTACAGCTGCTCTAAAGCCAAGAGCTTCCGGTTTATGGCTGCCCTTCTGACAGAACAGAATTGTTCTCCCAAGAGAGCTGTGCAAGTTTAATACCATTCATATGGAATTGATTTAGATAACACAGCATTGTGGTTTAAGCATCTTCAGGTTCCCTGTAATATCACATTCTTGTAATAAAGAATTGGATTCAGCATACTGCATAATGTATTGCTGTGGACTGGATTCTTACTAATACCTGGTTGATCAAATGAAACTAGTCCAGAGTTCATGGACTTGGCTATTCTTGAACAGTCAATTGCATGCAATCTGTTGGGAGAGAAAAAAAATGCAACTGATATTTAGAGCACAAACAAAGACAAGGTAATTGAGGCACAGAAAAGTATACAAAGCTGCATTTCATAAATAAGCAAGATCTTTCAGGCAGCACTGGGTTGTTCCCAGTTTGGCCTGGTTCTGCAAACCAGTAGCGCCAGCAGTGGGAGGCTCCACCCATCCGCCCGGAACGCTTCTGCTTATTCACAGAAATGTTACATATGCAAGTGCCTGTGCAACTGTTCTTGTGTCTAGCTGTCTTGGTGTCTAGATGTCTTGGTGTGCAATGCTCTATAGCGACGTTTTGAGGGTAAGAGTTGAAACAGTTTGTGTCCAGGATGCGAGGGGTCAGTAAATATTTTCCCCACCCTCTTTTTGACTTGTGCAGTATACAGGTCCTCAATGGAAGGCAGGTTGGTAGCAATTCTTTTTTTCTGCAGTTATCCTCCGAAGTCTGTGTCGGTCCTGTTGGGTTGCAGCACCAAACCAGACAGTTATAGAGGTGCAGACGACAGACTTAATGATTCCTCTGTAGAACTGTATCAGCAGCCCCTTGGGCAGTTTGAGCTTCCTGAGCTGGTGCAGAAAGAACATTCTTTGTTGTGCTTTTTTGATGATGTTTTTGATGTTAGGTGACCATTTTAGGTCTTGAGTAGTGTTGGGAGAAGCGAACCTGAACCCAAACTTTTTAAAAAGTTCGGGTAAAGTTCGGGTTTGGGCTTGTCTGAACACCGTGAAACACCGCCGCCCAGGAGGAGAGTGGGGAATTCCATCGTGGGATTTCCCACCTCCTTTTGTTTGCGGCGCTGCAAGCAAAAGGAGGTGGGAAACCCCATGAAGGGATTCTTGGGGTGGGGCTTTGATGTCACGGGGACTCCTTCCTGGCCGGCCGAAACGGGGAGGAAGGAGTCTCTGTGATGTCAAAGCCCCACCCCCGGAATCCCTTCATGGGATTTCCCACCTCCTTTTGCTTGCAGCATCGCTGCGGCATCCTTTTCTGTAAAAATAAAAGGAAGCAAAAGGAGGTGGGGAATTCTTTTATTTTTATTTTTACAGTTTATTTTTACAGAAAAGGACACCACAGCAGCTTGCTGCAAGCAAAAGTTCGGGGTCGGGTTCGTCGAACTCACCCAAACTTCACGGTAAAGTTTGGGTGAGTTCGCCGAACCCGAACTTCATTGGGTTCGCCCAACACTAGTCTTGAGATATGATAGAACCTAGATGTTTGAAGGTCTCTATTGTTGATACTGTGTTGTCTAGTATTGTGAGAGGTGGAAGGGTGGGAGAGTTTCTCCTAAAGTCTACCACCATTTCTATGGTTTTGAGTGTGTTCAGTTCTAGATTGTTCTGGTCACACCACAAGGATAGTTGTTCAACCTCCCATCTGTATGCGGATTCATCATTGTCTCGAATGAGTCCGATCACTGTTGTATTGTCTGCAAACTTCAGTAGTTTAACAGATGGATCATTTGAGTTGCAGTCATTATTGTATATAGAGAGAGACATTTTAATTGGCATTTGCCCTGCATTTATTTACTCTTGCTGTATTTGCAAATGATTTTGGATTAGAATAAATGTATTGAAAACACACAGCAGTCTATGGCTGATACACTGGTGCATTCTTTGCCCCAAACTATTAATTATAACATGATTGTTCACATTCTCCATATTCTTTTTCTGTAGAAGAAAGAGAAAAGGTAACAGGTGAGTCATTCCAGGTGTGCTGCTTCTCTCCTGTTTAGTTAGTCTACTATTCTTTTCAAGTGGCATCAGGCTGCTCAGAAAGCCAAGTTATCACTTATGCTTAATTGGTCAACTGATTTGTGCTGTTATGGGCTGACTGCTGCAATACATACTCTGACCTTTGCTTGCCACTGAAAAAGAGTTCGCTTCAACACTTGTCATTTCCCAATTATGCAAAGAATTGGAAAAGCAGTGCCCACATTTACCCACAATTATTTAACAGGGAAAGAAGTCGGTATTTAACAGCTTGGGAGAAAAAAAAATCAATAGTAGTGCCAAAGGGATAAAAAAAGTTCATAAACATAGTCTTCACATGTGCGGTTATGTTTGGTATAATCAATAGAAGTTGTAACCTTTTACAAATAAAAGAGGTATTTCTTGTATTCTACACACTACACAGGCTTTCAGAAATACTTAAAAAAAAATACATTTCAATTTGTTTAGTAATTTGACCTTGCTTTGCAGTGATTAGATTTGAAAATATATCAACTATCACTTTATTAATTGCATTCACTATTATTTATTTATAGCCCATCTTCATTATTTTTATAAAAAACTCAAGGCAGTGAACATATCTAATACTATTTCCTCTCCTTATTTCCCCAATAGTAACCCTGTGAGGTGGGTTGGGCTGAGAGAGAATGTCTGGGACAAAGTCATCTGGATGGCTTTCATGCCTAGGGTGGGATTAGAACTCAGAGTCTCCTGGTTTCTAGCCTGATGTCTTAATTTCTGGGCAAAATTGGCTCTATGGCAATATTGAGATATTTTTTCTTTGCTCTGGAAATCTTATTTAATGGCTTCCTCTACTGTCTATGAGCCTCCCCCCCCCAATCTCCATTAGGACTTTGTGTATTTTTTTCTGTTTTTTTTTTTGTAGAGGAGCAATGGGGGAGGGAATCCCTTCATTACATGGATGATGCATGTAATGAAATATAATGGTTTCCATTTATTCATTCAATTATACATAGGTCTTTCCCACTAGTCTGATCATTTGACCTATTTTGCCCGCGACACTAATTCATTTACTGTATGAAAGCTCTCCAGGAGGTCAAATGAGAGATTGCACACCAAGTGTGCAGTTCAGCACAACCCAACATTGATTTGACACAGCACTTGATCACCTACCCAAGATGATGCTTGTGCCCCAACATTTAATAGTAATTGTTACCCCAAGTGGGGAGGGAACGAGTAAACATCTGTAAGTCTGAGCGCATATACTGTATCTATGACTGTATAACTATAACTATGGTGGTCTCCAGTGCATAGTTTGCATTTTGGAAAGAAATCATTTTCTATCATTTGTCATTGCCTGGCTGCAGCAGACTGGGCCAGCACATCATTTGTTAGCAACGACAAAGCCGCACTCATAAATGCCGACATGTTACATTAATTTATAGGCACTGAGTGACTTATTAAATGTGACGTGTGAAATATAACAGGGCCCGGTATGGATGATTAGGTTTGGGGCTTTCAATTGTTGACAAGGCAGAGGTAATGAATTGCAGGACACAAGCTAGAATGTTTCCCCCTCATTAGTCAGTATTAGCTGCATTAATAGTAATAATTGGATATATTCATCATTTTAAATGTTTTAATAAAATGTTTGGACAGCACCTGATCAAGGCTGTCAGTTATTTAGCTGAAAGGTTTTGTGACAGCACAAGAGTGACAGTGCTTTTTGGTGGGGAGATACTGTACATAGCTGTTACTAAGGTGATATCTTAACCAATGTCCTTTCAATAGTGGAAAGAAAGGAGAGTTTGAAAACTAACTAGCAATTGGAAATATAGTGTTCCCTCGATTTTCGCGGGGGATGAGTTCCGAGACTGCTCGCGAAAGTCGAATTTCTGCGAAGTAGAGATGCGGAAGTAAATACACTATTTTTGGCTATCACAAGCCATCCCTTAACACTTTAAACCCCTAAATTGGAGTTTCCGATTCCCTTAGCAACCATTTAGATTATTACTCACCATGTTTATTTATTAAAGTTTATTTAAAAAAATATTTATTAAAGGCAGAGGAAAGTTTGGCGATGACATATGACGTCATTGGGCAGGAAAAACTGTGGTATAGGGAAAAAACCCATGAAGTATTTTTTAATTAATATTTTTAAAAAACCGTGGTATAGACTTTTCGTGAAGTTTGAACCCGCGAAAATCGAGGGAACACTAGTGTCCTTTCTCTGCATCTCTTCTATCCTATAAAAGTGCTGAAGAAAGTATTTTGAAGTGGGCTGATACCTTGAAAATAGCACACATTTATTTTACATAGATTATTAGATTAAGAATTCTAAGAAGCTTCTTAGATTAAAATATGAAAGAATGCACTTAAGAGACATAAAAAGCTCCCGTTTTTTAATGTCATATTCTGCTGTTAAGGATTTGGATGCGGGAAGTTGATCCTTAAGGAATTTAAGGATCAACTTCCAGCATCCTGGCAACTATGTTGGTGGAACATATATTCAACGCATTCAAATGAATTTCGTGAGTACCAAGTTTGAGATGTCTTGTGCTTTTGGCAGTTGCTGAATTGAATACATCAGAATGTAACTTCAGAATATATCATTTTGTCTTTTTATTTCTTTTTTCTCCATCTAGTTATCCTTGCAATTTGGGATACTAATAAATTACCATTAGCAAATTCCCAAGAAACATAAACTAGTGAAGATAAAGTTCTTGATGTGCTGGAGTTGATTATTTCCATCGTTGTTTCCTAGATTTCGGGTGGAGATGCCTGATTGAATTTACATTATAAATGAATTAATTTTGTGAGCTATGCATTTTTGTTGACCCTCCTTGCTTTCAGCTAGTTGGCAGTATGCTGGTTATCAAAGAAGGCTTAAGCAGAAATAAAGAATGAAACTGGTTAGATTTATCAAAAATGTCAAGACAATTGAATGATTATTTGTGTTTTGTCCTTGTGGGAATAAGTAGGAATGTTAACCTTTTTCTTCTGTCACTGGTGCCAAAATCCACAATCTTTGCACCCATCAGCCATTTAATGTTTATGAGAATAATTCAAGGATATTACAATGATTCAAAAATAATACATTCTGCCAGTTTGCTTCTTATTTTATACAGGCTGATTACAGTGCTTGCTTTCTCTACTTATTTCTCGGCATAGTCTTTATTCTTATTTATTTATGCATTTAGTAGATTTTATCCCACCTTTATTACTTAACTTAAAAAGCAGTGAAATTACTTCTTTTGCCTCCTATTTTCCCCACAATAGCAAGCCTGTGAGGCATATTGGGCTGAGAGAGAGAATGACTGTCCCCCCCCCCCCCCAAATGGATTCTTGGATCCAGCTTTGCCTTTGAATGCCTAGAATCAACCTCAGGACTTCCTAATATAATAATGCCCTTCAATAAGTCACAGCATATTTAAGAAAATCCTATTGTCAGTTCATTATTCTTTTGAGTTATGGAGGTACCCGATGAATAACTAACTTTTTGCAAACAAGAATGTATTCACTTTGTCTTAGTGCAAATATTAGACAGCAAATATGCAATATGTAAATTACTGGAGTCAGTCCAAGGCTAAAGACATTGGCTACCATGTAACTTGATTTGAGTCAGACTTTGATGGAGGAATACTCACAAGAAGTGAGTTTTCCATCCACCTCCTGCAGCTTTGTTTTTTAGGATCCACAATTTGGCTTAATGGACTCCATATAGTAGTGCGGATAGATTTATTTATTTATTAGATTTGTATGCCGCCCCTCTCCGCAGACTTGGGGCGGCTCACAACACAATAAAAACAGTTTGTAACAAATCTAATAATTTACAATATAAAATATTTAAAAAACCCATTATTAAACAAACATACGCACAAGCATACCATACATAAATTGTATAGGCCTGGGGGAGATATCTCAGTTCCCCCATGCCTGATGACAAAGGTGGGTTTTAAGGAGTTTGCGAAAGGCGAGGAGGGTAGGGGCAGTTCTAATCTCTGGGGGGAGCTGGTTCCAGAGAGTCGGGGCCGCCACAGAGAAGGCTCTTCCCCTGGGGCCCACCAACTGACATTGTTTAGTTGACGGGACCCGGAGAAGGCCCACTCTGTGGGACCTAATCGGTCGCTGGGATTCGTGCGGCAGAAGGCGATCTCGGAGATATTCTGGTTCGATGCCATGAAGGGCTTTAAAGGTCATAACCAACACTTTGAATTGTGACCGGAAATTGATCGGCAACCAATGCAGACTGCGGAGTGTTGGTGTGACATGGGCATACCTAGGGAAGCCCATGACTGCTCTGGCAGCTGCATTCTGCATGATCTGAAGTTTCCGAACACTTTTTAAAGGTAGCCCCATGTAGAGAGCATTACAATAGTCGAACCTCGAGGTGATGAGGGCATGAGTGACTGTGAGTAGTGAATCCCGGTCCAAATAGGGCCGCAACTGGTGCACCAGGCGAACCTGGGCAAACGCCCCCCTCGCCACAGCTGAAAGATTACTTTTATCTCTCAATTTTCCAGAAAATATAGCTAGAATATTTTCACATACTATTTTTAAAACATTGAATTAAACTCACCAATGTCTTATTATTACAAAATTTGCTTGTGGTGTACCTAATATATATTGAATCCAGAAGAACTCTATGTGTGATCTCTGGTGTTTTGTTTTTTTTAAATGCCTTTTTGGGGAAGGAAGAAAAAACACTGCCAAGAAAAACAGTTAACAAATTATGGAACTTAGCCATCATTTAAAAACAGGAATAAAGACATGTTTCCCTGAAGGTCCGGTATTACTATATGCGATTGCTCGGATGAAGCTCTTGGCCTTTGCACATATAACCTCTTCCTTGCAGTCTTAAAATAGTGACCACATGCTAGGTTCCATCCTTATTGCCAAAACTCTGTGCCACAAAGGAAGTGAGAGTTTTATTCTTTAAGTGTGTTTGAACAATAGGGAAACCACTAGCTACGTATGTTTAAAAAAAACCAGAAAACCGAGAGGGGAAAAAACGGAGGCGTAGAAGCTCTGAGCCTCTTGAATAGTTTTGCATTGCATCTCTTTAGGGAGTTAAAACTCAGAATGCTTGGGAATAAGAGAAATTTGCATAAAACAGATGCCTACCACGCTTAGGTGGTTTAGTGATGATAATTCCTAGAAGTACCTCCTACCTAGAGGAAAAAAAACCCCTAAAGAATGGGTTTGCCCTCCAGTTGTAGACATGTGCAGAAATGTGCACGATTCTCTGCCGAGTGACTTGTGTAACTCATTGCAGCAATGTTTTGGTTTCCAGACACTGAACCAAACAGGAAAAGAAATAGGACAGCAAAGTACTGGAACGCTTCTCTGGGGAAAATATGAAACAGAAGAGAGGCTGCTGTAAAAATGCAGTTAGTGGTTCACAGCTTATTTTATTTGGTGAGAAATAATCAAGAGTTTATTCTTTTGAAAATTCCACCAACAAGTCTGGCGTCAATACCAGTATTTGGGGACAGCTATTGTGACCAACTAATGATCTTAATAAATGTTGGAGTCCTTCCCCAGAGTGATGCTTACCAAAATCTGCTTGCAAAGGCTTCTAGGGACTGAAATTCATCATCTGAATTTTACCGCATTTCTTTCATACTCTGACATTGGTATGAGATAAACAAACAGTGTGGCTGTTGTGTTTTTGTTTCAACTAACATTGTTTTAGCCCACAAAGAATTGGTATGATTGAATTTCCTAGAAATGGCATTTCTAATAAACTATAATAGAGACTGAGCCTACAGTTTTGGGGCTTCTGAGATTAACCTTCTTTTCTAGTTCTGAATTAGAGTTTGCAAAGATGGGTTAA
The DNA here is from genome assembly GCF_031021105.1 of Erythrolamprus reginae. Classification (NCBI taxonomy): domain Eukaryota; kingdom Metazoa; phylum Chordata; class Lepidosauria; order Squamata; family Dipsadidae; genus Erythrolamprus; species Erythrolamprus reginae. The sequence goes on from NC_091951.1 coordinate 102,564,340, forward strand.
ATATCAGCATGCAGCTGAAATCCTTTTTTACCCATTAAGTTTACAAAATTGTTATCGTTTGTCACAAAATCAGCAAGATATTTAGACTGGATTTGGCATTTTTCTTCTCCTATCCACCTATCAACCTATCAAGTCCAAGGCCTAGGTTAGTCAGATGTTGTTGTTTGATTATTATTACTACTTTTCATTTATATCCTTCTTCCACTGATGTATACAGAGGAATTTATATTTTATTTAAACTTGAACTATTTTGGGAGCTGGGAATGATTTCCTGATTGTATGGATTTCCTCTGTACAGTTTCCATTTTTAGTGAATGCCAGTATGAGACATAAAAACAATTTGTTTTAGTGATAAAAATTGAATAGGCTGTCCTAATACACACACATAGAGAAAGCACACATAATCTTTGTCTATTTCTTCTCAACGTGATCATAATTCTTTGAACAAAACTCACAAGGGCTGAACTAATTTTATTATTATTATTATTATTATTATTATTATTATTATTATTATTATTATTATTTGTATTTGTATGCCGCCTCTCTGAGGATTCAGGGCAGCTCACAAGTGTGTATGTTTATATTGTTTATATCAAACAATATAAAATGTACATATCTAAAAATCCACTAAAAGACTTTAAAAACTCTAATAACATTAAAAATCATTCATTCCCATTCATACAGCAAGACATACACACTTGTCAACCATGGGGCTAGGGTCTAATGGTTTAATTTTTCTAAAAAACTTTAAAAATAATAGAGAGAGTGTTCAATAGGTGTCCTTTTATTTTGTTTCTTATTTCCCTCCATACCTCCTATATCCATCATTTCATTTCCATTCAGTAGGGTGCAGATTTCTGTCTAGGAACAGAATTAGATGAATCTCCTCCCATGACATGAGTACATGAGACCAGCCATATTGGATCCAGACCTGCCAAGCAACTGCCACCAATTAATATAATATGAACAGTTCTTCCACAATCCTGGAATCCTCTTCTCTATGAAAAAAAGGTCTTTGCTACAGCTGATAGAGAAATAAGGCTCTTTCTCAAGGGTGCTAAGTACATGAAATCATGGTGGGAGTACATATCATTTGGAATGTGTCCTCAAAGTGCATACGTCTTTTGTATTTTATATTTTATTTCATATTGACTAGTCATATTTTTAAAAGAAAATATATTTGCATTTCCCATGAAAGTAGGATTGGAGGAAATTACCTTTTTGAACAAGGTTTATGAGATCCTTTTCTTCTGTTTCTTTCATTCTATCTTTTAAAATGCTCAGCCTTGAATGAATAGTCTTCATTAACTGTTTGCAGCACTTACGCTTTAAAGGAAAAGGTGTCCAGTATTTTTTTACCATATTGGCATCTTTAAGGCCTCTATATGTAAAACATCCCCATTGGCTAGTTTTAAAATCTTTCTAGTCATCTTTTTAGTCAGATAATGTGAAGGGAAGATTTACAGTTTAGGTTCCAAATCAGCCATGGCTGTTGTAGCTTTGGTAGGGATTTAGTAGGCTAAGACTGAAACTGGGTATCATCCTGGAGGTTAATCCCCAGTCTCTGGAATGTATCTCACCCTCTCTCTGATAATGACACAGTGGAACAGCTGAAGCCAAAGGCCTTTAACTTGTGCTGTGGGTAGAATGTGGAGGCAAATATAATGAATAGCAAAGCAAATGTCGTAATTTGAAAGGCTTTTGCTTAGAGCACCGTCACATACCATTGGAAGAACTGCAGTGGGCATGCAGTGCTGAAGCTGGCAAAGATACAGTAGTTGATCATTGATAAACATTGAATTGAAAATTGTAGCAGCAATTAGATGCGAGTGCTGCCCTTGTTGAATACAGAGCATCTTAAATTAAAACATGATGTATTGTCTGGTAAATTAAGTATTTATTTATTTGATTAACAATCAGCAAATTTAAAAGAACAATACTAGAATGACACAAATTACTACAACATACAGTGAATGGCAAGTCACATGCTGAATGATATTTATTTTTAAACAATAAATTTAAAGATAAAAAATTATAATCTAAAGTAAATATCATCTAGCAATTTATTAATTAACAATAACTATCCAAAACCAAGTGGTATTAGGAGTAAAGCAGCTATAGTGGCTCATGAAGTAAATTTGTGAACTGCCAGCAAATAAGGAAAAATATGAATTGAGTATTTCATTGTTTATAATGTGATGAAATTTTCAAATGTTCTTCTATTTGACCAAGATTTCTCTCTCTTTGATAATATTCATCCAGTTGCACATTTGCATTTGATTATAATATGCAATTGTGTTTCCAGTTGTAATGCAAAGACCCAGTTCTTGACCTTATGTTAAATTCAAATTGTTGTAGATTCAACCAATTGTCGTCATCATCTTTGATTTTCTTAATCAAAATTTGGTGCCATACACATTCCAGGCACCCACCTAATTCCTCTACATGGATGAGCAAATTAGTAGTAGTTCTCTCTTAACACAAAAAAATGTAATACAATACATCTTTGTGATCAAAGTACAATACTGATCACAGGGCGGGGTGGTGGTGTCCAATTTTCACTCTTTTTATTCCTGAAAGTCATCATTTCTCTTTATTTTGTGTTGCGTAGTTTAATTTATCAAATGAAAATCAAAATATACCCCAGAAGAGAAAAAATAAATATTGAAAGCTGCTTGTAACTGAAAAAGCCATTTCACAGTAAGGGAAAATTTGGTTGTTCAAACTTCTATACCGGCTGCTGTTAAAAACGTCTCATGCTTTGTTTTCAGTCAGCCCACACAACACATATTTTTTAAAAAGCTTGTTGCATTGTCAAAATAAATATTTTCAGTGCAACTCATATATGTGTGAGAGTGGTTTTTTCCTTTGTTCAGTCATGTTTAGTTTAAAATATTTACCAGGTAGATGATCATTTTCAAAGTAATCTGGAAAAAAGAAATAGTACATATGCATGCAAAAATTTATATTGTGCAACATGCCAGTTACTTCATATATACACAGAAAGATTTGCCAACCACTTTAGATTTGCAGACCATTAAGCTACTGAAAAATGATTTTGGTTTTAGTTTATTCTTGATTTCATTCCTTGATTTGCTTGGCCAATTAATTTTTTCAATTTTATGATTAAAACAATAATTAGTGCTCTCTTTTGGCAATGAAATTTTCTGGTATGTAATTCCTGTGAACTCATATTCAATTCAAAAGAAGGAATGCAGTTGTGATTGAGGCAGTCTATAAGTCAAATTCTCACTTCACGTAATTAAAAGTAGGTCACCAGATGTTCCTTCCTTCCTTCCTTCCTTCCTTCCTTCCTTCTTTCCTTCCCTCCCTCCCTCCCTCCCTCTCTCTCTGTATATATATTGTTATATTGCCTGTTAATTCAATTCCTTGTGTAAATTCCACCTGAAGTGCTCCTGATGTTTCAGCTACTCATGCTGTGGTAAGAGTAGTTCATCCAGAGAAAACAGGCACTTAGACGTTAGTGTCATATTACAATTAACAGTAATTCTGCTATATGTCATCACTTAACAGAGGATCTTGTAAAAATATAAGACTAGTGTGGCTGCTAACTTGGGGGCAGCTTGTAAAGTATAGCAGCCCCTGTGTCGTATTATTATTTGGATGAATAGCATATAGCATCATAAGTGAAATTAAAAAGTAGACATCACATATTTCTGTACTCTAGTAGAAAATAAGGGGATCAGGTAAAGGAAAAAAGTAGTGTAAAGAAAAGTAATTAAACACGGGCAGATTAATTGAATATTAGTGCTTTTACTGAATAAATGAAGATAATCCTGCTAATTATGTGACTTTTCCTTGTTCTAATGTGATAATAAAATACTCTAATTCTAGAGAGGTCTGTCATCCTCTCTGCTAAAGTAATAACTCCTTGTTTCCCAAAGAGCAGTACCTACACAGCTTGAAAATGATCCAGTCAACTAAGTCTTCACTGTTTTAACTACACAGGAGTGTGACAGCAAAACTAATCTTCTTGCTTTTCTATGGCATTATTGAGTCCCTTCCTGTAGAAAATTCTAGTTTTGGGATTTATGTTCATTCTTTGAAATGTACTTCCATCCAGGTGACTCTAGGCACTTCCTTTGACTGTACAAAACTGTAACAACAACAACAACAACAACAACAACAACAACAACAACAACAACAGAGTTGGAAGGGACCTTGAAGGTCTTCTGGTCCAACCCCCTGTTTAGGCAGGAAACCCTACACTATTTCAGACAAATGGTTATCCAACATCTTTTTAAAAACTTCTAGTATTTGAGCATTCACAACCTCTGGAGGCAGGCAGTTCCACTGGTTAATTGTTCTAAGTGTTAGGAAATTTTGAGTTTGGTGATCTATTGGCTTATTTCCCAGGTGCATCAGGTCACAATAATTTGCCAGCAAATTAACCAACTCAAGGTTATCTTGTGGGAAATAATGCCATTTTGCATGGAAACATTATTTATGGATTTTCTTGCCCTAATCTTGAGAGCTCAGAAAGCAATAATAAAAATAATAATGCTGTATTTGATCCAGTAAGCTTTAAGTGGCATTAATGTGTTTGGTTTCTTCCCTTTCCCTTCCTCATGCAGCTGTACGTGCTTCTTATAAACAACTCCAGCAGTTCCTAACTAAATAGATATTCCAAATAGGAAATAGCATATTAACATATATCTCCGGGACCGCCTTCTGCCGCACAAATCCCAGTGATCAGTTAAGTCCCACAGAGTGGGCCTTCTCCGGGTCCCGTCAACTAAACAATGTCGTTTCGCGGGGCCCAGGAGAAGAGCCTTCTCTGTGGCAGCCCCGGCCCTCTGGAACCAACTCCCCCCAGAGATCAGAATTGACCCCACCCTCCTCACCTTTCGTAAGCTCCTTAAAACCCACTTCTGTCATCAGGCATGGGGGAAATGAGATATACCTTCCCCCCTAGGCCTATACAATTTATGCATGGTATGTTTGTGTGTATATTTGGTTTTTAATAAGGGTTTTTAGTAATTTAAATATTAGATTTGTTATATGCTGTTTTTATTATTGTTGTTAGCCGCACCGAGTCTACGGAGAGGGGCGGCATACAAATCTAATAAATAAATAAAAATAAATAAATAAATAAATATTAACCCTACTACTCTTTCTGTCTGTCATTACCTCTTGATAGGAAAATCATGGTAAAAATCAGAACATGGATTATGATGGTTAAATTGTGGGACACAAGATGTAAACCCCATGGTCAAATTGTTCCAGTTTCTTCTTTGTAATATTCTGGCTTTGGGTCCAGTATCAACAAGTTGCGTGGCCTGTTCTCGTTTGAATTTGGCACGTTGAGTAGATTGATAACATAACCTTGGCAAATATTTCAGGAAAGAGCTGAAGTTTTGTGAAGTTTTGTAATTCTTGAAAGAAAGGAATAGAATGATATTTTTTAATATTGTTTTTAAACAGAGAAGCTGTTGTAGGATTAAAAATTGATGTGCTCTGCTCCAGTGCACTGTGCACACTGAAGCCTGTAGAAAAACAGCTTGGAAACTTTGTTGAAAACAGGCTAAGAAAAGTTGAAGGATGCCTCTGGGCAAGGGTAACTTCTGCTTCAGTGATTAGGTGGCTTCTTCCAACAATTTGTAGTGCTGAAATAAATTGCATATATAAAAAATTGTGTGTGCATTTGTGTGTGTATGTACTTTAGATATTTTGCCATTATATTCAAGCATTGAAAGTATTCATGAGTCACTGCATGCTAATAGAAAGGTCTCCAGGAGTACATGTGTTTTAGTGTCTCTGAAGTTGTTTCCATTAGTTCAAGAAGTGACCTTAGAAAATATACCAGTTGTTAATAAATCACAGGGCACTGCCCACCATTTTCTCTCCACAGTTGTTCTGCAAATTGCTAGTTTAATAGCCTAAGAAATAAGCATATTTTGAGCATTCAATGTACTTTATCTTCCTTTCTTGTGGATGGAATGCAGATACTGTATCCATAAAGAGAGCAAGTCTGTAATGTAGCTAGCATCTTTCATTTCCATCTGCATGTAGACTTTCAGAGATTTCACATTTCCACATCATTTTAAACAGCGCATTCTGATATATTCAGACTCCAAAATATATCTGAACAGACAGTTATGGTGAATGAAGAAAATCATGTCAGGAAGGGAGGGAATGTCTGTTTGGAGAGTTAAGGAGTTCCCATGATTTTTGTGTTCTTGGCATAGTAGCAAATCAGTATTGTTGACTTATATGGAATAAAGCCAATGTAAAGTCCCCTGAAGCCTTCAAGATCAGCTCATCTATTATAAGATTTTGTGGACTAAATCAATTGCATTGAGCTTTAATCTAAGTAACAGTGCACACTCTCTGTTTATGTTATACATATTCTTTGTCTCTCTCTGTTGTACATATATGTACAAGATCGGATAGAAAAGAATTATAAATGGGGATTAAAGGGAAATAAAATGCAGGAGGTTACAGAGTGTTAATTTCTACAACTATGCTTATGTATATAAATTATTTACTCAGGATACAACTCAGAACATTTAATAAATCACACTGCAAAACACAGAAAGTTATACACAAATATATTAGTTCCAGGGGTGGGTTCTAACTTACCTCACTGCCGGTTTGCTTCCTTCTGTGCCATGTGGCTTCGCTTCTTGCACAGTAGCAAAAAATATTTTTTAAAAATGAAACAGAAAACAAAATGGTGACCATGTGCCCAGTGCTGGAAACCGAGGTTCTGTAAATGTGCAGAAGGAAAAAAAACTGGGAAAAAATTGCAATCCCCCCCTATTTTTTAAAAAAATATATTTAAAAATGGCAGCGCCCATGGACAGGCACTGACCAAACTGGTTCCGTGACTTCATTGTGACCTCATCAGCAGGTCGCTACCAGTTCAGGTGAACTGGTCAGAACTGGGAGGATTCCATCTCTGGTTAGTTCTTATAATGCTGGGAGATCTTTATTTATTTGTTAAATATTTATTTATGTATAAGTATTTATTTATTTAATTGGATTTGTATGCCGCCCCTCTCCGAGGACTCAGGGTGGCTCACAAGTAAATGAATATGTTAATAAATAAATATATTAGTCTTGAAAATGCTGAAAGGTTATTTAGTTAGTTAGTTAGTTTTACGGCAACAGAGTAACTTGACTTTTTCCTGTGTAAATTGAGATGCAAAGATTCTTAAATTATAATTCTCCATTATCTTCAAAACAGGAAAAATGTGATTTCATCCTTTATACCAACCTGGATGCTCATTCCTGACTAATTCCAAAGAAGAGTCAGGACAGTTTTCTTGTTTCACTATCATAAGAATGATAACACTACAGATATCGCCAGGCATGGGGGAGTTAAGATATTCCTTCCCCCTAGGCCACTACAAGTTATGCATGGTAGGTTTGTGTGTATGTTTGATTTTATAATAAGGGTTTTTAGTTGTTTTATTAATTGGATTGTTACATGCTGTTTTTATCATTGTTGTTAGCCGCCCCGAATCTGCGGAGAGGGGCGGCATACAAATCCAATAAATAATAATAATAATAATAATAATAATAATAATAATAATAATAATAATAAGCATGGAGATGAGATGAAGTGCACAACTTATTCTCTGATTACCCATGATTTATAGAAAGTTAAATCAGCACAATAAATCAGAAATTAGTAAATATGAATGGAATTCAAACTATATTAATTGTTTCTGCTAATTGTTTCTGTTAAAACCAGTGAGCATTTTATAGATACAGAGATGCTTGATTTCCCCCCCCCTCAATAATTATTTTCTTGTTAGATGATGGATAATGTTAATTACAGATGGAGACATGCTTATGGTAGCTCTGAGTCAGCAGTGAAATCTACTTACCTTCTCCAAAAGGTTAGAAGCGTGCCCTTTGTGTGTGCATCATCATTGAATGCACTTTTCACCATTGTGCATGTGCAGAAGGCTTTGCACATATGCAGAAGGTTAAAAAAAGAAAATGGCGACGTCTGGTGGGTTACCTCATGCTGACACCACTACCTATTCTCCAAACCACCAGTGGCTGTCCCTATTGGTAGGCCCAGACTGCACCAAACCGGTAACATTTCACCCCTGTTCTGAGTACAAGGGAAACTGAAAAATACTGAGACAGTCAGTTCTTAAAGCTCTTTTTATTTGTAAAGGCAGGACAGCTCTTTTTGCAAGTGACTTCAAGTAAGAAGACGACTGGAATAAACAGTGCCAGTGCGCTCCTTTTATACTTTATTTTTCCCGCTGAAATCCTGCTGTCAAACTTTTAGCCAATCAGAATGCACCAACCATTTCAACTATTTACATTTACCTCAGTGCATATTTAACAGAAACCTGGTTCATTTCTCTGAATGATATTCATGAACACAACCTGTTGCTGATAAGTTTGTATACAATGTCTTTAATTGTTTTTTTTAAATAAATAAGAATTGATATTTCTAGAAAGTCCAGTCCATAGACAATATCTATATTATAGGGACTTGTTGAAAAGAAGCTGCTGTATTATCTCAGATTTCAGTTTTCAGTATGTTCATCTGTGAATTGGCATTTTTCCAATTTACATTAAGCAATGATCAGTGAACACAGAGCAAGTGAACAGATTACAGACATAAAGGTTGCACTGAATGACTTTACTTCTGACAGCTCAGCACTATTCATGGTAGCTAGGAATTCACGATAGAGACTTAACCTTTTCAGTGAAAAACATCCTAATGAAAAAAGAGATACAGTTTATTTATATGAAATGTGACTGATAACCATGACATAAATGAAGAGCATAGACTAAAATTTTTCATTGGCCAAGTGTGATTGGACACACAAAGAATTTGTCTTTGGTGCATATGATCTCAGTGTACATAAAAGAAAATATACATTTCTCAAGAATCATGAGGTACAACACTTAATTATTGTCCTAGGATACAAATAAGCAATCGGGAAACAATAAATATTAATATACATCATAAGGATACAAGCAACAAGTTACAGTCATAAGTGGGAGGAGATGGGTGATAGGAACGATGAGAAGACGCATTGTGATAGTAATGCAGCCTTAGTGAATAGTTTGACAGCGGTGAGGGAATTATTTGCTCAGTGGAGTGATGGTGTTCAGAAAAAAACTGTTCTTGTGTGTAGTTATCTTGATGTTCAGTGCTCTATAGCAGAGGTCACCAACCTGTGGTCCATAGACCACTGGTGGTCCGTGAGAAAATTTAGATGGTCACGGAGAATCTTGGACCTGGTCCAGATACGGCTGAGAGCAATTTATCTAGTCCAGGAAGAAGAAAAGAGAGGAGAGGAGAGGAGAGGAAAAAGAAGAAGGGAGGGGAGGAGAGGGAAGGGACTACAGCTACAGCTCTGGAATAGGGGACTGACTTTCCCAGCAACATCAGCAAGCCACAGTCAAATGAGCTTCAATTATTTTGTAATAATTACATTACCTTTAATAATTTTGTTACAATTAAGCAACCTTTAAAGATTTTGTTATGATTAAATAAGCATTTATGATTTTGTTATAATTAAGTAAGCATTTTGTTATGTTAAATAGGTGCATTTCATATTTATAAAATGGAAGTTCTCTGATCATTATTTTACAAATGTATTTATCTTTTAAAAATCATATTAGTGATCTGTGGGATTCAAAATTATGAATTTGTTGGTCCACGGAATTTAAAAGTATGACCTTGGTGGTCCCTGAGATCCAAAAGGTTGGGGACCCCTGCTCTAATATGTCATTTTGATGGTAGTAGTTGAAGCAATTGATGTTTTTGAAGTTAGGTGACCATTTTAGGTCTTGAGATGATAGAATGTAAAAATGTGAAGTCTTTCTTGTTGATTCTGTCTTGTCCAATATTGTAAGAGGTATTAGAATGGAGGGTTTCTCCTAAAGTCTACCATTATTTCTACGGTTTTGAGTTCCAGATTGTTCTGGTCCCACTGTGAGGCTAGTTGTTCAACTCCCATCTGTATACAGTTTCATCAATGTCTCGAATGTGTCCAATCACTGTTGTATTGTCTGCAAACTTCAATAGTTTAACACAGTGTTTCCCAACCTTGGCAACTTGAAGATATCTGAACTTCAACTCCCAGAATTCCCCAGCCAGCATTCGCTGGCTGGGGAATTCTGGGAGTTGAAGTCCAAATATCTTCAAGTTGCCAAGGTTGGGAAACACTGGCTTAACACATGGATCGTTTGAGATGCAGTCATTGGTTATATAGAGAGAAGAGAAGTGGTGAGAGCATACAGCCTTGGGAGGGGGGAGTATGCTAATTATACAGGTATCTGATATGATTTTTCCTAGCTTCACCTGCTGCTTCCTGTCTGGAAGCTTGTGATCCACTTACAAGAGTGTTCAGGTACCACTAGCTGATTTAGTTTAGTTAGAAGAATATCCAGTATGATGGTATCTGTGAGTTCATCCAAGTCTGCAGAAGTACAGTATCTTCAAAAATATTCCAGTCTGTGCAAAGCAAGCCTGTTGCTTTAACTTTTCTTACTCAGTCCAATTCCTCACTGATTTAATTGTTGGTTTTGTGGTAAAGACTGATAAGCATATTTTAGTGTTGTGTAGTGATCTAAAGTATTCTTGTCTCTGATGGGACAATTGGCATGCTAAAACTATTTTGGAAGTTCTTTCCTTAAGTTACCTTTGCTAAAATCATCTAGAATATTGGCCAGTGAATCTGGGTATTTGGCTTCAGCTAAATAGTTCTAATAGTAACTAAAAATAAATACTTAATATTCAAATAAGTCATGGAAACAAATATAAACAGTAGTATCAGTCCAAGCTGCAGTAGAACAGTTACAGCAATAGTTACTGAATAAATGCACTTACTTGATTAGGATGAAAATTAAAAGCTAGTACTGAATAATTAAAACTTGTTCTAAATTCTTAGCAATACCAAGTAGATAATAGGTCAGTGCAGAGAATGATAAATTCCATATCTTTTTCCTAAAAAAAATACAAGAGCTATTACAAATAATTTATTTTCTTCCAGCAGAATGTAATATGTTCATAGTTACTACCCTTTAGCCATTCTGTTAATCTATTGGCAGTATAATTATGTTATTTTCACATTAGTAGTAGTGGGATTCATTTTTTAAAATACTGGTTCTTTGGGTGTGGTGTGGCATGGGCATGGCAGGGGAAAGATACTGTAAAATCTCCATTCCTTCCTTACCCCAGTGGAAGGTTACTGCAAAATCCTCATCCCACCCACCCCCGATCAGCTGGGACTCGGGAGGCAGACAATGGGGTGGAAACTACTCAAAATGTTCGCTACCAGTTCTCCGTTCTACCTGCTAAAACCCACCTTTGTTATGTAGGTATATTTTCTCAGTATCTTAGAAGAGTGGACCAGGGTAAGAAACTTCAGACTTTTGAGATGTTGCCAAACAATATCCATTGTCATGAGCTGACGAGGCTGGAAAAAATTGGTTCCTCTAACAAATTGTGACTTTTCACTCAATTGATCCAATATTTTGGATGGGGTAAAATGTTGAGGAAGTAACTTTTATGTATACTAGTTCCAAACATTTCAAAATCCATTAATTTATTCACTGATCACTCAATTCCCCCAAGAATATGGAACATCTGTTATTAGTACTGGCCCAAAATATCTTGAAACAGGAGTCAAAATCATACTTATTCCCTTGCTATTTTTTCCTTTTTCTTCAAAGATTTCTCTACCATGTTGTTACTTGTAGAAAATTTCAGTGATTTGATGTGAAAAAGAATAAGATGAAATGGTTAATGCTGAAGCTAGTCTTTTCCAAGTGCTCAGTATTTTGTTTCTATGCCTTTTGAGGTGCCATTACAGATATTTTATATCTTTTACATTGAGGTAAAGGAATTTTATAACAACAGACAAATATCAGTCATTTTCTAGTTCTTATTCTCATATTGCTATTCTGAGAAATGTGTGTTTCAGCATTACCATTCCCTTTGGTTGTGATACTATTGGACATGATGAACGTAATTTGAAAACTATAATACCTTCAAAATTTTGCTGATAAATGGAATTCAGTTAAGCACCTGCAAATTGTTTTAAGAATAATTCAGATGATACAAAAATATTCTGTTTTTGAAATATTTAGGAAATACATAACTAAGGCCACTCATTTCTAATTTTCTTTAATTCCCCATTTTCTGGAAATGTAACAATACTATACAAGGCATATCTTTTCCATTCTGTTAGATTCTTCATCAGCTTTCTTTCACCCATCTTACTCACTTCCTACAACTACATAATAGGTGTTGTTTGGGGTGGGCTCTAACTTACTTTGCTGCCAGTTTGCTTCTTCTTGGGATGTAAGGCTGCACCTCGTGGGTGTGGGCACGCTTTGCATCTGTGCGCATGCACAGTGGCAAAAAATCACCCCCCAAAAAACAAAACCAAGATGGTGACCACAAGCACAGTGCCAGAAACTCAGCTTCTGTTCATGCAGAAGAAAAGAAAACATGAAAAAATCCCCCCTCCACCCCCCCAAAAAAAATGAAAAAGGAAAAAAAATCCATTTTTTAAAAAAAGAGATGGCGGTGATTATGGACCTGCACCAACCAAACTGACATCGGTTCCATGATGTCCACTACCAGTTCGAGTGAACTGGTCCAAACTGGGCCACTACCAGTTCGAGTGAACTGGTCCACTACCAGTTCGAGTGAACTGGTCCAAACTGGGAGGAACCCACCTCTAGTGTTGTTGGATAAAAATACTAATTTCTGAAAAATACTTAGTGGAAAAGAGAAAAATGAGATGAGAAAGGCTTAGAATTGGAAGCTAGAAAAGAGCAAATATTTTAAAGACTCTCTTCAGATGCCACAAATATCTTGTCAGTCTTCAAGGAGGGCAAAGAAAGAAAGAAAAAAAACCCTGCCTAATATTTTCAAATGTATCCTGGTACTCCTTTTCATCAAAGGCATTTTTTCACTAGTTGCTGTAGTCAAAGGTTCATGGGACCATTGATCTATATTTGGCCCTACCCATGTCTCTGATTTTGGCAAACATAGTCTCTTAATAACCAGTGTTACTTTTTGGAATCCTTCCGTCTATAGCCTTAAAGCTCTTTAGTGTCACTTAGGATTTTCTTATATTTATCTTTCAATTAAAAAGAGAACGCTTGCATATAATGCAAACTTCCACCTGCAAATAAAATAATAGAATAAATATTTTATTTCTGACAATTCCTTCTTCAGTTAAATATAGGCTTATGATTGCTGCTTTACAGTATTGCCTTCTATGTGACAGGTGTAAACAATATCATTTTGAATTGCATAGGAATTATTTTCACATAACCCTAATCCTTGTGGTAATTATTTGTAGAAAAGTGACTTATTTAAAGTTCTGGAAATCATAACCTGGGTTAGTCAAATTTAAAACTGCCATATTCTGAAAATTCAGTAAGATGGTATTTAACAAAAGAAGTGAGTGGTCAAATGGTAAGATGGTATTTAACAAAAGAAGTGAGTTTGGTCAGATGTTTTGAATTTTGGGAGAGTTTACTAAAGATTTCATTTTCCACTTTGCAATGTTCAGAATTTTAAGATAGATTATTAACCCTGTTTTGCCCCATGTTACATTCCCAAGTATTAATAGAAACATAGAAAAATAGAAGATTGACAGCAGAAAAAGACCCCATGGTCCATCTAGTCTGCCCTTAATTTATTTCCTGTATATTATCTTAGGATGGATATATGTTTATCCCAGGCATGTTTAAATTCAGTTACTGTGGATTTACCAACTACGTTGGTAAATCATGTAAGTCCTGTTCTAATCACATCGGCTGCATTAAAAAAAAAAAACTGCCCAAAAATTCAATATTAAATTCAAAATGGTGCAGATTTCAAAAATATATTTTCTGACTATGCATTTCAAAACTTTTTATTTCTGTTTGGTTTGGATGTGCCAAGAATTCAGGATCCATGAAAGCTAGTAGATAGCTAAATTCTAAACTGGGTATTAATCTTCTAATTCTCCTGAGCACTGCAATTATAGTGGATATCCCCAGACATTTACACATAATTTCATATAATAATATATTTCCATTCATTCCTGATTCCAGCACAAGCTTCCATAGCAAAAAAAAGGGGTCTTTCTCAGTAATTCTCCCCAATTTCTGCAGCCCTTTGCACCCCTTGAGACTGCTCCAGAGGTTTGGAGGAACATCAACAGGGGTAGGTTTGGACTGGTTCGGACTGGTTTTCCCAAACCGGTAACGAAATCACAATAACATTACCAACCTGGTTCGGTCAGTGTCAGTCTGTGGATGCAACTTTTTAATTTATTTTATTGTATTTATTTTTTCTTCTGAGCATGTGCAGAAGCCAAGTTTCTGGCACTGTCCATGCAGTCTCCATATTTTTTTCAGTTTTAAAAAAATATTATTTGGCATTATGCGCATGCCTATGAGGCACAGCCAAAAGGTGTGGGAGGAAGTGTACTGGCACAAGGTAAGTTAGAACCCATCCCTGAATAGCAAGCTCTGTAAGAGAAAGGGTGACTTTTCTATTCACTTCTGGTGGATGAAAAATGGAAGGTGCAATTAAATACAACTTGAATGTTTATCCACTTCTGATTAGTTGAGGGGAGAATGTGTCCCCTACATGTCAAACTCACATCTACACATAAAGAATTCATTAAAAATATCCCATTAAAATTTAGTATAAATTGATGATAGTCTTTCTTTTCTCCTATCTTCAATTTAACACTCACTGCAAATTTATTCTAGTTCCATTCATTCTTCTTCAGTTTGGATCTTCCTTTTCATATTTTCCTTTTCCAACAAAGAGTAATATTCTGTCTTGAAATAATGATGATTACAAAATGGGCAACTCCTCAACGCTTAGGGTACTTCATGGAAATAACCCTGTTTTGTGTGTATTATTCTTTTAAAAAAAGGAATAGAGTTAGAACTTTATAAAGAATATTGGGATTTTATCTGCTTCCTGCACTAGCTCAAGTGCAAATGCTCCCAACTTTTTATAAATCTTCCCTATATTTGCACAGGCTTTTTCAAAAGATGTCCTTGCCTCTGAGTTAAAATTATTTTTAACTGTTCCATCTATCTCCCTACCTCTCCTTCTTGGTAATCTATTCCTTTTGGGAAGGGCAGGCTAAAATGGTCAGCTGCTTGGCTTCTACATTTTGGAAAACTCTGAAGAATCCTCCAGCAAATCTCTAGGGCAAAGCAGCCTTTTCCCCAAAGAACAAGGGCTTCTGAGAGACTTTGCCTCATAAGGGCCTGTCAGAGGCTCTGGGCAGGCATCAGTTGACAGGGACATCTTTGCCTCCTGACAGATGGTCAAGCTTTCCATGTCAGCAAGCAGCAGAGTGATCTCAGGATTTTGCCTGCATTCCACACGGCAGGGCCAGTTTAGGGCAAAAGGGATCTAATGTCCATGCCCTTCATAGTTGGCGAGCTAAATGATGGACTGTCGACAGGAGAGCCATCAAGTGCTTATCCTCAACATACAAACCTCTGTGCTTCTCCCTTTCCAATTTTTTCTTTGGCAGAATTAATGTCCTATTTGCTTATCTTCCCAAATCCGTTTTGGCACCAGTACAAACCACCGCTTGGTGGCAAGCAGTTGTCTGGACTTTAGATGCCAGGATTTGTGCTGACAGTTCTTTCCACACATTCAGAGTCAAGCACCTCACAGCTGGCCAGGAGAGAAAGCTGTTCCCCCCACACCATAGACAGTTACCCCAATAGTTAACTCATGCCACATTACAACTAATTATTGTCATATTTTGCTTGATGGGATAAGTAGTACACACCTTTAAAAAAATAGAGTGGAAACAAAGCTTTCCTAGACCCTATTCAGCTGACTAGATTGCATGAGTACAGTCATTGTACTTTACAAAAAAGTTCAATTCAGAGACAGTTACTTGATTTCTTTTTGAACAATGTCAACTGTTTGCTGATATTAAATTTATTCATTTATTCATTCATTCATTCATTCATTCATTCATTTATTTATTTTGTATGCCGCCCCTCTCTGAGGACTTGGAGCGGCTCCCAACAAACAATACAAATCCAATGTTAAAAGCAAAACAATTAAGAAACCCTTATTAACCCTGCTGTTCTGTTCGGGTCGTATGTGACCAAGTTTGAGTCCCTGTAAAAAAAATTCCCTGCATATCTGAAACTTGAAATTTCATAACTTTTCATCATTTCAGGGGTTCTCTCTATGAAATTTTTTTTTTGGGGGGTAGGGGGTTTCTTTCTTGCTGAAAATAAAAAAGTCACACTTGTTATGTTCCCGGGTCACCCTGACCTGGACCGAAAACTCTTCATTTGAAGTGCTTATGTTTGGTCAATTTGAATACATTTTTCACTTGGAAAGTAGTCTGAACATTTCTGCACACAATGATATGAAAATTGAAATGAAAAAAGTAATTCTTATTGGTTTATTTTGCTGATAGAATGCATGCCCCCCCGTTTTTGTGAAATATTTTTCAATTTATGGATAGTTTTGCTTGCAAAATGTGTTCAATTTTACTAAAGTTGGTGTGGGGTTGGTAGTTTGAACATTTCTGAATATAAGAAAAATATAAATGAATAAATATAAATGTTTCTTATTGGTTGTTTACAATCATAAATAAGCCCTCCCCCCCCCCTTGGCTGCTTGCAAACATTTTCACTTTATATTTACGCAGGCTTCAAATCTGAAATATTTTTAATATCTTAGGCATTCATTTACTCATTTTAACATGCCTGATCATCATAAAAATATTTGTGGGGGTGGGGAAAAAAAATTTTTCTGGGCAAAAAAATAAATCACGTTGACTCTGTTTCGGGTCATATAGACCCGGACCAAAATGATTTTTTTTAGGTACTTGAATTTGGTCTTTTTGAAAACTTTTTCCACTGGAAAACTAGTTTGAACATTTATGAACATAATGATATGAAAATTGAACTGAAAAAATTGAGGCTTATATTTTTATTTTGATCAAAAAGCCCCTCCCCCCATGCTTTCTGAATTTTTTGTCAATTTATATTTTTTTAGGCTACAAACCTCTAAGGAATATTCCCCCAAAAGTTTTGATATACTAAATTGAACAATCCTAAACATAAGAAAAATATAAATGAACTGAAAAAAAAATGATTCTTATTGGTTTATTTTTGAATATAATACCATATTGTCTTATACTCGAGTATAAGCCTACTCGAGTATAAGCCTATTTGAGTATAAGCATGGGGGCCCATTTATGAGCAAAATAAACCAATAAGGATCATTTTTTTTCAGTTCAATTTTCATATCATTATGTTCATAAATGTTCAAGCTACCAATCCCACACCAACTTTAGTAAAATAGAATGCATTTTGCAGGCAAAATTATCAATAAACCTAAAAAACATTCACAAAAATGGGGAGGGAGGCACATTTATGTGTAAAATAAACCAATAAGGTTCAATTTTCATTCCATTGTGTGCAGAAATGTTCAAACTTGTTTCCAGGTGAAAAAAGCTTTCAAAAAGATCAAATATAAGTACCTAAAATGATCAATTTGCAGTCCGGGTCAAATAGACCCGGGAACATAAGATTAGGCAGTTTTTTCAAACAGAACAGCAGGGTTAAGAACAATCACACAACTCAACATACCATACATAAAGCAGGACAGCCAGGGGAGAATCAATTTTCCCTTGCCTGGCGACATAGGTGAGTTTTCAGTAGTTTATGGAAGGCAAGGAGGGTGGGAGTGGTCCTAATCTCTGGAGAGAGTTGGTTCCAGAGGACCGGGGCCACCACAGAGAAGGCTCTTCCTCTGGGTCCTGCCAAACGATATTGTTTGTCGATGGAACCAGGAGTAGGCCAACTCTGTGGGACCTAATCGGTCGCTGGGATTCGTGTGACAGAAGACAGTGTCAAAGGTATTCTGGTCTGATGCCATGTAGGGCTTTATAGGTCAATATTAAATGTGTGTAATGGGAAAAATACCTCCCTTAGCTCAACTCCCACCCATGTGGTAGACACATTCCTATTCTATTATTTTGAACAATAATATAGAAGTGGGTTATCTCTGCTTTTTCAGCTGGCCTTCCACAAGCAGATGAAACATGACTTCTTTGGGATTACGGTACTTATAATAACGGGTGCCATATTCAGTAAATATTACTGTCTTATTTAATATTTTATTTTATATCTTATTAAATTATTATTATCCTTGGATATAAAGTCCATCTGGAATTTGAAAAGGGGGAATCATAAAATACAGTGAAAATTTCTGTCAACACCTGAAACCATTTGGACATTTTTAAAATATTGTATGCAATGAAAAAGAAGCCTTGCAGTTCTTGTTGAATGAGATCCTTCTTGGCATTACTTTCCAATAGAGGTGGTGGAAAATAAAAGATTAATAGATATCAAAAGCATCTTGAAAAGAACGAGCAAACCCATTTTATCTTCAAACTTGATTGAAAACAAACTGATTTAATTGCAATGAAGTGTCTTCTTTTTGAATGGGAAAGAGTTTTAGTTCAGAGATCCCCTTTCCTAAATGGTTATCCCACATCTGTACAGAAGTTCCTATCCCTAAATAAAATTAGGTGAGCCTTTGTACTAAGTGCATTGAGTCAATGATCTGCAAGCAAAATTGTCTAATATTTCAATCACAAACTTGAATATGAATCATAATGGAAAACAAGAAGTTTATACTCCTTGAGCAAAATCAAATGTCATAATTTTCTAATTATAATTAGAAAAATATTTGAATAGTCTATGCTCTGGAACAGTGGTTTCCAACCTTTGTGGCTTGGTGGCCTGTCTGGGGATGGAGAAACTGCCACCCGAGTGTCAGGCTGGTGCACACACACATGTGCACACATCTTGACTTGTGCAAGTTGAGCTGCATACACATGCTGTGGAAGTCAAGCTTCAACAGACTCAAGCTCAACCCGGATAAGACAGAGTGGCTGTGGGTTTTGCCTCCCAAGGACAATTCCATCTGTCCGTCCATTACCCTGGGGGGGGGGAATTATTGACCCCCTCAGAGAGGGTCCGCAACTTGGGCGTCCTCCTCGATCCACAGCTCACATTAGAACAACATCTTTCAGCTGTGGCGAGGGGGGCGTTTGCCCAGGTTCGCCTGGTGCACCAGTTGCAGCCCTATCTGGACCGGGACTCATTGCTCACAGTCACTCATGCCCTCATCACCTCGAGGTTCGACTACTGTAATGCTCTCTACATGGGGCTACCTTTGAAAAGTGTTCGGAAACTTCAGATCGTGCAAAATGCAGCTGCGAGAGCCGTCATGGGCCTACCTAGGTATGCCCATGTTTCACCATCACTCCGCAGTCTGCATTGGCTGCCGATCAATTTCCGGTCACAATTCAAAGTGTTGGTTATGACCTTTAAAGCCCTTCATGGCATCGGACCAGAATATCTCCGAGACCGCCTCCTGCCGCACGAATCCCAGTGACCGATTAGGTCCCACAGAGTGGGCCTTCTCCGGGTCCGTCAATTAAACAATGTCGGTTGGCGGGCCCCAGGGGAAGAGCCTTCTCTGTGGCGGCACCGGCCCTCTGGAACCAACTCCCCCTGGAGATTAGAACTGCCCCTACTCTTCCTGCCTTCCATAAACTCCTTAAAACCCACCTTTGCCGTCAGGCATGGGGGAACTGAAACATCTCCCCCTGGGCACGTTTGATTTGTGCATGGTATGTCTGTGTGTGTGTCTGTTAGCATATGGGGTTTTTAAATATTTAAATATTTAAAATTTGTCTGATTGCTTATGATTTGTTTCTACATGTTGTGAGCCGCCCCGAGTCTTCGGAGAGGGGCGGCATACAAATCTAAGTAATAAATAAATAAATAAATAAATAAAGCTGCACGTACTCCACTTGTGCCGCCCAGTTCAGAATAGGCCACGGGGGTTGGAGACCTCTGCTGTGTAAGTTGAATAATATTCACATAAAGGATTAAGATGGCATGGGTTTTTTTTCTAAAATTCTTTTGTTGTCGCTATATAGAATTGCGATAAGTGAGAAAACAAATGAGGAACTTCTTTATAGTTGGTCTATATTTTTAAATGAATGAGACCAGTTTGAGAGTCTGACACATATTGTTAACTTCATATTTATTTCAGTTGCATGTATGTCTTGCACAAGACATTCCTGATGAAAATAAATTGGTTGTTCAATGTTTGAAACAACAATGATACCAAATATGTCATGATCTTTCCTATGGCAATATTTTTTAAAAATAAGTTTGATGTATCTTTGTTTTTGCTTTTATGGATGTTGTCCAAAATATTTGGCCAATTTTCAAGTTTTTGTTTTTTTGGCTTATTAATGCAGAACATTGAGAAAGACATTTTCTGTTGTTTATCTCTTTGGTAAAATATTTCTTCTGTTTCTGAAGAAATACAGTTAAAAAAAATTTTCAATGATTTCTACAGAGTCAAGAACTTAAAAAACATTGTTCATTTAAACATTTGTGGTTTCCAAAACAAAGATAATTTTTTTAAATTTTTTTCTTATTTTAGTTTGAAGACCACAGCTAATTTCCTTAAACATTCATCGCATATGTTTTGATACAAATTATGATTCAGCTTGATTTAATAGCTTTGGAAAATATTTTATTTATAAATAATTATTTTTATTGATACACGTGTGCTCACATAGGCACACATTCAACTCACGCTTGATACTAAAGTAAAGTTTAAAGAAGTATCTTTAAACAAAAATTCCAAAATAAACCAGTTACAATAAAATATAGATTCATATAACACAGCAAATTCTATAATGTTTTTCCCCCCCCAGTTAAAAAGCGAAACACAATGGCTTTGTTTTTAAAGTCATCTTAAAATCAGCTACAGAAGCTATATCCTTCTCTTTTGGAAGGAACTTCTAAAGTATATGCTCTGCTTCTATCCTAACTCATTAACTTTCCTGATTAAGAGTAAGTCCAAAATTCAGATTTTAAAAGCATTTTCACTTAGGAAGTTGAATAGGATTGTCTGTATTAAAAACAATATTCTAGCTTCAACAGGTAGAAAGATTCAAAATTTCCATTACATTCAATGACAACTCCAAGAATACACTCTTTATTGAGACAATGCTAACTGCAGTATGTCTTTTAAATAGTCAGTTGATTGATTGATAGGTTAAAAGTAACACAACTAATTGACTGCAACCTTTAATGTAATGACAGCTTTAATTAAAAGAAATCCTGCCATGAGAGAGTTTCATGATAGTTGGCTTTCCTCCCCACCTTTTGTTTGGCTGAGTTCTTGGAAAGAATACATATTGTATACCTAATATACTGTAGATATTTAAAAGTATTTTCCCACTCCTTTCCACACCCAGAATTTATTTGGTGTCTCTTTTCTTGCTATTCTCAGTGACTTCTACATAACAATTTACTCTGTTTATCCTAAATGGCTTAGGGCATAGATTCCCCCATTACATCCAGCCTATAATATTTTCCTTTCTTAAAAGGGCCATAATATGTGGTAGAATTTCTTGATCTTGCGTGTTATGCCATATACAATTAAACACCTTCCTGCACTTGTTGCTTTGGGTACTCATTTACCCAAAATGGAAGCCCTCCCAGTCAGCTTCATAGGAAATGCAATTCAGTTACATTCCCTATCTTACTTCTACTTGGCCAGAAGTTAGAATTTAATCACATCCATAAGGTTCTTTTTGCTAATGTAGTTCTGAATCCCAGTATTCCCACATTGTCATCCAGGCTCCAGAGTTGGGTTGTATTGTTTTTCTGTTTGAAAGCAAAACAAAGTTGATTTTCTTTGTTTGTTAGTACTATAGCTCTACATATTTTATGGGCAATTTCTTCTCCCATTGAAGCATTGGTGAAATACATTTTTTTCCATTACCGGTTCTCTGGGCATGGTGTGGCTTGCTGGGCGTGGCAGGGGAAGGATATTGCAAAATCTCCATTCCCACCCTACTCTGGGGCCAACCAGAGGTGATATTTGTTGGTTTTCTGAACTACTCAAAATTTCCACTACCGGTTCTCCAGAACCTGTCAGAACCTGCTGGATTTCACCCCAGCATTGAAGGCATTCTTGTCCTGCAACTTCAGCATTTTGCTCTTGTGTATAGGCATGGCTGAGAATCTATTTCTCTTCCCACTTTAAGCTGTTGTAGCAACATGCAGCCATGGTTGAAAAAAACCTGGGAAGAATGCCTGGTTTAGAAATGGAATTGGGATGAAAGGAAATTTTTGTTCTATGAAAGTTTGAGAGACAGGAACATGGTGGGATGATATTATTTGGTCTTATCCTATTATCCTATTGGTCAGTTGAATATGGATATTAATTGGTTCTTGCTGGGCCCCATGTGTTTTTAGTATTTTGAATCTTGAAGAAAATAAACTGATCACAGATCAGTTTCAAACTGCTTTATTGGAATGGTATTGATCTGGAAGTGTGCCCCTTGTAAAAGTTAGAGTTGTTTTGTGGTAGGGAAGATGGATTATTTTGTCATACCTAATTATAAATGCTTTAAATTGGAAGGAACTTTGCAATATAAAATTGCCTGTCTTTGCAAATTCCAGCAAAGAGACACCTATAGGATGAATTGCCTGTTCTCCTGTTTCTTTGCCATCTGCCTCAAGTTCCAAGAACGTGTTTAAAAATGAAAACACTGAATAGATTTTTTTAAAGCAATTAAGCATAACAAATATTGAGTGAATATATTAAACAAATTATCTCTTTTCCAACAGGTTCTTCTTGAAATTTTTTCTTAAATGTAACCAGAACTGCTTAAAGAATGCAGGAAATCCTCGAGACATGCGGAGATTTCAGGTTAGTGACACTTCCTACCTATTTGATCAATTTCTTTTTTAAAATATGAGCTAAGAAAAATTTCAACCAGGTAACCTAGCTATTTTATTGGTACATGTTGTATGCAAGTTTTTATCTAACACTTGAAAAGCACTTTAGAATTGCAGCTCGAGAATTATCAATGACAGTTCAGGTAGCCCTCATTTACTGACCATTCAATAACCATTAGAAGTTAGGACAATGCTGAATGGCCTTATGACTAGTCTTATAACTAGTAATTTCAGCCATGACAACAACTTGGCAAGTACACAATTGCAATTCAGATACTTGATGACTGGTTTGCGATTGCAACAGTTGCAGCATCCCACAGTCGCATGATGAAAATTATGATCTTCACAGTCAGCTTCTGATAACAAAATCAGTGGAGAAGTTGACAAGAGGTCATAAATGGTGATTATGTGTTTTAACAATGACTATACAGAATTAACTTAACAAGTGCAACGGGAATTGCTGCAGCTGCCATTGTAAGTTGGTGTGGTCTTAGTGGTCTTAGTGACAGAAATTTATTCACTCACTCACTCACTCACTCACTCACTCATTCATTCATTCATTCAAATAATTCTTAAAACAGCACATATAAGGCAAACAAACACAGATTGAAAAATAGATTAGACTAGATGTATAAAGATGTGATCTAATAATCTAGGTCGATTCTACTAGACCAGGGGAAGGCAAAGTTGGCTCTTCTATGACTTGTGGACTTCAACTCTCAGAATTTCTGAGCCAATCACGCTAACTCAGGAATTCTGGGAGTTGAAGTCCACATGTCATAGAAGAGCCAACTTTGCCTACTCCTGCACTAGGACATTTAAGTCTAGTATCCTCAGTTTTGCTGCCCTAGCTGTAAGGTTGAATCAAATTTATTTAGTTGTTTGACTTATGGACTAAAGGCAAATCAAAACCCTGGTGAAATTAATCCAAAATCCTTCCCCTTGATCTGAAAGACATTTTCTAAAAAAAAAGGCTCTTTGGAAAGGCTTTTCAGGACAGAACAGAGGATATAATTGAGTAGAAAAGAGACTCTAGAAAAAAAAGAAGAGCAACAAAGATGATTAGGGGAATGGAGGCTACAACATATGAAGAATGATTGCAAGAACTGGGCATGGCTAGTTTAATGAAAAGAAGGACCAGGGGGGACATGATAGCAGTGTTCTAATATCTCAGGGGTTGCCACAAAGAAGAAGAAGAAGTCAATCTATTCTCCAAAGCACCTGAGGGTAGAACAAGAAGCAATGGGTAGAAGCTGAACAAAGAGAGAAGTAACTTAGAACTAAGGAGAAATTTCCTGACAGTTACAACAGTTAATCAGTGAAAGAGTTTACCTCCGGAAGTTGTGACTGCCCCAACACTGGAAGTTTTTAAGCAGATGTTGGATAACCATCTTTCTGAAGTAATGTAGGGTTTCCTGCCTAAGCAGGGGGTTGGAGTAGAAGACCTCCAAGGTCCCTTCCAATTCTGTTGTTGTTGTTGTTGTTGTTGTTGTTGTTGTTATTATTATTATTATTATTATTATTATTATTATTATTATTATTATTATAGAACAGATACATTAGACAAAGTAAGCAGTTCATATCTGCATGCAAATGACTTTGATATCCTTGTAGAGAGTCAGATATGAACCCAGCAAGTGAAGGGCTCATTTTTTTTACTACCACACTACGGACGTGGCTTATTTTCTGGGTGTGGCTTGTTAGCCATGTGACCAGGTGGGAGTGTCTTGATGATCATGTGGCAGGTGGGTGGCTTAAAGGTGGCCAACTTGACGTCACTCATTTCAAGGGTTTGGGATAGTGTTAGGGTGCCTAGCCTCTCCACGCCTCAAAGAGATACAATTTCCCTATTTATTACTACTGAGCATCCAAAATATACAATTTAATTCTATGTATATATGCCATATGTGTACATACATATTACGCAAAGGCACAGAAAAGTACACATTATCTACTATATAAACTATATGTGTATGTGCGCGCGCGCACACATACACACACACACACAGCTCTTCTAAAATTATACACATTCAACCTCATTTACTGTGATAGGAAAAACATACCCAGAGCCCAGAAGGGAAAAAAAGAAAAAAAAATCAATTTTTTCTACCGGTTCTGCGTACTTGACCAATTTGTTTCTATCGGATCTGCGTTTTTCTACCATGTAGGAGTCCATCCCTGAACCCAGCATTCCTAAACAGGTAGCCACTACCCACTTGAGTAATCCTGGCTAATTTTCATGTTTTTTTCATTTGTTTAATATAATACTATACCAGTAGAAAAACTCATGACTTTCTATAAAATAACGTGATCCAAAACAGCTACAGAAGTTAAATAATGGATTAGATTAGATTAGATTTATTGGATTTATATGCCGCCCCTCTCCGCAAACTCGGGGCGGCTCACAACAACAATAAAACAGTACATAATAACAAATCCAATGCCCACCAATCTAATTACAGTTTAAAACTAATACATTTATAAAACAATCCCAATGTATATAAAAACAGACACACAGTCAATCAATCAATGGCAAAACAACATGGGCAAGGGGGAGATGTTTAGTTCCCCCATGCCTGACGGCAGAGGTGGGTCTTAAGGAGTTTACGAAAGGCAGGGAGGGTGGGGGCAATCCTAATCTCAGGGGGGAGCTGGTTCCAGAGGGTCGGGGCCCCCACAGAGAAGGCTCTTCCCCTGGGTCCCGCCAGACGGCATTGTTTGGTCGACGGGACCCGGAGAAGGCCGACTCTGTGGGACCTAACCGGTCGCTGGGATTCGTGCGGCAGGAGGCGGTCCCGAAGATATTCTGGTCCTTTTGGTCTCTGACATATTAAGAGAACTTTTTCAAGGAAAAGATTTTGTTTATCTTTTTAAAACTTACTTCCCTTATGCAATTTATTCAGAGGACTGCCTTTTGTAGTATTACAAAATATGTTTAAGCCTTTAATGTGAAGTAAAACCTACTTTTTCATAGGGTTTTTTAAAGGTTGGGACTTAAAGATATTTTGTAATATTGAGAACCAGTTTGGTCTAGTGGTTAAAGTACTAGGCTGGAAAGCAGGAGACCCTGAGTTCAAGTCTTGCCTTAGCAATGAAAGTTAGCTAGGTGCCCTTGAGCCAGTCACTCTCTCAGCCCAATTCATCTCATAGGGAGAAATAGGAGGAGGAAGGAGTGTTAGACATTGAGTTATTCATAAAAATAATAAAGGTAAGATTAAATGAATGAATAAATAAATATTTAAATGTTTAAATATTTAAAAAAATTAAAAACCTACATCTCTATAATACAGGATAGAACAATATAATCATTACATTGTGATCTTATTGGATATATAAAATATAAACATAGTCATCCCATCTCCTGAGCTGAGCTCAATATAAGATGGGCAGCTATATAAATGTTATAAATAATAAAATATAACAAAAGTAGAATTTGGGGGCAAGGTTAGGACTGCCTGAAACTCATATTTTACCTAATCAATAATTTAATGTTTGATTTAAGATTTTTTATGGGGGAAGATAAATTAAGAATGGCGACTTCGGGTTTTAGTCCCTTTCCATTCAAAGAGGTATAGGATTACTCTGTCAAACACATATATACGATTATTCTGTTACCAAGAAGAAACGCCAAGGCTTTCTGAGTAAAAATGCGTAGGATTAATCGCTTAGCTCCATATTTTTTATTTTCATAGTATAAATGATAAGGAAGACAAAAATTTGAAAAATTACCAAAATGTATGTGGGTGTTTGTGTATATGTTTCCATGAGATTTCCTGATAAAGTTGCATATAAATATAGTACATATAATTATGTTTACATTGCACTTTAAAGCTGTAAATGATTTAATGTCCAATTATCTGAGAATGTGCCTTATTGTAAGAAGCTGTATAAGTACTGAATTCAGCAGGATGCTGACTTAAAGATGCTATAAATTTCAGAGCATTGTTCTTTCTCATACACAGAAGGCATGTCAAATTCTCAAAAAGGAAGCTTTCTTGATAGTGGCTCTTGGCTCCCACATTCTTTGACTTGAAGGAAAGGGTATGACTTTGCTCTTCACTGAGGCCTTTTGAGTTGGATTGTTAGTGATTCTAGCTGCTGTTGATGCAGTTTTAATGCATGGTTTAACTTTAATATTATATGTCTTAGGTGTCTTGAGCGCTCAGTTTGAATTCTCCATAGAATAGGTTTGCAAGCTGATTTTCAGACACATTTTGTCCAGTTCCTTTGATGTACTTCTCACCTTTTGCTAGGATTACTTCATATTTCATTATCGAAAAATCAGTTCCATTCCATCTCAGTACCACTTTGTTCATTTCCACTATTATTGCTTCTCTTTCTGGTCCATGTTATTAGACATAAAAAATGAAGAAAATGCAATCTTGCCCCCATCTCCCTCGGTCTTCTGCTCAGTGCTTCATAATCCCTTGCAGTGTCTTCAATCTTTGATTGGTTGGATTCCTACATGGATCAATAGAAAAAGGAAGAGGTATCTGTCACATCCCAATTGGGTGCTCCATTCTCTTCATATGCTATCTGAATGAATGGCAGATTGCTGCTTTGGTCTCATTCAGTGGAAAGTCTCTGATGAGCCCTGCTGGTGGGCTTACTTGTCTTCAGGGCAGGCAGAGGAATCCTCCTTTTTGCATTCAGACTATTGAATTGTCATTCTTAATTCCTGAACCTGCTATTCATCTTGGATCCATTATCAAGTTCCATAATGGCAATTGGTAATGTCTCAGTTTGTTTTGTGGTTTGTTTTGCTTTGCTTTGCTTTGCTTTGCTTTGCTTTGCTTTGCTTCGCTTCGCTTCGCTTCGCTTCGCTTCGCTTCGCTTCGCTTCGCTTCGCTTCACTTCACTTCACTTCGCTTCGTTTCACATGCTTCATTGTCTAATCACGAAACTTAACGTTTCCCAGTTTGTAATTTTTGGTGCAGAATGATAAGGGACCTCTTACCTGTATTTCCCCAGCTTTTCTCCTACTTTGCCCCATCCTTGCTAAACCTTGCCTATTTTTCCAGAATACCCATCACTTAAATTTGCTTCATAGATACTTCCATTCAATGAATGGGGGTTCACAGGCTCAGACAACCCCAACAAGATGGAGTGGCTGTGGGTGTTGCTTCCCAAGGACAATTCTATCTGTCTGTCCATTATTCTGGGGGGCGGAGAGAACTTTTGATCCGCAACTTGAGCATCCTCCTCGATCCTCAGCTGACCATAGAACACCATCTGTCAGCTGCGGTGAGGGGGGCATTTGCCCAGGTTTGCTTGGTGTGCCAGTTGCGGCCCTAATTGGACAGGGAGTCTCTGCTCACAATCATAGAGATCAACTAGTGCAATGCTCTCTACATGGGGCTATCTTTGAAGAGTGTTTGGAAACTACAGATTGTGTAAAATGCAGCCATGAGAGCAGTCATGGGCCTTCCTAGGTATGCCCATGTTTCTCCAGCACTCCACTGGCTGCATTGGCTGCTGATTGGTTTCTGAACACAATTCAAAATGTTGGTCATGATATATAAAGCCCTATATGGCATCGGATCAGATTACTTACGGCAGCGCCTTCTGCCACATGAGTCCCAGCAACCGGTCAGGTCCCACAGAGTTGGCCTTCTCCAAGTTATGTCAACTAGACAATGTTGCTTGGTGGGGCCTAGGGAAAGAGCCTCCTCTGAGGAGGCCCCAGTCCTCTGGAACCAGCTCCCGCCAGAGATTTGTACTGCCCCCCCTCACCTTCCACAAGAACTTGAAGATTCATTTGTGCCGACACTTTTGGGGCCACTAGATAACTGCCCCCTGGGCAATGAATGGAATGCATGCCTGACCGTATGAATGAGAGTGATTGATTTTAACAAATTCAAGTTTTAGACTAGTTAATTTATATTAATATTGGATTTGGGATAGTATTACTGTTTTTTACATGTTGTAAGCTTCCCCAAGTCCTCAGAGAGGGGCAGCATATAAATCAAATGAATGAATGAATGAATGAATGAATCTAGCATGAGCAGCCAGGATAAAGGCTGTCAAAGCATCAGTTCAAACCTACCTGTTCTTCTGCCAGTTCAGAACTCCCCCAAGATGTAAGCTGATTTTCATATGGTAATGCTTTTGCTCTTTCTGTCAGAAGAGCAATCAAAAGTTTGTGTAGGTGACCAGGTAGGACATAGGAGAGGTTGTTGATCTCTTGACTTGTAAAGACATTCTGTCAGGCAAGCTGAGCCTCACAGCAGTTAAGCTTTCCATGTGTAAACAGAGACTGCTTAATTACACAGGTCATGTCAATTAGTGTGACCTTTGCATTTTAAGGAAATTAATCACTTTCAGCAGAGCAGATCACCCTTCATACTTTTAAAATCCAGCCTGCCTTCTCTAGTGACCAAAAAAAATATTCTATGGGCAATGGTTATGATTCCCCCCCCATCCCTCCCACCCTTGCTTCCAGATCTGATGCTTGAACATTTGTAGAAAAAATAGTCTAGCCTCTTGTTGAGGATGCAATTTATTTATTGTAGGTGGGCAAGGAAAGTACCAGTTGATGATAGGTGAGCCCCAGCTTAATTCTGCTGGCCATTGTCAGAGCCATGATGCACGAATCCCAGCGACCAGCTTCTCCGGGTCCCGTCAACTAAACAATGTCGCTTGGTGGGACCCAGGGGAAGAGCCTTCTCTGTGGCAGCCCCAGCCCTCTGGAACCAACTCCCCTTAGAGATTAGAATTGCCCCCACCCTCCTTGCCTTTCATAAGCTGCTTAAATCCCACCTCTGCCGCCAGGCATGGGGGAATTGAGATACTCTTTCCCCCTAGGCCTTTACAATTTTATGCATGGTATGTCTGTACGTATGTTTAGTTTTATAATAAGGGTTTTTAACTCTTTTAGTATTGGATTATTATTATATGCTGTTTTATTGCTGCTGTTAGCCGCCCCGAGTCTGCGGAGAGGGGCGGCATACAAATCCAATAAATGAATGAATGAATGAATGAATGAATGAATGAATGAATGAATGATATTAAGGGCAGCCTCCTTGCCCAAGCTATGATGCCTCCTTTCACGAGACAACTCATATATTTCTATAGTACGTCATTGTCCTCCATGAATTGTTCATCTCGTCATTGATCATCTGAATTTAGATTGAATAAAAAATATTGAGAAAACATTTTGAAAGTGAGTTCTGTTATGAATATGATTGTAGTGACCTAAAAAGATAACTCTACCTGTTATATATTCTTAAGCTTCAGTTCATGGGCCAGCTTCCCCATACTTGATGGACTTACCTTCTTTAGAACTTTCTGCAGTGTTGATTGTTTAGGGAAGGAATTCCTGTGGATTTTTATTCCGCTAGTCATTGCTGACTATAGGGGATGGTGCTCATCTTCGTTTTGAGGCTGTTGAGCCAGTCCTGTCTGAAGATGTTTTCGTTATATGGCATAACGAAACTGAGTGTTGTTGCCTTGGCAATGATGTAGTACCTATTTATCTAGTCACATTTGCATATTTTTGAACTGCTTAAGTTGGCTGGAGAAAAAACACAGCACATAGGTCTCAAACTAGGGCAGGGGTGGTTTCTTTGCTGCTGGTTTGCTCCTTGACACTTGGGTGTGTGCATGTGCAGTGCTAAAAAACTAGCTTCTGCATGAGTGCTAAAAATCCAATTTCTGTGCATGCGCAGAAGCAAAAAACAGAGATGGTTTGGGGTCGTGGCAGACCTGAGTCGCTGCCAGTTCCAGTGACCCAGGCCGCCAAGTTACTACCAGTTCCAGAGAACTGGTTTGAACCAGGAGGAACCCACCTCTGAACCAGTATAGTCAGCTTTCTAGCTGACAAGCCCAGAGTCTTAACCCTGCTGTTCTGTTCGCATTTACTATACACTTGTACTGTTCCAGGTCCTTTTAGACCCGGACTTTAAAAAGGTTGATTTTAGCTACTGGAAGTGTTTTTTGAATACTTTTTGCATTGGTATACCTATTTGAACATTCCTGATCATAAACAAATGAAAAATGAAATGAAAAAAATAATGCTTATTTGTTTATTTTGCTCAGAAAAGCCCTTCCTGGCTGTGTTCAATTATTTGACTTTATATATTGATTAGACGCCAAGTTCCAATTTTTTTGAATATCTTTGGCATTGGTATACTAATTTGAACATTCCTGATCATAAACAAACGAAAAATGAAATGAAAAAAGTAATGCTTATTTATTTATTTTGCTCAGAAAAGGGCCTCCCCCAGCTGTGTGTAATTATGTGTGCGCCCAGCAAAAACTAAACAACCAACACCCCCCCCCCCCTTAGAAAGAACTCCTCAAATGAAACAAAGTTATGTAATTTCAAGTTTCAACTATGCAGGGAAAAATTTTTACAGGGTCTCAAACTTCGTTTTGGATCTAAAAGGACCCAAACAGAAGAACAGGGTTAAGCACTGTGCCACTGCACCACCCTGTTTGAGGAAGAGTGGACAGATAATATGAATGTGTAATATTCAATGTTCACCCTAGAGTGAACCCCCTAATTAAGACATAGTATTTTATTTATTTATTTAAAACATTTATATAGTCACCCATTTTATATCAAATTCTGAGCAAAAGAATAGTTGTGATAATATAAATTATTTGAGAATACAATGGTGGCAAGGTGGACATAAAATGAAAAAAGCTGGGATTGTACAGTATCTCTTTGCTACTGAAACATAATCCAAATATTCTGACTAATTGTAATTGTTATTTCAATTTCAATTTGAAAGAACTGCACTATTCTTTTGACTGGCTAAAAAGTGAATGCAAGTGAACATTTTTAACACATGCAGGAATGATAATGGACTGAAAGAAAGTGTCATTTAGATCCGGGGTGTCAAACTCACAGCAGTGTCACGTGACCCATCAGGACTTCCCCTCCTTTGTTAAAATGGATGAGGGCGGGGCCAACATGTGATGCAGCTGGCCCACAGGCTGGGAGTTTGATAGCCCTGATCTAGATTGTCAGGAAAAAAATAATTAATCAAATTCATGCCTTCCCTGGAAGGAAATGGCAATGTGGAAAAATTCTGTATTTTCTTTATTTCTCAAATCCCTGTCCTGCCTTTCTTCCAATTGATAATACCCATGATAGCTGCCGTCAAATCTTTAACATTGATGGGGAAAAAAACTTATTAAATCATTTTAGCATATATCAATATTATTGCTGACAAATAGCACATTTCATTTCTTTTATATTAGATAAGCATAATATAAAAAACTGATTTGAAAATATTTGAAGAGTGGGCTAGAAATAAAGTTGCAGTACAGTGTTCCCTCGATTTTCGCGGGTTCGAACTTCGCAAATAGCCTATACCACGGTTTTTCAAAAAATATTAATTAAAAAATACTTCGTGGGTTTTTTTGTATACCACGGGTTTTCCCACCCAATGACCTCATATGTGATGTCCAAAATAATAATTTTTGCAAATAAATAACAAAAATAATAATTATTACTAATAAATTATTATTATTATTAATTAATAATTATGTTTATAAATATCAGGATCACTAAGTGTCTTATTCAATGGTGAGTACCAATAATAATGGTGAGTAAATGGTTGTTAAGGGAATGGAAAATTGTAATTTAGGGGTTTAAAATGTTAAGGGATGGCTTGTGATACTGTCCATAGCCAAAAATGGTGTATTTACTTCCGCATCTCTACTTCGCGGAAATTCAACTTTCGTGGGCGGTCTCGGAACGCATCCCCCGCGGAAATTGAGGGGACACTGTATTGCAATACTAGAAATACAAGGTGGACTCTTGAATGACGTTGTAACTTTGAATGGTCACTTAATGAATGGTTGTAAGTAGAGGATTACGTATACATGAAATACTGCAGGTCCCCACCCCCACCCCGTTTGCTTTTCCCAAATTGAAAACTGTGTTTTCTTCACAACATTTGGATAGGTTTGAGATTTGGCAGGCTTGTCCATACTCATGTTTACATGAATTTGTCAGCACTTCATTAATCAATTTTTAAACAGGAATATATATTTTTTCTCCTCCATGTGTTGGTATGCACTTTCTAAAAAGTTGCTTCTTTGCATATTTTTAACCTTGTGGTTGTGTGTTTGTATGTGTGCATGTGTAAAACTAAAATAAATCGTGTTTCTGTTACAAGTTAATTTTGCCTAGGCTTTGATCAAGATACAGTCCATTAATGCAGCAATTGAAATGAATGGAATGGTTGTCTTTTTAAAGAGATATTTGGCTTTTTAAAGAGATATTTGGATCATAGTTAAGAAATTCACTCTCTTGAGAAGTTTTCCTAAGTTTTATAGAATTTTCCAGTTTCCAGAATAAACACATGAGTGCCCTTTAGTCATGAAACAGCCAGTTTACAAGAGTGTTCAGAACATACTAGTTTTCCCCCATCTCACAGAACATTAATGTCTAATATTGTATATAGTGAATATGTTTTTTTGAAAGCTATGTGGCCTCTGATTAATGTAATACATGCTTGTGTGTAGGTTTCTTTTTCTTGTTTTACAGGTGCACTATGAATAATCACTTCTGAAAGTAGACCACCAAATAACCACTAGTATTTTTTTCATACTTCCTGATGCTGGAAACAGTTTCTCTGGGGGATTCCTTTTTATAGTAGTTTTTTCTCTTAATGGCTATAAAGGAACCACCCTGGTATGGCATCATTGTAGTAAATCATATTCTAGTCAAGGAAACTAGGTAGCAAGATTATGTTATGTAATGAACGGGTAAGACTGAGCCCCTGATGGTGCAGATGTTGTGGGTAGCAAGAATTAAATAATGGATTTCAGTGACATTACTCTGTTTTTGTTTTAAAAAGTTACGGTAATCAATGTTCCCCTGCAGAGAAAAATATTGCATTCTCTTTTTATAGGCTCAGAGCTCCCTTTACAGCACTATTTGAAACTCTGATTTAGTTCTTTTAAATGGAATAGTATTAAACAGTTGGATTTGTTAGAATTTATGTTCTTGAAATACTTTAGTCTTGTTACTTTTTTTCTTTTCCTTTATTCTTTTATGTTTGGTTGATTGTTAAATTAACAACATTTTCAGGCAGCCAAAAAATTTGAATCAAAATCAACCTTAAAAGAGAAGAGAACAGAATGAGGCATTCCTAATAAATTTGGAGGACGTCTATGGAGGGAAACTTTGACCATTTTTGTTAATATAACAATGTCGTGTATTTTTAATTGAATAATAGCAAAATCCCCCTTCCTTGCTACCAGCATATTTGAAAAGTATCAACAAATTACCAATTTCTAGATTTGTCTCTTCCACCCCCACCCTGGAAATTTTCCCCATATAAAACAACAAGAGTTGCTTGTGTCTCCTATTGCTTAACCAAATGGATTAATCATTGTAGAAAAAGGCATAACACTCCAGTGCCTTGACGTACAAAGGCCTTAGGTGTCCTGGAGAGATGTCAGTTTTGTTACATGCAACTTGATGTAATTATGTAATGATGCCAGGTTACGAACGAAATACAGTATTTCATTTATGCCATTTTCACAATGACGTCATGACAAAAATAACATCTCAGGTTCCTTTCCACCAGTGCATATGTCCATGACAAACATTGTGTTACAGTATTTGAGTATCTTTAATATATTGTGTAGGGTTTTTGCTTTATTCCTTTATAAAATCCAATAATACTATAAACATTTTTTTTAGCATACAAATCTAATAAATAAATAATTAAAAAATAAATACTATAAACATATTAGGAATGTTTGTATTTCTTGGTTGATTAAAATGGCCAAGATCGTATAATGTAATAACTAATATTTTTAGAATAGAATAGATAGAATAGAGCAGAGCAGAGAACAGAACAGAACAGAATTTATTATTGGCCAAGTGTAATTGGACACACAAGGAATTTGTCTTTAGTGCACATGCTCTCCGTGTACATAAAAGAAAAGATACATTCATTAAGAATCATAAGGTACAACACTTAATGATAGTCTAGGTACAAATAAGCAATCAAATCATATTAGGAACCAGTCAATATAAACCATAAGCATATAAGCAACAAAGTCCATTTGGAGTGAGCAGCATATAAATACAATGAGTAAAATAAATAATAAATAAATAAATGAATAAAGTTACAGTCATACAGTCATTTGTGGGAGGAGATAGATGATAGATGATAGGAATGATGAGATTAATAATAGTGCAGACTTAGTAAATAGTTTGACACTATTGAGGAAATTATTTGTTTAGCAGAGTGATGTCATTCAGGAAAAAACTGTTTTTGTGTCTAGTTGTTCTGGTGTGCAGTGTTCTGTAGCAGGATAGAAATTGAAACAGTTTGTGTCCAGGATGTGAGGTGTCTGTAAATGTTTTGACAGCCCTCTTTTTGACTCGAGCAGTATACAGGTCCTCAATGGAAGGCAAGTTAGTATCAGTTATTTTCTATGCAGTTCTAATTATTCTCTGAAGTCTTTGTCTGTCTTCTTGGGTCGTAGAACCAAATCAGACAGTTATAGAAGTGCAGATGACAGACTTAATAATTCCTCTGTAGAACTGTATCAGCAGCTCCTTCCTAAGTTGGCACAGAAAGAACATCCTTTACTGTGCTTTTTTGATTACATTTTTGATGTCAGGTGTCCATTTTAGATCTTGCAATATGGTCAAATCTAGAAATTTGAAGGTCTCTACTGTTGTTGTTCTTGTTGTTCTTGTTGTTCTTGTTGTTCTTGTTATTATTATCTATCTATCTATCTATCTATCTATCTATCTATCTATCTATCTATCTATCTATCTATCTATCTATCAGATTTGTATGCTGCCCCTCTCCGCAGACTCGGGGCGGCATACTTAGATTTATATTTATAAATCTAATATAATTAGATTTATATGATGCCCTTCTCTGAAGACTTGGGGCACCTGATACTGTGTTGTCTAGTATTGTAAGAGGTGGAAGTATGGGCAGGTTTCTCCTAAAGTCTGCCACCATTTCTATGGTTTCTATGGTTTTGAGTGTATTTGGTTCCAGATTGTTACGGTTGCACCACAAGGTTAGTTTTTCAACCTCCCATATGTATGTGGATTCATCATTGTCTTGAAGGAAAACGATCTATGTTGTATCATCTGCAAACTTCAGTAGTTTAACAGATGGATTCTTGAAGATGCAGTGATTGGTATATAGAGAGAAGTGGAGAGAGCACACAACCTTGGGGAACGCCTGTGCTTCTAAGAGTTATTAGTTAAATATTTTCAGCAGAAACAGTTCAATATTCCATATGTATATAGTATAGTATTCAGTAGCCAAAAAAGAGCAAAATTAATTTTGGACAAATGGAAGTAACTGATCATAGGAGCCCTGGTGGTGCAGTGATTGGAGTGCAGTATTGCAGGCTAACTCTATTCACAACCAGGAGTTCAGTGCTAATTGGCTTGAGGTTTATTTAGTGTTCCATCCTTCTGAGGTCACTAAAATGAGGACCCAGATTGTTGGAGGCAATATAGTAACATTTGTAAACAACGTAGAGACTGCTGTAAAGCACTATGGATTGGTGTTTATACACACACACACAAATACACACATACATATAACATATTTTTGCTGATAATGAAAAGGAAAGGATTTATATAATGAAAATCCCATTATATGGGATATATATCCCATATATATGGGATTTTCATTATATAAGCGTTTTTCATGAAATCTATTAAGGCACATGCAGTTTTTTACCCAAGTACATATTTGCCATGTAGGGAACTATGCCTATGAATCTTGATTATACAAACAAATTGAATTTAATTTCAAAGTTTTTCTCATGTGTTCCCCTCTAACTAGTGCGCTGGTTCTATCTTGTTCAGTACTCTAACTCCTAAAACAGTTGAAATATCTAATGAAATGAGCTAATGGCATTCTGTGACAAACCATATCCAGACACAAATCATGTTAACATTCACAGGCTTGTAAACATTAATAAATTGAGGAGCGGAGGGGAGGGAGGGACAGATTAAATAAACAGAAAATTGGAACTGCTGGATTGAGCAGTGTTTTAGGTCAAGAAATGACAAAACATGTTTTTGAGAAATTTACTATGGTTACTATGGTTAATGAAACTTTGAACACTTTGCTTCATTTTCTTCCCTTTTACCCAGTTCAACCCCATAAGGAAATTCTTGCCAGCAACCCTTTCTCGTTCATGCAACTTTGAGAGGGTAACAGCTTCCTTGGAGAATTGAAGAAATGTTTGCCAATCCTTGTAAAGCATTTCACCTCTTCAGAGGCTAAAGCTTCTCAATACCAAGAACAATTAAAGCAAGAGCCTTGTGGAGCAACT
The DNA here is from genome assembly GCF_031021105.1 of Erythrolamprus reginae. Taxonomy (NCBI): domain Eukaryota; kingdom Metazoa; phylum Chordata; class Lepidosauria; order Squamata; family Dipsadidae; genus Erythrolamprus; species Erythrolamprus reginae. Next base: position 102,601,429 of record NC_091951.1, read on the forward strand.
GGGGAATTCAGCAAAATAAATCAGAAACCCTCTTCCTTGGCTCTGGAGGGTAGCCTCATTATAAGAGCAGATCTATTAGCCTCTTTGCCATTGTCTTTCATTTCTCAAGTGAGGTGATTCTAATTAAATTAATCTGCATGTCAATCTATCGGTGATCAATCAAAGAGGCTGAGGTCTCCCTTAGCGGCGCTGTGCTTGAGGCTGACAGGGGCTGATAATGGAGGAAGAAATAAACTGCGGAGCAAAGTTAATTAGTCAACATAATAGGTGGATTAAACAGGAGCCAGCTGATTGCAGTTTCACATGTTGAAGCATGAGGTGGGAGCTGAAACTGCAATTAACAGACAATTATTATATTTGGTTGTAAGAGGTTGCATGAATAAACATATCTCGGTGGGTTTCCATTTTTAATCCCCCTTCCTTGTTTAATTTAAGGAGAAGTGTAGGTCATTCCTTCTTATTGTTTTAGCAAAAGTTCTGGAAGGCAAGTTCATGGGAGGGAAGCTGTAATTAGCTTGGGATGCTTAATGAGTGGTAGTGGAATAGAAACATAGCCTTTAGCTTGAATGCATATTTAGGCAGTGGCAAAAACAACAACAACCCAGTGATGCAGCCACGCAGATGCATAATTTTCATAAAACTTAAGAGAAAACAGGTTTTGTGAAAATGTCTCACCAAAATTTTTGTTGGTGATTTTTTAAAAAAAATCATCATCCCTGTTTATTTATTTATTTATTTATTAGTTGGACTTGTATGCCGCCCCTCTCCGAAGACTCGGGGCGGCTCACAACAAGTAAAAACAGTCACAACAATCCAATTAATTAAAATATTTAACGATTTAAGAAAAACCCCATGTAATAGTGTTTTGTCAAATTAATAACTAACCAGATACAGTATTGTGTTATTAATCTGTTTCTACTCCTTTCCCCCACCCATCTCCATGATCAAACACCATAGTACATTAATATTAATATGGGCAGGCATTTATTCACAATAAGGGTGGTTATTTTATCACCCACATCATCAACGACATACATCTCTGATGATGTTATCTGGTTAGGGAAATGAAACGCCAGCAAGAAAACAAGAAAGCTCAGAGAGCACCAAGAACCCCTCATATCAATCCTGAGTTACAAATATACTTTATTGGAATAAATGGCTGTGCACACATGTACTGCTGTGTTTGATCATGGTAACAGATTGATTTAATGTGAAGACTTTGTTTGTTTGTTTGTGTTGGAAGGGACCTTATAGATCATCTGGTCCAACTCCTTGCTCAAGCAGGAACTCTACACCATCCCAGACAAATGTCAGTCCAATCTCTTCTTCAAAGTCTCAAGCGTTGTAGCGTTTACAACCTCCACAGGAAAGCCGTTCCACTGGTTGATTGCTTTCACCGTTAGAAAGTTCCTCCTTCTTTCGAGGTTGAATCTCTCTTTGGTCAGTTTCCATCTATTGTTCCGTGTTTGGTTTTCTGGTGCTTTGGAAAACAGTCTGACCCACTCCTCTCTGTGGCAGCCCCTCAAGTATTGGAAGACTGCTATCATGTCTCTCCTGGTCCTTCTCTTCGCTAGACTATCCATGCCCAGTTCCTGCAGCCTCTCTTCGTATGTTTTAGTTTCCAGTCCCCTTATCATCCTGGTTGCTGTCTTTTGCACCTTCTCTAGTGTTTCAATGTCTTTTTTGTAGTGTGGTGACCAAAACTGTGTGTAGTACTCTAGGTATGGTCTAAATGGGGCTTTATAGAATGATATTAGTACCCCTCTAGACTCAGAGTGTCTACTTCTGTTGATGCAATTTAGGATTGCATTGGCTTTCTTGGCTGCCGCTGCACATTGCTGGGTGATATTTATTTGGTTATCCACCAAGATTCCAAGATCTCTCTCACAATAACTGCTGTTTAGTGTGGTTTCACCCAGATTGTATGTGTGTTTTTGGGTTTTTCTTACCTAGGGGTAGGATTTTACTCTTCTCTGCATTGAACTTAATTTTTTTGTTTGAGCCCACTGCACGAGTCTGTCAAGGTCCATCTGTATCTTGAGCCTGTCCTCTGGAGTATTGGCTACTCGTGCCAGCCTGGTGTTATCATATTTCTTTACAGAAATCGAAGTCAATATTATTATAGCATTTAGCATTTAGAGTTATACTTCATACTGCTTTCACAGCTCTCTCTAAGCGATTTACAGAATGAGCATATTGCCCTCAATAATCTGGGTCCTCATTTTACCCACCTTGGAAGGATGGAAGGCTGAGTCAGCCTTGATCCAGTGGTGAGATCTGAACTGCTCAACTACAGCTAGCAGTTAGCTGAAGTAACCTAAGTGCTGCACTCTAACTACTGTGCCACCCCAGCTCTATTATCTGTTATTATTTAAAATTTTACTTAAATTCTGAAAGATAAAGTCTGAAAGAAAGAAATGACATAAATAAAAATTATAGCACATGTTTATAATATCTCTAATCAGAATTTAGTGCATATAATATAAGTGAGTAGCTAAGCATCTCATTGATGATGGTCAATAGGTTGGGTTGTTGGATTTTTTTTTTTTAATCTTTGGTAAATTTTGGAAGGGGCCTGCCTAATTTCTTGGGGAGGCAGTTACCATAGGTGCCAAATGGGAGACCTGCCCTTCTAGGTTCAGTCCTTCTCACTTCACAGAATTAGGATGTCAGATGGAGATTCTCCCAGAAGATCCTCATATGGGTAAAATTTGGCAAGAAGTTCTGGAAATGCCAAATTATATTTGAAATTTTAAGTTGAAATTAACGCTATGAATTGTATATGGAAGTCCGCTGGTAATCAATACAGAACCTGCAAAATAAGTGTAATACAATCATAATGACTAGTGCTGAGATAAAAGTATATGGATGTAATTTAAGAATACAATCCTTCAACACTGGGATATGGGTAGTACTTAGTAAGCATTAGGTTTGAGTCCAAATTGTTAAGTGGATGATTGTTTTTATTTTTCTATTTGTGTAAACGTGTCCTAACCAATATACATATGCACAGTGGCTACTTGAGGCACTTAGAGAAAACAATCTAGGGAATTGATTATTCAAAGACAAGCACATCCTCTGATAACCTTAAACTGCCCATTTTCTACAACAGTGTTTTCCAAAGTGTGATACGTATACCCCCAGGGGTACAGGAAGAGTTTGGTGGAGATAGTTCTGAAGTTCTGAAATACATCTTGCCTTTTCCAACTTCATATTTATGTGAAGTTGCTTTTTCAGACATTAAGTCAAAAAAGAGGAACAGACTATTGGATGTGGAACCGCATCTCAGATTAAAATGAACAACCAGGGAACCAAATTATGACGATCTGTCATCTCAGCACAAACAATTTCATCCTTCTCATTGATCCAAATCAATGTTATTTATAATATAACTTTTATTTATATTTTATTATGAATAATTGTATTTTTCATTTTTTATTATTTTGTGTATGTACCAAAAAAAGAAAAAAGAAATATATTTTGATTGTTATTAAAATACATCCATTTTTTTAAATGAGGGGTACTACATACTACAAAAATTATAGAAGGAGTACACATATGTCAAAAGTTTGGGGAAGACTGCTCTACAATAAACAAAATTCAATGGTTTGAAGATTTAAAAATCCAGGATGATTCAAATACCAGTGAGTCATCCTGCTTGCTGGTATCATGAATGTGATCGTCTTAAGGAAGTGATCACCAACCTTTCTAGCTTGGCAGATGGTGGAGGTGGTGGTGGCAGCGGTGGTGGGTGGGAAAGAAGGGATGGTTCCACATGTGTGTCACTTATACAAATGCAGCTTCATCTGGTTCAGGCCCATGTCCAAATATGCTGTGGTCCAGCAAGACTGGGGGTTGGGACCCCTGTCTTAAGGTATTCCCTTTCTACCCTGTTATTTAACTTCTTAAAGAAAAAACTGTTTTGTAAGGTTCTGTAAGGTGATGAATGAGATGGTGATAACAAGGGTAATAGTAATAATATCAGTTTCGCCAATGGTGTCATCTAAAGGCATCAGTTGTCTACTGCTTAACTCATTAAAATTGAAGGTTTTTTTTTACAGAGCCTCTAAAAGGTCCTTTTAATATAAATAAGAGTAAACTATAATAAACAATGAATGTTTTTATCAAAGTAACTTTATGAAAACCTTTATGAAAATCTTTATGAAAATCTTTATGAAAATCTTTATCAAATTGCTCAATATATATATTTTATTAGTAAAATTGTGCTTTATTAATGTCTGTCTGTCTGTCTGTCTGTCTGTCTGTCTGTCTGTCTGTCTATCTATCTATCTATCCATCTTTTTCTAAATGTATATGCTGCCCATCTCACTGTCTAAATTTCCACATGTCCTATATTGTAAAGCAAAACAATATTTATATTTCTACAGGTAGTTGCTCTCATTAGGATAATGAAGTTTCGAAAAACAGAAAATCTACACTTGATCACTTGATAAAGACAAAACTGGATTCATTTAAGTTCTAAAATACTCATTACATATACAGTCTTTCTTTCTCTCCCCTGTTCAGGAGAACTTTGGACAAATGCATACACTCCAGGCTTTAGCAGTATGATGAATTTATGAAGTTACGCTAACCCAACTTTAGCAACCAATTTTGTTTTTTCACTTGAATCAATTCTCATTTGCAGTGACAACAGTTTATCTATTCTGACATGCATGCTGAAGGATGATGTGGAATAATATGCAGCCAACTCTTTTAAAAAGGAGTTAATAAAGATGCTCTTGTTAAAATTATGGTTAACAGTGTATATTCCTTTATACAGCTACAAACTGTGTAATTTGACTAAATGACATCAAAAGCTTGTGATGCCAAAGACCCACTCATCAATAGCACCTCTTGTTAGAGTCATAGAGTCTAGGCACTCGTTATTATGCGAAATAGCTGTGCAATTTTCTGCCGCTCCCAGCTGTTATTTAAGATTCTGGGTTTATTAGTCTCTGTGCTTATTTGATTTTAAATTGCATTAAAGTGTTTCCCTATATTGCTGTTTTACTTGCAGGTTGTGGTATCTACAACAGTCAATGTGGATGGCCATGTCTTGGCAGTGTCGGATAATATGTTTGTGCACAATAACTCCAAACATGGGCGGAGGGCTCGAAGGCTTGATCCTTCGGAAGGTACGCCTTCTTATCTGGAACATGGTAGGCATTTTTTGTTGGTTGCCATTTCTTCTTTCACTATCGGTCTTTGAGCTTTCTTTCCTCCTATATTCTTCCCATGCTCAACACTGGTGCAAAATTTTGAAAATATTGCTGCAAACCGGCACCAAATTTTCAGCCTGTTTGAATGATTCTACAAGTCCAGCTTATGCATCAAAGTAGGGCTCAATCTTATATATGGTAATCAAGTTCTTACAATCACACAATTGATTATTTTGCGTAAATCTGAAGTAGCCAAGACCAGTTTCTGTAAAAAAAAAAGTGTTTCTCATCTTTGGTAATTTGAAAATGTGTGGAATTCATCTCCCAGAGTTCTTCAGACAATATGCTGCTGGGGAATTTTGGGACTTGAAGTCCACACAGCTTCAAATTGCCAAGATTTAGAAACAGTGCTACAGAGAATTCCTTTATGGACATTATGTTTAAAATTTACAAATATTGCTTCTTGTTATGTGCAAAATGTTTCTAAACATTTCCAGTTCTATGAAGTAGAAGAAAGTGAGAGAGTCTCTACAAATGTGTATATAAATTGGATCAGTAACTGTAAATATAGTCACGCTACATTACCTCTTTTTTTAATTTCAAGAAGCAGTAATGTTAATAAGTATTCTGGATCTTATAATGCATATCAGGAGTAGAAAAGTGAATCTGTTTCCTCCAGAAGTTGTAAGAACAGGAGTCCCAGTCAGGGGAAGGAATGCTAGGTGTTGGAGTTCATGGTTTAGATGGCCACCTGTTCTTTATCTATGGCTTACAGGATGATTATGAAATAACACTATTCACACTCCTACGCCATAATCCATTTTCAAGAATAACTTGGTGGATGAGTCAGCAACTGAGTTTAGGATCCAATGAGCTATGTTGCAATGACAACATGTTTACATGGATGAAATTAATTTGAATTTCAGAATATTTTCTTGCAACTGTTTTTCTGATCTTTTTTTTTAAGATTTAGAAATGCAGTCCTACAAGGTACTCATTTTTTGCTATTTTAACATGGAGAAATCCTATTTATTTGTTTATTTTGTTAAATGTTTGGTTTTCATCTTTCTCCTTTAAAAAGAAACTCTAAATTGGTAAACATATAAAACCAACATAGTGTTAACACAGTGATGAACAACTGAAAGTATGCAACAACAGTACATTACTGGCACACATCTATCTAAAGGTCTCCCCCGAAAATGAAAGCAAGGGGAATCTGAATATAACCTTTAAAAGAACAAAAATTGAACGTATCTTCCTAGAAGGCTATCTGTAGCATGAAGCTTCCACACTCTGCTTTCAAAACTGTCAGTAGAAGCTGCACTTCTGAAATCCATCAGCAGACTGGGGCTTTTTGTGGAAATGCTGTTTATTAAAGCAGAATTTCACTAGTGTAGTGGTGAAAAGCTTTGTCGGGATGGATGTGTAATGTATACTACTTTCTTCTCCTCTTCCTCTATGGGCCAAATAAATCATAAATTGAGAGTAGAGGATGGGTGGTTCCTTGTGGTGAAGGAGCAGGCTAAGTAAATATAGAGTGCATTGTCACTTGTGCGTAGAATGGAAGCAAACAGTAAGTAGACCCAGAGCCAAATGTGGATGGGGCATTTATTTGCTCACCCTCCCCTCCCATGTCACTTTCTTTAACACTTTGTTTCTCTGTAACCAGCCAGGACAGATTTCTCTTGCCAGAAGCATGAAGTGATTGCTTGCAGAGGGCTTTTGAAATTAGGCCAAAGACTGCATGAAATTAGACTGAGGTACTGGTTGCCCACCCATGATTTAGATAGTACAAAGGCATCTTGTTCCCTCAGCGACTCCACCACCTTCCCATTAAGAAGGAAAAGCTATAACAGTCCTGGAGCAGGCATAATGCTTGTTTCTCTCTCTGATGAAAAAAAATGAATAGATAAATTAAAAATTAAACAGATGTGGAAAAAAAATAGACTTAGCTGAACTGGCAGAGTTTAAAAAGTGATATTTTTACCACTACTGATGGCTCCCCTCACCGATCCTCAAAGAATTGCTGGGTATGAATTTTACCTTGTGAATTAGGTCTATATTTCTTTTACTGTAAAACTAAAGTAAGAAAGACTTGCAAGTCTTAGTGTACCTCCCTCTTGTTGGGAAAGAGTTTTGCGCATGTAGAAGTTAATCCACCAAGTAGCCACAGTTAACCACTATACCTAATTGAAGTCTTCAATGAAAAACACAGCAGCAGGCTTTCTTGTAAAAATATATTTTTACTTTTCTTCTTAACAAACTGCTTCTCTAAATAAACTATCATCTTTACATTTAACCATTATAATAAACTATCCACAATACTAGTATAAATCTTCTTATATCCACCACTGCAACCACTAAGCATTAACTACTAGCTATAAACCACTCAGCACAAAACCATTCACTACAAACCACTCTCTACTATAACAAAACCACACCTATGCAAGGATGTTACTCCTTATATAGGAAACAGCCAATCAGGTTGCAGCACAATTAGCAAACCCATGATTACATGTTGATTATGGCTTACATCAGTCTTTCCCATGGTTACAAATTATTTACTTGCATTGTAATATTACCTTCAGAATAAACTTATCGTTTATTCTCTTTTAGATTCACGAGAACTAGGGAGGCTCTTGACTGAGTCACTTTATCAGATTACATTCCTATTGCCGACTTAGTTTTTTTAATCTGGCTGTTATTTTAAGAGGCAGTTCTTCCTTTTGCCTCTTAAGACCACTCCCCCTTCTGTCTACATCATTTGGATAAAGAGATTGTGTTTCAGAGAAGCCACATGGACAGGTTCAGCATGTTGAGACTGCAACAAGTAGGATATTAATCTCCCACAATTCCAATTAGTATTAATATGCATGTATAAATAGCTTATGTCAATGCAATCAATATTTATCACTTAGCGTATCTGAAATTTATTCCAGGAAAACTAATACCATGTTGAAAAACCATGCAGCATTAAAATATGAACTGCCATCATTGTAGGAATCATTGGTAGGAAAAACTACAACCTCTTGCCTCATTATCAGCCTGCCCTACTATTATATCTTTATCATTTTACTTTGCATATATGTAAAACTGCTCTCTTTATGTTATAGGAGCTACTTACATAATAAATTTGGTCATGTGGCAAATGCATAATGTATCAGATCCACAAGTTTGCACTTTCCAACCTAAAATTCTTAGCTCAGCAGTGTTTCTTATTATATAAACATAACTTACATCTGTATTTATTTAGCTTTAACTTTTATGTAGACCATGAGACATTTTATGCAATAATTCATACTATAGATTTTTTCCATCCTTGCCAGTAAACTAATTTAATAAACAAACCACTGTCATAATTTTTGGCTGATTTACTAAGGAATGTTCAAGCTGTTATTTTATTAATTAGAAGGAAACAAAGTATGCAGAGAATATCTAGTAATTCATCCTTGAAGTTTCTTATACAAACCAAACCCCTTCTTCTTCTTTTTTTAATTAAAAAAATAGGATACATATTATTTTTTTAAAAGGCTCTGTGAATACAGGTAGTCCCAGGTTTAAGAACAAATTCCATCCCAAATTTGTCCTAAAGGTCAAATTTGTTTGTAAACTGGACCAGTATTATTATATAATACTATAATATTGTATAATGAACTTGAAACACTGCATTTAATTTGAATCATTGTGCATCTAACTTGAATCTTGTTACAATAGACTCTGGTTTTAATTATGGGTCCTGTTTAAACCAGAATCTTCTTAATCTGGGGATTTGCTGCACCTGCCAATTAGAAAGGCCAGAATTTGTTCAAATTGGAAACTTTCTGCTTTTACCCTTAGCATAAAGCTACTGTTCTAAATTCTGCTCATAGTTCCTATCCATGTAATATGGGGAGAAAACCAGATTCCAGCTAAGAGAAGTTGGTATGGAAATTCTGCTTGCATGAGTTTATACCAAATTTTGTAATTCCGCAATCATGTTTTAATATTGGGATTAAAGCATTACTTTTTAGAACTACAATATATTTTTTGTTTTACTAGAAATCTGCTACAATAAGCCAAGAAAGTAATCCTATGTATAGCTTTTCTAGGGAGAAAGGAATGCAAAAATAACTAAGCTTTCTTTCTGAAGAAATATCTGCAGGGGAAAAAAATGCCTATCCATAATTTTGGACATATTTTATGCATGCACAACATGGTAGATGAGCTTTTGGTCCACATAAATTACATTTTTAATGATCTTGTTATCTTCAGCTGGGCTGGAATGGAAGTCCTGCAAATGCATCCTGTTCCCATAAAATCAGGCTGCATATTGTCCAGGTCCTTATGCCTTTCTAAGATATTGCTACCCTGTATTTAAGCAACAGGCATGTAGTTCCAGGGAAAGCTTTTCAAGACTGTGAAAGGCTCAAAATTAAGAAACTTTGCTATAATATTGGGAAGACAGATTTCATTCTTGTTGTCCTCCTATTTGATCATTTATAAAATTTAATAAAGCAAAAAAGTCCCCCGAAGATCTATTACTTTACACTACACAATAACCATGGGTAGAAAAGGAACTACAATAACATAAAGTTACCTATATGTAGGTTAGCGGACTAATTAACTAACTAACTAACTAACTAACTAACTAACTAACTAACTAAATAAATAAATAAATAAATAAATATATTATAGACTAGAAAATGAATTAATGTAATTTTAACTTTGTTTTTCTAGGAATAATCAGTTGTAGAGAAACTATATACCGTAGTTTGTTATAACAAAGTAATTAATAAAGTTATAACTTTGTTATTCTATACAAGTGTATAATTAGCACAGTGCAATATTTTCTGTTAATTTCATAACATAACAGTAAATTAATTTTAACTATCCAAATTGATTTGAAGTTTGGAATTAATTTTCTCTTTTCAATCCAATTGTCACATATTGCTTTAAAAAAGGAAAATTCTCATTAGTTTATTTCACTGTAATCAAGATTGTAGTCCATGAATTTTTTTAATAGGCATACCCTTAATAAATACATTGGTCAGTGCTCAGTTTTTATATTTCAAAAATAATAGCTGGCAGATGCTCATGTAAGCAGTTCTATTTGGTACGAGGGAAGTAAAACCAGTGTTTTGTAGTAAAATACTTTCACTAAAATGTGTCGACTTTTTCTTATGTTTCAAATTTATATACATTGGGATGGGAAGACCAATATATTCAATCAATATGGATTTCTAGGATGTAAGTTTTAAAGGAGAATTTCTCTAAATCACAAACCCTCGGTCATAAAGAATTTGAAGGAAAAGGGTTAAGGGAAACTTAAATGAAGAATATATGTATATTCTTCTCTTCGAAACTGTTTAAAAGTAACTCCTATGCTGCTGCCAACATTTTAAATGAGTCATATAATATTTTAATGAAATATTTTTGTAAGGGCAGAGTGGAACATTTCAAATGAGAACTGATCCATGTTTCAGGTACAGAATTTGAGTTTACGAAAGAGGCAGTTTTATATAGTGGGTTGGGCACCAGTTTAGAAACCAGGAGACTGTGAGCTTTAGTCTTGCCTTAGGCACGAGGTCAGCTGGGCAACCTGAGACTCATCCCTAGGCAAACCTTGCTAGCCTAGAAAGCAAGCAATAGCAAACCACTACCAAGAAAACCTCAGATTTTTCCAGATAGTTGCTAAGAGTCAACATTGGCTTAAAGGCACCAATCATAATAGTAAAATTAAAAGGAGTTTGCTATAGGCCATTTCAGAAGTTTGTTTGTTTGTTTGTTTGTTTGTTTATTTATTTTCATTTTTTTAAAAATTATTTATTAGATTTGTATGCCGCTCCTCTCCGTAGACTCGGGGCGGCTCACAACAACAATAAAATAATATACAACAAATCTAATAATTTAAAAGTCACAAAAAAAAACCCCCTTATTAAAAAGCTAAAACATATACACAAACATACCATGCATAAACTGTATAGGCCCGGGGAGATGTCTCAATTTCCCCATGTTTGACGGCAGAGGTGGGTTTTAAGGAGTTTACGAAAAGCAAGGAGGGTGGGGCAATTCTAATCTCCGGGGGGAGCTGGTTCCAGAGGGTTGGGGCCACCACAGAGAAGGCTGTTCCCGCCAAACGACATTGTTTAGTCGATGGGACCCAGAGAAGGCCAACTCTGTGGGACCCAACTGGTCACTGGGATTCATGCGGCAGAAGGCAGTCCCGGAGATATTCTGGTCTGATGCCATGAAGGGCTTTATAGGTCATAACCAACACTTTGAATTGTGATCGGCAACCAATGCAGACTGCGGAGTATTGGTGTAACATGGGCATACCTAGGGAAGCCCATGATTGCTCTCACAGCTGCATTCTGAACGATCTGAAGTTTCTGAACATTCTTCAAAGGTAGCTCCATGTAGAGAGCATTACACCTTGAGGTGATGAGGGCATGAGTGACTGTGAGCAGCGAGTCCCAGTCCAGATAGGGCCTCAACTGGTGCACCAGGCGAACCTGGGCAAACGCCCCCCTCGCCACAGCTGAAAGATGGTTCTCTAATGTAAGCTGTTAATCGAGGAGGACGCCCAAGTTGTGGACTCTCTCTGAGGGGGTCAATAATTCCCCCCCCAGGGTTATGGATGGACAGATGGAATTGTCCCTGGGAGGCAAAACCCACAGCAACTCCATCTTATCAGGGTTGAGTTTGAGTCTGTTGACACTCATCCAGACCCCAACAGCCTCCAGGCACCGGCACATCACTTCCACTGCTTTGTTGACTGGACATGGTGTGGAGATGTACAGCTGGGTATCATCGGCATACTGATGATACCTCACCCCATGGCCCTGGATGATCTCACCCAGTGGTTTCATGTAGATATTAAATAGCAGGGGGGAGAGGACTGACCCCTGAGGCACCCCACAAGGGAGTAACCTAGAAGTCAACACCAACTGCGACCGACCAGAGAGGAGAACCACTGAAAGACAGTGCCTCCCATTCCCAACCCCTCCAGCTAGCGCAGAAGGATTCCATGGTCGATGGTATCGAAAGCCGCTGAGAGGTCAAGAAGCACCAGGACAGAGGATAAACCCCTGTCCCGGGCCCACCAGAGATCATCCATTAACGCGACCAAAGCAGTTTCTGTGCTGTAGCTGGGCCTGAAACCCGACTGTTGAGGGCCTAGATAATCGGCTTCTTCCAAGGACCGCTGGAGCTGGTCCACCGCCTTCTCAACAACCTTCCTCATGAAGGGAAGGTTGGATACTGGACAGTAGTTATTAAGCACGGCTGGGTCCAGGGAAGGCTTCTTGAGGAGGGGGCACACAAGTGCCTCCTTATAAGGAGCCGGGAAGGACCCCCTCCCCAAAGAAGCATTGACAATCTCCTGGACCCAGCTCCGCATCACCTCCCTGCTGGCCAAGACCAGCCAGGAGGGACACGGATCCAGCAGACAGGTGGCAGAACTCACAGCTCCAATGGCCTTGTCCACTTCATCAGGTGTCACCAGATCAAACTCTTCCCAAACAGATGGACAAGGATGGGCCCCAGTCATCTCGACTGACTCGTTGTCAGTCGACTCTGTTATCTAATCGGAGTCGAGGTCCGCCCAGATCCGAGTGACTTTATCAGCAAAAAATGTGTTAAAATCCTTGGCACTACTCTGTAAAGGTTCCCCAACTGCCCCCTGGTTAAGAAGGGAGCGGGTCACCCTAAACAGAGTGGCCGGGCAAGATTCCGCTTATGCAATCAAGGCGGCAAGATACGTGCATCTTGCCGCTTTGAGCGCCACTTTGTAAGTCTTAATGTGAGCTCTTACAAGTGTTCGATCGGATTCAGACTTACTCTTCCTCCATCGCTTCAAATTAAGGACACTAACTTCTGAAATGGCCTATAGCAAACTCCTTTTAGCGACTTCAGAAGTTAGGGACACCTAAGATATACTACTTTACATATATTATATACCCATCTGGATATTGACCTATTATACTTTACATTATTAATTGAGAACTGTTGCAAGAAATTATAGAGAAATATTATATTATACTATTATTATTATTATTATTATTATTATTATTATTATTATTATTATGTAGAATAGAGAACAACTAAATTAAAATATATACAGTAGTAAGGATTTTAAAATAAGTTAAGTAAAATATCTCTGCTAGACTTTCCTTCTTTCGCATATATTGTTTTATTTGTATTATATGTCTAGCTGAATATTGATTTACTATTTATAGAAGATACTAACTTATAGAAACTGGTTAAAGGAATGTTACAGGGAATAGTATAATGCAAAAGTTGAGAATGACGAGTACAAATATAGCAATAAAAGCAGGGAAGAAAATAGCATTATTACCCTCTCCTACTCCTTTTATGAGAAAAACAATTGATAATATGTTGGGAGCTGAAAAAATGATTAATATACAAAGTATGCAACTAATGTTACAAAATATAAAAGAAACCATTGCTGCAACTAATGTTACAAAATATAAAAGAAACCATTGCTGAAACACAAGAATCTATTAAAAAACACAGAGGTTAGGGACACTAGATGAATGGGCATCATACCCATGATGCTCTTCATGTAAATTGTACCATAATCTGTACCACAAAAATGAAGTGAGGAGTGCATAATCAGCACAGGAGGTGGAAAGCACATACAGGCTGTATCCAAATACTGTATACTGTAAAAGAGCCCCTTCTATTTTTTGTAGGTTCTATTTGCAATTGACATTCTTCATAAGAGAATTCATGTAGTGAATTCTCTTAATAATATATGATTTTCCCTACTGGCAGTTACCTATTATCACTGCATCCTTATTTTCCTTTTGCACTTTATAGTGGACATAGGGTGTGTATGTGCATGCCTGTGCAAATATGCAAACAACTTTATTGAAAAACTTTTCAAAGCAGATAAAACCAAATGTATGAATATAGAATGTACCAAATACCAGACCTCTATAGAAAGTTATACCAATTATGTTAAATGTTCAAATTGGTTGTCTTTTTTTCAAAAAACCCCGTTTCTTTGTTCATTTGATGCATATCCTTTGAACATTTCTAATTCCAGTAGTATTTTCTCTGAAAAAATATGAATAGTATTAATAAAACGTTACGGTTGGCGTTTCAGTATATTCTGTCTGTATTTTTAATATTTTAACTGAATTCACTGAAGTTGATTCATGAGTACATGAATATAGGATTACAACCAAAATAAATTTTCTCATGGATATTATTACAAATGTTATTTTTAATCTTATATTTTTGGTGGTTTTCTTATTTGGTAATTGTGGTTATGTTGGGAAATTTAGGATCATTCTTTTCTGGAACAAATCTGTTCTTGTGAAATAAATATTATAACAAATGGAATGTGTAGATTCAAAGAAACATGATGTTATCCAAAGGACTTTATTTGATTCAAGGCTCACCCTTATTTCAAACTAGCTTTTAAACAAATGAGGCTATAGTCACCATCAATGTATGGTAAAATCAGTGACCAATAAATTTCAGAAATAAAGAAATAAATCATAATTTTACACGATATTTTTTCTCAACCAAACTAATTGAAACAATAAATAAGGCTATAAAATTATGTATATATGAAAACACTTCTGTTTAAAAGGCTCTCAACTCAGTTCCTTGGGTTGCTTCAGGAATCAGGCTCTGACTGAGGCAGCCAAGCCACAGGGGTTTGCTGGAAAGTATGTAGCATGTTTATGAAATGACTGATATGCTGCCTCTCTATCAGGACTTTCTGAGAGGAAGCATGGCTTTCAATGCACTTTCCCAGGACACTTTGGGAATCAGGCTCCATGTGGAACTGAGGATCTCCACTGCCTGGAATAACCCCAAAATGCAACACACAGAGCATTTGGGTGGGACTACAGTATTTGGGCGGGGCTACAGGGGTGAGTATAAGACGCACCCAAATGTTCACCCTCTTTTTTGGGGGGGGGCATCTTATACTCTGAAAAATATGGTGCCGTATATACTCGAGTATAAGTCGAGTTTTTCAGCCCAAAAAATGGGCTGAAAAACCCGACCTCGACTTATACTCGGGTGACTGACATGTCACCACAAGAGGGCGCAAGCGGCTGAGGGAAAGACAGCCGGCCTTTGCTTCAGCTAGAAAGAAGCGGCAACTGCCCGGTCAAGAAGCAAGAATCCACCCCATAGCCAAATGGCTTTTTTCTTGTTTAGCGCGGCGTTCGAGTGGTTGGCAGGTTCCTTTGCTTGCACACAAGAGCCAACCACTCGAACGCCACGCTAAACAAGAAAAAAGCCGTTTGGCTAGGGGGTAGATTCTTGCTTCTTAACCGGGCAGTTGCCCCCTCTCCCAGAGCTTCTTTGGAGCTGAAGCAAAGGCAGATGGCTGTCTTTCCCTAAGCCACTTCCTGGAGACCGCTAAAGATATCGCTCTGGGAGAGGGGGCAACTGCCCGGTTAAGAAGCAAGAATCTCCCCCCCCCCCAGCCAAACGGCTTTTTTCTTGTTTAGCGCAGCGTTCGAGTGGTTGGCTCTTGCGTGCAAGCAAAGGAACCTGCCAACCACTCGAACGCCGCGCTAAACAAGAAAAAAGCCGTTTGGCTAGGGGGGGATTCTTGCTTCTTAAACCGGGAGCAGTTGCCCCCTCTCCCAAAGCGATGTCCCAAAGCGGTCTCCGGGAAGCGACCGAGGGAAAGGCAATCGTCTGCCTTTCCTTCAGCCCGAAAGAGGAGGCAAATACCCCGCCTTTCCCCAGCCGGTTAACTTGAAGCGCTCGGTTAACCGGCTTGGGGAAGGCAGGGCATTTGCCTCCTCTTTTGAGCTGAAGGAAAGGCAGACGACTGCCTTTCCCTCGGTCGCTTCCCGGAGACCGGTTTGGAACGTTGCTTTGCTTGCGCCTGCCCCTCCTACAGCGGAGAGAGGCGGCAAATGGCCAGCCCTTCCCCCACCCGCTTAGCTGAGCCCTTCGGGAAGGTGCCGCCTGTCTTCGCTGTAGGAAAGGCAGGCACATCCGAAGCGCGTGGGGAAGTGGCTGTGGGAGGCAACGACATTCCTAAGCCGGTGAGGTGTGGGGGGGGGCAAGAAGATAGAAGCAAGAATCCACCCCCCCAGGTTTTTCCCCCTCTCCCCGCAAGAAAAGGAGCCAGCCAAACACTCCAATGCCGCGCTAGAGGGGGAAAAAGCCGATGAGGTGTGTGCGTGTGGGGGGTGGATTCTTGCTTCTGTCTTCTCAACACCCCCTCACCCCACCTCTCGGGAAGAGAGCAACAGGAAAGGACGCGGTTTTCTTCTGCCGGGTCGAGGACAAAGCGGGTGTTGAGGGCGGCGGGCGAGCAACATTTCAGCGGGGAGAAAACCCCAAGCTGAGAGTGCCTTTTAAAATCACTCTCCTCTCAGCCTCGGCAAGCTGCCGAGAAGTGGGGTTTTCGGAGTGGGGAGGCAAAAACGCTCAGAATGTCACCAACGAGGCATTTCTCCAAGGGGCGGGGGTCCCTAAACTTTCCTTTAACCCCAGCGGACACAAAGATGGGAATGCGTGGTCCTCGCCAGCCACCCATCTGCGGGGGCTGCCCCGCGCCAAGGCAGAATTAAATTCAACAACCAAAATATTATATTTTTTAAAAACATACTTTTTTGACAGTTTGTTTGCCTTTTAAGACATCTCTCTGGCTGTGCCTAATGTCAACAATAAAAAATTTTGCCAGGTGAAATTTTTTTTGCCAGATTAGCTATGGATCTCACTGAAGAAATTTTAAAGAATACTCAAAATGATTCTTCATTTGCTTTGTAACCTTAAATAAAAAAACAATACAGTATTGACTCTGTAATTTACCCGGGGAGGGGACAGGAGGGGGGCACAGACAGACAGGAAAGGAAGACAGACAGACAGACAGACAGAGACCTATGACCACAATTGAGCTCAAAATTTGTTGTTAAGCAAAAGCATTGTTAAGTGAAAATCACCACATTTTACTCAATCCATGTCATTTCCTAGCTCTAACAGTGATGTGCAAGCTAGGGAAGTACCGGTACATCTGAAGACATGTGTAATGTTCTAGTTATGGTTAACTGTGTGGCAGAAAGTGGACTCTGGGTTTGTTTTCCTATTACAGTAAGTGAGGTTGAATGTACCATATATAATTTTACAAGAGCTCTCTCTCTTTCTCTCTCTGTATATACACATACAGTTTATATAGTAGATAATGTACAGTATATTTTTGTGTGCCTGTGTGTAATATTTATTTACACATATGGCATATATACATAGAATTAAGTATATTTTGGATGTTCAGTAATTGTAAATATAGAGGGAAATTGTATCTCTTTGAGGCAAGGAGAGGTCAAGTATCCTAACCCTAACCCAAACCAGCAGGAGCAGGGGATTGAGGTAAGTACCTAGGTACTTGCATTTTTTTTTGCCTATACAGTACCTGCCTTGGGGGATATATACCTGTTTACCCTCTTTTAAACTTACAGAGCTAGTTTACTGGCTTTCTTTGAAATAAATATTCTAAAATATTTAATCTACTGATGCCTCAATTGATGTAATTTTATTGGTTTCCATTTTTATAAGTTACCAGTAGCCGCTGCAATTTCCACCCTCGACTTATACAGGGGTTTATAAATTTTCCCAGTTTTTGTGGCAAAAGTAGGCGCCTCGACTTATAGTCGGAGCGACTTATACTCGAGTATATACGGTATCTGGATGGAGCCAGATGTCCCTAGGACATTTGCAAAGGTTATCCGGTAGAGTTTTAGCATTGCTTGAAGCTAATTTTCATCATAGGCTTTGTATTTATTAGGATGTAAAGCCCAGCACACAATAGGGCATAGCATAATGCCATAGCCTCAAAATTACAGGGCAAGAAACCCTGTC
The DNA here is from genome assembly GCF_031021105.1 of Erythrolamprus reginae. Lineage (NCBI taxonomy): Eukaryota > Metazoa > Chordata > Lepidosauria > Squamata > Dipsadidae > Erythrolamprus > Erythrolamprus reginae. The sequence goes on from NC_091951.1 coordinate 102,619,431, forward strand.
AGTTTGCATGCTCTAACACTTTATTATCTAATGATCTAATATGCAACAATGCAAAAAGGAGATTCTCATCATTCTGACAGGAGCCTAAGAGAAGTGACTAAATTACTTTATGTACCATTAGCGCTAGCAACCATTGTGAACTCACTGCTGAGCATTTATGCTAATACCTCCAAATATATTCAAGTGGCCTTGTCAAGCTGATAACTGACAAGCAGTTTAAATAGGGTTGGGTGTGTGTTTTTTTTAAGGGCCAGGACAGTGTTTTCTTCTCCTTCCTGTTTTTCCCTGTGTTCTACAAATTGCCACAACTCTTTGGCAGTTTGATTCTGTAACCACCTGATTGCGCAGTAGTAGCCAAGACTTGGTTACATACAAAGTAGAAATCTTATAGGACAGATCAGTTAGGCTGTTACATCTAAGTAAAGTTAGATGTAGTTATTCTTTGGTCATTATTGAATTGGTCATCAGTGGAATTAAGAACAGAAATCTACTGTTATCCATTTCAAACACAGAGTCTAAAAAAAAAAAGGATTAAGGGTGTGTTTGGTAGCAGGTGTTTGGCATGGTGATATATGATACCACAACATGCAATGGAAACTGCAGTTTAATGTTTCCAAATGTAAAATAATGCACTTGGGGAAAAGGAATCCTCAATCTGAGTATTGTATTGGCATTTCTGTGTTAGCAAAAACTTCAGAAGAGAAGGATTTAAGGGTAGTGATTTCTGACAGTCTCAAAATGGGTGAGCTGTGTGGTCGGGCGGTAGGAAAAGCAAGTAGGATGCTTGGCTGCATAGCTAGAGGTATAACAAGCAGGAAGAGGGAGATTGTGACCCCGCTATATAGAGCGCTGGTGAGACCATTTTTGGAATACTGTGTTCAGTTCTGGAGACCTCACCTACAAAAAGATATTGACAAAATTGAACGAGTCCAAAGACGGGCTACAAGAATGGTGGAAGGTCTTAAGCATAAAACGTATCAGGAAAGACTTAATGAACTCAATCTGTATAGTCTGGAGGACAGAAGGAAAAGGGGGGACATGATCGAAACATTTAAATATGTTAAAGGGTTAAATAAGGTTCAGGAGGGAAGTGTTTTTAATAGGAAAGTGAACACAAGAACAAGGGGACACAATCTGAAGTTAGTTGGGGGAAAGATCAAAAGCAACATGAGAAAATATTATTTTACTGAAAGAGTAGTAGATCCTTGGAACAAACTTCCAGCAGACGTGGTTGGTAAATCCACAGTAACTGAATTTAAACATGCCTGGGATAAACATATATCCATCCTAAGATAAAAATACAGGAAATAGTATAAGGGCAGACTAGATAGATCATGAGGTCTTTTTCTGCTGTCAGTCTTCTATGATTCTATGTTTCTATGTTTCTATGAAACATGTTTATTCTGTCAAGGGTCTCACTATCCTTGCTACTACCACTAAGGGGCAAATGAAGATGATGTGAAGTTGCTGTTTCAGCAGCAGCAAAAATAAAGTTGATACATAGATTATTAATAACACTTTTCTAAATATAAATTAATAAGTCAGTAAGCATTGGAAGAAATTCTAAAACAATGACTCAACTCTGGGGAGTATTTATTCCCCTGCCCCTCCAGAGTATAACTTTCTAAGTCTTTTTGTGGCGCTCCAAAACTAGAACCTAAAAGAGATGCGACTTCTCTAGCATTGTCAGTCTGCCTGCTAAAACCAGAAAGAGAGCAGCTACACTTCTGGGTTCTGTTGCATGCATGCTGTTATTAACTGCACTTCCAGGTTCTGTCATGCGCAAGTACAAAGATCAGCTGCCCAGAATGCATGTACAGTATTAAATCAAGAAGAAAGTGACTGGCCGGTGTACATACATGTGACGGAACCAGGAAATGCAGTTGGCGATGGTGCGCATGCCTACAGAGAGGGCTCTGTGTGCCACTTCTGGCACGCGTGCCATAGGTTCATCATCTATCCTATGTAAAAGAAAAAAAATTGTTCAGAATTAATATCCTTCCCTGTTCAGTGGAATTATACCCTAATGAATGTTATTCAAACTTCAATTTTAGTGACCTGAAACTCACAGAATCCTGCCTTGGAGTATAGGAAAGCTTTCCTTTCCACATCTTAATTTACGGGTCTGTTTTTTCTCTCCAGAAGTTGAACTTAGTCTGCCCATTTCCAACAAAACCCTACCCTTAGCTCGCAAAATGCAGTTGGTGGGGAGGGGGGGTGAACTATGAGAAGGCAATCCTATCCACCCTTCATTTCAGTTTTCTACATGCTATATGATTATGCCCTGCAAATTAAGAATGATTAGTATTTTCAAGGTCTGGAAAAGTTGATGCAGAACCATGTTACTTCTATCTCAAAATCTAATCCCCTGAAGTACCCAGCTAGATTAGTAGTCGTTGAGGTTGTTGGCTTGTTTCCTTTGTTTCTTTCTTGACCTTTTTCTCCTGATTGAAACATATATTCATTTCAGGATTCCATCTATTAACCTTCATCCTTAAGGGGCAGCTGGACCATCTGTCTTCCTATTCTTTTAATGGAAAGCTTTTTATACGATGGGGCCCTTCCATTGTTGTATACTGAGTATGCCCAAACTGCATCTCAGATTATTACTATCCTGCCTACTGGCCTAGGATAAGCATTGGATATCCCAGCTGGACAGAGTGATGCCATAAACTTTTCTCCTTTTTTTTCTGTACAGCAGGATTTGTTTTATTGATTTTTCTCTTTTTCCTGTTGCTCCAGCCTGCAGCCAAAGCGAGACAGAAATAACCACCCTTATTGTTATCCTTTCTAACCTAATCCAGAATATTTAACAGCCCATTTGGGAACTAAAATTGCATCTGACATTCTAACTTAGTTTTCACTTAGACTCCCTACTTGATATGCTGCCATACCTTTATCTGTGAATTTATAGTGGCATTAAGGTTTAATGAATTGAACAAGTACCTGAACAACGACAAACATCTTCTTGTTGTGGTTGTTCAAATTTAGAGACAACATACTTTGTGCTTCAGATGAATATTAAATTTAGCATGCTTCATTGGCAGTAAACTTGAAACTACTTATATTACACATTACTAATAAGTGTTTAAGGATGTGTCTGCGTGTGTGCTTGTTCTATGTTTGTCTGTAAAAGGCTGTTACTAGTGCTAAAGAATATACAGAGGCAGCAAACTTATATTCTGACCAGCAAGTAAAACTTGAACAGACAGGCATGTTCAGTACAAAGGTTTAATCCTATCAAGGTGATTCCTCTGTGGCCATCTGGATTATGATGCATATCAATTTAGCACTTGTTAAAAATACAACATAGGCCAAGATTAACATTCCAGATTTTCTAGTAGTTATTTGACTTTATGATTTCCAGGCTCTGGAAACTTCCTTTATAAGATTCCTTTATTTAAAGGAAGAATCTAAATAGGAATAAGAGTTCTTAAAATTTGATTTTTTAATTTGTGGAAACCAAATTACAGTTCCTTCCTCAACAATTTCCTTATATATCCATATATATTGCATTCATTTTCAAAGACTTCTTTTTCTTTTTTAAAAGATTGGCTACTTTGTGCAGCTTCAGATAATAATGAACTGATTCAAAAATAGGGTTCGGAAGAAAAACCTTAAGTATGTGGGATGGGAAAGCGGGGCTTGTTTTCCACATGATCAAACAACTGCATGAGCCGGGGTGGTGCAGCAGGTAGAGTGCTGTACTGCAGGCCACTGAAGCTGACTGTAGATCTGAAGGTCAGCGGTTCAAATCTCATCACCGGCTCAAGGTTGACAGCCTTCCATCCTTCCAAGGTGGGTAAAATGAGGACCCGGATTGTGGGGGCAATATGCTGGCTCTGTTAAAAAGTGCTATTGCTAACATGTTGTAAGCCGCCCTAAGTCTAAGGAGAAGGGCGGCTTAAAATCAAATAAATAAATAAACTGAACTGATTGTAACAAACAGCATAATCACTAAGGTTAAATTATTATTTTTATATGACAGTCTACCACAGAAAGTTGTAGCCTATAAATTAAGTTCTACTTATAATGCAAGCATAGTATCTTCCTATTGTCAATGAAATCCTATTATATAACTATACTTGACACTTTATACAAAGTGGCTAAGGTGTGTCTAGAAAATAGGAGAGTTACATAGAAACATAGAAGTTTTATTTCAAATTTGACCAGAATGATTTGTTTATTTTATTTTATTTATTAATCGGATTTATATGCTGCCCCTCTCCGAAGATTCAGGGTGGCTTACAACAAATAGAAAAACAATGTACAATGAAATCCAATTAATTAAAGTTAAAATCTAATAGCCTGAACCAATTAAAATATACTCATATCCATTCAATCACAAACTCACCATACATTCATCGGCCAGGGGGTAGTGTCTAATGACCCCAAGCCTGGCGGCATAGATGAGTCTTCAGATTCTTATGAAAGGCAAGGAGGGTGAGGGCAATACGAATCTCTGGGGGGAGCTGATTCCAGAGGCTGGGTCTCCCACAGAGAAGACTCTTCTCCTAGGTCCCGCCAAGCGACATTGTCTAGTTGATGGGACCTGGAGAAGCCCGATTCTGTGGGACCTGACCAGTCGCTGGGGTTCGTGCAGCTTTAGTAGGTGATCCAGTTAACTATAAAAAAATTACAACTGTATAGTCATAATATATTGACTAGCATGCCTGGAATACTATGTTCACATTCTGAAACAAAATAATTGCACTCTGTTATCAATTGTACACCATGGAAATATTAGTATAGAAAGTCTATGGTAAAAGAACCAGCTCAGGGCATGGCAGGCCTGGGTCGCTGCCAGTACTAGCAACTCAGGCCACCATATTCTATAGGACTGTTCTGAACTGGTAGGAATCCACCTCTGGTTAGATCGCTGAAAAAAAACTATGAAGATTTATGCAAATTTAAAATCCAAATTCATTCATCCTGAACATCATGTAAGGGACCTGGGAATTGATTTCTAGGGACAATTCAAAATGGTAGTAACTTCTGGGACAGTTGCATGTGATAAATTGACTTGACAATATAATGAGTGATCTTCTCTGCCTTCGAAGTGTGAAGTCAAAAGCAGTGTAACAAAATCTAGCCTCTTCTTTCTCCCAGGCATAGAAAATAGCATAGGAAAAAAATCAATAAGTATTTATTTTAGCACTTAACTAGGGGAAAACATGAAAAAGAACTGTGTTTTCCCCTGAGTTTTAATATGCTGTTTACAAATAAAATTATTTTTTAACTAAAATATTATTTGGGATGGTCACAGTACAGCCACATAGTTTCTGTAGAAAAATAATAATAGCAATAGCTATTAGACTTACATACTGCTTCACAGTGCTTTACAGCCCTCTCTTAAGAGGTTTACAGAGTCAGTATATTGCCCCCAAACAATCTGGGTCCTCATTTTACCAACCTTGGAAGTATGGAAGGCTGAGTCAACCTTGAGCCACTCAGAATCAAACTCTAGGAGTGAGCAGTGAATTAGCCTTGCAGAATTGCATTCTAAACACTGCATCAGCACAGCTCTAACAGTCTATACTGTATTTTCATAATGAAACTATTTACCTACTACATTACTTCTGCAATAACAGATTTGTTTAAGACTAGTTCCTCAAATGAATAAGCACAATATTAATATTATTTTTCTAATATAAGTTTGGATAAAAACAAAAGTGCAAATTAAAAAATCTATATTGCTCCCCCTGGTAAGAAGAAGGAATATTTATCTAGCTCTCCAGAACTGAGAAACAAAGTAGACTAGCAAATTTTTATTCTACAGGGATCCATAAGTTGGAAGTATAATTCAATTTGTTGTCAAATTCTCTTGCAGCTTTAGAAGAACTGTCCCCAGGCTGTATTCTTGCACCTTTGCCGGAGGCCAAGAGAGAATGGAATAAGGTGCAGGGAGGTCGACATCTAAAGACAACTGAATGGAGACCTCTTTGTTAAAATGAGTAGCTCAGTAGTAAAGTAGATGCTGTAGGTGCAAAATGTCTCAAATATAATTATTGGAAAACTTCTGTCAGCATTGAACATCATGAGATAGCTGACCAATCATCAAACTATCTATAATTGAGCCTTCACTATGATTAAAGTGACTATGTCAGTCACTTCTGTACATTGCAGAGCATACTAGTTCTATGTTGTACAGAAATACTTATTTTATTAGATAGACAAGAAGTTTTTAACAAGAAATCAGATAGTTGGGTAGAAAATATGAAATGATACAATTTTTTAGATTATTTAATAGAAGCATAATTTTTACATAACAAAGTATGTTATGTGAGACTCACAATGGAGCTTCAAAATCTTTTTATTGAGAGCTCAGTTGCTGATGTTACCTAATTACAGTGGTACCTGTAATACTTAAGAACTTAATTCGTTCCGTGACCAGGTTCTTAAGTAGAAACGTTCTAAAGTAGAAGCAATTTTTCCCATAAGAATTAATGTAAAAGCAAATAATGTGTGCAAACCCATTAGGAAAGAAACAAAAGCTCGGAATTTGGGTGGGAGGAGGAGGAGGAGGAGGAAGAGGAGGAGGAGGACAGTCACTGCCGAAGGAAGAAGGTGAGGTGAGGGGAATAAAAGAAATCCAAAACTTTAAGGCTTAAAAAAAAAGAGGGACTCTGAGGTGGTGAGGAGGAGCACCCGCCTCCCATACACTGCCTCCCATACACTGGCTGCTGCTACCTGCTGCCTCTTCCTTCCCATGCTGAAGGGCTTCCCTCTCATCTTGCTCACTCGCTTTGTAGCCGGTGCCTTTCCTTCGCTGTGGTGACTCCTCAGCTGCCCAGAGCGAAGGGAGCGTTTCTTTTCTCTGGGCGCTGGCAGAGGTTTATTCCCTGTCCAAGCGCCCAGTGAAAGAAAAATGCTTCGTTCACTCTGGACTGCCAAAACCTCCTTAAGCACCACCAAAAGGCTTCTCCGGTAGCCCAGATGGCCAGGATTAAAGGGTGAATGGCAGGAAACTGCCCGGATCTTTGTGCTGCTCTCAAATTTCCTGAGAAATTTTTCTGGGCTTGGGTTCTTAAGTAGAAAATGGTTCTTAAGAAGAGGCAAAAAAATCTTGAACACCCGGTTCTTATCTAGAAAAGTTCTTAAGTAGAGGCGTTCTTAAGTAGAGGTACCACTGTATATCTTTCTACTCTTGTGCCAGCCAATAAAGGCTGTTAAGTTTCTGCCCCAGTGCCTGCAGGATATTTGAGTTTGAATTGGGATGAATTCAATGGTAAGTTGCAAATATTTTTGCTACCAGCATGTGCAGAAGCATCCGGATGGGTGGGCGGAGTCTCCCACTGCCAGTGCTACCAGTTCTAAGAACCGGTCTGAACCAGGAGCAACTCACTGCTGGGAGGAATTATCTCCAGCTCAAACCTATCAAGGCTAAGTGATTATGAGTGTTTGGATCGCTAAAATCTTGGTTTATTCCAACTCTGAGCTTGGGGTTGCACTTCACCATTCAAGAATGTTGAAGTCTTCCTGGACGCACAGATCCTGCTCAATGAACAGGTGGCAGATGTGGCTAGGAAAGTTTTTACCCATCTTCATCTTGTGTGCCAGTTCTACACTGTCCTATCTTGGGGGCAGGAGGGGGTTTCATAGCTTGACTACTGCAGCACTCTCTACATGTGCCTTTTTTTCCTATTTGGGACTTTTAATTCTTCTTCAGTCCATCCCACCATTTCTCCTATCTATCTAATGACTAAATTCCCTTCATGCTGTTTGGTCAGTTTCATTTCTGCTCAGATGGAAAGAGCTATCACACCAATTAGCAATTTGAAAGTTGTTGGTAAGTAGGTAAATGGTCTGCAGTTGACTAATGTTGTCCTTTTGTTGACTTTTCCTTTATCAGGTAGGTTTTTTGCTAGAGTTTAACCAATCTTCCATTTCATCTCTTTGCACTATGTTGTTGGGAATGAATGAATGGACAATAGACCAGTCAAGATGTTTCAATCAAAAACTGTGCAGCTCTACTTTGTCTGGTGCTAACCAATTCTGGGTCATCCTTGCCCTTTTCTCCATCGTTTCTGCAGTTATTACAAGTTCTTTCATTTCAGCAACTTTTCATTTTCCCCCCATCACCTTTATAAAAGTTGCATTTTCAATATATTTCTTTTAGTTGTTTGATAGCTGTGCACAGAACTGTAACTGTATTGTTACTTCTTTGCCAGGTGTTGACTGGTTTATTACATTTGGTAGAAACGTTTTTGATTCAACTGAAATTGGAGAGTCTGCCCATAGTGTGCAATTCAACCTTTGTATCTGCTGATCTTGGTTACAGCTGTTATTTGCTTCCTTGATCTTCCTTGTTTCTGGGTGATATTTCTTGATCAGGTATTGTTTGGACTTCTTTTCATTATTTTTCCCCCCAACTTCCTTGAATCTGATCTTATTTTCCAACCTGATCACCCATTGTGAAACTCTTTGAGTTTTTTCCCTGTTTCTTCATTTTGTATCCAAGCTATTCAGTTATAACTGCTGCCTCGCTGTACATTAGTTCATTTGTTTCTTGCAGTGAGCTGGTGCTTGCATTTGATACTGCAGTATTGTGTTATTATTGTTCGTCACATAGCCACATGTTCGCATTTGGCAGTTTTATCCACTTATTGAGTCATTCCAAAGGACCTTGGATCACAGGATGTAAACTGCTCTAAGTAAAGCAACCTTTTACAATGGTGATTTTGTCAATGCTGATGGTTTATCAAACAGTGCTCCAGCTGTTTTGGGATGGCATCCAAGGCACCTATTACTATTGTACTACCTTTACTTTCTTTTTCTATTGCCCTTCCATTTGTATTAGGAGGTATTTGTATGTTGTTGTTGTTATTGTTATTTGATTCACAAAAAATAGTAATAAAAAGCAAACAAGATTTATATGCTGGATTTCATATCACAATATTGCAAGCTGAAAACTTCTGAAGCATCTAGAACTGTGTGATATATTTTCACATGATATGCACATATCCAAATACGGTGGCCTTTTGCAACTGACAGATTGTGATATTGTCAATGTTCATTGTTTTCAAATGCCAGCTAAGGTCTTTTGGCACAGCCACCCAATGTGCCAATTACCACTGAGACCACCTGTACTGGTTTATGCCAGAGTCATTGTAGTTTGATTTTAAGATCCTGATATCGGCTAAACTTTTCTTGTTGTTTTTCATCAATTCGGCTGTCACCTGGTATAGCAACGTCAATGATCCACACTTTTTTCTTTTCCACAATCATGAGGTCTGGTGTATTTTGTTCCAAAACCTTGTCAGTTTGAATTCGAAAGTCCCAAAGTATTTTGACATTTTTGTTTTCAACTACCTTCTCAGATTTATGATCCCACCAGTTCTTTACCATTGGTAGGTGGTAGCTGTGGCACAGGTTCCAATGAAGCATTTGAGCCACATAGTTGTGCCTCAGTTTGTAGTCTGTCTGTGCAATTTTCTTGCGGCCACTGGGAATATGATCTATCATTATTATCATTATTATCATTATTATCATTATTATCATTATTATCATTATTATCATTATTATCATTATTATCATTATTATCATTATTATCATTATTATCATTATTATCATTATTATCATTATTATCATTATTATCATTATTATCATTATTATCATTATTATCATTATTATCATTATTATCATTATTATCATTATTATCATTATTATCATTATTATCATTATTATCATTATTATCATTATTATCATTATTATCATTATTATCATTATTACAATACAACATAGCAATTGAGATCACTATGCTGGATTTCATATTTCATCACCAGTCAGGCGTTTCCCAAGCACCTAGGACTGTGTGATGTAGTGGCCAATTATGTGTGCCAATCCCAGTAAAGCGGCCTTTTGCAATGGACAGATGGAGATTTTGTCAATTCCAATGGTTTTCAAATGTCCACTGAGATCCTTTGGCACTGCTGCCAGTGTGCCAAGGACCAACTTGGATTACTTTCACTAGCTTATGCCAGAGTCGTTGCAGCTCAATTCTCAGATCTTCATATTTTGCTGCTATTATTATTATTATTATTATTATTATTATTATTATTATTATTATATAAATTATGTTGTGCAGCCTGGCTTACAATGGTTCTTGTTTAGCTCATTGTTTGGCCTTTGGTTGCACCATCCTATAACTAGCTACCTCTGAAAATCCTATACATAACTCTGTTTCATTAAGCCTTCATTAAGTGCAGAAAGGGTAGAGAAACAGGAAGGTAAAATTTGGTGCATATGTAATCTAAGACATCTTAATTACTATGTAAGAATGAATTATTAATGGAATGTGGATATTTTAATTAGTTTACTTGAGAATATTTGAACAAATACTTTCCAGTTTAAGTATAAACAAACTTATTTTATTAGAGCTGGTTGCTTCCACCTTCCTTTACTTCCCAGTTTGATAGCATCCTACTCTCCCCAGTTTACTTGATCCTGTGAATATAGACTGCAATTATCCATTTCAATCATAACCAGTGGCTATATTTGTGTATCATCCAAACTCTGGACTTAGAGCTATAAAGCCTTCTCTAATCAGTCTTTTATGATAAATACTGAAGGGGCTAGGAAATGGGTCACTCTTCAGCACCTGCACAACCTCTACATTAATCATTGTACAGATTTTCTGAACCAAAGAGAGACAGAGAGTGTGCGAGAGAGACAGAGAGAGAGAGAGTGCAAGAGAGAGAGAGAGCAAAGACAGAACTTGGCCGATAGTTCTGCATGTCACTAATTCGGCTCAGTAAGTCTGCATGTCTGAGTTCAATTAACCCTTATTTCCAAGGCCACCCATAAACTACCAAGTAAGCACCATTTCCCCTTGTTTTATATCAATGAAATAGATTTTTCTTTTGGGAGGGGGGGATATTGTTTACTTACTAATGAAGGGTGTGTTTTATCTGCCAGCCTTTGAAACACTGTCTCTTCAATATGGCAAATCACAAGCTTTGACACTGCCAGTAGCTTCTTAATTTATTTGTATCATTAGACACTCTGGTTGCCCAGCAGGTGATGATTGGTCATTCCCCAGTAAAAGTGTTTGTATATCCGTGTGAGCGTATGCACACACATAGAGAATGTTAGCAGTTAAATAAATATAGAAGCAGAAGTCCCCCAGCTCTCTATAATTATTTTTTGTATTCATTTCCCCCCCTCTCTCCGTCTTTGTGCGAAGCAAATTGGAAATCTCGTAATTAGGCCTGACTCTTAGTGTAGTATTAGACTTCCAAGCCAAAGGTCAACACCCTGAAATGAAATTTAAACCAATTAATCAGTTAGATTTTTACTGCTTGTCCGTGTTTTCTCAGCAATTCCCACAGCACGTAGCCTTTGATCAATTCTGCAAAAGCTAAAATGTGTGCCTGCTGCTAGCGAGATGGGAATGACATTAACATGGCACTCATAAAACAATCAGAGCAGTGAAACCCTCAAACAGAACAGGGCATAGTAATATTTAATAAAAGCAGGCACATAATCTTCAGAATTAGCATTTTGTGCCTTGCTGTACCTTTGGGAGAAGAGCTTTTATTTGTGGAGTGATCATTATTATAACAAAGAACAGCTACCTAATAATTTCCACTTTTAGTTGGCAATATGCTATGAGCATTTCTGAACAATTATGCTAAACTGAGGTAGGGTAATCATTTTATTGTCACTATTTGAAGGGAGGGAATTCTCTACCCACAGTGGCTACAAAAATGGGACCCTCCCCCTCCCCAAAGGGCAATGTAGTTAATGACAACAACTTTGGGAAAGCCCTTGTACTTTAAGTGCCATTTGCTTTGTGCCTAAAAATGCAAGTGGGGAAAAAAAAAACAAGGCAGGTTTGGAAAGCCAGAATTGGGTTGTGCATTTGATTTGCTTTCCTTGATCTAACATGTACAAGTCAAAATGCCAGGATAGTCCCTGTTTGATTTGTAACAGATTCAACTTGTGGAAATTTTAAGATTCTTCAGAAATCCATTTCTAAATTTTAATAGGTTCATTTCGTGTCCTTTTAGAGAAGGCTTAGACATTTCTTGTGAGCAACATTTCCCAGATTTTTGTCTGAATTTTTGCTGCTTTGAAAGAAACTCTACTGGCACCCTGGTCATATGTGACTCTTCCCTTCCCAGGTTTTCTAGAAGCAAACTTTGATTACAACTAAGTACGCAATCTACATTTGAAAGGCCATTGATTTCATAAAGATCATATATTGTACATTTCATTTAGTATGATAGAATGATTATGTAAGGAGCTTTATAGGTCACATATCATGCATAAAGTGTTAGTTTGATTCAGTAAAACATGCATTTAAAATGCTTTCAGTATTAATAACTCTTCTCTAGACTATCTTGTATACTGTCATGAATTAAACTTTTTATAAAACAGATATGCATAACTATGCCTTTGAGAACTGAAAGAACTGTAGGTTTTGTACATCAAATCCAGATAAACTACAACCACCAGATCAATCACTACATTAAGAAATGGCAACTTCTAAATGATACTCATAAACATGAAAGCCAAAGCAGTCAGGATGCTAAGGATACATACGCAATGAATACAGTTGCTATTGAAATAAACAGTGAAACAAGTAACAGATGCAAGTGGCCCCAAATGGAAGCAGAGGCTTTATTTCCGAGATGCACAGCATAATCTTCATAATGACCCTATAGATAAATTCTGAGAAGAGATCAATTCATCCAAAATAGGGCTTCTGAATGGATATCTGCAAATGCCATAAAGATGGAGAATTAGTCATGTTTCACAATCAGGCTAGGCTTTAATTGTCTTCATTCTCTGTAATTTGCCAGCAGTGCTCTAGCTAGGCATCTCTCAGCCTCTTTAAATTCCTCAACTCACCTGTATACAACAAAGAGTTTGGTACCATGGGCATGGAGAAGCTATTCAGACACAATCTAATTGAGTTCAAGGCTGGTCTCCCATGCCATCTAACCACGAAGGCTTTGTTTGGGAAATATAGAATACAGACCAACCTCAAACTCCCTCTGAAACGCAGTTGACTATGTCAGTTAGGGATGGACTGATCTAAAAGGCCTATTTCCTCCCTCCCTCCCTCCCTCCCTCCAAAACAATCAGTAATTACATGATACTAATACAGAAAGCATGAAAATACACAGCATTATTTGTTCTACAGTCATTAAATTTATTATTATTATTATTATTATTATTATTATTATTATTATTATTATTATTATTATTATTACTATTATTATTACTATTACTATTATTTATTGGATTTGTATGCCGCCCCTCTCCGTAGAATCGGCGCGGCTAACAACAATAATAAAAACAGCATGTTACAATCCAATACTAAAACAACTAAAAACCCTTATTATAAAACCAAACATACACACAAACATACCATGCATAAATTGTAAAGGCCTAGGGGGAAGGAATATCTCAGTTCCCCCATGCCTGATGGCAGAGGTGGGTTTTAAGGAGCTTACGAAAGGCGAGGAGGTTGGGGCAATTCTAATCTCTAGGGGGAGCTGGTTCCAGAGGGCCAGGGCCGCCACAGAGAAGGCTCTTCCCCTGGGTCCCACCAAATGACATTGTTTTGTTGATGGGACTCGGAGAAGGCCCACTCTGTGGTACCTAACTGGTCACTGGGATTCATGCGGCAGAAGGCGGTCCCGGAGGTAATCTCGTCCGGTGCCATGAAGGGCTTTATAGGTCATAACCAACACTTTGAATTGTGACCAGAAACTGATTGGCAACCTATGCAGACTGCGGAGTGGTGGTGTAACATGGGCATATTTGGAAAAGCCCATGATTGCTCTCTCAGCTGCATTCAGCACAATCTGAAGTTTCCGAACACTTTTCAAAGGCAGCCCCATGTAGAGAGCATTACAGTAGTCGCGCCTTGAGGTGATGAGGGCATGAGTGACTGTGAGCAGTGACTCCCAGTCCAGATAGGGCCGCAACTGGTGCACCAGACGAACCTGGGCAAACGATCCCCTCGCCATAGCCGAAAGATGTTTCTCTAATGTGAGCTGTGGATCGAGGAGGACGCCCAAGTTGCGGACCCTCTCTGAGGGGGGTCAATAATTCCCCCCCCCAGGGTGAATTGTCCCTGGGAGGCAAAACCCACAGCCACTCCATCTTATCAGGGTTGAGTTTGAGTCTGTTGACACCCATCCAGACCCCAACAGCCTCCAGGCACCGGCACATCACTTCCACTGCTTCGTTGACTGGACATGGGGTGGAGATGTACCGCTGGGTATCATCCGCATACTAATGATACCTCACCCCATGCCCTTGGATGATCTCGCCCACCAAATTTGGTGAATGTTTAAGAGATTATTAGGTCTGCAATATTATCTTTCTAAAATATAATTCTGGATTGGTTCTGCAAATTATTCTTATATCCTAAGAATGTTATGTCCCCCACAAAAGCACTGAATATTATGATGTAATTAATTGACAATTTCCTCTTAATTGGCTGCATGGTAATTTGGTGGGTGGGGGAAGAGAAATGGCATTTTCTTGGGGGGGGGATCATAATTCTTTTGGTTATTTTTTGCTCTATTCTAATTGCTTAATATTTTTATTCTCTCTCTCTCTCTCTCTCTCACACACACACACACACACACAAACACACACACAGTTGTTTTATCCTTTGTGCAATGGTAGAATACAGAAAGAACCATTCAACCATTCAACAGTGAATGGTTAAAACTATATTAATGATACAATCTTTGCCTGCTTAATATTTATTTACATATCTATTCATTTTCTGTCTGTGTTTATATATACAATATGATAAGGAAAGGAAAGGATGACTTATTTCACATTTTCCCAACAAACAACTTCATGTTAAGCATCTGCTTTTAAATAAAGTCCGGTTATAAAAATAAATCATGTATTTTCTATTACCATTTTCCCGCATACGCAAAATCCATTCAAATCTATTTATCTTCAGAGAAACCCTGTGTCCTGGGTCAGTAATCTCATTTTTTAAAAACTGGGATTGAGTCTGGTCTAGGAAGAAGAAACTTACATATGGTTATAGTAGCGCTCATAAATGGGATTGAATTTGAGCCCCAATGGTATCATTCTCCCTATATCCATTTGTATTTGGATATAAATACCTTCCCTTACCTGTGTGGGTATATGTCTAGGTGAATGCACATGTACACATGCATGCATATGCGTGCAAGTGTATACCTATGGATGACAATTCTACCAGCTAGCTGCCATATCTAAATGCCTATGTCTAAATATTATACAATAGGAATTTGGGTTCAAGTCTATTTTAAACACATGGCCTAACAAAGTCTTGCAAGTAGTCATTAAACAACACAATGCAACACAATGCCAACTCTCAAAGACTTTGACACATTTTATAGAGACAGGGAATCTCAACTTGGAACAAATTATTAGATGCTCTCTTGAGAGACACAGTAGCTCAGTCCAACATAACATGAACAGATTTACATACCTATAAAAGGAATTCCCTTACTCATTCTTCTCCCCATCCATACAACACACACCATATTCTTCATGGAGTCCCCAAGCCATTCAGAGTAGATTTCAGGAATATGTAGGAAGAGAAATTTGATCTTCCCGCATTTTCATCTATTTTTGAAGGAGAGTTTGATTTAGTTACTGCTAGGATGAAAGATCACCAAGAAACCCCAGAACTTAGGCTAGACTGGGAAATTGAAAAAATAACCTAGAAAAAGACAAAAGCAAGCTCTTTAGGTAATACTTCTAGGAAATTTAAATGCATGTGTCCATAATTCACCAGGGAATGCATTTGACTTTGTTTATCCTGCTCATTGAGGGACCCCATTGCTTATTTCCATAAAAGAATTTAAGAATGCTCCTTTCCACAGCCAGGTTTTTACTTGCCCATGAAGATGTGCTTAACATGTAGGTCATGCAGAGAATAAGATAGATAAAAGAAAGAATAACAGTGAATCATCTTTCAGCCTTGGCATAACAAAGCTGAGCCATCTCTGCATTAGATCCAAAGGTGAAGCCTTGAAAGAAAACTAGCAGTTTTTGAACCAAAAAATATACCCCAAATGGCACAGACATCCCTTTTGCCATAATATCTAAAGCAAAAATTTAAAAAGGATATATAAATGGAAGTTGCTCAGTTCTTAGTCATTTACTTCATGCTGCCACTTTTTAGATTAACTCTAGGATTGTACGAATTCATTATCGCTACCATGTTTTCCCTAAAATAAGACCTTGTTTTATATTTTTTTGAATGTTAAAGTATGGTAAGCACTTGGCCTTATTGCTATGCACCCAAAAGCTAGATTGGGATTATTATCAGGGGATGTCTTATTTTGGGGAAAACAGGGTAGGCTAGAGAAATTTTCTACTGTTAACTATAGATTGTTGCACTCAGATGATTGGTAATTAAATTTCATCCTTTCAAAGCTTAATCAATGTCATAAAGCCTACCATCTTTAGAATCATTGCAATATATGCTATTGCTAACAAACGTGGTTAAAAGTAGAACTGGTAGCTTCATTTTCTAATATATAATGGTATCTTTTAAAAGATAATATCACCCTAAACCTTTTCAGGGATCTGTTGTGTTTTCAAATACGCGCTGTAACTGCAAAAAACCAAATTTATTTAAACATAATGATATGTCATGGCTATTTGCCATCAAAAACAATATAATCATGGAGCAAGTTTACCAAAGTCCTTTATGATGAATCTCCAAAAAGAAGGCAGGGTCATATTTTGTACAGGCAGGAACTAAGAATTTGAAGAATTCACTCTTTTCTCCAGCCAATCAGTCTTCAACCAGCAAGTCTGCTCTTTTTTTTCAATGGGCTGCCAGCTAAGATTATCTTTTAAAGAGGAAAAAAAATAGGAACATAATTAAAAATTGATAGGGACCCATTCTCTTTTCAAAAATCTGTTGTAGAAATCTTTCTCCCAGAAAAGAGGGGACAGTGTGAGCCAGACACAGAAAGGGATCTTCGTATTAGAAAGGGGAAGGTTAATCAAAGTTTTCTCTCTCCCCCCCACCCAGGTCTTTTATCATTAAAATCCTATTCTAACAGCCAAATCCTTCTTTTTCATGTGTGTGTTGGAAAGCAGCTACGCCCTGTATCAAAGCCATCAGTCCAAGTGAAGGATGGACTACGGGAGGTGCCACTGTCATCATCATAGGAGACAATTTCTTTGATGGGTTACAGGTCATATTCGGCACCATGCTGGTCTGGAGTGAGGTAGGTGTTCTCTGCAAATTAATATCCAGTAACCGTGTCTGGTTTATAGCTAGTTTTCTTTCTTTTGGGAAATGTTGTACAGGAACAAAAGGAATGCTTTCTAATTCTTCACATTTTAAACAACCAATGCATTAGAGGCCCTTGTGGCATGTATCACTTTTCCCTGTGTATATTTATGTTGTCTTATTTATGAAATAAATAATTGAAAAAATAAACCTGTGATCATGCCTGAAGTCCTGCAAATAAACTAATTAGGAGTAACTCTCAGTCCTGCAGCTGGACTTTGTTTTTCCTTGAAGACATTTTGCTGCTCATCCAAGAAGCTCATCCAGAAACTACTTGGATGAGAAGAGAAAAACAAAGTCCAGGTGCCATTTGAAAAGCACATTCAAGACAGCATGATCTGGATGACACAGTGGCATGCAGAGTCAAATCTGATGGGCACGCAAGGCCCGGCTTCCCACACCTCAGCCCATTTCTTTTGCAGCAATGCTTTCCGAAAGGCCTGTGCAGCTGATCACAGAGCTCCAGATCGATCTGGAGCTCTGTTATCAGCTGGAGGGGCATTTAGAAAAGCCTTCCTGGTTGCAGAAGAAATGGGCCAAGTTGTGTGAGGCCTGGTTGCAACTATCCGAAGGTAAATAGTAGGGCAGCTCCACTTCTGTTTCATTTTTGAACTTCCGATTGGCCCATTGGGCCATTTTTTTGCTGCCCTGAACTCTAGAGAGAGGAAAAAACAGTCCAACGGGCCTACTGAAATTCCAGAGCTTAAGGGAGGCCTGTGCGCTTGATTGCTGGGACCAGCACAGGGGGTTAGGCGCAGGCATAGGGCATTGCATTATGGGTGTGGGCACGTGTATGCATATTATCACGCATGCGTGCATCCTTTTGACACCAGAGCTGAAAAAGGTTCACCATTACTGCCCTAAGAGATATATGTTAAAACAGTGTTTCCCAATCTTGGCAACTTGAAGGTATTTGGACTTCAACTCCCAGAATTCCCCAGCCAGCAAATGCTGGCTGGGGAATTCTGGGAGTTGAAGTCCAAATATCTTCAAGTTGCCAAGGTTGGGAAACACTGCGTTAAAATGTCATGTATTGATTTTTGTGATTGCAGAATTATTCCCCAGATAATTACGGGGGGGGGGGGGTTCACAGAAGGGTGCGTGAACACAAAACACTGAGAACACAGTGTTTTAGAAAAAGAAGAAGAAAAGCTAAAAATGTACCACATTTAATTACTGCTTCAATGTGTTTAGTCTAATTTATTTCATTTAGTATTTTTTTAGTATTTTTATTCACTTAGTATTTTTTATGGCTTTTTAATTGAAGAAACAGAACACCAAAACAAAAATTGAAATTGAAAACAAAAATTGAAAAAATACAGAATTACAAAAGAACAATAAAGAATTACAACAAGGGCATAAGGGTTTTGTATTTATGTATGGTTTACTCTTTTGAGTCTCTTGGACTTCAAGATGATCAAACCAGTCAGTCCAAGATGAGATCAACCCTGACTGCTCTTTAGAAGGCCAGATCCTTAAGATGAAAGTCAAATACTTTAGCCACCTAATGAAAAGGAAGGACTCAGTGGAGAAGAGTCTAACGGTAGGAAAGATTGAGGGCAGAAGAGGAAAGGGATGACAGAGAATGAGGTGGCTGGATAGTCAGTGAAGCAGTAGGCATCAGCTTAAATAGGCTCCAGAGGATGGTAGAGGACAGGACGTCCTGGAGGAACTTTGTCCATGGGGTTAAGATGAGTCAGACACGACTTCACAACTAACAACAAATTTGATTTCCATTAAAATATTATGGATAATTTTAACATGAACTGCATAACAACATTGTGAATTGTCCAGGGATTTGATTGACAAGTAAGACCTGGTAACTTGATAATTGCTATTGGCTTTAGGAGACGATTCTCTTTGTAGCATGGTTAATTAAGATAGTAATAATAAATATTATTCTTTGTTTAACATGGTTGGGACTTTTTTTTTTCAAAACAAAGCTAGGCCAGAATAAAACTTTATCTGTATAAGCAAGTAACATGTATTAATACCTTGTCTGAGTTACTGAAATTATCATTATATGTCATTTAAATTTTAAAGAAAGCCTAGAAATAAATTTCACTTATTTCACTTTTTATTGCAGTCCAGAATGAAATGTAGCTAAATATACCTAAATAACTGATGGAAGGAAGTTTTAAAATATCCTTATTGGATGCGTACCTGCCCCTATAAAGTATAACAATTGTATTTAAGAATCTATTTGGTAAATAAACAAACCAGAGTTTCATTTCTGAAGTAGTATTCTTTTTCTATTTCACAATTTGAATGTAAATGTTATAATTTCATTTCCCATGTATTCAAGATTTATAATTGCAGTATTTATACGCATGAAATGGAAACTGATTATCAAGACATTTCTCTTAAAATGCTATGCTGGTTTGAACTTCATTAAAAAATAGGACTTCTGTTAACCGAGCCTGTGGAAAATAGGAGATACATGTTAAATATGCTGATTTTAAATGATTTTTAAATAATTAAATATTTATTACTTAAATATATTTAGTTCACATCCATAACATAATTGTAACCTTTTTCACTTGGAGGAGTGAATCAAAGCATAATTTGCCTTGCTAATTGTGTATGAAAACACAGATCCTTGAGTTTTCAGTTAATCTCCAATTAAATTGTCATAATAACCATGACAATTTTTAAAAAGAAACGAGAAACGATCTTCAGTTGGGCTATGCAAGCAGTCAAATAGAATTGCGTAATCATATATATATATATATATATATATATATATATATATATATATATATATATGAAATAGATCTATCCTAGTCTCCCTTAATTTTCAAATTCAGCAAAAACATGTGGCATATATATATATATATATATATATATATATATATATATATATATATTTGTTTTCGTAAATTTTCACGGGTATATGTATGTAGATTGTTCTGAGTTCGGGTTTTGCCCTGTGTAATGTTTTGCATGTCTATGCGACGTTTCGGTGAAATCACATTCACCATCTTCAGGCTGGAGTTCCAATCTTTGTGTTGTTGTAAATGGAATATTAGCAAACTGACATTTCTTCCTAGCATGTAGTGTGGGGGTGGAGATTTGCTTTGAATGTAGCAAATAGATTGGGTGACTATGCTTCAGTGATCTGATTGGTTGGTGTAATCATAGTTATTAGAAGGAATGACATGAAGATTTTATGAAGTTTTTTGTTTAAGGCTGATTTCCAAATATAAAATTCTAAAATCATAATAATTAGAAGGATTGACATGTTGATTATTATGAAGTGTTTATTTTGTTTAAGGCTGGTTTCCAAATCTCTGGCAGGCGGGAGGTATCATCCCTTTTATTTAAACAAAGGGGTCTCCTCTCAATTTCGATAGCTTCTAGAGAGATTCTTTTATATAAATTCTCTGTTTTGTGGAGTAATTTAGTTTTTTCAAAGTCAATTTCGTGCCCTGTTTTTTTAATGTGCTGGACAAGGGAGGAGGTCTTTTCTTGTTTTTTGACTGCATTCACATGTTCTGCTATGCGTTGGCTCACTCTTCGGTTAGTTTGTCCAATGTATGTGGCTGCACATGTTTTGCAAGGGATTTCATAGATTCCTTGGTATTCCAATTGGATTTTATCTTTGGGGCTCCTTAGGATATTAGATATTTTTTGGTTAGTGCAAAATGAGGTTTTAATGTTATGTTTGTGCAGAATTTTACTAATTTTATCCGTGGTGCCTTTGATGTAAGGAAGGATGGTGGTGCCATTGTCCTGTTCTTGATCTTGTTTTTTGGGGGGTGTCTCTTTATTGATTAGGTTTGTTATTGTTTTCTCTTTGAATCCATTAGAAATTAGTACATCTTTGAGTTTGTTCAATTCAGTTTTTAAGTGCTCATGGTCAGCTAAGCGTTTGGTTCTGGTGATGAGAGTTTTGGCCACTGAGGTGATTTGTGCGGGGTGGTGGTGTGAGTGTGCATTTAGATAACGGTTGGTATGGGTTTTCTTTTGGTAGATAGTATGTCCTAGGCTGCCATTGGGTTTTTTATAGACCAGTACATCTAGAAAGGGAAGTTGATCATTGATTTCTGTTTCCATAGTAAACTGTATTTTGGGGTGTAGGCTGTTGAGATGTGTGAGGAAATTGTCTAGTTTTTCTTTACCATGTGGCCAAATTACAAAGGTATCATCAACATATCTCAGCCAAAGTTTGGGTTTGTATTTGGCTTGCTCTAAAGCATTATTTTCGAAATATTCCATATAGAGGTTGGCTATGACAGGTGATAGAGGTGATCCCATGGGGGCTCCCTCTATCTGTTTATATCTTTGTTCATTATAGATGAAGTATGTATTGGTCAGGCAGTGGTTGGTAAGGTCTAGGATATATTTGGGGGGTTTGTGTTTGTCCTGGATAGCTGTCAAGGCTTCTTTAATAGGTATTTGTGTGAACAGGGACACCAAGAAAACCCATACCAACCGTTATCTAAATGCACACTCACACCACCACCCCGCACAAATCACCTCAGTGGCCAAAACTCTCATCACCAGAACCAAACGCTTAGCTGACCATGAGCACTTAAAAACTGAATTGAACAAACTCAAAGATGTACTAATTTCTAATGGATTCAAAGAGAAAACAATAACAAACCTAATCAATAAAGAGACACCCCCCAAAAAACAAGATCAAGAACAGGACAATGGCACCACCATCCTTCCTTACATCAAAGGCACCACGGATAAAATTAGTAAAATTCTGCACAAACATAACATCAAAACCTCATTTTGCACTAACCAAAAAATATCTAATATCCTAAGGAGCCCCAAAGATAAAATCCAATTGGAATACCAAGGAATCTATGAAATCCCTTGCAAAACATGTGCAGCCACATACATTGGACAAACTAACCGAAGAGTGAGCCAACGCATAGCAGAACATGTGAATGCAGTCAAAAAACAAGAAAAGACCTCCTCCCTTGTCCAGCACATTAAAAAAACAGGGCACGAAATTGACTTTGAAAAAACTAAATTACTCCACAAAACAGAGAATTTATATAAAAGAATCTCTCTAGAAGCTATCGAAATTGAGAGGAGACCCCTTTGTTTAAATAAAAGGGATGATACCTCCCGCCTGCCAGAGATTTGGAAACCAGCCTTAAACAAAATAAACACTTCATAATAATCAACATGTCAATCCTTCTAATTATTATGATTTTAGAATTTTATATTTGGAAATCAGCCTTAAACAAAAAACTTCATAAAATCTTCATGTCATTCCTTCTAATAACTATGATTACACCAACCAATCAGATCACTGAAGCATAGTCACCCAATCTATTTGCTACATTCAAAGCAAATCTCCACCCCCACACTACATGCTAGGAAGAAATGTCAGTTTGCTAATATTCCATTTACAACAACACAAAGATTGGAACTCCAGCCTGAAGATGGTGAATGTGATTTCACCGAAACGTCGCATAGACATGCAAAACATTACACAGGGCAAAACCCGAACTCAGAACAATCTACATATATATATATATATATATATATATATATATATATATATATATATGTAGATTGTTCTGAGTTCGGGTTTTGCCCTGTGTAATGTTTTGCATGTCTATGCGACGTTTCGGCGAAATCACATTCACCATCATCAGGCTGGAGTTCCAATCTTTGTGTTTTTGCAAATGAATATTAGCAACTGACATTTCTTCTTAGCATGTAGTGTGGGGGTGGAGATTTGCTTTGAATGTAGCAAATAGATTGGGTGACTATGCTTCAGTGATCTGATTGGTTGGTGTAATCATGGTTATTAGAAGGAATGGCATGAAGATTATGAAGTGTTTTCTTTAAGGCTGATTTCCAAATATAAAATTCTAAAATCATAATAATTAAAGGATTGACATATTGATTATAATGAAGTGTTTATTTTGTTTAAGGCTGGTTTCCAAATCTCTGGCAGGCGCGAGGTATCATCCCTTTTATTTAAACAAAAGGATCTCTTTTCAATTTCGATAGCTTCTAGAGAGATTCTTCTATATAAATTCTCTGTTTTGTGGAGTAATTTAGTTTTTTCAAAGTCAATTTCGTGCCCTGTTCTTTTAATGTGCTGGACAAGGGAGGAGGTCTTCTCCTGTTTCTTGACTGCATTCATATGTTCTGCCATGCGCTGGCTCACTCTTCGGTTAGTTTGTCCAATGTATGTGGCTGCACATGTTTTGCAAGGGATTTCATAGATTCCTTGGTATTCTAATTGGATTTTATCTTTGGGGCTCCTTAGGATATTAGATATTTTTTGGTTAGTGCAAAATGAGGTTTTGATGTTATGTTTTTGTAGAATTTTACTAATTTTATCCGTGGTGCCTTTGATGTAAGGAAGGATGGTGGTGCCATTGTCCTGTTCTTGATCTTGTTTTTTGGGGGGTGTCTCTTTATTGATTAGGTTTGTTATTGTTTTCTCTTTGAATCCAAAATTCCCAAATACTTCCAACTAAAATTCCACCCAAAAACCCCAACCATAGAGAGGATCCTAAAAAGAACTGAATTAGCCCTAATCAGAAATGAACTCCACAAAAAAAGATTCATACTTGATGAAATCAACAAAAGTCTACTCTCTCTTCACCTTAAAATCAGTAACCAAATACACCCTTTACTCTGGGATAAATTCAAACAAATATCAATCTGGAGGGCAGAAACAGAAACCCAATACAAAACAGACACACATAATAAGAAACTCCAAATACTAGAGGTACAGCAAAAACCCAGCCCTCCACAACAACTTATGACCAAAACAGTACATAACATATCAGACAAGATACTCACCACTACAGAAACCAATATTCTTTCAAAAGGATTTAATTTTGCAATAACTCCAAGACGAATACCAACTGAAAATATCATATGTGGAATTGAAACAACTTTACATAAAATCAACCCAGATACTGCTAACAAAATCAGACTCCAAGTCACTAATATTCTGTGCTCTAGTAAACCTCCAAAAAGCAACATACAGCAGGAAGAAAGAGAGGCACTTATCAATCTAAAGAAAAACCAGGATATAATAATCCTCCCAGCTGATAAAGGAAACTCCACTATAGTAATGAACACAGCAGAATACAAGGAAAAAATGACAAATCTACTAAAAAACCCGGCCTACAAACTCCTAAGCACAGATCCTACCACCTCCCTAGAAAAAACCACCAAATCTAAAATCAAGGCCTCTCCCATCAGCGAAGAAATCCAGCAAAAAATCATCCCCAGAGAAAAATCTTCCATATGTCCAAAACTCTATGGCCTTCCAAAAATACACAAAGAAGGAATACCTCTCAGGCCAATAGTCAGTTCTATAGGCTCCCCTCTACAAAACCTTGCCAAATTTTTAGCCAAATACCTTCAACCATATACAGAAACTATTACCTCATATGTTCAAAATTCATCCCACTTTATACAAATAATTAAAAAACAAAACCTACAACCCGATGACCTACTTGTAAGTTTCGATGTCGTGTCCCTGTTCACACAAATACCTATTACAGAAGCCTTGACAGCTATCCAAGACAAACACAAACCCCCCAAATATATCCTAGACCTTACCAACCACTGCCTGACCAATACATACTTCATCTATAATGAACAAAGATATAAACAAATAGAGGGAGCCCCCATGGAATCACCTCTATCACCTGTCATAGCCAACCTCTATATGGAATATTTCGAAAATAATGCTTTAGAGCAAGCCAAATACAAACCCAAACTTTGGCTGAGATATGTTGATGATACCTTTGTAATTTGGCCACATGGTAAAGAAAAACTAGACAATTTCCTCACTCATCTCAACAGCCTACACCCCAAAATACAGTTTACTATGGAAACAGAAATCAATGATCAACTTCCCTTTCTAGATGTACTGGTCTATAAAAAACCCAATGGCAGCCTAGGACATACTATCTACCAAAAGAAAACCCATACCAACCGTTATCTAAATGCACACTCACACCACCACCCCGCACAAATCACCTCAGTGGCCAAAACTCTCATCACCAGAACCAAACGCTTAGCTGACCATGAGCACTTAAAAACTGAATTGAACAAACTCAAAGATGTACTAATTTCTAATGGATTCAAAGAGAAAACAATAACAAACCTAATCAATAAAGAGACACCCCCCAAAAAACAAGATCAAGAACAGGACAATGGCACCACCATCCTTCCTTACATCAAAGGCACCACGGATAAAATTAGTAAAATTCTACAAAAACATAACATCAAAACCTCATTTTGCACTAACCAAAAAATATCTAATATCCTAAGGAGCCCCAAAGATAAAATCCAATTAGAATACCAAGGAATCTATGAAATCCCTTGCAAAACATGTGCAGCCACATACATTGGACAAACTAACCGAAGAGTGAGCCAGCGCATGGCAGAACATATGAATGCAGTCAAGAAACAGGAGAAGACCTCCTCCCTTGTCCAGCACATTAAAAGAACAGGGCACGAAATTGACTTTGAAAAAACTAAATTACTCCACAAAACAGAGAATTTATATAGAAGAATCTCTCTAGAAGCTATCGAAATTGAAAAGAGATCCTTTTGTTTAAATAAAAGGGATGATACCTCGCGCCTGCCAGAGATTTGGAAACCAGCCTTAAACAAAATAAACACTTCATTATAATCAATATGTCAATCCTTTAATTATTATGATTTTAGAATTTTATATTTGGAAATCAGCCTTAAAGAAAACACTTCATAATCTTCATGCCATTCCTTCTAATAACCATGATTACACCAACCAATCAGATCACTGAAGCATAGTCACCCAATCTATTTGCTACATTCAAAGCAAATCTCCACCCCCACACTACATGCTAAGAAGAAATGTCAGTTGCTAATATTCATTTGCAAAAACACAAAGATTGGAACTCCAGCCTGATGATGGTGAATGTGATTTCGCCGAAACGTCGCATAGACATGCAAAACATTACACAGGGCAAAACCCGAACTCAGAACAATCTACATACATATACCCGTGAAAATTTACGAAAACATATATATATATATATATATATATATATATATATATATATATATATATATATGTTACATGTTTTTGCTGAATTTGAAAATTAAGGGAGACTAGGATAGATCTATTTTGGCCTTATTTTGGCCTCATCAGCTAGCCATACCCTCACTGGAACCTGAACTTGCAACCTTGGCCTTGTAAGGCAGAGAATTAACCTCTAGGCTACAGTATCCAATCCCTTCTGCTCTGTACCAGGGAAAGGTTATACCGTATATACTCGAGTATAAGCCGAGTTTTTCAGCCCCAAAAATGGGCTGAAAAACCCGACCTCGGCTTATACTCGAGTCACCACAAGAGGGCGCCGAATCACCACAAGAGGGCGCCCAGCCAGCAAGCTAAACGGGGAGGACGGCGATGGCATGAACTCTCTCCAGGCTTTAGAAGCCTCCAGCCGGAGAGAGAAGCAGATTTAAGGAGGAGAAGGAGGAGGAGGACAGCTCTTTCCTTTCCTCCTCCTCCCCCGCGGTTGTAGGCTATTTTGGCTCTCCTCGCCTCATTTCCCTGTTGCGTCCCAAGTGGATCTCTTTAGGAAATCTGCTTCCCTGCACAGCACATGGGGCAATAAAGGGAGGCGGAGGAGAGAGCCTGCAAGCTAAAGGGTGGGAGGGACCGGGACGGCATGAACTCTCTCTAGGCTTTAGAAGCCTCCAGCCGGAGAGAGAAGCAGATTTGTTAAAGAGATCCACTTGCTATGGAAGGAGGAGAAGGAGGAGGAGGGCAGCTCTTTCCTTTCCTCCTCCTCCCACGCAGCTGTGGGCTATTCTGGCTCTCCACCTCCTCCTTTCCCTGTTGCGGTCCCAAGTGGATCTCTTTAGTAAATCTGCTTCCCTGCACAACACATGGGGCAATAAAGGGAGACGAGGAGGAGGGAGGATCAGGAGTGGGAGATCAAGCCAACGAGCCAGCCAGCAAGCTAAAGAGGGGGGGGGGGGAGGGAAACAGCATGAACTCTCTCCAGGCTTCTAAAAACTCAAGTTTAAAGAGCCCTGGGTTAGGGTTAGAAATGCAAGAGTCTTCAAACCTGGAAAAATTAGGGCTTGTGGATTTCAACTCCTACTCCTGAAGTAGCATGGCTGGTGCAGGAATTCTGGGAGTTGAAGTCCACTAGTCTTAAAACTGTCAAGTTTAAAGACCCCTGGGTTAGGGTTAGAAATGCAAGTCTTCAAACCTGGAAAGATTAAGGCTTGTGGACTTCAACTCCCACTCCTGAGGTAGCATGGCTGGTGCAGGAATTCTGGGAGTTGAAGTCCACTAGTCTTAAAACTGTCAAGTTTAAAGACCCCTGGGTTAGGTTTAGAAATAGGTTTTAGCTTGGTTGCTGATTGAGCTACTTTTTTTACTTTTTACTTTATTGTTATTACCAGATTGCTTTCATTTACCCTCTTTTAAATTTACAGAGCTAATTTTGGTTTTCTTTAAAATAAATATTCTAAAACATTTAATCTACTGATGTCTCAATTAATGTAATTTTATTGGTTTCCATTTTTATAAGTTACCAGTAGCCACTGCATTTTCTAACCTCGGCTTATACTCGGGTCAATAAGTTTTCCCAGGTTTTTGTGGCAAAAACTGGTGCCTCGGCTTATACTCGGGTCGGCTTATACTCGAGTATATACGGT
Source organism: Erythrolamprus reginae (assembly GCF_031021105.1). NCBI lineage: Eukaryota > Metazoa > Chordata > Lepidosauria > Squamata > Dipsadidae > Erythrolamprus > Erythrolamprus reginae. The sequence continues at coordinate 102,647,374 of NC_091951.1, forward strand.
ATGTTTTTTGTGGTGAATCACCCTGGTATATGGAAGGAACATCACAGCTCCTTTTTTGCTTTCTCGGCCCAACCCAGGGCCATTTCCAAGGCAGATAATTTATTCATAGCTGACAAACTATATTCTGTATGTGTCACATGTTTTTGCTGAATTTGAAAATTAAGGGAAATTAAGATAGATCTATTTCGGCCTTATTTTGGCCTCATCAGCTATACCCTCACCAGGACCTGAACTTGCAACCTTTGCCTTGTAAGGCAGAGAATTAACCTCTAGGCTACAGTATCCAATCCCTTCAGCTCTGTACCAGGGAAGGGTTACATGTTTTTTGTGTCAAATCACACACACACACACACACACACACACATATGTTTTACAAAATTTAAATATATCTATATCATTAGCTTTATATCTCACTTTTATTTTGTGCAACTCAAAATGATGTATGTAATGATCCCGCATCATATTTTCTACATCCCAGCAATTTTATGAAGGTGAGATTGGCTGAGAGAGAATGTCTGAACCAAGGTTACCAAGCTTTAAAGTCTAAGAGAAAACTAGAACTCACTGTCTTCTAGTAACTGGCTGTCATACATACATCAGATTTAAATTCAAATATTAGCTATAATATTTTACTCTTCAGATGAGAAAGGGCTATTGCTGCATATATATTAGTCCTGTGTACTTAAAGATGGAACCCTAAATGACCTCTATTTTTTTCTATTAATGTGCTTTTCTGTGTCATGCATCTGTCTTCCTTAATCTGGCTGGCTATATATTTGTATTGCTTGTGTATGATTAATAAAAATATTAAATCCATTGTTATGTGATATAACAATGGCTGCTGGCTTGTGGATTTTGTTTGTTTTAAATTAGATAGATCATATACTTTTAAAATGAAATCTCCAGCTTCAGGGGCGAATTATGTCTGAATTATAGATGCTAATGACAAACAAGGAGACAAGGTTATTTTTTTATGCCTTCTTTTTTTACCTTCTTTGAAAGACCTAGTTGGTTATTCTTAGAACCAACTAATGGACGAGACATTTCCAGTAGGGCTCTTTTAAAATTCCTATATTTCAAGCCTGCATAGTAATTGTGAAATTTGTAGTTGGAGGAACCATAGTTGATTATAGTTAAATAAGTAGTGAGTGTGAATGGGAGGGGGTGCGGAATGGAATTGGGGCAATGATATGAAAGATAAAGACAAAGGTTTAGCTCTTTACTCTTTTACTTCGATTAGAATACTTCCCCATGACCTATTGTGTAAACCATCAACGAATGGTTTACCCCAAAATAGTGATAGAAGGGAGAATGTATATTGTAAGTACAACTGAATAGTTCAGACCTTCTTCTACAGTTTGTTGATAAGGCAGCTGGTAAGGAAGGGAGGGCATCTGAAAAAAACCTGATAATTTATTCAGATTGTGATCTGAATTGGGAATCTTTTCAGAGAACAGTGATTATGCTACTGCAGCTCATAGATTCTGAGATCGTGAAGTTTGGAGTAATCTCTGAAAGTGCATAGTCTCCAGTGGGGATGGATTGAGATTGCCAGAAAAATCTAGGCATACAAGAAAAGGAACTGACTGATTCATAGATTAATAATAAAGGGACTTGCAATAAAAAACACATAAGATAATTAAAAAATACATAAGATAATTTATTTTAATATTTATTCTTTGCAGTTCACAAGGCTTTGTTTTATTCTCTGTATATAGATTTGTCACTTCTTCATGGTCATTTCAAGTACTGTATATGGAATACTTTTATTCATAATTTTTTTTTATGTTAAAAAAATTGAATCTTTCTCATTTGTTGAAATAAAAAATTATTAGATAAAACTAACCAGGAACAGAACAGAACAGAATAGAATAGAGTTCTTTATTGGCCAAGTGTGATTGGACACACAAGGAATTTGTCTTTGGTGCATATGCTCTTAGTGTACATAAAAGAAAAGATACATTTGTCAAGAATCATGTAGTACAACACTTAATGATTGTCATAGGGTACAAATAAACAATCAGAAAGCAATCAATATTAATATAAATCGTAAGGATACAAGCAACAAAGTTACAGTCGTACAGTCATTAGTGGGAGGAGATGGGAGATGGGAATGATGAGAAGATTAATAGTAATGCAGCCTTAGTAAATAGTTTGACAGTGGTGAGGGAATTATTTGTTTAGCAGAGTGATGGCGTTCAGGAAAAAACTGTTCTTGTGTCTAGTTGTCTTTGTGTGCAGTGTTCTGAAGCATCATTTTGAGGGTAGGAATTGAAGCAGTTTGTGACCAGGATGCAAGGGGTCAGTAAATATTTTCCCTGCCCTCTTTTTGACTCGTACAGTATACAGGTCCTCAATGGAAGGCAGGTTGGCAGCAATTGTTTTTTCTGCAGTTCTGATTATCCTCTGAAGTCTGTGTCGGTCTTGTTGGGTTGCAGCACCAAACCAGACAGTTATAGAGATGCAGATGACAGACTCAATGATTCCTCTGTAGAACTGTAACAGCAATTTTATATCATATTGATAAAGCTCAAGGCCAGTTAAGAACTGTACTCTCATAATCGAAAGCCATGAAAAAACATTCATATATTTATCAAACTTGTTATGGTGCCCATCTCACCAGAAGCGACTCTAGGCAGCTTTCAAACATTAAATAAAGTACATTAGAAAACATTAAAACAAATAAATATTTTAAATTTAAAAATTGAATTAAAATAAAACTAAGGAGATGGAATGGAATGGAGCAAAGTATGCACAGGAAGGAGGCTGGGTGTTCTCCATTCCATTAGCCACCTCGTACGTGGCACATTCATATTCACAAAATTTGTAGTTTGTATGAGAAAGACTTTAAATCAGCCTTTAACAAGATTCCAAAAATTCTGTTTTTAATATGTCTTTCTTTATATTATAAATACTGTATTGCATTGCCATATCATGGCATGTTTAAGTGTCAACCAACAGGACTAGTTGGAGCATGGTAACTTTTTTTATAATAGCCCAAACTAATTATGATAAGTTGGTTATACTGTAGTTTCATAGTTCAAGGTAAGTGGTACAGAATCAACAATAACTGTTTCAAATTCATAACATATGCAACAATAGTTGCAATAATTATAGGTCACAGAATAAAGCTGAAATGTGTCAAATAAAAATTAACATTCTGTGTTGTTACAGAAAGACCCACATGCTCAGAATTTTAGAGACAATTTCTCCCAGCTTTACATTTAATCAACTACAATTCCCCAATGAGTTAAGAGAAAATATTTGAAGTAGATGAAGTAATGTTGTAGTAGAATGGTTTATTTAAAAATCTCAAATGAGAAAGACTGTTAAAATCAGATCTAATTCCTGATGTAAAGAGACCCATATATACACATATTCACATATTGTAGTTATTATTTTGTGACCAGCCTTGTAAAAGTGTCTTACAAAAGTATGCAATTAATACTTCAAAAGCTATAGCATATATTTTAAAGCATACAAAACCAGAATCTCTAGGATGCAACAGAACAACTATAGGAGGGCAACCTTCTCTGTTTCATGGAGTATTCTGCAGAGAATAATATTTATAAACAATTATAGGATGGTAATTTGTATAAATAAAACATTAGATAAGTTGATAAAAAGTAATCATAGAAGACAATAGAACATATATATTGGCAATATATATGGCAACAAGTAAGACTGTTTCCATAGATTTTAATACAGTGAAGAAACGGGGCCCTTAATACACTTGATCTTAATAAGCTGAGCATAAAACTAAGACTTGACTGCCTTGCAAAGGTTCAACAGAGTTGGGGGTCATCCCGATATGTGAAGGGAGAATATTCCAGGGGATAGGTTCTACATAGCAGAGAAAGCATATCTCCTAGTTCCTGGCAACTGACATTCCTGCAACATGCCCCACATGCCTGACCAAATTGGACAAATGTAGTACATATCTACATGAAAACATTTTTGTGAGTACTGTAACAGCCTGCTAACACTGAAAAACTCAGTTTGACAGTGTAATAAATGAAACTGCAGAGAATAATATTATAATTAAGTTTTGCCTTCACTGAAATGTGGAAAGCCCTTACTTTTTGCTTGATAGTTTTCTAATAGGACAGTCCTATTGAATTTGGCATATGTTAGGAGAGCAAAATGAAAATACTGCTGGAGAGGGGCGGTATATAAATCAATCAATCAATCAATCAATCAATCAATCAAATAAACAAACAAACAAACAAACAAACAAACAAATCAATCAATCAATCAATCAATTCCTTAGGATAAAAACTGCAAGTTGGTTCAAACAAAAGTTGTAGTTTCTTACAAGAAATTTTGATACCCTGAAATAAATGCTTGCTCAGTACGAAAATAGAGCTAATATAATTATATCTGGAAAATAACATTTGCAAATATTGTTGTCATTGGCTTTTATGCTACTTATTCCAAGAATACATTCAAACCCTGACAGGTTAATTATATATTGCAAAGCATTGTAGTGTGATTTGGGAAAAAAAGTGTTATTACATAACTATTCTATATCTAACCAATTTCCTCTATTCTTACAATTTATTCTAGCTTATTACGCCACATGCTATCAGAGTTCAAACACCACCACGACATATTCCTGGTGTTGTGGAAGTTACATTATCCTATAAATCCAAGCAGTTCTGCAAAGGCACACCTGGAAGATTTATCTACACAGGTATTGTTGTTTACATTTTATTTTGTATGGGAAAAGATATAGCTGACCAACATTTAGTGGTTTTTCCACTTTGAGACTATGCATTGCAAGTTACTTCTGCTGAATGCTGGCTGCAGTTCAATTCTGACCAGCTCAAGGTTGACTCAGCCTTCCATCCTTCCAAGATGGGTAAAATGAGGACCCAGATTGTTGTGGGCAATATGCTGGCTCTGTAAACCACATAGAGAGGGCTGTAAAGCACTGTGAAGCGGTATATAAGTCTAAGCGCTATTGCTATTGTTATTGTAGTAATGAATATTCCAAATTAATGCAGGTTCCTCCAGCACAAAGAATCTTTCCTCTTTTTAATCACATGACAATTAAAATAATAATTTGTATCCTGTGAAACATCCAACCACATATTCTTTATGATTTTTACTGATTGTAATTCAACAGAAAAATAATAACATCACAGTCTCATTAAAAATCAAGTTCACGGTGAGAGGAAAATGTTTTGATGGCTTGGCTGTTAGAAATTTGAAAGATTGAGTGTTAGGTGAAAGTAATCAGCACTGTGTTTGCTTTCTACATTTATATTCTACCTTCTCACAAACTAAAGCTCAAGGCAACATGAATCAGTGATCACAGAATTAAATATAACGATACATATGGAGCCTATTACAGTCTGACTGAAGGAAGAAATATATATCTTCTAATGACTTGAGAAATTCTCTAGCTAGATCATTTGTTCCAGCCCATCTTACCACAAGCTATTATTCTCTGTTGATTATCAGGAAAAGTTCTGAGCCTTCATCCAAGTATTCTATAGATGTTGAGTATGTTTTCTATATTTGTTTGAGGTTTTTTGTGTGTTTTCAGAAGTTCGTGCCCCTCTCTCAAATATTTGATAGTATACTTAGGGATTTCCCCCATATATCTTAATAGCATTTCTACTCTTTATAAAAAAGAGTTGGGTTAGTACCTCAGCTTGATTCCCCAACACCCAGACCCACAGGTAGCATCTCTAGATAAATGAGGACATCTCTGGAAACACTGAAATGGATTTTTGTTGTTGTGTTTTCCTATTCTACAAGTTTTAAGATGGATATAAATGAGATTTTTAAAAAGTGAATCCCTCCTATTTCATCAGGCAACCAATCAATCAATATCAAAACTGCCAAAACCCCTTTCACAAAAACCACAATGCTGATTAGATGGACCATGAGGTCTTTTTCTGCCGTCAATCTTCTATGTTTCTATGTCTTTTTTTAAAAAAGAGAAATATTTTTTCCATGCCAGATGGCAACTTCACAAACTCCAAGTGCTCGACTTCCTGTCAATAGTACTATCTTTGTAGCCTGGATGTACAGTTGTCACATCTCCTGTTGCCAGAAGAGATGGATAAGGAGGCTGTAGTCAAGTAACAAGCATCCTTTAACATAGTAAAGGAGAATAGATAACAGTAGAAATGGAGTTTCAGACTTTTTAGTGCTGTATGGAAAGTTGGGAGTCAGAGTTGAACGAGACTAGAGGGTCTTCTAACCACAATTACAGTAATATACTTGTTGAATTGAAGCTTGTTAGAGTATGATGGCTCCAATTGATTGGATGGTTCAGCCCTCGATGGGACTTGGCCTGGAACAAATGTCATGTCACTTCATGAACCAAGTTTCTCCAGTGCCATTTTCAAAATACCTGCTCGTCCTGGAGGCTTAGCTATGGTACTGGAGTTATGAGTGCTGTACTTCAAAATAGCTCTACTCCAAAATACTTGGAGAAATAGCTTGCCCACTCTGTGGTTGATGTTTTAAATAAATGTCAGAATATACCAGCAAAACCAATGGGAATTCTGTCCTCAATTCAAATAATCCCATTCTCCATTTCAATAGAACACTAGCCACATTTCTAGATGGCTTTCTTATCTAGTTATTCCTGAATTTAAGGTATCTTTAAAATTCTTGTCCAAAAGATTCAAATCTTGGAAGCCAAATAGAGAATGTTGCTACTGGTGGGGTTGGGAGCAGAGAATACAAATAATGAAATTATATCTAATCTATGTGTTATAATGGGACGTCACTAGCATCTTTATTCACTTGGCCAGACCTAATATGGGCATAGATATGTCCCATACTCTCAGGTTATAATATGGAAATTTCCATTATAAAGAATCAATTCAGAAATCGAAGAGTCAAGATTATATGTTTGATTGCAGTGACCACTAGGAGTGGGAATATTTAGAAGGATGATATAAAGGACATTTGGAGGCTATGAAGATTATCTATCTATCTATCTATCTATCTATCTATCTATCTATCTATCTATCTATCTATCTATCTATCTATCTATCTACATTTATGTATCTCAACAAATGACAGTAGAAAACAAATATTTATTTATTTTATTTATATATTTGTCAAACAATTATAGCATGGTAATTTGTATAAGTAAAACATTAGATAAAAGTAATTATAGAAGGCAATAGAACATATATATTGGCAATATATATGGCAACAAGTAAGACTGTTTCCATAGATTTTAATACAGTGAAGAAATGGGGCCCTTAATACACTTGATCTTAATAAGCTGAGCATAAAACTAAGTCTTCACTGGCTTGCAAAGGTTCAACAGAGTTGGGGGTCATCCCGATATGTGAAGGGAGAATATTCCAGGGGATAGGTTCTACATAGCAGAGAAAGCATATTTCCTAGTTCCTGGCAACTGACATTCCTGCAACATGCCCCACATGCCTGACCAAATTGGACAAATGTTGTACATATCTACATGAAAACATTTTTTGTGAATACTGTTAACAGCCTGCTAACACTGAAAAACTCAGTTTGACAGTGTAATAAATGAAACTTTGGCAGCTTTCCTGAGTTATCTCAACTGGATTCACCAGATGTACAAAGAGATAACATAGTGCTAAGCATGAGGAGAATTTTGGAAGGACGATGTTTGAATAACCTGGTTTCCGGACATGTGCCAGAAACTGCCACAGACATATGACCATAATTTTTCAAGCCCATTTGAAAATGACAGTGAAGTTAAAACTTGATCATACAATTCCAGCTCCTACTTACAGTGCAATAGTCACATTTATTCGAAAGTGCTTCAATGAAGTTTATCAGATCATATAATAATGTGTAGTTTGTTTCTGTATGTCTTTGTTTGCAAATTGACAGTACCACTGAATGTGATAGGCTAAATAGAAGCTCCTAGAATTCAAAAGTTTTGATGAAATCTTTGAATGATTTCTCATTATTTTGTTTTACAACCAATTTGATTTCCATTCTTCTTAGTCTGTGTCTATATCAGACTTTAAATGCTAGGCTGAAGCCACCTTCTTGGCTTTGTCATTGGCCAAAAATAAGTCATTATTAGTTTCTAGTGGTAGACGATATACTGGACTCTGTATCTTTTCACATTCACATAGTGTGTCGTTATCCACTTTGTTTATTTGATCTGGATACAGCAAAAATTGAATCAATAGCACCAGTGCTCCTTCTTTTTAGCTGCAGACCCTTTTATTTGTTCTTCTTCTGTATTCAATAAGGATACAGTCCTTCCCAACAGTCCTTATGAAAGCTTATTTGCTCTAGTGTGCAGTACTTTAGTCTTTCTTTAACTGTGGATGTAGCTATCATTGTACTAATACCAACACACTGAATAATTTTAATGCATTTTCCTTTATTCCATGATCTGTTAAGCAGCTATCCATTATTTTCTTTTACCTGGCCTGGGTTTATTTCAAAAGGCCATACTCTGAAGTGCATTTTACATGAAAAATGGGTTGAGATCTACACTTTCAGTTTAAACTCTTGTTTAATCCAACCCCCTCTTTCCCACACATGCCTTTAAAGTAAAGAAACAATACTGGGCAAGAGAACCAGTGTGCATCTAGCACAGGCAGTTTTTTTATATCCCCAGCTCAAACCCTGCGTTGTAGCATTTCTGCTTTGTCTGCATCCAGACTTGCATTTCAGTTTTCTACCCACAATCACTTATCACAGTAGGAAAGATGTGGAGGTTTGTGCTTATATTTGGGAATTTTGTTATTAAACTTTTTAATATAGTGAGCATAAAGGGCTCTAGCTAACACATGTAGGATGGTTCACATGTTTTTTTTTAAAAAGAAGGAAATGCTTCATACCCTTCACACCCTGAGTCTTCGGAGAGGGGCGGCATACCAATCTAATAAATTATTATTAATTATTATTATTTTTATTTTTTTGTCTTATGCACATGTAATAAGCACACTTACTTCTCACCTTCAGAAATGCCTCCAAGCCCTTTAAACAAAATACAGGATTAGAGCAAGCCTGGCGATCACTTTTAGTTAATTGAAAATTATAGGATTGACCCAAGAGGAAAATTTAGTTTGCACTCCAATCACTATTACAAATTAAGGGAAATTACTACAATTTTGTTTAGCTAACGTTTCACACTGAGCTCACAAAATTAGCTCAGCTGCCCTGACAAAATCAGCACTTTGTTAGTGATCAGGAGAAACAAGGAAATAATAGACTGTGGTGTGTACAACAGAAACACAGAAAAAGCTATGATGCTTTACAGAACTAGGCCAAGTGGTTTTAATTAGGATTATTAGTTCATTGTAAATTTTGAAGAACAATCAGACTAGCAGATTAGCTGTTTCTTTTAAAGCTAGAATGTCTTACCATTCATTTTTCCCATGAGAACTTCTTTTAACTCCCACATATCCCCCTCCACCCTGTGAGTCTTATTATGGGTCTACAGGAAACGGACCAATTGGAAGTTCTGATACTGCAACATTCCACAATCACATTCCAGTAGATGGGAGTTTTTCCACAGTGTTGTCAGTGAATTCAGTGTTCTGGAACGTTTTATGAAACCACAGAGACCAAATGTTTTCTCAGAGGAGTTTGGCCTCTGTTTTTGGCTGAAAACAGTGAGACATCACTTGCTGTTTATTTATTCTGCAATGAAGAATGGGAAAAAGAAAGAGAGAGAGAGAGAGAGAGAGAGAGAGAAAGAAAGAAAGAAAGAAAGAAAGAAAGAAAGAAAGAAAGAAAGACAACAAACAAACCTGTCATAGGTACAAAAAAGCATTTAAGAATACATTTCTGTCTGATGAGAATGTTAATGGCTCCTTTTTGTGGTTAGGTCTTATTTAGAAGAAATTATTTTTAATCAGTATTTGACAAAATATCGCCCCAGGCCACCTCCCTGCAAAATGTTTTTATTTTTTCCTTTACTGCTAAATGCTTAAATACTCAAAGAAAGTGCCAAGTGACCATTATTTAGATATTCCTCCCTTTCTTTTAACTGCCAACAACTAGAAATTTGATCTGTGATAACTTTAACTAATGAATCAAGATCTGTGAGCAGAGAAAAATGTTACAAATTTTAAAGTATTTTTATGGAAACCACTATAAATGATAAATGATTATTAATTTAATTGAGGCTTGTGTTTACATTTATTTTACAATTAGCTACAAGGGAAAGGCATTTATTTGTTTAACAATATTTATACCACAATCCTGATAGACTCTGGATGGTATTTCATTTACAAAAAGAAACAAAACCACTAATACTTGAATGTTTAGGCTAAGATTTACATGCTTCTTTGGAGGCACACAATGGACTTTCTTCTAAGTACATATACACTGGATATTTTCTATGAAGGAAAGATTATTAGTATCTAGTAATGATATTCATTTTGCAAAAGTATTAATGAGGATCAGTAGGATCAGAGCCATTGATAATTACTCTTATCCTACTGATGCCACTAACTATGAACCATGACATAATGATGACACCAACTCTGAACATGAGCAGCATAGGATGCCACTGTTGATGGTATTAATAAGGCTGAAAAGTCTAATAGAACATTCCCCTATCTAAGTCCAGATGTACTCTACCTATTGCAATGCTCAATGCCATTTCTGTCCAAGACTGGGCTGACATTCTGACTGAAAAGGATTCAGATAATCCATTTCGCCTATACTGTACATCCACCATTTTTCCCCGCAATCCCCCCCCTCCAGATATCCAGGTAACATCATTTGTACTAAGGAGCATGGGGCTTCCTCTCTCTTTATGTACAGTATAATAGCTTACCCTGCCAGTGCTAGTGAAGGTTGGTTTTCTCTTGGTAATTTCTTGATTAGGGTGTTGTTTTTTGCTTGATTGCTTGTCTGGTGTTAATCCCTGTTTATCTGGTTGGCTGCTGGAAAGGATGTGTTCTGAACATTTTCTTCCTTCTTAGCTTTTTAAATATTATCTCCATTGAATGGTATGTAAATATGGTTTATCTCTGTTTGTCTGTTGCTGGATGAGCAAATCCAACACTCACTAGCACTGATGATATTACCCAGTTGGATAGTGAAATACCTGCCAAAAAAGTCAACTTCAGAGAGTACCAAATTTCCCAATGGTTAATCCTAAACTGGACTGCAATTATGAAAAAGTTTGATGAGCTTTCAAATTACCGATCTATCACAACATTCTCATCACTGATAGATTACAGTACTTTATACAATGGTCAGAGAAATCAACCTTTATCTTAGTGTAGTGTTTCAATGTGTAGTTGCTTGTGATACATTTACTACACTAATATGACTGATTAAGTGCTCAAAAATTAAATTGGCTTTCCCTGAAAAGGGACTACTGTAGTTTTCTCTTTTAACGAGGTGAAAATGTCATGTTGTCCAACCAACTCTCCCCCCCCCCTTCTGCTCAACCAACATAATGTGGCATTTTCTTCTTTAGAATATAAATTGTGGTTAACCTCCTGGCCCTGGGAGCTGTTACTTTACCCTGCTTGTTCATTTGCACCTGGTACTAGTAGTTACCAGCAGGAAACCCTTATCCTGACTTTCTGAAAATCTAGGGTTAATTAAAGAATCTTTATGAATCCATCCCACCAAGGTCTTCCTAGCAAAACACAAAGAAATAATAATGTGAATGTTTCTTTCGTCACGATTTGTAGATACAGGTTTAAAATTTGTTCTATATTATAAAATCAGTTAATATTCGGATTTTTCAATTGAAGGAATGTTAATAAGCCAGCCTACTAACTTCAGATCTACTTTGTACTTTGTAACCAAATATATATTTTGGGAAATATGCCTCATGAAGAAAAGAGGACCTCTCAATAAGCATATATGAATTTGGATTGTAGCCAGGGGCAGATTGCTCTTACCTGCTGCTAAAGGTGCGCTGTGCCCACAGCATAGGAGTTATTACATGTGTGCGCACACCACACGCATGCCATACATGTGTCCCCAGTGTGATTTTGCTTCCTCACATGCACAGGAAGCAAAAATGCACCAGAATCTTATGAAGGAGTATTCGCACATGCAAGATTTCAGTGCTTTTTTGCTTCTGTGCATGCGCGGAAGTAAAAAATCACTGAATTCTCGCATGTGCATCCCCTCACAAGATTTTGCTTCTGCTCATTGCAGCAAGCAACAAAGACCAAAAATTAAAGAAAATAGACGGTGGCACCAAAGGACTGGCACTGGAGCCAGTGCAAATTATGCAATCTGACGGCTGCTACTGATGCGCAGTCTCCTGCCACATCAGTAGCAACTCACCACTGATTGTAGCTATAAATATACCTGTAAAAATGCCACAGAGAAATAATAAAAAAGCAAGCCTACAATAGCCTGACAATATTCCTAGATTGAATATATCTTAACTTTTAGAAGACCTTTTGTTCCCATGGAACAAAAAAAATGTTCTCTGAATTAATTTAGAAGGTGGAAGAAACAGAAACATACTGCTCAAAAAATAAAGGGACACATCCTAGATCTGAATGAATGAAATATTCTCATTGAATACTTTGTTCTGTACAAAGTTGAATGTGCACAACAGCATGTGAAATTGATTGTCAATCAGTGTTGCTTCCTAAGTGGACATTTTGATTTAACAGAAGTTTGATTTACTTGGAGTTATATTGTGTTGTTTAAGTGTTCCCTTTATTTATTTGAGCAGTATATTTCAAACTTGTATTAATATTTAAAAAACGGGTTGGTTGGGAAAGGTTTTTTTCTTTGCCTTTTTTTCCAGTGATGGCATGGCTGCTTTTACTACCAGACAAGCAGAATATCCTTGGGAACAATGCTAGGTCATGATAGAAATTTTATAGTCCAAGAATATAACTAGGCTGTTATTCTAGGTTTTGAACTTTTTGTATTCTAAAAAAAGAATTAGCGCCTTTGAATGTACAACTGAAGAGAAAAGCAATATACAACATAAATGGATGAATTGAAATTATGTTTTTGATACTTGGTCTTTTCTTATTTTTAATTGCCAAGATGATGCTAGCAATTACTTTTTATCTTACAATGATAAAATCCCATGGCTAATATAGTCAGGCCATTTGCCCTCTTTATATTGTTGCAATTAATGGAGAGCTTCAACCTTTGCTTGAAGATGGATGGGTGGTTGCAGTTCACCAACTAATTGCAAAACATTGGTTCAATTACATTAAAAAAAACAATAGTTTTAATGCTTAATGAAAAGAACGAGCTGTTTCTAAAGATCATCTTGTGACGCACGACTATAAATGAAGCTTTTAAAATCCTGCTCTGGCCTCTTCTCTAAATGGTCTTACATATATAATATGGACAATAAATAAGAAGAATAGAAATGAACATACATGAAAATATTACAGAACAAGGAGAAGCAAAGATTTAAAAACAGGTTCCTAAAAAAAAACACCCATCCCCTGTGTAGCTTGTTCTATCTGTTATTGATCTTGTCAGCAACTCTTTTAAGATATCTTCTGGATTCTCAAATAGAGATCTTTAGATGAGCAAAGTTATTGTCATCTGGGCAATATGTTGGATTCCACTAAGGAACTGCTTTGATAAGCAGGCAACACATTATAGTAGATAGAGTGTGTGCCTAGGAATAGGAAGACTCAAATTCAAGTCTTCCCTCAGCTATGGTATCTCACGGGGTGACTTTAGCCTTTCCCACCTCAGTCTACCTAACAAGGTTGTTGTGACAGGGATAAAAATCCCCATGAAAGTTGAGTTCCTAAGAAACAACAGGCTGTACATTTTTTAAAAAGTCAGAAGGATCAATAGGGTGACAAAAAAGGCATTTTAAGGATAAAATTACTGATCTTTGTGACCATTTGAATATCACTTTTAGTGTACAGTTATCATCTTGACAAATTTAATTAGATTGCTTTTAATTTATGAGGCCTGAGAATAAAATTAAAATACTTTTAAATAGCACCATCTACCATCTGCTTCCTTAAACCCTGAGCATTTTGGTATGTTCAAGCTATCCAAGGCTGATAATAATAATAATAATAATAATAATAATAATAATAATAATAATAATAATTTATTAGATTTGTATGCTGCCCCAATCCGAAGACTCGGGGCGGCTCACAACAATAATAAAAACAATATTATAGTAGAACAAATCTAATATTAAAAAAGCATATAAAACCCTATCATATTTAAAAAAGCCAAACAACACATTCATACCAAACATAAAACAAAATATAGAAAAGCCTGGGGGAAGGTATCTCAACTCCCCCATGCCTGGCGGTATAAGTGAGTCTTGAGTAGTTTACGAAAGACAGGGAGGGTGGGGGCAGTTCTAATCTCCAGGGGGAGTTGATTCCAGAGGGCCGGGGCCGCCACAGAGAAGGCTCTTCCCCTGTGACCCGCCAAATGACATTGTTTAGTCGATGGGACCCGGAGAAGGCCAACTCTGTGGGACCTTATCGGTCGCTGGGATTCGTGCGGTAGCAGGCGGTTACGGAGGTACTCTGGTCCAATGCCATGTAGGGCTTTAAAGGTCATAACCAACACTTTGAATTGTGACCGGAAACTGATCGGCAGCCAATGCAAGCCACGGAGTGTTGTAGAAATATGGGCGAATCTTGGAAGCCCAACGATGGCTCTTGCGGATGCGTTCTGCACGATCTGAAGTTTCCGAACACTTTTCAAAGGTAGCCCCATGTAGAGGGCATGGCACTAATCGAACCTCAAGGTGATGAGGGCATGAGCAACTGTGAGCAATGACTCCCTGTCCAAATAGGGCCGCAACTGGTGCACCTGGCGAACCTAGGCAAACACCCTCCTCGCCACAGCCGAAATATGATGTTCCAATGTCAGCTGTGGATCGGGGAGGATGCCCAATTTCGAACCCTCTCTGAGGGGGTCAGTAGTTCCCCCCCCCCAGGGTAATGGATGGACAGATGGAATTGTTCTTGGGAGGCAAGACCCACAGCCACTCCATCTTGTCTGGGTTGAGTTTGAGTTTGTTGACACCCAACCAGGCCCCAACAGTCTCCAGGCATCGGCACATCACTTCCACTGCTTCGTTGACTGGACATGGGGTGGAGATGTATAACTGGGTAACTGGTTTCACAGCCTTGAAAACCATCTGAAAAATACAATTGGTCCAGAGTGCAGCATTACACACTGTATTGGACACCATTGGGTTAACTCACATTGCATTTCTGTTGTCCAAACTGATCTAGTTTGAAGTATCCTTTCAGGAGCAATTCTAGACATTGGTAATGATCTTAGTTTGGTTTGAAATTAAACAGAAAACATCATTTTATTAAAGAAGAAAGATTATTAGTTTTTTCAAATATATATATATACTGTATATATATGTTTTCGTAGATTTTATATATATATATGTCACATGTTTTTTTGCTGAATTTGAAAATTAAGGGAGAGTAGGATAGATCTATTTCGGCCTTATTTTGGCCTCATCAGCTAGCGATACCCACTGGGACTTGAACCTGCAACCTTTGCCTTGTAAGGCAGAGAATTATCCTCTTGGCTACAGTATCCAATCCCTTCAGCTCTGCACCAGGGAAGGGTTACATATTTTTGTGTCGAATCACCCTGGTGTATTGAAGGAACATCACAGCTCCTTATTTGCCTCTCGGCCCAACCCAGGGCCATTTCCAAGGCAATTAATTTTATTGATAGCCGACAATTCTATCTGTATATATCTGTACATATATATATGTATGTTTGTTTAACAAAAGACACTTCTCAGGGCAACATTTGTGGTTGATCTGCCATTCTTTAAGAATATTCTAACATTTTCATTTCCTGTTCCTTGGCTTATAAAATGACATACAACTAATTATGCTGGATGTCATAATTGTCATAATAAAGTCATAATTGTCCAAATAAATCAGCACACGCTCCACAATTTGTCCTTGTGCTTTATGTATAGTGAGAGCAAAGCATTACTGCATTAGGAACTGTGTCTGCTGAAGAGGGTTATTTTCACTTTCTGATAAATTACGGTAAGCACAATTCTTAGAATCGTGACAATGTCATTTTTTTGAATGCATCAATGGTTTACCTTTGCTACCATAAAATTGTTGTGGAGTTCTTCCATGATCATCCATGTTCCATTGCAAAGCCTTGGAAGATCCTCCTTAAAATGATGGGAAATTCTGTTTTCAATTCCAGTTTATGTGGTGGCAATCCAGTGAGTTTAATTGAATCAAGAAATTATGTTGATTATGAATAGCATTAACTCCTCTCCTAACAGCACTGAAGGAACTATAGTCTTTCATCATTGAAGGAAATAGTCTGATGCATGTGGCATTGATTTTTCTCATCATCTAATTAAGGGGTACCAAGATTTCTTTGAGAACAGTTCTGCAGGACTGTTAAATGTTGGGGAGATGAAATCTATATATTCTTCCATAGTTCTTGCTGGCAGAAACATATATTCAAATACTTCTATTTCTTCATTTTGAATTTTCTGAATATTGACTCCAACATCCTATAAGAACACAGATTATTTTCCCTCTCCCTCCCTCAGTCATATTTTCTCTTCAACTGAACATGACAAAGGTTCTCTGTGTGATTTTTAAAAAATGTATTAATTCTCCATAGCCACATCATTTCCTCTTTCGCATCATTGTAAAAGCTAATAGAAATCATAATAGCAAATGGTTAAAATTGTCCCAAAGGCCTCATCCTTGCCACATTTATTGAGAAAAGTCCAGTCTATGGCTTCAAAGTTCTCCTTCCTAATCATTGGGGCTCTTGTCCCAGGCAATAATTTCACATGTGAAAGCAAATTTGCAGTACTGGAGCTTTTCTAATGTTACCGACAATATTTTCAACTACTGTGAGGGGTATTTTGAATCATGAATGCCCTGTCCTAACACCAAGCATCAATGTTGTTGCAAGACCAGGTGCTGTTACAGCAATTGCAATATCTGCATCTCGCTCAACTTCAGCAAAGATCAAGTTGGTAACAAATTCCTTCCCTGGTGCATCAATGAAAATTACTGAAGAAATATTGCTTTGCAAGCACTTGCACATAATCATATACAGTGTTCCCTCGCTTTTCGCGGGGGATGCGTTCTGAGACCACCCGCAAAAGTTGAATTTCCGCGAAGTAGAGATGCGGAAGTAAATACACTATTTTTGGCTATGAACAGTATCACAAGCCTTCCCTTAACACTTTAAACCCCTAAATTGCAATTTTCCATTCCCTTAGCAACCATTCAGATTATTACTCACCATGTTTATTTATTAAAGTTTATTAAAAAAAATATTTATTAAAGGCAGACAAAAGTTTGGCGATGACATATGATGTCATCGGGTGGGAAAAACCCGCAAAGTATTTTTAAATTAATATTATTTTAAAACCGTGGTGTAGACTTTCCATGAAGTTCGAA
This sequence comes from Erythrolamprus reginae, assembly GCF_031021105.1. Lineage (NCBI taxonomy): Eukaryota > Metazoa > Chordata > Lepidosauria > Squamata > Dipsadidae > Erythrolamprus > Erythrolamprus reginae. The sequence goes on from NC_091951.1 coordinate 102,664,722, forward strand.
CCCGCGAAAATCTGTACTCCTCTTTGCTCATTATTCAATAGAGTCTCATTGTGTAATATAAATTCCTGATATTTGTTTCTATTGCATTGCATTTCATACAATAATTCCTAATTGCAGCTATAATTGTACCATTTGTTGGTTTTCGCAAGTTAAATTCTTCAAATGTTTTTCCAAATTTCTCTCTGGATTCTGTTGATTTGTAAGAAATCTTCATGCACCAAATTCTTAAACTGGTTCCATAATTGTCATAGGTTGATTTCAAATGCAATTCTCATGTACTGCATCTCATAATAATGAAAAATCAAACATGGCCATACTTCCATGTATATAGCACTTCACGGCATCTTAACATCATTCCATCATATATTGTTTGAATGTTGAAGAAAGGAAGATGCCAATGTTTCTAAAATCATGATCATCATTCTATACATCAGTCAGAGTTATGTATGCTGTTGATCTTAATGTTGCTTGATTCATTTAGATGTAACTCAGCCTCTTGCATTCAATCTTAGCAATCATATCAACAATACACTGTTGGAACCTTTTAGAAGGTTATTAAACATTATTATTGCTCAATATTCAATATGCATTGTAATGAATAGCTGTTAGCTCTTGTTTATCACTTGTAACTGATGAGGCCATCCATAATCTCCAAGAGGCAAGAAAAGTATGTATTGAAGGCTGCCATGGAAGTGATAGAATTCTGAAATTATTTGCAAACCATTTCCTCATTATTTCAATATAATATGTCATAATGTTGGTTCAGTTTCAGTATTGTTTGGTATAATCACAATGACTTCATTGAAAATTTGTGTATTAAATCTACTTTGAGCATTAATATTGATCTCCCATCAGTATCACTGGCAATAGAAATTTTTGATTTTGTTTTATTTTTGCAAGTCAAAGGAATGGAGCGTATGGGTTTCATTATCTAGAATTTCATCAATAATTTAACCTATCCCATGTTGAATTACTGTACATCATTGTAGACTCATTCTCAATTGTATGCTGATCTGGCATTAAATGTTCCATGAAATTATAGATTTACCCTTGAATAACAATAATATCAATAGCACTTATTTATATATACCGTTTCTAGTACTTTACAGCTCTCTTTAAGCTGTTTACAGAGTCAGCATATGGCTCCCAACAATCTGGGTCCACATTTTACTGACGTTGGTAGAATGGATGCCTGAGCCAACCATAAGCCAGGGAAGATCAAATTCCTGGAAGTCAGCAAATTTAGCCTGCAATCCTGCATTCTAACCACTATGCAATGATGGCTCATTCACAAAAGTTGTCTATCATTCTTTTTTGGAAGGACTTCTTTGGCACCAAATAATGTCATTTGAAAAGGCAGTTGCATTATCTGATGTTCTTCCTGAATATATATGCAACAAGTTCATCACTGTTATATACTGCTCAAAAAAATAAAGGGAAGACTCAAATAACCCATCCTAGATCTGAATGAATGAAATATTCTCACTGAATACTTTGTTCTGTATAAAGTTGAATGTGCACGACAGCATGTGAAATCGATTGTCAATCAGTGTTGCTTCCTAAGTGGACAGTTTGATTTCACAAAAGTTTGATTTACTTGAAGTGTTGTTTAAGTGTTTCCTTTTTTTTTTTGAGCAGTGTATAAACTAAGGAATTCATTAGGTAGAGGTGGCCAATTGCCCCAGCAGCAGCCCAACCATAGTGATGGCCTAAAACAGTGTTTCTTAATTGTTTTCTGTTATGCCCCCCCTTCCCAGGAAGAAGTAAACATTTTGTGCCTCCTTAACCGTCCGCCAGGATGATTGTTTACAATATTCACCACATTTTCGCTGAAAAACCTCAAGCGGCTTATCAGTGTGATTGGGGTGTAATATGTTTAAATGACATCTTAATTTATTTGCCTTCATGCTGTCCACTGCCAACATTTTTAGACACAGGTCTAAATATACAGGTCTTTCCTCATCTCCCACCATAGTCACAGTGAAGCCAAACGCTACATATGCTTTGTCTCATTATCTCTGTCTCTCTCCTCCTTTCTTTTCATCCCTGTTAAATATGTTTCCATGGTGTCTCTTAAGGGTTTGTTACCTTCATTTGTTATCTCTTGCTCTGTGCTGTGTGCTATTGTTCGGTGCAAAATACCCCTACTCCCTGCGGCAAAAAAAGCATGTTTCCCAGGGTTATGCGCCCCCTGGCGGCCCACCCCACTATTTGAGAAGCAATGGCTTAAAGCATCCTCAACATCCCCAAATTCCATTCCTCGGACATCATGGGTGCTGGAGTTTGGATGCATTTTATAACTTAGCCGACTGTAGCTATCTAAATTGTTGCCCTATGGAAACACTGTTTCACCTAGATAAATGAAATGCCAAGAAGAATTTAGTAGTAATGGATTATAGACTTTAGAAGACTGTTACATTCACCAACTCATGAAAGGGCTAGGAACAAATAACCTCCATACCCTTGGTATGGGTTTCAGTACAACACCCAAATCACTCAGTAATTAACTTACGTTGCTTCCTCTCCAATGAGTAGCTTCCATTAACGTCTTAGACGTTTTGCAGCAGATGAGTTAACATGATTTGATTTGCAGACACTTTAAACACTTAGCAAGAGACAGCGCTGGAAGCTAATTAAATCATTCTAAGGTGCACTGAATTATCTTCTTAATAAGAAACTATTTTACTGAATTACATTGGCCCTTGAAGGGAAATCATGTGTGGTGGTGATTCCAAGGTAAAGTTTGCTTGCCATTAAATTTCAGAGGCATGTCATGTAGGTCTGAATTCTCTGTTTTAAACACAATATTTTAAACAAAACATCATTAAAAATGTACAAAAGCTACTTCCATATGCAAAAGCCAATAATCTTTCAAATTGAACAAAAATCTTATCAATCATAGTCCTATAAACCTACCCTGGCATAGTGTTTGTGTTTGTGTAAGGAAGAAAAGATCGGTGTTGGGGGAATGCTAGTACACTCACTACTTTTCAGATACTGCATCTTATTTAGTGTATCGGAATTCCCAGTTTAAAGTAATCACAAAATTTATGGAGAAACGGATAAAAAAGGTTGTAAAATATTGATTTGAGGAAAATGATAACACAACTCATCTATAATAAGAAGAAAAATGAAGCAATAATTCAGGAGGTATTGAACGGCTTGCTGCTGGTTGTATTGATCGGATTCTTTAGTGTGTGAAATCACACCTGAACTTGGAGCTGCAGTCCTTAGCTCATTATTCTGGAGATACCAATGCCTCATTACAAGGATCTTTCAAAGCTAGGGGAGAGAGGGGAGAGAGAGAAAGAGAGAGAGAGAGAGAGAGAGAGAGAGAGAGAGAGAGAGAGAAATATAGGCTACAAGTTTTATTGCACAATGGTGTGGCTTTCCATCAACAGTGTTTGCTGTTAACTGCTGTCATTGTGACTACACAGAAGCTTCTCTTTAGTCTGTATCTCTTTGCTAAAACTAAGCAATTAGAAAGGTGACACAAGAATTCATGTTGTTTTCATATCAATGTCATTGTCCTATAATCTCCTTTGAGTCCTCTCTCCTATGTATTACATATTATTTTTCTCAGGTGCCTAGTTATATTACTATTTGTCTCTTAGATTTAGGTTTTGTTCCCTTCTTACTGAAATGAAGAGTATATGCCAAAGCATGACTTCTTTGTTACGTTTGTTGTACTTCAATGCTGGTGTAGTATACAAAATTGTCAAAGCCTTTCTGAACCATTCCTAAAATAAGATCTTTCTAATAACTCTGGATTCTACATCTCATAAATATTCTCCACTGTCTTTTTTTTAGCTAGACATTGAGTTCTTTCTTGTTTATTCTTTCTATTGCATTAATACAATTATAAGCAAGTTCTGCAAACTCTGAAAATTACCTCCTTAACCTAAAGCTGCTGATGTTTTGCAACTTTGTGAGTGAATAATGTACATTAACAGATTAACAGAGTTGTAAGGGACCTTATAGGCTATCTAGTCCAACCCCCCTCCACCCAAGCAGGAGACTCTACACCATTTTTGACAGATGGCACTCCAATCTCTTCTTGAAAGCTTCCAGTGATGAATCTCTCACAACATCTGAAGGCAAGCTGTTCCATTGGTTGATTACTCTAACTGTCAGAAAATTTCTTCTTATTTCCAGGTAGAATCTGTCCTTGTTCAGTTTTCATCCATTATTCCTTGTATAGCTTTCAGTTGCTTTGCAAAATAAGTTGACACCCTACTCTCTGTGATAGCCCCTCACATTTTGGTACACTGCTATCATATCTTCCTGGTCCTTCTCTTCACCAGACTAGCCATACCCAGTTCCTGCAACCATTCTCCATATATTTTAGCCTCCCAGCCTCTTCTTCTCTGCATTCTTTCTAGGTATTAGTACCTCCCTTGATCTTGATTGTACCATTGCAAGTGAGTAGGAACCATTATGACAAGGGGATGGTCCAGGACATTGGTACTACATTGCATTGCACATTGCAGCATTGTGTGCCTTGTGCTGGGGTAGCACCTGTAATCCAACTTTCACATCTGCTTCCAACGAGAAAAGGCTGAGTGGTTTGACAGCTTAGCCACTGACACATTCAAAACAGGGAAACTCCAATGTTTATTTCATTGGTTCAGTTCTATAAGCATCCACTGCAAACCACAATGGCTAAAAAAAGTGGGGAGGGGGAGACAAAATGTGTTGATAACATCATGCTAATTTTAGTATTCACAACTTGATATACATTTCTTTAAAAAGAATGCCACCTTCTTTTTAGTTGTAAAGTATTGTAGGATACAGTTGAAGGATACAGTATAGGCAAAATAGGACTTTCAGTCATTCTTGCCTCAGAATATTATCTCTTGTTCTTACAAATAAATGCCATTCTTTCTTAGATGTCAAACCCGGTTAAGTCTAGTTATTGATTTTAAGTTGCTCTATGTTTAGATCTGAACAGCCTTGTTAATGTACTCATAGATCATATTTTAAGTTTAAATCTGCTCTCTGAAGCCTGTATGTATGAATGAATCTAAAATGTCAGAGACATTTTCCATGGCCAAAAGTCAGCTGGCCAGCAAACATATCTGTGCTGGAGCTGACATGGAGTAACGCTTCAAGTGTCCTCTCATATGGTTCTGCGTGCCACCTGTGACACACATGCCATAGGTTTGCCATCACAGGTATAGAGACTCATATTAACTTTCTGTGGGAAAATATGGCAACAATTGGGTGTTTTTGTTTAAGGAGGCAAAGACCCCTTTGGAGTCAAATGACAGTTTCACAGGGGTCAACTAAGACCATGGGAAAAGACAAGTTGTTTTTACAATCAGGTGTTTACAGTGTGGGGGGGGTGTCTCTGACCTTCCTACAAATCAGCTTAAAGCTCTGTTGGGATAATTGGCACTAGACTTATGGTTGGGCGTCACCACAACATGAGGAACTGTATTAAGGGGTTGCGGCATTAGAAAGGTTGAGAATCATTGATTCTAGAGTGATTAATTTTTTATGGCTTTCAGTATGTTGGGTTTGATAATGCATCATTTGAAGAAGGGACATACTGGTACTTAAAAAAAGGTGATTCGTGGAAAATGCCTCTGAGGTATTTTATATTCATTCATACATACAGGCTTCAGAGAGTGGATTTAAACTTAAAATATGATCTATGAGTACATTAACAAGGTTGTTCAGATATAAACATAGATAATATTAGGACAATGTCAAGGGCATGTGTAAACAAGCCTTCATTGGTTACCACAATTGGAATGGTTAATCCAGTTAGATTGGATGAATCACAGTTAAGCAAATTATTAGAGACTGATTTGCATTCTGAATGATGTAGCTGCATGAGTGAGTCTAGACCTTGAATGTCTAAATAATATCAGAGAATATAGAAAACCAGGCAGATGTATCTTGACCTTTCCCCATTTTGTTCATGTTTTTTTTGTCTCTCCCATTCTATCAGTTCTAGGCTTCGTTTCTGTCCTTTTGGGAATTGACTTGCTTTTTCTATATGTTTATCTTGAAAATCCCCACTCGGTTAAAGACCTCGGTATACTAATAACAAAAGATTTAAGTGCCAAAGCCCTCTGCAACAACATAGCCAAGAAGGCTTCAAGAGTTGTAAACCTAATCCTACAAAGATTCTGCTCTGGCAATCTCACACTGCTTACAAGAGCTTACAAAACTTTTGCCAGACCCATCCTCGAATACAGCTCATCTGTTTGGAACCCATGTCGCATCTCAGACATTAACACCCTTGAAAATGTCCAAAGATACTTCACCAGAAGAGCCCTTCATTCCTCCACTCAAAATAGAATACCCTACGAGACTAGACTTTCAATCCTGGGCCTAGAAAGCCTAGAACTAAGACGCTTTAAACAAGATCTAAGTATATTCCCACAAGATCATATGCTGCAACGTCCTGCTTGTTGGCGACTACTTCAGCTTCAAACACATCAACACAAGAGCACACAACAGATTTAAACTTAATATTAACCGTTCCAAACTTGACTGTAAAAAATATGACTTCAGTAACCGAGTTGTCAAAGCATGGAACTCATTACCGGACTCCATAGTGTCATCCCCAAACCCCCAACACTTTACCCTTAGATTATCTACGGTTGACCTATCCAGATTCCTAAGAGGTTAGTAAGGGGCAAGTACAAGTGCACTAGAGTGCCTTCCGTCCCCTGTCCTATTGCTCTCCTATATCTCCTATACCTTTCTTCTATTCCTATATCTCTTCTTCTATTCTTTCATTGATATGTTCTATTACTATATCTTCTTTTCTATTCTTTCATAGATATATTTAACTATGAGTATCTCCTCTATAACCTTCATCATGTATTTTACTGTGTGTGTGTGTGTGTGTGTGTGTGTGTGTGTAGATATATACATACATACATACATACATACATACATACATACATACATATATACACACACTAAATCCCTCATTGTGTATTTAAATAAATAAATAAATAAATAAATAAATAAATAAATAAATAAATAAATAAATAAATAAATAAATAAATATTCTGAGGATAGCTTGCAAGAACATTTTGGCTTGCTGCAAGTGACTGAAGAAATTCTTTGGCCCTTCTACTCAGACAAGAAGGGGCTTTGCTTGATATCCTGTAGATGGGAAGGTATCAGTTAATCAAGATAGATGATGCTAACCAGATGTTAGATATCATGACCTGGTGAGGAAATGTTCTATAAAACTGAATCATGACTTGCTATCTGATTCTAAATAAATCAGCAGTGTTAATTACGAAAAGGCATTTCTGCCTTGGACAATACTTTTTGCCTAAGCATTAGTAGCTGATCATTACCTAGGTTCAATTTCTATGAAATAAAAACTAGCTTTCTCCTTTTATTCTCCCAGTATATACATCCAAAAGGATATAGGCTTGTGAATACATCTGAAATAAAAAAAATAGTTAGCTTTTCCTGGATTTAGAGACATTTATAAAAGTTTATCGGAGCATTTCATCTTTAAAGAGACTTAGATAAGGTATTTTTTTCCCCAGTTGCTGCTTCTAACTCGATGCCCTCTCCTGCTGTCAGGTATAAGATGCTTGTAGGCTTGTTCTGGGAGAGTAATAAGTATTGTTGTTAAGCAATTGTGCTGTTGAAATTCAGCTTCAGTAGGTCTGCCAGTATTTATCTAAAATACTTTCTCCGATGCGTGTTGGAGTTCCAGTAAACCGTGTCTTATTGTGCGACCTTTTCATTTTCCAGTGAAAAGGGATCAGCTCGTCAGATAAAAGCTACAAGCTGAAGTACAGGAAAAATGCGTGCTCAGAAAATCCGAGCATGATTGAAAACAAGATGTGTTAAATCAATGCAGTTTATCGCCTGCCTATTCCTGGCAATTGCTGTTCTAAGCTCATTCTGAGCACACCCAGGATGATAAAAGTAGACTGTCACGGTGCTCACCAGGGTGTGAGGGCAAGGAAACATGTTTATCAGGCAGGTTGCTATGATTTCCTCCTCTCGATAACAGTTATTGTTAAAACTGTTGAGGACATCAGCTGGACAATTACCAGGGTGACTATTATTGCTGGTGCTAGAGGCTACTGGAAACTCCAGAATTTCACGTCCATTCCCCTAGGAACATAAGATAAGTTATTTTTTAAAAAAATGCAAACTAATGTAAATGTACTTGTTAATCACTCTCAGGGTAATAATGTTGTCATTCTTTCTCCTGCTGGTTGTTTCCAAGAATTGAATATATACCAGTGTCCGGAAGTGTCTCTTTTAGAATCAGTATTGCATTGGCAGTTCTGTGTTAGCAAAAACTTCAGAAGAGAAGGATTTAGGGGTAGTGATTTCTGACAGTCTCAAAATGGGTGAGCAGTGTGGTCGGGCAGTAGGAAAAGCAAGTAGGATGCTTGGCTGCATAGCTAGAGGTATAACAAGCAGGAAGAGGGAGATTGTGATCCCCTTATATAGAGCGCTGGTGAGACCACATTTGGAATACTGTGTTCAGTTCTGGAGACCTCACCTACAAAAAGATATTGACAAAATTGAACGGGTCCAAAGACGGGCTACAAGAATGGTGGAAGGTCTTTTTTTAAAAAATATTTTTTTTATTAATTTTTAACAAATTTATATTACACACAACATAAAACAGTGCATAGTGAAATGTGCCCCCCACCCAGACACACACGCATTCCCCACCACCAAATCGGGGGTGTTCTTTTATAGTCCACTTGACCCAAGAGCAATATATCTATTTACATATTATAGAGTGATTCCAATTTATTTCTTGTAGCTTGGTCTCGGATTCTGCTTGTCATATATCGGAAGAATGGTGGAAGGTCTTAAGCATAAAACGTATCAGGAAAGACTTAATGAACTCAATCTGTATAGTCTGGAGGACAGAAGGAAAAGGGGGGACATGATCGAAACATTTAAATATGTTAAAGGGTTAAATAAGGTTCAGGAGGGAAGTGTTTTTAATAAGAAAGTGAACACAAGAACAAGGGGACACAATCTGAAGTTAGTTGGGGGAAAGATCAAAAGCAATGTGAGAAAATATTATTTCACTGAAAGACTAGTAGATTCTTGGAACAAACTTCCAGCAGACATGGTTGGTAAATCCACAGTAACTGAATTTAAACATGCCTGGGATAAACATATATCCATTGTAAGATAAAATACAGGAAATAGTATAAGGGCAGACTGGATGGACCATGAGGTCTTTTTCTGCCGACAGTACAAGACTTTGGAATGAAGCAACAGCAGCTGAGTTTAAATTGAGGCCCATTTATCAAGGGATTACTGGTTTGATAAAGTCCCTTCATAGCCAAGTCTGTTTGTATGTGTGTTTAAACTTAATTTTGCACAACAGCCATGCATGTGCATATTCTATGTTTTATATAGAATAGCTAAATAATATTTTGTCATGTTCCTAACTTATTGTTGAAGACATGATTAATACTACAATGCTTTGTGATTATTATTATTATTTATTAGTATAACTACATCCTGCAAGGTGAAGTGGAAGCATGTAATCATTTGAAGAAGCCCTGGGCTTGTATTAAACATCATCAACTCCAAAAATAAACTTGCATATTTTGAAAGATAGGAAGTATTAGGTATGAAAAAACAGGACCAAATTTTTCATAATATAAAAACATGGTGAATTAAACACAGTTATAATCTATTCATAAAATAAAACCTATTTATTTTAAAACAAAAAAATTATTTATAAATATTAATGTCTCATATTTTATATCTTTCAAAATTGTAGGGAACAAGATAGATTATTTATTAGTTAATAAACCTTTCAGTAGGATACTTTGGTCATTTACATACCAATTGTAATAACCCAAATACAGTGGTACCTCTACCTAAGAACACCTCTACTTAAGAACTTTTCTAGATAAGAACCGGGTGTTCAAGATTTTTTGCCTCTTCTCAAGAACCATTTGCTACTTAAGAACCTGAGCCCGCAAAAATTTCCCAAGAAAATTGAGAGTGGCACAAAGGCCACTCGCCTGCCATTCCCCTTTTCATCCCAGCCATTTCGGGCTTTTCTGAGCTGCCAGAGGAGCCTTTCAGTGGCGCTTAAGGAGGCTTTGGCAGCCCAAAGCGAACGAAGCATTTTCCTTTCTCTGGGCGTTTGGAGAGGGAATAAACCACTTTGCTGTGGTGACTCTCTTGCACTGCCTCCCATACACCCGACATGAGGTTACCTCCCAGAGCATCTGGGTGCAGAAAGGCAAAAGGGGGTGCTTCGCTCCAGCCAGATCAACTTGGCTTCAGCCCAACCAAGGAGTCACCACAGTGAAGGAAAGGCGCTGGCTACAAAGTGAGTGAGAAGAGAGGGGAACCCTTCAGCATGGGAAGGAAGAGGAAGCAGGTAGCAGCAGCAGCAGCAGCAGCAGCTACCTTTCGGTTAAAGGAGCGGAGGTTCCCCCATTTCACCCGCCTGGGTTTCTCTCTCTGATGCAGTGTATGGGAGGCAGCCTCGCGCCAGGTATATAGGAGGTTCATGCTCCTCCTTGACACCTCAGAGTCCCTCTTTTTTTTTAGCCTTAAAGTTTTGGATTATTTTTTATTCACCTCACCTCACCTTCTTCCTTCGGCAGCGACTATCCTTCTCCTCTTCTTTTTCCTCTTCCTCCCACCCAAATTCCAAGCTTTTATTGCTTTCCTAATGGGTTTGCACATATTATTTGCTTTTACGTTGATTCCTATGGGAAAAATTGCTTCTACTTACAAACTTCTCTACTTAGGAATCTGGTCATGGAACGAATTAAATTCTTAAGTAGAGGTACCACTGTATTTATAAAGATGGAGAGAACATTGTCTCAGTATCAACCATCCCCAAGATTGCATATAACTTTTCGACCCACGTGCCAATTTTAGCATACTTTCTGAAGGCCAGAAGTATAGGAGCCTGCTTCACCTCTGGGATTAAAGGCTGGGGAGAACAGCAGAGAAGACTGTCTTCCAGGATCTTGCCAATTGGAATTCTTTAAGTGTAGGATTTCCTGCCTAAGCAGGGGGTTGGACTAGAAGACCTCCAAGTTCCCTTCCAACTGTTGTTGTTGTTGTTATCATTATTATTATTAATAATAATTGTTGTTATTATTATTATTAATATATCTGTGTGTCTTGCTTGCACTATTATTTTTATTGTATGTGTGTATATATTTTAACTTTATGAATGTTAGTTTTGTGAGATGGGTAGCCATATAAATCAATATAAACCAAGTAAGCAAGCAAGCAAGCTACCTACCTAATAATGTAGTTCAAAACATTGTCCTGATCTATTGTACTTTACACATTCGAGGACAGCTTGTATGTTTTTTAATCTAATACCTTAGTTGTGTGCACTTTCAATAATACAGATATGGGTATTAAAAATGAAAAGAAATCAGGAATGCTTGGAATATAACTTGCATTGTTTTATTTCTAGATGTGCTCTGAGATATTTCCAAAATATTTCCCCTAAAGTGTGTTTATTTTTCCTCAAATAATAACATTGAAATGTGTCTAATTCAATTGTCCCCATTACATTTTGAACAACTTTCCCTAGCTATGATATTTGAACAGGTTCTTTTAATTGCTGATACAAATGTCAATCATTCAGCTGCAAGATGAGAATGTGTCTTGAAATAGATGTTTCCTGTTCATCAGTCATTTAATCAACAACATAAACTTTACTGGTACATTAACAGCCCTTTTAGATGCAAAATATTGGAACAAGAAAGATAACCCTTCAAAGTCTGTTAAAAAGCAAAATATGCATTCTGCCTATTCACAATTATGAAAATGGTCATTCCATTGTATTCATAATATTGTTTTTCTCTACAGCATATTAAAAGAAATTCATATAAAGTACAATTTTATTTATTTTATTATTATATGGAATGTTTTGGAATTTTTAAGGTACAGTTTTAAGTACACTGCATAAAGAATTTCTAAGCCTGACTGCGCTCAAAGAAAGTTCTTCCTCAAGGGTTTAAATAGTAATTCATAAAATGGAAAGAATAATAAATATTGTGCCTTAGCTCATGCATGAGCATAGACAGACAGTTTTTGTGCACCTGGGTATAATTTTAGTTAATTCACACAAGAGACAGGTTGGAAGTTTATTGTTTAGATAGGAGAAAATGGCTTAAATCTCATATTTGCAAAAATGATTGCATTACCTTAAATGAAAATGGTATTCTATTAGTTACTTCAATAAGCATTTCATTTAGAAAAAATATTTTAATAAAAAACTTATCTGAACTTCTATACAACTTAAAATACATAAGTGAGGGAAAGTACTTTCTTTGATTTAGATGTCTTTGGGAAGTATAATTACTGGCTTTTTACTCACCTTTGTAAAATAATGTATTTTTGTAAATGGATTTCTGGCCACTTTAATCCATTTTTTCCATTTCTTTTAAAAAAACATAAAAATAAGCACAGTCAATCAAAGAATTTTAAGGTTTATATCCTCTTCAGAAATGATTGATAGCCATTTAGATTTACAAGCTGACAAGTTAAAGGGTGCTATTGGTATAATTATATACTATATTCACAGACTTTCAATTTAAATGTCCTTTTAAAATCATGAGATTATCATATCTGTATTTTGAAAAGTAGGCCAGTCAGTTTGGGTTGGTACACAAATTGCTTCCATTAGCCTTGGGACCTATTTGAATTTAATACCTTCTTTAAAATCAGTACTACTTTCAATATACTTTTGAAACTTAAGGTAATGGGAAACCACTTTTATAGTGCAGTATGTGTTAACTTTGTTTTTAATGTATGGATGAATGTTACAAACACAAATAAAATGTTACTCAGTCTAAAATATTTTTTTAATCATTATTTTTTTTTAATCTATGGAAATACATTTATGGTAGGATCTAGAAGAAATAAAAGAACACTTTTAAGAATGGTGGACTAGGTTAAGTATTCCAGTTCAATTAGAGGCCACGTCCATCCAAAGTCAATAATCTTTTGTCCTCAATCCAATTTATTCTTTCACTCAAGTGAGTACCGAAACCTGATAGTTCAGTTCCCAATCTGGCAGCCCACCCACCCCACCTCGATTTTAAAATTTTACAACATTTTCAAACTTACCTTTACTTTTTTCCCTTCCAAATATATTTTAATATTTTTATTAAATTCTTCAAAGTATTTTTCCCCAGTTTTACCGATATTGTTTGAAATAAATATAATATTCTTGGCAAGATATTCATTTTTATAGTAGCTATTATTTCCATCAATGACAGTTGAAAATTTTTCCACTTCTGCAAATCTGTTTTAATTTATTGCACCAGTTTATAATAGTTATCTTCTTTAATGGTTACTCACCTTGCTGTTAGTTGAATTCCTAAATATTTAACTTTCTTGACTTTCTGAATGCCTATTCTTTTCATTAGCTCTTTAGGCCCACTAATGTTGGAAGTTTATAATGAAGTATTGTTAGAATTGAAGGTACCAAATTTGTGGGTGGAAGCAAATATTACCCTCATACCAAAAGAAGATCCAGATTTAATGCTGATAAAAAACACTAGACCCATATCCTTATTGAATGCTGATTACAAAAAATATGCTTCAATAATAGCAGAGAGACTAAAACTTTTTTTGAATGAATTTATACATATAGATCAAATGACTTCCTGCCCAAGAGACAGATCAAAAACAATATGAGAATGATCTTAAATATATTGGAATGCTATGAAGCACATCTAAGAAAACAAACCGCATTGCTCTTCCTATATGTGCAGAAAGCATTTGGTAACGTAAACTAGCAATTCATGTTATTACAGCTAAAATATATGGACTTTGGTGAGAGGTTTATATATCACAAGCAAATAGCAAAGGTGATGGTAAATGGGAATGTGACAGAGAACTTTAATATAAAAAAGGCATAAGACAAGGATTTCCATTACCCCCTTTACTATTTATATTGACATTGGAAGTATTAAATAGAAATAATAAACAAGTCATATAAATTAAAGGTGTGGACATAAAAAAAAGGAAAAATACAAGTTACAGGCATTTGCAGATTACTTGGTTTTTATCCTGGAAGATTAACAAGAAACTGGTCCCCAATTAATCTAGAATTGTGATAGCTTCTAGAACTTGAGAATTTTTAGTGAAAAATTCAGTTTGCTTAATTACTATTTTTCTTGTTTCAGCTTTGAATGAACCAACCATTGACTATGGCTTCCAAAGGTTACAGAAAGTCATCCCAAGGCATCCTGGTGATCCTGAACGTTTACCAAAGGTCAGCAAAATGTAGTGTATGAGTGTGCATACATGTGTATCTGTGTTTATGATTAAGTCTATAATACATCAGCACAATATATGTATAGTCAATATCTAAATTTGGAATATTATAGCCACATGCTCTGTATGAAGTTTGTTTTCTATTTGGTTTAGCTTTGTTGCATCCAGCTGTATTCTCATTAAATACATCTGTGTTTAAAGAGATGCAACAGCTACCTTTACTTACTGAGCAATGTTCAAGAAAATATTGTTACATATAAGCACAAAATCATGTACACATGAAGGTCAGACTCTTTTTGCAATTGGGCCATCAGTACTGATAGAAGCTTTAAAAACTGCAGGAAGATACAGAAATACTTCTGACCATGGATGGTCAAGAGATTCTAGATTTTTTACCCAGAAATTTTATTATCAAAAGCTCAAGCAAGCAAATAAACAAATTTAATTTGTCATTTTATCAAATCTAATCAATCAATCAATCAACCAACCAATCAATCAATCAATCAATCAATCAACCAACCAAATAAATCAATCTTTAGGGCTTTTTCTTATACAATATTTGGAATACTACAGCCAGGTGCTGTATTTATGTTCATGCGCCTATTTAATCACCATACCGTCAAACTCGTGGTCACATTGGCATCACATGATGTTTTGTGACCTTTTTTCCATTCAAGGAGCTGGGTTACCTAACATAAATGTTAATGGTAAATTAACCACAATGATTCAATATCAATAATAAGATTAACAAATACTAATTAATATTAAAATTAGCATTAGATGTTTTAGCATTGATGCTAAAAATAGCATCCAGAAGGAATATTGTTGACCAAGTCCCCAATTTCTGGTATAAACTTCCTATGCAGAAGGAAATATGAAGGAAATGTCACTTGATAAAATAAATAATGTGGATATTTATGAACTGGATTGTGAAGATTGTACCATGACTGCTGAAATGGTATTTTCTTTAAAATATTAAATTGGTAAACATCAAAGCTAGAAGGATACGTCACTATTCTCAGGCACTGAGGATTTAAAAAGAATTCACTGAATATGTCAGGTCTCAATGTAATATTTTTTGTATATGTACAAAATAAAACGATCATTTAGATAAGATTTTGCCAATGGGCAATTTTCAGGTAAGCTGAATCTACAGCTGTATCTCATAGAAATTTGAGTGTAACAGTGGAAATATTTTTGGAATGCCAAACAGGGACTCATAGGTATCATGTAACCAGAAGTGGGTTAAAATTGATAATAAAAGTGATCTTCATGGTTATTCCATTGTCATCAATACATAAACAAATAAAGAAAGTACATCTATTGCATTCCCATGCTGAACATACATTGAGAATTGAGGATTGCACCTGAAATTCTGGACTCATTTTAGAAAACAGAACATGTTTTAAATTTTTTCTCCTTTGAAGGTCTATTTTAGATTTAAAATAATAACAGATGCTACCATAATACTTTGGTAGGATGTTTGAGTGCTTCATTTGACAGTATGAGTGCAGAGGATGGTTAATTCTGCAAAAACTGAAGGTTGAATTTGTGTTTATCTTTTAGATGGGGTCAGTTAAAAACTTGTCATTAGAAGTCTGTTGTGCTCTTTCTAGAAGCTGGAACTTATGTGGCCATATGTCTTATCATTTGGTTGTCTGAGAGAGAGAGCAGTAATTATTGCAGAGATTTTACTCTAAAATGAACTAATACAGAACTTTCATTTGCTATTTGCTTGATTCATCTTGTGTAGTTGGACACTTACAATATATATTGCTTTTTTTCCATCTACGATCTTAGAAATAACTTCCTTTGTAAAATGGGTCATCAGTAGTATTTTCATAGTGATATGACAAAAACCAAAATGCTATCAATTGTCCACATGAGACATTATACTAAAACAACATGGAAGATCATATTGGTATTGTTAAAAATCCAAAATCAGGGATAATTCTAAAACAGGGATGTCAAATGACAGCCCATGGGCCAGATGCATCATGCGTAGGCCAAACCCAAACCCAGCTCCTTGAATGGAAAAAAGGTCACAAAACATCGTGTGACACCAATGTGACCACGAGTTTGACATCCGTGCTCTAAAAGGATGACATTTTGACAGCTGAAAGACACGGTCATATTGGAATTGGGCAAGAGGACTTCTTGAAGGTCAGCAGAAAAAGGCTTTTTCTTAGTGTGTTAGTGTTTACTCAACAATTGATTATAGCACATTGTTTAGAATCTATGGTTGAAAACCTTTGCATACAAAAGATACAAAGAGCCATACAGATCACTTTGCTCCTGGACCATTTTCTCTAAAAACAAAAGAGCAAGAACAATAATTCTGAGCTTTGGTGCAATATGCAGTTGGTTGCTTACTGCTTAATACAAACAACTTGACTTAGCTTATAGCACAATTTCCATCTTCAAGGAATTAAGGTTGTCTGCCCCGAGTCTTCGGAGAGGGGTGGCATACAAATCAAATAATAATAATAATAATAAATGAAAAAAGTAGACACGTCATAAATAGCATCTTAGAACAGTGATTTACAAGAGATAACACAGTAGTTGAAATTGTGTGATGAGGGGTTCGGAGAACACAAAAATAATAAATCAAAAATAGAAAGGTGGTATATATTCAATGGGTCCTTAACTAGAGTCTAGAAAGCTGAAGAAGCTTCTTGGATGAGGAGTGAAACATCTTCAAAGAAAAAACAGAAAGTTCAGTTGCTTCTTGAAAAAGCACCATTGGGATAGAGTCTAGATGATTATTGCCTAGACCAGACTAGTGATGGCGAATCTTTTTTGGTCCATGTGCCAAAAGGGGTATGCTAGCATGCGTGCATATGCCGACACCGCTTCCCTTCCCCACACACATGCGCACCCTTCCTCACTGCCCCATACGCATGCACACAGGCTTTTCTGAAGCCTGGTAGGTGAAAAAAAAAGTTCAGAAAATGAACTTCGGGTTTGCTCATTGTACTGTTTTTTGCACTTTGGGGCTTCAGGAAGCTTTCCTGAATACTCTGGAGTCCAAAAAACAGCACAACGGCAACCAGAAGTTGTTTTTCCAAACTTCCGGTTTGTCCATTGATGAATTATTTTGCCTCCAGGGCTTCAGGGAAGCTTCCCTGAAGCATACGGAGGACAAAACAGCCTCTCCCAAGGCTGAAAATTAGCTGGCCACCATGCACCTGTGCGCTGAAGCTGAAACATGGCAAAGTCTTGTGTGCCCTCCGATATGGCTCCACCTGCCACCTGTGGCACGTGTGTCATAGATTCACCATCACAGGCCTAGACTATCCCAAGATGGTGGTTTTCCAGGTTTCTGTCCAGGGTCTTTTCAGTAGTTTGGTCACAGGGATTGAAACATAGGATAAAAGGTCTTTGTCGCTGAGAAATAACTTTGATTGAATAGCTTTGGTTGAACTGATTAATTTAAAAATGTAATGTCATACCTTTAGATATGCACAAACACACAACAAAATGATAAAACACATGAAAAGGTGCTAATCTTATAAAGACACTTTCCTCTTAACACAATAGTTCCTTTGGAAATGTATATGCCAGAATTTTGAAGAAAGCAACAAAGACTGCACTTGTGTATTTTGTTCTGTGGAGCTGAAAATATCTAGTAAATTGATCCTGTGGGAGTAATAAATACACATTACTTTATCTTGTACTTCATGTCTTATACCCCTGAGCCTTGATACAACAACACCACTTAATAGACTTTAAAAAAGAGTAATTACAGTCATTGGTTGTGTGATTTTTCAGCCCTTCCAGCCCTGCCTGACCTTCTAATTTAGCTTACCGTGTCTAACTAATGCATTTATATTCATCTTTTATGAAGCATGTGCAGTACAAAATTGACTTTGCAGCCTTTAGCAAGCTGTCTTACTAGTTGAATATCTGGTTAGTTCCATATTCTGAACTGGGCATTTGTACAGAAGAATGAGCAATAGGCTTTTTTTTTTTTTTTAAGATTTTGGGGAGTGCCAAGGAATGTTTATTTATTATTTTTTGGAAATTCTTAAGTAATGTGTGATACATGATGTAAATTCTACTTTTCCCCTTACCTCCTGAAAAGTGTTGTATATACCAAGATTATTTATAGCCAAAGTTAAATGCAAAATGATGCTAAAAGGGTTATCTCAAACATTTTTTTCCTTGTCATAAATAGTTCAATGTCCAGACATTGTTCTCTTTTATTCTCCAAATCTCCTGAGGGTAGAACAAGAAGCAATGGGTGGAAATTAAACAAGAAGAGATGCAACTGAGAACTAAGGAGAAAATTCCTGTCAGAACAATTAATTAATTGCCTGAAGTAGTGCAGGATTTCCTGTCTAAGCAGGGAATTGTACTAGAAGACCTCAAAGTCCAACAACTATTGTTGTTGTTGTTGTTGTTATTATTATTTATTTTATTTATTTTATTTATTAAATTTTTATGCTGCCCTTCTCCTTAGACCCAGGGCGGCTTACAACATGTTAGCAATAGCACTTTTGAACAGAGCCAGCATATTGCCCACACAATCTGGGTCCTCATTTTACCCACCTCGGAAGGATGGAAGGCTGAGTCAACCTTGAGCCGGTGATGAGATTTGAACTGCTGACCTACAGATCTACAGTCAGCTTCAGTGGCCTGCAGTACAGCACTCTACCTGCTGCGCCACCCCGGCTCTTATTATTATTATTGACAGTTGGATAAGGCCATCCTGTGCTGATTTGTATGCAAGGCTGACAGCTTAGGAGATGAATGATGCTGCAAATTGTTGAATATCATGCGATTTGTACATGCACATTGAAACAATAAGCTTAAGAGGAGGCTGGAGGAATTCCCTTCTGGAAGAGCAACCCAGAGCTAGCCAGCACATAGATCATGCTTTCTGCTGTGGACTGCCGTAGCTTTCTGCCCGGGTTACTTATCCACTGGAGCACAATTATTTTCTGTACATTTCTTTTCCCACCATATGGTTACTTCATTACTATACACTAAGGGTCCATATGGGGAACTTATGAAGTGAACTGTACTCATTTTAACTGCCAGATGAGCAGCAAGCTTAGCTTAAGTCATCTGCTTCTGCCTTTATGTTGTTATGGCAACAGAGCGCCAATAAAAAATTCTAATCTACTGTAAGTGTCTCGGTTCACAGTATTTTAAACGCTTGCCGTAACTGTCCTCTAAAGTGAGAGTGCTTGCTCCTCTGCTATGACAAAGGGTTATTGCCAGTTCCAGCAGGTGGCAGCAAAGAAATGACTGTCTCCTCTCCCCTTGCAGAAGTAACATAATTACAGATGTGTTAATGTCTTGGCTGATTTTTTTTTGGTTGGAAAGCTGGCCAAGGTGTTGAAAAAGACTTTCAAAGCACACAGGTGTTGCAAAAGACTTTCTTGGATTCCTGTGACTTGTTTAAGCAACACATTTGGATGCTTTTCTGTGCGTACATGTCTCCTTATTTTGAATGACTCCTTCAAGCACTACATTAATTAAGAGCAGGTTAAAGCAATGGAAGTAGACAGCAACATCTTTAAATATGAATAATTTCCACCTCCACAGGCCACATGATATGTTGCATATCTCTGTCTCTCTGTCTACACTGAGAGCGAATGTTTGCAGTCTCCCTTCATCAGTTCACATTAGCCTCATGCTGAATATTTAAACACCAAACAATTTAAACACCCCATGAAGAGACACACTTTCTGGTGGAACTGCAAAGGCTCATCCGATCATAATTTAGTAAATCAGCCATTCACTAGTTTACTTGTGCCGAGAGATGTTCGGCACGACTATGTGCCAGCAAGCATTGAAATCTGGTCTCCAGTCACATGGCAGCTCTGTTTCTCATTGGAGAAATTATACAGAAAATTTCTCTCCTAACAAAGTATTCAGGCTCAGTTAGTCATTTATCCTAAAGGAAACAGAGTGGTACATATAAGCAGGAGTCACCATGTGCTGCACAATGTATTCTAATTACAGTAATGCTGTTTTAGCATTTTTATGGGTGTGCAACAAGCCATTTAGATATTACATTTGTAGCCTTTTATCTTTTGCAAATATCAATAATATGAAGTTGCTGAGGAATGACATGAAAGAGTAAATGGAACGTCTAAGATACAGCTCAATGCAAAAGATGCATTTCTTTGATAACCAGTTTATACATGAAAAACTATTTGAGAGTCTGGATGCTGCTTTGAGCATCCAACTATGTTAGCTCTTTAATCACTTTGAACATTGCTTGCCCGGTCTGCCTTTCTCATTACGAATCTAATAAATTATAGCTTGCACATGTTAAATGAAAACTCTTTTTTATTTCTCTACATTATACAACTGGAAGTAAAGTTTGCATGCAAAAGGTTTCTAGCATCTTTCTGCAGTTAGAATACTTTCTGCTTGAAATTCTGAAACCAGTAGCCAGACAGATGTAGATAATAGCATGCTAAACCATTGGGAGCTGTTTCATATGTTGCCCTGCTTTTTGTTACATCTGCAATCTGGATCCACTCCACTATCAATATAACTAAGTCCAGATCCAAACTGAAAATGCAGGGAAATGGAGGAATAGATTAAATGTTTACCCTTGCTGTGTTTCCTGATTAAAAAAAACAACAACAACCACTAAAACTGTTTGTCTCAGCTGAGCACATGAAGGTCAGCCCTGCAGCTCTCTGTGCTCTTTTCATAGATGTTATGGAGTTAACTGATCAACACAATCAGTAGTTATTAGCATAGCTTCATATTTGTATACGTCAGAAATAAATATGGATAAAATTTGCAAATGAGGCATTGGATACCCAGAACTGTCTGCTAACACATTTTTATAGCATACATTATTGTGCTTGCATAAATAAGGTTAGCAAGACGTTTAGACTGGATTTGGCATTTTTATCAACCTATTAAGTCTTTCCCAAGAGCCTAGGATAAGCAAAGTTGTAGCTTCATAGTGTTAAATGTATCGTCTCAGAATGTGCACTGTTCCAAAGGAAAAAGAAAGAAAAAAAAGATGGCTTTTGCAGTTGACTGATAATGATTTTGTCAATGCCAATGGAGTTCAAGTGGTGCTTGAGATGTCTTGGAATGGTACCCAAGGCACTTGGCTAAAATATTATGGATCTGAGAAACAAGATAGAAGAATTTTGAAAGGCGGAAGATGCCTTAGAACTGTGATGGCAAACCTATGGCATACATTCCATAGATGGCACGCAGAGACCTCTCTGCAGGCACGGGAACCATTGCCCCAGCTCAGCTTTGCCACACATGTATGTGTACCTCCTGCTGGCCAGCTGATTTCTGATACTCTTCCACACATGTGCATGGAGCAGGGTGCGTGCACAGGGATACACATACATAGGAGGGGAGCACGGGAGGGTCACCCATTTTTGCAGAAGGAGCACAAAGGGGCATGGGGGAGTATGAGGGTGTCACTTTGCATTGCATTATGGGTGGGCATGCTGGGGCGCTGTAACCCCCCCTCCTCACGTGCGCTTTCAGCATGTGACAACAAAAAGGTTAGCCATCACTGCCTTCAAAGATTATTTTCAAAAGGCTGGTCTGTTTCTATATGTGTAGTGTCACTTCCTGCTTGACTTCAAGGGTCATGAATTTGTTTTTTTCTCCCAAAGAAAAAAATCAAGCATCTTTCTCTCACGCACACATAGTCTGTCTCAGCTTCCGACTGTGCTTTTACAAATATACAACAAATGGTGGGCTGAAAAGTGCCTGAACTTCTTCATGAGGTGATTTATTTGTTATGAGAAAGAAGCCCCATTGTTTCCTGTGTTCTCTACTTCCTGGTGTTTGAAGAACCATATTTATATAATATGTATATATTATATAATAATATAGACTCAGCAAGATAAGGGTTGATGCAATATCAACTAAAATTAGTAATTGCTAGGTCAAGTTCACAGGGCTTATCTGTGTTATAAAGGGAGTGCTATTCCTTCAGTAAGTTCTTCTTTAGTTCAGAAGGTCAAAGGAGATGTTTTGCATGTTTGGGGAGTATTCAGTAGATCAAGCACACAAAGCCAGCTGCTTTGTAGAGGCTTACGTGCATATTGATTTTTACAGTGTTTACTTATTACTCTCATGGACATCCTCAGTGAACTTCATTCTCACTGAAGCTCTGATTTTTTTCCCCACTGTAACAGTAGCTTTAATCAGTAAAAGACTCATAGAATCAAATTACATAAAATGCACTTTTTCATAGCAACCTATTTGGGTGCAACTGCATTTAATGATCAGGAATAAAACCTACAATTTGGTAGTGAGAAGCTTAATCATCCTGAATTTTACAGTAAACCTAATGTCAGTTATGATTATTTCTTCCTTGTATGCAATGTAAATGATTTCCTCTTTGGAGTTTATGGCAATATTCTTGATCTAGCATCCTTTGTACAAATGTTGGCAAATATCTACTACTTGCTTAGCCTATTTATTTTTAATAAATAGCTCAAGGCAGAGAACATACCTAATATTCCTTCCTCTTTTCTGTTTTCCTCACAATAAGAACCCTTTGAGGTGGGTTGGGCTGAGAGATAGTGATTGGTCCAAAGTCACCAATTGACGTTCAAAGCTAAAGCAGAATTAGAATTCAGTGTCCTGACTTCTAGGACAATACCTTGGCCACTATTATAACTGAGGCCTCATAGTTAGTATTCACAGGTAGTTCATGACAATGAAAAATTGCACTCAATACGTACATCACAAATTAAATCATTTCAATTATCAATGAAATAATTTGCTGTTTTATTTATTTCTTTAATTTGTACAGCTGCCCATCTAAAAAAAAACCCAACTCTGAGCACCAATCAATTTTGATACCTATTAAACTAATGAAAAACACAATACAAAATGAATAGCCCTTCAACAATATTAATTAGATCTAAAACAAAACTCCCTGATATTTTATAATAAAAAACCAAATATTTTAGTTTCTTAACTGTAACATATTCCAGCTACAGTATGGAAACCTAGACTGCCTTCCAGGACAAAAAAAAAATGTGTTCGACCATTACTATAGTAATCATGTCTGAAACATACATGGCATTTGGCCCTGGCTCACAGAGCTTACTAAGTAATTTATTCAGCTGGTTCACAATCATTGCCAGCTGTTTGCACTTATTTATTTGAGGATAAGAAATAATGAAAATATTGTCAACAACTTTGTGGTCTTTCCACTTGACACCAATTAGGTATCTGAATAAAATACAATTAAAATACAATTTGATACAATGAATGATTGTATTTATCTGTTTTCTGCCTGCCTATCTTCCTACCTAATCTTTGTTTTTTTCCTCTACCCCCTTACCCTAAGGTTTTTAACAAATGCTTGGAAGAGAATGCAATTAAGATTAAATGCAATGATAATTATCACAATTCTAGCCTTTGTTTGGGTTGATATAAGATATCTTATGCCCCTGATATTCCTGACGAAATTTAATTCATCCATTTATATAACTGTTTGAGACATCTGCTTAAAGAAATTAGCTTCCACCAGATTTTTAGGGCTACATGTTCAAAAATTAATCACATCTTTCTCTTGCTGATTATAATAAGAAAGAAAGTTGATGAAGTGTTTTAACAACATAAGGCAGGGAGAACTCCAGTAAAATAGGTCTGCTTCAGCTGAAGCCTCTCAGTGCAATAAAATACTATTAAGTTCTTTGAACACAGAGTTATAAAACATAATTGTTATACATTTGGCATTTTATGTTTCCCTAGAAATTACGATTTGGTACCTAGATGTAAGCTGTGCTTTTTCTTTTCATTTCAATTGGGTATGAAGTGGACTTTTACTGTAATGAGACTGCCCCTTCCAGAGACTTTTAAAAAATTATTCCAAGGATAAAATGTAAGTGAGTGTACTCATTTGTAAAGGTTATAGTAGAGGAGGGATTTTTATCATGTTAATATAATATTCCCCCTCCCCTTTGCTTTTTTAAAATATGCCCAGCCTGGGAAAAGCCAAACAAAATACTACCAGAAATCAGAAACACCATCTTTTTTCTTTTACTGTATATCCCATTAAGAGTTAGTAGTTAAATAATTCCAAGAACTTTATCCTCTTTGGAGAGTTCTATTTTTCTTCTGAAGGTTTTTTTTAATCCTATATTCTACTCTTTCTTGTAAGATTAAGCACAATCTTAGGGGACCTATACCAAGTGTTGGTAAATATTATATAACCGTTTTTAAGTTCAGCTGGTTATAACTTTTTATATGTGATATATCTGACTGCAGGCTACATAAAATTCATAATCAGAATCTTCTTGCATCTCTATGATATGTACTTGGGAAAGCCACAGAAAGGTTCACCCAGAAAGAATAAAAAGTCCTTGGGTTTCTACCAGATCATGATATTACATGTTTTGTAGAAAGATTCCCATGCTCCAAATAACAGAAAAATTACATTTGAATATAATATATATTTTTAAAAGCTGTTACCTGCTTTGATTGGAACCACAAGAAAATTTGCTATATAAATAAACCTCTCAAATTCGGTGACCCAAAATCTTAAACTTAGTCCATCAACTAAAACTCT
The DNA here is from genome assembly GCF_031021105.1 of Erythrolamprus reginae. Lineage (NCBI taxonomy): Eukaryota > Metazoa > Chordata > Lepidosauria > Squamata > Dipsadidae > Erythrolamprus > Erythrolamprus reginae. The sequence goes on from NC_091951.1 coordinate 102,689,500, forward strand.
GTTCTAGTTGGCCAGTTGCCTTGTCCATGTTGGTTTAGCCATAGTACGTATGACTAACATGTAGTTGAACTCTCAGTTTTCAAGAAAGGAATGCAATAGGAAATACATTGAAAAAGCAAGAATTTGCACTGCATTGTATTTTTCATTATAATAGCAACTAGATGAATTACGGAGAGGGGCGGCATACAAATCCAATAAATAATAATAATAATAATAATAATAATAATAATAATAATAATAATTATTATTATTATTATTATTATTATTATTATTATTATTATTATTATTTGGTTTATTTTTTTCCCTTCCTTGCTGAGATTTTACTCTCTTCCTCCATCCTTGTGATCAGGACACTGTTTTTTAATTGATTTGTAATATATTAATGGTTTGATGCCTGCAAGCACTTAGCATTCACTATTTAAAAATTGCTATTTTATAAATGCTTACTATATTTCCTTTATCAGCTTGGCTCAGCTTGTAGAGCATGTGACAAGGTCATTTAGTGTGTGTGTGTGTGTGTGTGTGTGTGTTTGTTTGTTTGTTTGTTTGACTTCTATGCCACCCTTCTCCTCGGACATCTTATTTATGTTTGTGCCTAACACATAGACTGTAATCTTTGGTCTGGAAGAAGACTAAGCTAGTTTAGCATTGTTTACACTGAGAGCAGTTTTTTCAGTAACTGAGGTCTTTACCATCACCAAGTCCACAAAGGAAATTGCAAACTTTATACCTGCTGGAGGCTACACTTCAGGTTCCTGAATTTCATTATCCACAATATTCCATCAGACATAAGTTTTATTTAAAAATTTATATGGACTTGTAGAGTTTGAAAGGAAGAGCATAGTGCAGGTAATGAGATAAAAAGGTAAGCCTGGTAAGACATCTTAAAGAGTTGAAACAGAAAAATAGGTATGAAGATATGAGAATGTTCTGTCTTTCTAAACTAAGTCATAACATTTGGGGAGGGGGTTGAGACCTTTTATGTTGTTAATTACCATTTAACAGTGCTCAGGAAATTGGAGTGCATGTGCACACATAGATATGCATACACACAGAGTGTGAATGTTGAATTGATAGGTTGATTTTTCATCATTTAGTGTCAATAACATTTTGTGTTATTTCATACTACCTGTATATCCGGGTTATTTTTACACCATAAATAGCAGCAATGATTCTATCCAGATAGGAGTGTCAGAATAGTCCAAGTAATTTTATATCTAAGAAAGAAAGAGATTATTATATATATTTTGGGTGAACAGATGGATGAGTAAGTGCCAGATGTTAATAGAACTCAATAATACAGCATATGTTTTACATAAAAAAATAACCTGGCATATTCAGTAAGATCCTAATGTAAATAGGTATGCGTCAGTCTAATAACTAAAACCTCACAGATGTTTTAGTCATATTTTGTCTAAGTTATACTCATGTGGATGAGATCCTTCAAATCAATTTGTAATCTTTAAATCTGAAGTTTTCAAAACCGGTTTTCTTACAAAATCAGAATTTATATTAGAATATAATGTGGTGTGGTGTTGCAGAAGAGACGGAGTAACGACTCGGACACAAGAGCTGGATTTAAACTTGGGTCATTTTTATTATAATAAATTTGCATAATTTATTAATTAAATTAGCATGAATTAGCATAAATTTGCATAATCAACATACTTAACTATGACCCGGAACCAAATGGACCTGCAGGGTCAAACAAACACTTCCGGGGCGGAAATGACGTAAAAGGTCAACATTCCTGGGCAACTATGGGCGTAATCGATGCTGGTCCAGGTGAGGGACCTCTCCCTCACCTGAGACCCTGCCATACACTCGCATGAGGGGGGTCCCGCCGGCTCACCCCTACCCTGGGACTTCAATAGCGGGACCCAAAGACAGGTTCCCCCCAAGTGCGCAGGTAGCACCCACCATGGTCTTGGAGAGAACCTGTCAATCATCCCCAAAGATGCCCAAGGGAGAACGCGCAGTTGCTGAAACCACCCAGATTTCCGCCCCTAACCTGCCACGGAGCGGGGGTCAGATCTCTATCTTGGCCCCCCGACTCCCCCCTCTATCTGCGCCAGCTCACGCAGAGACCTCTGCAGGTCCTGTAAGAAAATGGCGTTCCCCTGTTCTGACAGGTGAACGCCATCGGCCCGGTAAAGCCACGGCCGATCTACAGTGATGAGGGGATGGGCAACTACAATCCCCCCTAATTCTTTGACAGTTTTTCCCACGGCCTTATTCACCCTACGTCTAACCCGGTGGATGGCCCTAAGGGAAATGGCGTCCCTCCAAACGATCCGTGGGAGGATCTCTGACCACACCACTTGCGTGGTGGGCCATAACGTGCGAAGCCGCCGCAGGTCTTCGCGCGCCTGGACGATCAACGGTAGACCGCCAAGCAGGCATAGGTCATTGCCACCGAGGTGCAAGACCAGCCATCTGGGTGCGGCTATGGGCTGCCGACCACCCAGTCCCATCTGGGCGCGACCCTGGGTAGCCGCCCGCCCAGCAGCGCCGGGTACCGCCCTGAGATGCTGCGTACCCAGCAGCGTCGGTAGGAGGCCCTCCCACCGCATACCCCTCCGGCCCATCCAAACAACATTGACCCACCGTCCCAACGACAGCTGGGTCCCGATGGCACTTCTGGCTGCTGAGCGGCCGGCCCAGAAGACCATGCTGTGGCCACACAGCAGCGCCGTCGGTTTCTGCCTGGACTGGGAACCTGGAAGAGGACACACACAGAGAGGTTACCTAGCCTAAACCCTGCCCCGGATCCTCAGCGGGCCTGACATAACCCAAATATGCCGCTGACCGCCAGCGGCCGATCTCCTGAATCCGTTGGGCCGGGAGACCGGAAAGTGCCGCGCTAGTGGCGGCGCCGATACGGAACGAATGCGTTCCATAGCCGGCGGGATCCATGCCTACCTGAGACATAGCCTTAGACACTATCGCCCAGAATTGATACCGGGTCAGGGGGGAACCATCCTGGTGTATAAAAAGGTACCCACGCCCTGACCCACGCAAAACACAAAATTGCTGCAAAGCAGCCACCGGGCAAACAGACTTATCGGTGGCTGCGCTAAGTTCAAGTCTAACCCCTCTGTGTAACTGATCTGTCTTGGAGTGTCTCACCAAAAGAGAGACACCCCCCTGTCTAAAGGCCAGATCAGCGAGCTGGAAGGCGCGTAGCGACAAGTCAGACTGCGAGGAGGCCATTGCCTCGCTGACCCTGAGGGCCCCAAAAAACATAACGCAAGTCGCTGCCCTGAACAGCCGAGCCTCGTAAGGAGAGGCGCACAGACTGCCAAATGTCTGATTAATCAGAGACAGCTGCTGAACCGTCAGGGCCCGACGAGTGTCAGCGGGAAACCCCTGTCGCTCCCTCACCCAACCTTCCAGCATCCTCCGGATGCGAAAATCACCCGTAAAATCACCAAACCCCCCCGCCTTGGACAGAAAGGCGAGGCCGGCTAACCTAGCCCTGATAGTCCTCACTGAAAGGCCACGCCCTTTCAGCAGGACACAGAATTCAGCTAGGTGCTCAACCGGGGCAGGCCAGCAATGGGGGTAACCCTTACCCAGCCTGAAATCCCCAAACTCCTTACCTGCACGCTGATAAGCTCGCAGGGTACTAGGAGCTACCGATAAGGCGATCGCCCTGGAGGCCTCGTCTCTCCAGCTCTCGAGAGCCCGCCCAGGCTCCACAGGTGGGCTGGAAACACCTCCGGCGACTCTCGGGCCCACGGGGCCAGGGTCCGAAACATGGACAACTGACCACGGGACAAGGCGTCAGCCACCCCGTTATCTAAACCAGGGACGTGCCTAGCCAAAAACAAGGCGTTCAAAGACAAGGACCTGTGCACAAAATGGCGGACAAGCCGCATCACCCTGTCACTCTTAGAGGACAGGGCGTTCACAACATGGACAACCGCTAGATTGTCACACCAAAAATGCACAGTCTTATCCCTGAACTGCTCCCCCCAGAGCTCTAAGGCCACTATTAAGGGGAAAAGCTCCAAAAAAGTTAAGTCCTTAACCAATGAACAGGCACTCCATTCCGGAGGCCATGCCGACCAGCACCACTGGTCACCTAACACTACCCCAAAACCGCAAGTCCCTGCGGCGTCGGAACACAGCTGCAGCTCCGCTTCCAAAAGAAGCTCCTGCCGCCAAAACGACAACCCGTTAAAACGTTCCAAAAACTCCCGCCACACGCAGAGGTCAGCCCTGACCCCTGCACACAAGCGGGTACGATGGTGGGGCAAACTTAGCCCCTTCATCGCATCATACAACCGGCGAGAAAAAGCCCTACCAGGCACCACTACCCGACAGGCAAAATTAAGAATCCCAGCCAATTCCTGGAGCTGCCGAAGAGTAACCTTCCTGCAGCCCAGGACCGCCTCAAGCTTGGACCTGATTTTAATCAACTTATCCAGGGGCAATCTGGACGATTGCTCCACTGAATCCAATTCAATACCAAGGAAGGTAATCCTGGTGGCAGGGCCTTCGGTCTTCTCTGAGGCTAAAGGCACCCCCAATTGAGCACAAAGGGCTTCGAAGTCCCGCATCAAAGCAAAGCATTGCTCCGATTGCGCAGGCCCGGCCATCAAGAAATCATCAAGGTAATGAACGACGGACCCCCGGCCACTCCGCCTCCTGAGCACCCACTCGAGGAAGGTGCTAAAGCTCTCAAAAAGGGAGCAGGAAATAGAGCAGCCCATCGGCAATGCCCTATCCACGTAAAACCCACCTTCGAAATGGAAGCCCAGCAGCTCGAAGTCGCCTGGGTGAATGGGGAGGAGCCGAAATGCCGACTTAATGTCGCATTTACCCATAAGGGCTCCCACCCCACACTCCCTAACCATAGCCACGGCCGCATCAAAGGATGCGTACCGGACGGAACAAAGCTCGTCAGGAATGAAGTCATTCACTGACTCCCCTTTCGGAAAAGACAAATGGTGAATCAACCTAAATTCACCACTCGCCTTTTTGGGGACCACACCTAAGGGGGACACACGAAGATTCGGAAAGGGCGGCTCCGGGAAGGGCCCAAGGACCCTGCCCTCAGCCACCTCCTTTCGAATCTTAGCCCGTACAATGTCTTCATGTCCGACAACCGCCTGAGGTTGTCGGACATGAAGGCCCTCCTAATACCCACATAAGGGATCCTAAATCCCTCGGAGAAGCCCCTCAAGAGCAACTCGGCTCTCGGGCGAGGGTGGTAGTCGATCAACCAACCCTCAAGCACAGAAACATTAATTGGGCTGGGCCCCTTTTCCCCCAGCTGGTGGGGGAGGTTTTCCTGGACCCCCGCCCTTCTTCTCCGCCCCTTTCTTGGGGCGGGGACAGACTGAAGCCGCATGGGACCCCCCACAATTCCCGCAGGCATGCTTGTACTTACAAAAGGGACGAAAACATGCCCCTTTTGCAGCAAACTCATGACAAGCGGGCGAGGCCCCCTTGCCAGCCACACCCGGAGTCGCCTTGGCCGGCGAAGCCGCGCCGGGCTCCTCCTCCATAAAGTGCCCACTATCCGTGCGCTCACACCCTTCCTTCCCGGACATATGCGTGGCCCGGAACCACAGGTCCGGGACCACCATATCCCACGGCAAGTTGGGCTCCACAGACATCCTCATGCGGAAACCCTTATCATAATGGCGCCAGATGGTGCCCTTATATTCAAAGTGGGCCCTGGCAATTAAGTCTATATACTTAAACATGGCAGAGGCCATAGCCGGCTGCCGTTGAATCACTACCGACCCATAGGTAAGAAAGGCATACAGCCAGGAGCTGAAGCATTTCGTTACCTTGGTCTTCTTCGTTTTCTCCCCCGGGACAATCTCTTTCTCCTGCTTGGGAACCTCACGGTTCAAAAGCGAAAAAAGATCAACGTATTCGCCCCGCCAAATAGCCTCCTTGACCGACGGGTGAAGGTGGCATCCTAGAGGGGTGGACGGCAGCCCGCACGGTATGGCCCCCGCTTTAATACAAGCAAAGGGGTCCCACACCGAGTTGGCCGCCACGCCAAAAACACCCGCCCCATGGGGGTAGGGGAAAACCGGGAGCGGGGGCATGACAGGAGGGGCCGGAGGAACCCACCCCCCTGCCCCTGGCACCGCTGGTGTCCCCGCAGGACCCGTCCCAGACAACGGAGCAGCGCTGGCCGCCGGCGGCCCCGGAGGAGGAACCGGCGGAGCCCACACCTGCCCGCAGGTGCCCGCGGGGGACCCCAAAAAGCTGGACCCACTCCCGACCCCCGCCGAGGGAAAACCCGGGGCGGGGGGAGGAAGAAAAGACAGGGATGTGGTGTGTGGTGCAGCCTCACCTGCCCCGTACGGGGTTGAAGACATCCACGGAGGGCCCAATGGTGTGGGGCCCGGGAAAGCCGCCATCGGTCCTGCAGGGGCCTGCCGTCCGAATGGAGCCGGCTGCCCAGCCTGGGCCGCCGCCGGCTCCCTCCCCAACGCCGCGGGCACTTGATCGCTGGACGCTCCGGGGACCGCACCGCTCCTCCACTGCTCGAGCTCATCGAGCCTCTCCAACACCCTGGCCCAAGACATAGCAGGAGAAAAATCAGGTTGAGGGGCAGGAGGCAACGAGACCACCACCCCCCTGATCAGGGACCACCCCAGCAGTCCCCTCCCTGCTGGCCCGGGCCCGGGCAGAAGGCCTAAGGGCCCTCCTGGGGCGCGCTGCTGGCGGAGCCATAGGAGCAGTGGCGGGCCTCTTCTTGGGAGCCATCACACTTTTTCCCTTTGTATGCAATAAGCCACTAAAACCCCCTAGGCCGAAACCCCCAGCACGAGTGGCAGGCCCAACTCCCCAACCACCGGGCCCTGCCTAGGGCCTGGGAGCACCTGCTACCCCTTTAACCCCTTTCTTGGGTAATACCTACAATTATATATAATTGAACAGTATTTATTGTTTAGGTAGTATTACGATTGCAGGCCTCCCTGCGCAGGCAGGCCTGAAAGGCCTGTAATCCAGTAACACCAACCCTCAAGACCGGGGGCCCAGACCCAACACCCCCCACCGCGCCCTCCTCCCAGCCGGGAGGAGGTTACCAGTCCCCCTCGGGCCCGAGGGGGATCCTGAAGACTGCTGCCACGTGGGGAGTAGTAAGGCCTCAGCGTCGTCGTGCAAAGGAAAGTTTACTGAGACTCCGGATAAACCTCGTTGCGCAACGAGCACAGCACTTTTCGCCCCCTCGGCAGGCCACAAAATGGCGGCCGCAACACGAGGGAGACCCAAAATGGCGGCCGAGCAGCACCGAAGAAGTGTCTGCTCAGGCAACCAGGTCCGGGCGAAAAGGCTGTTTCCCGGCCTGCTGCCCCTTAAATAGGGCCAGCAGGCCCCACCCAGACCTGACGTCATGCCCAGCCACGTGGGCAGGGCATTCCCGGCCGAAATCTCGTCTCGCGAGATTTCGGCCGAAAACAAGATGGCGGCCGCCATCTGAAGGGTCCGAGTCTGCCCGGCCCTTCAGCAACATCGCCGTGGGGCCGGTGAGTCAGCCGGCGTTATTGTAGTAGCATCAGTGAAATAAGAAACTAGAAGTCACAATTGATCAGCTTCAAATAGCATATGAAAAATATAAATGAAGTTGTCATTATGAAAGATGAATGATTTCTTGCTTAATTTTGTCACAATGCAATGCTAATAGAGTTTTTTAAATATCCTATCACTCTTGGGGCTTAAGTAATTGATAAGCTTCATACCTTGTGGACAGTTATTGACTGAAAATATATTGCCTGCAACAAACAATTCTTTGAAGGTGGCTCATTGTTAACATTAATATTAACATTAATCACTTGTTATTAAAAAAAAATCAATATTTACCTGCAATGTTCTTTTTGGCCATTTCTTAATTGATTTAATGAACAGAATGATTGAGACAAGAAAGCTTTGAACAGTTATATAAGATATTATACAATCAAGTTAAAAGCAAGTGACATGCATTGATGAATTATCATTGGTACTATCCATACTGAATGATGTGATAGAAACCCTAAGTAAATGCAGTGTTTTACTCCAGCTTCCAAACATACTATTTCCATAGACACATTGCTTTGCATCAGAGTTGTATCTCTTATATTTTATCAGGTTCATTTTTATATTTTATTCTTTGTGTTGTTTTAGAATAGAAAGATTGAATGAGTGATAAAGAGTTAAAGCACTGGGATATATGAGTAGGTAACAAAATTATGGAAGGTTTGGGGAAATAAAATCACTTTCAATTCAGTAATTATCTTGGCTAATTAATACTGGATTTCTTTCTCATCTTGCTTTTCTTTTAGAAGAGAGCCAGCTATTTTTCTAGCTTATATTCTGAAAGAATAGATAAGAATCTAAATGTGAGAATGGATAAAACCGCATTTTGTGTGCGGTGTATATGTACACACACACACACACATACACACACACACACAGAGAGAGATTAACAAATGCATAAATTAAATACTAGCTTTAATAGAATAATATTGTTTCAAAAATGCATAAGATAAAATACTCCAATTAAAACACTTTACACAGTTATTATTCAGTTCTTTTACATGGCATACTTTAACAGAATTTATAAAAATTGAAATTCAAACATAGATAAATCAATCAGCATTATTGTGATTCTAATATGCTATGTAATTTATAAGTTGTTCTTTTCTGTCCTAAGAAAGCTTACAAAAACACCACATGCTCATACCCAAATGATAGAAGTCTTGATCTGTTAAATAGATTTCTTTTCTCCATATCCCATCATTATTTCTTGCTGATTTTACAAAACTATTATGAATTACTCTCCAATAAAAATTGCACAATATCAGTTAATAATCATCACGACACAGATCTTTTTTTTGTGTGTGGAGTTCTTGCTGATCTCTCTGAATTGAGTAAGAATCTCCTCCTTCAAGTAATGCTTAAAAGTTAAGCGTGGGTCAGTGCACTTTAATACATTCCCTTTTAAAATCCTTCTACAAAAAGCTTGAGCTCCCTTTTTTCTCTTCCAATCTAACCAGAAATAGCTCCTATTAAATTCTGAGGTTCAGCATAAACCAGTAATCATTCTCAAGAACAATAAATTCTGAAGTATTGAGTTTGTCTTGCAGATGGCTGACTGACTGAAGACTTTTCTTACATCCAGAATTCCCTTTTCTCCTAAATTCATAGGGATTAAGGTGAAAATATAGCACATGCTTTCTGACCTCCAAGCTTTCTGGTTAGAGACTACTAACAGCCATAAACCACAGATTTATTTCTTTGCTTAAAAAAAAGTTAAGTCAATCATCTGATCTATCATCTTTGACTAATTTTGTAGGGTTTGATGTACCACTTTAATCTCAACAAACCTTAGCCAAACCATCATGACATCAAAGAAGCAAATATAGAATACAGGGATAATGCACCTAATTTTCTAGATAGTCTCTTAAAACAATTAGCTGTTTGATTCTTAAATGAGTTGTTTTGATTACTGAAAAAAACCCTTTTCCTAGTTATCAACTTCAGTGTTAATATTTAATACTCAGTATGTCTAGAATATGAGTCTGATAAGTTATCAGAAGGAAAGGGGTATGAAAAAGTATATGCATTCTTAATACTATTAATGCACAGGAAATCTTGTAACCTGTTAATACCCCAAAAATATTAAGTGTTGGTGCATGAATATATTTACAGTGCTCTATTGTCTATTTAAAAACAACCTTTCTGTGATGCTATTTGGGCATACTTTCAGCAGCACAATATTGCTTTCAAAGGCTTAGGTATTTTTTATATCAGCTATAGTTTTACAATAACATTCAGAAGGTTAATCAGTACATTGTAATATTCCATATACTTTTAAGTACAATCTACAATCTACGATAAATAGCCAACCATAATCTTGAACATGCTTTAGCCCCTTAAATTGTTAAAAGCTGCAGTGCCCTTTCAATCTACTTACATAATATCATAAAATATACATTTCAAGTTAAATGAAGTCAGCTACTTCAATTTAGTCTCTCAAACTGGTAGTAAATGAGAGGTTAACACTATGGTGCCAAACCCATTATTGAGTAAATTTAGCACCTTGGACAGCTCTGTAAAATCTTTATTGCTTTCCTGACCTGCTCGTCATGTTCTGTCTATGTGTACAGTGGCTCTCAGCTCTGATTGAAAGGCAATATATTAGATCCCGAACACAAACACGCTCGGGGCTGGTTTGCTGTGAACGTAATGACATGGAGGTGAGAACAATTTTCTGGTCACTGCAATTCTACCACCTTGCCATGCTATTGCAGGAACAGTACTTTCTAGAAGACTTTTACGCATCACATTGTATTTGAAGTCGGGACTGTACTCATAAATGGGCTGAAACCTAAAATGTTTTAAATTACATTGGTTGCTGTGTAGAATGTTCTATGTTAACATACAATAGAACAGAAAAGCTACAATTTTTATGTAGAAGCTTAAAAAATAACCTGACAATGTTTTTCCAAAATTGTTTTGCAACATCTGACAAAGCTACATGAAAGAAAAGAGTTATTATGTTGCTATTTTGTTAAGAATAGATGAAATGTATAGGCAATTCCTTGTTATAAAAAGAAATGGAACCTAAACATTGACAATTGTGTGCATAAGTGCACCTTTGTGCCTAACGTTCCTGTCCTAACGTGTTTTTATCTTTTCTACCTCTACTTTATACTTATATTATGTTAAACATACTACAATACAATACTATATTTGACAAATAAAAATAAATTATATATATAAATATTTCAGAAAAATATATATGTAAATTGTAGTGACACTTAGTCAATATTTTCCAGTGATAAACTATGAGAAAGCGTCTGCAATTAGAATTATTTTATGTGATCTTACCAACTATTAAGAAACTATCTGTGAAGAATGGAAGTTTAGATTTCATGTAATTACATTAAGACAGTCCAAAAACTATATTTTCATATGGAAATTCCATTGGCAGAATTAAACTGTTAAAAAATTAATATCTGATTTATTTTGTGCATATCAATGGTCAGACTTAAAGCAACATATAATTTTTATTATTAATATGGGCTAAGGTATAATACATATTTCTCATAACATTAAGAGAGATTTGTCATTTTATAATAATGTTATGCAACAGCTGATGATGTCACCTGGGATAGCATTACATTCCCAAAATTATCTTGTCTGGACAAGATATTTTAATTTACTAGGAACTGGAAAAGTAAAATGTGACAAGCTGTTTTTCCCTTCTATTCTAGATTTTTAATCTTTTACAAGGCAGGCTGAGCTCACTGATTTTCTAAGTAGCTTGGCTGAACCAGCATGGCCTGATTCCATAGGGGTATTGTGCGCATTCAATTCATACACTTGTAAATTATTCAGTACTTTGGTCAGGATGTATAGAGAGGACAAAGACAAGAGCTAGTGATCTCTTCAGAAATAAATAGTTTCAAATGTATTGATTCAAAACCCATCAATTATATAACGCAGCTGGCTGCAAGCATTAAAAAAAATGAAATATGCATTATGAAAGGGAGAGTGTGCTGTGGTTCTAAGGAATGATAAATGTGTATGGGGGTTCAAAACATACTTATAATCTCATTTTTAAATTTAGGACATCATGTATATCATAAGTACCTACTGCAATATGCCAACTCTTTTAGCATATATTGTAGAGAATTTTAAATTGAAAAATGCTAATATGCATCTAAAAGCTTGTCATCTGAAGAGTTGTTCAAGGATTTTGAAGAGGTTATGGTGACAGCAAAATGAATGCAATTATATATCTCTCTTCTGATAAGAGAATATAGTATATGAAAATTGAGCATTACTACTTCTTTTAGTTAGAAAATCTAACTAGTGTATAAAACACTCCTAGTTAAGCTTCTCAGCTTAACTCAAAAGTCAGCTCTTTAAAAAATGCATCTAGCTTCAGAAAGCATTTGCAAAAATATATTACAATTCAGCTTTTATGCTGTCATGCTTACAAAGATCAATTATTTTGGGTAGAAGTTACTTTTTTAATATGTATAGGGGGAACCAATGTATATTATTTTTTCTGTGATGTGGAAAGATTCTTATAATTTACAAATAGATTTTATTGACTTCACTCTTGTTCTCAAAGTTTTGCATGCTAAAAATACAAAGACAGCATTGTGCTATGCAGATGTTGGTTTCAGGACCATGGGGGTATAAGCTGGAGCAGGGAAATGAAGAGATGTACGTAATACAAATGACTTTAGGAGCATAACAAGGATAGATAAATGAGCAAATGGAGAAGTGAGCAACCAAGGAAATTAAAGGTAGGCTTATAGTTAAAATTTGGACATTCCATCCACATCCCTCCAAATTCCCTGAAGAATAACATTGATTTCTTTTTTCTCAGTTGCTACTTGTCTTTCTTTCCTTTTTAAATACCAGGCTACGGCACCCAATTATGGGAAAAAGATGAAGCATAGAACTTGGCATTGTTATCAGATTAGCAACAGCATTCCAGAGATAACTTAACAATATGGTTGATCTGATAAGGACACATTTTTGGTATATAAATTAAGAGCCCAATAAACAGCATGAAAGAAATCTGTAAGGTGCTCTGGGTGACATTGATTGCAATTGAACATATAAATGGAGGTCTTATTCGGCAATAAACCTGCAAGCAACTTCTGTGAAGACAGTAGACAATTGAGCAACATATTTTATTTTGCAGCTCAAGCAAGTTTTACCTTTTAACTTTTGTGTGAACTGGATGAATTCATGGTTTAGCAACCTTCTGAGTTGACTAGGCACTGTTGATATCTAAGACTGAAAACAAGGCTGTGACTGAAAGCGAAATTGAAGACACAACGTTAGAACTGTATTTACTACGCATGAATATGAGTAAAATTCTCCTTTTCTTTCTAACAGGAAGTAATACTCAAGAGAGCAGCAGATCTGGTGGAAGCACTCTATGGTATGCCACATAACAATCAGGTAAATACAGCCTTAGTTAAGTAGTGCTCCGCTTGGGGTTCTGAAATCTGTGGACAGTCATCTTGCAGGGACAAATAAAAGTAAAATTGCAAATCAGCAAAAAGTAACAACAATGACACTTAGACTTATATACCGCTTCGTAGTGCTTTCCAGATCTCTCTAAACAGTTTATAGAGTCAGCATACTGTCCTCAACAATCTGGGTCATTATCCGACCTTACAAGGATGGAAGGCTGATTAAACCTTGAGGATGTCATAATAGATGTAGGAAAACTTCCCACGTGGGCCAAACTCATCTCAAAGTTTCTAACAGTAGTAGAATTTTAATTTTTGATTTTATTAGTTGATTTGCTTTGCTAAAATAATGGAAACACTATTCTGTGCTATTAATATTTTATAGTTTTATTGTGTTATGTTTTCAATAGAATTTAAATACACTAATATGGTGTCAGCTGCTTAGTAGATGCTTGTGCCCGGTAGTGAACTTAATATCAGTATAAAATATAATGAATAATTTAGGCATTCTGTTTAGAGCATGGTTCTCAACTTTTTTAATGCTGCGACCCCTTATTACAGTTCGTCATCTTGTGGTGACCCCCAACTATAAGTTTAGCGCCAATTCTTCCAACAGATCTTTAAGCTGATTGGCAAAAGGTCAGAGGGACACCCCCCTGTAAACACCTGATTGGTTGGATTGTACAAATATGTTCCGAGATGCCAGAATAGAAGCTTTAGTTGCTAACACCATTGGAAATTTGTCTTTTCCCATGGTCTTAGGCGACCCCTGTGAAATGGTTGTTTGACCCCCAAAGGGGTCCCAACCCCAAGGTTGAGAACCACTGGTTTAGAGCCTTATCTTAGTGTAATTTAAGAAGTAACCTTCTAACTTTGTTTCCCATTTCATAGAATACAGGTAGTCCTTGACTTACAACCATTCATTTAGTGACATTTAAAGTTACAACAGCAGTGAAAAAAGTGACTTATGGCCAGTCCTTTCACTTATGACTGTTGGAGCATCCCCACATTCACATGATCAAAATTTGGATGCAATACAACCAGCATGTATTTACAATGTTGCAATGCCCCATTGCCCTGTGATTGCTATTTGCAACCTCCCCATCAGATTCTGACAAGCAAAGTGAATGGGAGAAGCCAGATTCACTTGAGGACTGTATGATTCCCTTAAAAACTGCTGTGATTTGCTAAAGGACGGTGGCAAATAAAGGTTGTAAAATCAGCTGTGACTCAATTAACAACCACCTTGTGTAACACAGGGAATTCTGGCCCAGTTGTGGCTGTTAGTCAAGGACTACTTGTAAAAGCAAAGAGTTGGTTCATCATGATATCAGTTACTATTGTTCATTACTCCCTTTGAACAACTGAAATAATAATAATCTGATTCATAGCTCAATTTTCCATTGCTCTGATGTGCCACTGGGACAGGCTCTGAATTGATTAGGTGATTTAGAGCTTCTAGATCAAAAGCTGCCAAAAAATAACAAAAAACCCCACCACTTGAAGGTAGGAAGAGGACAGAAAATACATTTTACTGACATAGTGGCCGCCTGGATTTTGGGACCTCAAATCTGAATTTGCTAGTAGGTTTTGTACAAGTAGTGTTTCACTTACAGCAGTTCATTTAGTCACTATTCAAAGTTACTACGGTGCTGAAAAAAGGGACTTGTGACCATTTTTCACACTTACAACATCTAGTGACGTGATCAAAATTCAGATGCTTGGCAACTGGTTCATATTCATTGCCGTTGCTGCATCCCAGAATCACCTGATCCCCTTTTGTGACCTTCTGATGAGCAAAGTTGATGGGGAAACCATATTCACTTAATCACCAGGTTACTACATTAGCAGCTGCAGTGCTTCACTTAACAAATGTGACAAGATAGGTCATCAAATGGGGCAAAACTGACTTTAACAAAATGTTTTACTTAGCAACATAAATTTTGGACCTAATTATGATGATAAGTTGAGGACCTACCTGTATTTAATTAATTTCTTTCATATCTAAACTCATATTTTGGCAGGAAATAATCCTGAAAAGAGCAGCTGATATTGCAGAAGCACTCTACAGTGTCCCTCGTAATCATAACCAACTCCCTGCGCTCGCTAATACATCAGTCCATGCTGGCATGATGGGTGTGAATTCGTTTAGTGGTCAATTAGCAGTAAATGTCTCAGAAGCCTCACAGGCCACCAATCAGGGTAAGGTGAAGAAGACTCCCCCCCCTTCTTTTCAAGACTTTATGTGGTAAATAAAAGTCATAATGCATAATACTTTCAACCAGCATGCTTTTTTTCCTTTAGAATCCTATATAGAACAGCTCAGAATCCAGGCAATATACATTACATTTGCATAATCATTTGTGAAAAGGATGTATCCACCACACATTTCAATGAGTTGTGATCAATACAGCTAAAAGTGAAAATCTCCTTTGAGTAAGCCTGTGATTTAAGTATGATTCCTTCATCTGAATACAGGCTCATTTGTTGATAGAACGTCAGAAATAGAAAGCAGTGTTACTTAGGAAATCTTCCTGCAATCAGGAATCAGGTCTGGGGATTACTAGAATCAAAGGAAAAGTTTCAGTAGGGCAATATTGCTTGTTGAGCTATCATGAGCTTCAGATTCCAGATAATAGTTTAAATTGCTCTTCTGATATTATTATTGCATCCAGTCCATATTTTATTTTTTATTAAAGGATGAGTATTCCCTTTCCTAGTTAGAAACTTCATGCAACCAAGGCCACAAAACCCACAATCAAAAGTGCATCATGGTATTTTTTCCTATATTTTTAAAAAATTATAATCTTCATAGATGCAATAGATATAATAAATGTATCTCAGAAGCTTCTGACATTAATAATGTTTTAGAATTAATTTAACAATTTTCCAGATTTAACAAGGAAGAAACAAACTTTCCCCCTTTTCTTTATTGCTAAGCATTTGCCACAAATAGTTAACAGGTTGTTGATTGCATGTCTGAAAATATCTGAAGAAAAATTATGATACAATAATGCATTGGTCCGTATCCCACAGCGGCTTCCAATATCTTTTACTATGATCTGCTACACTGCATCATGCTTACTTAAATGTTCTCAATATTTATATTGGTAAATTGCCACTATGGAATGCTTTCCTTTCTCTAGCATCCATAATTATGATTCTTTCAGCACCAGGCAAAGCCTTTTTCTGTTTCATCTACCTTTTCAGGGTTTTTTTTTCAAAGACCTTGGATATTTATGACACTCCTAGTAGTTTCATCTTGTACAGTTCCAGCAATCCATATAATATTTTTATCATACTGTATTTGTAACAATTTGGATTTTATTACTTGTGTAGATTTTTTATTGTTATAGTTAAACTATTGTAATAATGTTTACACTTTAATCCATTTTTATGACACATAGAAAATTTGACTGTAAGGCACATAGTATAAATAATGTATAATTGCTTTATAAGTTATTTTTTTAAAAATACTCCTTCAAATTTTCTCCATAATTGCATTTTTTTTTACTGAAGTCTTGTCCAGTTTTAGCATAGTATGGTCTGGAATGTTTTGAAATTGGGTGGAACTTTTGGTTGAAAAACAACTGTTGTGTTTTTGTTTTTTTTACTTCCTCCCAAAGGTTTTACTCGCAACTCAAGCAGTGTGTCTCCTCATGGTTATGTGCCAAGCACTACTCCTCAGCAGACAAACTACAACTCCGTCACAACAAGCATGAATGGGTATGGAAATGCTGGAATGTCAAATTTAGGTGGTTCTCCAACCTTCCTGAATGGATCTGCTGCCAACTCTCCCTACGCCAGTATGTATTATTATATATGTTACACAATGTAGATTGAATGGTGATCTGATTACCCTAAGCTTTTGTAATGATTGGAAACTTTTCAAGAAATTTACCAGATAGATATTGGTGTGCTTAATAAGTCCACGTAAAAAGAGTTGAAAGCTGCACAGTGAGGTCTATGCTGTTGCTGTTGTTGCTTGAAAGTATACTGTACAGCATTAGAATGATACATGAAAATGCAAATTTAAATCATACATGAGCTCTCTAAGAGATGCTAGGTGTTAATAACCACTAATCTGTATGGAAGGAGTTGGTTAAAGCTAGGCCCATTATTTGTTTGATATTCAAACTTGCTAAGCCAGCAATCAATTTAACAACTTGATGCAACAAATCTCTGAATTGAAGATCACTTTTTAAAAAAAATGATAATGGGGATTTATTTCCCCATGAATACAGGTTGACCATTTCGCTGTGCATAATACTAGGAAGAGAATTAACCTGATTTTTACCAGTAATTGAAAATATGTTATAATTTAAATGATTATAATAGTCTAATTAAAGGGATGATCTACTGGTAACAGATGAGATTGTGGGATTTTGACAGGATGCTTTATCTAAACAACATTATTGTATTTGGTTCATTGTTAGAAATATTTCAGCAATGCCAAACGTATGCCTTGCAATTTGTGAGGTGCTTGTTCCTGTTAAATCATGCCTCTTTTGTCTCATCATCATGATTCATAGAATGGTTTTCTTGATATATACTGCTGCCCTATTAACAACAAATATTGTTAATCAGAAAATGTTTCAATCATGACCTGAGAATTAGAAAGGTGGCATTCTTAATTAAATCAATAAACTAATTGCTGTATAGTTGCAATTCAATTTGGATGCTTTGATTGCTCTGCCTTCACAAGTGTGTGTTTATATCAAGTGACTTTACACTAAGACAGTATCTGTCAGACTGTGAAACTTTGAAGATTTAATTTCCATTAATTGATTTCATTGGGGGTTCAGAAATATGGTATCATCTGTTTACACAGAGATTCTAAAGGGATTGTTTTTATCTGTATAAATGCAAATAAAATCTTTGCCACAGCTAATTTGAATTTTCATTCCCAAAGCATTTAATTATTCATTAAATATCCTGAATATAAGCAATCTCTAAACAAGATTTTTTTTAAAAAAAATATATGAGTAATTTGGCCTCTATTTTTTTTCTTTTCCCCCAGAATCATAGAAGACAGTAATTCTGAAGTAATTTGATCCTATTTTGAGTAAAGGCATTAACTATATTATTTAAGGCACCCGCAGGGTTTTTAAAAAGTAATTAAGCATAACTTTGCAAGGGATACAAATGTGCATGCAGATTGGATTATATATTAGATGCAGATAATGTAAAAAGTGGTCCCCAATGTCCTTGATAGCACTTCAAGAGGTCTTGGCATCATTTTTTCTTGAACTATATGGTCAACAAGAATAGCCTACAGCGTGTTATTAATTTGGACCAAACAATAAATAGTGCACATACATATCTTCACATGCACTCCCACATTATAATGTATAATATTCAAAATAAGCCATTTGGCTCATGGGACAATGAATCCTACAACAAGTGTCTCTTCTTATCTCTGGAAATATAAATGTAATAATAACAATTTAAGAAAAAATAATTTGCTTTTGTGATGCTCAAAAATCACTTTCTTACTTGCAGTACTAATCCTGAAGAATACTTAGAGGAATGAAATGCAATACAAATTATTAATTTGTCAGATTGTGTCTCTTTAAGGATCAGATTGCCATCCAGGGTTGTTAATGGGGAAGCAAAGGATGATTCTCTATTTCTGCCTGCCTGCCTGCCTGCCTGCCTACTCACCTATCTATCTATCTATCTATCTATCTATCTATCTATCTATCTATCTATCTATCTATCTATCATCTATATCTATCTATCTATCTATCTATCTATCTATCTTTCATCTATCTATATCTATCATCATCATCATCATCATCATCATCATCATCACCTTTATTTTTTACAAATAACTCAAAATGGCAAACATGTCCAGCACCAGGTGTGGGTTCTACTTAACTTCCTCACCAGTTTGCATCGACAGAAATACATGACCCTTCCCAGAAAATAATAAAAAGAATAGCTTCTGCGCATGCGCAGAAGCAACAATTAAGCTTCTGCACATGCGCAGAATCAAAATCAAAGATGATGGCGCCCACAGATAGAACCGGCTCTGTGATATCACCACTACTAACAGTTCTAAAGAACCAGTTAGAACCAGTTAGAACCGGTAGGAAACAACCTCATACTTTTCTCCTCTTATTTTCCTCACAATAAAGTGAGTTAAACTGAGAGAGAATGTCTGAGATGAGGTCTGTCAGCTTGCTTTCATGTCTAAACTAGGACTAGAATTCAGGATCTCCTATTTTCTAGCCTGGTGCCTTAACCACTCGAACAAACTGACTTTATATATACAGTGGTACCTCATGATACGAACCCCCCATGATACGAACATTTCGAGATACGAACACGGGGTTCAGAAATTTTTTGCCTCTTCTTACGAACTTTTTTCGACCGATCTGGAGTCTGAAAAGGAGGTGGGGAATCCCAATAGGGAATTCCATGGGCGGAGCTTTGACGTCACGACCAGGAAGGATGTCTTCGTGACATCAAAGTTTTAAAAGGTGACAGCCGGGTGGCGGTGGCCAGCGGAGTGCCATTTTGTGATTTTTCCCCCCTTGCACACATTAATCGCTTTTACATTGTTTCCTATGGGAAACATTGTTTCGTGTTATGAACTTTTCGCCTTACGAACCTCCTTCCAGAACCAATTAGGTTCGTAAGACGAGGTATTACTGTAATTATCTTTCACGAGCAGTTTAGAAGTTAACTTCCACAGACTAGTGACCACTGCTATTTTTGCACAAACCTGTCCTTAAAACTAAAATACAATATTGAAAATTCCGTGGGCTGTTTAGCCTAATTTCAGCAATCCTGAGATGCTGCTGGTGTGGGAACAAATCATATTCTGCTTCCTTCCCCCATGACCTAGGTTTTCCTCTGGAATGAGGGACTCTCAGAAGGGACATTCAGTTTCGATGTGAGTGAAACATCAGTTGTTCCGGACATCACCAAGGGAGCCTTGCAAATAGAGAAATGAAATACCCCGATTCATTTATGGTCTTGAAAAGAATAATTCTTCTCTCTTCTTGTTTTCTTCTAGTTGTGCCATCCAGTCCAACCATGGCATCCTCTACTAGTCTCCCTTCTAATTGTAGCAGCTCCTCTGGGATCTTCTCCTTCTCACCAGCCAATATGGTCTCAGCAGTGAAACAGAAGAGTGCTTTTGCTCCTGTTGTCAGACCACAGACATCCCCTCCCCCCACCTGTACCAGCACCAATGGGAATAGCCTGCAAGGTAGGCCAGTTTGGGCATGCTGCTTTTGTCGGCATTCGTAGGGTGGAGTTGAGTAAGAAAAAGGGTAATGAATTTTCAGTTACATGGTGGGGAGATTCCATTGAATAGTTGTTACTCCCAGCCAATCATTATTACCCTGTTGAAATAAAATGCTGTGTCTTAAAACCACGGTGTGAGTGTTTGCTTAAAATGAGTGTATTGCAGCTTACTAATACCAGCCTTTCTCTTTCTTTCCTTTCTTATTCCTTGTTGTTGTCTTTTATCAGACCAGTCTTTTGTGGACTCTAGCAAGTACTCCACTGCAGGGTCTCTCCAGGGTCTGGCCTTCTCCTGAAGTACGTTAGTCAATCTTCCCTTCCTTTCTTTTAATTTTTTTCCTTTGACATGTCCACCCAGCAGTGTTTATGATGGTATCAGATTGCATGTGGCAGCATATCACTAAGTATAGGTAGCACATTATGTGTTGTGTAAAGTTTCCAGTCTTCTTATTTTCCCATGATTAATGTAATACAAATAACCCACTTCTACTTGCAAACAGTACCTGCCATCTTTACAATCTATTTAGCTGTTTTCATTTGTATCTCATCCAATAGATAGTAGCTGAGGTCTTCTTCCCATCATACTATTGTAATTTATGCAAACATGGATTTCCAACATATCTATGTCTGTGTCAGATTCAGGAAATTCCTAACATGATTCATCAAAGGGGAGAACATTGTGTATATCATGATTTCCACCATTCGTATTCCATTTGTAGAACACTTTTACCTTTTTACCCAGCATTAACAGATGGGCAGAGTATTTCCTGACAAGTAAAATAAGGATTATCATTAAAATAAAATTTAGAATTGGAAAATGTAAAGCAAATAACTTTTCCATTCATCAAATTGGATATCTATGAACCTCATAACTATATTTAAATAAAGACAGATTGAGGAAGTGAGAAATTTCCACTGTGATTGACTCCAATAGTCGTTCATGTGATCAGACTATCAGTAAATATTTTTTTATGTAGGATGAGTATGTGAGAAATAGATAATTTTTTAAAGTTCAGGATATGTCAGTGTTATATATGATAACATTTTTTAATGACTATCATATTCATATCTATGCTTTTTAAAAGAATAATGCGATCAATCTATGCATTAACAGAGCTATTAGAAAAATTATGTTTTTACTGCATTTGTTTAATCTACTGCTTCCTACTGTTTTGCACAAAAGTTCTACATCACTGAAAAATAGATTAAGTAATTTCCAAAAATACTCAAGAGACAATTCCCCAATTGTCCTTCCTAAAGACAAATTGAAAATTGTATTTCTTGCCTTCCCTCCCTCAGTCCAAAATGGCATTATTAAATACTTGCTACTTTTTCTGGTGAATTATTTTTAGTAAAAATTAAACCCAATACATAAGGACATAGCAACATGTCTGAAGATATCCATTATAGACATTCTTCAAATCCTAACAGAGTAGTAGTTTAAATTCAGAACATTAAAGCTAAGATTCCTCAGCAACCTAACTTTACAAAGTGCAATTTCTGTTTTTTTAAAATCAATTATATTTGTTTTTGAAATTTCTTTCATTTTAATAAGCAAAGTTGAATAAGGATACTGCACTTTGTATAAATGTATTAGCGGATCCCTTGGGATTTGAGATCTATTTCCTTGCCTTTTTGAATCTTGGTCTCACTCTTATTTTCCAAACAAAAGAAAACTTGTTTGTGTAAATATTTCTTTTAATTCCAGGGCAGTGAGGATTAAATATAGCCCTTTGAAATGTGAGAGGCCTTTTTGAGATAATCCAAATGAAAGTAGAATAACCAGGTTAGGCACATAGACGATTATTTTTTATCCCTGAAGATTCAAAAATTGCTTTCTGTAAGTTTTAATCAACATTGATTACTATGAAATTTCATGTTATGTCCAATTTCATGTTCCTCTTTGGTTTGCATTGGTAATGCTGACTCAACATCCTTGTTTTTCCCATTTCTGAATACACTTTTCTCATGACCAAGTACCCTTATGGGAACATTTGATTTAAAAGAGTATTGGATTCTTTGTGCAATCTGCAGTCAAATTATTTGTCATACGTGCATTGGACTGCAAGTCAGAAAAGTGAATATTATCTATTTAACATATGGACCATATATATCATAAAAAATATATTCTGATTTACTGTTTCATTTGGCTTGTTGGAGGGGTGCCCTACTGTGCTTAACCCCTCATAATTACCATATTACCACACTCTAAAGCATTGAGTAGAGAGACATTTCATGCTCACTTAATCAAGAAAGGTCTCACAATCCCCAGATGCCTCAAACAGCTCTAGGTATAGAAGGCTACTGACACATGCTCATTCACACTGTAAATAGAAAGGACGTACTATGCTTAAAGACAAATGCAGTATCTACTGCATTAGACCCAGACAGACCCTAAGGGTAAAACCCAGTCATTGGATTGTTTTCCCTTCAAGAATAGAAAGTATGGAAAACAAGTCAAATGTTCATTTAACTTTGGTAAAGTGAATATGCAGAGGAATTGAGCAAGAAAGATAAGAGCTAAAAAGAAAATAAGATTTACCTACAACTTATTCACTAGTCTTTAGGGCACAGAGTTTAAATGGGGAAGGATCTCCTTGCCTATAAGGGCCAGAATTGCCTTGTACTTTAAAAAAAAGCCTGGGAAATAATAGAAAGAAGAATCACTAGTAAATGTGTGTCACTCTTGAAATGGCAGGATAAAGCTGCAAGGTGTATAACCATGACAAAAAAGAAAAATAATCAAATAATATAACCATAGTGGCGGACTAATTGTGAAACGTGGTAAACACAAGCCATATCATACACAGAGCTAGGGTGGCGTCATGGTTAGGGGACAGCACTGCAGGCTACTTCAGCTAACTGCTAGCTGTAGTTCAGCAGTTCAAATCTCACCAGCCTTCCATCCTTCCAAGGTGTGTAAAATGAGGACCCAGATTGTTGGGGGCAATATGCTGATTCTGTAAACTGCTTAGAGAGGGCTGTAGAAGCACTATGAAGCGGTATATAAACCTAAATGCTATTGCTATTGCCAATGCTATATATTTGGTCAAGTGAACCTGCTTGGATTATGGACAAACTAAATTAAACAATGTTACCTTATGCCTTGCAGTGAAGCTGCTTCTGATCTTGCTCTCACCTGTAGACTTCTGTTTGCTACAAAACATATTCAGTGAAAGAATGGGAAGGATAACTTGCAGTTGATTGGAAATTTAAACGAACATATCTGATGTGAGCCAATGTATTGCCAATTAACTGTGATAGAACTAAGCATTTGAATGGCAACCAGAATATTGATTTATTGTACTGCAGAAAACAAAAGAAACTGAAGGCTGTTGGAGAGATGAATGGAAATCAAGATAGTCTTGCCTACAACATTAAAACTTAAGTAAATGCCAGAAACCTGCATCAGAATCCATTTGGCTGAAATTTTGTAGTCCTTCAAAAGAAAAAAAATGAAAATCCACAGTAACTGAATTTAAACATACCTGGGATAAACATATATCCACTGTAAGATAAAATACAGCAAATAGTATAAGGGCAGACTAGATGGACCATGAGGTCTTTTTCTGCCGTCAGACTTCTATGTTTCTATGTTTCTATGTAAAATGAAGAAAAGAAATTAAAATTAGTTTCAATGAATATTGATAACAATGTCTGAAAAAGGATAACTAACCAGTCCAGTTGTAACCATGATATCATGCCCCTCAGCAATGACAATTTCAGAAGTCCCTGGTTACAATTGTTAAGCAAGGAAGGTCACAAATTGGAACCATATGACCATGTGACACTACAGCAGCCAGAACATTGAGGATCAGTCATAAATCCCCTTGTTTAGTACCATTGAAGAATTGCTAAGTGAGTCAAGGATCACCCGTATGACATAAAACATAAAACTCTTGCAGTTATTATCTGACTTAAAAGTATTAATTTTATCACAGAATATATCTATCCACCATCTTTAATAACATTTTCCAAACAGTAACAAAACAACTTACATATTAGCATATAGCAACCAGTACTTACCATTATTAAAACAATTTAAAGGTTTAGCATTTAAAGATACAAATATCTCAAAATGCATCCTGGAAACTGTCATCAGATGTATTTTTTTTTCACCCAAAAGTTCTTAACCTGACCACAAAGTCAGGAAAAGTTAAAGAAAGTCTTCTGTTATAAAGACTATATCCATCACACCAAATCTTTGAAGAGTGCCTCTCTATTTTCAAAGGGAATGTTTACTATGCTACCAGAGTAGGTCACGTCTTTAGTATGTTTGAGTCCAAAAGTTTAGATATATTTTGCTTTCTTGTCTCCTCATATTTTATTTATCTGTTGCCATTCACCTTAATTGCCTTTTTGTTGCTGATTAGCCTTGCAATTCATGCACTTATGGTGATGGCTGTGGAAAGAAACATTCCCTTTCATTTGTGCTTGATTCTCACCAAATTATTGTAGATCTAATTAAAGTAGAAGAATTAGAAGCAGTTATAGGTTTGAATTCTTGCCCCCAAAATCATTTGCCCATATGTTTAAGATGGTGGCTTTAGATGCGTACCTTTGAAAGACATCATCTAAAGACTAGAATTTGTCATATCCCTTGATGGCATTTTAAAAGACGGCTTTGTCACAACCATCACCACAAGGCATGTGTGAATGCCAATGGCAATGATATATTTGCTTGCAGTCATTTTTCATATTGCATGGAATGGGTGAGTCTAGATTATCTCTGCAGATTTCTCCTAATGTACAGACCTGTTCTTTGCAAATGAAGTGCATTGATTGGAAATGATTTAATGTGAACTAATCATGTTGAAGTCAGAATTCTTTCAAACTGCTTTCTTTTGAATAATAATAATAATAATAATAATAATAATTATTATTATTATTATTATTATTATTATTATTTATTAAATTTGTATGCCACCCCTCTCCGTAGACTCGGAGCTGTGTTAGTCTGTAGAAAAATAAAATGTGAACTCCTTATAACTACTTGTTCCAAATAACCTCAGTTTCTTAATTGTGTAAAACATTATGATGCAATTGCATTGAACGGGGATATTATCTTTACATGAATAAAAGATATGAAGAGAAAATAAATCAAATATAAGAAAGGATAATAACAATAGAAAAATGAATAATCTTCATGCCCATACTGGCTACTGTCTGAAGATGCAAGATGCTAGATTAGCTGCTATGCCTTTTCTTTGAAGGTTTTTTAAAAATTTAAATAGCAACAGTTTAACTGGTAACAGTTTATAGACAGAAAAAAATATAAACAGTTTATATTTGTAGGTGTGAAACAATTTTTAGCTTTCTGCATGGTATCTCCAAAAATTCCTTTTTCATAAAATTCTAATTATATACAGCATTATACGTGCAGCTGATCAACACCCTTCTCTTGATTTTAGAATTCTATTTGGTAAATTGAAAGGTGAACCACAAGATTAAAAATATTTTTCCCCAAGCAATAATTTCATTATTTAAATTTTACTTCATCAGAATCTATGTTGCAATCACCTTAAGGATTGGCAAAGTTATTTCTGACAGTCAAACTGCTAAATAATTTCAGATTAAGGGTAATAATCTGAGCTTCATTCAAATTTTTAACTTGCTTGCATGCAACTTCCATCCAGATATATTGCAGTTTCCTTGTAAGCTCTTACTTAATACTTCTACAACTGAAATAAGTGATTCTAGAGTAGTAGACTAACTACCTAACATCGGCTATTCTTCTTCCTTTCTAAGATTTTACCCATTATGATGTGTAAATCCGACTTTTGAAGTACGGATTAGTGATCTACTACTGAATATTTGAAACAAATATTTTCTTGTCCCAAATGGCAAAACTGATTTGTTTTTGTGTCTCCTTCCTTCTTACATTTACAGCTATATCTGGCATGATAGTTCCTCCCATGTGAATGAATTGCCTTGAAGAATTGACTAATGAAGGATTTGGATTCTGCTCCAGAACAATGTCTGACCCAACTCTCAGAGAGGAACTTTTAACTCAGGCCTTTCTTCAAGGAAAAAGGAAAACTCTCACAATAACTGCAAAGTTTTTAAAAAAACACATTTTTTTTTTTAAAAAAAATTGCCATCCTTGCAAAATATTCCTGAAATCTACTTACAGCCTACATGGGCAAGATGTTAATTTGAGCTGTCCGTCCCAAGTTCTTGGGGGAGAAATTTGTGTCCTGAAGAAAATACACTTTGGTCTTTTCAGTTTTTATGGGTCACTTTTTGTCTTTTACAAATCACAACGGGAGGGAGAGGCACAAAGATGAAAAGACAACTTGAGAATTTTTCTTTGTTGTAGTTTCTTAAAACTGTCTTAAAGGGAAATAAAGTGGCAACACATGAGTTTCTATGGAACAGAAGTAGAAGTGCCAGTTAGGAATTGTTGATGTTTTTCTTTCCTTGGAAATTAATGGCTGTGCCAGTAAGGGTTGTTTTCATATGTTTTATTTAACCAACAATAGCACATACATCAGGGATTTGCAGTCTAGGGAAGTATCAATGGATGTCCATGTGAACATAGATACAAAGATACACCATACACAAAAAGGATTTCATTTTAGAAGTCATGATTCCCCACCTCCTTAATCCCTCCACACCTCTTTTTGACAACATTGTACTTAGAAGATTGCGTAAATACTGCAAGGCAGGGGGAAAAAAGCATATGTGTAGCTATGGACATGCATTTTCCATCTTTACTTTGGTAACCCAGTGCCTCTGGATATAAAGCTAAAAATTG
This sequence comes from Erythrolamprus reginae, assembly GCF_031021105.1. Taxonomy (NCBI): domain Eukaryota; kingdom Metazoa; phylum Chordata; class Lepidosauria; order Squamata; family Dipsadidae; genus Erythrolamprus; species Erythrolamprus reginae. The sequence continues at coordinate 102,716,470 of NC_091951.1, forward strand.
CAAATCCGATTAGCATGGCTCTCTGTCTTTTGCTTTTAACCAACTTAAATCCAAATACAGTCTTAAACTGTCTTTCTCTGTAAATCTCATTGAAATCTGATAGGACATGACAAAGGCACAAAAGAGAGCTGTTCAGTGCATTTTGGAGCATATTTTTTACCAGAAGCTTCTTTCCTGATACCTGTATATTTCATTTTGGAATGGGCCAGGGTGGGGGAGGGAGGGAGGGACAGGATACAGGATTCATCCTGCCATTCCAGAGGATGATCCAGAAGCACACACATAGGAAAAAGGACATGTCTGGTTTGAGCTGCAATTGTTTTTATACCAGTTTGTAACATAATCTCTTAAGCAACAAGTGGTTGCATTTTTGAGAATATGTATAGGAGAAAAAGGGTGAAGAACACAGTAAGTTATATGACAGTTGCAAAATAAACCACCCACTTTACAGGAATTTATCTCTTGTTACTTGGAAAGTGTTCTTAGTTAAAGATGCAACGAACCTTTACAAATGCATTCATTAAATAATCCGTTTGGGGTTTTTTTTTTCCTTTGCTGTGGCATTTTGTATGTAGTTATAAATAAATACTGTAGATTTTTTTTGGCCAAATTATTGTTCTATTTATACAATTTAATGTCTTAAGGCAGATTTTCAACCACACACAAATCTACAAGAATTACTGCATATTTTGCAAAATGAGCTCACTACCTTTATGATTGCACATGCTTGCAAAATGAATTAAAGAAATAAAGCTTTTTTAATGAAGAATTTTGTAAAATACCCATATAAATAATGTATTTAACTTTGAACTTTGTACATTGCTTTTTCTCTGCAGCATCCCAGTTTATTTTATTGTGTAATTTTGCTATGTGAAAAGTGCTAATTTGTTTGTTCCTTCACAAGTGTGTTAGCTGTTTAAATGTGATTTAATGCAATTCATTTATACTTTTTTAGTAATTGTTTTAAACCAAGCTTCCATTTTTGTTTTAAGTTCACCAAAGCCATTGTCTATTTTTGTATTATTTCTAACTTAAGAAGTTTTTTTTCCAATATATGGCAAAAAAAGTAGCATATTATTCTTATAGCATTTAGTTACGTAGATTTAAAAAAGTATTCTTTGCTTTTGAGGCTTATTAAAAAAATCTAAAGCTGTTTTACTCTATTAATATGCATGGAATCTCTCCCCTTTGAAGTGACGCATTTTTTTGCATTAAATATGGGGGGAAACTTCATAGAAATTAATGAAAATACTTTCTTTCTTGTCTGCTTGTATATTTCTCTGTCTTTCACATAAATATAAACCAGCAGATTGGATGCCTTAACAATGCAAAGCATATTCATTTCACTTGTACATTGTACTGAGCATCAAAACTGTCAATCATCACTAACATTCTGAAGAAAAAAGGATTTTGAAAAGCACAAAAGAACTGTTTTGTTACCTTAAGAAAATGTGACTTTTTTCTAGACAAGCAACAATGCTGCAACTGTGCATGCTTCCTGTATGAATTTTGCAAGAGATTTCACTCAGATTTCACTGTGTGATCTTTTGGGAAAGGGAAGAGGGTGGGTGTGGGAAAGAGAGAGAGAAAGAGAGAGAGAGAAAGGGAAAAAAATCCATAATGTATTCTTTCCCCACAGAAAAACAAGAACAGAGTCACACATAAAGAAATTAGAAAATATAAAGAATTATCAATGTATTGTTTCGTTATAATCCGAACATTTGTTCTAATTCTTAAAGTACCAGTGGCACACAAATGTAATCAAATTAAAGCCATATTTTGTCCAGTGATGCCCTCTGTGGAATCCCAGTCAAGACAGATTATTTTTATTTAGACAGTTACATGAATGTGTATAGCCTGTTTCCTTGACCTCCAAAGATCATGTGAGAGTACACAGACTTTCTTTCTTTCTCCAAGTATTTATAGTGCGTAATAAAGAAAAAATATATTTTAAATTATCTCCCTGCCCTGAATAGATTGTTATGAGTTCCAAGTCCATTCTTAAAGATGCCGCTCTTTACAGAATATGGCTGTAAGTGGGAATGATCATGTTTCAGACTTAAAATGTGATTTCTCACCTTGGCTGGGCTGTGAGAATGATGTCTGCTCCCTCTCCATTCGTAGCCAACTGCCATCTTAAAAAATGAAGTCATCTCTGAAGTGATTCTTCTTTCATTTCTTACTGAAACCTTTTGGAATAGACACAAACGCTGTACAGTTCTATTGTTAGAGAAGAAAAAAAAACCTGACTACTGTAGAGATTGTTATAATTATTTTGCAGAAATTCAAGCTGTAAAAACTTTTCAACTTTCACACTATTTAATTAAAGTTACTTCCTGTCTGTGAGTGCAGCTCCTGGCTGAGTATTTTATTCCTTTGGCTTTGCTAAGCCAACAGGTGAGGACCAGTTGATTTCCCCTTGTAGGCTTTTACTGCAAAATATGAAGCGTGTAAAATAGGGGGAGGTGGCACTTGGGTTTTGACTTGCCTTTCAGATAGATTGAGAGAGAGAGAATATTCTAAGGTATCTTCTTACACATTTTGACAAGCATAAGGATTAACATAGCTGTCCTCGCGTTGAAGGCATTATTTGTATGCATTTCCCTACATATCGCAGGATATAGCTTTACAGTGATATATAATAAGTCCTCAACTTACAACAGTTGATTTAGGGGCCAAAATTACAATGGCACTGAAAAAAGAGATGTATGGTTGTTTTTCACAGTTATGACCTTTGCAGCATCCCCCATGATCATGTGATCAAAATTCAACTGCTTGGCAACTGTTTCAACACCTATGACCATTGCGGTGTCCTGGGGTCATGTGATTCCCTTTTGTGGCCTTCTGACAAGCAAAGTCAATGGGGAAGCCAGGTTCATTTAACAACGGTGTTACTAAGTTAACCACTGCATTAATTCATTTAACGGTGGCAAGAAAATTTTTATTTAAAAAAATATTTAAAATTTTATTCTATTAAAAGTTTTTAATGAGAGACAAAACTCAACAGATTTCTCACTTGTCAGATTGAATAAGAGTCCTCTTGGTTCAGGCCAAAGCTGATTTGTCCAGCATTTGGTGTTGCACAATTAGGAACCACCAACTGTTTTCAAGGGAATGAGATTTTGGTGGTCACCCTCTTCAGCTGGTATTGAAAGGATGCTGCCTATGATTCAAGCCAAGACTACCAATAGTCTTTCCATCATGAATTCCTCCAGTCCTCCTTTAAAACCATCTAAATTAGTGGCATCAGGATGGATCATGTAATTTAGCAGACCTGAAGTGCTTAGTATGTCACACTCCATGAGGCTCTCAAGTTCTAATACTAGGAAGGTGAGAAATAACACTTCACATTGTGTATACCCCTCTGATTATGTACAAGCTCTCCCCTTTCCCCCCATATGCCAAAGTTGGTCTTTGTTTAAAAAAAACCCCTGCTCAAACCCATTTCGGCTGTCCTTTTCCACCTCTTTACAACTCTGGATATACAGTGCATTCAACTATAAATATATAAGATGGCATTGCTGTATTCGTAATTTCTATTCCATTTCTAATGTTTCCTGGCATGGCATTCTTCTCCACATGAGGAACTGGCATTTATTTTGAATTAGCCACCATACACGCAAAATCTCTTTTGATTACTCATTGTCCTGTCAAATCCTTTGGCATCTTTATAAATAAGTGAAAGTACACCAATCCCAGAAGATTCTTGTTATTCATTTTTTGTGGAATATTTTGTACTGAGGAAATTTGTTAGCAAATATATGAGCATTATACATTATACCTTTATGAACTACTTAGTGTCATTACCAAATCATTAAATAACCTGAATTTGCTCAGGAACCTTTGGTGATTGACATTGTCAGAGGGTGGTTTTTTTAAAATATTTATTTTATTGACACCTTTTAAAGATAAGTTAGAGGGAAAAGACACCATCATAAAACACATGCAAATTTCTATGCCTTTATAATTGATGTTTTTTTTCTTAATAATTCTTGATAACAGCTCGGCAGTTACAGAAGTTAAACTAATTGGTATGTAATTACCTATATCATATAAATAAGGCTTGGGAGGATTAATTTATATAAGGCCTATAATTTCTTTTCCTCTCTATCTCCTTCCTGAAAAAGTCAGTTCAGACATGAGTATCTACCTATCTTCAGTAGGAGTTGATCCTGTTCTAACAGGTACTACCCAACCAAAGCACATTCAGAACATATAGTGTATTTTTACTTTGATACTTCTCTCTGTCTTATAAGGTCTCCGAGTTTGCGGAGAGGGGCGGCATACAAATCTAATAAATCATAAATTATATACAACTTTATTCTTTTTATTAGTAGAACACAACCCAGCACTGCCTGCATTAAATACAGATAGTCCTTGACTTGCAACAGTTCAATTAATGACTGTTCAAAGTTACAACAGAACTGAAAAAAGACTTTAAAAGACTGTTTTTCACACTTACGACCTTTGCAGTATCCACCTGATCACGTCATCAAAATTCAGATGCGTGGCAACTGGTTCATATTTATGATGGTTGCAGTGTCCCAAGGTCAGGCCTTTTGCACCATTCTGACAAGCAAACCTGATGGGAAAGCCATATTCACTTAACAACCAGGTTACTAACTTACCAACTTATCAAGTGCAATAATTCATGTCTGTGGCCATAAAATAGGGAAGAACTCACTTAAAAATTTCACACTTAACAACAGAAAAGTTGGGTTCTGTGGTTGTAAGTTTAGGACTACCTGCAGTCTATAATTGCATGGTCAATGTCATACCTATAATTTTGGTTTATTGAATATTATGCTAATAATCTCTCTGTGTATGTGTGCATATCTAACTTTGGTCTTGATTCTGATTATTATATAGGAGTCTCAAAGTTCAGGAATTTCAAATTCAGACATTTTTGTACTTGTTCCAGCCTTAATCAGACAAGTAACCCTCACTTGAAAAATGGAGCACATCAATTTCAAGTCAATAGTTCAGATGGCAGAAATAGAGGATAGCCACTGATGTGTATATAGAGCTTTTAATGTATCTGAATCCCCAATCGACTATGTGGTTTTCCAATTCAAGTGGCAATACATCTTGGATTGATATTTTTCTCAGATTCACTTGCAGATATCCCAGATGTTGGTAATTCTTGAACGGTTTACATAAACATGTAGAATATACCAAATGTTCAGATCGAGCTCTATTGTTTGAAAATCATCATTTTTCAACACTGAACTATCAATTATAACTTATTGTTAAGTAAAGTAATAAAAAAAATGCTGCGATAGGCACAATTGTGGAAATCACAACTGGAAATAGAAATAGCACTTAGACTTATAAACTACTTCATAGTGCTTTACAGTGCTCTCTAAGCAGTTTACAGAATTGACATATTGGCCTCAAGAGTTGGGTTCCTCATTTTACTGACCTTGGAAGAATGGAAGGCTGACTAAGTAGACGTAATCCTCAACTTGAACTGGTCAGAATCGAACTCCTGGCAGTTGGCAGAATTAGTCTGCAATACTGCATTCTAAACACTGCTTTCTCTAAAAGTAATGCTTGAACTGTAATAACTATGGAATTCTTGGAAATCATGATATGATGTGTTGCCTTGACACAAAACTGAATACACCCTTAGCAATCATGACTGAATTGACTAGGATCTTTAATCAAATAATGCTGATCAGAGAAAAATAAGATAAAAGGAATGGAAGATATATTAATTTTTTTCTAGCATCTTTTCCAGTTATGTATATATGATATATTTAACTATTAACATCGGTTCGCCGATGAAAGCTGGAAAAATCCCATTGGGCATACAGTGCAGGGTGCAACCCTTTTATCAAAGTTGGTCATACCCTAAGGTTGACATTCAATTCTGTAACCACTACAAAGGCACAAGATACAATTAATTTAATTTATTTGACTTATATGCCACCCAATCCCATGGGACTTAGGACGGCTTACAACAATAAAATAATATAATATAATATACAATCAAAGTCAAATATTAAATAGTAAAAATGATAAAACCCCATTAACCTAACAATAAAAACCCCTAGCTAAAACTAAACAATCATACATACATACATACTAACAATCATATACACATACAATTAGAAGACCCAAGAGATCTGGTGCATGGTGGAAGTTTCGAAATGTGGAATACAGTATATCAGGAGTGAAGGTTTAAGCTAAAGTTTTCTGGGTCAAGGTTTTGCATTAACCTTGTAATAATAGAGGTGTGTGTGTGTGATATTGTAATGTATTGTTTTGCGGTAGTAAAAGGGGGAAGAAAGGCTGTATGGAATGCAGTTGGATGGTTTTGAAGGCCACAAATTTTGCTGTAGGACATTGATTTCTCCAATGTCCCAGCTACCCACATTTTCAACAAACAAAACAAATAGGTCTTTATTTGAGACATATTAAAAGGGTTTATGGTCTAGTTGGCACCTCAAATGTCCCCACCTCGAGTGGGACAGGTGAAGGACTACCAAACTTTTTACTACCACACTGTGGGTGTGGCTTATGCATTTTCTTTCAACATCTTTCAGTGCAATTGGGTGCTCTGGGGTGGAGCAGCCCACCCCTGGTTTGTCTCCTTCCCCAATACCAGCTGCCTTATCCTGTCAACTTTGCAGACCTATGGTGGAAAACCCATCCCCAAATTGCTAACAACAAAAGCGAATCCAAATAATTTTTTATTAGTTCCAAAGCTAGCAAGCTGTAGCAAGTTCATTGGTCTCTTGCCAAACACAAGACTTATAAGGTTATATGGGTCTTATACAGAATCTTGATCAAAGAGAGTCTAAGCTGCCAACGATTCTGAACACAGAAAGAATTGCTTCAAAACTGTGAAGATAACTACAAAGGGGGACACAGGGAGTCTTATAATATAAACTTATTGAAAACACATTCCTAGAAAGGAAGCAAAGTATCTTTAGTATACAAGTTGAGCCATGCTTCTAGTAGTCACCCCCAAAACAAACTCTACTTTTACAGTACAAAAGGGAACAGATATGGAGGTGCAGCATCATATATCCTTGAGTCACACTTCCTTTCAAGAATCATGATTCATAATAATGGTTTATAATTGATTATAATATAACCAAATAGTCCCTATAAATACAGGGGGGGCATTCAGTTGTACATTTCCACCCCAGTGAAGCAGTGGATGTGATGTGCTGGTGCCTGGAGGCTGTGAGGATCTGGATGGGTGTCAACAGACTCAAGCTCAAGATGGAGTGGCTGACAAGATGGAGTGGCTGTGGATTTTGCCTCCCAAGTACAATTCCACTGTCCTTCCATCACTTCAGAAGGGGGATTTTTGACGGTCCACAACTTGGGAGTCCTCCTTGATCCACAGCTGACGCTAGAGGGGTGGCATACAAATCCAATAAATAATAATAATAATAATAATAATAATAATAATAATAATAAAATAATAATAATAATAATAATAGTAGAGTAACCTCTCTCAGCTCTGGCGAGGGGGACGTTTGCACAGGTCCGCCCGGGGCACCAGTTGTGGCCCTATTTGGGCTAGGAGTCTCTTCTCACAGTCACTTATGCCCTCATCACCTCGAGGCTCGATTACTGCAATGCACTCTACATGGGGCTACCTTTAAAAAATGTTCGGAGGCTGCAGTTATTTCAAAATGCAGCCGCACAAACTGTTACGGGTTTAACATGATATACCCATATATCACCATCACTCTGTGATGGTGCATTAGCTACCGATTTGTCTCCAAACCTAATTGAAAGTGTTGGTTATTACCTATAGAGCCCTATATGGCTTAGGACCAGATTACTTACGGGACCATCTCCTGCCTCATGTATCCCAGCGGTCAGTCAGATCCCACAGAGTTGGCCTTCTCCAGGTCCTGTCAGCCAGGCAGTGCTGGCTGGTGGGGTCAAGGGGAAGGGCCTTTTCTGTGGAGGCTCTGGCCTTTGGAATCAACTCCCCCCCAGAGATTCGCATTCCCCCCACCTGCCTGTCTTTTCGAAAGGTTTTTAAAATATGCTTTTGCCGGCAGGCCTGGGACTATTTAGCATTAACACTCTGCTCCAGCTGATAGTTTGTTAGTGGTACTGAATGAATTATGGATGAATGGTCTTTTAACATTGGGGTTTTTAGGATTTTGTATTTGTTTTATCTTGTACGCCGCCCTGAGTGCGATGGAAAAGGGAGACTTATAAATTTGAATAAACAAACAAACAAATAAATAAATAAAATAATTTACTGTGAACAAATAAACTCTTCTAAATGGTCTGAATGATTGCTACCTCAGTGAAATAAACCAACAGTGTTTACTTAGTGTGTAATACATCAGCATATAGTAATTATGACAAAGAAAACTTCTGAACTGTACCCATATTTCTTTCAAAACTGTCTCCCTTCTTATACTTCAGAAGCATAGAAAATATAAGTATTTACGTATTTTTTTGTTGCCCTGAAAAGATTTTTAAAAACTGGCAAAACCACTTTGGGCATCAGTACATCCACAGATGTGCACATTAAAATGTATGCATCTCCAAATACTCTGACTCTCAGGTACTAATTTTGTGTGCTGAGTTCTCTGTGTCAATGTGTGTAACACTTAACTCCTCTTTACATCCCAGTTCTGCCCTGCGAGTGTTAAACAATACAGAATCACCTTCTAACAGCTGTTAATATATTTTTATTTCAACTATCACTCTTATTTGTCAGGTGAGTTCTTCACCCCAGCAGGTATTCTTTAATAGTGTTAAGGAATAAACAGAACTTAGAGACATGCTTATGCTGCCATTAGCTAATGGGTTATGAAGCAAAATTGACTTCTGTTTAACCTCCCTACACTTAGCCCGCTGTTGGGAAGAAGAGGAGGGGGAGAAAAGGGTATAAGCAAACAAGCTAACATGCTTTCCACATTTCCCCAGGCCCATGGGAAGTAAGCTTGAAACGTAGTTCTTTCAATAAATAGATGAATGGATATGTCTGTCATTATATAATCATTCAGCCTGGGAACTCTTTCTCCTATTTATTGTCTGCAAAAACGGTACCTGTGAATTCTGCAAAGCTTTGACCTCCACGACAGAGCCAATGCTTTTAGCCTTCCTTGATGAGCAGAACAGAATGGAGTCCATGGAACAAAGGCAATTGGGGAAGGCCTGCCATTTCAGCAGCCCTTCTCCACAGCAGCAAGAAATGTTGAAACCAAGAGAAGCACACGAAATAAAGCTCCTTTCTTCCCTGGTTAAAAATTAAAGATTCACAGCAAGATTCACAGTGACTCATTTTACCCACAACCTAATGCAATTGGAAATATGCTGCTCAGATTTGTAAACCATGGTTTATGGCATTTGTTTGTTTGTTTGTTTGTTTGTTTGTCTGTCTGTCTGTCTGTCTATCTATCTATCTATCTATCTATCTATCTATCTATCTATCTATTTATTTATCGTTAGAGTTGAAAGGGACCATGAAGGCCATCAAGTTCAATCCCCTGCCCAAGCAGGAACCCTATAGCACACCAGTTAAGTGGAAGTTCAATCTTCTCTTAAAAATGTCCAGAGTGTTGGAGTTCACAACGTCCGCTGGTAGGTTGTTCCATTGGTTGATCGCTCTGACCATCAGGAAGTTCCTCCTTATCTCCATGTTGAATCTCTCCTTGGTCAGCTTCCAGCTGTTGTTCCTCGTCCGGCCCTCTGGTAAATGATAATTGCCCAGCCAATGACATTTTGCTTAACAAACCATAGTTACACAAATTTATGACTTATCATTGTGTGTAAACTCATCCTCTGTGTCTAAGAGATACAATAAGTAATTCCTAAGGAGGCTCCCAAAGTCATTCTTTTTTAAAACAATCTAGAATGCAGGGATTGATTTTTGCCTTGACTTCTTAATAGTTTTTCTCAACAAAACAGAGCTCAGGTAATTGAACCAGGCTTATGCAGATGAATTGATAATACAGTGGAACCTCGACATACGAGCAGCTCTACTTACGAGCTACTCGAGATAAGAGCTGGGAGGGGAGCGACATTTTTGTTCGCTTCCCGAGCTCACATTCGGGATACGAGCGCCAAGGAGCTGTCTCCTGAAGCCGAATGCTAACTTCCGCGTTCGGCTTCAGGAGACAGCTCCTTGGCGCTCGTATCCCGCGTGTTTTAAAAGGTTGCAGCCGGCCTGGGGACTCGGGGGGGTGCTGGCAAGCCCCCCAGGCCGGCTGCAACCTTTTAAAACACGCGCGCCGCTTCGCTGCTGTCTCCTGAAGCCGAACGCTAACTTCCGCATTCGGCTTCAGGAGACAGCTCCTTGGCGCTCGTATCCCGCGTGTTTTAAAAGGTTGCAGCCGGCCTGGGGACTCGGGGGGGTGCTGGCAAGCCCCCCAGGCCGGCTGCAACCTTTTAAAACACGCGCGCCGCTTCGCTGCTGTCTCCTGAAGCCGAACGCTAACTTCCGCATTCGGCTTCAGGAGACAGCAGCGAAGCGGCGCGCGTGTTTTAAAACGTCACAGCCGGCCTGGGGGGCTCGGGGGGAAGCCCCCGAGCCCCCCAGGCCGGCTGCCATGTTTTAAAACACGCGCGCCACTTCGCTGCTGTCTCCTGAAGCCGAACGCGGAAGTTAGCGTTCAGCTTCAGGAGACAGCAGCGAAGCGGCGCGCGTGTTTTAAAACGTCACAGCCGGCCTGGGGGGCTCGGGGGGAAGCCCCTGAGCCCCCCAGGCCGGCTCGGGGGGAAGCCCCCCGAGCCCCCCAGGCCGGCTGCCACGTTTTAAAACACGCGCGCCGCTTCGCTGCTGTCTCCTGAAGCCGAACGCGGAAGTTAGCGTTCGGCTTCAGGAGACAGCTGCGAAGCGGCGCGCGTGTTTTAAAATGTCACAGCCGGCCTGGGGGGCTCGGGGGGAAGCCCCCGAGCCCCCCCCAGGCCGGCTGCTTCTCCGCTGACTCCTGAAGCCAAAAGCCAAAGGCGAACTTCCGCGCTTCAGGAGTCAGCTGAGAAGCGGCGGGGCTGTTTTAAAAGACTGCAGCTGACCTGGGGGGCTTGCCAGCACCCACCCCCCAACTCGGAACCGCGGCTGGCAGCGGCGGAGGAAGGCGAATGCGGCTTGGAAGCTGGGAGGGGGGTGGAACGTCTTTGGCCACTTAGCTCTTCCGCCCCCCTCCCAGCTTCCAAGCCGCATTCGCCTTCCTCCGCCGCTGCTGGGCTGCGCGTGGCGGGAGAAGCCCGGACAACGCCGGAGCGCTGGGCAGCACTACCGCTTTCCTTCTTCCCGTCGCGCCTTCCAAAGCAGCGCTGGGCGAAAGAGAGTGGGCGGCCAGCGGCAGAAGGCGAGAGATGCCTCTTCATGCGCTCGATCTCGGGGGTTAGGGGCGAGCTTGCCACCAGGCTCGGCTGGGGGGGGGCTTGGCTTCTACGTGGGGGGGGGGGCGGCGGCCGGGTCCGGCTCCTGCCGCTGACGCGCCCCTCTGACGGCATTGCTGGCATTCCAGGCGAGCCGCCCGGCATAAGCAGCGGTTTCGTGGGTGCTGGCAAGCCCCCACCACGTTACTTCGCTCCTGTCCTGGCTAAATCGTGTGGCAGCAAACATGCTTTGGGAGTTTGGCTGGGGGGGAGGGAGTTAGCAAGGTGCAAAGCATGTTTGCTCCCACGGGGAAGGGAAAAGGGGGCGGCTTAAGCCCTTCCCTGTGCTTCGGAAGCCGCTGATGCGCCCCTCAGAGAAAGAGAGAGGGGGGAGAGAGAGAAAGAGAGGGCTAGAAAGAGAGAGAGAGAGTGAGAGATGCTCAGTGAGCCTTTCTTTGAAGTTGCCTTTCTTTCTTGCTTTCTTTCTTGCTCTTTTTCTTTCTCTCTTTTACCTTCCCTTCCTTTATTTCTTCTTTTCTTTCTCCTTCCCACCTTCTTCCCTCCCTCCCTCCCTTCACTCATTCCTCTCTTACTCTCCCCTTTCATAAGTTTCCTTGCTTCCTTCCTCTGTTCCTGTCCCTTCCCCCTTTCTTTCTTTCTTTCTTTCTTTCTTGCTCTTTTTCTTTCCCTCTTTTACCTTCCCTTCCTCTATTTCTTCTTTTCTTTCTCCTTCCCACCTTCTTCCCTCCCTCCCTTCACTCATTCCTCTCTTACTCTCCCCTTTCATAAGTTTCCTTGCTTCCTTCCTCTGTTCCTGTCCCTTCCCCCTTTCTTTCTTTCTTTCTTTCTTTCTTTCTTTCTCTTTTTCTTTCTCTCTTTTACCTTCCCTTCCTCTATTTCTTCTTTTCTTTCTCCTTCCCACCTTCTTCCCTCCCTCCCTGCCTTCACTCATTCCTCTCTTACTCTCCCCTTTCATAAGTTTCCTTGCTTCCTTCCTCTGTTCCTGTCCCTTCCCCCTTTCTTTCTTTCTTTCTTTCTTTCTTTCTTTCTTTCTCTTTTTCTTTCTCTCTTTTACCTTCCCTTCCTCTATTTCTTCTTTTCTTTCTCCTTCCCACCTTCTTCCCTCCCTCCCTTCACTCATTCCTCTCTTACTCTCCCCTTTCATAAGTTTCCTTGCTTCCTTCCTCTGTTCCTGTCTCTTCCCCCTTTCTTTCTTTCTTTCTTTCTCTTTCTCTTTCTCTCTTTTACCTTCCCTTCCTCTATTTCTTCTTTTCTTTCTCCTTCCCACCTTCTTCCCTCCCTCCCTTCACTCATTCCTCTCTTACTCTCCCCTTTCATAAGTTTCCTTGCTTCCTTCCTCTGTTCCTGTCCCTTCCCTCTTTCCTTCCTTCCTTCCCACCCTCCGTCCATTCATTCACCCATTCCTCTCTTGATCGCTTAAAGCCGGTCCCTGGTGCAAAAAGGGTTGGGGACCTCTGTCCTACAGGATTGGGTGGCAGAGAAGTTGAACATATGTAAATTTAAAAGTTTAAGAAAGTTTACAAGTTAAGTGAAAGAAACTTCATTATTCATTTATATGTACATGTACATTTCTTCATTAAAAACATGTCTTTCTGCATAATTTAGACTAACTTTGTGAGTTTTTTGAGGGCTGGAACCAATTAAAATTATTTACATTAATTCCTATGGGGAAAAGTCGTTCGAGATAAGAGCTGCTCGACTTACGAGCCCAGGTCCGGAACGAATTAAACTCGTATCTCGAGGTACCACTGTACTATTTAACATCACTTCTATTTAACATCTACACGAAATCACTGGGTGAGATTATCTATCACCATGGGGTGAGATACTATTAGTATGGTTATGATACCCAGTTATACATCACTACTCCTGATAAGCTAAGCATTGCTGTTGATGTCTTCTCTTATTACTGTGAGGATCTGAATAAGGAAAAACAAGTTTCAACTGAGCCATGGCAAGAGTGGTTTTGGATTTTGAGATCTTCTCAATCCTGGGATCTATTTTTGGAGCTGAATGGGTTTACACTGTCCCAGCCAGACCCAGTGTACAATCTGGGGATCCTTCTGGACTCACAACTTCTGCTTAAACAGCAGAACCTGGCAATTGTGGCCAGGAGGGCCTTTGTGCATAGCTTTGTATTGTGTCCATTTCTAGATTGGGAGACCCTATTATCAGTTACATACTAAACCTTTGCTCTGTGAGCTGAATTGGTTACCTGTTTGCTTCTGTGTCTAATACAAGTTGTGGGTTATGATATTTAAACCCCAACATGACATGTGGCTCTCTTTAATTACATCTACTAATTCCATTATCAACCAAAGAGTTTGGTTGGTGAAGTACAGGAAGAGAGGTTTTTCTGGAATGGTGCCTTCCTTCCAGAACATCATTGCGCCTGAGGTAAGATTGACACTAACCCTGCTGGTCTTCCAGAAGAACCTCTAAACTTGGATGTGCCATTGGGCATGGAGATCCCATGGAAGCATGGAGACTGTTAAATGGTTGCCCTCTATATTGATATATACCATACTCTTTTTGTTACTATACTTTGTACTTTTAACTGTTTTTAATTGGATTTAATTGCTAAATTTTGTTATTGTTGTTTTATGTTTTAATTGCGTATAATGAGAAGAATTATATGCAAGTGATATCAGTGGCAATTCCAAAAGAAATAAACATATACGTACATTAAAAATATAATTCAGAAAACAAAGACTAACCTTATCTTAATTGGTACTTTAACAGGCTCCAAAATAATTCACAATTATCCAAAATTTCTGAAATTCTGACTAATTAGATTTTTATGATAGGTGCATATGATTCCTCTTCAGTGGAATTTCAGAGGGTGGGGGGAAAGTTGGAATTTTTTAATAGAAATAATTCTCCATATTCCATAAATATATGTGGCTTATTTATCATGAGAATAAAGTATTTATTTCCTCTCCCCATGATTTTTATGTCAATAGATCTCCTAATAATTTAATGTGTTGACAGAAAGAGGAAAAATCCAAATGATAATATTCTTCTATAGCAATCTATTATGCTGTATACATGCAAAATAAAAAATGCATCATTTAAAGGTATTTAGAATGTGATATCTCACATCAATTTCCATCATACACGCAAGTACATAGATTTGTGCAGCTAATATTTTATAGCTCCCTTAGGTTATAAAACAAGTAAAAATATAGTTGGTCTAAGAAATATATTCTGAAGGACTTTCTCACATCATAATCACAAATGCCAGTTGTGCAAAAAAATATATTCAATATCATTGATCTCTAAAACTTATACATTATTGCAAAAATTTAGATTCTGTTAATTTTTCACATTTTCAAATTAGAATATTTGCAATATTTGAGAAATATTTGAGAAATATTTGTATAGAAAGTCCAAAATAAGACCCTCTGATTTTGTGGTGTAAGAGTGTATTGCCACCGAAAAACATTATTTTTGCCATTCTGATATAAATTTATATCCTATGAAAAATGAATTGAAAATTGTTGTGTGCATTATAATGGATGATCAGAAATGTGTCTATCTCTCTCTTTTCTTTTTGTTGGTCTATCTAATGCCACAGTTATATCATTAAAGTTGTCCTAAGAGGTTTTTCTAGCTTATTAAGAATAATGTAGTAATGTAGTAAGACTCACAGTCAGATGTCTTCAGATGCCATGACTAATATTTCTAAAGACTTATGTTTCTTAGTAGTTGCAACACAATGCTCCATCGGTATCATGTCCATTATTAGCAAATATGTTTTCATTTGTCTTCAAATCATTGATGTTAAGGATGTTCTACAAGTGCAGTTTTCATAATTTCAATTTCAGAATTTTTTTCCTTTTGTCCCTCCTATTTCATTCAAACCATTGTTTACATTATTTATTCATGGGTTAATCCATTAATCTATGCATTAATGATCTGCGGGTTTTTTTTCGTAGCCTCTTAGTCCATCTTTGGTTATATCATAGATAATCTTTTTCCAATACATATGTTCATGTGATATTAATGTAGTTCATTTCATAAGACATACATCTGCATACTGGGAAATTTTGGTGCTAAGCTGGAAAAAAAATGCAAAGGATACAGATTGAACGGCAGTAAAAAAAAAGCTAGAAGTTGATTAGTTAAAAAATAAACATAGAAGCATAATTATAAATTATGTAACTCTTGAAATTTCTGTAGTTGTATTTTTTTTTATTAAAACAAGAAACTTCAAAGACCATCCTTAGGGGAATGTCTTTCTCTATTGTGATGAAATATCATTAAGAAAAATAATTAATAGAAGAACATAAAAGTCTTCTGTGTAATTAACCTACTGTTTCTGGGCTGAAGAAATCCAGAACACCATTATATAACAGTAAAGAGATGCAGAAACTCTCTTCCTTGCCAATTTAGTGGCTATCCAGAGTTTTGAAGCACAAATACAATTGTTTTAGGTCGTATGTACATCGATATATGCAGTATATAGGAAACATGTGAATGCAATTTTTTAATTGAGCAATTAATAGCAATGAATTTTTGTGAGAAATTTATTAGAACAATTAGAACAATATATTCAAATCAGATGGCAAAAATTATATTAAATGGAGAATTTACAGAAATTAGAAAAGGGGTAAGATAGGGATGTCCCTTATCCCCTCTACTATTTATATTTTCAATAGAGACTTTGATGCAACAAATTAGACAGAACTGAGAGATAAAAGGACTAAAAACCAGAGCACAAGAATATAAGGTACAAGTCTTTGTGGACGACTTTGCATTCATTATAGAAGAACCTTTAGAGACAGCTCCAATACTGTTACAAGATATTAAGCAGTTTGGCAAGGTAGCAGAGATCAAAATAAACAAGAAAAAAACTAAATTTTTAACCAAAAATTAACTAAAATGAAGAATTAGAGGAGAAATTGGGAATTTGAATAGTAAGAAAATTAAATATTTGGGAATATGGCTATTGACAATATGTAGTACAATAAAAGAAGACAATTATAATAATTTGCTAAGACAAAAACAAAAAGACTTACAAAATTGTAATAAAATTGAATTAACTGGCAGAATTTCATCAAAATGAATATATTACTGAAATTGCTATAATTTTTTTTCAAACAATCCAGATAAAATTAGAAAAGAATTTTTTGATCAAATAAATAAAATAACATCCAAATTTATATGGGCAGTGAAAAAAACAGTGAATTAAATTTAAACTCTTTCTAGATAGTAGAAGAAAGGGGAGTTTTGGACTCTCAGATTGGGAGCTTTACTATCGGGCAGCTGTTTTGACATGGGGTAGAGATTGGATTCATCTCAAAAATAAAAGAATATTAGTGTTAGAGGATCATAACCTCCAATTAGGCTGCCACGGGTTTCTTTGGGATGGGGAAAAATAAGTCACATTCCTACTTTCAAAGACCCATAGTAAGGGATACTCTCTTTAATGTCAGGATAAAGATAATAAAAACATTATACAAAAATTCCAAATTGGCTTTCAACTATTGAGGCAATTATATATTCAAATATCGTTAACCATAGCAAAATGGTAAGTTATTCAGAGTTGTTAAATGAAAAAGGCGATTTTAAATCAATGCAAGATTTGAAAGAACAAGGGGAAAAATTGTATTTGCGATTGTTTGTTATGTTGTTTTTAATGAGAACAATTGTTTAATAAAAACAGTTTAAATACCCCTAAATCATACAGTTGTATCTTCCTTTGGCATTAATTCATATGAAGGGATGGCAAGAGTGATGGAGGATATTCAGCAGCCTTTTAGAACAAGTCACAAAAATGGGTGATTCTGAAAATATCCATCCTATATCACCACATTGGGAAAATGTAAACAGTTAGCGTGTTTGATTGCAATGTATTGTTTCCAATTCTAATTAGAGGTGTAATTGCTGTGGAAGATCCAGGTATGACTATCAATTGCTTCTTAATTGAAGTAGTATCTCTGAGGGCTATGGATGGAGCAAATATTCTTAATCAAGCAATAATAATAATAATAATAATAATAATAATAATAATAATAATACTAGTAGTAGTAGTAGTAGTAGTAGCAGTAGTAGTAATATTGTGGTAATCCTCCACCAGTCCTTGTAACCTTACTCTTTTGCTTCTGAAGAGCTTTTGCCAGCGGATCTGCTTTCATGCAGAGAGGGAAACATCATCCCACCAGTAATTTATGCAAATTAAAGAACTGATTAGCATAACACTTCTGCCAGCATTAGAGGGTTGCAGAACTGGTAGATAGGTAAAGCAAGCTCCTTAGTGATAATTAACTTTCTGCAGTAAGAAAAGTTAAGTATAATATCACCACCAACAAAAAAAGTGTCAGTATCAAGATTTCTTGCAGTACAGTAATGGTAAAACAGCAGATTTGCAAATAGTCAGCATTTTTCTCACAGAGAATGAAAAAAAATATTTTTAAATAAGATGAACAGCAACGTTAAAGAATATTTAAAGCATCACTTTGGTGTGCTTCTTCAACAGGAAACCTACTAGGGATATGTATAAAGGCAGAATCAAAAATAGGCAAGTTGGCAGCTACAAACTATTGAAAAAATATAAAGTGAATTATCATTCAGAAAATTGTTTTTTGACTGTATGTACTGTTCTGCAGTCCTCTGATACTAACAAAAGTATAATGATTATGCTAATCATATCTGAAGCTCTGTGCTCTCCCTCTCTCTTTCTCTCTCTCTCTCTCACACACAATTACACATACTGCAGTAGTGAGTTCTAAAACTCATGCATGTGATGTAGCCCACTCCAAGAAAAGACAGAATAGACCATTCCAAGAGAAGGCCAGGGAACCTTTTAAAAATGAAAATGAAGCACAAGTGGATTTGACCATTTATCAAAGCAGTTTCTGAAAGGCTTTGATTTCTCTTTTCTTCAATAAATATTACTTATCTGTAGTTGTCGGATTTCTTGTGACTGTGTCTAAGTCATTCATTCCTGCCCATGGGATGAAGCCTGACAGTGAAAAACAATAACAATTGCCATTGTTTCCCCTCTGAGATAACCCAGAGTCTAATCATGACTGCCAATACATATTTCTCTCTTAATAACAATAGTGGCAGCTTGCATGCATTTCTAGTAATAGACCGTGAGGCTGCCATTATACGTAACTAAAAGTTTCATTACTCAAGTTTTTTATTTATATTTCAGATCAGATTATTGTCTGCATGCCATGATGCCACAGCTTCTGACAATCTAGCAATTCGAAAGCATGCAAATGCAAGTAGATAAATAAGTATGTACTACTTCAGTGGGAAGGTAGCAGAATTCCATGTGCCTTGGCATGTAATCATGCTGGCCACATGGCCACTGACGTGTTTGTAGACAATGCTGGTTTCCACGGCTAGGAAATGGAGATGAGCATTGCTCCCTAGTGTCAAACATGACTGAATGGGGAAATCTTTACCTTTACCTTATTATTTGTTTTGGTGCCTATGGGAAAGTATGTTGAATATGCATTGAAATATCAAATCAGGAAGCAACACAGCAAAGATTAGTTATATATCACTGGTATTCTGTTTTATCAGCTGTAGATATTATTATTATTATTATTATTATTATTATTATTATTATTAATTAGATTTGTATGCCGCCCCTTTCCGTAGACTCAGGGCGGCTCACAACAGTGATAAAAACAATACATGGTAACAAATCTAATAATTAAAATCTAAAATAACAGTTTTACATTACAAAGTCTAAAAAAAAAAGTAGATAAAATATATACACACAGTCATATCATGCACAAAGTTACATAGGCAAGGGGGGGATATCTCAGTTCCCCCAAGTCTGATGACAGAGGTGGGTTTTAAGGACTTTATGAAAGGCAAGGAGGGTGGGGGCAGTCCTAATCTCTGGGGGGAGTTGATTCCAGAGGGTTGGAGCCACCACAGAGAAGGCTCTTACCCTGGGTCCCGCCAGACCTGACCTGGAGAGGACCTGGAGAAGACCAACTCTGTGGGACCTAACCGGCCGCTGGGATTTGTGCGGCAGAAGGCGGTCTCGCAGATATCCTGGTCCGGTGCCATGAAGGGCTTTATAGTCATAACCAACACTTTGAATTGTGACCGAAAACTGATCGGCAACCAATAAGACACATTTGCTCCAAATCAGTCCATACACACTTTTTCATATTCTTTCCCATTGGAGATGAAAATAGGAGGAGGGGAAGATTATCATTTCTTGTCTCAACACAAAAAGCAAAACCACCTAATACAATTAAGAAACTGTGGTATATTCTTCTAAACCCAGACAGTGATGGTCAGCTTAAGCCAGTGTTTCTCAATTATTTTCTCTTATCTCCCCTCCCCAAGAAGCAAACATTTCACACACCCCAACTCTCCGATCTGGGCCCCAATGGAATTTTACTGTTAATATTTATTGTTTTACTATTATAAGCTGCAAACAAACTATTGGCTGGGGAAGGTTGCTCTTCCCACTTACCTGAGAGCAAGTTCCACAGAACTCACCGGAGCCTGTTTTCAGTTAGGGGAATCAATTGAGAGGGACCACACATATTCCCTGGGGTCACCCCCCCCCAGGGGAACCCACCCCATTATTTTAGAAACACTGACTTAAACCAAGGATGATAATCCAGCTCTCCTGAAAAACTTTGCTGGATACATTGTATAAATATAGGGGTTACATGGGATCCTTCTGAAAATAAAATGTGCTTGCAGAACTTTCTTTAAATTGATAGATTATGGCTCACATTAGCCAACAAGTTTAAAGTGAGAATCAATTTGGTGTAGTGGTTAAGACATCAGGCCAGAAAGCAAAAGATTGCAAGTACTGTACCTTAGTAGTGAAAGCCAACTGGGTGACCTTGGGCTAGTTCTTCACCTCACATGGCAGTTGTTGTGGAAAAAATAGGAAAAGGAAGGTGTGTTGGATATGTTTGCCACCTTCAGTTATTTGTAAAAATAATAAAAGTGATGTGATATCTAAATAAGCAATACTAAGTTGGAGCTGCAAAAACACAGATATCCACAAGATAGCAACAAAGAGCAAACATTTCTGTACTTTCCCCAGCTGAACCCCAGTGACTGCAGCCCTGATATGGCACCTTAACTATGCCTTTTCGCTTGGTATCTCCATGCATGACAACAGTGCATGATGAATTGTGTCTCAGTTAAACCATTAAACATGTACATTTGAGATGAGGCCCCTTAAGGATTTTTTAAAATAATGAACCAAAGAGTTAAAATGCTTATGCTACGTATTATCACGTCACATAAAGATTTGGAGAATGCACAAAAATTAAAATCATTGGGAGGTCTGCAGGTTAATTTTAATAATCAAATAATGCTATCAAATATGGATACTATGCATATAGTGTCTGACAGTCATCCAGGTAATATATGCCCAATGTCTCCAAAACAGGCAATATGCAACATTTCTTATTCATGATGTCCCTTTATGCCTGCCATTTTATACCTTTAAATGGATTTGTGTGCAATCACCAAACCTTCTAACCACTTGCTGAATCATCTTCATCCTATAAGCTTTTTGCTTTGATATGTAAGAACCCAAGTCCTCCTAATTTCCATTTCCAGCAAAGGGGAAAAAAATTAAACTTACCTAAACTGTATCTTTAAACAGGAAAGAAAGAGAATCGTTGCCCTCCTTCTAATATTTAAAATACCTTCACTACAATTTAAAACTGATGTGCTGCTATATTCAAATACCGTGTCTATTTGAAGGGACTTCTGAAGGTATACCCTGCCACCTGTGTGTGTAGCAAACCCTTTTGAATCTTGCCCTTGAAACAAAAATTAGTGCCTCGGGGGACGGAGGAAGGAGAGACAACAGCTAACTGCAGAGAGACTGAGGTTCAAGCTCTAAATTTCCTACAGTGGAAAAAGGAAGAAAAAAGGAGAGCAAAAATGCAGGTAGAGAGAGAGAATACAAAGATGAGAAATGATGCCTACAGGAGTCATTGGGGAGACAGTTGGTGGGAGAGAGAAAGAAAGAAAGAAAGAAAGAAAGAAAAAGAAAGAAAGAAAGAAAGAAAGAAAGAAGGAAGGAAGGAAGGAAGGAAGGAAGGAAGGAAAGAAAGATAAAGAAAGAAAGAAGGAAGGAAGGAAAGAAAGAAAGAAAGAAAGAATGAAAGAAAGAAAGAAAGAAAGAAAGAAAGAAAGAAAGCCTACTGGGAAATCAAGCTAACAACAAACAGAAGCCAAAGGCTGGGAAGGAGTTTCCGTGGCAGTTTCTGCTTATCAGGGCACCCGCATTCGGTAAATAAATTAGCAGCATCTTTGAGTGTGTGGAAATTAGCAGTGACAGTATGAAAGAGGCAGATGAGGGGCTTTTATCATCTGTAAACATTCAAAGAAGCACTTCTGAGGGGAAGATTGGGGCAGAGTTGGCAATGGTAGCTTAGATTCAGATAGGGAGGGGGCAAAACAGAATTACTATTCCAAAGGAAGGGAGGGGGAGGGAGGGAGAAAGGGAGGGTGGGGGAGATCTATTTCATCTCCTAGCAGTTCAGAACTTCATTTAGAACTAATCAGCTCTGTCTACTGTCAAGTCATTTCTGACAGCAACTCCCCTTTGGATAGTTTGTCACTCAGAAGATGTGAAAGAAACAACATGATAAAAATATCTGTGCCTTTCTGAAATGATGATGGGGTGCGGAGTGGGAATGAGCGAGAGAAGACTACAAAAACCTGAACCCACCTTTCATGTAGCCCAAAATCAGAAAGAGTTTAGTGGTATTTTTTTTTTCAGACTAACAAATATGACAAACTTTTATGAATAATGTCTCCACCAGCTGTACACTGTGCCCAAATTGATGTAAGATTTAAATTTGTGCAGATTACACGTGAATCAGATTAACAGATCCTTATCAATTAGTAATTGTAATGAATTAAAACCACTCATGTGAGAAAGAGTGCACCACTTGGAGAATGGCAGATGTCCCATTCTTGCAAGCCTTCGGAAGATCTCAGACGTTTTCTGCAAGATTTCCCAAGTATCAAGAGAATGGTTTGTGCAGTTTGGCACACACGGTTTGGAGAATGAATGCCACACATGATTTGGAGAATGACCTTAATAAAAAAAGTCTGGGGCTTTGTATAGGCCAGGCACATCTCAGCAGCAGCAGAATAAAAATGATAAAAGTCAATTGACCATGGCACAGTCTATGTAGCTCAGGACAGTGAGAGGCAACTAGGGTTTTGCACAGAGTTGCTGGTCACTGTGTGGAGCTTGAGGTGGCATTTTTCCATGGCAGCAGGGACTGCTGAAACCAGAATACAAACCTGGAGCATCAGGAGCTGACTGCTGAAGATTGCAGATATTTGCTTCACCCCCAATTTAATGATGACATTGATTAGTATCATTGTGCAGGGTTTCTCAAAGGGTTAAATGATGTGGGGTAGGGGAGAAAAGTAGATGAGGAAATTTAATCATAACTGAGTGGGAGTGAAATTTTGATTATTATTTTGATTACTTTGTCTGCTGCTTGGATGATGCTAAATTGAGGACTGTATTTGGTGTGTAAGACACACCGATATTTCCACCCACTTTTTGGGGGGAGGGGAAAGGTGCATCTTATACTCCAAAAAATATGGTACATAGTCTGAAAAGTTACCATTACATTTCTCTTGATTTGTGGCTACCATAAGGTACCATAGGTTAACACATTTCTCCTTAGACATTGGGCACTTCTAATGTAGTACTCTGTTATAATATGACATGATTGTGTGAGGCTCACAAAATTGTGTGAGGCTCACAAAATTAGGCAAACTCTAATATGATGGAATCATGCAGGAACTTTGTGATATTCCTAGTCCTAACCACAGTAGCATCATAATATACAATCCATGTATATTATGGAAGGTACCTTGGAAGGTACCTTGGAATCAAACGCCTTGGTCAAGCAGGAGACCATCTACCATTTCAGACAAGTGACTTTCTAGTCTCTTCTTAAAAATGTCCAACAATGAAATGCCCACAACTTATGATGTCAACTTGTTCCACTGGTTAATTGTCCTCGCAATTAGGCATTTCTCCTTAATTCCAGGTTGCTTCTCCCCTTGATTAGTTTCCATCCATTGTTTCTGGTCTTGCCCTCTAGTGCTTTGGAAAAGAAAGTTAACCCCTTCCTCTTTATAGTAGCCTCTCATGTCTATCATGTCTCTCCTAGTTCTTATATTCTCTAGACTAGCCAAACCTAAATCCTGCAACCCAAATATTGTAAAAGTATTACAACACAGTAACATTTAACTCATTGTGAATTATAGCCAACAGGGGAAACATAAATTGGAGTAGAATTTCCTTTCCAATGCCATGCATTCAGTTAGAGTTTTTAATCTTTATTTCTGGAAACATAATGTATATTCTGAATATTCAATAGGAATAGTAGAGAGGTACTGTTCAGTTAATAATCAAATATAGCAGATAGAAATCTATTCAATAACTAGAAGTCAGTGAGTAATCATCAATGGCTTTATGTCAGGATAAATGAAGGAAAGTATCAATTGCTTTCCCTCTAGAATTGATACTTCAGCCAGCATTAATCAATATGCTCATTAACAGCACACGAGAATGTAAATTCAGTGATCATTGAAGCTACAGAAGATACGCAACTCGGGAGGGGGCAGTAAATGGCAAAAGGAGACATTGACCCATGGAGATATATAGTTGCAACTGATTAATTTTAAGATTCTATCAGACTAGTTTTCAGAGGGGCCTTCTAATTCACTATTAGTTATTTTATTATGACTGTCTGGATTATTTCTGTCACACAAAAAACAATGTCATTCTAAGCAGTTCCTACATAATTATTACAACTCTTGTCTGTGTTATTATTTTCAAATTCATTGTTATTTGAAACATTTCTTCTGTTTTGCATCCTTCTGTATTGAGAGGTTCCAGGTAGCATCCAAACTAAATCAGAGTCCAAGTAAAAGTATTTCTCAAAGTTCCCATTTATATTGGCACCTACACTGCGAAATCCAAATCTGAGTTTTTCACCCATTTGAAAGTTCACATCCCTTGGCCCACAAACTTGTCATGTTGATCACTCAGATTGTCCTAGCATGGCAAGTCCTCCTTCCGCTTCTCCCCAGGTGGTGGATGCAGGATATCCTTGAACCACTCGAAAGAATGCTCCCTCATAAAAATTGCTACTCCCAAGTTCCCATAAACATCAGGCCTTCTATAGATGGTGTGGCAAGCCATTAGTTTATCACCTTCTGCACCAGCTTGAAACAATCAGGATGAAAAAGATGAATGTTCATTGGAGAGGGGCTGCATACAAATCCAATTAATTAATTAAGTAAGATATAAAAAGTAACTGAATGATTTAAATCTAAAAAAGTGGGAGGTGGGGACATCCAAATTCACAGAGTTAAATGAAATATATTTATTACACGTGAAAATATATTTAGCATGCTTGTGTTTTAATTTGGTTTGTCTAGTTGTTTTTAGTACATGTTTCTAGTTTTTAGTATATTTGACAGCATCCATTAAAGAATATACCAGTGAGTTGAAAATTACAGGTGATCCTCAATTTACTACCACAACTGAGTCCAAATTGCTAAGTGAGTCATTTATTTTGCCCCATCTTACAACCTTTCTTGCCCCATTTATTAAGTGAATCCTTGCAATGGTTAATTTGTTAAATGAGTATGGCTTCCCCATTGACTTTGCTTGTCAGAAGATTTCAAAAGATGATTGCATGACTCTGAGACACTGCATCCATCATAAATGCATCCAAAGTTTGATCACATAACCACAGAGATGCTGCAGCAGTCCTAAGTGTGAAAAATAGCAATAGTAATAGCAATAGCAATAATACTTAGACTTATATACCACTTCATAGTGCTTTACAACCCTCTATAAGTGGTTTACAGAGTCAGACCTATTGCCTTCCAACAATCTGGTCCTCAATTTACCGACCTCTGCAGGATGGAAGGCTGAGTCAACCTTGAGTCTCCTGAAATTCAATCTGCCAGATTACTGCAGCTGGTGATCAGCAGAAATAGCCTGCAGTACTGCACTCTAACCACTGTGCCATTGCAGCTCTTAAAAATAGTCATACAATACTTTTTTCAGTACCATTGTAACTTTGAACGGTCACTAAATAAACTGTTCCAAGTCGAGGACTATCTGTACTTATTTTCTCCTCATGCGTAATAATTGACCAATGAATATTATTGAGAATTGTAGAACCTGAGAATTCAGGACCAGAATATCTCCAGGACCGCCTTCTGCCGCACGAATCCCAGCAACTGGTTAGGTCCCACATAGTTGACCTTCTCTGGGTCCCGTTGAAGAAACAATGTCGTCTGACGGGTCCCAGGGGAAGAGCCTTCTCTGTCGCGGCCTCAACTCTCTGGAATCAACTCCCTCCAGAGATTAGGATTGCCTCCACCCTCCTTGCCTTTCGTAAACTCCTTAAAACCCACCTCTGCCCTCAGGCATGGGGTAAGCCGCTCCGAGTCTCCGGAGAGGGGCGGCATACAAATCTAAATAATAATAATAATAATAATAATAATAATAATAATAATAATGATAATAATAATAATAATGATGAAATTGATTCCCTTGGGCCATTTCCATTTTATGTATGGTTTGTCTGAGATGTAAGACTGCTTTTTATTTAAAGGTTTTAAATTGTTTTTAATCATTGAATTTGTACTGTTTTGTTGTTGTGAGCTGCTCCGAGTCTTCGGAGAGGGGCGGCATAAAAATCTAATAAATAATAATAATAATATGATAGATAACATCATTGGCCAATTGATTGAAACATTGTTTCTAACAAGGCTGGACAATTGCCAGTAGAAGCTTATAGTGAACAAAGAGGAATGATAAAACATGGATGCTGCAGTAAGTAAAAAAGAATATATAGCAAAGCTTGGATCTAAGAATTATTTATGATTTTGTTACCTTAAGGAAGCACGTACTAGGAAAATAGATTAAGATCCCTAGGCTACACTGGGGATATTTCAGCCTCTAGAAATTATAAATAGATAGATAGATAGATAGATAGATAGATAGATAGATAGATAGATAGATAGATAGATAGATAGATAGATAGATAGACAGACAGACAGACAGACAGACAGACAGATAGATGATAGATAGATAGATAGATAGATAGATGATAGATAGATAGATGATAGATAGATAGATAGATAGATAGATAGATAGATATTTTATTGTCATTGTATGTATATACACAATATACCCATGCAACAAAATTTGTATGATGCCAAAGACCAATCTCAACATATATAACAATCCAAAAGAACATACTCAACTTGCCACAATTTCCCACCTGAGCCATTTAACACCCACGCAACAGACCAAGTACTATTGTCCAGCAGTTCACTGACCAATGAATGTTTTATTTTTCAGTTTGATTGTTGAATGAATGGTATTGATATTTTTTTTAATTAGAATTTTAAAGATTGTTTTCTTAAATGTATTATTATTTGGATTGTTATTACTGTTTCTTGTTTTTCTGTACATGCTGTGAGCCGCCCCGAGTCCTCAGAGAGGGGCGGCATACAAATCCAATTAAATCTTGAATCTTAAATTAATTGCTTAACATTGTTAACATTGTTAAGTGCAATTATAGCTCTGGGATAGAAACTATTCAGAAAACGTGTGGTTCAAGTTTTAATTGTTGTGTATCTTCTGCCAGAAGGCAGCAATCCAAAAAGATTGTAAGCAGGATGAGAAGAGTCTCTGAGAATGTTGTGCACCTTCCTAGAACAGCGAGATGTGAAGATATCATCCAGGGCTGGTAGCTGGAGCCCAGTGATATTCTGGGCAGTTCTAATGATTCTCTGGGAGGCTTTTTTTCTGCTATGGAGCTGCTCTCATTTATTAATTGCTCTCAATTATCTCTCATTCAGTAAACTATAGTAAACTGGCGGGGCCTTCTCTGTGGCGGCTCTGGTTCTTGGAACCAGCTATCTCCTGGGAGCTGTATCACCACCCTATTGGCCTTCCAGAAAGCTGTAAAGACCTGGCTTTTCTGGCAGGCCTGGGACCATTAACCAAATGAGGTATCATCTAGATCCGGCCACGAGAGATACAGTATGTATGGTTTAATATGGGGTTTTAATTATCTTTTTAATTGTTCTTAAATGTACTTCTCTTTGTTGTAAGACACTCAGTGTCCTTAGGGAGTTGGGTGGCATATAAATAGGTAGATAGATAGATAGATAGATAGATAGATAGATAGATAGATAGATAGATAGATAGATAGATAGAGTGGGTATTCAAGAAAAAGAGAGACAGGAAAATAAATTCTTTAAGCCATAAGTTTTGAAAGAACATTGGGATACTATTATACATTTTTAATCAGTTGTCTGATGGCGTATTATTTTTAAAAGTAGACATCGGTTACTTGAAATTACTTCCCTTATGTGGTTACAAGCTACCTGAACCGCTGGTAATTACATCAGTCTCCAACCTCATTCTGTCCTCCCCCTGCCCCCTTTCTCATCATCAGAGAAAAATAAATATCTAGCAGGCTGGACAAACATTGGTAAAGTTCAAAAAAATCAAGTGCAACTCCAACCCCCATCTCTAACCCCTGTTAAAATGTTAACATGATGGAAAACCTTTGACTGAGAGGTAACAAGAGAGAAATAGATAGATGAGTTCTATAGACAACAAGTCACAAAGAAATTAAAGCTGTTATACTGATACACTGATATAATTTTCCTCCAGAGAATATCTACGACTGACAAACAAACAAAGAAGAAACTTGTTTCTTAACAAGTGGAATGTGACAGTCAACAGCAAATGGCAAAACAATAGATTATATTCTGGGAAATGTTCTCAGAAAATATGCTCCTTTGTTTGAAAGTTTCTGATTCTCCAAATTTCTATTGTGTATTTAAGTCCATGCTAATTGCCTTGGAGCCAGTCACTCAATCTCACCCAGCTCATAGGGTGATTGTTGTGGGGAAAAGAGGAGGAAGAAGGAGTACTAGGTACATTTAACACTTTGAGTTATTTATAAAAATAACAAAGATAAGATAAAAAATAAAGAAAGAAATATTAACCAGATAAACTATATTTTGAAAAAGGGGCTCCTTGAAGCTCATGTCCTCCCATTTTTTTCCACAGACCTTGTTCAAAATATTTTTCTCCTTTTGATTTCTGGAGAAGAAATGGCAGACAGAATATGGCTTCATGATGTAAACCAGAGCTTATTGTAACCACAATGGAATGAACAGCTGAGTCAGCAGGTCAGCTCTTTACAATTCCTGTCTGGCCAAGGGGAAAACTTGAGATTATCCAAATGGACTGACTCACAGAGTAGAAGAGAGTGGTCTTTAGTGAGTTTAGAGCTCTAGAAGGCAAGGAATAGTTATCTTGCTCAACCAGTGCCTTTGAAAGGACATGGCTTAAACTTAAACTGAATTTAAACATGCCTGAGATAAACATATATCCATTGTAAGATAAAATACAGGAAATAGTATAAGGGCAGACTAGATGGACCACGAGGTCTTTTTCTGCCGTCAGTCTTCTATGTTTCTATGTTTTTATGGCTTCCTTTTTAAAGAATCATTTCTGATGCTTACCTTTTAAATCATTTTTTGAAATAATTTGTCAACTACTTTTTAGCTATTAGGAACTTCAAGTTGTTTAGCAGCAACAGGTGACTTTCCTCCAATCTTTAGCAAAATAAAATTTTACAAGTTTAATAGCTTAACATTAGGAATAAATTTGGAATAAACAGAAAAATAAAATTTGATTATTTTAGAAAACTACAAAATGAACAAAAGGTCCAGATAAACTTGAAATAAAATTTTGCAATCAATTATAAAGAATCCTCCCTGTGTGAAAATGCTTTTATTTTGAATTTGTTTAGACTCAGTGCACAATTTGGGAATCCTCCTCATAGCTCCTGCTGAAAACCAGGCGGCACTTGTGGACAGAGAGCCCTTGCACAACTCTGCTTCATATACCAGTTGTTTATGGTCAAACTTTAGTCACTTCCCAAATGGTTTACTGCAATGTGATATCCATAGTGCTGTCCTTGAAGACCCTACAGAAATTTCAGTTGGTCCAGAATACAATGCCACAGGTAGTTATGGTAGAGCTTGCCTATGTGATGTCACTATCTTAAAAGCTGCACAACAAAAAAACAATTACTAATACAGTACATATAAACTATTGCTAGAGCATAAAAATTTAGAAGAAATTGTCAAAGGTAATATGATAGCTTGGGTTAAGAATATTGGATAGCCCATACATTTGGGAAAAAATGTGGCACACAAATTATAAAATGACCAGGTCTACCTCTTATAAAGAAAACGCAATAAAAATGTTCTATAGGTGGCACATGCCCCCAGCTAGGCTAGCCAAGATGTACACTAATCTCAAACCTACCGTAATTGCTGGAAATGTGGGGAAAAACATGGCTTTTACTTCCATATGTGGTGGACATGCCCACACATTAAGAAAATTTGGCATAAATTATAAAAATGGATAAAAGAAATAATCAATATGAAATTAGAAATGAAACCGGAAATATTTTTACTTGGTATTATCGAAAAAAAATATGAAAAAAGAACAATATTATTTGACCCAACACTTAATAATCGGTCGCTGGGATTCGTGCGGCAGGAGGCGGTCTTGGAGATATCATGTATTTTACTATGTGTGTGTGTGTGTGTTCGCCTGAGAACAAAGACAGAAACACCAGCCTGAAGATGATGAGTGAGACCTCGTCGAAACGTCGCCAGAAATTTCCAAATCCTACACGGGAAGAAACCCGAATATACCAAGACCGTCATACCTGATATATACACACACATACATACATACATACCCACTAAAACTCTCATTGTGTATTGGACAAAATAAATAAATAAAATAAATAAATAAATAACAATTTGCATTGTTGCTCATTGGAAAGCCCTAATGTGAAGGATTGTCTGCCTCCAAACTAACAAACACCATTCATTTCTCTAGCAATTAGTCTCAGCCCATCAAGCACTTTGGTTAAGTCCAGAAGAATATTTCATTTATTTAGCTAAATGCAATTTGCTTACTTATGGACCACAATTCCTTCAACAAGGAACAAGCTGTTGTAGTTTAGGCCCCATTTTTCATTTTCTTAAAAAAGAGGAAATAAAAGAAAGCTAGCAATCAGGAAACAGATTTTTAATATTCTGAAAAAGATTGTTGCAGAAAGATTTTGAAAAAATTAACAGTTGAACAAGATTGTAAGGAAGTCTAACTGCCTTGAAAATCTTTTATACTATTATTCAAAGACCTCAATAATATTTTTTTCAATTTTTTTCATTTTGTCTCAAATATATTTGTTTGTTGTTAAAGCATTGGGCTTCTCCTTTGTTTATTTATTAATCTACAAAATGTGTTACCTCCCATCTAAGTGACTTTGAGCAATTTGCAAGTAAAAAACAACAACCATAAATATCTATTCAAAAGTAAAGAAAGTCAAAAGATGGAGAAAGCACCATCAATAAAAGTCATGGTGGTGCAGTAGTAAGAATACAGCACTGCAGGATAACTCATTGCTCACTCCAGGAGTTCGATTCTGAGTGGCTCAAGGTGGACTCAGCATTCCATACCTCCAAGGTCAGTAAAATGAGGAGCCAAATTGTTGAGAGCTGACTCTGCTGACTCTATAAACCACAGAAAGGGTTGTAGAGTCTAAGTGCTATTACTATTGCTATCAAGCCATCAACCACCTCCAAGGATGCTTACCATTGTTGGCTCCCTGTGGTAGTTGACAAAGCCATCTCTTAATGCTCTGCTGGAAGGCCTGAAGAGTGAAGGCCAACCTCACTTCAAAGGTCAAGATGTTCCTTAAGTCAGAACCAATGGTAAAGAATGCTATTATATTATATTTTCCAACCAAATTCTTTAGCTGATTGGGTTCATAATCTAGAGGAGGGATGAACTGTTTTAATTGGGATGAAATAGTTCCTTAGGTAACCTAGACTCATGCTGTAAAGGGATTTAAAGGTGATAACCAACATCTTGGACAGGATCGAGAAGCAGACTGGCAGACAATGCAGCTCATGTAGCAGAGGTGTTACATAGCTTGCCCAAAGTCTGCACCATCTGCAGCTTTTGGATACTTTTCAGGGAAAGCCTCATTTGGAGGGAGAGATGTAAATATAATAGTTTAAATCTTGTATGATTAGGAATCAAAGAAAAAGATGCACTAGAAAGTTTTGCCTTTAAAACATGTTTTAAAAAGTAGCACTTGAAAAAAGAGGGGGGGAGTTTCAGCACAGTCAAGGAATTTGAAAGAATACAATGGTAACAATACAATTGTTAATAAAAATGATAAAAGTTCACAATAGAATAGAATAGAATTCTTTATTGGCCAAGTGTGAGTGGACACACAAGGAATTTGTCTTTGGTGCATATGCTCTCAGTGTACATAAAAGAAAAGATATATTTGTCAAGAATCATGAAGAAGGTTATTAGGTGCAAATAGAATTACATACTATTTCCATAGCAAGGAAGATAAAGCAGGAACACTTAAATATTATTTTATTAAAGAGAAAAATATATTTTCATATCACTTGTGGATTTTGTGCTTGTGGTGAAAAAATGAAACTTTGACTTTGGTTTTGTTGATGTGAAAGATTTGTTGTTATAGAAATGTCTAGTTATATATTAATGTATAAAGCAGAAAGTTAAGGATGGATTGTTTTTATCTTGTACTGGGTTCCCCACCTTGTATGTTGCACCTCCTCTACCCTGCTCCTTTTCCTTCCTTTAATTTATTTTAACTTATTTGTATTTTATATAATAAAACAAATAAAAATTGATTTTAAAAAGATAGCCCCATGTAGAATGCATTACAGTAGACCTCTCATGGGATGATAAGGGCATGAGTGACTAGTGATCGAGGAAAGAGCTCCTTGATGCAGGAAAGAGCCCAACTGTGCCTATTACAAAGTTAAACAAAACCTTGTACAACTACCCTTGACTGCCACTTGATTCTTGAGCAGGAGTCATGAGCATAGGAAGACCCCCAAATTATAACACCAGGTCTAATCTGAAGCAGTGCAATTCAACTTATTCTCTGAAGCACCTGCTTGAGCAGGGGGTTGGACTAGAAGACCTCTAAGGTCATGTCCAACTCTGCTATTCTATTCTATTCTATTCTATTCTAGTCTATTCTAGTCTAGTCTAGTCTATGCATGCTATCCTATCCTATTTATTTTTATTATTTATTTATTTATTGGATTTATACGCTGCCCCTCTCTGAGGAGTCGGGGTGGCTTACAACATATAAAAAAGAAAACAATCCTATCCTATCCTGTCCTATCCCTTTCTGATATTATACCTAGTATATCTTTATTCCCTCGTATACTTATACACTTTCTGTATAGTATTGTAGATCTTCAATTACTTGGATGAACTGTAATAGCACTTCCAGAAAGTTGTACCTGAAATCAGGGGTGGACTGTTAGCCAGAACGCTAAATTGGGCTTGCGGCCACAGCTCATGAGTGCCTGTGGGGCCAGTGCAATTTTGATTCTGCACCTGTAGAGAGAGCAAAATCGCACAAAGAGCCACAGGTGTGCCCATATTTTGGCAAGGTTTTTTTGCTTCTGCACATGCCAAAACTGTGGCTCCGTGTGCGCTTTTGCTATTTCCACCACTCATGAGCCGCCGCGAGCCAATTTAACCCTGCTGTTCTGTTTAGAAAAACTTCCTAATCTTCTGTTCCCGGGTCACATACGACCCGGACCGAAACCCTTTCATTTGAAGTGGTTATGTTTGGTCAATTTGAAAACTTTTTTCACCTGGAAACAACTTTGAACATTTCTGCACACAATGATATGAAAATTGAAATGAAAAAAGTAATTCTTATTGGTTTATTTTGCTGATATAATGCATGCCCCCCATTTTAAAATAACAGCAAGAAAGAAACCCCCCACCCCCCAAAAAAAATTCTCATAGAGAGAACCCCTGAAATGATGAAAAGTCATGAAATTTCAAGTTTCAGATATGCAGGGAAATTTTTTTACAGGGACTCAAACTTGGCTTCGGGTCACATACGACCCGAATAGAACAGCAGGGTTTTAACGTTCCGGCTTGAAATGTATTTTCATTTCAAGCAGCCCAGCCCTGGTTGAAATGTATTTTCAAAACATGATGTTTAAAGAAATTAAACCAATAATCAATACGAGTCATGGTCTATGATACCCTGATCGGTAATGTATTAGGATTCTTAGGATAATGATTTTTTTCCCCTTTCTGTTTTCAGTATTTAATAAAATCAAATGACTTTTCATTTCAAAACTTAAAAACTTAAAAAGTTTCAACTGATAGTTTGCTCTCAGAATATTTGAAATCCACACAAAAAGGTACAATCAGCAAGCTATAATTAATGACTATATATGCTGAAGTGTCATCCTAAAAGTGGCTAAAAAACTTTAAATAATTTTTTATTAATATTCATGTGGGTTGTCACAAGTATTTAAAATCATCTACCTCTGTTAGAGTCTTATGTATTCTTATATTGGGATAATGTAGTAAATTACAATTAACCATATCTGCCCAGTTTCTGATATAATGCCAACCTAAGCAAAATATTTTTCATTGCTTAGACAATTGTTTGGAATTTGATGAATTGGGTCTTACATTCACATACAAGCAGCACATGTTTATAATCAATGTCAGTGTAAAAATTCAGTACTGAAAAATGTACTGGTAAGGCTCCTGCAATTGTAAATTAAACATTAACTGACCTTAAAAACCATTCTCAAATTATATTATATAAGTAAAGCCAACAAAATTTCCATAATTCCTCTCCCCCAATAGTTATGCTTTTTAATTTTAATATTGAATGCTTGTAAAGTTGGGTTGTTGCTTGTCCCCCAGCATGATTTGTATTGTGAAGATTATCTTTTTCATTCCAGGTCTTCATCAATGTGATGGTTACAGCAGCTTGTGAGAATATCAAGCATGTACTTCCAAAACTGTTGAGTAAGTAAAAATAAGGCTGTTCCTTAAACCCTTCACAGTTTATAGCCACATTTACATAACATTAAATAAGTCAACAAAGGCATCATTAGCTCCCATTAAAATATGAGCGAAGGAATTTAAATGAACAAGACAAGCTAATTGGTAAGTAATGTTGTGTATCAAAATTATGACTATAAGATTCCACAGTTAATGAGAAGTTCTACAATTGTGCTTCCTATACATTTAAAAAATTAAATTAAAGGTGAACATAGTCAGCCAGAAAGTTTTCAAGGCCTCATTTGGAAATACATGTTAAGTATAGGCATTTGAAAAGTGCCAATGTTGTATCATCATTAGTGTTTAACTCAGTTTGGATACATTTTGTAGCTCAGTAGGAAGATCCATGCATGGATTCTTACTGGGATAGCATATGTATTATGAGGATTTACATTAAGAATGAACTACTAAATGCAGATGTCAGGCCTGGAAACTATTTGGGGGCCTGCCATACTTGGTGCTGTGGGAAACTGGGAGGGAGGATTGGATGGAGCCGGAGAGATATGTGGTCAAAATAATATTCTTTTCTCTGAGAGTCAAGGCCACTCTGCTCTGCACCTGGAGGGGTATGACTGGAAGGCATTTGCAGTTGGGATGGTGCATTGATTGGACCATATGATGGACATGGGGGTGCTGGAGCAGGGACTTAGATTTTCCTTTAGATGGGGAAAACTCGGAAGCTTTGAGATTCGGGTTTCCCCAACTGTGCCAACATGACATTTCTAATAAAATGGAACTTTGAGGAAACTCAAGCCTCGAAGTTTTCTTTCATTGGGGGGATGTTACTTAGACCCATGGCAGTGGATTGATTGCATCTTGAAACAAATCTATGGGTTCATCCTGATTTAATATAAATACTGATGGAAATTCTTTTTCCGATTTGTTTTTTGCAGTCACTATACAGCTCAGCAGGGGGTGACCTGTATTCCACTAGACCAGTGATGGCGAATCTATGGCACGGGTGTCACAGGTGGCACGCAAAGCCATATCTTTTGGCATATGAACCATTGCCCTAGCTCAGCTCCAACATGCATGTGTGTGCCAGCCAGCTGATTTTTGGCTTGCACAGAGGCTCTGGGGGAGCATTTTTGGCTTCCAGAGAGCTCCGGGGAGGTGGGAAGGGCATTTTTACCTTCCCCTGACTCTAAGGAAGCCTGGGGAGGGTGAAACATGAGCCTACTGGGCCCACCAGAAGTTGCAAAACAGACTGTTTCTGGCCTACAGAGGACCTCCAGTGAGTGTGGGAAACTGTTTCCATCCTCCCCAGGCATTGAATCATGAGTGTGGGCACTCATGCATGCACAATAGTGCCCGTGCATGCTCTTTTAGCACCCGAAGAAAAAAAGGTTCACCATCAGTGCACTAGACCATTAGTCCCCAACCTGTCTGGCTCTGTGGATTAGTGGTGGAGAGGTGATGGTTTCATGCACGTGGCCATCACTTGGCCACGTGGCAAGTGAGCCTGGGTGCACACAAAACTCCATTTGTGCAATGGAGTTTTGTGTGCACCCAGGCTCACTAGCCACTTTTCCAGTATCTGGCCACAGACTAGAGGGTTGGGGATACCTGCACTAGATCACACATGAATTGTATCTGTTTTTATTAAAGATGCACTTTAGCAGTATCCAGAGAATATAATCAGCAAGTCAGTGGTGATAACATTGCAACTAAACTTCTATTTTTATGTGAATTGCTACTCTCTTGTCTTTTTTGACTATGACTTGTGGATCCTACTGAATGTCTTAATCCTTGATTAGGTTTACTACTTATTTTCCTAACTGCCCTACCTGAAATACAGAAAAAGCCCAAAAATTAGATATTTTTTGACAATTGTCAAATTTCCCACTGTATATCCTTTGACAGCTGTTTGTTTTTTTCTTGAAAATGCAACTTTTTTCCACAAAATATTTATTCACTCTTAATGCATCTATTAATGTAGTGAAGCACAACATTAGCCGATGTGCAACTTTGTTTACAGCATTATGAGCTGAGCATCTAGGTGTGTGTTTGTGTGTGTGTGTGTGTGTGTCAGGGTTCTCACTTACTTTGCTGCTGGTTTGCTTTCTCCCACACTGCATGGGTGCATGCAGATTGCAAGCCATGCAGCCGCGCATGCATGCACAGTGCTGCAAACAAAACTTCTGTGAATCTACAGAAGCAAAAAACAAGATGGCAGCACCATAGATGCAGCCATTAGGACCAGTTTGGGGTTGTGGTCAAATCCAGCAGGTTTCTGACAGGTTCTGGAGAACCAGTAGAAGAAATTTTGAGTGGTTCAGAGAACTGGCCAATGCCACCTCTGGCTGGCCTCAGAGTGGGGTGGGGATGGAGATTTTGCAATATCCTTACTCCAGGATTGGGGAGGGAATGGAAATTTTTCAGTATCCTTCCCCAGGAGTGGGGAGGGAACAGAGATTTTTCAGTATCCTTCTCCTGCCATGCCCAAGCCATGTCCACCAAGCCACACCATATCCACCAAGCCACAGCCACAGAACCTGTAGTA
Source organism: Erythrolamprus reginae (assembly GCF_031021105.1). Taxonomy (NCBI): domain Eukaryota; kingdom Metazoa; phylum Chordata; class Lepidosauria; order Squamata; family Dipsadidae; genus Erythrolamprus; species Erythrolamprus reginae. The sequence continues at coordinate 102,753,309 of NC_091951.1, forward strand.
AAAAAAATGGATTTCAACACTGAGAGCAACCCAACTCTCGTGTGTGTGTGTGTGTGTGTGTGTTCAATTCAATTCAATTTATTGGATTTATATGCCGCCCCTCTCCGAAAACTCGGGGCGGCTAACAACAGTCAACAGTGTGTGTGTGTGTGATGTGTGTTTTCATCATGAGATGAACAAACCAAAGTTGCTTCCCCCAAAGCACTGGATAGATGTGAACATGGCTATCCTTTGGATTCCACGCTTCTTGAAATTTTTCAGTGCAGTTCTCAACTCCAAGTTTTCATACTTTTGGAGGTATTATGAAAGGCTATATTGATGGCAAAAAGCATACATTGAATATATGGTGTAAAAATAATTATTCACTTTCCGGTGTATTTTTTCATTGCTAGATTATAATAATAATAGAAACTTTAATTCCCTTTTTGAATAAACTATAGCCAGCATACTCTGTAAACCTACTTTTTCTCAGTCTAAATGTCAATGGATAGATTTAATGAAGAGTATCCTAGAAGTAACACAGACAAACATTCACAACACAGGCACAATCACTTATTTTTACCACTCCTATCATCCAATATTCTCTTGACCTCAGAGGACTCATTACATGATCCAAGAAAGCAGAACTATCATGGAAGCTGAAGGCAGAAGATGTGAAAGGATAAATAAATACATTGAAAGCAAATAAATATAGCTTTGTTTGGATGAAAACACTAGACTAAGCTAAGTAATAAAGGAAAAGGAAAGCAACTGTTATATTACTTGGCTGTGCTTATAATAACATACAGAATCTCTGTGAATCATTACATGGTTTATTAAATGAAAATTTTGTTTGCCAATGATGAGTTAGGAAATTAAACATCCCTGGTTGGTTTTCTTCTTCTTTTTATGTTTGTCCAGAGTTTTGCAGCTTTATATGCAAGCTTTGTCCTTGGGGGCTCATTAAAAAGACCACTGTTTGTTACTCTGATTGTCCAGGGAAATCAGCAACAGATTGCTATTAAACCCTGGAGAATATGAGCTTGAAATTCTTCATGCATTCATAACCAGCAGCAGCAGAATCCCTCTTAGCCTTTAGTGCCAAAGGGTTAATTTTATCTCTTCTATCACCGTTGTCAGGATGCCAATAAAACAGTGTGTGATCAGTAGGTGAGACTGACCACTTAATACAACATACCTGCCAAAATTGGCTTAAGATTTCAGGAGACAAAAGGGCAGGAAAAAGCAACAACCCTTCCCTTCAAATTCTACCGCATTACTAGGGTTTACTTACAATTCTCTTCTGAAGAAATGCTTAATGGGCTGAGGATTTCCATTCTTTTCATCTATTTATCTTTGAAGGAAAATGCAAAGAGCTTATTCCTATGACTTTTGCACATCTTCTGACAGCAGCATCTTTTTGATTTCATGAGAAACAATTGTAAACGGGATTCAGAAAACAGTTTAAATTACATCTGCTTGTTTCAATGTAAACGATCTGTGTATCGTCAGTTTAGGTATCTCCCAAGTTCCTAATTTACTGACTTAACGTTAAAAAGAGACCTCTCTATATCTCTCATAAAAAGAGAGAAAAAAGGTAGAAAATTGAAGTCATTGATGAAAACCATGGTGTCATATATAGAACATAGACAGCGGTGCCCTACGAGCCAGAACACCAAATTGCGCTCGCCGCCACAGCTCCTAAGTTCTTGCAGGACCAGCGCAATTTTGCTGCTGCACCTGTGGAGATAGCAAAATCGTGCATGGAGCCATAGGTGTGCCCATGTTTTGGCATGCAGAGAAGCAAAAAACCCTCGCTCAAACATGGGCACACCTGCGGGCGGCTCCATGCACGAATTTGCTATCTCCACAGAAGCCGAAGCAAAATCACGCTGGCCCCGCAAGCACTTATGAGCCATGATGGCGAACGTAATTAAGTGTTTCGGCTCATAGCCCACTGCTGAACATAGAATAATGGAGCTGGAACAGGTGTTCTAGTCCAACTCTTTATTCAAGCAGGAAATCCTATACCAGTGATGGCAAACTTTTTTTTTTTGCTTGGGTGCCCAAAGGGCATGTGAGTGTGCCTACACCCATAATGTAATGCCCTCTCCCCAGTGCATGCACACACAACCCCCCACTGCCCCTCCACATACACCCACCCCAGGCTTTAAGAAAGCCTCCAGAGCATCTGCCGTTTGGAACATACTTCTGGTTGGCTTGTTGGGTCCATTTTTCCACAGGCTCTGGAGGCTTTACTGAAGACTGGGGAGGGTGAAGACAGCCTTCCCCATCTTCTAGAAGGCCAAAAATCAGTTAGCTAGCGTGCACATGCACGCAGGAGCTGACATAGGGCAAAGCCTCGTGTGCCCTCAGATATGGCTCAGCGTGCCACCTGTGGCAGGCGTGCCATAGGTTCACCATCACAGCCTATGCCATTCCAGAAAAGAGGATATCTAGTGTCGTAAAAGCCTCCATCGATGGAGCATCCACAATGTCTGAATGCAAACTATTCCCCTGTTTGATTTTTTTTCTCACTGTTTTTGTCACCATTAGGAAATTTATCCTTAGTTCTAGGTTGTGTTTTTTATATGCATCATATATTTAAAAATAAAATAAAAACGCTATTCAATTAATCATAAAAACACAGCAGAAATGTGAATTAATATGCTACATGTAGAAACAAAAACGTTATAAGGCAATTATAAAAAGCTCAATTTGTTCACAATTTTTCTCTTAGGTCATGTCAGGTTGGTTCCAGGGTAACATAAAATATAATATAAAAAATATAAGAAATATAAAAGATAACTTTCTTCTACTAGTAGTAGCAAGATCTGCTGGGCTGTGTAAACATTAGCACAGGGATAAGCAACCTGAAACCCTAATGTTTGGCATTAGAATCTTGAACAAAGCTATATTAAATTAAAAAAGTAATGCTGTGAAGTCTGGGATCATGCTTAGAAGATAGATAGAATAAAAGAGTTGGAAGGGATCTTGGAGGTCTTCAAGTTCAACCCCCTGCTTAGGCAGGAAATCCTATACTGCTTCAGACAAATGGTTGTCCAATCTCTTCTTAAAACTTCCGGTGTTGGAGCATTCACAACTTCTGGAGACAAGTTGTTGAATTAATTGGATGAGCAACCTGATCCTGGCGTTTGAAAGGTTACTTCCTCTGACTTTGATAAGAGCAGAATTTCATTTGGTTCAACATGGAAGAAATCATATGCTGTATAGAGTGCTGGTGAGACCACATTTGGAATACTGTGTTCAGTTCTGGAGACCTCATCTACAAAAAGATATTGACAAAACTGAACAGGTCCAAAGACGGGCTACAAAAATGGTGGAAGGTCCTAAGCATAAAACTTATCAGGAAAGACTTAATGAACTCAATCTGTATAGTCTGGAGGACAGAAAGGAAAGGGGGGACATGATCGAAACATTTAAATATGTTAAAGGGTTAAATAAGGTTCAGGAGGGAAGTGTTTATAATAGGAAATTGAACACAAGAACAGTGTTTATAATAGGAAAGTGAACACAAGAACAAGTGGGCACAATCTGAGGTTAGTTGGGGAAAAGATCAGAAGCAACGTGAGAAAATATTATTTTACTGAAATAGTAGTAGATGCTTGGAACAAGCTTCCAGCAGACATGGTTAGCAAATCCACAGTAACTGAATTTAAACATGCCTGAGACAAACATACAGTACAGTAGACCCCCGCTCGTTGCGAGGGTTCCGTTCCAGGACCCCCCGCAACGAGCGGGTTTTCGCGAAGTAGCGCTGCGGAAGTAAAAACACCGTCTGCGCATGTGCAGATGGCGTTTTTACTCCCACAGCGCTAGCGAGGAGCCGAAGATTGGGGGCGGGGCGGCTGTTTGCCGCCGGCATGGAGGGCTTCCTAGCAGCCCCCCAAACCCGGGTTGGGGGTCCGGGGGGCGCTGGCTCTCGGCGCTTTCGAGCTGAGTCCAGGAGCGAATTCGCTTCCGGACTCAGCTCAAAACCGCCGATAGCAAGCGGCAAGGAACGGCTTGTCTCGGCGCTTTCGAGCTGACCGGACTCAGCTCGAAAGCGCCGAGACAAGCCGTTCCTTGCCGCTTGCTATCGGCGGTTTTGAGCTGAGTCCGGAAGCGAATTCGCTTCCGGACTCAGCTCAAAACCGCCGATAGCAAGCGGCAAGGAACGGCTTGTCTCGGCGCTTTCGAGCTGACCGGACTCAGCTCGAAAGCGCCGAGACAAGCCGTTCCTTGCCGCTTGCTATCGGCGGTTTTGAGCTGAGTCCGGAAGCGAATTCGCTTCCGGACTCAGCTCAAAAGCGGCGAGAATGAACGGCGTGGGCGGGCGAAGGGCGGGCGGCAGCGAGGAGTTTGCGTGGGCGGTGGGGAAACTCCTCGCTGACGCCAGCAAGAGGGGGAAGACCCAGGGAAGCCGCTGCCATCTACGCATGCGTGCCCGGCACGCATGCGTAGATGGTATTTTTGACTTCCGGGTTGAAAAATAGCGAAGTACCCTGTTCGCAATGGTTGGGGACGCAATAAACGGGGGATCACTGTATATCCATCCTAAAATAAAATACAGGAAATAGTATAAGGGCAGACTGGATGAACTATGAGGTCTTTTCCTGCCGTCAATCTATGTTTCTATCTTTCCAGCCTGGAAAAAAACATTCCCAAACACTGTTTCTCCAGGTTTATTCGATGGGAATTGCTGGGGAGAAACTGGTAATCACTTATGAGCTGACCTGCTTCTCCTCTCTGTGTACATGATGTGTAGAAAGAGAGGTAGCCCTGAAGGCACAGTGGTTAGAGTGCAGTATTGCAGGCTAACTCTGCCTACAGTCTGGAGCTCAATTCTGATAGGGTCAAGGTTGACTCAGCCTTCCATCCTTCCCAGGTCAGTAAAAATAAGGATGAAGATTTTGGGGGACAATATGCTGATATTGTAAACTGCACAAAGAATGCTGTAAAGCATTACGGGATGGTATATAAGTCTAAGTGTTACTGCTGTTGCTAAAGCTCTCATCCAACTAATCTAAGGAAACCACTAACCCAAGTCGCGATGAAAACAATGAGCCTATCATTAATTTTTAAAAAAATGCTTGCTTGGTCCTTGAGCAAGTGTTTGCACCAGCAGACTCAAAATGTTCAGCGCAACACCTCCAAAGCAAGCTTGACCATGGGAATTCTATTGCTTGTGCTAGTTCAGTGACTCCATTTAAAATAAAGATACATTTCTGAAACTGAAAGATTAACATCCATTGAACTTTCCATTCTCTGTCAATGTATTTGTTCTGTCTGGCAGCTCATTTCTCTTTTCAGCTATGTATAAATCCCCTTACCTTACCAAGAGTAACATGATGTTTTGGAGGCTCAGGTGGACCATCATTCGCTTTGCTAGCTCTGGAATTTCAGAGTTGAGCCTTTGGTGATGCTCAAGATGGCTGTTATCACAATCAACACTTGAAACTTGCCTATGGTATTATTATCCAAATCTGATGGATATAGATTACGACCACCAGCTGTGCACCCTGTTAGTTTTATGCTCAGCACAGAACAATTGTTGAGATGAAACAGCCTTTTATTCCTGCTGTGCTGACATTTCCTTACACAGGTGCCATCGTCCTGCAACTTTGCTCAAACTGTTGAGGTTGCATGGCAATAAATTGAGAACAAGAAAAGCATCACATTATCAGTACCTGGGGAGAAAAGGCTAGCAAAAGGAGAAACACAAAGGAGCTGCCAACTTCACTGAGTTCACTGAAAAGCATCGAGGAATGTCATAATTCCAGAGCTCCTGCATCCTCTGATGAAATGGATATACAGAATTAGCTGCATGAATGGCAAGTGGAGAAAGAAAAATTAAATAAAGACTTTTTTTAAAAAAAGATCCTATGGTGGATTAATCTCTTTTTGCATGAGTGACTTTAGACAAATTGCCTAATGGGATCAGGTAGCTACTGGCATCATTTGGTACATTAAAAAAGTGTCTTTTTACAAGATTCCTGGTCATTTGCTGATTGATCCCAGATCTCCAGAGATTCATGGAATAATATTTTCTAGTCCTGCAAAAAAGGGTCAAACCTAGAACTTTTACAAACCTAGATCTCTCTCAGTCAACTACAGCCCTATCTGGCCCATTCTGGAACATGCACTTTATCTGTTTTATCCACTTTATAAAGCAAAGGTCCCACAGAGTTGGCCTTCTCCGAGTCCTGTCGACCAAACAATGTCATTTGGTGGGCCCCAGGGGAAGAGCCTTCTCTGTGGCAGCCCCGGCCCTCTGGAATCAACTGCCCCCGGAGATTAGAACTGCCCCCATACTCCTTGTTTTTTGTAAATTACTCAAGACCCATCTATCCAGGCATGGGGGAGTTGAGGCACCTTTCCCCCAGGCTTTTTTATATTTATGTTTGGGTATGTATATGTTGTTTGCTTTTTAAAATATGATAGGGATTTATGTGCTTTTTAATATTAGATTTGTTTTCACTGGAATATTGTTTTTATTATTGTTGTGAGCCTCCCCGAGTCTTCGGAGAGGGGCGGCATACAAATCTAACAAATTGAATTGAATTGAATTGAAAACATTGTGTTTTCTATATTGTCAATCATTTGGCACATTTGATATCTACATGAATTATGTGGTAGAAACCCCAAAATCTTCCCACGTTTTGCCCAAGTCATTTCTTACCACAATCTCCCTAATTTTTGCATTACAAATTATGCCCAGTCAAAATTCCCCGCATTGAAAGCTGAGAAGAGGGACTATTTTCCCCTTCAGTTCCTTCCTTCATTTTTCATCTGCCCCAATTATGGAACATACTTCTTGATGTAGTTCTTGCTCGTTTCATTTTCAGAAAAGAAATTAAGACTTTCCTCTTAAGAGAAGCCTTTTCAATTATAAAAGCATACTTTAATGTTTATAAGGGTTTAATTATATTTTATTTTATATTATTAGCCATTCTATTAGGATACAAATTGAAATAATGCATAAAATAAAGCAATAATACATACGGTAATGGTTATATAAGCATAATGTTACCATTAGATATGTCCAGTGGACATTTTTTCCTTCTTAATCTATCAAATATAATGCAGTCCCATTATTTATTTATTTATTTATTTAAATTTATTTATTATTTAAATTTATTTATTATTTGTATTTATTTATTATTTGTATTTCTATGCCACTCCCTCCAAAAAAGACTCAGAGCGGCTAACGGTAATTATAAATGCAGCAACAATAAAAATATAGCAATAAAATCAACAATACACTAAAAAACAATAATATCTTTAAAAAACATACTTGCAGTCAATCCTAATTCCAGGCCTGCTGGAAAAGTCAGGTCTTAACGGCCTTCCAGAAGATTAGTAGGGTGGAGATAGTGTGAATCTCTGGCAGCAGTTGATTCAAAAGAGTTGGAGCCGTCACAACGAAGGCTCTTCTCTGAGGCCCCGTCAACTTACATTATTTGGCAGATGGGACCTGGAGAAGTAGTAGTAGGTTTATCAGCAGAAACAAGGAATTTAAGGATCAGAACTTTACTTTTCCTGGAGGATGAGATGTAAACTATTTGGCAAATGGTTATTGTCTTGCCCTTAGGTACAAACAGTGAAGGGCTACCAAATTTTTTACTACCACATTGTGGCCATGGCTTATGCAACATCTTGTAACATTTTTCATGGCTTATTCAATATCTTTCAGGGCAAATTGGGTGCTGTTGTGGTTAGCTCTGGCCCAGCTCCTGCCCCAAGGAATGTGGAGGTGGATGTGGGGGAGACATCCACATGCCACAGGCCTGTTTTGCTCCCAGTAGAATCTGCCAACGAAGTCTCCTCTGACCAAGGAAGCATGAGTGACAGGGAAGAGGGGAGTTTGGCAGACAGCCCAGGAGGAGATCAGTCATCTGTATCATCCCTGGATTCTGAACAAGAATTAATGACACATCCACGCATGCGTAGAGTGATGCATAGGAGACAACAACTGAAGGATTATTACAAGAGAAAATGAGGCCACCTGTGGTTGGGTGGGGCTGCTATAATTAGTGCTACAGATAAAAGTGCAGGCTGGTGTTTTAGCCTCATGGCAGTTTATCTGATTCATTGTTTCGTCAAGATCGTGGTTTTTGCTCTTCAGGTTTGTGTGAGTGGACTCTCTGGACTTTAGAATTGGACTCAATTTCCCAGTTATTGGGTGAGCAATTGGATTGCATTTAACCTGTGCCTTGTGTGTACCAGAAAATCCCTTTGACATTTAAAAAGGGAGCTGTTTCTGTTTTTCTGTTTATAAAAACTTTTGGGTTTTCCTTTTATCGTGTGGTGTGTGTCTTCCTGGACTAATTACCCTGTAATTACGTCGGCAGAACAGGTGCTCTGGGGTGGAGCTCCATTTTTGCTATCCCACTGCATCCCCCCCCCATCCTGGCATTAGCCCACCCCTGTTTATAAGGCTTGTAATTGTTGATGTAACAAACAAAACTTCAGGCTTCTCTGACCAGCATTATTAAAAAAATTGAGGGCAACAGAGCGAAAGGGAAACTTGGGAAAACCAACAAATTAAATAAATCAATGAGCCAATTGGCTTGACAATAGAACAGGATATAATTTTTATTGACCAAATATAATTGGACACACAAGGATTTTGTCTAGATGCATATGCTCTCAGTGTAGATAAGACAAAAGATATGTTCATCAAGAATCCTAAGGTACAACACTTAATGATATCCGGGCACAAATAAGCAATCAAAGCATACTAGGAACCAGTCAATATAAATTGTAAGGATACAAGCAACAAAGTTACAGTCATACTGTCATTTAGTTTGAGTGAAGCTGCCATCTTGGAGGTACAGTACAGATGGTCATTCATTGCATGGAATTCTTGACAGATGTGTCCCCAACTAATCAATCAAACCTTTATTGTCAATGCACAACATATGTACAGTGAAATTGAATGAGCCTCCCTTGGTGCAGCCCACCCAAGAACACAAAATATATATCTCAATAAATCAATAAGTAAAAAGAAAACCCTAAACAATGAGCCAGAGTGGGCTGATGAACTCAAAAAGAAGACAAATCCTGCCTTTTGTTTCTTATTTCTATACCTAATATTGTCAATATTTTTATATTTATGATTATAATTGTAAGCTGCCCAGAGTCAGAAGGACATCATATAGATTAAATAAATAAATAAATTTCCCTACCCAATGAGCTATGATATTCATTTCACTTATATAGTGAATATAATGTAAAAATGGCAGAATTGAAAATGTTGATTGTTGGGATCAAACTGGGACTCAAAAGGAAAGGATGTGACATATTCTACACCAGACAGAATATGTATTACTTATTACTTATTGGTTAACTTAAATTAAGACTTCAAAAGCTCATTAAGAAAACAAAAATAAAAGTGAAAAATCCAAATTGTTATTATAAATTAACATGGTAACAACAGTCTCAATCCGTATGTTTATTGAATGTACAGTGAGATTCACTGTGAAGGAGGTAGACAGTTTTACATTCTGGAACTAAAATGAAAGACTATGCTGGAGAAATAAATAATTAATAAATAAAATAAAGAAGAGGGTAATTCCAGGGAGGAACATAAACCTGGGCAAGTTTAACTCAGCAGTTTAGAAGATGCTTTTGAATTATAGATTTTGAAAATGGTTACTAAGAGTGCTGTAAGCGGGAGCAATCAATTGGTCTTGGACCAAATAAAAATCGACTAATTCCTTGAAGCAAGGGTCAGAAGCCAAAAATCATTTGGGATGTGTGGTCTGAATAAAGAAAGCAAATAGACATATGAAGCTCAAGAAACAGAAGAAGGGATACATACCAGATAAAACAAATAGATGGGATCAAATATTGGGAATAGCATTACAATAATTGTTTATACAGTTACAAGAGATTGAAGGCGTCTTTCCATCTATTTACGCATGCATTCATGTATTCAAGCCTGCCCATACATAATACTTCATAGAATCCAACAATTGACTACAATGACTTTTAGCCTCCAATAGAAGGACTAGATCAGGGATGGGCAACTGTGATAACTTTACAACCTGTGGACATCAACTCCCTGGAAATGCATTTGACACACTGGGGAAATAATCTGGTAAGCACCCATTGTCAGCCTGGCATCAGGAGGGTTGAGATTGTAAATCCCCAAATTCCAAGCAATGTAATTGTAAAACATTTGGAAAATGTGGTTCTATGACCAATACCATATTTGTTGAGTTTAGAAGCAATCAGTTTGCCCAGAATGCGAAAATGTGAGCACATAATCGCTCACGCTCGGTTTGCCTGCTTGTGCGTCTTTCATACATGCTCATGGTAGCAAACATATGACAATTATATAGGACAGGATAGAGCCAGGGTGGGTAAGTGGGCCAGTAACTGCTCAGAACTACCGGTTTGTCCTAACCAGTCCAAACCAGCATCAGCCCATCTCTGGAAGCAAGCTTGAGATGTGTTGCAACCAAAATGACAGTATCCATTCAAAGCAGCCCTACTATAAGTACGAGAGCTGTGCAATTGTTCGAAGCCCATAGAACAGTGATTGTGAACCTATGGCATGGGTGCCACAGGTGGCATGCGGAGCCATATCTACTGGTAGGCAAGCTGTTACCCTAGCTCAGCTACAATGTGTACGTGTGTGCTGGCCAGTTGATTTTCGGTTCACCCAGAGGCTCTGGGAGGGTATTTTGGCTTCCAGAGAGTCTCCGGAGGGATGGGGGAGGGCAGTTTTGCCTCTGGAGCCTGAAGAGGGCAAAAAAGGGGCCTACTAGGCCCACCAGAGTTTGGGAAATGGGCTGTTTCAGGTCTCCAGAGGACCCCCGGAGGGGTGGGGAAGGCCATTTTCACCGTCTCCAGGCATTGATACCACACGGACTTGTGCTTTTGGCACCCAAGGAAAAAAAGGTTCACCATCACTGCCATAGGAGATGTCTTCTCTCTCTTGTAGTCCTACCACTATACTCTATAGTGCCAATATATAGTCTTTGGTCTTTATATAGTTAGACAAAAGGAGATCAGATTGGCCCTTGATATTGTTCTGCCGGGCTCTCTGATAGGAGCCTCCCGAAAATTCAAGGGTACAAATTTCACACACACACACATTTGAAAATTCAAAACAATGTTCTTTATCACAAAATTCAAAATAAACAAAGCACTCTTTTTGTACTGCAAAGAGCACTCTTCCCAAAACAACCGGGTAGTCTGTATAGTTTCCCTTAAACAGTCATTAAGTACTTAGCTAGCAGCTGTGAAGAAACTTCACACCCCTTCTTCTTCCAATGAAGTGAGACACACACACACACACGTTGCTCTGCTTTGGTTTCAAAGGCGTGAAAAAGCAACAAAGTCCAGCAACACAAGAGTCCTGACAAACTCCAATCAGATATTCTTCCACAATGGTCAAACCCACATGTTGCTATTTATAGCAGAAGCCCTAATTACTGGAGCCCCACCCAAACACAGGTGGCCTCCCTTATTTCTTGTAATATGTTCTTACTTGGTCTCTTCTATGCATAATTCTGCACTTGTGTGGGTCCAAAACGTCATCATCTGAATCAAAGGAAGATAAGGGCAATTGACTGCCTGGACTGTGTGCCAAGCCCTCCTCTGCCAAGTCACTCCCACCTTCTTCTTTGTCCAAGGAAACTAAACTCTGAACTGATTCTGTCGGCAATAACACAGGCCTGTGACATGTTGAATTTCCCCCTGCATCCACCTCCCCATTCCCTGGGGCAGGAGCTGGGTCAGAGCCAACCACAACAGATATCAGCATTCAAGATACTGTCTCTCCATTTCTACCCCATCTACACCCAAAACAACTGCAGCATTCAATTGCCTAACTATCATGAATCAATGACTTTGTTAATCCCCAAGCTACAATGAAGCTGCATAAGATTCCCCAGGGTACACTGATTGGGTAGCATCAGGGCACTGTCCACATTCACCGTGGAACCAATCTTCTTCCTCTCTTCCTAGTAACCCTAGAACTTCACTCTTCTGCGGAGCCTGGAAAATCAAAGAAAGTGAGAGTCCAGGGGAGCTTCTCTAAATATCGTTAATTTCATTTTCTTTAGATTTTTAAAAAATCCTATATTCTCAAAGAGTGTTTGTAATATATATAAATAAGGCCTTATTTCATGATTATTCTGTTTTCATTTCCAATGTGTGCTGCTATTACAGAGAATTCTTACAAAAATGCCAGAGAATATCTTCCTCTTTAAAAAATTATTAAACTTATCAAAATCTAGCATTTAAAATGAATATATTACACATGAAATAATATACTGTATTTGCCAATTTATTTAAAAATAGAATTACGTTTTTCCATCCCAGTTATACTAATATATTACTGAATTGAATGAAACATATTGCCTATTTTTTTTAAAAAAATATTTTATATGGCCAGAAATTTAAAAAAATATATTATACATCTTATACTTCTGCAGGCTATCTTGAGTTCATTATTTGGCCATATAAAATGCTTAATTTTTTATTAATATATTATTTTCTTTCCCTTCTAATAAGAGAAAATGGGTGAAAAGAAAAAGATACATGGCTTATTTCAAAATCTATGAAAGTTGGTTACTCCCAAAATTCCAAAAGGATTACATACAAGTGTCATCTGGTAAATATTATCCTATGTTTTTGTCTTTGCTTAAGTTTTTAACACAACTTGACAGCCAATGGTATTGTGCCCACATTTCAAAGTGAAGATCTGCAAACAGATGGCAGAAACCCAACATTCCTTTCCACGTGGACCACAATGTCTCCAGCCTACAAGTGTTTGCTTGTATCAAGTGAGGTGGAAAATAAGAATTTTCCTAAAGAAATGTGGAAATCTACACAGGCAGTTTTGCTTTAGCCATCCATTCTGTTTGACAGATTAACCATTTCACTGCCTCTTGACAGCTTTTACTTGGATTTCTTCCTGTGATCACTGGAATAAAGTAGCAGTGTTCAAATCAGCCCTTAGAAAAATTAATTTTCTCAGTAGTCCTTAAAATCCTATAAGATTTCTCAGTAGGGGTACCCAACAAACTGAGGAGGGGGGGATCAGGAACATATCCTAAACAGTGTTACTATCTCACCATAGTTGAGATTCTGGCTAATTTTGCCGAGTTCCACAGCTCTGGAATGCAAGTGTGGATTGAGTGCAATTATGCTTCCTGCACCTGTGCAGGTAGCAAAATCGTGCCCAAGGCCGCATGCTTGGGTGTGTTTTGGAGAGGGTTTTTGCTTCCCTACATGCGGGCATAAAAATGCATGCAGGGAAGCAAAACAGCCTTGCTGAAACACACTCACACACGCATCCCTGATCGTGCAGAATGCAGCTGCGAGAGCAATCATGTGCTTCCCAAGGTATACCCACGTTACACCAACACTACGCAGTCTGCATTGGTTGCCGATCAATTTACGGTCACAATTCAAAGTGTTGGTTATGACCTATAAAGCCCTTCATGGCATCGGACCAGAATATCTCTGGGACCGCCTTCTGCCGCATTAATCCCAGCGACCGGTTAGGTCCCACAGAGTTGGCCGTCTCCAGGTCCCGTCAACTAAGCAATGTCGTTTGGCGGGACCCAGGGGAAGAGCCTTCTTTGTGGCGGCCCCGATCCTCTGGAACCAGCTCCCCCCAGATATCAGAGTTGCCCCCACCCTCCTTGCCTTTCGTAAGCTCCTTAAAACCCACCTCTGTTGTCAGGCACGGGGGAATTGAGATATCCCTTCCCCCTAGGCTTATAGAATTTATACATGGTATGCTTGTATCTATGAGTGGTTCTTTAAATTTGGGTTTTTTAGATTATTTTTAATACTAGATTTATTTACATTGTCTTTTTATATTGTTGTTAGCCGCCCCGAGTCTTCGGAGAGGGGTGGCATACAAATCTAATAAATAAATAAATAAAATAAAATAAATCCCTGTGTGCGATTTTACTACGTGCACATGTGCAAGAAGCATAATTGTGCTTAATCCCTCACTCGTGTTCCAGAGCCTCGGAGTTGTGCGCAATTAGCTGATCCAGCAGCAGCCCACCTCTGGACATGGCCCATGATACTGGGGGGAGATTTGCATCAGGAACATGTGAATTTGCCAGCAGCTCATCTCTCTCTGTCTCTCTCTGTCTCTCTCTCTGTCTCTCTCTCTCTCTCTCCCTGTGTATAATATTTGTGTGAGTGAATGCAGCTGAATGTGTGCATGTGTGTGTGCTTGTATGAAGTTTTTGGCATTCAGTTGAGCAAGCAAGATGACCCACAGGGCTTGAACGATTGCCCATGTTTAGGCATAAGTTGTCCATAGTGTGCGAGCCGAAATTTTGCTGTCTTCCAGAATTATAGCCTGACTTGCCAAAGTATCAGTGCTACAGCTGTTACACATCTTGTTATGCTATTAGACTGATGCAGAATGATCATCTTCCAAAGGATTCTGGCACTTGCTGCAACCCCTTCTAATACCACAAATAAGGAATCCATCATTAATTGTGTTGATGACAAGGAAATGGCCAACAAGCCCAAGCCCGGCTCAGAAGCAGAGCATGAGACCAAAGATACGAAGGAAAGAAGAGCTCCCTTTTATCACCAATTAGGCAATATTTCCTTTTCCCTTTTTTTTCTTTTTCTTTCTTCCTTTCTTCCTTTTTATTTGTAAAAGTAAAAAAAAATGTGGAACAACTGGTAACAATTTGGATGCATAAAATTATTATCCATCTGCTTAGTCTGAATTGGTCCCAGCTGATGTTTGTGTTTTCAGATGGGAAGAATCACAACAGTTCAATGCAGACCCTTAGGCATGTGAAAGAGCAGCTGCGGGGAGCTTTGAGCTGGCAGAAATTTTGGAAGGAAAAATTTGCTTCCATGTAAAAAAAAAGAACATAACCTTTGCAGGCTAAAATATACCCTTGTGTTTCCTACTCTCCATCTTGTAAAACTGTCAACACTTCTATCAATACTCAAGATATAGTACTCAATACTCAATATGGAGAGCCTTGAGAAAAGAAGGGCCAGAGGGGACATGATAGCAGTGTACAGGTACTGTACTTGAGGGGTTGCCACAGAGAGGAAGGGGTCACACTATTTTCCAGGGCACCAGAGGGCCAGACGAGGAACAACGGTTGGAAGCTGACCAAGGAGAGATTCAACCTAGAAATAAGGAAGAACTTCCTGAAGGTCAGAGCGATCAACCAGTGGAACGGCCTGCCAGCAGAGGTTGTGAACTCCCCAACTTTGGACATTTTCAAGAGGAGATTGGACTGTCATTTGGCTGGGGTGCTGTAGGATTTCCTGCTTAAGCAGGGGGTTGGACTTGATGACCTGCAAGGTCCCTTTAAACTCTAATAAATAAGTAAATAAATAAAAAATAAATAGATACTGACTCATGAATAATATCTGGATGGAGCAATAATCTGAGAGTTGCCCTAGTCTCACAGCTCCTGCTGGAACATCAGATGGTAATGGTGCCCATAGGTCCCTTGCACACTCTATCTTGGATACCAGTTGGATTAGTCCTGGATTGGGGAGTTGGATGGGGGTGGATTGCTCACATACAGTAGTCATCTCCTGATTTTTTTGTATTGCAACATGCTCTATGTGGGTTACCTATGAAGACCATTCAGAAGACTCAGTTGGTCCAGAGTGCACAATAGTTATGGGCATTTCTCATTCACACATCACTTTCTATGTAGACGGCATACAAATGGACTTGCATAGTGAGGGTTCCAAATGCCGTTGCTATGGGAAAGTGGGTGGAGCCCCCCACCACTGCCACTACCAGTTTGCAGAACTGGACTGAATGGAACCAGTCTACATCTGGTCTTGCAAGACAATAAGAAGAACCATTGCCAAGGCAACAATCGGACAAGTGTGGCTTAAATCCATTCCAAGAAACTAATTAAAGAATACATCTAAAATGCTTTCCTCCCTTTACAGGAAGATCTTTATAAGGCGGTCATCTGTGGGAAGTGTCCTTTCTGTCTTTAAAAGTTGCCACTTGACTGGTGTACTATAGGGTTCCTGCTTGGGCAGGGGGTTGAACTCGATGGCCTTCATGGTCCCTTTCAACTATAACAATAAATAAAAGTGTCCAAACTGAGGTAATCCCATAATAATTTATACGGTTTAACTCTGTGAAGAAGTATGTATTGTTGTCCTGAGTTTCCCACTATTCAATATTTTTGAAGTCAAGTATTAAAACCAAAAACTTCACCCAACGACAATAACAAGCAGGGGAGGGGGGAGAAAGCTCACTAGGCACTTTTGCTACTTGGGGCAGGGTTGCATATGCCCCTATCACATCTCCTCCAGTACTGCATATATTTGGGGCAAAGAACCTGTCTTGGGATATTGTTCCAGACTGCATATCCCATTTGGCCAGCACCGACTTCATACATATCCTGAGTTAGACGTCCCCAGGCAATAGGACTGAGAAGGGTTTTTGAGATGTTTGGAAAGCAGTCACAAACAGAAGAAGTAAATAATCATCTTGACCTCCCCAGTTTGTTCTCCAGAGGGAGTAGACAGATGTTCTTGTGTAGGAGTACATGCTACATATGAGTGGAATTATTTATATGGATTAGTAAATTATATCCTCCCACACTTGGAGAAGCTAATAAGTAGGGGGACCAGATGTAAGTAAACACCTCTGTATCTGGAAATAAAGCACACCGTAGTCTCTCAACAAAAATGTTTTGTTGTTAAAGATGGCAAACCATGACTGCAGTCTCTTCTTCTTCCTTTCTTTCATTTTTTTTGTGGAAACAATAATAGACAGTGTGCCATTGTTACATAAATGAGAATATTTCAGGTAATTTAAAAAGAAATATTGGGGATTCCAAAGCAACATTAGCAATGCTTTTTTGTAAATGGGTCCCATGAAAAGTATTGTCATCATCACTGGTTTATCACTGTTTTATTGCCTTAAATTTATGTTAGCCACTCTGAACGGCTATCTCCTGAAGAGCAGGATATAAATTGCCTAAATAAATAAACAAGCTTGTCTTCATCTACACTATAATAAATGCACACACACACGCAAAGAATATTTCTCTGCCATCCTTATTGATATGCAACTATTCTCACTCCCGTGTACCATCTGAAGCTATTTGCCCCATTTTCTGGGCACCCGTTCTTTCTATTATCCTTCTGCTTTCAATAAAGTCTAATCTGCCTTTGATTCCCTGCATGGAACGACTCATACTCTTTCCATACAGGCAGTGATGAGGTTTACACTCACATTGTTTTAATGGGAACATAAATCTTCATGAGATTATGAGTGCCACAGATTCTAGACTGTATGCCAGACTAGATTCACTGCAGGAGTTAATGTATGGAAGGCTTTGGGGAAGGTGTCCCTAATCTATAGTATGGGTGTGGTGGGTGAACGCTGCTTTTGTTCCTTCCATGCAGTGAGATGCTTCAATAACATACAGTATTTGTATTGCTTCATTGAATTTCCAATCAGCCTTACCTCCATAAAATAAAAACAATGTATATGAAATGCCCTCTTCCAATGCTTCCCAGGATTACTCTTGGAGGACACTGTGCAATGAAGGGCTACCAAGATTTTTAATACCACACTGTGGGCGTGGCTTATGCAGGACGCCCTGCATTTTCTTTCAACATTTTTCAGTGCAAATTGAGTGTTTTGGGGTGGAGCTTCATTTTTACTACCCCACTGCATTTCTCCACATCCGGGCAGCAGCCCACCTCTGACACTGTGCACATAGCAAGTCACTGGCCAAACTCACCCAGTGGAGTTTGGCTTAAGAGTGGAGTTGAATCAGGAATTCCCTAGTCCAAAATTCAACAATTTTGTCACAATTCACTCTTTTCAGTGTGCACTTAGCATTCTAACTTTAAGCCAATTGATTTTAAGTTGAAGTTGTTGTATATTATCTAGTTTGTACATTACTTACTTGCAGCACTTTGTACATTACTCACTTGCAAATGTACACATAGTTTGTACACTTGCAAGTGTGCACTTTGTACATTACTCACTTGCAAGTGTACATTACTCACTTGCAGCACTCTGAAAATCCTACCACTGGGCAAATCAACTCTTAATTGTGCAACTAATTTATCAGTTCTTACGTTTTGCAGCAATGTTTAATCATGGTTTAGTAATAAAATATAGGAATCTCTAAGCTGCCATCTATTTTGTCCAATATGCTCTGTAGTCAAGGTAACTTGCAACACACAAGCATTAACAAAAGTTGAGTGATATTATTAACACGAGAATCAGTCTACAGAAATGAAATGCATTAAAGTAGAACATTTCCAAAGCATAGTTTGTTTGTTTGTTTGTTTGTTTGTTTGTTTGTTTATTCAATTTCTATAACCAGCCTACTCAGCCAAATGAATCTGGGCAGCTAGTTATTAAGATGGGTTGTTTTAACAAGTTATTATGAGACTTTACTCCTGTTAAGAATTAAAAATACATTAAAGTGTAAATAATCTAAAATTCAATTTGAATAATTTCCCTAAAAGCATAGAAGAGGATGGATGGGAATATACAAGTTCACGGCCACCAATTTTTTAATGTTATATAGAAAGACCAATAGATTCAATCAGGGATTTTGGTAGCAGCACTTATATGTAGATTATTTGCAGAACAAACCAATGAAATTTGAACTGGTTATCTCCATTCTGATTATTACAAAAAACTGTATAAGGATATTTAGAAAACTCAAACAGCAGAGGAGAATACAGAGAACCCAAGCCTATGCAAGGAATTCAGAATAATAATTTAATCCTAGATAAAAGTTCTACAAAAAAAATTAAATAATAACAATTTTAAAATCCCCAATATTTTTATAGGCAAAGGTTAGGTTTGATTGCTAGCATAAAATTGAAAACTTCCCTTCTTTTCTATCATAATGTTTAAATGTTTAGGATCAAAATAACCAAAGCATCATAAAAATCCTTATAATGAAATTTTAAAAGGTAGATGCTACCTAGTAGCTAGTACTTTTGCAAGTGAAGCTGGGTATTTTTTTTTAGCTTCACCATGTCAGAAAATTTATGAAAAAGTATAATTCCTGTCCCTTCCCAACATTTTTTTCCTAGGGAAAAAACCCTGATTTTATTGTAACTTGCATTTATCCTATTATTGATTCTCCACTAAAGCAAACATCCACAATTCATTTCCATGGATTCATAGTGGAATTATTTTTCAACCCATATTTAAGGTGCCAATGTATGCATTTATTTCAATTATTACTGTGCAAAAACAGAAAGAAATCTAATGAATAAATAATATCAATAAATACATTACAAAAATGGTTCTAAAATGAAATCAGGCCACTGCAATAATTATAAAATAAAGCTGTTAGAATAGAAAATAAAAGGGGCTTCAAAGAAGTTGGCTGGAGAAGCCATAGAAATTATGCGACTTTAATGAAAACAGGGCTTTAGCTTTCCATTCTCTATATCCTTATTTTATAGTTTTGGAAATTCCTGCATGCAACAATATATATTCAGATGATGATTGATAGAGTAAGAGATGTACTTTTTAAAAAGTCATTTCAGATTGTTTGTCCCCTTAACTAAGGGACTGTGGGTCAAATAATGTGCCTTCTGACCATCTCTATCCTCGAGATTAACATTGCCAGTCTAGAATTAAGGTGTGTGTGTGTGTGTATCTGAGCACTTCAGTCCTTTCAATGCAACAGCTTAGCTCTGTGTCCTTGAATATTTGTAACCTGATGCTTTCTGCTAGGATGATCCTCATTTACTGAAAGACTTGTCTGTTTACCAGGAATGTCAGGAGACTGAAGGGCCATCGGTGCTGTTTGCTATGAATATCAAGAGGCTGTGATTCATAAAAATGAACAAATATTTTCTTTCACTCATGCCAAAACAAAGTGCTGAGAGATTCATAACTTGTTCATTTATTGCTGAGAAGAAAGAAAGAAAACACACAAATGAACAACCCCAAATTGGATTGCTTTGTTTTTGGTGACAAGTTTGAAAAAGCACAATGGTACTGTAACAAATGTTATGTTTAGTGGGGGAAGGGGTGGTTATGCATAGATTTTTAGTAACCTGGTGCATAGATTTTTTAGGAGTAACCAATCTGTTTAGACTTCACACAGTTTGATCTCTCTGCTGCTAAGATGCTTGTGACTGTTTGTTTCAATTGGACAAAAAATTAAATAATAGGTATTTATGGAGATTCTCAATCATCCAAGTCACGGTTGTCCCAAAGGTGCTTTTTCAAAAGGCAACTGGGACTTTCTTTGTTTTTATTTATTTTACTTATTTATTTTATTTATTGTTAGAGTTGGAAGGGACCATGCGGGTCATCAAGTCCAACCCCCTGCCTAAGCAGGAAACCTATAGCATCCCAGCCAAATGGCAGTTCAATTTCCTCTTAAAAATGTCCAGAGTATTGGAGTTCACAACGTCCGCTGGTAGGTTGTTCCACTGGTTGATCGTTCTGACCGTCAGGAAGTTCTTCCTTATTTCCAGGTTGAATGTCTCCTTGGTCAGCTTCTTTTCCTTGAAGACGCTTCACTTCTCATTCAAGAATCTTCTTCAGTTCAGACTGAAGAAGGATTTATATTCCTTGAAATCATCTGGTCATTAGCACTCTTTCTAAGAGTCATTGAAGTACGAAGTAGGACCACACTTTTTTCAATCAATATATCTGAATGATGTGCACCCCAAATTTGCCCAAAAGATGTGGCCACTTCAGTACTGTGCTGCTGCACCTTTGCAGTACACATGATCTTTATTTCAAACACTCCTTCTTAATAATAATTTGTGGTTCCAGGTCAAGCTGCGGTCAAAATGAAATCCAAAGGAGATGTACTAAAGGTGTTTCTTCTTGGGGGGGACGGTAGGATGCAGATAGGATGGGGTACAGAGACTTTTAATAGCATAATTGGTCCTTAGTGGGGCTTGGAGAGTATCTGGCTTGTGTACATGTTGGTTCTAGTTGCTTCCTGCGTGGACAGTTTGATTTCACAGTTAGATTTACTTGGAGTTATATTGTGTTGTTTAAGTGTTCCCTTTATTTTTTTGAGCAGTGTATATACAGTATGTAAAATCAATGGGGCCTAAACACTAAAGCCAGGAATCACTCCTATTCATCCATGGTCATTGTGTTTCTCAGTTCAGGTAAGGAAATATTTCTGAAATCATCACCCAATAGGCCACAGGTTGACTAATTTCCTTTAAAATTTCTATTCCTGTCATGAAATAAAAAAATTTAGCTGGAAAGTTGTGAGGTAACATTTAATCATTTCAGTTAGCAGGGATTCAGAATGTAAAATCAAGTCAGTAGATAGATTGCGTAGTTATGTTTGTGTTTGCATGGCTTCAATACTGTGCCAAGGATTTGGTATCAGCTTCTGTCATAAATCGACTGGATTTTGGGAGAGCAGAGGGTCCATGAAATCCACCTAACAAGAAAAAGATAAAAAAAAAAAATTCTTCACATATTGGAAGAAACAGTTTCTGTATCTCCTAGCACCTAAATACCAGCTGCCACTTATTATTTGTTTCATTGGCTGACAGCTCCACATGGGTGAGTATCAACTTTTATTCATTATATTTCATACTTTATGGCTTCAGCCTAGGTTTGAAGACAACTGGCATTTGGCACAACAGCAGCCCTTGCTCCTCAGGGATAGCACTGTTTCCCTAACTCCCTCTTTTGTGACAGCTGTGGTTTTTTTCAAGATTTCTCTTAATTCAATCCCAGAATCCTGGATTTCTCTTTTCAGTGCAGTTTTGTGTGTTTACATCCTGCTCGATCTGGTTCCAATAATGATGCTCCAATATTACAAAATATTAGCTGGAATTCTTCAATAGCTGACCATTGAGTGGCACATCATCTAACTGTCCAATCAACTGTTTTACCAATTAACCTGTTTTCTCTCCCAGACTTTATTGCAGTGTGAAAGAATGTAGACTTGACCTTGACAAGATGGGGGAGAGAGAGAGACAAAACAATGAACCATTAAGGGTAGCAAAAAGTTAAGTCAATCTTGAGAAAGTAGAGAGAGTGAGAAAGAAACTCAAAACAACCCTGCCTTGATTTTGTTTGGTATAATGTGGGGTAGAGAGAAACACTGAAAAGCTTCCAAGAATCTGTTATTTCATCCCACAACAATCAAACAAATACTCCTGGAATCCTTGCCATGCCTGATTCTCAACTTGGACAAGCCAAAAGAGTGGACATCAATCTGGAAAGTCTCCACCAATTTTATCAGAGAGGCATCACAGTTTGTCTTCAAGATCTAGAATACGGCTACAGATCCTAAGGGTACAATGGAATGTATACCAGGTTTTGTGGTTAGCTCTGCCCCAGCTCCTGCCCCAAGGAATGTGGAAGTGGATGTGGGGGAAACATCCACATGCCACATGCCTGTTTTGTTCCTGATAGAATCTGCCGACAGTCTCCTCTGACCAAGGAAACGTGAGTGACAGGGAAGAGGGGAGTTTGGCAGACAGCCCAGGATGAGATCAATCTTCCTTATCATCCCTGGATTCTGAACAAGAACCTATGACAGACCCAGGCATGCGGAGAGTGATACATAGAAGAGAACAACTGAAGGATTATTACAGGAGATAAGTGAGGCCACCTGTGGTTGGGGGGGCGCTGTAATTAGTGCTACAGATAAAAAGAGCAGTGTGCTGATTTAGCCTTGTGGAAATTTATCTGATTCATAGTTTCGTCAAGATCGTGGTTTTGCTGTTTCCCTGTTCAAGATTGTGTGTGGACTTTCTTGACTTTGGAATTGGACTCAATTTCCTAGTTACTGGGTGAGAAATTGGATTGCATTTAACCTGTGCCTTGTGTGTACCAGAAAATCCCTTTGACATTTAAAAAGGGAGTTTGTTCTGCTTTTCTGTTGAAAAAGACTTTTGGTTTTCCTTCTATCGTGTGGTGTGTGTCTTTCTGGACCAATTACCCTGTAATTATGGGCGGTTGGGACATGCCGACAGAACACCAGGTATTGTTGACGTATCAAAAGCAGTTAGATCCATAGCAAACAAGCCTGCAAAATGCCACAATATAGCCATCCCAGTATGTGGGACAAGGTTCATGCACAGTCTGTATTATTTTGTTGTCCTGGAATTCTATTAGAGAAGTTTGTCTTAAATCATTGTATCAATGTAGTTGTCAGCATAAGAATTGCTATCTGAATTGTTTATAGTGAGCCAATCAGAAATATTTCCCATAGATTGGACTACGGTTGTCTTTGTTCTTAGTCTAATGAAAGAAGGGGCAGTTAAATGGAGCACCCTACTAATTGAGAGAAAAGATACCTTGTTATATAATTTTTAGAACATCACGCAAAAATTTAGATATACTTTTGACAATTCAATCAGTGCAACAACTACAAATCAGGAGATTCCTCAGCTAAAACAAATATATTGTCAAGCTCATGCGTACATAGTTGTATTCCAATTGCAGAAACTCAGAGATCATATTTGGAATGATCTTGTTGTGACTGATCCCATTCATGAAGGTCTTTTTGATCAATTGGGGGATGAATTAGTAAAATAAATCCTACTAAAGAATTTGGGAAAACTATTCCAGCATTGCATATCTACTTAAACTCTTTAAAAGAGCCTTTAATTTTTTGATAGATAGATAGATAGATAGGTAGGTAGGTAGGTAGGTAGGTAGGTAGGTAGGTAAGTAGGTAGGTAAGTAGGGAGGGAGGGAGGCAGGCAGGCAGGCAGGCAGACATAGATGATAGATATAGAGGTCGAGGGAGAGAGGGGAGAGAGAGAGAAGAGAGAGAGAGGTTCATTCCCTGAGTTGAATGAGATCCAATTTATTCTAGATATGCTTCCATGAATGTTCAACAGACAATAGCTTATTAACACAGTTTACTTAAAATGGCTTTCAATTTAGTTCTGATTTCCAAAATAAAACCAATCATTTCTCCTTTGTATACCATTTTCCTTAACAATCATCAGTAAAGTCTTAACCTTTATGTGAGGCCTGTGGGAGAGGATATGAGAAAGAGGGCCTGTTCACCCTCCCTGATTATTGGAATGATCTCCATAATAAACCTCACTTGACATATACACTGCTTTTCTTTTCTTTCTTTTTTTTTAGCTCCAGGCGATGTCTTTTTATTTTCCCAGAATTTTTAGTACTTGTTAGTTCAGTCCCAGTGGTACTGATGGTACTTTTAACTCTTATATTTACTTACTGTTTTAGCATTTTATTTTTTTCAGCTTTTCCCCTTTACAGGGCTTATCACTTTGCGGATTGCTTTTGAAACTCCCATCCATTTCAAATGCAGTTTTCATAAGGCATCAAGAAAAAAATATATATTCAAGGAAATAACTTAAGTTCATGATTCAAATTTTCTCATTATTAACTCCTGTCCAATATTTATCAAGTTGTGCATAAATAATGAATTTTGTAAAAAAAAATAAAGTTTTAAAAGGCCAAAGCCAAATTTTCATCCATGCTTCATGAATGTATAATGTTATTATTAGAGTTATTATTAGAATTATTAGAGTTCTAAAAACAAATGAGAAGGGAAAGTGTATTCAAGGAAGTCTATTTATAGGGCAAGGCAAGAGTATTAATACAGAAAGAATAGCCATATTTATTGATCAATCATTTTTAGGAAGGAAAAAACCCAGAAATAATGTATTGCATTATCAGGTGTGAACAACCAAACTCACTTGTGAAGAATTCAAATTAGCTACTTTATTGCCCAATTCCTGTTTCATAGCAATCTTCCCAGACTGGAAGTTTGCATCTTGGCCAGAGTAGATAACGTTCAATGGCATCCAAGGGGATGGGGTGGTGTCAGAGCTTGCTCTCTTGTGCCTATGTAAAGACTCCAGACTAATAACCTACTTGACTTCTCCCTCTGGCTTAGGCAGGCTCTTTCCAACTCATATCTAGCAGAATAAGGATCCTATAACTGTAGGAGATGACTAAGCTAAGTTCAAGGGAGAAGTCAAGTGCAACATTCATCATGAGTACCTATGCATTCTTAGACCTAAATCCAAGCCACCTTGAATTTATGTGTCTCTTTTCTACCATCAATTTGCTTGGGCCTTAGTAGTTCATATTCTTGTAGAGCAATTAAGCTTGCAATAAGTACTTATACCCATTTGAACTGCCTGGACCTCCTGATTTCCCTGGTGCTTGAAAGTAACGTTGCTAATGATTTATAATTTGTATTAGGGGCAAGAATTAAATACATGAGGAGTAATCATAGCAAATATATTTAATTAATGTGTATTTAATACAGGAGATATTTGTAGTGGCATCACTTATTTGTGGTAAGAGGGTTGCTGGCATGCCACCTCAAGGCCAAGGGCAATCCCTTTCCAAAAATGTGGTGCTAAAGAAAAAAAATGAGATTTCAGTTCATTTGAAATATATGTGGATTTCAGAAGTTGTGTCATATAATATAGAGTTTCTTTTTCTTGTCTTTCCTGTGCTTATATGTGTGTTTTCAAACTCCTTCTTTATACTCATAGGATCTCAAGGATCTTGGCAATCTTTTATCAATCTGAGTTGATAGTATCCAATGAGAGGGATGTCTATGAAGAAGCTTCCTGGTTGAAAAGTGAAACGTCATAAAAGAAAATCCAGAAAATCCAGTTGACTCTTGAAAAAACACCTTTGGGACAATGATATGGATGTTGGTTTCATTCAGTTCAAGCAATTACTTATATCACATTCTAATGCACTTGAAGGAAGTTAAGATTTACTTGTTATATCATCTACTAAAAATAATATAGCTAACACAGGTAATGTCAATCTTAATACGATATGGGATCTGCAAAATTAAAATGATATTGTATGTTATCCTGAAGATTTAAAGTTTTATTTGGTGTTTTCTGTAGCAGCATGTAAATTTGAGTTTTGATCATATTGCTGCAGATCTTTGTTAACATATTTTTTGTAATAATATCAGGGCCATGTTTTCTGCCAAAAAGAGCATGATTTGGTGATCTATACATCAGAGAAGCTTTTCTAAAATGACATGAAGAAGCAGAGAGTGATCTGAGTGAAGTGGAATTGATTATGACAAAAGTTTTGTAATGGACTATGAGGAATCCGCAGCAGCTTCCGATTCTGACATCAACAATGATGAAGCTCTCAATGCAATTGATGACCAGGTACAATCTACGCCATGTAATAATTTATATGGCAAGAAAAAATTCAAATGGTCTTCTGCACCTTTTGATCCAAAACTGCTAGCCTCCATATTGTTGTGCAATCCCTAGACTATGGCCAGCAGCTAGAAATCTTGTAAATTCAATTACTCCCCCAGAGATTTGGAAATTATTATTTTCTAAAGAAATTGTTGCCGCCATCATTCAGTGTACCGATATAAACATTAGAGAAGAAAGATTGAAGTTCAAGAATGGAGAAACAAAAAGTGACCTGCACGATGTGGATTTGATAGAGATCGATACATTTTTTTTGTTTACTATTCTATACTTCCATTTTTAGATCCAACCATAAGAACACTGAATGTCTTTTTGCTACTGAGGTCTTTATGACCTCATGTCTGTAATAGCATAGCCAAAATAGTACATCTGTGGTTAAGGGTAAACACATTTGCTTTGTTGGAAATAGGAAAATATTTTTGCTGAACTGCTACTTTTTATTGCTCTCATATTATCAAGAAAGATATGGAGTTGTTTCTTTTCAGAACCATCCTTTGTACAAACATTTGTATGACTGTTTGTATCCTAAGATGATGAATAGATAATGCTCTGAAACATTTTAATTAGTCCATCTTTTGTGCTTAAGGAAAAAAGAAACATTTACACTGATACCTCTATTGAAAGTGATTATAATCCAAGCAGCAGAACATGTAGCCTGGCTAGGCAGAAATCAATTAAAAAAACAATGAAAGTATGTAGGGTGAAAAGGTAAGAGGGTGTGTATGAACTGCTAAACTAACCAACACACTTTAATAATGACTTCAGATGCCAGAAGCCCTTCTAAATAAAGCAATTCATTGTCTTGTCACATTTCATTCATTTGTTCCGTGGTAGAGTCGATTGTTTTCTTGGCATTATGAACTTTATATTTATTTTCCCTCTTGCAGACATCATCAGATCAGAAAGATTAGAATAGACATTTGACATTAACAAAGCATACATTTTGATTTTCAAATCACTTCATTCCAAAGACACTGGGCGATATACAAAAATAATACAGACAACCACACAGCAACAAGCATAAAGTTTTGGTTTTTTGTCAATCGTCAACAGTTTCACAATGGATCTTTTTTCCCCAAGTTGAAAAGCACTGATATTTGTTAACTATTAGTAAACCAAACTTATAATTAATACTGAATGACCAATTTTGTCCGCTGTGCTGCTATATTATACAGTAGATATCAGGCAAATATTAATGGCATTTCCCCTAGATCAGTATAAAATTAAACATTAGGGGAAAAACTGTAGGAGCAACTCCTGGTTTGAATTAGCCAATTCCGACCTTTTTTATTGAGTTATACCATTCTTAACTTTTTAAAAATATGACATGACTTGAAATAAGACTCAGCTGACATGTCTATTTACTCCAAATTTATTGGGCTGACTAACAATCAGGTGAGAATGAGGCTAGAAAAATGCATGCCTTTGCAGGAATACTATTCCTATAAACTGAAGACATAATTGTCTTTACCCTATTACAATTTTATATAGGCATGTACAATTTTATATAGGCACATAGGTGTATTCTGTGGCCTTTGAGGCAAGGTTAGGTCTTGAAGAGCACCGGTGGAGAGGGAAGACTTTATAGTGCCAAGAGAAAAAGGTGATCTCCTGGAAGAATGAGAGGTCTCCTCAGAACAGACACAAAAGAAATCAGTCAGTCAATGGCTGATACAAAGGCATGGTAGTCTGCATGCTAAGAAGGAAGAAAAGAGAGAGAAAATAGTGAGGTGTATCAGTGGAGAAGAAAGTTTCAAAGTGGAAGATTCTCTGTGTCAATGGAGAAAAACTGAACTGAGAAAGGCAAGAGAAAGAACGATATTCTGTAAAGACTGAAAAGCAGCGAATACATAGTGGGAGAGGAGAAAGCAAAGTAAAGTTTTATGACTGGAGAAAAGGACAGTGTGAGAAAGGTTTGAGAAAGTGTTTTGACAGTGAAAGGGGGAGAAGAAGAAGAGAAAGAATGGAGATTTTGGAAAGAACATTTAGAAAAAGACTAAATCTTTTCTCCAAAAAGGAAAAGGATGTGAGTGAAAAGGACAGAGAAAGGAAGGAGAAAGAGGTTGGCTGACAGTGCAAAATGGAACAATGACATCTGTGATAACAATGACATCTGTGAAGTGATAGCAAAAAGTTTGGATGATGTGAAACATGAGATGGTTGGGATAAAAAATGATATACATAAAATAGATGATAAGGTAAGAACAATTAAGATGGCTATAGCAAAAAATGAACAACAAATAAAAGAAGTTGTGGCCAGAACTGAACAGACTGAAAAAAGATTAGATGTGACAGAAAAATAAATTAGTAAAATGAACAAAAATCTGAAAAAGGCAATTTCCCATTTGGAGATGGAGAATTCTATGTTCCACTTGAGATTTCCAAACATTCCTGAAGGTAAAGAAGAAAACATACCTAAGCTTATGGCAGGGATTTTAGAACAGATACTGGATAAGAATAGACAAGAAATCTTAAATGAATTAGGTGTACAGAATTTAAACCAACTACACCCGAAACCAACTACACCTGAAGACATAGACTTCTGCTAGACGTATATGTTAGATTTTTGAGAAAAACAATGAGGGATGAAATCTTTAGTAGTGCAAAAGGAGATCCTTTGACGTATAAAGGAAAATAAATGCTGATATTAAGACAGATCCCAAGTAGGGTAAGGGAAAAAAGAAAGTTATAACTTTCGATTGACTCAACTGATAAAATATAAAACTATGTTTAGATGGCTCATCCCAGAAGGGATGTTGATTACATGGAGACAGAAGAAGTTCAGGATGGACACATTAGAAAAGGTGCAAGAATTTTATGAGCACTTTCTAGCAGGGAATGAGGAACAGGATAGCACAGTTGAGAATGGTAGTAAAAGCCAGAAAGACCGAATCTTAGAAGGCCAAATTGAGGAACAAGAGTCTAGGGAAAGGAAAGATATACAAAAATATGAACGAGAAGGAGCAAGAACAATCAGAAATATGAACAAAAGGAGGCTGAAAAACAAGTACTAAACAATAAACCAGAGGAAGGAGAAATTAACACATTGTCAATAAATATTAATGATTTAAATTCATCCATCAAGAGAAAATGTCTATTGTTGCATCTTAAGAGACAGAACATAGTCTGCCTATAGGAGGTGCATATAAAAGAAACAAATGTTAATTGTCTAAAGTATTCAAAATTAGGGAAATTATATCTGGCGCTCAAAGGGAAAGGAATTGCAATATATATTTAAAAATGGTTAAATTTGATTCTAATATACATACAGACAAAGAATTTAGGATTTTAATTGTAGAAGTAGCAACTGGGCAAAAACAAATCTTATTAGTGGTAATATATGCACCAAACAAAAATCAGAATTTTTTAAATTCCAAATTACATAAAACATAGCAGAAATAAAATGGAACATGTCAGGATCAGGGCCCTACCTGATTGCAGAGAGAATTGTAATCAATGTAGGTTTAACAATGTAAAACTGCTTAGTCACGGTGAGTCTACATATTGTAATGTAATCTGATTGGTTGACAAATGTATATACCATAATGCACCTTTGCATAGGTGTGTCTTGTGGATTAGAGATATTGTGGCTTAGTGTGGCTTATGGTGGCTGAAGAATATCTTGGCTAAAGACTACAGTAACTATTTATAATCTCTCTAGTAGATATTATGCACAATACTCCCATATCTCTATCTACTATTCTGTTATAATACTCAGCTACGAGATATGGGAATATTGTGCATAATATCTACTAGAGAGATAACTAAATTATAAATAGTTACTGTAGTTTTGCTACACAAGAAGTAAATATTTTCTTAAGAAACTCAAGACTACGGTTCCTGATTTCTTTGTCTGAGGCAAATTGGATAGCTGCTTTAGCTATCAGAGTGGGCTAGCTTCTGCAAAACGCTACTCCAACAGAACAATCTATGTATAGTAGATTACTTCAATGTGATCATAGATATTAAAAAAATATTACAAGAGTACAAATAAGAAAAAAATTAGAAGACACTTATCAAACACCTATTTGAATATGGTTAAATAATTGGATATATACAGTGTATGGAGGAAATTAAATCTTCAAATGAGATAATGCAGGTTTTTCTCAAACCCCCACAAATCATAGTCTATAATAGATATGGCCTGGATGAATCTAGAGCTGATTACCAAAATAGAAGAAATATAGATCTTGTCAATTAAATGGGCTGACCATAAGCCAGTTAAATAAAATGGAGAGGAAGGAGAAGAAGGAGAAGAGAGGAAGGAGACCACCAGCCAGGTGGTCACTCAATAAAAACTTTTTAAAAACAAAGATACAAAAGATAGAAAGAGAACTAGATTTTTTTCAAAGAAAATACAAAGGAACAAACATTGACACAAAATGTGTGGGACACAATGAAAGTTTCTTTGAGAGGGCTGACAATTGCATATATAGCAATGAAAAATAAGGCAATTTTTAAAAAGGAAAAAATTGGAAATCTTG
The DNA here is from genome assembly GCF_031021105.1 of Erythrolamprus reginae. NCBI lineage: Eukaryota > Metazoa > Chordata > Lepidosauria > Squamata > Dipsadidae > Erythrolamprus > Erythrolamprus reginae. The sequence goes on from NC_091951.1 coordinate 102,783,941, forward strand.
CATACAAAGCTCAGGGAACAGGAATCATTAATGCAGAAAGAACCACTAAATAATAAATATAAAGAGGAAAGAGATTTAATTAAGCATAAGATTAATTTGACAACACAAGAAGAAATAAGTTGTAATATCAAAGCTATGGAATAAAACTATTTTGAATATGCTAACAAACCTGGGAGATGGTTGGCCCATAAATTAAGGAAAGAAAAAAAACGAAAAGAAATATTCAACAACTAAGAGATGAAGAGGGAGAATTGCAACATGGACTAGAAGAAAGATTCAAAGGTGAATTGAGGAAATCATAGAAGAAGAAAAAATAGAACTAAAACAGAATTACATTGCCATTGTTTCCTTCATGCAAATATGACCATTCTGGCTTCTTTGAGGCCAAATTTTATAGTTGTAGCAATGATAAAGAATTTGATAATGCAAAGATGCTCAAAAAGCAATATCTAAAGAATTAATAGTCTATTTCAATAGAAGATATAACATCAAATCCTGGGAACAGAACTTGAATAAGACAACACAATATGAAGCCAATAAAGGCAGGTATGATCAGATAATTATGTTTTCTCATAATTTCTCATGCTTTCCACTTTGACTTTCAGTTCTACTCATTTATGCATCTACTTTGGTATCATTTTAAACGTTAAAGTGAAAATATTTAAGAGTTCCCATTTTATTTGACACTAAATGATTAAATTAAATTAAATTTCTGTTTGAATTTATTGATTGTCCTGTCTACTTGGCACAGTAGTAGTCCGACTGCTTTAGTAGTTGCCTTATTTTTAATTTCCTAAGGCATTTTTCTTTCATAGAGAACTTATATCTCAGGGACCGCCTTCTGCCGCACGAATCCCAGCGACCAGTTATGTCCCACAGAGTGGGTCTTCTCCGGGTCCCGTCAACCAAACAATGTTGCTTGGCCGGACCCAGAGGAAGAGCCTTCTCTGTGGCGGCCCCGACCCTCTGGAACCAACTCCCCCCAGAGATTAGAATTGCCCCCAACCTCCTTGCCTTTCGTAAGCTGCTTAAAACCCACCTCTGCCACCAGGCATGGGGGAACTAAGATACACTTTCCCCCTAGGCCTTCACAATTTTATGTATGGTATGTTTGTATGTATGATTGGTCTTTATATAATGGGTTTTTAACTGCTTTTTTAGTATTGGATTTTGTTGTACTGTTTTACTGCTGTTGTTAGCCGCCCCGAGTCTGCAGAGAGGGGCGACATACAAATCCAATAAATAATAAAATAATAATAATAATAATAATAATAATAATAATAATAATAATAACAACAACAACAACAACAATAATAATAATAATAATAATAATAATATCACTGAAACGGTATCCTCTTTTTTCCATTGTGGGAAAGGCATTGTGATTCAACTTTCTCAAAAAATTGATATTCTCTCCATTGCGAGGTATTAAAAATGGTATATTTGAGGCTAAATTGGTTGAAAATAAATGAAAATTGAATGAAGAATTGGTCAATATTCATGAAAAATTTTGCATGTGGTAAGGTATATGTGCAAATTTACTCTGTGTTGGTATCTTTCTCTCAGAATGTACATGCACACATATTTATTCCTTAACTCCACATCCCTCACTAAATAAAGAGATCCTTGAGAATCAATGTTTTCTTTATAAATCTTGGCACAAAAACCACAATAGGAACTAATTGGACCAATATGGTGGTTGGGAGATTAAATTGGGTTTGGTTGCAAGAAAAGTAATTTCTCTTGGATGTTAAAGTCAAAATGACTTTATGAAATTGCCATTAAGAATAGGGACAAAGGGAACAATGTGTAAGAAGCTAGGAACATAAAAGAAGATGCCCAGATCAATAAATAGGGAATGTTTGTCAGAAATGCAGTATTATATTGGTTAGAAAAAATAGGAACAATATCATATTCAATCTTGAAATGAAGATTGAGAAATAATATGTCTGCATGTTTTAATAGGTTTACGTTCAAAGATTCAGCTTTTCTATTCAGGTTCTACACTTGGGTTTAAGGGTTGGCCAAAAGTGACCCTGCAGAACTATCAATATTTCTTCACAAAGACAATTTTTAATACATACTTGGAGAAAAGATAAAAAAGGATAAATAGTCCTGCTGCTGAAAAATAAACAAAATCCAGCTGATCCAAAACATCATGGTTAGTATATTGCTTAGGATGGTGATAGCGAACCTTTTTTTCCCCAGGTGCAGAAAGAGCATGAGCATGCACTATCGCACATGCACAAGTGCCCATACCCATAATTCAATGCTTGGGGAGGGTGGAAACAGCTTCTCTTGCCTCCCCCCCCAAGGTCCCTCTGGAGGCCAAAAATGACCTGTTTACCAACTTCTGGTGGGCCCAAGAGGCTCATATTTTGTCCTCCCCAGGCTCCAAAGCTTCCCTGGAGCTGGGAGAGGGTAAAAATGTCCTCCCCCACCCCCTCTGTAGGCTCTCTGGAAGCCAAAAACACTCTCCCAGGGTCTCTGTCTGAGCCAAAAATCAGCTGGCTGGCACACACATGGACATTGGAACTGAGCTAGGGGAACAGCTTGCGTGCCAGCAGATATGGCTCCGCGTGCCACCTTAGGCACCCATGCCATAGGTTCACCATCACTGGCTTAGGTTATGCGGAAGTCACCATTTTGATGACTGAAAAGAAAAGACTTTAAGAAATCTCCTATTGAAGGTAACAGACTGTAGTGCAAAAGCTGGTCTACTGCTCAAGGAGAAAAAACCCCAAGATTATTATGCAAAAAGACAGACAAGAACTTGACTCTATCTTTCCAAACACAGAATTTACCCATCAAGTATAAATTGATTAAAGTGGTATACAAATCTGACAGATTAGTTAAACACCCATTAAATTGTCTGGTGGCAATCAAAACCATTTTTATTTTTCTTCCCTGAAACTTTGGTGTAAACTGTTTTGTGCCCTGGATCTCCATAGTTACTAGATTTAAGAAACAACTCAGATAGTTTATTGATGGCACTTGATCTTGAAGATTCAGTATCATTGCTGACATTCTTTACACAAAGTAGCACAGAAAGAATAAAAACAAATAATTTTCTGTTCACCCAGTACCTGGATAGAATAATCTGATTGGCCAATGTGATAAACAAAATTCTGGACTAAGAGAAGCCTCAACCAAGGCTGTTATGTTCAACATGCAAGTTTTATCTCAGACTAGTACAACACCTTTTTTACTTTTAAAATTCCTGAAACACCTTCCCTGGTCTTGCCCACTTTTGAGTGTAGTGGCCATTGACTATGGAAAAGCTGGGTTACCATGCTGTCCAAAATTTAATAACCCAATTGTAGTCCACCAATTTATCTTTTAAAAACATTTCTTAACAAGTCTATCCTAACACAGATGATAGTAATTTGCATTCTCCAACCTTGGTCAACCACCTTGGAAGTTGGAACCAATTTATCCACAGACTGCAAAACTAGATTCTGGCACCATCTCTGGCTGCGAATGCTTTTTTACCTTAGGAACAGGAAGATGATAGGATCATCTCTTTTCTTTCTGATCACTCTTCTCTAATACAGTTTCATTTCGTTTATCAAAGAAGTTTGTTTACCAAGAGGGAAAGGGGAAAGAATATCTTTTGTCACCTCTGTGTTTAAGCCATTGTCTCCTTCCTAAAAGCAATCATCTTTAGATATTAAAATGGCTCATCCCAGGCATTGTCGAGCATTTCGTCTAATCTGGTGGCACTGCCAATTCAATTCACATTCTATTTTTTTTACCTCCAAAGCTTGCATTGTTGAATCAGAATTCTGTAAAGAAATGGCATTTGCACATATGTGCGCTGTGTTCAGGGGCTGAAGGACAAAGTGAAGAACAGATAAGTGATTTTGGAGCCCTTTGAAAGAAGAAGAACCACAGCAACAACAAAGCAAAGAAAATACCCACATTTTACTAGTTACGGATTTCAGATTAAACTATGGATTTCACATGCACTTTAATGCAATAGAGAATTAACAAAAGAAAAATGTTATTTCCAAAAAAGCTGTAAAGAGGAGCCATAAAAGCAAAAAAGACCAACCCCTGGCATGAAATCATATATTGTTATCCAGAACTCCTAACTTTGGATATTTGAAACTCTCAACTTTGATTTTAAATAGAATTTGATATTTACCTCCTTTTGGAAAAGAGCTCAAGTGTATCATAATATAAAACAACAATTTGGATTTGTTCCAAGTCTAGGAGTGGGAGAGTAGAGTTTTTAAAAAATCAGAAGGATTGCAATAACACCTGTGAAAATAACATGGATCAGTGTTACAGCTTCCTTTTCTGAAAAGAAACAAAGTTATGCTGTCATCTGCTGTTTGAATGGATCAGACCACAAGTAGAAAAGTAACAAACGGGCAGCCAACACTAGTTTCAATTGGTCAGTCATGTAACACAAACTAGAACTGGCCTGTGTACGATGTTCATTTCTCAACTGTTGTATTGGTTGTTTGATGCTCATTTTTCAACAATTATATTAGCTTTCCATCTGCTTTTTGGCATTGCTTAGAATGTCAGCAGCTTTAAGGCCTGAATGGCTTTGGATCTGGATATCAAAAGGATCATTTTGTCATATATGATCATCCTGTACTGCTATGCAGTGCACATTTATACTGGTGAATTACAGAAGTAGCTCCATTTCTTTCTCCATCCCACTTTCTATCAGAGATGTCACAATCCTACACAGCACAGAGCTCTCCTTTCCTATCAAGGATACTAATCAAACATCAGGCATCTTCGTTCATGTCTTTTTCCCTACCTCCCCTCATCCATTTGCATACAGTAAGATCACATTGTTCTCCAAAAGGAAAAAGGAGGAATGGGCCATAATTCTTAAAAGCACATTTCAAGACAAATGACACGGATTTTATTTATGACATCAATTTATATTTCACTTTGCAATTACGTAAAAAAAATAGTAATAACATGGTCAGGGAGATGATGTGATGGATTTAGGTGCTGAATTATTCATTGCCCTTCAGTTGTTGACTTCACATCAGATGCCTTTCTAGGTTCATCGCATAAATCACACAAGATCTTTTCGGTCACAACCATTTTGATAACATCCTATCTTGTGGCTTGCTTTCACCCGCTATGTTTCAATCCATTTAGGATATGTATAGACATATATGCAAATGAAGATTTGCTGTAATATTTTTGCCTTCCACATCGGAAGTCCAGCTTCCCAATACCTTTGCAATATATTTGACAAGTGGATGAGCTGAGCTGCTGTTCTTTGCATGTAATGCATGCTTTTATGTTCAAAGCATTGCATTCAGCTCATAGCGTGATCAAATGCCTCTGTATGCCAAAAGAGGTTCCAGTGAGTTCAGGGCTATGCACAATATATCCTGGATCACAATTCATCCATCTATAGTAACATTATACACCTTCATCAAGTGCATGTCTTTAGTACAGCTAATGGGCCTTAATTAACTATTCAAGTCCAAATCCCAGATGCTTTCTGATGAAGAAGGGACAGCTTGCCATATACTACTATTGGAAAATTTCATTTTGCCCTATGTGGCAGTTTTGAAGATTGCAGCTTAAAGAGCAGAAAGCACAAAGAAATCTGTAGAGAAGCAGGGAGGTCATCAAGGTGACATCATCCCTGCTAAGAAAGCAAAATCCTGATGCATCATTTTGCTTGAACTCAGCATTTACAACAACACTTTTTATCCACTGACACCTGCAGCACCACCGCAAGAAGAAAAAAATGAGCATGACTTTATTAATAAGTGTTAATATAAAGTTGTTAAGAAAAGCAACAAAATTTAATTAATGCACTTGGGGACAGTTGTTGGCAGAGGTCAGTTCAGACCGGTTCAGACCGGTTCTATAGAACCGGTACTAACTTGGCAGTCTAGGTCATGGCATCGGAAGTGACCCAGGCCTGCCATGCTCCCAAGCTGGTTTTCTCAGCAGTGTAGTCCTTAGTCTGGTCAGCTTCAGCACATTTTTTTTTTTTGCTTCTGCCCATGCTAAGCTTTTTTAAGTATTACGCATGTGCACGCATATGCAAAGCATGTGCAGGGCATGTCTCTGAGTCAACCACCAGTGGGAGAATCCAGAACCAACCCTTGGCCATTGAGTGACCGTCTTTTGGGTGACTTGGTCTTTTTTAGGTTAGAGTGAGGGTTATTCCAGGAATATTCTCCAGGAATGTCCAGGAATTTGTTTGACAAATTCTAATAAATATTGTATTTTTCAGAATATAAGACACACCTTTTAAAACAGGCTGAAAATTTGGTGCAAAAATTTGGTAAAAATAAGGGTGTGTCTTAATGTAGCTTCCCCTGCCCCCCCCCAAAGCTTTTTTTTTCAGCCCTAACGAGGTGCTAACAATCTTCCTCACTCTAACCTTCCAGGCTTTTTCATTGTTACTCTCTCCAAAGAATGTTTTTCCAGTCCTAAGTCTTTGCAGGCTTTTTTTCATTGTTCTACTTGCTCCAAAAAGTTTCTTTCCAGCCCTAACAAGGTGCTAACAATGTTCCCAGCTCTTACTGGCTTGTAGGCTCTTTCATTGTTATTCTCTCCAAATAAGTTTTTTTCAGTACTAACCAGGGAATAAAATAATGTGCTGAACCTGACAAGACTAAGGACACTAGCCAGAGGAATACCTGGTAGGCAGATGCCACTCTCTATTTTCCTAACCCAAAACTAAGGCGCGTCTTATACTCTGGTGTGTCTTATGCTCTGAAAAATATGGTAAATAAATAAGAAAAATATTTTTGGTTAAGTTGTTTGGATTCATTTGGAGCTGAATTCTAGCTATGTAAATAATATGGAATTGATTGAGGTTAAGTCTTGTTCTGTTATTTGAAGAGAATTGAATCTTTAGTTCATTTTCGGCCCTGCATGTGACATCAACCTCTGAATATGCTAACTCTGTAAACTGCTTAATACATAGTGCTTTCACAGGCTGAAAGCACTGTGAAGTTGTATATAAGTCTAAGTGCTTGCTATTCAATATTTCTTAATAGCAATGTTGCTATTGCTATTCAAATTACCTTGACCTTGGTGACTATCTGGAAGGCTTTGAAGATCTACTTTCCCACTGCTGCCCCAGGCATAGGGGCTGGGGTGGCAATGGAGCCTGCCATGCTTGTGCTTGTTTTATTCTGCTAGAGAAAAATTTAAGGGGGCCTTGACCAATTTTTGTTCACTACCAAGAGTTATATTACATAAAAATTTATAGAATAGAATAGAATTCTTTATTTGCCAAGTGTGATTGGACACACAAGGAATTTGTCTTGGTGCATATGCTCTCAGTGTACATAAAAGAAAAATATACATTTGTCAAGAATTGTGTGGTACAACTTAGTTATCATCATAGGGGTCAAATAATGAAAAAAACAATCAATATTAATAAAAATCTTAGGATATAAGCAACAAATTACAGTCATACAGTCCTAAGTGGGAGGAAAAGGATGATAGGAAAGATGAGAAAAACTAGTAGAAAGAAGTGCAGACTTAGTAAAATGTTTGACAGTGTTGAGGGAATTATTTGTTTAGTAGAGTGATGGCGTTTGGGAAAAAACTGTTCTTGTGTCTAGTTGTCTTGGTGTGCAGTGCTCTGTAGCAATGTTTTGAGAGTAGGAGTTGAAACAGTTTATGTCCAGGATGCAAGGGGCCAGTAAATATTTTCACCATCCTCTTTTTGACTCGTGCAGTAAACAGTTCCTCAATGTAAAGCAGGTTGGCAGCAATTGTTTTTTCTGCAGTTCTGATTATCCTCTGAAGTCTGTGTCAGTCTTGTTGGGTTGCAGAACCAAAACAGACAGTTATAGAAGTGCAGATGACAAACTCAATGATTCCTCTGTAGAACTGTATCAACAGTTCCTTGGGCAGTTTGAGCTTCCTGAGCTGGCGCAGAAAGAACATTTGTTGTGAATCCTACACCGAGCAGAAGGTTTGACTAGATGACCTCTATGGCAACTTCCACCATGATTATTCTAATTCAACACAACTGGAGGATGCCAAGTAGAGCAGGCTGATTTATATGGATCCAACTGGTGGGCGCACAATCCAGCAGATGCGTGCACAGCTGCTAATTGAGCAAGGCAATTTATGTGCAAGAGATTGGGGTGAATAACTAAATATATACAAGGTGGTTTGCATTTATTCCTGTTGACATATATAGCTTTATTGATCTTCGCTGCATAACTTCAAAGGTATTAAAGTTCCACCAAAGAAGGAAGTATTGCTAAAATGAGCACAGAGAAATCTTTGAGGATTTTTTAAAATTCATAGTTGGGCTATTTAAGAAAAGAAATAAGAAATTTGAGGAAAGAAACTGAAGAAAAGAAAAGTCTCTTTTTAATATATTCAGATCACACACAAACGCACCACTTCCACTTTCATCTAATGGGACAAAGAGAAAGAAGGGGGCCACGTATAGTTCCTTCCTTACCTTAGAGGAAGAGGTCTAGCAAAAAATAACCTCAGAAAAATGTAGGATGTTTTTTCTTACATTGTGGTGAACAACTGTACAGGAAGGAATTAAATATGCCGCATAGTTAAGTCACATCTTGCAAATAAGGTTAGGCAGCTGTGCTGGTCACAAACCACACTGAAGTTACCAAGCTGTTACGTTTGGTTTAAAAAGAAAATAAAAAACCTTCAGAAGGAAAGGAGAAGTCCTTCTGGAGAGATTTTGTTTCCTCTCCTTTCTTTTTTCTTTTGGTCACCCTTCCTGATCGCATTGCCACTTACTTGCGTTTTAGGCAGACCATTCACCAAGACCCAACCATGCCCTGTCCACCTTACAATTCATAACCAGGTTATACACAGATAAAGCTTGTTCTCCTCAGAAGGATTTAAGAACAGCTTGTTTGTTTGTTTATTTATTTATTTATTTATTTATTCATTCATTCATTCATTCATTCATTCATTTATTTATTTATTGGATTTGTATGCCGCCCCTCTCCGTAGACTCGGGGCGGCTAACAACAATGATAAAAACAACATGTAACAATCCAATCCAATACTAAAATAACTAAAAAAAACCTTACTATAAAAACCAAACATACATACAGACATACCATGCGTAAATTGTAAAGGCCTAGGGGGAAAGAATATCTCAGTTCCCCCATGCCTGGTGGCAGAGGTGGGTTTTAAGAAATTTACGAAAGGCGAGGAGGGTGGGGGCAATTCTAATCTCTGGGGGGAGTTGGTTCCAAAGGGCCGGGGCCGCCACAGAGAAGGCTCTTCCCCTTGTTCCCACCAAACGACATTGTTTAGTTGATGGGACCCGGAGAAGGCCCACTCTGTGGGACCTAACTGGTTGCTGGGATTCGTGCAGCAGAAGACGGTCCCTGAGATAATCTGGTCCGGTGCCATGAAGGGCTTTATAGGTCATAACCAACACTTTGAATTGTGACCGGAAACTGATCGGCAACCAATGCAGACTGCAGAGTGTTGGTGTAATATGGGCATATTTGGGGAAGCCCATGACTGCTCTCGCAGCTGCATTCTGCTTAGCACTTTCTGACACAGTGGCAGGGTTTTGGCACCCAGTTTAAACATGCATCAGCTCCATTCTTCTCAGCCAGACTTTTGCATATGTAATTCGCTGCAGGGCTACAGCTGCTCCTTGGTAGAACACCCCTTCTCATGCCAGGATTGCATCAAAATGTTAAAAAGGGGGAGCAGCTATCCAGAGGGATCTAGAGTAGAGATTTCAGGTTGGAACTGAGTGATGCAAGTTCGTTGCCGAAAGAATCAATTGCAAATTAAATGTTTTTTTTGTGTGGCTCTGATGGTAGGCTACCTCTCAAGACTATTGTGAGTGCAAAACATTACACACACGCACACACACACACACACACACACACACACAAAAAGAACCCAAAACTTTCATTTTTAGTTTTGGGGCCACTCACATGCTTGAACATTAGATTTGACTATTGATAAGACTATCCAGGTACTTGAATATTTGAGCCAGATGAGGCCTTCCAGGCAAACCTCATTTTCCACCAACTTCATTTCTTCCTTTTATATTTTTAGAAAACATTTTATAGCTAGATTAGGTTGCCAGTCATATATGTGGTGATGGATTTTATTATTTTTAGCTTTTAAAAATATGGTCTTTTTCTATCACACAACGATCTCCATTCTCAAGTAAGCATGGATAGCTCAGGTGACCTCCATTTTATCCTCATGGTCACAATGGGCTATGATTTAAGCAAATTTATATGTGAAGTTGTACAACAATTGAGTGACATCATGATTTCATTTTATGAAAGCAACACAGAATAAAGACTCTTTCATGTCCTGAAGCAAAGAACCAGGAGTCCTTATACTTCTCACCTACAAAATCATACCCCTGTACTCGGATGTTTAATAAATCATTAAAGCTTTTTCCATTTCAATGCTTTTATTCAGCTAGGTAAGGATTTGTGCATCTATATGTTATTTTCCTAGCCTCTATCAGAGAGACCTGTATGGCCATTAAGCCACATTTAGATATTCAATTATCCAAGATGGAAAATGGGAATGGATTAAGTACTATTTCTATTTCTTTTTTTTTGATTTTTTTAAAATTTTTAATTTTTTATTATTTTTTAAAAACAAGACACAACACACATGCATAAAAATACAAAATACAAAAACAAAACACATAACAAAAAAAGGAGCTACAATCGCTCCGCTCAGAATAGAAGTCTACATGGTAAGAAAAGAAAAACTTTGGTTGATTAGATCATTTCAGAGGAAAAAGAAAAAAGAAAAATATATCTACTTCATTTCTCTATTTATATACACTTCAGCATAATAAATTTATATAACCTTGAATTCATTAAGAATTTCTTTTATTCAACCAAACATAGACCCTATCCCAGATTTTATAGAAATCCGACTCTTCTTGGTTCTTCAACCGCCTCATCATCATGTCCAACTCTGCCCATTCAATAATTTTCCTAATTACCTCATCTTCTTTTGGGACTTCTACATCTTTCCATCTTTGCTCAAAAACAATTCTAGTAGCTCCCAAGATATGATTTATCAAATATTGTATATCTTTTTTTATATTTGTGTGTAATAATGCCTAATAAGAAAAATTCTGGAGTTTTCCTGATTTCCTGGTGTGTAATTTCATTTAGCCATTTTTCTATTTTGTTCCAATATGATTTGGTCTTCTGGCAAGTCCACCATTGATGGAGGTAAGAACCAATTTCTGTCTTACATTTCCAGCAGTTTGGAGAAGTGTTTGGAAACATTTTTGATAACCTGTTGGGGGGTAGACGCCATCTATAAAATATCTTAATCTGATTTTCTTTGAATGATACCAATTTATTTATTTTCCAGTTGTATGACCAAACTCTCTCCCATGCACCTAAATCTATATTTCTTCCAAAATTCACAGACCAGATGATCATATTATCTTTTAAAATCCGACCTACTGTTTTGGATCTAATCATATATTTATTTATTGGATTTATATGCTGCCCCGAGTCTACGGAGAAGGGCGGCATATAAATGAATGAATGAATGAATAAATAAATAAATAAATAAATAAATAAATTTATACACTTTCCCTATCAATTTCCCTTGATTCTTGGTTAGCAATTTCCTTAGAATGCCACATTTAGATATTCAATTATCCAAGAGGTAAAATGGGAATGGACTAAGTACTACTTCTATTTCTACTGGCCAATTAGTTAGTACATATAATAAGCCATCACACATAATTAGGTGATGGGAATGCATTCAGATTACATCCCAGCCTAATGTTTTTATAAAATTCTGAACAATCCTAAAAATTTAGTAAATTTTCACTAGATTTACATGGAGTTATTTGGATTATACATTGCAAGAATTCTGTTCGAAACAGAAGATTAAATAGCTAGCTGTAATCTAGCTATGTAATCATGTCAATTTCTGGGAGACTGCCCCTACAAGTCCCTGCAGTTATCTTGGCAAGAGGTCAAAAGTGCTTTGCCATTGCCTGCTTCCTACGGTTGAGAGAAAGTTGATCTTGTACCTAAGGCAGGAATAGAACTGTCTCCCGCTTTCTGATGTGATGCACTAAACTAGCTCTCAATCTAAAATTAATAACTAGCCATAAGGATGTCTCAGTTATAGCAGAAACCTTCTATATACTGCTTCATTTTTTATTCTATCAGTCAGATACTCGGGGGAATGTGAATAACACCTTGCTCTTTTTTCTTTTTATCCTCAAAATAAACCCGTGAGGAAGTTTAGGCTGAGAAATGGTGATTGGAACAGTCATTTGTACAGTCATGGTGGCACAGTGGCTAAAATGCAGTATTGCAGGCTAACTCTGTCCACAACCAGGAGTTTCATCCTGATTGGCTCATGGTTGACTCAGCCTTCCATCTTTCTGAGGTTGGTATAATGAAGACCTAAATCATTGGAGGTTATATGCTGACATTTGTAAACCACTCCGTGTTATAAAGCACTAGCGAGCAGTATAAAAGTCTAGATGCTATTGCTATTTTCCAAATTTCATAGTGAATTAGACTGGGCTATGCTTCCTGTGGTCCAAATCTAAAACACGAAACTTTGTGGCATTGTGCAAGTAGGAAACAGTTTAAACAAAAATAAGGCACATACAAATCTACCCAGATTTTAGAGTGGAGAGCTGAGTGTTCTCTGAGTTTGGTTGTTTGCTTGTAGACATTTTATTACAACTAATTGACATTCAGCTAGGTACTATCATTACTCTAATTATATGCAGTAGCTTGCAAAAGGCTGTAGTATTTCTCCTTGGTAGTTCATTGATTAGGGTATTGTTTTCTCCTTGGTTGCTTGTCTGGTGTTATCCCTGCTTATCTGGATTTTGGCTGCTAGAAAGAATGTGTTCTTGTCTTTTCTTCTTTCCTAGCATTTTTATTGTCTCTTTTGAATGGTGTGAAAATATTGTTTATTTCTATGTGTCTATTGATGGCTGATAGTGCTGGAATAAGGAAGAAAAGACTGATTTACCTCTAGCGCAACTAAGCACAAGTTAAGCCTATTTCAGGGTAATGAAATGGAAAGGCAGCAGAGGAAAGAGTTTGCCAGAAAGTATTTGTGCTGGGTTTAGATTAATTTTAAATTGTAACTAGATGGGTGGGCATTGGATTTGGTATTATGTACTGTACTGTTTTTTATTATTGTTGTGAGCCGCCCCGAGTTTGCGGAGAGGGGCGGCATATAAATCCAATAAACCTAACCTAACCTAGATGTTTTAGATGAGATTTGGTTACCGAAAGTCCAATTTGGATGCCTCACATGGATATTGTGAAGCTAAACTAGGATAATACACTCATCTCTGTGGATACAAATACAAATTCAGTGGCCAGTGGTATACAAATGAGAACTACCCTTAACTACCATGTCATACACAGCTTTTTATTAGTATATCAAAAGGCTTATGTGCTGAAAAAATTTATTGGTGACATCACTGTTGTCTGGGGGAACATCTTGTTGAGGGATCATTTCACATTTCTGTGAAGTTGCTCACCCATTTATCTAGTTGCGGTTGCCCACTTTTGAATCACAGATTTGATGGGAGCTGGAGCATGTGACAGGAGTTCACGCCACTCCATGGCAACAATGAGTCTAGAACACAAGGCTGCCAATCATCACCCCAGCATTCTAACCTCATAAGCCACCACATCCCTTTATGCACTGGATGAAAGCTCATGAATAGAATATAATTCTTTACTGGTCAAGTGTGATTGAACACATAAGGGATTTGTCTTTGGTGCATATGCTCTCAGTAAACATAAAATGACAAGACTTGCCTAGAATTAAGGAGAACTTCCTGGCAGTTAGAAAAATTAACTAGTGGAATCATGGTGCACACAACTAGAATTGTGTGCACCATCACTGTAAGTTTTAAAGAAAAGGTTGAACATCCATTTGTCTGGGATGATATAAGTTCTCCTGTCATGGGCAGGAGTTTGGACTAGATGATCTTCATGGCCCCTTCCATCCCTATGACTCTATGCATCTGATATGTTAAATGCTTCTCTGGATCTCTCCTTTGAGTGCATATCACCCCTTACTGCCACCCTCTGTTGATCCAGGCTGAGTTTCTGTGTTTACTATCAAAGAGGTAAAATATCAGATAAGCGAGTCAGCCATTCAAAGATAACTTTACTCTAAATCTGTAATGAATTGATAAGAACTCTAGACTTCTTCAAATGTTCATACAGCTGTTCATTTGTGATCCAGGTTTGTGGGTAATAGACTGCATACACAGGTTTTTCAAGAGGCCTATGCCTCCCGCCCTCCCCTCCCCCTTGCCCCAAGCTTCAAATCTTATTAAATGAGTCTGGCACATTCTGAATGATGCTGATACAGTTGCCTGCTCTAGTTTGGGAATATGTTTTACTTAGCTCTCTCTCTCCACTCTTTGTCCTTTTTTAAAAAAAAGCTGAGATAATACCTAGTTTGTCTCAGATAAGTCTCAGATTTTGTTGAGACAAATTCCAAACCCTTTAAGTACAAAGTAATTGTGTGGGCTGAAACTAGGCTTTTGAAATACAAAAAGAGCAAAGCAATACTGAATTATGCCTAAGAAATTATAGTTATTAAGTTACAACCCTGCACATTTCTTGGCTTCCCTGGTTTGTTTAAGCCATTTCATTTGAAGAAAAATTGAACCAACAAGCACAGAAGAGGGGGGGGGGGTGTCAAGTTATTATCTAAAGCACCAGAAAGCAGGACAAGAAACAATGGATGGAAACTAATCAAGGAGAAAAGCAACCTGGAATTAAGGAGAAATGTCTTAGCAATGAGGACAATTAACAAGTGGAAAAGCTTTCCTTCAGAAATCTTGGCTGCTCCATCACTGACAGTTTTTAAGAAGAGACTAGACCAGAGATGGCAAACCTGTGGCACGGGTGCCACAGGTGACACACGGAGCCATATCTGCTGGCACGCGAGCTGTTGCCCTAGCTCAGCTACAATATGCATGTGTGTGCCAGCCAGCTGATTTTTGGCTCGCACAGAGGCTCTGGGAAGGCATTTTTGGCTTCCAGAGAGCCTCCGGGGAAATGAAGGAGGGCATTTTTACCCTATCCTGGCTCCAGGGAAGCCTTTGGAGCCTGGGGAGGGCGAAACACAAGCATACTTGGCCCACCAGAAGTTGGGAAACAGTCCATTTCTGGCCTTCAAAGGGCCTCCAGGTGGCAGGGAAAGCTTTTTGTGCCCTCCCCAGGCATTGAAATTATGGTTGTGGGCACTCGCGCATGCTCGATAGTGCACGCTCTTTCAGCACCCGAGGGATAAAATGTTCACCATCACTGGACTAGACAGTCACTTATCTGAAATGGGAAAGATTCTCTTGCTTGAGCAGGGGAATAGACTAGAACACCTCCAAGGTCCCTTCCAGCCAGTGAAGGGCTACCGAAATTTTTACTACCACACTGTGAGCGTGGCTTATGCAGGGCGCCCTGCATTTTCTTTCAACATCTTTCAGTGCAAATTGGATGCTCTGGGGTGGAGCTCCATTTTTGCTACCCCACTGCGTCCCCCACCATCCGGGCAGTAGTCCACCCCTGCTTCCAGCTCTATTCTATTCTATATTCATTGCTGATCTCTGGTTCATGACTCAGTAAGTCAGGATTCTTCAGTATTATGATTTATTTGAGAAATATAAAAAGTGTGACAACATACATGGCATTGGGCCAGAATACATCCGGAACCGCCTTCTACTGCACGAATCCCAGTGGCCGATAAGGGCCCACAGAGTTGGCCTTCTCCAGGTCCTGTCAACCAATGTCTTCTCTGTGGTGGCCCCGGTCCTCTGGAATCAACTCCCCCCAGAGATTAGAATGGCCCCCACCCTCCTTGTCTTTCGCAAATTACTCAAGACCCACCTTTATCGCCAGGCATGGGGGAGTTAAGATATTCCTTCCCCCTAGGCCATTAAAAGTTATGCATGGTATGTTTGTGTGTATGTTTGGTTTTTATAATAAGGGTTTTTAGTTGTCTTATTAATTGGATTGTACATGCTGCTTTTATCATTGTTGTTAGCCGCCCCGAGTCTGCGGAGAGGGGCGGCATACAAATCCAATAAATAATAATAGTAATAGTAATAGTAATAGTAATAGTAATAGTAATAGTAATAGTAATAGTAATAATAATAACACTGGTGCAACTTTTTCAGTCCTTAGAACAACCCCAGAGTCGATAGGTTATTTTTTAAAAAGTGGCAGTGTTTGGGACAAAGATTTGGGTTTCATAAATTTAAGCTGGTTAATCTAATTTATGCCTTGAAGGCTACTTCACACGCTATTTGACTAAGGAAGGAAAGCTTATGGTAGTACACATGTTTTACATGTAAAAAGTCTAAGTTTCATTTTCTTTACATCTACAGATGAAAATATTTTGTAACAAGTTGAAATATAAATTGCATGTAGATAGTTGCTGGATGTTAATATTAACATAGATGGATAATATTGGAACACACTCCAAATCCTTGGAGAGGAGCAGCATAAAAGTCCAATTAATAATAAATAAATATTTAAATGGTTGTCCACTGGGATTCCTAGATCTATCTCACAGTTATTACCATTGAGTAAGGTACTACATATATTGTACCTGTGTATTTTGTTTTTTTCTTGCCTAAATGTAGAACCTAACTTTTTTCACCACTGAATTTCATTTTGTTAGATAGTGCCCAATTTTCAAGTCTGTCAAGATCCTTCTGTATTTTGAGCCTATCTTCTGGAGGGTAGGCTATTTCTGTCAGTTTGGAGTCATCTGCAAATTCGATGAGTTCCCCATCTATCCCCTCATGCAAGTCATTGATGAAGATGTTGAAGAGTACTGGGCCTAAACAGAGCCTTGGGGTACTCCCCCTGCATACTTCCCTCCACATAGATGCAGTTCCATTGAACACTACCTATTGAATGTGGTTGGTCAGACAGTTTCAAATCCATCTGGTGATGTTGCTGTCTAACCCATATTCTTCTACTTTATCTAGTGTAGGCTATGGTCTACTTTATCAAATGCCTTACTGAAGTCCAAGTAAATGATATTGACAACATTCCTAATTTTGTCACTTTGTCAAAAATTGCAATAAGATTAGTCTGGCATGATCTGTTTTTGACAAACACACATTGGCTCTCAGTTATAACTTTGTTTACTTCCAGGTGTTTGTTGATTTGTTGCTTGATCATCTTTTCCAGAATCTTCCCTGGTATTGAGGTCAGGATGATTGGTCTGAAGTTTTCTGGATCTATTCCCCCACCCCCTTTTTTTAAAGAGATGAGATAGTGCACCAGGATCTTTGAAAGATATAATTCAGTAGTTCTAAGATATTATCTGACAGTTCCTTCAGAACCTTGGGGTGTAATCCATCCAGGCTTGGTGATTTGAACTCATCTAGGGTAGACAGATGTTCACTTACCATTAAACTTTGATTCATCTGCTCCTATTGTCACTTAATGCTGCAAATATCAATCAGATGTGTGCAAATACAGTTGAATCCTAATGTAGATAAAATCTACCTTTCTCCTAATATGGTTGCTTGTGGATAAGTATAAGACCATGCATATGTAAATGCCCCAAATAGCATCTGAGAAATAAATCAGATTCCAGTCCATTTCTTTCACATAAGGTTAGATTTATTATCAGAGCCATGTTGGTCATGCTACTGCCATTCCGATACTAACTTCTTTCCAGTACTCCATCCAGGTTAAAGTTCATCCCACATCTTCACACCCACAAGTTCATCATGAGTGCAGGGATTCCACTGACTTCCTCTTTTCTTCAGTTGATGCAGAGCAAAAGATGACCTTGGGCTCTGAGAAAGGAAATTGTTGTGGCTAGTAACTTTCCCTATTATTCAACTACCCTCCCAATTCCCCTAATACCGTGCTACTGTGGCAGGCCAAAGTCTCTAACTCCTAATGATGGCTTCGACCTGACAGCATATATAAAATCCCAACATAATTTAGGGCAATTTTAATTGTGGGCATATATTATTATATCTTATTGTATTTTAATATGTAAATTATCCAGATACATTTTTGTTAGAAGATGATAGTAATAAGTAAATGTCATGCTCCATGAAGTGTCTTATAGTGTACATAAAACTCCCAGGAAAACTCAGTACTCTTAATTGGCTTGCTTGTTTTATCTTTGTGAATTTATATTTTACAACTTTAATCTACTCATTAGAAGTAAAGACCTTTGAGGTTAAATGGGACTTTGTTTCAAGAAAGTATTCATATGATTGTACCCTTAAGTTTCAAAAGTTTAGTGGTGTTGTGACCTGACATGAGTAGCAAAACTTCCAGATGACTCACAGATGCATCAATAATCTATCAACAGTATAGCAACAATATAAAGCAATAATATAGATAAAAAACTTACTTTTTATTTCATCTTGTGAGCATCCAGACCAGAATTGGTAGCCCTTTTAGTGGATTTTACTGCCATGATTATGAGCCAGTTTTGTCTAGTGGTTAGAGCACCAGACTAGAAGCCAGGAAATTGAGTTCTAATCCCACTTTAGGCATGGAAGGTTTGTGGGTGACTTTGGGATAGTCACTTTCTCTCACTTTTCAGGGTTTATTGTCGTGAAGAAAGAAGAAGGATGAAGGAGCATTAGTTATGTTTGTCAACTTGAGGTATTAAAAATAATCCTGTTGAACTGAATTGAGCTAAACTGAGTAATTTAAGTATGTACTTGACTATGTCTTTGTAATGAACCACAGGAGAAAATGCCTATCTCTGTTGCACCCAAAATTTTAAGAGCTGATTTGGTGAGGATAAAGCTTAGGTTAAGTAGGAACCTGTTCTCCATGACTAATTTAAATACAGTTCTCGAGGGAAAAAAATGCATCATACAGTGTCTTCTTTAATGTACAAAAGCAATTGCTCTTATTATGAAAAATTCAATAAACCCTCTCATAAAGGCATAGTAGAAAAAACTAGCAATTCAGCTATAATTCTGTCTTGTTTAACCTGACCAGCCTGCTTTCAGGAGAAAATTTACTGCTATTGCCATGAAACAACTCAATATTTCAAACAACGTTTGTTGACAGAAACTGAAACACGGTCAATATGGTGTTCCTACACTAAAGTGGTATAGAGAAGGGCTGTGCAGACATCAGGATTTGAAGCATGCATGGGCAGCTGTGAGAGCAGTATGGTGATCCCAGGAAAATGTGCAGCTAAGATATTCTTGACTGGGTGCTGCACACTTGCATGTGTTCAGTTTGAATCTCATATTCAAACTGAACACATGCAAGTGTGTTCTGCAAGAGAAGAAGCTGGTAACTACAGGCCAGTTAGCTTGACATCAGTTATAGTTAAAATGATGGAGACTCTACTCAAAAAGAGGATAAATCAGCACCTAAAAAACAGTGACTTATTGGACCCAAATCAGCATGGCTTTACTGAAGGCAAATCATGTCAGACTAATCTCATTGATTTCTTTGACTATGTCACAAAGATGTTGGATCAAGGTGGTGACATGGATATTGCCTATCTGGACTTCAGCAAAGCCTTTGATATGGTTCCACATAAAGAGCTGATAGATAAATTAGTGAAGATTGGACTTAATCCCTGGAAAGATCAAAAGCAACATGAGAAAATATTATTTTACTGAAAGAGTAGTAGATCCTTGGAACAAACTTCCAGCAGACGTGGTTGGTAAATCCACAGTAACTGAATTTAAACATGCCTGGGATAAACATATATCCATCCTAAGATAAAATACAGGAAATAGTATAAGGACAGACTAGATGGATCATGAGGTCTTTTTCTGCCGTCAGTCTTCTATGTTTCTATGTTTCTATATTAAGAGTTGGAAGAGATCTTGTAGGTCGTCTAGTCCAACCCACCCCTCAAGCAAGAGACCCTACTCTGACAGGTTCATTACCCGAACCTAACAGGAAATGATAAATTGTTTCCTAGGTCAGAGCAAAAATATAAGCCAAACTTCCCTGCTTTAGCATCCATAATTCCAATTCTGAAATACAATACATCCTGATAGCATCAGAATGAGAAAGATTGAAAGCAAAAATCTATATATTTCAATAGGCTGAATTCAATTGTAACCATTGAATAAAATAATCAAGGTTATTTATAAGAGGTAATAGTATGGTCTCTCCCCCCCCTTTTTTTTTTGCCCCCAGAGCTAATCAGAATCATATTGCTACTAAATATGAAGAGGGTTTTTTTTTCTGTATCTGTTTCTCTTCTGTTGTCAAGCTTCCATCATCCACCATAATTCCAATTCCAGCTTTCAGTGAAATTTGGGGACTGTATTTAACAATGTAATAACTCTCTGAAGTACCTGGGGGTAACACTGGAAACACTGATTAGATCACTAACCTTCGGAAAACACATGGAAAAAAGCAGCTGCAAAATTGAAAAGCTGCAACAATTTACTGAACAGACCAGCTGTGGAACATCCTGGGGTATTGATATTAACACTCTATGAACAACAGCCTTGGCTTTGGTTTATTTCACAGCTGAATATTGTTCCAGCATATGGCTTAACAGTGCTCTCACCCAAATGGTTAATGTCCAACTCTTTCAGGCAATGCATCCCATCTCTGGCATATTGCATCCCATTCCTGTGCACTGATTACTAGTACTTAGCAATATAATGCTGTCCCACATTAGAAGATAACAAGCTCTCATTTGGCTATGGCCAATGATGCTGAACAAAAAAGGCCCTTCCTATGCACCAAAACAATGCACAATCACATGATTGAAATCCCATAGGCCAGCATGGAAACCAGCTATTCACTTTTTTTCTTTTTTAAAAAAATAATTTTTATTGGTTTTATAGATTTACATAAAACAAACATATAACAGTGCACAGTGCATGTGCCCGTCACCTAACAACACACACACACTGTCACCCCCACCAGCCCTACAAGAGGATTCAAAATTTTTTACTTATTTATCTATCTATTAATCCTTGGCTCTATCTTGAACAAATATTACTAAAAGAGTGATTGTAATTTATTTTTCATATTTACATCACAGATTCTACTTAACATATAGTCTTTTACCTTGTTCCATTGCACCATCAGCTTCTCCAATTTATTCTCATCAAAATTATTTAATCTTATTTCCATAATTTCAAAATGTATGTGATCCACCATATACCAGTACCAATTTTGTACTGTCCATTTTGTAGAATCTTTCCATCCTAATACCATCACCGCTTGAGCACTTTCCAATGCTGCGGTTTTAATTTCCTTAAATTCTCCTAGTTCCCTATATTTAATTAAAATTGCTATTTCTTTTGTAATAATCCAGTTAATGTTTAACATTTTATTAATTTCATTCTGGACTACATTCCAGAATTTCTGAATTTCTGCACACTCCAGATCATATGCATAAAAATTCCTTTTTTCTGGCACCCGTGCCAACATTTGCCCTTCTCTTTCCCCTGGAAGTGTGCAATTTGTACAGGTGTATAATACCATTTATGTAAGATTTTTCTTCTCATCTCTATAACTCTCGTATTTTTAATCTTGTATATATTTTCTATTGTTTCTTTCATTTCTCTTTCATCTATTTGTAAATCATCCTGCCAACATCTTGTTAAACTTTTTGTTACTTCTTCTTCCATCCGCAATAGCATTCTATATATATTACCGGCTTGTGCTTTACTTTCATTTATCTTTTCACTTATTATTTTTTCTAGACTATTTTCTTCCCGTAAGAAGGCTTCTTTATTCTCACTTTTGTTTAAGTATGTACATATTGCATTAATCTGCAACCATTTCTGTTTACCAATCCACCATTCCAATCTAGTTCTACTAACTCTTCCATCTTTCTCATATAATTGTTCAATTCTCGTTATCCCTTTACTATTTAATATTTTAATAATTCTACTTAGGTTAACATCATCCCCTATATTCAATACATGTAACGTTGATAGCCTGGATAGCTTTATTCCACTTATCCTCTGCCATTTGAGCCATATTTCTAAACATGCTTTAAAAGGATCACTTAAGGTACTGGTTTCAATTCTACTCCAATTTTTGAATAATAGTTCTTTGTTATTTATATTATTAATTTCTTTTTCTAATTCTACCCATTTCTTTCCCCCCCATAACTGTAGCTCCATTAACCTTTCCATTTGAAATGCATTTCTATATAATACTAGAGATGGGCTGCCCCAACCTCCCTCTTTCTCTTGTGCAAACTGCCAATGCTTCCTTATTCTGGGTTTTTTATCTCCTTCAATCCAAAAATTTAGTCTATTATCCCATTCTCTTAATTTTGCCTCAGGAAAACTACCAGGTAGAACCTGAAACAAATACATAATTTTTGGTATTATCATCATCTTAAGGGCTCTAATCTTAGCCATTCTTCCTAACTTTTTACCCTTCCAATTTTTAATCTACTTCTGGATTTTTTTCCGTATTAGGTTATAATTGGCCGTTACTATTTTTATTGGATTCTTGAATAACCAAATTCCCAAATATTTCATTTTTTTACAACCTAGTTTCAGTCCTGAAGTTTTTTGAATCTCGATTTGCTCTTTAGGGCCAGTATTTAAACATATTATCTCTGATTTGTCTATATTAACCTTAAGTCCAGATTGATCTTTAAATTCCTGAAGTAGTATCATTATTCTTTTCATCATTTCAATTGGGGTTTCAGACATCACTATAGCATCATCTGCAAATAAGTTTAATTTCAATTCAAGTTCCCCTATTTGATAGCCTCTCCATTCCTTATCATTTCTAATTTTGTTTGCTAAGGTCTCAATTGCTAATGCAAATAACATTGGGGATAGTGGGCAACCCTGCTTAGTTCCATTTTGAATTTTAACCATTTCTGTTCTATTGCCATTTACTCTGATTTGAGCCACATTATCCTTATATATTGTTTCTATAACTCTACAAAATATGTTTCCCATATTTAAGTCTTTACATAATTGAAATAGGTAGTCATGGTTAACTTTGTCAAAAGCCTTATAGACATCTAATTTTAAAATACTTAATTTTCTTTTGGTACTGGTAGCATGGTGTAAAACATTGACCACGTTTCTTATTGGTTCATAAATTTTCCTTCCTTTCACAAATCCATATTGATCTTCTCCAATTATTTTTGGTAATATATTCTCCACCCTATTTGCCAATATTTTCATAAATATCTTATAATCCTGATTTAATAGGCTGATGGGGCGATAAGAACTCGGGTCCATTAAATCATGATCTGGTTTTGGGACCGTTATAATTTCTGACATTTTCCACGTCTGTGGAGTTTCAAAAGTCTCCATTACATTATTAAACAATTTCTCCATATGCGGTAATAATTCATTCATATACACTTTATAATATTCAGCAGTAAAACCATCTGGACCTGGCGCTTTGTCAGGTTTCAATCCCTTAATAACTCTAGATATCTCCTCACTTGCGATTTTTGCATTTAACATTTGACTATCTTCTTCCTTTAATTTCTTTTTAACCTCTGAGGTTTGCGAAACAACATACTCTTTTTTATATAGTTCCCCATAAAAATCTCTCATTATTTTTTCCATTTCTACATTACTACGTTTTATTACACCATCCTTATCTTTTAAAGCAGAGATGTAAGATTTCTCTTTTCTTTTTTTCAAATAGTGTACCATTTACTTCATTGATTTGTTACTCCAACCTCTAATTCTATGTTTCATAATCATCTTCATTTTATTCCATCTTTCTTCATCAAGTAATTGTAATTTCTTTTTCTTAAATAATAATAATAAATTCCATTCTCTATTTCTTGTAATTTTTAAAGTTTCTTGGATTAAATCTATTTCTTTTAATAAATTATTCCTCTTAATATCCCAGGATTTCCTAATAAAAGCTTCAGTACTAATGCAGTTACCCCTCATTACTGCTTTATGTGTATCCCAAACTATTGTCTGTTTAATCTCACCTGTTGCATTAATACAAAAGAATCCATTAAGTTCCCTTTGTAATTTAATTCTACTCTCCTCATTTGCTGAGACAATGGGGTTATACCTCCAAATTCTTTGTTTGCTACAAACCTCTATCTCTATCACAGCCAACAGAGGAGCATGGTCTGATAGCCAAATAGTTTTTACTTCCGCTTTCTTAAACTTTACCGTATCTGTTTTATTAATTAACATATAGTCTATACAGCTAAATTTATTATGTCTTGCAGAATAGAAAGTATCTCTATTACCTACGTTTTCATGAAGATCCATCATATTAATTTTATTTAGATGTAACTTTTTCTTTTCCCCCTTCCCTGCTGTTAATTCCAAATTAAAATCGCCTGCTAAAATCACTATACCTTCCGCAAAATTATCCAGTTTCCGTTTTACATTTATTATAAATTGTTTTGCATTTACATTAGGGGCATAAATAACCGCTAGGGTTACTAACTTGTTTCTTATTTTCCCCTTAATAAATAACATTCTGCCATCATTGTCCCTTTTAATATTACTTAACTGAAAATGCACTCTTCGGTGAAACAAGATGGCGACTCCTTTTGCCTTATTCGTTCCTCTCGACTCATAAACTTCCTGCCACTCAGTATTTGTAACTAATCTGTCTGTTTTTTCCCTTCCCTTATGAGTTTCTGATAAAAATAAAACATCTGCCTTACTGTCCTTAGCCAGCTTCATGATTCTATAACGCTTTTTCTGTGATGAGAGACCATTTACATTCAGCGATAATAACCCTATATCACCCATTTACGTAATTTAAATGCATTTCCCCTTCCAACAAAACAGAGCCTACCGGAAAAATGTTTTTTGTTACAATGAATCCCCACCCTGGTGCCCCTATCCTGACCTCCCCCCCCAGGGGGAGGCAACGAAAAAAACTTCCGTTACTAAGAGGCACTCCTGGATCTGCGTTCCCTCAGAAAGCCCCCCTTCTTCCCCATTTTACAACATAATAAAAGATTCCCCCCTCCCTCCCTCCCTCCTCTCCCCTTGTTAACTAGCGAGAACAACCAAAAAATAAGTACAGAAAAAAGATTAATTAGTTGAAAAACTTGATACCATATTAGCAAGTCAGTTCAGTTTATTATTTTTTCTTCTGTCGAGTAACCCTTGGCTCGTCTTTCTTCTGTGCCTGGAGTGAGGCCAGTTCTCTTTGAAGTGCTGCAATCTTCTCCCCTTTACTTTGCCCTGCATCACGGAACGGTTGGAGAAACAACTCTTCTTCTGCTGCATCTGGCCGATCCACAGATGTCTGGCTCTGGGTTGCTCCCTCCGAATTTAACCCCAATTGGAAAAGCAGCTTTCTTCCCTCTTCTAACGATCTCGCCTGGAAAACCTTGGAATCTTTAAACACAATTATTGTAGCAGGATAACGCCACAAAAACCTGATTCCATTTTCATAAAGTTGGGAGGACACCTCTCTCATCTGGCTTCTCATCTTAAGGGTTTCAGTAGACAAATCTTTTAAAACGCGTATTGGAAAAGCTTTGTAACGTAAGTTTAAAATCTGTTTCAACTCTTTAAATATTTCAGCAGCTCTCCTTTCTGAAACAAACCTTACAATAATGTCCTTTGAGTCCCCCCGATTGCGGGATCCAAAAGCCCAATGCGCTCTTTCAAATTCTTGCAACTCACATTTAACTTTATTCTCAGTGAACCATTGAAGGATTTCTTGAATAAGTTGTTTACTCTCCGCAAAATCTTTGGGGAAACCTCTCAAGCGAAGATTAGACCTGCGCTGTCTGTCCTCCAAGTTAATGATACGAAGTTCCTGGCGAGATTTTCCCACCTCCAGTTTCCCAATTCTTTGATCTTGTGCTTTGGATTGTTCTTTCAATTCTGTCATTCCAACTCCGACTGCAGATAATTCATTTTTCATATCTTGGAGCAGTCTCCCCATGTCAGCAAAAGCTTTAAGCAGTGAATCCATCTTTTCCTCCAGCTCCAAAGTAGAGGCCATCTTCCCTTTGTTCTCGCTTCTCCACGCGAACACGTTAAAAACAATTACTTGCTTCAACTTTTAACTCCTTCTAATCAAGTTTTTCCACAGCTTGTACCGTTCGCTCTCCTCTCAATCCGCTTTCACCAAGCTAGAGAGGGTTGTTGAGGGTTAACTTTTACTTTTCCTTCTCCACATATAGGAGCTTTCTTTCGGAGCGTTTAGCTAGTGCAACGCATGCGCAGATCTCCCCCCCCCAGCTATTCACTTAACATCTACCCATTTAAACCCTGACATTGCCTGAAGAGAGGAATGGTCCAAGGTACCTTCTTGTGCCCTGACCCAGAATTAGATTTCTACCAGGTCACACCTGTTCTATAGAACTGTTAGAAAAGCGCTGTAACATCACAGAGCTGGTTTTGTCAGTGTGGTCCGTAGATGCCGCAATCTTTGGGGGGGGTGTTATTTTTATTTTTTGTTGATTTCCTTTTCTTCTGTGCATGCATGGCCATGCAATGCAGGAGAAGTGAACCAGTGGTGAGGTACGTTAGAACCCACCCCTGCCCTGACCATTAGAGTGATCTCTCTACCAAACCACTTGGTTTTGACTTGCCTTGATTTGTCTGGCCAAAATTGAACAGAATTAAGTGTGATACTGGACAAGTGCCTCTGACATGTATCACTGGGGATGGAAATATTCTCCTTGTTGCAAGTTTGATGCTGATATGTAAACTATTACACATATTGTGTAATAGTTCTCTGGCTCCCTAGAAGATTTGAATGAAGCAACACCATACTCCCATAGAGGTTTTAGTTATAAATATGTGAACTGTGTATATATGTTTACTTCTCTTCTGTTACATTCTCATCATATGCTAATAAATAGTACTAACAATTATACTTAGATAAGAATCTTTCATTGGAGTTTACATTTTATGTCTTGCTGGTTGAAAGCAGCAGCCAAACCAACAGATATTGTGAGATAGTATTCATGAGAAAACATTTCTGTCTTGGATAAAATAAGTATTTGTGGATAATTACTTAGAAATGTAATGTAAGTAAAGCCACGCATTTAGCAGCTATCTCTGTATACACCAGTAAAGATCAGAAAGTTATTATTCAGATATATTTTTACTTATACATGGGTTTCTATAAGGGAGGTGTAATAGGAGCAGGCGTTCCTTGTGGAAACATTTTTAGGATAGATGGTGTGAGATCAGAAATCTTGTAATGGTTAACATTCATATAATTAATGAACTTTCAGATTTGTATTCATATATTGCTTACACCTAAGTCATCTAGATAGAGAGACAGCTACCAGTACAGATAGAGCTTAATACCCCTAAAGATAATCAGTGGGGAAATCAAAATATTTTTTACTACTGGTTCTGTGGATATGGATTGATGGGTGTGGTGTGGCTTGGTGGGCATGGCTTGGACATGGCAGGAGAAGGATACTGTAAAATCCCCATTCCCACCCCACTCCAAGGGAAGGATACTGCAAAATCCCTATTCTCTCCCTATCCTGGGGAAAGGATATGCATATGATTATGACTGTTTTTTTATACAAATGGGTTTTATTACGGGGTTTAGTTTTAGATATTATATTTGACTTCTTTTTATTGCTTGTATCTTATATTATTTTGTAAGTCACCCTGAGTTTTTCAGGATTGGGTGGCATAGAAGTTGAATAAAATAAATAAATAAATAAAATAAAATCTCCATTCCCACCCCACTCTGAGGCCAGCAAGAGGTGGTATTTGTCAGTTCTTTGAACTACTCAAAATGTCCACTACCGGTTCACCAGAACCTGTAAGAACCTGCTGGATTCCACCCCTGATAATAATGTTAACAACAACAACAGCTAGGGGACAAGTAAAAACAGAGTGTGATGATTGTCCATGGAATGCTGGAAAAAGAATAAAATGGAAAATGAGAGAACAGGGAGTGAAAGAAGAGAATGTGCAGAATGAGGACACATTGGCTAGCTAGAACTTAGATGAGCTATACACCATGCCACATGTACTGCTTGTTTGCTATATAATATTCTTTATTACATGCTATACTTGAATGGTTTCGAGGATTTTATTGTACTATATAAAATAGAATACTTTATTGGCCAACTGTGATGAGACACCCAAGGAATTTGTCTCCATTGCATAAGCTCTTAGTGTACATGCAAAACATGTAATAGCAATCATAATAACAAACAGGAAGAGTTTTCTCCCTATTTCTCCTGAATTTTTCTGTATGGAAGTTCTCTGTTCATAATTTTAAAATGTCAAGTCTGAATCATACAGCACGATGCTGGCCTGAATTGAGTCTTTTGTTGCTGTTGTTGAAATTCACTGCAAGAACCTTGCCAACAGAAGCAGATAAATGAACCTCAGAGACTGAATGGTAATTCTTTTCAAGGCATTACTCTAATTCTCTCCTTTGCTATTGATCTGTAGGGTACCACCCCCTCAAGCCCCAGACAAATTGATCTTGTGACTAACATCTGTGCACACAATTAATCTCTTTCACACATCTGATGTTCCACTTTGTTGGACACAGGACACACAGTATGACTCAAGTGTTAATCAGCTAATACCTGAAAATTAGGCTTGGACCTACTGTATAAACAATGGCAGACAATCCATCAACAGCTTGGATGTATTAACAAATTTTGCTGGGCTCTACAATTTGTTTTTGAACTGCATGTTGGAAGTCACTGAATGTATTCAAAACTGATACAGGCCTTGTCTAGGAGGGGAGGGGAGAAAAAGGAAAGGGATTCTAGCTACCTGATCCAACATATACCGGAAATTGAAATTCACTATGTACTTTGGAAAAAGGATGTGAAACTGCCAGAAACTGATTGGGCCAACATCTTTCTCCTAAAATATAATGCCTTAGGCAATTATCCAATGGTGTAATCTTCTACCCACATATCAATTCTGAACAGTACCGAAAATGTTTGTCATTTCTCCCTGGAAAGTAGGATGCCAGACTATTCCCTGCAGAGACCTTTCACCTTACAGAGAAAAGTTGTCATCGATGGCCAACTTTAACTTTTAAGCATAAAACACATCCCCATCCTTCTCTCCCCAGCACTCTTATCCATTAATCATTTGACTGAAGTGGTATAGGGTTCCCTGCCCGAGCAAGGGGTTGGACTAGAAGACTTCCAAGATCCCTTCCAATTCTATTATTCTATTATGTTCCTCCTCTCAGAATATTTCTAAATGTGTATTCTCTTTCCACTCAGATAGAGTAGAAGGTCTCTGAAAGGTGAAAGGTGATAGCGAACCTATGGCATGCATGCCCAAAGTGGCATACAAAGCCATGTTGCATGGCACGCACAGTCTTGTCTATTTGTCTTCCAGTTTTGTGGCATGCATATTTATTATTTTATTTATTTATTAATTAGATTTGTATCCCGCTCCTCTCCGCAGACTCATGCACATTGTCAGGTATGCATGTGCATCAGAACCTGGAAATTTGGCTTTTTCAGAGCACAACCACAATGAGCACACACACACTCATGCAATGCTTTTGTGCAACCTTTTTGGCACTTGATGCTGAAAAGTTTTGCCATCACTGCACTATATCAAGAAGTTCAATATTGAGTTGAAGGCACCCGGTTATATAGTAGAGTTATATCTTGAATCTAAATTTCATAGTTATGTTCACAGGAACAATGCTTTCTTACCTTTCAATGTTGTAATAGGCACTGGATCCAATCCAGATGAGAAATAGAGGTACGTAATCTTTTAATACTGTACTTTTAATCTGTTTTGGGCCTTCATTTCTGGAACTTTTTAAAAGAAGCTATTCTTGATATTCAGTCTTTCATGAAGTTTCTTCATTTACATAAAGGGATAAAGTAAGTTAATAAGAAGTGAAAAACTTTCAGTGAGCCATTTCTGGCCGACAAGGAAGATCTGTGTAGATCCAGAAACAGATCCTATTAGATTGGTGGGCCAGGGCTGACAGGAACAGAGGCAGACTAATAGGTGAACAGCAAACCTTTATTTCAGCACCACAGCAACAGAACAGAGAACAAGCTTGACAGCTCCTTTCATATTGGAGCTGTCAAACACTGAATCAATAGCGGGACTCCATTTTCCCTCTAGCTGGCTGCTCACGTCATAGCCAATCAGGCTTGACTTGCAGCCTGTGCGGTCATAACTATGAGTACTTAACAGATCCCACATAAGAAAATGCAAGTACTTAAACAACAGGTGGATGTTTTTCATCATAAATATAACTCTCCTACAAAGCAGTCTTGTATACAGAAATATATAGATATTAGAGAAAAGCTTATGTTACAACCTCTCAACTATCATATTTATTAAATGACATTGGGCTGTTCTTCTTTAGACACCTCTTAGAGATGTAGTGAAAATATAGGAGATAATATCCACTTGGCAGATTGGGAACAGATATGGAATAGAAATCTTAAATTATCCAAATCTGTACCATATGTTGTGGTTAGCTCTGGCCCAGCTCCTGCCCCAAGGACTGTGGATGTGGGGGAGACATCCACATGCTGCAGGCCTGTTTTGCCCCCAGTGGAATCTGCTGATGAAGGCTCCCCTGACCAAGAAGACATGAGTGACAGGGAGGAGGAGAGTGTGGCAGACAGCTCAGAAGGAGATCAATTATCTAGCTCCTCCTTGGATTCAGAACAAGAGTTAATAATACAGCCATGCATGCGGAGAGCGATGCATAGGCAACAACAACTGAGAGATTATTATCAAAGAAAATGAGGCCACCTGTGGTTGGGTGGGGCTGTGGTCATTAGTGAGGCTGCTATAAATAGCAGCCTGTGGGTTTGGCCATTGTGGAGGATTATCTGATCATTGTGTTTCGTGACTGCTTTACTGACTTTGACCTTTTGTGTGCTGATTTTTCCCCACTTTGAAACTAAACCAGAGCAAAGTGTTTCACTTTGTGAAAGAAGGACTGTGAATTGCCTCACAGCTGAATGCTAAGTATCACAGAACTGATAAGGGACTTGTACAAATTACCAGTTTGTTTGGAGATGAGTGCTATTTGCTATACCAAAAGAGGGCTTAGGTTAAGTGAATTTTCATTATAAAGAACATTGTTTTGAATTTTCAAACATGTGTGTGTCTGAAATTTGTACCTGTGAATTTTTGGGAGGAGTCTACCAAAGAGCCTGACAGAACACCATATAAAGAGAAATATTATAGAATGTGTTATAGATAGCATTTAGCCCTAATGAGATTAGCAAAAATTAACCTAAATTTGAACCCAATTTGTACGAAATGCAAAAAAATACAAGGCACCTTCTTTCACATGTGGTGGCTGTGTCCTAAAATGAAAAGATTTTAGACTAAACTACACAAATGGATGCAGGAAATAACAAAAGTATCAATAGAATTTACACCAGAGCTCCTCTTCCTGGGAATATATTAAAAAGACTATAACAAAAGTATCACATATTTAGTATTACATATTACCACCACAGCCACGATAGTATTTGTACAGTTTTGGAAAAACCCAGAAATACCTGCAATTTCTGGTGCTGAAATGGACAGACTTATAATAGAATTATGGGGCCAAAAAGATTTGGGCTTTTATAATACATGGGAACAATGGTATTAGTGGATTGAATTTAGAAAAAAGAAAAGCAATAGCTAAAATAGTACCATAATATGTAAATATGTAAATACAAATGTGTTTGTAATAACGATAAATAAAATAAGGTTTAATGTAATGCATCAATGCTTAAACAAAAATGGAACTTTGTAACAATGTAGAATTTCTCAAAGAATTATTACAGAAGTTATTTTAAAGAAAAGATTTGAAAACTAATAAAATTAAATTTTTAAAAAGGAGATGTAGTGAAAACAAAGCAAATATATAAAAATATACCATGTATTCCAGAGGTGGTTCCTCCTGATTCGGACTGGTTCTATAGAACTTGTAGTAACTTGATGACTTGGGTTTCTGGAACCTGCAGCGACCCAGGCCTGCCACACTCATGATCTGATTCTCTCATCTACAGAGCCGCCATCTTGTTTTTTGCTTTTGTGCGTGCACAGAAGCTTTACTTTAGCACTGTGAATGTGCGCACACCCAAGCGGCACGTCTCTGAGCAGACCGGTAGTGAAGAAAAGTGGAACCCATCCCTGCTGTGTTCCTTGGGAGAGAGGTAGCAACTATAAAAATGGAAACAGAAGCTGTCCAGCCTTTGCACTCTGAATTCTTTTTATTGAGCATTCCATTCAATGCAAACATATTTGAATCGAACACAAAAGGTATAAAAGAGTGAAGGTGAAAGAGGGGAAGATTGTGAGGAATCATCATCTCATGTGAAAAAAAGCTTGTCCATCTTAAGATTGGCCTCAATGTATCCTGTTGCCATTTCGGTAAGAGACATATTTCTTTTCCACCTGATAGGAGCATTGGGTGGGGTGGGGGCGAGCTACTCTCCTTTCAAAGACCCAGTAATTCCATTAAAGCTCAAAATGACTTCGTGAAACATGAGTAAGGGGAAATCATTTGCAAGAACACACCAGCTGGGTTCCATGACATCACTTGCAGAATAAAAGGAAATGAACTAATAAGATATGCATAAAAATCTCATTTGGTTGTTACTGTTGTTGATTTGCTTACATGGTTCCGAGATGGTTTTACAGGCTGACAAGAAATGAAGAGAGAGAGAGAGAAAGGTAGAAGGAAGGAAAATAGCTTGAATATTTTGTTCCTTTTGTTAAATCATTTTATTTTTATTAAAGCTGACAGTGAAATAAAATGGTCACAATTCTTCCCAATCATTTTTTTTATTTTGAAAAGAATGATTGTGGGTGCAAGAATGCCATGCACATCTAAATATATAATATCTGCAAAGCCAGGAAACAGTATTCAAACATATTCATTAACACCTACATTCTTCATGTCATGATTTACATGCACAGACATTGACCTCGTTGGATACTTTATGAGTAAGTATTTCATTTGGGGGGAAAAATCATGTTTCCTGTCAGAGGCCATTAAACCAATGGCACATAACTGGCTTTTGGAATTAATATTGTAGAAATCCTGCAGAAGCAAGAACTTTCACAGGAAAAAAATAGGAATCTCTACCAGAAACTAAACAGAAAAATCTTGTTACTTAGCTCAGGCATTAGATATTCCACTTCACTGAAAAGAAATTCTAGGTCAGCCAAATACATGAGAAACCAAATATATAATCTAGTTCAAATAAAAATTTAATCGTTAAAAATATGTAGCAAACTCCCCCAACTTCAGTGATGGGCTCCTACGAGTACAATCAGATACACAGAATAGGTAGAAAAAAATTAGTTAGGTATGAAAAACCAGTTTAAAAAATTGATTTTTTTTTCTTTTTTTCCCTTCTGGGCTCTGGCTATGTTTTTCCTATAGCAGTAAATGAGGTTGAATGTGCATAATTTTAGTATATATAGTATGCGTACATGCATACTATATATACAGTTTATATAGTAGATAATGTATCTTTTTGTGTGCCGGTGTGTAATATGTATATACACATATGGCATATATACATAGAATTAAATAGTACAGTGTTCCCTTGATTTTCACGGGGATGCGTTCCGAGACCGCCTGCGAAAGTCGAATTTCCGCAAAGTAGAGATGCGGAAGTAAATACACCATTTTTGGCTATGGACAGTATCACAAACCATCCCCTAAGACTTTAAACCCCTAAATTACCATTTCCCATTCCCTTAACAACCATTTACTCACCATTATTACTGGTACTCACCATTGAATAAGACACTTAATGATCCTGATATTTATAAACATAATTATTTATTAACAATAATTATTTTTTTGTAATTTATTTGCAAAAATTATTAGTTTGGCGATGACATATGACATCATAGAAAAAAACTGCAAAGTATTTTTTAATTAATATTTTTTTAAAAACCGTGGTATAGGCGATTCACGAAGCTCGAACCCGCGAAAATCGAGGGAACACTGTATATTTTGGATGTTCAGTAATAGTATATAGATAGGGAAATTATATCTCTTTGAGGCGAGGAAAGGCTAGGCACCCTAACCCTAACCCAAACCCTTGATGTGAGTGATGTTAAGTTGGCCACCTTTAAGCCAGTCACATGACCTTTAAGCCACCCTACACTCACATGATCATCAAGCCACTCCCACCTGGTCACATGGCCAGCAAGCCACACCCACAAAATAAACCATGCCCAAAGTGTGGTAGTAATTTTTTTTGCAGCCCTTCACTGCCTGACTTCTACATGCTCCTATCCCAGCTCTACTAATATAATCCTTGACTTACAAGCATTCATTTAGTGATTGTTCAAAATTACAGTGTCACTATAAAAAGCTATGTATGACCTGTTTTCACACATTTGGTAATTGGCATGTATTTAAGAGGGTTATATTGCCTTGAGATCATGTGATTTCCATTTGTAACTTTCCCAGTTGGTCAGGGGGGAAAGTCTGATTCGTTTAACGCCTGTGATAATTCACCTACCAATTGCAGTGATTTGCTTAAGAGTTACAAAAATATCATAAAGTGGGGCACAACTCACTTAACTTCACCAAAGTACCAGTGGGCAAGACAAGAAACAATGGGTGGAAACTAATTAGGAAAATAAGCAACTTAGAACTAAGGAGAAATCTCCTGACAGTGAGAACAACTAACCAGTGGAACAGCTTGCTTCCAAGGTTTTAGGTGCTCCCTCACTAGTGGCTTTTAAGAAGACATTGGACAGCCACTTTAGGGGTGGGTTCCACTTACATTTGCCACTGGTTTGCATCGCAATGTTTTGCATGCACACACACACACATGTAATTTCACTTCGGTGCATGCTCAATACCAGGAGTCAGCCCTAAACAGAGCTGAGGAGATAATCAGCTGTGCTTTGGGTGAAGAAATAATGGTCAGTATTACCCTGGGGGGGGGAAACGGATGGCCCCTTTTCAAGCAGTGGAAGAGGAGAAGCCATCTGAACAAGGGAAAAATTGCTAAAAATTTCAAAAATAAAAGATGGCGGCGCCCATGACGTCACCTATGCCCGCTACTGGTTCAGGCAATTCAGTCAAAACCAGGAAAAACCCACACCTGAAAAAGTATAAGGTCTCTTGTTTGACCAGGGGCTGGGTTAGAAGACCTTCAAGGACCCTTTCCACTCTTTTATTGTACTCTTATCCTGACTACCTGTATCTGTGTAAGCACATATGTGGTTCAAAATAAAACCTTTGCTCAGACCCAGTGTGATCATACAAGCTTCGGAGTTATACAGAACTTTTTGTCATGCTGGTTTTGAAGGGCAAATAAAGATCGAGAGGTGGAGAAGCTGCTTAGGATATAGTGTTAAATGCTGCATTTTAAACTGGCAACAGATGTCCTTTGTAGATTCCGTTAGGCATAAGCCATGGGAGAAAAATGGGAGTTTACACTAAGAAAACTGGATTTGAGAAGCAATAGAGAGTGAAAGAAAAAGGGAAAACAGCTGTCAGTGCATATAACCTTTCTCATAGCTTCAAACTGATACATGTAGTTCAGCTCAACCATCCCTTAAGGTTGATCCTTTGATTCCCCCTATTCCTGTTTTCTTCCTTATTATTCACTGTTGTGATGGTTCAACGGAATGAGATGATAAGGCAAAACTGGGAACAAATTGTGTATGTACGGAGAATAATTTCATAAATGATTTCCCCTTGAATTGTATGTAAACTCCATTTAATGTAGAAGGATTAGCTTTAGATCAAATGAGCTCAGGAGTGTGCTGTTAAGCATACATTTCCTTGCTTGTCATCCTTGATTGGAAAGGTATGTCAACAAAACAATTTTAATCAAAGGGCTTTTCCTGATGGCTGAGTTAAAGTGCTATCCACTAGTCCTTGAGCTGGCAGGATAGTATATCAGTTTAAAATTTGCTGCCTCCACTGGAGATCTCAATAACTTATTTTTATTTTTGTATTACAATTAACCTTAGATGAAGTACATTTATAACATTTATATATTGTCTACTATACTATTATAGAAAATGCCAGTACGTAAAAGGAAAAAGGTTGCTATAACTAACTGCAAAATGGAAAAATGGAAAAAAAAATATAGAAAAAAAAAGAAAAATTAAAAACAAAATAAAGCAGAAATAGATTCAAGACTCTGGGAATCCACTGCTCCAGGTTAAAAGACTTAAATATCATTACATATATCAGTCCAATTCAAATTTAAATATAGAGTTTGGTCATATGGATCTTTAGCTACCTTTTGGAGAAGATCTTCAATCAAAAACCTGGATTTCAGCTTTTTTTTTAGTTGACTTGCTGAGAATTTTTTTAAAAAACAAATCCTTAAATGTTAATCCCAAAGACTGTCAAAACCCAGCATTTGGAGAGGGCAGCATACAAAGCTAATTAATGGTAGTAGTAGTAGTAGTAGTAGTAGTAGTAGTAGTAGTAGTAGTACAAATGCAGCAGTGTGTAAATTGTTTCAAAGGTCTTCTTTCACATTTAGGAAGATTTCTGGTGTGAAAGCAAAGCTTCATAACAAAGGCTAGAATTTTCTTCCAGGATAACTCCGAAATAAGTTGCACAGCATCAGTGAATATCAGAGGCTTAGTCAGTGCTTATCTGTTGTTGCTCCTTATGATAATCAGGCAAAAAAGTTAATGATGGATTGTAAGATTAAAATAAAGAGTAACCTCACTTTATTGAATCATAAAATTGTATAATGGCTGGGAAAGGAAATTGAAGATCATTAAGTTCAATTCTTTGGCTACTGCAGGAATTTGCTACTACAGAATCCCCAACAGACTGTAATTCAGACTCTATTTAGACACCCCAAGTAAAAAGAATATGTGATTTCCCAAAGCAGTCTGTTCCATTGTTGCTCAGCTCATACTGTTAGATTTCCCCCCCCCCTCTTGAGATATAACCAAATTTGACTGTGTTGTAATTTTAAATCCTTTGTTTTTTGTCCTTTCTTCTGGAACATCTTTGAACAATTTTGCCCTGGCTTCTGCATGACAGCCCTTCAGTTCCTTGAAGAGAACTGACATATCTCCCTGCAGTATTCTGTTCTTAAGGGCAAACATCCCCAATGCCTCCAGCTATTCCTCATTTTTTCCCAGTCTCCTTATCATCTTGGTTGCTTTCTGCTGGGCATATTCTTGTTTGTTAATGTCCTACCTATAATGTAGTACCCAGGAGCAATATTCTAGATGTAGTTTGACCATGGCAGAATATACAGGAACAATTCCCTCTAATGGAGTCTACAACATGCATAAGCCGATTACTAGATATAAAGATTACAAGGTGCTTCCAACCCAATTACATAAAAAGAAGTTGAAAGGAAAGAGTGGAATCTTAGTTGAGAACTAGTTGTCAGATAAGAGTACTA
This sequence comes from Erythrolamprus reginae, assembly GCF_031021105.1. NCBI lineage: Eukaryota > Metazoa > Chordata > Lepidosauria > Squamata > Dipsadidae > Erythrolamprus > Erythrolamprus reginae. Next base: position 102,821,171 of record NC_091951.1, read on the forward strand.
TAAATTCAGGGCAGGATACAAAATATCCAAAGCTCCATATGGATAGAGAATAAGAAGACTTCAGATATGGCCAAGTCTGCATTTCAAGGGATTCTTCAAATGGGAAGGAGAAAGATTCAGGTGTTAAGAGGTTCAGGACAGTCCTTTGGAAGATCCCTGCTGTCAGAGATTTGTCCTGGCATGTGGAAGAGGGTCTTCTCCTGTTTTGTTCCTAAGGTAGGAAAGCATCTCCTTAGGAGTTGAGATTACCCCCATCCTACTTTCTCAGCATTTAAGACAGCTCTCTTTATTTTATTTATTTATTTTATTTATTTATTTATTTATTAGATTTGTATGCCGCCTCCCTCCACAAACTCGGGGTGGCTCACAACAATAATAATAACAAAATACAATGTAACAAATCTAATATTAAAAGAAAGTATCTAAAAACCCGTCATTTAAAAAAGCATACAATACAAGCATATCATACATAAACTCAATAAGCCTGGGGGAGATGTCTCAATTCCCCCATGCCTGGTGAGATAGGTGGGTCTTAAGCAATTTACAAAAGGCAAGGAGGGTGGGGGCAGTTCTGATCTCTGGGGGGACTTGATTCTAGAGGGCCAGGGCCACCACAGAGAAGGCTCTTCCCCTGGGGCCCGAAGGCTCTTCCACCAAACTTTTGAAAGAGAGTATTGATGTTGATACTGGTATGATTTTGACTTTTTATTTTGTTTTTGTTTTTAAAATATGTTTATTTATATAGCCAAGCATTTACACAATATTACACCAACACTCCGCAGTCTGCATTGGTTGCCGATCAATTTCCGGTCACAATATCAAAGTGTTGGTTTTGACCTATAAAGCCCTTCATGGCATCGGACCAGAATATCTCTGGGACCGCCTTCTGCCGCACGAATCCCAGCAGCCAATTAGATCCCACAGAGTTGGCCTTCTCCAGGTCCCGTCGACTAAACAATGTCGTCTGGCGGTTCCCAGGGGAAGACCCTTCTCTGTGGTGGCCCCGACCCTCTGGAACCAGCTCCCCCCTGAGATTAGAATTGCCCCCACCCTCCTTGCCTTTTGTAAACTCCTTAAAACCCACCTCTGCTGTCAGGCATGGGGAAACTGAAATAAATTCCCTAGGCCTATATTGTTTATGTATGTTGTGTTGTGTGCATGTTTTTAAATTATGGGTTTTTAGTTTAAATTATTAGATTTGTATTACATATTGTTTTGCCACTATTGTTGTGAGCCGCCCCGAGTCTACGGCGAGGGGCGGCATACAAATTTAATAAATAATAATAATAATAATAATAATAATAATAATAATAATAATAATAATTTCTTGTTCTGCTAATTTTCATAGATTATGCCTGAATCACAGACATTCATCTTTTGCATTTTTAATTTCTCTGATTTTAAAATTGCCTTGAGAGGGTGTTGAAGTGGATTGTTATATCTGGTATTGCCAAGAATATTTACAATACGCATGAATGAATAAGTTGCCTTTTAAAAACTAAATTAATGTCAATATTGGTGTTAAACATAGAACAAAAACCAAGAAACAGTGATGCAAATATAGCCCTTCTCTGAACATCACAGAACAAACCAAAATAGTGTGCACATGTCTATCAAAAGGTGCTGTGCTTTTCAAATTTCAGCTTAAAGTCAAGGATCACAATTTTAATGTATCTGGTAACTGTATTTTATTTTTTGCAACTGTATGGATTGCCTAACACTTCTGAAATTTATTGTTCTAACTAACTGGAATCCATGCCTAATATTAAAAAGGAAGAAAAGCAAGCTTTAAAACTGAACCCTAAAGCAAGTTTCAAAACCGCCTTTATAAAGCTTGCTTGTGGTTTTGATTTTAAAGCTTGCTTTAAAACATTAATTGAAATGTTCAATTTTGTAAAACTAAAGAGCAACATATGCAAAAGTAACTATGATCTTTACCCAGGAATTACGTTCTCTCCAGCATTTTTTTGTTCTACCAATTTTGGCAGCCCAGCCAGATTATTCACATCAAGCAGATATCAGTCAATGTTTCAAACCACATCTTCCACAAACTCTATGCATGTTTTTCTTCTAAATAGTGTAACAACATAGTGGCATACCAAGAACCTGAGTAAAATAGACCAAAGGACCATCTAGGTTCCCTTCATTTTCCACTAGCAGTTCTCAACCTCTGAGTCACGACCCCTTTGGGAGTCGAATGACCCTTTCACAGGGGTTGCTGAAAACCATCGGAAAACACATATTTCTGATGGTCTTAGGAACTGAGACACTGCTTCTCTATCCATTTCTAGGCAGGTCCACCCACATGCAAATAGACTACTTCAAAAAAAACCCAAATCTGCACCATGAGAACTTCTGAACATGAGCAGAAGATGAATTTTCAACACTGTGCATGTGTTGCCATCTTGTTTTGAGCCATTTTTCCCCAATTTTTTAAAAAATCAGCACTTCACATTGGTGTGCATGCAAAGCGCATGTGTGCACAGAAGGCATGGCCATGCAATGCAGGAAGAAGCAAACTGGCAGCGAGTTAAGTTAGAACCCACTCCTGAGTTTCCTAATAATTTTAAGATTTTGTGGTTGGAGGTCACCACAACATGAGGAACTGTATTAAAGGGTCAAGGCGTTAGGAATAGTTTTGGGCGAACCGAACCCGCACAATTTGGGTCTGTACAGAATTTTGTGGTGTTTGGCGTACCGAACCCGAACCCGAATTTTTTTAAAAAGTCATGCTCCAGTTCGGCATTCGTGCCGAACACCACAAAAGCCACTGCCCGGCTGTCATCTGCTGAGAAGAGGAGGAGGAGCCGGGCGCCAGTGGCAGCAGAGAAAGGAGAACACCGGGGAGCTGTCAGCCGGTCTGGAGGCTGGGAGGGAGGCACAAAAGGAGCTGGGGAATCCCATGAAGAAATTCTGGGGGCGGAGCTTTGACATCATGGATACCGGCAGGTTGCTAAGGACATCCTGGATTCCATCCTGCCTCCATTATACTAGTGCCACCCCTGGAATCCAGGAAGTGATCACCTTGGCATCCTTAGCAATCTGCCGGTATACGTGATGTCAAAGTTCCGCCCCCGGAATCCCATCGTTTTTTATTTTAACAGATTTGTTTGCTTGTGGCGCTGCTGCAGCGTCCTTTTTCGTAAAAATAAAAATAAATAAAAATTAAAAATCAGTTAAAATAAAAAACGATGGGATTCGGGGAGCGGAGCTTTGACATCACATATACCGGCAGGTTGCTAAGGACACCAAGGTGATCACTTCCTGGATTCCGGGGGTGGTACTAGAATAATGGAGGGAGGATGGAATCCAGGAAGTGATCACCTTGGCATCCTTAGCAACCTGCCGGTATACGTGACGTCAAAGCTCCACCCCCGGAATCTCTTCATGGGATTCCCCAGCTCCTTTTGCTTGTGACGCTGCAAGTAAAGGGAGGTCTTTTCATGTAAAAATAAAAATAAAAAATTTAAGTGAAAGGACGCCGCAGCGGCGCTGCAAGCAAAGGGAGGTCCTTTCACATAAAAATAAAATTTTTACTTTTACATGAAAGGACCTCCCTTTGCTTGTAGTGCTGCTGTGGCGTCCTTTTTCATAAAAATAAAAATAAATAAAAATATAACATTGTAAAAATAAAAAATGTTGGGATTCTGGGGGAAGAACTTTGGCACCATGGAGCGTTCAGGTTCAGGTTCGGGTTCGTCCAAACTTTGCGTAAAGTTTGTCCGAACTCACCAAACCTGAACACTGTTGGGTTCGCCAATCACTAGTTAGGAAGGTTGAGAACCACTGCCCTAGATACTATTGGGAGGAATGATATGAATGGAACAACATCCTTTCTTTTCTTTCATTTTCAGTAACAAAGGGTGAGGGCATCCAGTTTTCATTATAGGAGATTGGATGTAAGTAGCCATTTTAGCCTTGTATCTAATCCTTCCTAAGTGAATTCAATGTTTGTTTGTTTGTTTGTTTTCCCTTCCATCCGTCCATCCGTCCATCCATCCGTCCATCCGTCCATCCGTCCGTCCATCCATCCATCCATCCATCCATCCATCCATCCATCCATCTATCTATCTATCTATCTATCTATCTATCTATCTATCATGTCATATAATGTCAGGGAAATCTACAAATGCTAGACACAATCCAGTCCTGATAGCCTAAATTGCTAGTTCATTCTGTTTGGTGTTTGCGCACCTACATGCATCATAGGGGCAAACTAATTTTACACAAGCTAACTAGCAGTATGGGCTCCCCCATCCGAACAATCCAGCACCTGCTTCTGCTCTCCACATACAAAATTCAGCTAGGTTTCTTCCACTGAAGTGGCACTCCTTTATCTAATTGCAATATTGCATGCTTTCAAACTGTGGTGTAGGCAGGAGCTAGGGAAAAAAGCATTGGGAATTTACTCTGACTCACGGAGCTGGGCTTAAACTGCCAGAGTACAGACCATTTCTGGTCAGCAGTTCCAGCATCATGAAGCCACTGTATCACTGTGTAGCTAGAATTTGATACTTTGTATGATATCGACTTCCTTTTGATTTTTCCCACGCTAATTTTAGAAAAGTTTGAGGAACAGTAAGTGTGATGTCACTACAATCTTGGCAAGTGAGGATTTGGAGAGACTGGAGGTGGTAGGGAAGTGACTGGATAAAATCTGCTGCTCTTCTCAGTTCTTTCCTGACCATCTTTCATAATGACAGAATAAGCCACAATACTTATTTCTGAAAGTTTAGCATCTTCACACACGCACACACACACACACACACACACACACACCAATGGGCATTCAGAATTTCCTAGAAGTAATCTGGATTTGATTTTAAAGTCAAAATTAATTTTCACTTTAAAATCGACTTAATTTTAAAACTTTTTAAGTCTCTAATTCTAATACAGTGATACCTTGTCTTACAAACGCCTCATCATACAAACTTTTTGAGATACAAACCCGGGGTTTAAGATTTTTTTGCCTCTTCTTACAAACTATTTTCACCTTACAAACCCACTGCTGCCGCTGGGATGCCCTGCCTCCGGACTTCCGTTGCTGCGGGGATTCCCCTGAGACTCCCCTCCATGGTAAAACCCACCTCCGAACTTCCGTGTTTTTGTGATGCTTCAGGGGAATCCCAGCAGTGCAAAAACGGGCACTTCGCTGGCAACGGAAGTCCGGAGGTGGGGTTTCCCAGCAAGGGGAGCCTCAGTGAAATCGCAGCATCGCAAAAACACAGAGGTCCGGAGGTGGGGTTTCGAGGACTTCAGTGTTTTTGCGATACTGAGATTTCACTGATGCTCCCTTCACTGGGAAACCCCACCTCTGGACTTCTGTTGCCAGCAAAGCGCTTGTTTTTGTGATGCTGGGATTCCCCTGCAGCATCGCAAAAACACAGAAGTCCAGAGGTGTGGTTTCGCATGGAGGGGAGCGTCAGGAGAATCCCAGCAGTGCAAAAACGGGTGTTTCGGCTGGCAAAAGGAATGAATTTTGGGCTTGCATGCATTAATCACTTTTCCATTGATTCCTATGGGAACCATTATTTCATCTTACAAACTTTTCACCTTAAGAACCTTATACCGGAACCAATTAAATTTGTAAGACAAGGTATCACTGTATGTCTTTGTTTCAGAATTCTATATAACACAGTTCTTTCCTCACTATCGTTGACATAAACCAGATTGGGTTACCCCCCCCCCCCCAAACACACATATTAGGAAAGGAGATTCTGAATTAGAACAGTCTAAATTAAAGTGCAATCTTTTTGCCAGCTGCAATGTGACATCTGCTGTGTTCATGACAATGACATGCATATACTGTTAATTAGTCATAATAAAACTGATACAATGAATGGCAATCCTCTGTGCTGACTTTTTATGTGTGTCTGCTTTGACTTCAGTGAAGAATGTGTTTCCCACCTTGTGGCTGCACAATATTTCTGGATTTTTGTCAGATTATACTCAAATGCAATTGCACAATAATTACAAAAGTAAAAGCCAAATCTCCTAAACCAATTTTCAGAGTAAGAGATAATAACAGAAGCTAATTGTACAATACATTACAACATTGTTTAATAGTGTATCATTTCTTTAAAGGAGATAACCACACTAGAGGTGATTTAAGTATATATTTTAAGAATACTTGCAATCTATGCTGAACAAAAGGAACTCAACTTCTTGCAAGGAACATACTATTACTTCCCAAAACACAAATACTGTCCATTAGGCAAGGTCACAGCTGAAATTCCAGGAATACTTTATCTTGCTGTGGAGTAGAGTAACAGAATGTTAAAAGTCAACCAGAGGTGGGGGGTTTTCTCCTCCATCCTATGCCAAAAAATATCAAAGTGGGGCATACAAGTTTAATATACTATGGTTGATTACACAATCAGCCATATGCCCTTTTCCTCTGGCTATCGAGTCCTTCCCAAGGACCTGGGATCGGAATATCTTGTTTAATAACATGAAACGCCTTGTCACAGGATGTAAACAGTTCTAAGAGATGCTGCCTTTTGCAGTAGACTGATGATGAATTTGTAAATACCCATGATGGTCACACTGATGCTCCAGTTGTTTTGAGATTGCACCAGAGGTACCTATTATTATTAGTATTTGTTAATGTATGTGCAAGGTAATTCTTGAATAACAAGGATATGCACATAGAAATGTTTATGAGATTAGTTATGAATAATTGTTCAGCCACACACATACACTAACTTGAGTTAAGGTTAACTTTTAGAAATAGCACAATCTGATATACAGTCCAGGTCAAACATGTAATAGTCAGAATAACAATCCAAAGAATATCAAATTATAAAGTCTTCCTGCCAGTTGTCTTTGTCATGTAAAGAAAGCTATAATTATATAAAGCTATATAATGTAAAGCTATAATTTTAATCTAATTTAATTTATTAGATTTATAAGTCACTTAAGTCCTTTCAGACTCTTGGCGGCGTTCCAGTAAAACAATAAAAAACAGTTAAAACCCCTAAACATAAAATCATTCGTCCTTCTTGGTCGGAGCTAGATGGTATTGCTCAATGACCCCAGGATTGTTGGCAGAGCCAAGTTTTAACAGCTTTCTAGTAGGCCAGGAGGATGGGGGCAGTGTGGGTCTCTGGGGGCAGAGAGCCAGTGCTTTCACAGAGAAGGCCTTCCCACATGGTTCCACCAATTCTGGGAATTGAAGTCCACTAGTCTTAAACTGCCAAGTTTGAAGTCCCCTGAGTTAGGGGTTAGAGGTGCAAAGGTCTTCAAACCTGGCAAGTTTAAGACTTGTGGACTTCAACTCCCATTCCTGAGCTAGCATGACTGGAGGAGGAATTCTGGGAGTTGAAGTCCACTAGTCTTAAAGCTGTCAAGTTTGAAGTTTGTAAAAATTGTATATGGTTGTAAAAAGTATTCTACTGCACTAGTAATTTATTAAATAATATATTACTACACCATTTGGTTCAGAATACATTTTCCCCTTGTTTTCCTCCTCTAAAATCTAGGTGCGTCTTATACTCTGGTGCATTTTATACTCCAAAAAATATGGTACATACCAAATTGAGAAAGTCAGACATATCATGATACATTTACCTTTGGTTTCCCTGCTATTTATTAGTACCTGATTTTATTAGTACCATTTTGTAAAATCATAGTAAGACCACACTTAAAATACTGTATCTAGTTTTGATCACCATATTATTAAAAAGATGTGGAGATTCTGGAAAGAGTGTAAAAACGAAAACAAAAATGAATAGGGAGCCTGGAGGCTAAAACATATCAAGAACAGTTGCCAGAATAGGTTTGTCTAGTAGAACTCATTGCTGTCATGTGATGTTTCACAATATTTTTTTCCCTTTGTGAACCTAGGGTGGGCATGGCCTGTGCATGACGCATCCAGCCTGCAGGCTGCCAGATCTAATTTATTGAAAAGAAGGTATAGAGAGGACATGATAGCAGTGTTCCAATATTTGATGGTTAGAGTTAGAGTTAGTGTTAAGGCTATTTTCCAAAGAATCAGAAGGCATACAAGAAACAATGGATGGAAACTAACCAAGAAGAGAAGCAACCTCGAATTAAGGAGATATTTCCTAACAGTGAAAATAATCAAACAGTGGAATGGCTTGCAATTCAGAAGTTGTTGGTGCTTTTCACTGGAGGCTTTTAAGAAGAGACAAAAACTGTCCAGAATGTATAGGGGTCTCCTGCTTGTGCATAGGTTTGGACTAGACGATCTCCAAAGTCCTTTCTAACTCTGTTATTCTGTTATTTAACTTACACTCTCCTCAATTTATTTAGTCCCAAGGGATTGGGCAGCATAGAAGTCGAATAAAATAAAATAAAAATAATATAATGCTGATAAAAGGAATAACTTGCGGCCATAACATCCATGTAGCCATTTGGAATGAACTCTTGTTTCTGAATCAGAATTGCCCATATCTGATTAACAGAGACCGTTACATAGTTCAATGGAGATATCAGTCTTCTGAAGCAGCTTTTCTCACATATAGGTTTTAACTAAGCTGCAAAAAGCCTAGTCAAGGTAATATAAAAGACCTCTTTCCCCATTCTGAACTCTCCCAATTGATAAACACATTTTTATAGCCTCATGAGTCAGGAAAACAGGGCCCATGGAGGACCATAAAATAAAATCTGTCCCATGCCTTGAGCTCTGGCTACAGCTAATTGCTTGGCATTCCAAATCATAATGTCACCATATTTTAGGGCCTTATAGGTGGAGGGGATTTATTTTTTAATCTTTGACTGTATCTCCTAAAAGTACCTTAATCCTAGGAAAAATGTCATAATAGCCAAACTAAATGGGAGAAGATCTCTTTCCAGCTTTTGGAGCCCAGTTATAATACATGCTCATTGTTTCTTTAACACACTGAGTATATTACCTTAGCCATAACATGGGGGGACTTTCCAATCTAATTTGTTCAGCACTAGTGCTGTTGAAGACTGGGAAGTGTTCCAGGGGAAATCACCTCCACACAAACAGAGATTAGCAGCTCTCCCTTGCAGACATATGGAAATGATTGCCTATAATCTCCGGTAATTGTGGCTGTATTACATTCAAATCCTGTTTTCAATTTTCTCAAACTCTAGACTGATTGTTATTAAATCATGCTGGCCATATATTTAATAAGTACTATTAAATGTTTATGAAATTAGGGAAATCAATAAGAGCTTTGGATCCCATGATGTGTTTATGGCTTACAGCAAAGGTAGACCATTGTTAAAAAATAACAGCAATAGAATTAAAGATGTGTCTACAAAATTGACATCAACAACCCACTGTAACAAAATTGATTAGAAACACCTAATTAAGGTGTGGAGGAGATAATAAAGTCTAATACTTATCCGGAGAAGAGTTTATTTAGTAATGGAAAACAACCTAAAATAATAGAACATAATCCTAAAAGTATAGTTCACATATCCACTCACATAATAAAGATACAATCCTAGGTACTTTAACTTGATAGCAAATTTAGATGAACCAAGATAATTTTTGGATGAAAAAGTGGCATGTTCTCATTTCCCATGGCTTAAAGACTAAAGTTGGAACGTATCAGTTTTGAGCCTGAAAGATGCTCATGGTCATGAAATAAAATGTAATTGCAAGGCCATTAGAAAGTGGGTTGTCCAGAACTCCCATAAGAATCATTTCCACACAGGTCTGACCTCCATCCCCATCATTATTAAGAGAAAGAACCAAATGTTTTTCATCTTTAGATGTTAATTAGAAGAAATGTGTGCTAATAGTGACATGATTCTATTGCTCTTCCCCTCCCACATTGCAGGACTGAAGCCAATCTTTTTTTCCTCCCTAAAAAACCCCCACACCACCCCCAGCTATGTAACAAACAATCAATGAAATAGCAAGCTTATTTTTAACATGTATTGCTCCCAAGGAGAGGTCCCCCCCCCCCTTCACAATGCAAGGAAATTGCCAGAGAAAACATTCAGCCCATGTTGAGATCCTCTCCTGGCCAATAAAGTCCAGTTCTTCTGAGCTAGAATCTTCCTGAGAAAATTGTACTATACAGTACTGTCCAGCTCAAACTCTCACTTAATTAGTCTACTTGTATTTTCAGACAATTTAAGTATTTCTTTATTTTTCCCTGGTCATTTTAAAGAACAGAGACATGTTAGTATGACTTTCAGTGTATTAATAGAGATTGGTTTAATAATGTATGCTGTGATCCACAACCAGCTAAATCAGATTATACGGATCTGAGCCAATTTATCTCAATTTAGTTTATCCATACATTTCCCATAACTAGGAAAATTTCCACTGGTTTTAATTTAGATAAATCCAGTTGGATCTACTTCCATCTTAGAGGTATGAGACTGAAATTATAAAGCGGTAACTAATTACAATAATGAATACAGAATCCACTACGAAAGTGAGCTTTACAACCTATTTGAATGGGATGCTTTGTGCCTGAGATAGGTAACTATACTGCTCAAAAAAATAAAGGGAACACTCAAATAACACATCCTAGAACTGAATGAATGAAATATTCTCATTGAATACTTTGTTCTGTACAAAGTTGAATGTGCACAACAGCATGTGAAATCGATTGTCAATCAGTGTTGCTTCCTAGCTGGACAGTTTGATTTCATAGAAGTTTAATCTACTTGGAGTTACATTGTGTTGTTTTAAGTGTTTCCTTTATTTTTTGGAGCAGTATATTTTCTCTAAATAATTGTTTTTTTATTTTCATTTTTTTAAATTTCCCAAGGTTTTGGGGACTATAGCAATGACCTCCTCTGCCATAGTAGGTATGGCTGGCATGTTTTTTATCTCATCCTGGAGCTGAATATATTTACATAAAATAGGCATATTAAGCCAAAGATTTTACTTGTTTTAAATTATAATTTGCAGAAAGTTGTAAACAACATAGTCAACCCAAGGCTGAAAGATGGGTCACTAAAAATAGTTATTTTGCTCCTAAATTTCTTTGATGCAAACTTATGAAACTCTAGGGATGAAGAAATGTGTCTGAGGTTTGGTTGCCACCAAACATTACACATCGGCATGTGTTGAGGTAATACAAACTAGTTACAGTGGGTATCTGAAAACGTAATCTTGGCTTTCAGTAGTGTTGATACTACTGTAATTTATGAAATATACTGATGATGCAACACAAACAATCATCATGACAAGTAATTGCAAGAATTGGATCTAAAGATCCTATGAGCAGAATTTTATCTTAAAAGGGGGAGGGAAAATTTGAGTGTATTGAATTGTTTTTTCCTATCTCCCCCTTGCAGCTTTTTTGCCCTGACTTCCACAATATTTTGGATTAATGTCATAATGTAAAAATCAAATATTCACTTACCCATATTGAAATTTTATGACAGAGACCACTACTCTATGGGATCATTATTTAGTGAGCTGCAATAATGTTCAAAGTAACTGCAAGTAGAAGACAAACTCCGTATTAATGGAATTGTTGGCATGCTACTGTTTATGTAAGTTGGGACTTCAGTATTATAGTTATTGCTATGCCATTGCACTTTATAGCCATCCCTATTCTCCCTGAGATTCATTCTCTCTTCCACACCAGCTTTGTTGTGGGGATGGGGTGACAAGGAGTGGTAAAGCCAGGTTTCTATGAGTTGAAGGCATCAAAGAAAATTGTCCCTTCTCTCAAAAGACGCACCTTCCCTTAAGGCAAAGCCCCCATAAGTTGCAATGCAGGGCTTTGAAAGAGTTGTTAAGGGATGAGCAATATATAAATTTAATAAATAAATAAATCTCCCTACCTTTGAAAGCATATGTATTCAAGCAGTTGAAGGCAATTACAAACACCAATTAAGAACGGCACTTAGCTCAAACGCATGCAGGAAATAAGGTGCAATGGAGAGATTTCTTCAGAATGATTTCTTCTTCAAGTGTGATTTTTGAAAATCAAGACTAAAATTAATTCCAACTTAAAATCACTTTTGAACTGTAAATTTCAGGATTTTTCTAGCAAAAATAAAAATGGATACTTTTGCCTGGTTTTTGATTATTGAAAAATTCAGGTGTCTAAAAGATAATGAATGTTCTCTTCTTTTTATATTTTAAATACTGTAATAATGATTAGTTTGGTGAAGAAATAAATTGAGAACTTGTTTATTCAAATGATAGATTTTGGAAATTCCATTTCCTTGTTGTAAAATACATGCTATTTAATCTTCTGCAGAATGCAAGGTTTCTATCAATTTAAGCACTCAAAATTTCACCTTCAAATTTCCTTTAACCTTTCACTGGCTTTCTTTGATCACTGTAATAATTTTAATGAGTCATTATCAAAAAAAGCCCCCCCCCCCCCAATTCTTTGCATTAGTAATTCTCACTGGGCAAAAAGCATTTTAAAATCCAAACTCATTAAAACCACAGCCCACATGCTAAAATAATTTGGTCCCATGACTAAAGGATAAACTTAAACTTGTTTTTTTTTCCAGCAAATTAATTTTTCTTTCTTTTCTCTTCTTTCTTTTTCCCTCAGGGCAGTGGAAGAATGAGACTTACAAATGAATTAATTACTGAGTTACCCAGCATAAAATGCCCCACATCATTATATTTACATAAACATGCAATATTTTAAAACCCTGTAGGTTGCTAGCCTGCAATGTAGCCTTTTCAAAATGCTATAAAATAAGAAATATTTTGTATGGTTTGCATTAGAAACGTTGAAAAATGTGACGTAAACTGGATATAAGGCTAATATTTGGCAGTGTCTTATAAATAATCTATATGGAGTGAAGTATAAAATTTGAACCAGAAACAAGCCAACTCATGTGGTCAGGCTTGCCTGCTTCATTTTGCAATTTCTCTGCTGGCTCTGTGTGTATGTGTGTGTGTGTGTGTGTTTGTCTGTGTGTGTGTTGTTGCATGCTTGCCTGCCTGCTTATACTCAAGGAAGACAGAGCATGGTGTGTGTGTGTGTGTGTGTGTGTGTGTGTGTGTGTGTGTGTGCGTTTATTTCTTGGCCTGCCCTCAAGGGACCTTTCTTTTCATTTAATTACAATTAGATTATACATTTCTGGAATTTTCCTTCCAAATGTTCTGTTGGAATTTATTTCAGATACAAATGAAAGTAGATTCTTTCTCTGGATCTCCTTCTCTCACTCTCAAAAAAAAAGAGAGAGAAATGCACAATAAATGCAATAAATGAATTGTATTGCAAGCTATCGGTCTGAAATATTTATAATTGATTGTATTAAAGGAGCATCCACCTGTCTTTCACATCAGCTCTGAATGTTAAGACACGCACAGATTCACACACAAACAAAAGAGTGGGGTGGGGAAATAAACCATTTAGAAGACGTTTACATAAAATCATTGCTAATAGTTACTACCAATTTTTTATTCATATTGCTTATCTTGACAAATAGCAACAAATGAAAAGTCAAACTAAGCAAATTGTTTATCCTGCATTCATTTTATATCATTGCCTGGCAGAATAAAACAAACTGTATAAGAAAGGATGAAATAAATAGAATTATATAATCAAAGCATACCTGAGACAGAACAGTTTAAATGGTCATTCAAATCTTTAGAAGCCACATTTTTAATGAATTTTTCTAACTGTTTCCAAGAAACTATAAAATCTCATGGCTACAACTGGGCATTTAACTTTGATTAAGATTTACTTGCAAATTTTGAAAAAGAAACAAATGCCGGATTATTTTTCTGGCATTGTGGCAAGCTTAATTTGCAGGACTGCAGGAGGAGGTGAGATTAGCAACTGCTGTTGTAAACCCACTGAATAAAGTTTGGAGTACAACTCTGGAGAAACTATTGATCCTGTGCCAACATTGAAATGCAAGAAACATCTGATTATATTCTCTACGTCAGGGGTGTCAAACTCGATTTCATTGAGGGCCACTTAAGGGTTGTGTTTGACCTTGAGGGGCTGGAATGGGTGTGGCCAGAGTGGGCATGGCCAGCTCAGCATAACTTGTGTTGGGGGCACCTGTGGCGACCCGACCGCTTGTAGAAAAAACGGCCTTCTAAGCTCCATTTTTACTGGCAGAGGCACTTCAGGCCAATCCTTAACTGTTTCCAGGGTGGCCCCGCAGGCCAGATCTAAGCACCCCATGGTCCAGATCCAGCCCCCGGACCTGGAGTTTGGCACTCCTGTTCTATATCCAGACAGTAGCAAACTGACTGGGCAACCAAATCCCTATAGTTATAAATAAAGGGAACATCATCCATTGTCTACCATAAATGTGGGGAATTAGATGTTTCCTCCTTTTTCTCTCCTTCTTTCAGTTTTGCATTTCAAATACTGTGTTTTGATAAAACCCCAGCTCAATCATTTTTTCCATCAAGGAAACATTGGCAAGTTAAACTCCCCTTGTTTCCCAAGTCCCTGCCCTCCTCCTCTGTGGACTAGTTCAACACAGATTTCGGGGAATGGGGTCTGCAGACTGACAAAGTCCTGTGGAATGAGTAGAAATTTGCTGATGTAACTTGGATTTCTTAACCAGATGTTGTGTTAAAGCAGCATTTCCTCCTAGAGGTTAAAATCACTGGTGTAGTTAAAACCTAATTTCTCTTGCTTATCCCCTTATTTCAATATAATTTATAGGATAATTTTCAAAAGGGCTGTATTTCTGTTACTGTGGTGTAATACTGTGGTGTAATACTAAAACCATTTCTGAAAAATATCAAGAGAGCAGATTTTAGTAACCTTAAAATCAGGCCTTTATACCCAGAGCACACAAGCATCTTGCCAACATATACAGATATAGAATAAGCTCAGCCTTACATAGATTTGCCTCTGCTGAGTTCCCTACAGACAACAGCCTGCATCACAAAATCACCACACGTAGCTCAACGTAATTTGTCCCAATTAGCACTCTCTCTTCTGGAAAAGCCTGTGGCGGATGCAATAGAAGGATCCCTGGAGGAAAGTGGTCCATCTAGGTAGGCTTGAGATCACTGACAGATCTCTGTGAGTGAGAGAGAGAAAAAGAAAGAAAGAAAGAAAGAAGGAAAGAAAGAAAAAAAGAAAGAAAGAAAGATTAGATATTCAGAAAACATTTCCCTCTTCTTATCACTAGCTCAGGGGCATGTCTGTGTCTTAAAGCAAACATCCATTAAGCTTCTGCTGCTTTTTTTAAAGCGAGCAAGACAAATAAAGTCATAGTAAATATTAAATATTTCTACTTACTTCACATAGCAAAAGTAAAATATCAGAACCAAGCAAAAATACAAACCTGGGGGGAGAAAAACCTACCCTGAGAAGAAAAAATGCCTTTTTAGTTTTAAATGTCAAAAAGAGTTAGGGGTCATTACAGATGTTTTCCAAAATTCCCAACTGTAGTTATTTCAATAAAGCAGAATATAAATGTTTTTACCTTAGGGAAGAGTAGCTCGGGAAAAATTTAGGGCCAGTCTACTCTAAAGCAATTATTTTCAGACTTGGCAACTTTAATATCTATGGGCTTCAACGGCCTGGGGCCGTTGAGCGCTGACCCTCTGCTCCAGTCGAATAGTATGACTGTGATGAGATGAAGTTGGTTGAATGGTTTTAAATGTTTTGGGTTTTTAAGGTTAGGTTTTAAGTGTTTGGATTTTCAAATGTATTTTGTATTCTTTTTATGCTGTAAGCTACCCTGAGTCCCCTGGAGAAATGCGACCTAGAAATCCAAATAATAATGATAAATAAATAAACTCCTTGGATTTCCCATAGTTACTTCACCTTTCAAGGTCAGTGAGAAGCTTATGTGGATCATTGGATATTATTATACAGTATATGAGAGTTGTGGTAGCGCAGTGGCTAGAATGCAGTACTGCAGGCTAACTTTGCCCTTAGTCAGGAGTTCAATCTTGACTGGCTCAAGGTTGACTCATTCTTCCATCCTTCTGAGGTTGGCAAAATGCTGTAAATCATTTAGAGAGGACTATAAAGCACCATGAAGTGGTATATTGGAATGGAATGGAGTGGAGTGGAGCGGAGCGGAACGGAACGGAACGGAACAGAATAGAATTCTTTACTGACCAAGTATTATTGGACACACAAGGAATTTGTCATTGGTGCATATGCTCTCAATGTACATAAAAGAAAAGATGCATTTGAAAAAAAATCAACAGAATCAAAGAATTAAAGTACAATACTTAATTTTTGTCATAAGCACAAATAAGCACTCAGGAAACAATCAATATTAATATGAATTGTAAGAATACAAGCAATAAGTTACAGTCATACAGTCATAAGTGGGAGGAGACTGTAACTTGTTGCTTGTATCCTTACAATGTCTATGTGCTGTTGCTATGTACAAATGTGCTTCAGGTAGTAGATTAAGAAAAATATTTTGTGGTTGCCAAGTCAGGACCACCAAGTCACTGTTTACTTGGATTGTACTTGTCCAATTATTTTTAATTCATTCATCCTAGAAGTTACCAAAATGTTTTGATCTGTGCCAATGTTTTGTGATCTGTCCCCATGGTTTTATTGGGATTATTCATCTTTTGTAAAATATACAGGTGCCCATTAATGATTTCAAAGTGATTTAAACCCATGTATTAACAGAGAATTTCTAACTTTTTTTGGCTTCATACTGATGTATGTATTTTATATTTACCTGGGAGCCATCTCCAGAGGCAAATTTTTCCTGTAGAATAATTTTCATTAAGTATTTGGGGGGGGGGGTTCCCCTTAGTGTATGAAGTTTATGACATGAAGTAAATGTAGTTATCTAATTCCCCAAATAGACAAAAAAGTCAAATAAAAGGTTATTCGTTTTATTACATTTTCACATTTTAATAGCTAAGCTAGTATGAGTAAGTCAGCAGCTCCATTTGGGATTTATTATAATTTCTTTAGTGCTGAAGGAAGAATATTGTTTGGCCCAGTAAGTATCAACTCTGAGAACTTCCACAGAGGATGTAGACATATTAAAACTTCAGTACACAATATAAATAAATGTGTCAGAAAATGTAATTAATGTGAGCTATAAAAATCTCAACCATGGTTATGGATAAGTGTCATCTTTGAGTATCCAGAGACAATTATTCATAAGATATGAATTGACTTGAGAAAACATACAACCAACCTTTTCATAGAGTACAAGGCATTTAACCACAACATGGAATATGCTGCAAAGACCTATTGTGCTTTCTGTTTAATGATGATCCCACAGAATCTAATCTCTGATCAGCAGTGCCATTCATAATAGATGCTAGCAGTCATCTGGGAAATGCTACTAAAAGTATGCATGTGTGCATATGTGTATACATGTATAAAATAAACTATAAAAATAAGTACAAAAGGAGGGTGAGACATATTTCGTCACATTCACCATCTTTTTAAAATTGACTTAGATGTAATTTATTTGATTGTTTTGGGCCAGCCAGAGTTTTTGAGAGTTGAATGGCATACACATTTAATAAATTATTATTATTATAACTACCAAAAAGCATTGTGTTTCTTCACCAATCTTTACTGTATTAATTTCATAAAAATTATACTGTATAGTTTTCATTATATGAAAATATTTGTATTTTATAGAATTATTATAATTAATATAATATAATATACTTGTATCATCATGCAAGTTCAGTGGACTTGCATGCAGTTATAAAGATGCTTTTGATTTGGGTATACAGTGTTCCCTCGATTTTCGCGGGTTCAAACTTCGTGAAAAGTCTATACCACGGTTTTTCAAAAATATTAATTAAAACATACTTCGCGGCTTCTTTCCCTATACCACGGTTTTTCCCACCCGATGACGTCATATGTCATCGCCAAACTTTTGTCTGCCTTTAATAAATATTTTTTTTAAATAAACTTTAATAAATAAACACGGTGAGTAATAATCTAAATGGTTGCTAAGGGAATGGGAAATTGCAATTTAGGGGTTTAAAGTGTTAAGGGAAGGTTTGTGATACTGTTCATAGCCAAAAATAGTGTATTTACTTCCGCATCTCTACTTTGCGGAAATTTGACTTTCGCGGGCGGTGTCAGAACGCATCCCCCGTGAAAATCGAGGGAACACTGTATTATTTTGGGTATATTAATTGTTTCGATTTTTAAAATTATCATTTTTACTTTAATCTTTTGTCCTAAGTGTTAATCTGAATATCTTTTTGTAAAGGAAAAAGGAAAGGAAAAGAAAGGAAAGAAGGGAAGGGAAGGGAAAGGAAAGGAAAGGAAGAAACCAAGTAGATCAGTAATTTCTGTTTCTTCTCAGATTTACATTCTGTTCCTCCCTTCCCAGCAGGTGACTCAATTCACTTTTCCAATATCAAAGCCTTTAATGGCACAATAAAATTGCTTTATAAGATAATGAATGTTGGCTAATTCTACAGAGAACTTTGATTTTGTTTCCCTTCAGTCTTAAATACAGTACTACATTTCCACATGTGAATAGCAAACCAGGACAATGTTCTGAGTAACAGCTTGGTTTTCTTTAATAGTTAGCCACAGAAATGTGCATGTAGAAGAAATGAATTTGTGTCTGTGGTAGATGCTTCTACTGAGAGATACAGTTTAATATGTATCGAGCACAGCATAAATTCCTCATTAACCTTTACAACCATCTGGAGAGAGAGCTGCTGCTTATAACACAACAGACCACATCAGTGACAATGACTGCAACCTAAAATGCTGCATTTTATGAGATAGCAGATAAGTTGGTGCCAAGACAGTCAGACTCATGAGCTATTAAATTACTAATTGGAGCAATACAGAAAGTAGCTATATTGGGTTATCCTTGCACAATTTTTAAGGGCTTGAAAGATCGTATCATTGTAAAACAACTGTAATAATTACTCAGCCAGAGTTTCAAGAAAATGCACTTCCATTCAGGAAAATGATATGGTCTCCATTTTCTAATTTTTATAGCAGACAGCCCCTCCAATATAATACCAAGCATTGCTTCCAAATTTCCAAGGCCACTAACTTGACCCATTTGCATGTAAGTTGAAGTCCATGACTATTTTATTTTAAAATCACCCACATTAAATTAAAATTGTATATTGAATTTTAAAAAGTCATGTTTGTCTCTGGGGCTTGACACTTATTTGGGGACTTGATAAAGTGGTGAGATGAAGACTGCTTGTTTGCTTACAGTTTGCTTGGATTTTATACAGAGGAAAAATGAAAATAAAATAGGAAAAAGATTGCTTCTAATGCAGTCAAAGCAGTGATGGGTTGTAAATGATTTTGCTACCGGTTCGCGCATGTACGTGTGACGCTTCTGCATATGTGCAGAAGCATCCTGGGCAGATGGACGAAGCCTCCCACCTCCAGGGCTACTGGTTCTAAGAACCAGTCTGAACTGGGAGCCTCCCACCGCAGTGTCAAAGGCATCCCTCTTGTAATATATTTTCCCATTCTTTGACACATTGTAGATGAAATTCCTCTACCTCTACTTTCTATATTATTCTGTGATTGAGCAATGATTTTCTAGCCCAATCCTCAAATAGGACTTTTAAAAGAATCAGGATAACACTGAAAAGAATGAAGTCACTTTGGTCAGCATTATGGCAAATCTTTCCTTTCACAGAAAGGACAGGACTTCCAAGATGCCAACACAGGTACAACAAATTTCTCCAGGACTGCTTATGACCTGTTTCCAAAGTTTCAACAGCTGCCCGCCCTCCCATGATCCTATGCCGGCATTTTGGGCACTTGGCACTTGGCCATTTCAGCATCCTACAGTCCTATGATCAGAATTTATGATATTTTTTTGTTAAAAAGCAGCATTTACTTTTGTGGTTTGGTTAACAACTGTGGTGGTTCACTTTACAAACACAGCATTAATTTAACAACTATCGCAAAAAGATAATAAAGTCATATCCAGTCACACAATCCCCAGTTTAGAACTTTCATGACTTATGAAAGGACAGGTAGCCCAAAACTCCTGTTGCTAAGCATGACAGTTGTTAAGTGAGTATTCCCCCATTTTACGACCTTGGTCATCATTGCAATTGTTTATTTATTTATTTATTTGTTTGTTTGTTTGTTTGTTTGTTTGTTTGTTTGTTTGTTTGTTTATCTATCTATCTATCTATCTATCTATCTATCTATCTATCTATCTATCTATTTATTTATTTATTGGATTTGTATGCCGCCCCTCTCCCTCCCCTCTCAATTGTTACATGAATGATGGTCGTCATTAAGCAAACCTGGCTTCCCCTATTAACTTTGCTTGCCAGAAGTCATCTGGGTAAGTTGCAAATGGTGATCGCATGAGCCCAGGACAGAGCATATGTCATAGTACATGCCAGTTGCCAGAAAGCTCAAACTGCCCAAGGACCTGCTGATACAGTTCTACAGAGAAATTACTGAGTCTGTCATCTGCTCCTTCATAACTATCTGGTTTGGCTCTTCAATCAAACAATGCAGACACAGACTTCAGGTGATTAGACTGCAGAAGAAACAGTTGCTACCAACCTGCCTTCTATTGAGGGCCTGTGTACTGCACAAGACAAGACAAGGCTATAAATATTTTCAGACCCCTCACATCCTGCACACAAATTGTTTCAACTTCTACCCTCAAAACGACTCTATAGAGCACTGCACAACAGAACAACTAAACACAAGAAGTTTTTTGCTCTGAATACCATCACCCTGCTAAATAAATAATTCCCTCAACACTGTCAAATTATTTCCAAAGTCTGTACTGTTATTAATCTTCTCATCGTTCCCATCACCCATCTCCTCCCATAAATGACTACATAACTGTAACTTTGTGGCTTGTATCCTTTATATTGACTGGTTCCTAATATGATTTGATTGTTTATATGTACCCAGACTACCATTAAATGTTGTACCTTATGATTCTTGATGAATTTATCTTTTCTTTTATGTACACTGAGGCCATGTCTCTCTCTCTCTCTCTCCCACACACACACACACAAGACAAATTCCATGTGTGTCCAATCACACTTGGCCAATAAAATTCTATTCTATTCTATTCTATATCCTCTTTAAATGATTTTCCTGCATCCTCATTTTTGTAGAGGAATTTCCTTGGTAGAAGACACTATCCAAATATCTGGCCTTTAAACTCTGAAACTGATATGAAAATATTGATGTTGTTTTGCTCATCCTATTCCTCTAACACAAATATAATCTAACTACTTTTCATAAGATCTTAACAGGGCTAAACATATGCAGTACGTCTAACAATGAAATAGAAATTCTTGTGAAGAGAAAGGTACCAAGTTCAAAACAAATTTTCAAGGTCGTGCCAGTATTACTAATTGGGACCAGAACAATCCAGATGGATGACAGTAATGTTATTGGTCAAAATGGTCTGGACAATTTATAGCCTAGCAGTTTCACGTTGAACCAGTTGAAGTTTTCAGACCCTCTTCAAAGACTGCCACACACAGAGTATATTACATAATCAAATATGCTTGTTATGAGGAGATGAATTATTGCGGCTAGATCATTCTGACACAGCTGGTGAACTAGCTTCCACTGGGAAAAAATGCATTTTTAAACATAGCTACCACCTGAGCATCAGGATCCAAGAATCCTTGAATGCTGCAAGCTTGAATCTTGAATTTGCAAGCCTAAGGTTGGTGATGAGAGGAGGGAGCACAACTCTAATTGAAAAAAAGTAGTACTGAGAAAAAGGACTAAAGCTCTCAGGGAAAAAAAATCTACAGAGGTGCTACTTATTTATTCTTTTTTCCCTTAGTTGGAAAGTACTTTTCAATTAATCTTGAATAAGTAATACATTATTTCCAAACAACCTTAATTCATTAACAATTGTTTGATTGATTATGTGTCATCAAGTTGATGTCAGCTCTTACCGACTACATAGATAGACCTTCTCCATGATGATCTATGTTCAGTGTGGTGTCTTAGATTTTCAGTTGTGCTCCTGTCACCATTGCAATTGAATTTGTCCATCTGGCTGTTAGTTGTCCTATTCCTTTCTACCTTTTTCAGCATTTCTACTTCATGGCATTGGACCAGAATATCTCCGAGACCGCCTCCTGCCGCACGAATCCCAGCGACCGATTAGGTCCCACAGAGTGGGCCTTCTCCGGGTCCCGTCAACTAAACAATGTCGGTTGGCGGGCCCCAGGGGAAGAACCTTCTCTGTGGCGGCACCGGCCCTCTGGAACCAGCTCCCCCCAGAGATTAGAACTGCCCCTACTCTTCCTGCCTTCCGTAAACTCCTTAAAACCCACCTTTGCCGTCAGGCATGGGGGAACTGAAACATCTCCCCCTGGGCATGTTTAATTTATACATGGTATGCTTGTGTGCGTGTCTGTTAGTATATGGTTTTTTAAAAAAATCTTCAAATATTTTAAATTTAGTCGGATTATTTATGATTTGTTCCACTTGTTGTGAGCCACCCCGAGTCTTCGGAGAGGGGCGGCATACAAATCCAAATAATAAATAAATAAATAAATAAATTATAAACTTCTCAAAAGAGCTAGGCCTTCACATTATAGAAGCAAAAGATGATAATTTGAGCTTGACATTTTTGCCTTGGATGAAAACTCTTTATTATTTTAGTAAATGCGTACTATAAAAATTTGAGGGAGGAAATATTGGATTTTATTGTATGTTTGGTGAGTGACTATACAAATATATAGTCTCTTCAGGTAACTATCTATTGTATCCCTTTCTTCCGCAATGAAACAAATAACCGATGTCTTGCTGAAAAAGAATATATTTTATGATGAATAGATATATAAAGGAATCCCTGCTCATATCTTTTGGAAGAAAAAATAAATTTCCTAATGAAAACATTGGACTGGACTGGACTGGATTGGACTAGAAAGAATAGAATAGAATTACCATACGTTTTGGAGTATAAGACACACCTTTTTGCCCTTCAAAAGAGGGTGGAAATGTCGGTGCATCTTATACATTGAATGCAGTTATTTTTGGCCTCCCGAAACCCTGCCCTCCATCCCATTTTTGCAAAAAATGGGCCCAGTTTTTTCAATAATGGGGTGCACAGAAGGTTTGGAAAACCTGCACAGCACTCCTAGGGGATTGGGGAAGGAAAAAACACCCTTTCTTTGCAAAAAGGGGCAAAAACAGGCCATTCCCCCTCCCCCAAAACAGGGGCGTTTTTGCTTTCCCCCACCACTAGGAGTACTCTGCAGGTTTCCCAAACCCTCGTCCAGGAGTGTGGTAAACAGGCTATCATTGGTAATTTGGTGAGTGGGGGCAAATTTCCACCACCGGTTTGGGCGAACCAGTCCAAACTAGCAGCAACCAACTACTGTTCTGATTATTAGGGCTGTGCTGATATCTAGGGAAGCACTTCATTGAATGGAGATTTTTAAAAACCCACTCAGTGCCCAACTTCAAAACAGTACATGAGAATTCTTGCCTTGCTTTGCAGAAGATATTGCCACGAGTCTCTTTGGCCAATCCAGGCAGGTTGGCCCCAGCTCAACAGTTTCTTGAGGTAGCACTGAGTCCTTCTGCGAATCATTTTGCAGCATCAAAATAGATACATCCTCTTGATTCAAAACATCTGTTTGAGTTAGATCAACTATGATTCCCACACTCTTACTCATTATAATTTCAATGCTGTACTTCCCTTAATAAGTGGAAATGTTATTTACCCTATATTGGCAAAAGTTTGAGCAGTCTGCAAATGATTTTCAGCAAATTTATGATAGTTATTTGGAACACAGAAGGAAAAGAAAACGTATCTATAACTTTCTAATTCATTTCATTCATTGTGGCTAAAAAAGGTGTCATACAATCAAGGCCTACCCAGAAAAAAACTGATTTCAATCCTGGCAGAACAATTAGTAGTTTCAAAGGATACCAATAGAAATATCTTTTCTGAGCACATCTGTTATTTCTGCTTTTAATTTCCAGCCACCAGTTTTAATTTAGAATCTGCTGTAAGCATTTCGTTCTGTGAACATGAATTCTATAATTTGCCAAACCAAGACCTACAGCCAAAGTTTGTTTTTATTAAGCAATCTGCAATGGGTAACCGATGGACTTTCTCTAACTGCCTCCAGAACATCATTCTCTGACATTATAGAGTCTGAAAGAGAATAAAATAACTTTGAACACATGAACTGGGTCATGGAGACCCTCTAATTCCTTCAGCTATGCTATGGATATCATATACTTTATGCAGTTACCACATAAATGGAGGCATATGCAAGTACATTGAACTCATCGATGTTTATTTACTTTATTTACATTTCATATTTCTTAACTGCCCATCTCCCTTGGACTGACTTTGAAAAGGCAAAGGATAACTAGAAGAAAATTGGGATCAGGCAAGAGCATACCGTAAGTTTTTGACAGGATTAACCATAAATTGTCCCCACCCCCACCCCATGACTTTATGTAAGGGATTTGTTCTATCTACTTCTGAGACCTCTTCTAATTGGTGACTTCAGCCTGCTGTTTAAGTCAATCAACTTCACTCCAGTCAAGGTAGTTTACTTTCCTGATTTGCAAAGCTTTCAAACCCTGAAGTATTTTAATTCTGCAGCACTTTTACAGGGAGGAAAGGGAGAAAGGAATAGAAAGTCCAGCTAGGCAGTGCTATCCAAGATAGCTTTAAAAAATGACTATCCCAAAACTGCAGGTCACAACTATACTATAAATGAAATTTTAAGCAGGCACTGTTGGTGTGCCTGGATACAAATCTGCCTTTGGGCAAGTTGTTTTTCTTAAACTATACTTAGGGTCCTGACAATAAATGTTGAGAACCAAGTGTTGCAGGAAAAGCTTCTCAGAGGTATCAGATATGTATTATATACTGTATATGAAAAACTATTCTATTCTATTCTATTCCATTCCATTCCATTTCACTCCACTCTACTCCGTTCCATTCTGTTCCATTCATATTCTATTCTGTTATGAGATGCTACTGAAATATAGAGTGCCAGTTTGGTCTAGTGATTAAGATGTCAAGCAAGAAACCCAGGGACTGAATTCTAGTCCTGTTTTAGACATAAAAGCTGACTGGGTAATTTTGGGCCAATCTCTGCTTCCTTCTCTCCTCTCCTCCGCCTCCTCCTTCCGGGGTTATTAAGTGAATTACCATGATGGTTGAGTGAACCCATAGTTTGTTATGTGATGATTTTGCCAAAAACCAAATTAAATGTTTTCAACAAAAATGTCATAAATTGTGCTCATGTGACCATGAGAAGAGCGGCAACTGTAACTTAAATCCTAAGTACCTTTTGATCTGTCATAACTTCAAATGGTCACTAAGCAACCTTTTGTAAATTGAGGACTACTTGATAATGTGAACTCTATAGAGCAGGTTCAGAGCAATTCCAAGCAAATCAAATCAAATTGATATATAATTTCATCCTGACTTCGTTTGCAAGAGGTGTTGAAGCCCTAGATCCAGCAGAACTGATCCTCAACCATTCATGATTGCCTAATCGGAAGAGAACAGTAAAGGTAGATATAGACAGCTAGGGATTTACACTGGGTCTCTTTTTCTTTTACCACCTGTTTTTTGTGTAAGAAATCACAAAGCTGTCTTGGCTGATGGAAAGGGTACTAAGAAATAGAAGATATTTGCAACTCTCTCTAAGCTGTCTGATAACAATTGTTAGTGGAAAAATAAAAAATAAAAAGACACCAGCCTTTCACCCCATACCTGAAAATTTCAATGTATATGTGTGTTTTATGTAAAGTTATATTTCTTCAATCAAATTGGAGATGCATAGAAAAGTCATAGCAAATTTCACTCTATTCCTTTAGAAAAGATTTGTTTATTTATTTAATTGGATTTGTATGTCACCCCTCTCCAAGGACTCGGGATGGCTCACAGCATATATAAAAACAGAACAATAATGTAAATCCAATTAATACTACAATTTAAAAACAATTAAAAGAGAAACTTATCAACCAAACATTCAGCAATCATACTTAAGACATTCAGTGGTCAGGGGGAAGATCTAAAAGTCCCAAGCCTGGAGGAAAAGATGAGTTTTTAAGCTCTTTCGGAAGGCAAGGAGGGTGAGGGCAGTGCGAATCTCTGAGGGGAGTTGATTCCAGAGGGCCGGGGCTCCCACAGAGAAGGCTCTTCCCCTAGGTCCCGCAAGCCGACATTGTTTGGTCGACGGGGCCCTAAGGAGGCCAACTCTGTGGGACCTGACCGGTCGCTGGGATTCGTGCAGCAGAAGGCGATCTTGGAGATAATCTGGTCCTATGCCATGTAGGGCTTTATAGGGCTTTTCATCTTTATAAGATGAAAGACAAATGATAGTAAGACCTAACATAAGAAAACTAGAAAGAAAGGGATATAAGAAGGGGTTTAATTCTGTAAAAATAAAGGATCTTCTGTGGATATTTTGTTTAGCCTGATCTGTTCAGTTGAGTTAAGATCAACTTGAACATTATGGTCACAAAGAATTGTGTTTACAAAGATATTGTTTATATATTTTTGAGGGAATAACTTGGGATGTTCTGCAAATGAAATGTTAAACTTTAAATATGGAATGAAAACTCTTTCCACATCTGCTGGCTCCCTTAAATTTGACATTCAATGGAATGGATATTATGTTTTCTTGCATTCTTTTTCTATTTTAAGATCATTCCCAAAGCAGCTCTCGTTTCTATCTGTAGGTGCAAAACCCCTATCACAAATATCATGATATCTTTACACATATATATATATTAACCTGCAGGTGAAAACATTAAAAGATTAAAAGTAAAGGTTCCCCTCACACGTATGTTCATTTTGTTCCTGACTGTAGGGGGCGGTGCTTATCTTTGTTTCTAAGCCGAAGAGCCAGCACTGTCTCATGACAATTTTGTGGTCATGTGGTTGGCATGATTAAATGCCAAACACTGTTATGTTCCCACCAAAGGTGGTCCCTAGTTTTCTACTTGCTTGCGTATGTATGTATGTATGTATGTATGTATTTATGTATTCAATTCAATTCAATTCAATTTATTAGATTTGTATGCCGCCCCTCTCTGAAGACTCGGGGCGGCTCACAACAACAATAAAAACAGTATAATAATGAAACAAATCTAATAATAAAATTACATTTAAAAACCCCAACAATTTAAAAACCATACAACACATACATACCAAACATAAAATATAAGAAAGCCTGGGGAAGATGTCTTAATTCCTCCATACCTGGCGATATAGGTGGGTCTTGAGTAACTTTCAAAAGACAAGGAGGGTGGAGGCCATTCTAATCTCTGAGGGGAGTTGATTCCAGAGGGCCAGTACTACCACAGAGAAGGCTCTTCCCCTGGGGCCTGCCAAACGACATTGTTTGGTCAACGGGACCCGAAGAAGACCAACTCTGTGGGACCTTATCAGCCACTGGGATTCGTGCGGTAGAAGGCAGTTCTGGAGGTATTCTGGTCCAATGCCATGAATGTATGTACGTATGTATGTATTGGATGCCACCCCTCTCCGAGAACATGGGGCAGCTCACAACACATCAAAGAAAAAAGTATGCAATATAAATTACTAAAATCCAATTAATATAATTAGCTATTCTAAAACCCATTCTAAAAACTCTGGAGCATTAAAAATCATTCATTCACATTTGAATCACAAGCACACCTGATACTCGTCGGCCAGAGGCTAGGGTCTAGGAACCTCAAGCCTGGTGGCATAGATAGATTTTCAGGTTCTTACAGGAGGCGAGGAGGGTGGGGCCAGTACGGATCTCTAGGGGGAGCTGATTCCAGAGGGCCAGAGCCCCCACAGAGAAGTCTCTTCCCCTAGGCCCCACCAAGCGACATTGTCTAGTTGATGGAACATGAAGAAGGCTGTGGGACCCAAGCGGTCACTGGGACCAGTTTTTACATGCTTTCACACTGTTAAGTTGGCAGAAGCTGGGGCAAGTAATTGGTGCTCTCTCTGTTACGTGGCTCTAGGGATTCACTCTGCCGAACTGCCAACCTTTCTGATCGACAAGCTCAGCGTCTTAACTACTGAGCCACTGTGTCCCCATCCCCTACACAAAAGATTAGGACAAACTTAATATTAGTTTTTCTTTGTTCTAAAAATGAGTATAACATTAATAACAGCATTATAAATGCTGCAATTAAGTCTCTTACCTGCAAAAGCATAAAATAATACAATGTACAGTATAGATGACTTATAGCAGCATTCAGTAACAAAAATATTGCAATTTCTGCATCAAACCCCATGTTGGATGCTTTTTGTTAGGTTGCAGACAGGTTCCTCTTTCTTTTTTTCCTTGCTGCTCTTTACAGAACAGTGCATTTTAAAAAGGAGAGAGGAACTAATGGGTAGAATGAACAGAATGAACATAAAAGGGAGGTGGGAGTGAAAGATAAATGGGAAAGGAAATCTTAATAAGGTACCTTTTGGGGAAGACTGCTGTATTAAATTAAAGTCATACATGGATTTCAAAGGAAATCATATGTCGGCAGAACCCACCTGAGTGAGCCCACCTGACAATGCATGCTAACAGAATTGTAAGTGTAAAGGGTAATGCTTGTCAGCTCCTGACAGCTCTAAATGGCCTTTTAGTTCAGTACGCAGAGCTGTCATAAAAAAACATAAAAATGCATATGCAGACAGCTGAAACTGCTATGCACATCATTATCTGCAAATGGTATAAGTATCCTGAACAAAGGGCCTTCCAGTTTACGGACATGCATAAGACATTTTTTCTGCCTCTAGCCTTAAAACAAAGTGCTGTCAAGAAAACAAGATGCACTACACTAGAACTGAGGGTTTACTGTCAATCAGCAAGGTGCTACATTTGTACATATTTTTCTGACCTAGCATATGAGAAGAGCATCCTTAACAGATGTGTATTTAACTTCTGGCAGACACATCTGTTTCTTCTCTCTCTTTTTAAAGTAGAGTAGAACTGTTTTGTTGTGTATGTTAATTTCTTTATATCTCAGCTTCTTATTTCAAAAGAACCCATGCAGTTTGTCAAGTTCTTTCTATGCCAACGCAACCAAGAGACCAAGATAATGTGCTAGGCGAATGAAGGAGGGGCAATTTGACAGCTCTTTCTCTCAATTTGCTCAAGATGATTTTGAAAGACCATGAAATCAGAAGTGTGCATAAAGGGATACAGTGCTCCCTTGATTTTTGCGGGTTCGAACTTCGCGAAAAGTCTATACCATGTTTTTTGAAAAATATTAATTAAAAAATACTTCACGGTTTATTCCCCTATACTACGGTTTTTCCCGCCTGATGATGTTATATTATTATTATTATTATTATTATTATTATTATTATTATTATTATTATTATTATTATTATTATTTAGATTTGTATGCCGCCCCTCTTTGTAGACTCGGGGCGGCTTACAGCAATGATAAAAACAATATATAATGACAAATCTAATAGTTAGAATCTAAAATAACAATAATACATTTAAAAAGTCTAAAAAACAAGAAACCCCAATATATATTAAAAAAACAACAACAACCATACATACAGTCATATCATACACAAAGAACTACATGGGCAGGGGGAGATGCTTCAGTTCCCCCATGCCTGATGACAGAGGTGGATTTTAAGAAGTTTACGAAAGGCAAGGAGGGTGGGGGCAGTTCTAATCTCTGGAGGGAGCTGATTCCAGAGGGTCGGAGCCACCACAGAGAAGGCTCTTCCTCTGGGTCCCGCCAAACTACATTGTTTAGTTGACGGGACCCGGAGGAGACCAACTCTGTGGGACCTAACCGGTCCCTGGGATTTGTGCGGCAGAAGGCAGTCTCGTAGATACCGCCAAACTTTCATCCGCCTAAATATTTTTTTAAATAAACTTTAATAAATAAATATGGTGAGTAATAATCTAAATGGTTGCTAAGAAAATGGGAAATTGTAATTTAGGGGTTTAAAGTGTTAAGGGAAGGCTTGTGATACTGTTCATAGTCAAAAATAGTGCATTTACTTCCGCATCTCTACTTCGCAGAAATTCAACTTTTGCAGGTGGTCTTGGAACGCATCCCCTGAAAAAATTAAGGAAACACTGTATTACAATCACTGTGGCCTCAATTTATCCATATAACTTCTGGAGGGCCATCAATTCTGGACTGTAAACTATGAGCTTACCACTAGATGGCAACAATGAGATCCAATATTAACTTTCTGTTGTCATCTAAAGCAGTGGTCACCAACTGGTGGTCCATGAACCACTGATGGTCCGTGAGAAAAATTATTTGCATTGTTTTATATTGCACTAAATCAGAGGTCCTCAAACTATGGCCCCCGGGCCGGATACATGCAATTAATGTTTGTGCTGCTGCAGAAAGTCTTTTTGTGTGGGTCAGAGGGGGCAGAAATTCAAGCTTAGGGTTTGCTTCAGCCTCCTATGCAGAGCTTTCAGCAAAGGTTGGAGGGAAGCACCGCTGGTGGCGAAGAGCTGAAGGCCCTTGTTCAGTGGAACTGCATCATGGCCTGGAACTCGCTGACCATCTCAGTCCAGTTAGCCTCCAGGCATCATCACCTGGCCTTGCACTCCAGCAGGTTTTCTCTCTGCTTGGAAAGCCTATGCTGCTAGTCCTCAGTGAGGTGCTTCTGCTAGTCTCCTTCTCAGCCAGATCAAATTTAAATTGAGCCAGCTATTTTGCAAAGTTTTTCTCATGGTGGCTGCTTAGCTCCAACAACTGCTTCCTGTAGAAGGGCTAAGGGGCCAGGGCAGTTAGGCGAGGAGTGTCTGGAAAGGTATGGGCAAGTAGTGGCTAGTGAGGCACCCTTAATAGAGCACATTTACAGACCTGTTATCTCATATGAAATTTTTTATTAGGTTAGATCAGTGTTTCCCAACCTTGGTCACTTGAAGATATCTGGACTTCAACTCCCAGAATTCCCCAGCCAGCATTCGCTGACTGGGGAATTCTGGGAGTTGAAGTCCAAATATCTTCAAGTGACCAAGGTTGGGAAACACTGGGCTAGATACTATATTTTTCCTTAACAGCTCCACGTAGGTGTCTCATTTGAAGTAAATATGGTAAGTAAAATATTGTGCTTTTTACTGGCAATCACAGTCCATCCATCCATCCCAGATGTTTTTGTGCTACTTCAATTAAAAAAAATGAATCTAAGTGGTTCACAAAAGCTGCACTTGCAATCAAATCAAATCAAAATTAACATATCAAAAAACAAATCACCTTAATAAGCAGAGCTTATTCCCATCCTAAGTATAAATGTCACAATCTCATCAATACACAGAGCCGGCTTTTCACAAATTGTTAAGGGACAGGACTTCTGTATCTTTTCAGAATCAAGATTTTTATTTTTTTAGGGAGGAGAGAAGTAATGTATTCCATCTGATCACAGCTGCAAGGGACACCCACCCTCTCCAGTTTTGATTCCCCAAACTACTTATTATGAGCCAAATGACTTCAACTATGGAATTTTATGTCATAAGATGTGGTGATGGTTAGCAAATTTACACAGTTTTAAAGACGATGAGGCAAATTCTTGGGACATAGAGCTGTCAGTGGCTACATTTGCTAAAATTATCATAATATACTACCTGCAAAGAGGCATCCAGTTGATCTTATGGTGACTGAAAAGGCTGGACGAAATAACTCTTTGGTCTATTCCAGTCAGGGTAATAAAATATATATTTGGCACAGAACTGTGAGATCCAGGACAGCTCCTCGAAGTCAACTAAGATAGATAGGCTACCAAAAGGCCACTGGTAAGAAAATGAAAGATAAATACTAATTTTAATTCAGGGGGAAAATGTCTCAGCTGTTATAAGTTAGAAAATTATTTATGTAACTTTATCATGCATTGAAAGTGTTATATGATGTACTATAATCTACAATGCGGTATCTGTTCTCTATGAAACCTTTTTGTGTAAAACATCATTCTTTGTGGTTTTTATGCCAGGACACTACACATGTTTCTGGATTTAATTTGAAAAAGGTCATCAATGTAGTTCTGGCAATGTTTTCACTTCAAACTGTTGTCCAATTTGAATGCTTCTGAGGTTAGAAAAACATTAAATAAGGATTCCTTTTTCTAATTAACAACAACCTAGGAATTCAATGCCTCATCTGAAAAAAATTGAAACAATAGGAATTTATTTCACACGAAAGAGGTATTATGCATGTGAAAATAGAAGTCGCAAAGCTATTCTAAAACTTAATGGAACAGCAGAAATAATATACACCATCAGCGGTGAACTTGCTGCAATCAAAACTATCCTTTTTTAAAACAATAATTACATCTTATTTTTAATTTTTTAAAAGCAAATATTATTTTAGGCTCATAGTTATTGAAAAACTTTTATTTTCTTTGCAGAAGCCATTCCTAGTCTTTAACTTACAAGTCTATTTTTTTTTT
The DNA here is from genome assembly GCF_031021105.1 of Erythrolamprus reginae. NCBI lineage: Eukaryota > Metazoa > Chordata > Lepidosauria > Squamata > Dipsadidae > Erythrolamprus > Erythrolamprus reginae. The sequence continues at coordinate 102,853,385 of NC_091951.1, forward strand.
CAAACCTTCAAGGAGTGACATTTAAAATAAAAAAACATTGCTGTTTTGTTACATTTATTTCCATGGAATCCTTGTATCCTCTCAGAGAAGGATTCAGCCAGAATGAAACAAGGTGAATTTGACCTTCAGAAGGCAAAACATCTGGAAAGACAATTAAAGCCATCTGCACCCAAGACAAGCAGGTTACTCAGGTCCCATTCTATTTGGCTGCCTCCAAAGAACAAAAAGGAAGGACGCTAATCTCAAGACACCCATCCTTTTTTTATAGTCTCCTTTCAGATCCATTTGAGATGTAAAACTATTGAAAACCTGACTATATCTGTTCTTATCCTTTTCGCATTCCAAAGAGAAAGGTGGATACAGAATTACTTAAAGTGAGCTCGTTGGAGACTTTTCACCTCAGACTTACTCTTCTCTAAAAACTTTCTGAAAATTTTCTGATTCAATAGTGACTAGGCCAGGGATGGCGAACCTATGGCATGGAGGCCACAGGTGGCACGCGGAGCCATATCTGCTGGCACGCGAGCTGTTGTCCTAGCTCAGCTTCAATGTGCATGTGTGTGCCGGGCAGCTGATTTTTTGCTCACATAAAGGTTCTGGGAGGGTGTTTTTCACTTTCAGAGAACCTCCAGAGGGATCGGGGAGGGCATTCCCCCCCCCAAGCTCCAGGGAAGCCTTTCGAGCCTGGGGAGGGTGAAACACAAGGAAACAGTCCATTTCCGTCCTCCAGAGAGCCTTTGGGTGGTGGGAAAGCTGTTTTCACCCTCCTCAGGCATTGAATTATGGATGTGGGCACTGGTGCATGCACGAGAGCGCACACACATGCTCTTTCAGCACCCATGGAAAAAAAGGTTTGCCATCACTGGACTAGGCAGATTTGGTGTGCCTCAGCTCTCCTTCGTTAAGTGTTGCCATCTTGTGGGACTGAGGAAATATGTCTTCTCTGTCATGGCCCTTATCCTCTGGAACAACATTCCCCCAAAAGTATGTGCAACTCCCCCTTTTCAAGAAGGAAGGTTTCCTAAGACTGTGTTCCCAGAGCTTTGGATAGGAAGATTGTGAAGCGCTTGTTGAATCTCTGTTTGAAAGCTATTGCTGTAGTTTTGTCCAGGCAATTAAGTTTTATGTATTTTAAATGCTGTAAGCTGCCCAGGGTCTTTTGGGATCCAGGTGGTGTCAATATGCAATACATAAAATTAAATTATACAAGACAACCAACCAAATCTCCATTTTTGTTCCTGCATGAGTAAACTTTCTGGCTGATTTTCAATGCTGGGGGAACTCCTTGATATTTCATAAAAGTGAATATGGAAGAGAAGCATTGGATAGAAAAAAAAGTCACATGGAGCTCCAGATATATGTCAGACTGACTACCACATTTATATAGAATGGATAGACCATGAAATTTCATGATTTATTAGATTTAACAGTTTTATATTTAAACAGCCTATATTGTGACTTTTGTTACTATTATTAATCATAATTATTATTATATCCTGCCTTTCCTTCAAAATCTTAAGGTAGCACACACTACATCCACTCTTTCAATTCCCCCCTGCCTGCAATAACAATTATTCTAGATAATTCTTTGGACAGAGAAGACTTCTGTGCTGAAGAGGGAGTAAATTTGCCCTATTTACCCAAGCCAGTATTGCTGATGTCTGATGGAAGCTGTGTTCTGAAAAATACAGTATTTTATAGAGTGCAGCAGCTTGCCTACCCTTGGTTTATGTTTCTGACACTGGTTTCATTTCCTTCATATCATGTGAGAAACCTATCAAGCTTCAAGCAAGAAACAAAAAAAAAATGGTATGCCTCTTAATGAACATAGTCCAAAAACAATATTACCCCATAGACTTTGTCCTTATCCTTTCTTGAGGGTTAGTCCCCAAATGATTTTATACTGAGCAGAAGGATCTCAAAACTATGATTTCAGTGGCAGCTCTCCCAAGAGAAACTATATCTATCTTGCTTTATTGCAGTAGAAGTCATTCCAAAAATTGTGTTTAGGACTGGTCTATGCAGTATATTAGCCCATTTCATCCTATATTCTCAAGGGTTTCAAAACCTTGGAACCTCATTGCTTTAATCTGTACCACATTGTCCTTGCTGCAATCCTGAGCTGTTCTACTTTTGAATGAAATGAATAGTTTTCAAGGAAACCTGCTATCTATGATAAAGAAACAGTATAAAGATCCATTTAATATGATTTTCTATGGAAGGAGATGATCACTAGTGATGGGCGAACCCAACAGTGTTCGGGTTCAGCAAGTTCGGACGAACTTTGCACAAAATTCGGCCGAACCCGAATCCAAACCCGAACGGTTTGTGGCACCAAAGCTCCACCCCCAGAATCTCTTCATGGGAGGGATTCCCCAGCTCCTTCAATGGGAGGTCTTTTCATCTAAAAAAAATTATTTTTACAAAAGAGGACACCGCAGCAGCGCCGCAAGCAAAGGAAGGTCCTTTCACGTGAAAATAAAAACTTTTATTTTTACGTGAAAAGATCTCCCTTTGCTTGAAGTGCCGCTGCAGCGTTCTTTTTCCTAAAAATGAAAAAAAAATTACATGAAAAGACCTCCCTTTGAAGGAGCTGGGGAATCCCTCCCATGAAGAGATTCCGGGGGCGGAGCTTTGACATCACGTATACCGGCAGATTGCTAAGGACGCCAAAGTGATCACTTCTTGGATTCCATGTGATCACTTTGGCGTTCTTAGCAATCTGCTGGTATACGTGACGTCAAAGCTCCGCCCCCGGAATTTATTTGTGGGATTCCCCAGCTTCTCTTGTGCCTCTGTCCCAGCTTCCCAACCAGCTGACAGCTCCCCAGTGTTTGCCTTCCTCCGCTGCCACCGGCGCCTGGCTCCTCCTCCTCTTCTCAGCAGATGACAGCCAGGCAGTGGCTTTCGCGGTGTTCGGCACGAACGCCGAACTAAATCACATTTTTTTAAAAAAAAATCGGGTTCAGGTCCGGGTATGGACCTGAATTGTGAAGGTTCGGTTCGCCCAACACTAATGATCACTGAAATTTGGGTGGCAGTTTGGCTGCAGAGTTTTGCAGTACACAGTTCTGTAGAATCAGTTATCACAAGGGACATGAACATAAGAACATAAGAAGAGCCATGCTGAATCAGGCCAAAGCCCATCGAGTCCAGCATTCTGTGTCACACAGTGGCCCACCAATTGTCCATGGGGATCTTGAACAGAAAGAGAAGGCAAGACCCTCCCTTTCCCCTGACCCCCCAAAAATGGTACTCTATGCATCATTTCAGAAGCATCACAACTACTTCAGAAGCATCACAACTACTTTGTCCTTGGTATATTTCGCATTTTTCATTGTTACTAGCAGGAAATTCTTCATGGGAGAAAATATACAGTTACAAGAAAATATATGCATATGGAATGGGGAAAAAATCAAGACAGAAACTGAAACTATCAACCACCCCATGATTCAAGCCAGTTTCTTTCAGGAATCAAATGATGGTTTCACCACTACAGTACAGAAATTCAGACAATCAAGTATCAATCCAATTCCTGTGTCCTCCAGTCTTGACCATCTAAATTTTACACAGCTGTAAGGCTGAGTGGTATATCCATGACTGAAGAGTAAAAAGAGATATATTTTCACTCAGTGATAAATAAATGAAACATTTCTGCAATGGAACAATGGCTACCATTTGGTAAAGATGGTAAACAATCTTTTATTTCCTAAAGCAGGCTTTGCAACCAGCAAATTAACCATCAATTTACTTTTGGATTTCATAAAACAAAGAACCTGGTTTCTTAGGAAAATTGCAAATGGCATTTGAAGAACAAATATTAAAGATCCTGCCTTCTTTCAAAAAGAAATCAATGTTTAGAGAATTAACTGAGATTTTATTGACAGTTTTAGGTTTCACAAAAATTCACCTTGTATATGCCCTATAAACATCTTCCTTTTCGGTGTCATTCATATGCTCATTTTCTGCCTCAATAATTCTCTGCTAAGATCTCATTCCCATAACAAAAAAAATATGAGTGACACCTCAAACAATATTTGATAGTCTAACAACAATTTCCAACTTCAAAGTGTATATACATAAAAGTTGAAGACTTGCTACAAAACCAAACCATTGGGAAATCATTTTTCGATTGACATCAAGTCCCCAGCCACTGAAGTGAAGACTTTCACTAAAAATATAACTTTTTATGACATTCTTTAACATTTTAATTTAATCATTACAGAACATACATAAAATTCACCCTATGTTGTCTTCACTCCAAGTTTGGAGGAATAAATGAAACAATTTTAGAAAAGCAGAATATTTTCTGTTAAATATACTTTAATATAGTTAGTTACTTTTTGTATCATCTTCCCCCCCCTCCCCCCAAATGTGTGTGTGTGTAAAACAAAACAAAATTAAATACTGGGTATTTATGGTACCTTCCTTTTCCGAATAAAAATTGTATAAAAAAGAGTCTTCGGAGAAGGGCGACATACAAATCTAATAAATAAATAAATAATCATTTTATAGTTTTTAAAAAATGAGATAAAAGTTCTCTTCCGAATTCTGCAGATTGTCTCATCAGTCTGGAAGCTGAATTGTCTAACTAAATCCATGGAAGGCTAAACATTAGGCAACATTAAAAGACACCTTAGTCTTTTTTTGTGAAAATGTGTCTTAAAGTTTGTAATATTTGTAGCTAATATAAATTCTGTAGGTTTTATTTAAAACCTACATTTAAATATATTTATATTTATTTATTTATATATTTATATTTAAATTCTCAGATTATCATTCATATAGATATAATTGATTGTTGAGAAATATAAGCCAGGAAAGTTACATAAATTAGAACCTTAATTTTGGAGTGGGGTATTTAATGACAGATCTCTGCCATGACTTCCATACATTCTATATAAATTTATAGCAATGAATTATTTCACTGTCTACTTATATCCAGGTGTTTGAGAAGTGACTGATTATAAGATCCCAGACTGGGTTTATTTTTTTATTTTATTTTATTTATTTATTTGTCTGTCTGTCTGTCTGTCTGTCTGTCTGTCTGTCTGTCTGTCTGTCTGTCTGTCTATCTATCTATCTATCTATTTATCTATTTATTTATTGGACTTACATGCTGCCCCTCTCCGATTAATTAAATATAAAATCTAAAAAAACAAAAAAAACCATAAAAAACAGTCATTCCCATTCGATCAACTTTTTATCTAAACATTCATTGGCCAGGGAGCAAAAGTCTAATAGCTCCAAGCCTGGTGGCAAAAATGAGTCTTAAGACACTTGTGGAAGGTGAGGAGAGTAGTACAAATCTCCAGGGGGAGCTGATTGCAGAGGGCCAGGGCCCCCACAGAGAAGGCTCTTCCCCTAGGCAACGCCAAATGACATTGCCTAGTTGATGGGACCTGGAGAAGGCTAACTCTGTGGGACCTGACTGGTCACTGGGATTCATGTGGCAGAAAACGTTCCCATAAGTTACAAGAGACTATGTGTTCATCAAATTATGGCATATTTTTATATTTAACTACATTTAGTTAATGTAGTTCTTGATTATTCTTTATTCATTAGATTTCTATGCCGTCCTGAGTAACCTCGAGGAAGGCGGCATAGAAATCTAATAAATGAATGAATGAACGAACAAACGAATGAATAAATAAATTTAATACCATTTGCAATTGTGCTAGAATCAGAATAGACCTGGAAAGGATCTTGGAGGTATTCCCCGTGCTCAAGCAGGACATCTTATACCAGTCTTCAAAAAAAAAGGCTGTTCAGTCTTAAAAAAAAAACCTGCCAGTGATAAAGCAACTACAACTTCTGAAGGCAAGCTGTTCCACTGATCAACTGTTCGCACTGTTAGGAAGTTTCCCCTTAATTTCAGACTGCTTCTGTCCTTGAATACAAGAGCCAGGGAGGTTCAGTGGTTAGAATGCAGTGCTGCAGGCTACTTCTGCTGCTGCTGGCTGCCTGCAGTTTGGCAGTTCGAATCTGAGTGGCTCAAAGTTGATTCAGCCTTCCATCCTTTCAAGGTTGGTAAAATGAGGACCCAAATTGTTAGGAGCAATATGCTTACTGCAAACTGCTTAGAAAAGCCTGTAAAGCACTGTGAAGGGGTATATAAATCTAAATGCTATTGCTAAATGCTATAGCTATGATTAGTTTCCATCCATTGTTTTTTGTTTTGTCTTCTGGTGCTTTGGAAAATACGTTGGACCCCTCATCCTTGTGATGGTCCCTCAATTACTGGAATACTGTTATCACATCACCCCTACTCTTTTTCTTTAGACTAGCCATACCCAATTCCTGCAACCGTTCTTCATATGTCTTTTTCTCCAGCCCTTTAATCATCTTAGTTGCTCTTCTTTGCACTTTTTCCAAAGTCTCAAAATCTTTTTTTTTGTAATTTGGATGCAGTATTCCAGGTGTGGCCTTATTAAGGATTTATCAAGCATACTAATACTTCATGTGATTTTGATTCTATACCTCTGTTTATACAACCAAGGATTGTATTAGTTTTATTGGCTGCTGCCACAACAGCTGGCTCATATTTAAGTGGTTGTCTACTAGAACCCCAGGTACCTCTTGCAGTTACTGCTTCTGAGTCAGGTTTCACCTAATCTGTATTGCTACCTTTGGTTTTTCCTGCCTAGGTGTAAAACCTTGCTTTACTCCGTATTAAATGTCAGGCTCTTGTATAGAGGCCCAAATTATGTTAATAATAAGAGCATCACCAGTTTAGCTGCTGCTGCTGTTTTTTTTGGCATTCTTGGTATTTGCCTTATTTTTTTCAGTACATACAGGATCTCATTAAAAAAACACATATCAATATTGCTATTCCCTGTGATATCATAAGGAGGATAAGAAAGAGGTAAATTTCAATGGGTCTATTTCACAAAAGGATGCCAGTTCAAACACTTTGTTGGCAGCCCGAATCATGCTTGATTGTGTTTTCCTTTGTCATTTTAATACACCGACTCACTCACATGATATCATTTTTTTTTCCTAATCCTTCCCTTTTAAAACATCAGCCTTTTTTTGTCTGAATTGCCATGACTAAATACATTGGAAGCTGTTTAAATTTGTAAGTGCACTGAATGGGATAATACGTAGTTCTTCTATATTCCTGTTGCCAGGCTGCATAATATAAAGCTTATATGATTAAACTCATTTAATGTATGAAACAGGCACTCAGTAAGCCTGAGCATGCAGGAGTCAGTTTTTCCAGTTATAACACTTCCTGGATGGCTTGTATTGTCCAGAGTTTAGGGAAATGTCTTTGCCAGAAGATGCTGAAGTAACTAACACAGATGGGGGTTTTTTTTTAAAGAAAGAACCCAAACCAAACAAAACTCCACATTTCTGGATCTAAAACATATGACCTCATATGTTGAAATCTTTAAGATGGCAATGTCGAGCATGAGACTCCAAGCACCAATTGTAATTTTATTTTAAAAGATTAGTAACATCTGTGGCTATATGTGGGACTTGTATAATAGCTTGCAAGTTCTTAGATAGTGGGTTTCCAGAGAAAGATGACTTGTAACCCTGTTTTGGTTTCCTATCTACAATTCTGGACATGGCTGGCTAGTAGTGTATTTTTCCTGTTTTAATTTGACCCTGTGTAATCAAAATGGAAAACTTTCATTCTGATGTATGAAAAGTCTGTCATCTCTTCAAGGAAGACTTTCATGTAATTGCTGCTTTTTGAAAGGAGTGCAAGAATCTAAGAAACCTTCTAACATCAAGGCAACTATTAGCAATTCCTACTGCACATTCTCCAAGATGCTTTAAATAAATAAAAGGATATTTTTTAAAAAATGGAAGGAAAAAATGCATTTTAAAAGAAAAAATGCTTAATTTTTTTAATATTTTCCTTTTAGATTTTTAAAAAATATTTACTCACCAGAGCCTATTTTAATGAGAAACCAAATGTTATTTACAGTAAATGATATTATTATATAGTTATAGATCAGATCATGAGTGCAATAGATGTTGGATACATCTTTCCTTACTTTTGTCTTGTACTATTTCTCAAAAGCATTATCCAGTTCTTCTAGTTACCTATGGCTGTTTCCATTCGAGTTGATAAAACTTTGGACTCAAGACAGAAGCAAGACATCAGCTCAGTTCTAACTCAAAATATCACATCTGTTCTTATTCTGAGTAGAAGTGACCACCTGAGCTTAAAAGTTAAATTTCAGTGCACTTCAGTGTAGTACAGACTGCAGATTTGATTTCCAAAATAGTGCTTCAGGAGTCATTTGAGTTTGAAGGTGATGCAGAATACAGGTGTTATGATAATGTTGCTGTTTGCTCTGAAGCACTCTTTGGAGATCAATTCTAAATAATGCAGAAACTTAATATTCAAGTTGATATCGTTTTATTGCCACTGGTTTAGAGTATAGCAACATTTTCTCAACAACCTTCCCCTAATTCATGTTCATAACAGGTGAACTTCTATCCATCAACATTGCATCAGAAGGTGAGAATTGTTGAGAAACAATTGGGAGTAACACCAAAAAGGCCTTGCAACTAAACATTAAAAAATCATGTAATTAGATCCAGGGTAACAGTGGTCACTTTTTCTGGTTTTCATGTGAAATCTCTGAAATCTACTTACATGTCTATGCAATCACCATTAGTTCTACAAGTTAGCACTGAAAACAAATTGATAAATGGGCTTGTACAATTGTCCTCAATATTTCTGTTTAGTTGCAGCCTATGGAAAAAGCACATGTGAAGGCTTAAGGATAACAGTGTCAGTAACTAAGTGATTAATTGGCCTAATTGAAATTGCTGAGGCTGCACAATTGGCTCCAGTCAGCAATAGAACTTTTCTTCTCACCAAGGGCATTTCCACTGGCAGCACATTTTTCTTATAAAACATATAACATAACATCATTCACTAAAGCAATGATATCCAAAGGACATATAGAAATATAGGTAACAGAAGTAGACATACCTGAAAGTCAGTTTTAAGATGACAATAATTGCTTTCAACTTGGGAAATATTCTACAGAGGAGCTCCTGATGTATACAACCTCTATGCTACCATCCTCTTAGAACTAATAATCAAGTGCTGAGTTCACAGTTCAAGAGAAATCTGTACTTCTTGTCAACTTACAGCTGAATCCAGAATCAAGGAAGAACCAACTACTCACTTCTTTTTGTACTGATGCCTCTGCAGCTTTAGATTTACACCTTCAAAGAAGTGTAAAATTTCTGCAGAGCTTTAGTTTGATACTTCTCTTGCAGACTTTGGGTTAGCAATCAGCCAACATTTCTCCTCCAAAGAGTCAATAGAAATTCCCCAAGCTTTGTGGGTTTTTTTCCTCCTCAGAGTTCAGCATCCAAGTTGATCTTTTGCTCAACTTAAAAAGAATGATAAATGTCAGATCTTTTTTTTTCCAGACCAGAAGTATTCAGGGAGAAGGAAGGAAAGAAGGAAAGGAAGGATTAAGTGTGTGAAAGGGCCACTTCTTCTCCAAACTCTCTACCTTCTTGGAGGCAGTAATTTTCAAGTCGAACTACACAGAGCAACTGACATGGTTTTGTCACTGCCAGTTCGCTTCCTCACATGGGGCATGGGCATGCTTGTGTTCACACACATACACAGTGCTAAAAACCCAGTTTCTGTCATTCTGAATATTGACAGCCCCAGAGACATCCAGAGACATTCAGTAATTAAATAATTAACTATGTGTGTTTTATTAAGATCCTCCTATTATGATGTAATATCCTGCCACATCATCTTACCTCATACAGTGATACCTTGTCTTACAAACTTAATTGGTTCCAGGACGAGGTTCTTAAGGTGAAAGGTTTGTAAGACGAAACAATGTTTCCCATAGGAATCAATGGAAAAGCGATTAATGTGTGCAAGCCCAAAATTCACCCCTTTTGCCAGCTGAAGCGCCCGTTTTTGTGCTACTGGGATTCCCCCGAGGTTCCCCTCCATAGAAAATCCCACCTTTGGACTTCTGTGTTTTTGCGATGCTGCAGGGGTATCCCAGCAGGGGAATCCCAGCATCGCAAAAACAAGTGCTTCGCTGGCAACGGAAGTCCAGAGGTGGGGTTTCCCATGGAGAGGAGCCTCAGGGGAATCCCAGCAGCGCAAAAACGGGTGCTTCACTGGCAACGGAAGTCCGGAGGCGGGGCATCCCAGTGGCGGCGGTGGGTTTGTAAGGTGAAAATAGTTTGTAAGAAGAGGCAAAAAAATCTTAAACCCTGGGTTTGTATCTCGAAAAGTTTGTATGATGAGGCGTTTGTAAGATGAGGTATCACTGTATCCTCCTTCTTCATGTTCTGTTGTTTTATTCTCCATTCCTATTCTAGCCTCCATCATGTGAAGACGTGTTTATTACTTTGTCCCTCGTGACATATTTGTTTTGTACTTTTATAATAAAAAGAAATCTTGCTTTTGAGAACAAATGACTGGGCTCTCAGTCCATCACCTCCGCAGTGGGTTAGTGTTCAAACGGACATTAATCACTCACACTGTGTCAGTTTCTGCATGTGCGCAGGTGTAAAATAAGATGGCAGTGCCTATGGCACCACTGAGAAAGCCAGCTAGGGGATGTGTCCAATTGGCCATCACTTCTGGTTCGGCAAGCGGCTGGAAATTCCCACTACCGGTTCTATACAACCAGTCCAAACCAGCAGGAACCCATCTCTGGTTTTGTCCCTCTTGACCAGTTGCTGAAAAATTGAAATAATATAAAATTTCAACTTCTTAGCACTGCCCTATGCATCTCATATGACTTACTTATGTTCATTCTACCAGGTCAAAAACAAGCATCATTTAAAAGTCAGATTATATGAAGGAATTTTTTAGAATGGTTTCATCTACAGTAACCATACAGGGGAAATTTTATCATAGAGCAACAACGTCCTAAGTTAGAATATGAAATCACCATAGTGAATTAAAAGTTACTAAAATGTGTTATGCAGATATAAATAGGCAAAGATTCCACATGATCTGCAACTATACGTGGAATTAAATGTTATATTTCCATATTGCATATATTCCATGAACTCAAAAGGCAGAGTCGATGGACCATAGGTCTTTTTCTGCCATCTTTTTCTATGTTTCCATTTCTATATTGCCATTCTGTCATTGTGTAATCCATTGGTGCAGTGCTTAATAGTTTGGCTAATTCAGCATTCCAGTTTCGTATAATAAGGTATACCCTGCATATTTTGTACTGCTAGGTGAGCATTTCTCTGACTGCTTTTTCAGTTCAAACCATTGTAGCAGGTGCACTTTATTTATTGTTTAAATATTGTGGAGATGGATCTGTTCCTAAGCCATGAACTTCATTTTTCCACAAGCAAATGCTCTATGCTGGCTAATGTAATTGATGCACAGTGAAAAATGCTAAAAACAATATAAGGAGCCAGGCTGCAGCTGAGCCAAATGATCTGCAATGAACAATTTACGCAAGGAATTTAGCCCTTTCCATCTGGCTGTCAATTATTAGTGGTCAGTTTTTGCTTTCTTAAAAAAAAATAAAAATTCATCAGAGTTCCTGAAAATGTATGAAGCATTTGACAGGGCTTTGTTGTTGTTCTCACTATGTTTGAGCATTTGCACACCATTAATTATGCTCTTGTTTTGTCATCTAATATTGAAGTTGGAAAGTTTACTCAATTGGCAGTAAACCCCACTGAAGTCTATGGGACTTACTTCAGAATAAACAGAAGATTCATTGTAATGCTACCATGTTTTTCCCCAAAATATGACCATGTCTTATAATTTTTTGAACTCTGAAATAAGTGCTTAGCCTTATTGCCATGCACTCAAAAGCCTGATTGGGCTTATTATCAGGGGATCAGGAGCGGGCTGCACCTGGTATGCCTGGGATCACCGTTCCAGTAGTGGAAATGGCAGTGCATGTACCCCCACTATGTGCACAGCCCCACCGATCTCTGGGTACAATCCAGTAGGGAAAGGTAAGTGCAGCCCTTCACTTCAGGGGATGTCTTATTTTGGGAGAAATGGGGTATTTTTGGGTATTACGGGACTGTCTCCTGCCACATACCTCCCAGAGACCAATTAGAGCAAACAGAGTTGGCCTCCTCTGGGTCCTGTCAGCTAAACAATGCAGGTTGGCGGGACCGCAAGGGGAGGGCCTTCTCTGTTGCTGCCCTGACTTTATGGAATCAACTCCCCCCTGAGGTGCATATGGCCCCCACCCTGCTAGCTTTTCATAAGGCCACTAAGACCTGGCTATGCTGGCAGGCTTGGGGACCCTAAACTAACCACTAGCTTGTCCATGTATATGAATGATTAGTACATGCGTTGTCAAACTGTTTTTAAGTTTTAATTATGATTTTAGAAATTAGTTCGTTTTTTCTTGATTTCTTTTTATTGTTATTGTTATTTGTAATTTTATACTGCTGTAAGCCACCCTGAGTCCTTCGGGATTGGGTGGCATAGAAGTATGTATAAATAAATGAATGAATGAATGAATGAATGAATGAATGAATGAATGAATGAATGAATAAAATTTTGAAGTTATGCTAATATTAATATATTCCCCAAGATCGGGGAATATCATCGCTATTGTGAAATATACTGCTATATCATTCCAAATTATGGATTGCTGCAAGTATTTTGGCTTCTAAAAACAGCAAAACCACAAAATTACCATTTAGGAAGAAAGCTAAATCAGAAGGATTGTATATGGTTGAGAAGATGTATCAAGAAATTCACTCATTCCCTTCACATATCTTTTAAATCATACAGAGTCTAGAAAGTAAATATTGTCCTTTAAATGTAATCTCATAGCTACCGTGATTCCATGAAAATAAGACCCTGTCTTATTTTAATTTTTTTGATCCCTGAAATAGCATTTGGCCTTTTTGCTGCATAGCTCGATTGGGCTTATTATCAGGGGATGTCTTATTTGGGAGGAAACAGGTAGATACAGAAAATTCAAAAGGATAAGTCAAAGAGATCCTATTTATGGAATAAGTAAATCTACGGAGAGGGGCGGCATACAAGTCTAATAAATAACATTTAAAAGTTGCCCCAGAAAAGCTTTCTGTATAATAATCCCAAGAAGATCTGATTTATTGAAATGACGAAGGGATCTCTCTAAAATAACATGGCAATAGTTATCAATTCAATATTAAGTCTAAAGAATTCTATAACAATAACTTAATTTTAACTTTAGTTAAGCTTTCCTGTAGTGGATGCTATAATAATAATATATCTCAAAGTCTCAGCTTTGAAGAATACCTGCACACCAAGCAAGAGTTGGCAACATACAATCTATGATGCCACTAGATGGTGCCCACTCACCTGCAAAATTATAAAAAGTATTGGCATTTTTAAAAAAATTAAAAATGACCTGAAATTCAAGGAATAGTCAAATCTTGAAAGATCTCTCTATCTTTACAAAATGTTTTGTGAGATTGAAACTAGCTCCTTGAAATGGGCTGAATCAAGCAAGACTATTAGCATCCCAAAACAATTACTTTGGGATTAGACTTAGATGTTAATAGGAGGTAGCCTTTCTTCTAAACCTGCATGCCTTGTTTGTATGAACAATGATCAAAACGTAGAGAACACTGTAGGAAAATATACTGCAGTCAGTCTTATATCTGGTATTTATGAACATTATAATAGTTTTTTTTCAAGGACAATTGACTTTTATGATAGACTTTCATTAAAACTGTCTTGCTTAGAAAGATGCAGATTTATCAATATAGTAGTTATATATCTTAGTGTAAAATAAGGTTTTAAAAGCATGAAACACTGAGGGTCTATGTGATTTGGTATATATGAATTATGGTATATACTGTATTGGTATTCTTCATAAATTATTATAATCATTTGCAACTTGATTTGAAAAGCCTTTTATTTTTTTAACTATCATTTGAATTATTCTTCATAAACCATCTTTGAGTGATGCAGTAGGAGCATCTATGCAAAGGAGCATTTTTTAAAAAACAAAGAATAACAATTTCTTGATTACTTCACTAAATTAGAGTATCCTAAAACAAAAATTGGACCAAACATGAAGACTAGATTAGAACTATTTAATTCTGCTATTATTTAAAATGCTTTTTATGTTTGTACTGTTGTTGTCTAATTCTCATCAACATTTTTACAGCCCAGGTATGGTAGCCCCAGCTATTTCATGTCCTCAAATTAGCATTACCACCTTGTTTTCCTGTTTTCTGATTCATCCGTTGAGTGGGAGTAGAAGTGTCTTCATTCTCCAGTGTTCTACAAGCACTATAGCAAATGGAAAACGACTTTATATGCCTCACTACCTTGCAGGACTTGTTATATTTCAAATGGTGTTGAAAAAGTTATTTAGACATTCAATCTTACACCAGAAGGGTCTTGAAAAAAGTTGGGGAAATGCAAAAGACAGGTTTGATGTACTTTGGCTTGTGGCAGGCAATCACTACACTGTCTGAACCTTATAAAATTATTTCCCTTTTTTTCAACAATACCTTCAAGAAACCAAGATCCCCAAAATACATGTGGCTTTGCTGTATTGGGCAGAATGTTTAAAATTGCACTGATAAAAAAATTAAGTTGAGCCTTTCCTCTGCAGCATTCACGTTCAGGCAATTTTCAATTGCCTAACTAAACAATTACAGTGTGATATTCACACTATTCACTAGATAAGATTGGAGATACTGTACCAATGATATATAATTGCAAATGGAAACAGGGAAAAGTGTAAGAATCAGAGTGTATATTTACAAACAGTTGGGACTTCATCTGCAACGTATTACATATTAATACTCTGACACATTCTTGGACTTATTTCCTAATTTAACAAATATAAAGACTCCAAATAGTACAGAAAAGAGCTTTCTATGTAAACTATCTCGCCAAAGTAGTTCATATAAGGAAGAGAACTTACGAAGGAAGAAATAATTGGGTTATCTGACATTCATTGGCCTTTATCCTAATTCTTTTTTATATGAAATTTGTATATCATAAAATGATAACTAGCATATGTTGTTGATAATGTATTTTTTCATGTGTCTCATATTCTCAATTATTAATCAACATGAAAGTATACAATAGATAACACTCTAGCATTAATTTTATGGAAGTATTTTTTTAAAAAAAGTCTAGAAGATTGTTGCAGAAAGCAAAAGAAAAAAATGTAATTTTTGTGGCACACACATCTCATTTCCTCAAACAATGACACAAAATAAACATGAAGAATTTGACAGAACAGTTAACCAGTGGAACAACTTGACTACCATTTTGTCTCAAATGATAAAATATTTCCTCTATGAGCAGGAGGTTGGACTAGGAGAACTCCAATATCCCTTCCAATTCTATCTACAGTGGAACCCCGACATAAGAGCTGCTCTACTTAAGAGCAACTCGAGATAAGAGCTGGGAGGGGAGAGATATTTTTGTTCTACTTACAAGCCCAAATTCGAGATACAAGCGCCAAGGAGCTGTCTCCTGAAGCCAAACGCTAACTTCCGCGTTCGGCTTCAGGAGACAGCTGCGAAGCGGCGCGCGTGTTTTAAAAGGTTGCAGCCGGCCTGGGGGGCTCGGGGGGGTGCTTGCAGCTTTCTTTCTTGCTCTTTTTCTTTCTCTCTTTTACCTTCCCTTCCTCTATTTCTTCTTTTCTTTCTCCTTCCCACCTTCTTCCCTCCCTCCCTCCCTTCACTCATTCCTCTCTTACTCTCCCCTTTCATAAGTTTCCTTGCTTCCTTCCTCTGTTCCTGTCCCTTCCCCCTTTCTTTCTTTCTTTCTTTCTTTCTTTCTTTCTTGCTCTTTTTCTTTCTCTCTTTTACCTTCCCTTCCTCTATTTCTTCTTTTCTTTCTCCTTCCCACCTTCTTCCCTCCCTCCCTCCCTTCACTCATTCCTCTCTTACTCTCCCCTTTCATAAGTTTCCTTCCTTCCTTCCTCTGTTCCTGTCCCTTCCCTCTTTCCTTCCTTCCTTCCCACCCTCCGTCCATTCATTCACCCATTCCTCTCTTGATCGCTTAAAGCCGGTCCCTGGTGCAAAAAGGGTTGGGGACCTCTGTCCTACAGGATTGGGTGGCAGAGAAGTTGAACATATGTAAATTTAAAAGTTTAAGAAAGTTTACAAGTTAAGTGAAAGAAACTTCATTATTCATTTATATGTACATGTACATTTCTTCATTAAAAACATATCTTTCTGCATAATTTAGACTAACTTTGTGAGTTTTTTGAGGGCTGGAACCAATTAAAATTATTTACATTAATTCCTATGGGGAAAGTCGTTCGAGATAAGAGCTGCTCGACTTAAGAGCCCAGGTCCGGAACGAATTAAACTCGTATCTCGAGGTACCACTGTATTCTGTTCTGTTCTTTTCCATTCTGTTCCATTCTATTCCATTCTATTCCATTCTATTCCATTCTGTACTATTCTGTACTTTCCTAAACTTATTCACATTTCCCACAGGAATGTTAGAAACTGTTGCACACTCAGATCAAAACATGGTACATACATTGGTAGTATTTTGTCAAGGTATGAGACAATTCTAGATCCCTGAAAAGCTTGCACTCCTACACTGAACTGCCATCCTCATCCCCAACTGGTCATCCACATCCTGAACAAATACTGCCAAAAAATCTTTGCTTAAACCAAAACAATATCTTAAAAATCAGCCCTTTATGTACTGAGGCATTGTATAGTGGTCTGCTTTCTCTAAGTGTGTTTGTGCAGATTTATCAGTCCTTCGTTTGCCAATATTTTTATTGTGGTGTATTTACAGTGCCATAATTAATTTTATTTATGACTTTGTACATTGCCTTGGAATCCATTTGGATGATAAACAGCCCATAAACAGTTTTTAATAAATGTATAATAAATACATAAATAATCCTGTTCAACAAAATCTGTGAGGTGAGCAGTTTGGTTCAATCATAACTATGTCAGTGCTAAAAAAAAAAAGTTGTGTTGTAATTGCAGAAAGTTATTATGTAATCACGGGGGGGGGGTGTTGTGCCTTATAGGTGGCTTCCCCAGGCACATCTGTGGAATGTGAGATGCCAGGAAAAAGTGGGCAACATTTTTCTCTTCATGCTTCAGAATTTTCTAGCACCTAGCAGTCACTTTCTTACCAGAAAAGGAATTCCTAGACAAAATGCTAATATGAGATACAATGTAAAAAGAGAGTGAGAGGGGCGAAAAGGGAGTGAGAGAGGGTTAGTTGTTGTTGTTGTTGGGGTTTTTTTTGCTTGGTTAGGACCTTGTTGTTTTAAAGTTAATAGTAAAGTGTTGTAATTTATCCAGTAGGTTGTCTGTAGGAGCTAATTATGCTTCAATTTGCTGAAGCCCAAAGATAGATTTGTTGTTGCTACATATCTTGCGTGCAAAACACTGAATGCAAATTAAGTTCAAACTACCATCTACCAAGTGCATCAAACTACAGTGGTACCTTTACTTAAGAACTTAATTCATTCCATGGCCAGGTTCTTAAGTAGAAAAGCTTGTAAGTAGAAGCAATTTTTCCTATAGGAATCAATGTAAAAGCAAATAATGCATGCAAACCCGTTAGGAAAGAAATAAAAGCTTGGAATTTGGGTGGGAGGAGGAAGAGGAGGAGGAGGACAGTCACTGCTGAAGGAAGAATGTGATGTGCATTCAATCCAAAACTTTAAGGCTTAAAAAAAAGAGAGATAGATTCTGAGGCAGCAAGGAGGATCACGCGCCTCCCATACACCCGGCATGGGCTGCCTCCCATACACTGCACGAGAGAAAGAAACCCAGGCAAGCGAGAGGAGGGAACCTCCCGCTCCTTTAACTGAAAGGTGGCTGCTGCTACTGCTGCTACCTGCTTCCTATTCCTTCCCATACTGAAGGGCTCCTCTTTTCTCTCCCTTGCTCACTTTGTAGCCGGCGCCTTTCCTTTACTGTGGAGACTCCTTGGTTTGACTGAAGCCGAGTTGATCCAGCCAGGGCAAAGCGCCCCCTTTTGCCTTTCCATGTCCAGATGCTCCAGGAGGCAACCTCGTGCTGGGTGTATGGGAGGCAGCGCAAGGGAGTCACCACAAAGAAGTGATTTATTCCCTCTCCAAGCGCTCAGAGAAAGGAAAATGATTTGTTCGCTCTGGACTGCCAAATCCTCCTTAAGCACCACTGAAAGGCTCTTCTGGCAGCCCAGAAAAGCCTGAGATGGCCAGGATCAAAGTGGGAATGGCAGGAAATTGGCTCGGCCTTTGTGCTGCTCCCAAATTTCCTGGGAAATTTTTCCAGGCTCGGGTTCTTAAGTAGAAAATGGTTCTTTAGAAGAGGCAAAAAAAAAAATCTTATCTAGATTCTTATCTAGAAAGGTTCTTAAGTAGAGGCATTCTTAAGTAGAGGTACCACTGTATATTTCACATCACAAATTCAAACCAGTTTTTGGAATAATCCTAGTTCTCTGGACATTGTATTTCTGTGAGTTGTAGAAATTGTTGACAAAATTCCAGATAATCTCTTCAAACTCAGCTCCAGTTCACAGAATTCTTTGGAAGAAGTCATAATTAAACGGACACTATTATCTGCAGCATAAATATGCTAAGAAATGGCTTATTGAAGAACGTGTTTATCAACTGAAGCATGGTTGATATGGGACTCATTTTTTTCCAGTACTATCTTGAGTTTTTGCTTCTACTTTTGTTTCCAGAAGATTAAAGTAATACAGAACGAGGAGTAGAAGCAAGAATTTTCAAGAAGTGATTGATAGGAAGAATATAAATTATTAAGATGAGCATACTTCCAAAATTCCTTTTCTTATTCCAAACTTCCAATAAAATTAGACTCCAATTTTTTTACTGAATTAAACAAAATCACATCCAAATTTATATGGCAAGGGAAGAAACTGAGGATTAGAATATCTGATTTACAGGATGTTAAGAGTAGAGGCGGCCTTGGACTACTGGACTGGAAGACATATTATAAGGTGGCCTCCTTAACATGGATAAAAGATCTGAATAATCTGAATAATAAACGTATATTACAATTAGAGGGACACGATTTGGAGAAAGGCTGGCACGCCTACCTATGGGACATTGGTGATAAAATACAGAAATATTTTAACAGACATTTAATTAGAGACTCTTTATTGAAAACATGGAAAGAAATTAGACAAAAACATTACTTGAAAATTCCAAATTGGCTGTCTCCTATGAAGGCTT
Source organism: Erythrolamprus reginae (assembly GCF_031021105.1). NCBI lineage: Eukaryota > Metazoa > Chordata > Lepidosauria > Squamata > Dipsadidae > Erythrolamprus > Erythrolamprus reginae. Next base: position 102,872,524 of record NC_091951.1, read on the forward strand.
TGGTTTATCCAAATACAATTGAAACAACTAAAACAATTAAGTATAAAGAGAGCAGATAAGAATTGGCAACACAAAATATAAATATAGACTGGTCTATTTCCAAATTCAAGCGAGATATAAAAAGGATGCAGAAGAGATAGATATTGACAGCCAAACCCAACTGCTAGACAAATTATTAATAGGCCCAGAGGAGAAAATAATATCAAACATCTATAAATATTTGATAGAGTATGAAAAACATGAGGAGATAGTGAAAAGTTTGATGATCGCTTGGGCGAAAAACTTTGGACGTAATATATACCTGGCATAATGGAAACAAATTTAGACAAGAAATATTAAATTGACTAAATCAACAACTTATAAAGAGAACCAATATAAAATGCTATATTGATGGCATTTACAACTAAAAAGGTTGACTAAGATATATCAAAATAGCAATTCAGCATGTTGGAAGTGTAAAGAAAAGTAGGGCACATTCTTTCACCTATGGTGGCTATGTCCCAAAGTAAAAAAATACTGGAGGAAATTGAGAAAATGGTTACAAGACATAACAGGTATAGCAATTGAATTCATGCCAGAATTCTTTTTATTAGGCATTATTAGAGGATCATATGTTAAAAATGTAAAATATCTAATACCTCACATTGTAAAGGCTGCAAGAATTGCGTATGCACAAAAATGGAAGAACCCACAGATACCCGACGATAAGGAAGTACTGTAATCAAACAAAATTATGAATGCGCAGAAATGGACAGATTAACTATGGAGTTAAATGATCAAAAAGACTCTGATTATTATGCAATCTGGACAAAGTGGTACAAATGGACACAAAAAAGGAATGTGAATTCACAATAAGAGATGGAATATTATAAAGAACCATATGTACAAATATATAATTACTGAAAATATGACATGAATATGACATGAATGTAAATATATGGATGTTGACCCATCTGTAAGCATTAAAATGTAAATATTAAAAAAAATCAAAATATATTCTGAAAATGAATTTTCAGAAGTGAGGCTAATGGTCTGCGCTATATTTTGCAGATTTCTAATGAAAGGAGGAATAGGGACAGGACATTTTTATGCAATAGATTATTTGGAAAGGGCCTTAAGGAACAGTTCTTTTGACCCTCCCCACAGGGTTTAGGTCAGCTCTTACTGTTCTGGACAATCAGTAATTGGCAGACACCCATTAAGCTTTAGCTGAAAGGGAGGTGACTGAGAAATGTTCTGCAAGCTCATACTCAGTTGTTTCAGCCAGGCAAGTCTAAGACTAGCAGTTATCTTCACTGCTTCAAAAAAGGCTTGCCAATGTGATTTTTATGTGCATTGCAAAGAAAATTAGATCTGATATGTGGTGGTGGGGAATGGCAGGGGACTCAAAGCACAATTTGTTCAACCCAGACCTTATGACAAAATGGTAGTAGCACAATGGAATTGGACAGTTATTTAGGAACATGTCAGTGCATAACATTATCTTCAGCCAGTAACATTTTTAGTGCAGCCTACCAACATATTGCTTAAAGAGTGTTTTTTGGATTGGCTGTTTTCTGTGTGTTAAATTCTCCTGTATTCTACTGCACCGGAGCCAAGAGTATCACTGAATAAGTAGTGGGAACACTAAATAGATTTATCAAATCTGTAATGGAAAAGTCCAGGTGATCACTAGATGGAAATCTTTTATGTATGTCTATGTCTTTGCTGTCTCTGGTGCAACGGTGGGTTGCTCCTGGTTCAGCCCAGTTCTTAGAATAGGTGGTGTCAGTGTCAGGAGCCACCAGCCATGAAAGCTGGTGATTTGGGGCCAGTCTCTCTCTCTCTCTCACCCAGAATGCTTCTGTGCATGCTCTGGTAGTAACTTGATACTCCTTCCAGTAACTCTTTCATTTTTAGAACAACCTTGTAAAGTAAATTAGATGAACGATGGTGAAGATTGTTTAATGAATTTTAACAATATTCTGGATAAAGCAATTTTCTCTCATTAGTCGTGCATTTTATGGTATTATGATTGCTTTTATTTTTCTTTTAAGAAATGTAAATAGACATATGTTCATCTTAATTTTAAATTTGTTTTAGTGCTTTTCTTTTTGTCACCAGTCTTAATACTTCATGATGGCTATTATTATTTGTGGATTAATTCTAGTGATGTTGAGATGGTAAAGAAAATACAGCCACTTCTGATGCAATGAACTCTAGGATGGGGCTGCAATACTTAATCTAGAGTTGCGAAATTCACATGCCCTGTTTACTGAAGATACAGGCACATTTAACTTTCTGTGACCTTCCTATTTTCACTTTTTCTTCAGCATTGAGTTAAAGATACTGCATTTGTCTGATGATTAATTGGGTGTTTTGACATACCTCAAGGTTGTTTCCAAGTTAGAATAACTAGAATATTACCCAACAGAACCAGTATTGCTAAACACCACCCACTGAAAATAAATAGTAATTTTGAATGTAGAATATGTGTGTCTCTCTGTGTGTGTGTCTCTCTCTCTCTCTCTCTGTGATTCAACAGAAAAAACATGTAACCCTTCCCTGGTACAGAGCTGAAGGGAAGGGTTACATACTGTAGCCTAGAGGTTAATTCTCTGCCTTACAAGGCAAAAGCTGCAGATTCAAGTCCCAGTGAGCTGATGAGGCCAGAACAAGGCAGAAATAGATCTATATTAGTCTTCATACCTGTACCCGTGAAAATCTACGAAAACATATATATAGAGAGAAAGGAGTTGTTTTAGTCTTTTTGTTTCTTTTTGGGATTCTTTAATGTCTCTTTTGAACAGTGAATAGACTTTGTTTATGTGCTGTGCTATTGCTGGCCAATTTGTCAGAGTACCTACCACCTTGTAGGAATTCTCTAGCATATTTGGGCTTAGCTTGGTCTAGGATGATTACCATTTCCCAATTATAACTATGATTAAGTCTGTCCATGTGTGGTAAAATTAAAGAGTTTTCACCACGTCTTTTCATTGTGGTTGGTGTTTATAGATGCATTCTGCTAGTCTTCTGTCTGTTTGTCCTGAGCAGTAGCTGTTGCAATCCTTACACTGTATGTAGATGGCTCATGTTTTTTTCTTCTTCTGGGGATGCAAGGTCTTTTCATTTATTTAGGATGTTTTGAAGGTCTTTAGTTGGCTTGTGTGCTACATTGATTCCATATGATTGTAATAGTCTGAGGGTGATTTCTGTGATGTTTTTGATGTATGGCTTACATTTTGGCAATCAAAACACTATATGGTGTTATCTTTTTTTACAGCTTGTGTTGGTTGAACTACAGTATATTGGGCTGAGTGGTCAGGCACTTTTTGATGAGGTTGCATGGATATCCATTTTCTGAAAGTTAACAATTGAATGCTAACAATTTCAAATCTGGAAGGTTTTCTTGATCAGGGTACTCAGTATTCTTGTGACAACAGTCATATGAAAATTCTTCTTACTTATACAGCTTGAACACCTTTTTAAAAGAAGTAATATATCCTGTTTTACTAAATGAGAAGTAAAAAAAAGGGAAGACTGTGGAGAGTATATGAAAAAGAAGCAATGTTTGAAACAGCATCAGAATCAGTATTGCTTAACAGAGCTACGTTTTCTCTGTGCCATTGCACAACATGCATTCATTGGCAACATAGATTTGGATGGTGTTTTTCTCCATCCAAGACACTAAGGACTTAAATACTACTTCAGTGAATTTTCTGCACAATTACAGATTATTGTCATAGCAACCTCCTGCATCACATGAGAATTTTGTTACTTTTGAGACTAGAAACAGCCACTTAAAGAAATACACATAATCTGGTAATGGACTTCTTTTGATTGTTGGCTTCACATTGTTTTAAGCATAATTCTTTGCTTTTTTTTTTATATGTTTTTCATCAGTCTGCTTTTTCAAAAAAAAATGCACTTAAAAATTACTACAACAACTTTTTAGCATTTTTTTCCTTTCTTAAAGTGTAAATTATATACTTTCCTCAATAAATACTTAAAACATTTGGGATCAATAAAGTGGATGTTGAAAAATTTCCTTAGCAACAATCTCTTTAGAGCTTTGGTTTCCACACCATCTCCTGTTTCATTCCCCAAATTCTCAGAAGTTTGAAGGTGACCTATGATTGTCTTCATATCTATCAGTAGGAGATGCTGGAAACTAGGAGGAAAGATCACTGCCCTGCTCTGAACTGTTGAAGGTCTGTCAGCCACAAATGTATCTCCACTCCACTCCGTACCAAATAGGCTCAATAACTTGAACTTTGTATCCAATTGTGCTCCAAGTTGAAGAGGAGAGGAAAGGACTTGTGTCATATCTACTCTTTCTTCTATGGTCTGGGCTACTACTGTTTTCCCCAAAATAAGACTTGATGATAATCCTGATAATAGCTCAATCTTGTTTTTGAGTGCGTGGCAATAAGGCGAAATGCTTATTTCAGGGGAAGAAGAGGGAGAGGGGAGGGGAAGGGGGGAGGGGGAGGAGGAGGAGGAGGAGAAGAAGAAGAAGAAGAAGAAGAAGTCAAAGGGTAGGGGGGGAGGGGAAGGGGAAGGGGGAGAAGAGGAGGAGGAGGAAGAGGAGGAGGAGGAAGACAGGTCTTATTTTCGGGGAAAACATGGTACAATGAAAAATTTTATTGTTTTTATTGTTAAAAATGTTTTCAGTATCTTCATTGTAATACATTTACCGAATTGTAAGATACCCAGAATAATTGATTGGGATGGGCAGCTATAGAAATTGAATGAATGAATGAATGAATGAATGAATGAATGAAGATATGAATGAATGAATGAATGAATGAATGAATGGAGATATGAATGAATGAATAAACAAACAAATGAAATATTATTTGCAGCACTGAAAACCCAGGAGCTGGCAGGAGGTATGAATAAAGAATCCCCAGTAGGAAAAGAGAGCCGCAGTCTCAAAACTCAATAATTAAGCAATTAACTGGTCTCAGTAGCTCTCCAATGATTTCAGGTACACAATTTCACTGGGAAGAAATTAGTTCCATGCTTTAACACTGCTGATGTCATGGGAACGCAAAAGTCTGGTGCTGCTTTCCAACTGGCACAGAATCCTCATGTGCTTACAACCTGGAATTGTAAAAAGAAATATGCCTTTGCCTATTCCCAGAAATAACTTTCATTAGTAGAAACTAGCTCAACAGAGTTCCTCCAAATTCTCCATTCTGCTGCAGAAGCCTGTGTGCCACATGGCACCCATTCTGAGGGATTGATTTGTGTTTGGGGATCTACCTGGTAAGAAGTCAAAAACTAAGAAAGACCTATTCCATCAGGCAGAGAGCCAATAAATTATTAGTATCCGCCCCAATGGCTCAACTTTATTCCAGCAATGCCAGGATCAGCATCGCAAATAAAAGTGGAAGCTATTCCATTCCAAATAAGTTTCAATTCCACTGATTTCAACTGAGGAGTGGTCACAGTTTTAAATTCTTTCCCACTGGAGTCACTACTTTTTTAACTTTGTTAACGTTATCTACACTTTGGACTGATGAAGCACACATTATTTGATTACAGGACTGATTCCTAGAAGGACAGAACAAGTATTGCTGCAAGCAATGGGAGGAACATCCAACGTATCTGGAGGGCTGCAGTTTAAGATAATCACTTCAAGTTCTTTTGTTTCATAGTTTATTTCCAAATTTATTTCCAAATTAAGAAAGCTGGGGATTTAATTTCCAATTTTAAAATAGCTGCGCAAAGCTGTGCTCCTATGAGTTATTGTTTTTATATGTTATTAATGCTTCAACAAAAGATAAGATAAAATAAGTATGCAGAGAATTGTCAGAGGTTAGCAATCTAGAATGCCACATTTATTACCACAAGTATGCCTAGCCCAGGGTGCTGGTGAAAGGCAAAATAAAGACAAAAACAAAGATTGGCTTTCAATGAGAACAATGGTATGGTGTAATAGAAACCTGGTGAAATGGAGAAAAGCAATGGGATAGGAACTTTCCTGGAGAGGGTCATTTCTAGAGGCAAGGATGGGTTCTAACTTACCTCGCTGGGCCTTATAGGTGCAGCCAGTGAAGGGCTGCAAACTTTTTTTACCACCACACTGTGGGTGTGGCTTATTTTGTGAGTGTGGGGAAAAAAAGAAAAAAAATCATTTTTTTTCTACTGGTTCTACGTACCTGACCATACCCGTAGGAGCCCATCACTGGTTGCAACCATACAAAGTGTGCACATGCATGCACAGTGCTGAAAAATCAGGGGGGAGGGGCTAAACATAAGGTGGTGGCCGCATGTACAGTATCTGAAATTGGGGATCTGCACATGCTAACAAGAATTTTTTTTTTAAAAAAAGAAGAAGCTGAAAACAAGACAGCGACCTCATGCACAGTGGCAGAAACTCAGCTTTTGCACATGCCCAGGAGAAGGGCGGCATAGAAATTGAATAAATAAAATGGATAGATAGATAGATAGATAGATAGATAGATAGATAGATAGATAGATAGAGATAGATAGATAGATAGATAGATAGATAGATAGATATAGATAGATAGATAGAAAGATAGATAGATAGATAGAGATAGATAGATAGATAGATAGATAGAAAGATAGATAGATAGATAGATAGATAGAGATAGATAGATAGATAGAGATAGATAGATAGATAGATAGATAGAGATAGATAGATAGATAGATAGATAGAGATAGATAGATAGATAGAGATAAAGATAGATAGATAGATAGATAGATAGATAGATAGAGATAGAGATAGAGATAGAGATAGAGATAGAGATAGAGATAGAGAGATAGATAGATAGATAGATAGAGATAGATAGAGATAGATAGATAGATAGATAGATAGAGATAGAAAGAGATAGATAGATAGATAGATAGATAGATAGATGATAGATAGAGATAGAGATAGATAGATAGATAGATAGATAGATAGAGATAGATAGATAGATAGATAGAGATAGATAGAGGAAGATAGATAGATAGATAGATAGATAGATAGATAGATAGATAGATAGATAGATAGAGATAGATAGATAGATAGATAGATAGATAGAGATAGATAGAGGAAGATAGATAGATAGATAGATAGATAGAGAGAGAGAGAGAGATAGAGATAGATAGATAGATAGATAGATAGATAGATAGATAGATAGAGATAGAGATAGAGATAGATAGATAGATAGATAGATAGATAGATAGATATAGAGGTAGATAGATAGATAGATAGATAGATAGATAGATAGATAGATAGAGATATATAGAGATAGATAGATAGATAGAGATAGAAAGAGATAGATAGATAGATAGATAGATAGATAGATAGAGATAGAGATAGAGATAGAGATAGAGATAGAGATAGATAGATAGATAGATAGATAGATAGATAGATAGATAGATAGATAGATAGATAGATAGATAGATAGATAGATTTCTGACAGTCTCAAAATGGGTGAACAGTGCAGTCAGGCGGTAGGGAAAGCAAGTAGGATGCTTGGCTGCATAGCTAGAGGTATAACAAGCAGGAAGAGGGAGATTATGATCCCACTATATAGAATGATGGTGAGACCACATTTGGAATACTGTGTTCAGTTCTGGAGACCTCACCTACAAAAAGATATTGACAAAATTGAACGGGTCCAAAGACGGGCTACAAGAATGGTGGAAGGTCTTAAGCATAAAACGTATCAGGAAAGACTTAATGAACTCAATCTGTATAGTCTGGAGGACAGAAGGAAAAGGGGGGACATGATCGAAACATTTAAATATATTAAAGGGTTAAATAAGGTCCAGGAGGGAAGTGTTTTTAATAGGAAAGTGAACACAAGAACAAGGGGACACAATCTGAAGTTAGTTGGGGGAAAGATCAAAAGCAACATGAGAAAATATTATTTTACTGAAAGAGTAGTAGATCCTTGGAACAAACTTCCAGCAGATGTGGTAGATAAATCCACAGTAACTGAATTTAAACATGCCTGGGATAAACATATATCCATCCTAAGATAAAATACAGAAAATTGTATAAGGGCAGACTAGATGGACCATGAGGTCTTTTTCTGCCGTCAGACTTCTATGTTTCTATGTTTCTATGTTTCTAGATAGATAGATAGATAGATAGATAGATATAGAGGTAGATAGATAGATAGATAGATAGATAGATAGATAGATAGATAGATAGATAGAGATATATAGAGATAGATAGATAGATAGAGATAGAAAGAGATAGATAGATAGATAGATAGATAGATAGATAGATAGATAGATAGATAGATAGATAGATAAAAAATAAATACATTAAAATTCAAAAAATGTTAAAATGATTTTTTTAAAAAACAAAAGGTGGTGGTGCCCACACACCGGCACCAACCAAACCAATTCCATGACATCATTGTGATGTCAGCAGCAGGTCAGTTCCGGTTCAGCCGAACTGGTCCAAACCAGGAGGAACCCACCTCTACCTAGAGGAATCTTCCCCTTGGACAGAGGTGTGTATGCATGTGGAGGGGAGGGCGGAGAGTGTGTGAGAGAGAGGAAGATTACTGAAAGAAATGTTCTGATATTAATGTGATAGAAAACATTAATGTGATAGAAAACATTCACATCCTAGGTCATAATAGACTGAAGATTCGTCTTGAAGAATTATCTTACCTCATAAAGTATAAGCAATTATTGTCTCCAGGGCTCCTTGATGCTCTCTATGATTACTTCTTTTCTTGTAGACGTTTCATTACCCAAACTAGATAACATCATCAGTGCTAGTAAGGAGTGCAATTTGTTTATATTCTAGTGGTTTGCCTGACAGTGTTGGTGGTTTTAGAGATTCTTTGGTTAGTCTGTTTGCTGTTAGAAGTGCTATGGCTTCTAAACGTTGCACGATGAACTCTATTATAAGCCCTGAAAGTGGTGATCATATAGGTGTCCTTTAATTTGTTAGTAACTTTATTCATCAAATTGTAAATATGTAGTTAAGCATAGCTTTATGAGATCCACAATCCTGGGTGTTTTGATCTTTGTGTATTCAGTTAAGTCAGGTGTGGTCTGGAGCAATGTGGTCATGGATTCCTTGGCTAATTCAGCAAAGATTTTTCTCTTACCTGGCTGAAAGATTATTTTTAAATGAATGGGTTTTCAAGTGGAAAAGGAGTTGCCAGAAGATGAATCACTTCTGTTTTGGTTACCATCAAATTTCCAATAAGAAAAAAAATATGTTTCACTACTCATCCCTTTTGCTTAAGCACTTTTCATATAAAATTATGTGACTATTTTATTATCATCAATAATCTTTGAATAAGGAAGGAAGGGAAGAAAATATTTCAGTTTTGCTTTTGCTGATGTGTATTTGTAAGTCATTCTTGCATTCTGCTCCAGTATACTTTCTCTGTTTTAAAGAATTGTTGATGCCTCAGGGAAAATTCAGATACAAATCCTATCTGGGAACCATTCCTTTTCTTAGTGTCATATCTTTATTGTGCTAATTTTACAGGTATTTGTGCAGCTTCATTTCCAATTCTCTTTCCACTTACTCCAAGGTAAATTGTGGGGAGGCTCAGAGTTTGTGTGTTTTATGCAGTAACTCTCACTGAATTCAGTGGAAATTATTCCCAGATAGAATAGAATGGAATTCTTTATTAGCAAAGGGTGATTGGACACACAAGGAATTTGCCTTTGGTGCATATGTTCTCAGTGTACATAAAAGAAAAAGATACATTTGTCAAGAATCATGAGGTACAACATTTAATGAGGATCATAGGTACAAATAACCAATCAGAAAACAATCCATATTAAAACAAATAATAAATGGGGGAGTTAAGTTATCCTTTCCCCCTAGGCTATTACAAGTTATGCATGGTATGTTTGTGTGTATGTTTGGTTTTTTATAATAAGGGTTTTTTAGTTGTTTTTATTAATTGGATTGTTCATGTTGTTTTACCACTGTTGTTAGCCGCCCCGAGTCTGCGGAGAGGGGCGGCATACAAATCCAATGAATGAATGAATGAATGAATGAATGAATGAATGAATGAATGAATGAATAAATAAATAAATAAATAAATAAATAAATAAAGGCATCCTTCATCAGCATCATCTTAGATCCATCCCCTGTGATTATCCACAGGATTGCAGTCTAAATCACAATGCTATTACACTAAGGAAAATGGAAAGAGGTGACAAAAAAGGATGAAGGCAAATATTGATCATATATGTTTCAAATAAATAGTTGTAATAATGAGAAATAGGAAATGCAGCTATTAAACTTTAATAAAAGATAAAAGTTTATTAAAGTTTAATAAACTTTTTCATTTTGCTTGGCGTGGAAAATTGTTGAACACTAAATATTAACATAAATTTAGCTTTTGTCCTAGTTAAAGATTTGTTGTCATTTCCATTTAAATATGAAATTAAAGAAAGGTGATTTTACTATAGACATTTTCAAAGCTAAGCACAAGCCTATATCATATTTCCTTAAATCACTATCTTTTAATTATTGGTTATCCCATTTAGCTTGCTAAATTATTCCTAAATTATTATTATATCAGAAAAAATAATGGTATCTAATGCTAAAAAAACTTTTAATATTGGTAAGTTTGATAAACATTTTCTTGTCTATAAAACATACCAATAGCTTGTATGCAGTGAAAGGCTACCAAAATTTTTACTGCCACACTGTGGGTGTGGTTTATGCACGACGCCCTGCATTTTCTTTCAACATCTTTCAGTGCAAATTGAATCCTCTGGGGTGGAGCTCCATTTTCGCTACCCCACTGCGTTCCCCCCTTGTCTGGGCAGTAGACCACCCCTGCTTGTGTGATAAAATTATTATAACCTAGATTAATTTATATGTAGCATTTTTTTTCAAATCATTTTATTAAGATTTGTAGATGAAATAAAAGCCAACCACAAAAAATACAAAAAGAAAAGCACTTCTCTTTTGCTTGTTTGTATTTAGAAATATATTTAGTGCATATATTCAATAATAACAAACAGATTTTTTTTTAAAGAGGGAGGGTGTCAACTCACTTGCCTAAAAGTATGCAAAAGTGAACTTTGAAATGATTTATTTGCTTCTTTCTTAGCTAAATTGAAACACTAATATGTTGCTTGTTCTTCCAAAGTTCTAACATTGAATACCCAGCACATGTGACTTAATTTTATTTATTGCTTCATATACATACATACATACATACATACATATTTATTAATAAATGAATGAATGAAAGAATGAATAAATAAATAAATAAATAAATAAATATAAGGAAGGGAGAGTAGTTTAGATCTATTTCAAGCTTATTATTCTCTTGTCAGCTAGCCATACCCTGTCGACAGAAAAACAAGTATATATTGAGAGCCTGTCTATGGGTAAGGAAACTCATGGGAATGTTATTCATGTCTAATTTTGGATGTATAAATATTCTGAATAAAGTTTTAGATTTTGAAACCAATCCTTCCTTCCCTCCCTCCTTCCTTCCTTCCTTCCTTTTTTCTTTCTTTTCCATATTACTCGCAGGTATTTTTTCCTCAACATAAAGCAATTTTCTTGCTACAAATATTTCCTATAAGCTGCCAAAGTAAACCATGATATCATGGCTGCAGTTCCGAGATTATTTTAATTTTTCTAGCATTTCGTATTTCTGAGATATCCTGACAATGAATGTCAATTTAAAAGATGGCATGATAAAGGGGAATAGGGGGGAAATGGGGGGGGGAAATTAGCTCATAATATATTTAGTTCATAAGCGAAGCAAAAAGGGGCCAGAAGCTACACTACTGGAGGGTCTGAACATAAACAGGGCATTAGGGAGTATTAACTGACTACACCTTGAAGTCATCAGAAATTCCCAACTGAATAAAAGATGGATTTCAAAGACTCCAAGATATCTCAAGGCCAATATTTCTTAAAAAGTCAGGGGCTGATTGGAGCTGAAGCATCTCTCTTTTCAATGCACTTGAGTGAGCATTTTAAATCTCCAAAGACTGAACTATAAAGAGAAATTAGTTTATTAATAATTCACTGGTTTCAAGAAGAAAAAATGTCAAAAGCATATGCTCAGGAACAAAGATGATTTTGTTTTTTCTATTTGGAGTAGGGCAATATGCATGAAAATGGTTAAAGCCATTCTCAAAATTTTAATTCAGCATTGTTGTCGATCTCTCTCCTGCTTTACTCATGTAAGCATTTATTTTGACTTCCTTGCAAGCTCTGAAAGTTTTTCAAATCCCAAATGATTTATGTGAAACATTAAAAGCATGTTATCATCGTCAAGTCTTTAATAAGCTAGGACATTTTCATAGCATCATTGATATCCCCTAGCTCTTAATTTTCAGTTGGGGGAGATAGATAACATTTCCAGACTGCAAAAATAAGCCGTGCACCTCAATTGGCAAGCAGTACAAGGCTATGTCAAATTTTAAGAATGTTCAAAGAAAGTCAATGTTTTCTCTTTACTACCAATTGTGGGGGGAGCATTGTATAACGGCATGCATGTCAATGTATAGAGTGACTTTTAAAAGTCTACAGTGTGGAGTATTATACTATATACTAATATTTATTTATTTTATTTCAGGGCCACCCATCTAGCCACCGGGTTACTCTGGGCAGTTTGTTTGTTTGTTTGTTTGTTTGTTTGTTTGTTTGTTCATTCGTTCATTCGTTCATTCGTTCATTCGTTCATTCGTTCATTCGTTCATTCGTTCATTCGTTCATTCGTTCATTCGTTCATTCGTTCATTCGTTCATTCGTTCATTCGTTCATTCGTTCAATTGGATTTCTAGGCCACCCTTCTCTTGTGGACTAGTAAACTTAGAATCATAACTAATATATCCATACATCTATAACATAATAATGCACTTCTACCCTGTATTTTTGTAACTTTAGGCAGGTAGAATAGATCATCCATGTAGGAGCAGCAAGACTGGGAAGTAGTAAAAGAAGCCAGAAAATTTAAAAAATGCTACAAGTCAAATGGAGCACATGTCAAACCAGTACAGATTGTTCAGTGAAAGCTCTGCACTTGAATAAGGTTCCCCATACTACTCAATCTATCGTACCCAACAAGGACAGCGCAAGATGCAATGATTCCCCTGCTATGTGCTATTCTGCATTTTTCTTCTTTCATTTTTGCCCAGAGAAAAGAAGCGCATTCTTAGTTGAAAAAAAACAAGAAGAAAACCACAAGAACATCTCAAACAAAATAACTTGTAGACAATCTGGAGAGGCCGAGGTCTTCTAAGGCATGTTACCAGAATATTATCCCCAAGACTAAAATTGGAACAAAAACATAAATTAATATTTAGGATATATTAAGAACATAGCATAGAAGGAGAAAACACAGATGGTTTTTAGGCTTTAGAAAATAAAGTTTGTGAGTAAGCAGGGCAAAGCTTGCAAAACAATATTGAACTCTTAACACCATTTTCTCTCCCATTACTCATTCTAGTTAAAAGTCTGTGTGGTTTAGGTTCTTTTCTGTATTGCAGAATATTTCATCCCACGACTTGGGCAGGAAATCTTTGATTCCTTTATTGTTTTTTTCTCTCCACTGTCCTTGAGAGATTTAAAAGAACATAAGCATCCAGCACCACCCACTCACACTTGGTATTTAAAGACAGGGATTTCTGATACTAGTAAAAATAGGTTGCTTATGAGCATGGTTTTTTAAAGTTATTCAGGATCTATAGATCTACAGATTGTATACTGCTGAGGTGTCTGATATATGTTGAGATAATCTGGACCTGATTACCTCAAATTTCAAGGAGCTCTGAGCTGGATGAGAAACAAAATATCTTCAAAGAAAATCCAGAAAATCTAGTTGCCTCTTAAAAATAGCACCTTTTCACAACCATGACCTGGATGGTTGAGAATCTCCGTAGATGGCAATAAGTAAGAGACAACAAAGCCTAACTACTTTAATTTCAATTTTATTTATTTATTTTTATTTGGATTTCTAGGCCACCCTTCTCCTGTGGTCTCAGGGCGACTTACAAAGTATAGTGGCACCTCTGTTTACGAACTTAATTCATTCCCTGACCAGGTTCTTCAGTAGAAAAGTTTGTTAGAAGAAGCATTTTTTCCCATAGGAATCAATGTAAAAGCAAATAATACATGTGACTGGGGAAACCACAGGGAGGGTGGATGCCCTGTTTCATCCCAGGAGATTCCTAGAGAGGCCCCCTGGAGGCTTCTCCCCGCCTTTTCTGGCCATGTTTCCTCCCAGGAGATTCCTAGAGAGACCCCCTGGAGGATTCTCCCCACTTTTCTGGCCCTGTTTCCTCCCAGGAGATTCCTAGAGATGCCTCATGGAGGCTTCTCCCTGCCTTTTCTGGTTACAGTTTTGGAGGCTCAGGTTTGTAAGTGGAAAATGGGAAGAGGCAAAAAAATCTTGAACACCCAGTTCTTATCTAGAAAAGTCCATAAGTAGAGGCGTTCTTAGGTAGAGGTACCACAGTAAAAGCAAATTAAATGGCATTGCCATTAAAAACCAATCAACCATATTCATGCATCAAAATCATACTCATTATTGGCCAGAGCAAGATGCCCACACTCAATGGCCACAGACCTGGCAACAGAGGTGTGTTTTTAAAATCTTTCGAGAGGCCAGGAGGGTGGGAGTAGTGTGAATCTCTGGGGTTAATTGATTCCAAAGGAATAGAGCTGCCACAGAGAAGGCCCTTCCCTTAGGTCCCAACAATTGACATTGCTTGGCTGATAGGACCTGAAGAAGGTCAACTCTGGGACCTGACTGGATGTTGGGATAGTGAGGTAGGAGACGGTCCTGTAGGTAATCCGGTCCTAAGCAATGTAGGGATTTATAAGTAATAACCAGCATTGGAAGACCAATTGGTAGCTAATGAAGCTCATGGAGTGATGGTGAGATATAAATATGCCTTGGGAGGCCCATAATGGCTTGCACGGCTGCATTTTGGAACATCTGCAGTCTCCAAAAATTCTTTAAAGGTAGCTCCATGTAGAGAGCATTGCAGTAATTGAGCAGCGAGGTGATGAAAGCACAAGTGACTGTGAGAAGAGACTCCCTGTCCAAGTAAGGCCGCAACTGGTGCACAAGGCAGACCTGCACAAATGCCCCCTTTACCACAGCTGAGAGATGTTGTTCTAAGCTCAGCAGTGGATCAAGGAGGACTCCCAAGTTTCTGGCCCTCTCTGAGGAGCTCAAAAGCCCCCCCCGGGTGATGGAGGGACAGATGGTGTTGTCCCTGGGAGGCAAAACACACAGCCATTCCATCTTGTCAGGGTTGAGCTTGAGCCTGTTAATACCCATCCAGACCCTCAGAGCCTCCAGGCACCAGCATATCATGTCCACTGCTTCACTGAATTGACACAGGGTGGAGATGTACAGCTGAATGTCATCAGCTTACTGTTGATAACTCACCCCGGGTCATTGGATGATCTTACCTAGTGGTTTCATGTAGATATTAAACAGTAGAGGGGAGAGAACTGACCCCTGAGGCACCCACAAAGGAGGGGCCTGGGGGACGACCTCTGCCCTCCCTGCCAACACCGACTGCAAGTGGCTGGAGGGGTAAGAGGAGAACCACCATAATATGGTGCCTCCCACTCCCAACCCCTCCAGGCTGTGCAGAAGGATACCATGGTCGATAGTATCAAAAGCCACTAAGAGGTCAAGAAGCACCAGGATAGAGGAATGACCCCTATCCTGGGCCCGCCAGAGATCATCCATCAGCATGACCAAAGCAGTTTCGGTGCTGTGGCTGGGCCTGAAACCAGACTGATGAAGGTTAATATAATCAGCTTCATCTAAGGACTGTAGGAGTGCCACCACCTTCTCAACAACCTTCCCTAAAAAGGGAAGGATGGAGACAGGATGATAATTGTTCAAAATAGCTGCATCCAGGAAAGGCTTCTGGAGGAGGGGTCACACTACTGCCTCCTTTAACGGGAATGCCCCCTCCATCAACAAAGCATTGATCACCACCTGGATCCAGCCTCGTGTCACCTCCCTGTTGGTCTAGACCAGCCAGGAGGGACACGGGTCCAATAAGCAGGGGGAGGAGCTCACATCTCCCATGGCCTTGTCCATTTCATCAGGTGTTACCAGTTCAAACTCTTTGATTTAGTCTTTAATGATATAAAGCTATGTATCAGGCAGCTATGAAAAGTTCCAGGAAGAATTCACGTAATTACTGATTTTGAATGAATTAATATCTCCAGAAGCAGATGGATTTCATCCTTCTTTGCAATGGTACATATACTAGTAATTGGTACTGATTAGTTAAGAACAAATTATGTCAAGTAAATCTCATTTCATTTTTTACTGGGTAATGTCATTAATAAATTGCAGGGATGCAGCTGGTACAATTCATTTTGACTCGGGCAAAACATTTGGGAAAATACACAAAAACATTTTGATTAGAATGTAGGTAAATGCTAGCAAAATGGGATTTCCTGAGAATTTCATTGTTGCCTGGAAACTCAAAAAGATGTCCTGGTAGAAGGCAATGGCAGGAGTTCAATTTTCTGTTACCTAGCCTACTCAGTTTTGTGATATATGTAAATTTTCCTCTGTCTCCACATTTGAATCATTAACAAAATTCAAACTGACCTTCAGATGTTAAAGAAATGTACTGAAATAAATCATACTGATGTTGAATAAAGCAAAGTTTAAATTCTTCACTTCGGAAAAAGAAATCATATGGTGAGAATGACAATAAGGATGAGTGAGTGATTGGAAACTAGATCTTTTGAGAAGAGATTGAAAGGACGGACATGTTTAGTCTCAGAAAAACTAGCCAATGGTTAGACCTTGAAAATATCTAAGTGGTGTCATGGAAAAGGTCAATAATTACACTATATTAGACAAGAGTACTCAAGACACAGCACAGTGGTTTCAATTGCAGGAAGGCCTATTCTGAATAAACAAAGAGAAACTTTCCAACAAGAAGAAGAATTTGATTTAAAAAAAACTAATAATCATGAAAGGACATGATGAGTCTCCTTCACGGGATGTGGTTAAGCTGGATAACTATCTACTTGTGCTTTAATTTAAATTCCTTTATGAGTTGTATAAGTCTAGGAGCTCGATTAGAAATATGCCTTACACATTGAACCATAAACTAATTGTATTATCACATACCAACTAGCTCCCACCTGTCATATAATTTCTAATATAGCCCAGCATAGTTAGGATAGTAAAGATTCTATTGGTATATTTAATAACAGAAGTCAAATTGATCCCATTGTTTTCTACAAAGTAGGAAAAAAGTTAACTGTTCTTGATATTTGGTTACTTTGGTCAGAAACCCACCCTGTTTTGCCTCAGAGAATTTCAAAATAAAATACTGTACTGTGTGTCTATAACAGTGAGCTCATAATAGGGCAACTCTATCAATATCAAAATGCCAAATAGTTGAGCTAGTTTCAAACTAGATTTTGATTTTCTTTCTCTCTTCCTTACTCCCATTCTTTTTCTTTCTCTTTTCCTTCCTCTCTTTTTTCTATCTGTTTCTCTCTCTTCCTCTCTTCCTCTCTCTCTCCTTCCCTCTCACTCTTTCCCTCTCGGCTTCTGGGCAGGTTTGGAAAACTCTGAGTTGATGATGATTTTTAAGTGAGCGATTGCTTACTGCTCAGCTTAGAGGGAACTGTGGACAAGGTAAGACGATATATGGCGAGCAGAATCCGAGACCAAGCTACAAGAAATAAATTGGAATCACTCTATAATATGTAAATAGATATATTGCTCTTGGGTCAAGTGGACTATACAAGAACACCCCCGATTTGGTGGTGGGGAATGTGTGTGTGTCTGGGTGGGGGGCACTTTTCACTATGCACTGTTTTATGTTGGGTGTAATATAAATTTGTTAAAAATTAATTTAAAAAATTATATACAGTGGTACCTCAAGATACGAACCCCTCGTCTTACGAACAATTCGTGATACGAACCCGGGGTTCAGAAAAAATTTGCCTCTTCTTACGAACTTTTTTCAAGTTACGAACGCCAAACCCGAACTTCCGGGTTCGGCATTGGGAGGCTCCTGGGAAGCCCCCGGGCTGTTTTAAAAGGTGACCGCCGGGCTGGGGGGCTTCCCAGCAACCTCCCGAATCCCGAACTTTTGCCGAACTTCCAGGTTCGGGGTTCGGGGGGGTGCTGGGAAGCCCCCCAGCCCGGCGGTCACCTTTTAAAACAGCCGGGCGGCTTCTCAGGAGCCTCCCAACGCCGAACGCGGAAGTTCGGGTTTGGCGTTTGGCTTCCGGAGGCTCCTGGGAAGCCCCCCGGCTGTTTTAAAAGGTCACAGCCAGGCTGGGGCGCTTGCCAGCAGCCCCGACTCCCTGCCGCTCGCCCATGGCCGGCAGAAGATCGCTCTTGCCCGGCTTCCGCGCGAGGCATCAGGTCAGCATTCTGTGGGGCGGGCGGCGGGGAAGCCGGCGGCTGTGGCAGCTGCTGCAGGAGGCTTTCCCCCTCCTCGTCCGCCGCCCGCCCGCCCAGAATGCTGACCTGATGCCTCGCGGGGAAGCCGGGCAAGAGCGATCTTCTGCCGGCCATGGGCGAGCTACAATAAGCTTCCACGCCCTCGCCCGTGCCTGGCGGGAGGTGAAGAGTGCTTTGCCCAGTGCAAAGTTGACAGCAAGCAGCTCCGCAGTCCCCAAAGGAGGCTTAACCCCGCCCCTCTGTCCCACCCCTCGCCCGTATCCGGCATAACTTCCTCCTGCCTATCCCCGCTCTTCTGCCGGCCACGGGCGAGGGGTGGGACAGAGGGGTGGGGTTAAGCCTCCTTTCGGGACTGCGGAGCTGCTTGCTGTCAACTTTGCACTGGGCAAAGCACTCTTCAGCTCCCGCCAGGCACGGGCGAAAGGCGAGGAAGCCTATTGTAGCAGCTGCCACAGCGGAGACATTTGGGGTTTTGGCTGGGGGGGGAGGGGAAGGCAGGAGGTCCGGCCCTTCATTTGCCCTCCCAGCAAAAGACAAAGCCGCACAGCTCCGCATCGCCGAAGGAGGCTTAACCCCACCCCTCTGTCCCACCCCTCGGCCGTGGCCGGCAGAAGAGCGGGGATAGGCAGGAGGAAGTTATGCCGGATACGGCCGAGGGGTGGGACAGAGGGGTGGGGTTAAGCCTCCTTTCGGGACTGCGGAGCTGCTTGCTGTCAACTTTGCACTGGGCAAAGCACTCTTCAGCTCCCGCCAGGCACGGGCGAAAGGCGAGGAAGCCTATTGTAGCAGCTGCCACAGCGGAGACATTTGGGGTTTTGGCTGGGGGGGGGAGGGGAAGGCAGGAGGTCCGGCCCTTCATTTGCCCTCCCAGCAAAAGACAAAGCCGCACAGCTCCGCATCGCCGAAGGAGGCTTAACCCCACCCCTCTGTCCCACCCCTCGGCCGTGGCCGGCAGAAGAGCGGGGATAGGCAGGAGGAAGTTATGCCGGATACGGCCGAGGGGTGGGACAGAGGGGTGGGGTTAAGCCTCCTTTCGGGACTGCGGAGCTGCTTGCTGTCAACTTTGCACTGGGCAAAGCACTCTTCAGCTCCCGCCAGGCACGGGCGAAAGGCGAGGAAGCCTATTGTAGCAGCTGCCACAGCGGAGACATTTGGGGTTTTGGCTGGGGGGGGGAGGGGAAGGCAGGAGGTCCGGCCCTTCATTTGCCCTCCCAGCAAAAGACAAAGCCGCACAGCTCCGCATCGCCGAAGGAGGCTTAACCCCACCCCTCTGTCCCACCCCTCGGCCGTGGCCGGCAGAAGAGCGGGGATAGGCAGGAGGAAGTTATGCCGGATACGGCCGAGGGGTGGGACAGAGTGGTGGGGTTAAGCCTCCTTCGGCGATGCGGAGCTGCGCGGCTTTGCCTTTTGCTGGGAGGGCAAATGAAGGGCCGGACCTCCTGCCTTCCCCTCCCTCCCCAGCCAAAACCCCAAATGTCTCCGCTGTGGCAGCTGCTACAATAGGCTTCCTCGCCTTTCGCCTGTTTCAGCTTTCCATCCATCCACGTCACTTCGCCGCTAAATCGTATGGCAGCAAACAATCTTTGGGGTTTTCGCTGGGGGGAGAAGTAGGACCTTCCTAACTTCCTCCCCCCCCCCAGCGAAAACCCCAAAGATTGTTTGCTGCCACACGATTTAGCGGCGAAGTGACGTGAAGGGATGGAAAGCTGAAACCGGGCTGTTTCAGCTTTCCATCCATCCACGTCACTTTGCTGCTAAATCGTATGGCAGCAAACAATCTTTGGGGTTTTCGCTGGGGGGAGAAGTAGGACCTTCCTAACTTCCTCCCCCCCCCAGCGAAAACCCCAAAGATTGTTTGCTGCCACACGATTTAGCGGCGAAGTGACGTGAAGGGATGGAAAGCTGAAACCGGGCTGTTTCAGCTTTCCATCCATCCACGTCACTTTGCTGCTAAATCGTATGGCAGCAAACAATCTTTGGGGTTTTCGCTGGGGGGAGAAGTAGGACCTTCCTAACTTCCTCCCCCCCCCAGCGAAAACCCCAAAGATTGTTTGCTGCCACACGATTTAGCGGCGAAGTGACGTGAAGGGATGGAAAGCTGAAACCGGGCTGTTTCAGCTTTCCATCCATCCACGTCACTTTGCTGCTAAATCGTATGGCAGCAAACAATCTTTGGGGTTTTCGCTGGGGGGAGAAGTAGGACCTTCCTAACTTCCTCCCCCCCCCCAGCGAAAACCCCAAAGATTGTTTGCTGCCACACGATTTAGCGGCGAAGTGACGTGAAGGGATGGAAAGCTGAAACCGGGCTGTTTCAGCTTTCCATCCATCCACGTCACTTTGCTGCTAAATCGTATGGCAGCAAACAATCTTTGGGGTTTTCGCTGGGGGGAGAGGTAGGACCTTCCTAACTTCCTCCCTCCCCAGCGAAAACCCCAAAGATTGTGCCTTTCTTTGTTGCGCTTCCACCAGCATGGCCTGGCTGGCAGCGGAAGATGTAACCGAGCTCACGGGGCTGGGCTCGGCTCCCCCTCTTACCAGCCCAGCAGGCAGCCGCCATGGAAGGCTCCGTTCCCTGTCGGCCACGGAGACCGGCCCCGTGGGCTCGTTTACATCTTCCGCTGCCAGCCAGGCAGCGCAACGAAGAGAGGCATTCGCTTTCCTCCCGCCGGCCCCTCAATCGGGCCGGTAGGGAACAGAATGGAACCAGCCCAGAAGCAATAGACGCAGGATCGGGCCGGCAGCAGGCGCAGGGCGAGGCAGCAGGTCTGCATCCTGGGCAGGCGGGCGGGCGGTGGGCGAGGAGGCGCGGCCGAGCGGCGACAGCGGCGGTTCTCCTCACTTCGGAGAGCTTCCTGGGCATGAAAACGCACGAATCCAACAAGAACGAAAGCCAGGAAGCTCTCCCTGGCGGAGACCGCCGGCCCCTCAATCGGGCCGCCGTGACGGGGACCACTGGCCTGCCTAGCGGGCTGGGAGGGAGGTGGAATACGGGAGGAGGAGGGAGGAAGGAGAGAGAGAGAGAGGGAAGCCACCCGGCTGTTTTTAAAGGTGACAGCCGGGCGGCAGCGTTTTTTTGCGGTTGTTTTTTTTTTGTTGCACGGATTAATTGACTTTACATTGTTTCCTATGGGAAACAATGTTTCGTCTTACGAACCTTTCGTGTTACGAACCTTTCCCTGGAACCAATTAAGTTCGTATCTTGAGGTTCCACTGTATTAAAAAAAACAGTCTTCAAGGAGGACTGTTTACTTCAGGTTTGGTCTACAACAACTCGCCATGGCCAACTAACTGTAGCCAGCTTGCCATGGGATAACTTGGCATGAGACAAAGAGTTACACTAATATTGAAGAAATGGTGGAATAAAATCATTAAAGTAAGGATGACAAAGGAGGGACAAAATGAAATATGAATGTAAAACATTAAAAATTATTTTTAACTATTTTTAATAACTAAATTGATTTGTTGAATTGCCCCACAGTGAGTTCTCCTGTGGGGAATTGGCCATGGGGAGTTGACCAGGTAAATTGGCCATGGGGAGTTGTTCCATTACTTCACATTGATCCTATGGGGGGAGGGATTCTGGGAGAGCAGCAGAATCCAGACCACCATAAAGAAGCAACCCTTGGATTGGATTGGATTGGATGTCCCACTTCTACAGCTACAGAAGAGAGAGAAAAAGGCTAGGGGAGCAGAAGGTGAGTTTGGGGTGGTCTTTTTAGAATCAGCCATCAGCCATTGTAATGGTTAACTTTCTCTTGACTGCTGAACAGAAAAAAACCACATCTTGTGCTGAAGGATCCCACTTGTCTTGCTCTGGAAATAAAGAAAAAATCCTCCGATGCTAGCCAGGATTCTGTTTATATTGTTTCTCACTTACCAATATGCCTTGGGCAGATGCTATTACTACTGTGGGAAGGAATCTGATGATAAATATTGAAGGGCTCCTCCCAGTAATCAAGAGAGGATTATGAGGATAAAACAACGAAGCGTTTATACCATTAAAGATCTGGACAATTGGACAGATCTTGTGCTGTTTCCAGACTCAGCTCTGATTCCCATGGGAATCTTTACTGATTCACACCACAGGCCACTCCTAAGGTTAATCCCAGTGGAGAGAGATTAGCCAGAAAAATCATTGCTATGTGACCATAATATACTAGGTTTTTTTGTATTTTTTTTTCCTTCAAGAATTGCAGTGGGACCATTCCCAAAATTTGAAGTGGAGAAAATTTGCAAAGAGTTCCAATAAGTCTATTTCATAAGGAATTTCCACTTTAGGTTTACTATCAACTTTCCTATGATCAAATTGGGGTGGGGAAATTGTGGCCCGCCAGATGTTTTTGAAATGTAACACCCCTGGAAGACAGCCCTCTGATGGATGTGACACTAGTGGGTTGCAAGCCATGTCAGTTTAATCTTTGTGTTCTGTAGATAGGAATTATGTTTGTGGCATGACACTGCAACAGTGAAGGGCTACCAAATTTTTTACTACAACACTGCGGGCGTGGCTTATACAGGATGTCCTGCATTTTCTTTCAACATATTTCAGTGCAAATTGGGTACTCTGGGGTGGAGCCAGTGATGGGCTCTTATGGGTATGGTCAGGTACGCAGTAGCGGTAGCAAAATTTTGATTTTTTTCCCCCCCCCTTCTCGGCTCTGGGTATGTTTATTGCAGTAAATGAGGTTGAATGTGTATAATTTTAGAAGAGCTGTGCGTGTGTGTGTGTGTGTGTGTACATATACCATATATACTTGAGTATAAGTCGACCCGATTATAAGCTGAGGCACCTCTTTTGCCACAAAAACTGGGAAAATTAATTGACTTGAGGGTGGAAAATGCAGTGGCTACTGGTAACTTATAAACGTATCTCTGTCTTCTTCTGTTGATATTGTCATGTCTACTCCCCCTAGAAATTCTATAATCATATCCCTACGCATCTCTCCCTCTTCATATAATTTCTCATAAAATGTTTATGCTATATATTTTTTGTCAGTAATAGTTGTTTTCAGTTGAGTCATACAATGCTTCTATTGTTTTATCTACTTTCTGTTGGGCTAATTTTTGTTAATCGGGCTAATCTCCCCAGTTTATTTGCAGATTCAAAGTATTTTTGTTTGGCAGTTCTCAGTTTCCAAAAAATTTCTTCTTGTGTTATTAAATTTATTTCATGTTTAATAATATTCAAGCCTCCTAAGTACTTTACAATTGTTTGGTTTATCTTGTAAAGTTTTCTATATTTTTGGTAACTTTGTTGTTAATTTATCCAGTTTATCTTTCCTTTGGTTTCTCCTCTTAGTGACATATCCTAGGTAGGCCTTCATTTTGTCCCATGTATTCTGAAGTGAAGTGTTACCATCATTATTAATTTGAAGAAAATATTCTAGGTCTTGTTACATTATTTTAATGAATTCAGTTTCTTTAATGATTGCTTGATTCATCATCCATCTTGGTTTCATTCTCCTGGTTAGTTCTCTCCATTTCAATAATGGAGGATTATGATCAGCCCAGGCATTAGGAAGTATCTCTATATCAAGTATTTCATTAATAAATTCCACATTTGCGAAGGGGCTGTGAGAGGGCTTTTGCTGAGTGCTTCGGGAGCGCCTGGTCCACCCCTCCTGCAGCCCCTTCTCTGAGAGCACTTTCGCTGAGTGCTGTCAGCGAAGGGGCTGCAGTAGGGGCAAGGCAGATGCTCCTGAAGCGCTTGGCGAAAGCGTTCTCAGCGAAGGGGCTGTGAGTGGACTTTCACCGAGCACCTGGCCTGTCCCTCCTGCAGCCCCTTCATTGAGAGCACTTTTGCTGAGCGCTGTCAGCAAAGGGGCTGCAGGAGGGGCAGGGCAGGTACTCCCGAAGCGCTCGGCAAAGCGCTCTCGGCAAAGCGGCTGGGGAAGCTCTTTCATTGAGTGCTTCGGGAGCACCTGCCTTTGCTTCAGCCGGGGAGAGGCAGCACCTGTCCCATTCCTGCACAGCTTGCTCGCCCGAGCCTCCAATGCCTGCCGCTCTCCTGCAGGCGCCCTCTGCTCCGAACTGGTGTCCCTGCCCGGCCACCAGTGACTCTAGTATAAGTTGAGGTCAGATTTTTCAGCAAATTTTTGGTGCTGAAAAACTTGACTTATACTTGAGTATATACGGTACTTTATATAGTAGATAATCAGAAGTGAGCTACTGCCCGGATGCGGGGGAATGCAGTGGGTTAGCAAAAATGGAGATCCACCCCAGAGCACTCAATTTTCACTGAAAGATGTTGAAACAAAATGCATAAGCCAGGCCCACAGTGTGGTAGTAAAAAATTTGGTAGCCCATCACTGGGTGGAGCTCTATTTTTGCTACCCCACTGCACACACACACCATCTGGGCAGCAGCTCACCCCTGACTGCAATCATACAGAAGACGAGTACAAACTTCCAGTAGGGAAAGTGTGTTGCTTTATCTAGTGAACAACACCATTCTGTTTTTGGGTCAATAATAATGATGGCAGATTAGCTGCAAAATGTTCTTTATTCATTATCAAGGACTGCTTGAAAAGCATTTCGCTGAATGACTACTTAAAATTTAAAATCCACTCCTATGGATAGTAAAGCATCCTACTTTATAAAGCAAAATTCAGTCCTCTTCTGAAAGCCTATCATTCATTTTCAGGATTAACTATTTGTCTGCTGCTAATTCCATTACTAGAGATAGATTTCACTTATTGGCCATTAAGATAAGCAGCTGTTCATTATGCTTTGGTTTGTGATGTTACTGGGGCAGGGCAAAAGCTTTTGGGTTTGGAAAACCAGGAAATGTACCTATGACATCAATTTACTCAAACTATACTGGTATAAAGACCAAAAGACTATGGATCAAATTATTACAGTCGAATACAATGACTGTATGATAACTCAGTGCCCTTCCCCAATAATAGCCTTAATATTTACTCACTTAAAGCAACCAAGAAATTTGGTCTAGGAAGCATGGGAATATTATGAGGATTCAGACTGAGTCACTAAAGCAATATTTGTAAAGCTAGAGTAGCTCGGGTACGTGCAAAATTCTTTGCCTTTACCATAGAAAAGATTTAATTTACTTAAAAGCATCTAAGTCCTTAAAAAGGAATTTTTGGAAGTCCACCTTTGCCACAATAGTCACTTGCAGCCCATCTCTTTCAGGCAATATTTGCAAAGTTTCAGGGTACAGTTTTGAAAATGGCAGTAATAAATGTCCTCAAATCCAAAAAACAAGCACGCCCAGACATGGACAATCCTAGCCTCCCATTTGTTTGGTGATACCTGAGCAGGATTGTTATGTCCTGAAGAAGCTGGGAAGTTTTCCCTCCAGTCCGACAGGGAAGGAAAGTAGGAAAATTCTGATCAGTTCTCTTCCAGATTAGTTCCCTATTTAAACCCCCTGCCTTTTGTATACTGCTGCTGGAAGTTACTCCCTATATCCTAATAAAGAGCTGAAGTCACTCCAGCAGTCTCCTGTCTCTTCAGTATCAGAATACAACAAGAACAAACATCATTTAATGAATAACATAAAATGGCTATAAATATTTTCCTTTATCCAGTTGTGCGGCTTATTGTAAAGGAGCAGTTGCCCCTATCTTGTCACTAACAGTCCAGCATGTGTAGTAAATAAATTCTAAACAAAATTCAAAGTCGTGGTGTTTTTGTAAAAAAAAATTCTATCATAGTGACAAATAGTTACTAATGAATGATGGAATAAAAGAAAGCCTTGCAGGCTTTCTACTACACTTGTTCATTGGTGCCTTAATTTAGATAATGAACTATTGGATAAGTTATGAACTGTACAATGTATGTGTCAACTGGTAAAGTAAGTGCCTTGGAGTGAATGAGATGTATGCTGAGTTAACTCTCATCTTGGTTTTAAGAAGTATCATGACTAATGTATAGTGCAACCTGTATGATTTATTCCTGCTTTCATCCCAGGGGTGGCCTACTGCCCAGATGTGGGGAACACAGTGGGATAGTGAAAATGGAGCTCTACCCCA
The DNA here is from genome assembly GCF_031021105.1 of Erythrolamprus reginae. Lineage (NCBI taxonomy): Eukaryota > Metazoa > Chordata > Lepidosauria > Squamata > Dipsadidae > Erythrolamprus > Erythrolamprus reginae. The sequence goes on from NC_091951.1 coordinate 102,898,891, forward strand.
AACACCCAATTTACACTGAAAGATGTTGAAAGAAAATGCAGGGTGCCCTGCATAAAGCATGCCCACAGTGTGGTAGTAAAACTTTTGGTAGCCCTTCACTGGGTAGAACTGCCATTTTTTAACAAAGCTGTAACATTTCTCTGTGCTTTAGGTCATGCCTTGTACGAGAAGGTTCTTTTTCAAGAGGACTTTCTTTCCTTGAAAACGTTTTGAAGAGGCACCTTTTTGAAAACCATGACCCAGATGATTGAGAATCTCCATAGTCCTATCTTTTACATATTTTTCACCCAGCAATCTGACATATGGTGTCATGGGCTGCAAGCAACAAATGAGCTTAATTTAGGGTGGCTACTAAAATGTTTTTAAAAAGGGACAACATGATGAAAGAAAGGAAGAATGTAATGAGAAGTTATTATTTTACCAGTGAAAGTTCTTCCATCCAAAATATAATAATAAGGAGCAATGTCAGTTGTGTTCTCACCACATTTATAAAATATCCTGCCTCCCTATCTTCCTAACTCTGACATATATACTTTGCTGCCATGCACGCAGCCTGCTTGTTTCTTTCTCTCCTCCTCCATTATAAACACACCCACGGGATTTTAGGATCTTTGATTAGCAGACCCATCAGCTATACTGATAGCAATCTTTCAAACTTTGGACTGGCAATGCAAAGTTGGGGAAAGAGGATGGCTTGGAATCAAAGTTTTACTTTTCTCCCTTCTTTCCTGTCCAGGCTATTTTACTTCACCAACAAACAGACTACTCGGAAGCCAGCCAAATTAATTTCACGCCTACACACAGTCTTTTTTCCTTCCAACTCTCCCACCATGAGAGGTTGGGAAAGTGTCTTATTTGGGCTGCAAAGCCCAAATTACCTCCAAATGACCAAAAAAGTGGTGGTAGGGGGAGAGAGCTAATTCTTTGCCACCATCTGGTACCTGTCCAGATTATTGCAGCCCAGATATGGTGGCTGTCTTAGAAAGGTGATAGAAAGAGAGCATAGAAAAAAGTAACCAAAAAGAGAGACTGCTAGATAAACTTGAAAACATTTGGATTGTCCAACATAATTCATAGAAACATAGAAGTCTGACGGCAGAAAAAGACCTCACGGTCCATCTAGTCTGCCCTTATACTATTTTCTGTATTTTATCTTACAATGGATATATGTTTATCCCAGGCATGTTTAAATTCAGTTACTGTGGATTTATCGACCACGTCTGCTGGAAGTTTGTTCCAAGGATCTACTACTCTTTCAGTAAAATAATATTTTCTCATGTTGCTTTTCATCTTTCCCCCAACTAACTTCAGATTGTGTCCCCTTGTTCTTGTGTTCACTTTCCTATTAAAAACACTGTTAGGGGACAGTTTCTAATTCAAATGTCATGCCATCCTATCCAAGCGATGGTATTCTTTTTGAAGCATATATATGCTAGATAGGATTTTGCACGATAGGCGGCAAGTAAAGATTCTCATAATCATATCTAAAGCGACAGCACAAAAGGAGAAAGGATAAGAGACCAAAAATGAATACAATGGTACCTCTACTTACAAACTTAATTCATTCTGTGACCAGGTTCTTATATAGAAAAGTTTGTGAGAAGAAGCAATTTTCCCATAGGAATCAATGTAAAAGCAAATAATGCATGCGATTGGGGAAAACACAGGGAGGCTGGAGGCCCTGTTTCCTCCCAGGAGATTCCTGGAGAGGCCCCACAGAGGCTTCTCCCTCCCTTTTCCGGTTACAGTTTCAGTGGCTCAGGTTTGCAAATGGAAAGTGGTTTTTGAGAAGAGGCAAAAAAATCTTGAAGACCTGGTTCTTATCTAGAAAAATTCGTAAGTAGAGGCGCTTGTAGGTAGAGGTACCACTGTATTAAAATATTCACATTACATTCAACGATTATAGTCATCATGTAATACCAAAATGATCTTAAAGCTACACCTATTTTTTCAAATAACTACATTTATATTATAGTTTTGATTTTAAAAAATCATGTATATTTATTTTATTAAATGCTAAGTGGATATCCAAACATTGCACGAACTTCTTTTTGGGAAGGAAGGATGGCTGTTTATGTATTTATACATGTGTGTATACATGAATGATGCATCTGTTAACTTTCAAAGTAACTTCTAGATGACAGATCTTGGCATGTGAAGAATAGCATAGGCCTGCTTGAGGTGATGTTGTTCTTTGTTTATACATTGGTCATACTGTCCAAAGTACAGTACAGTGATCCCCCGGGTATTGCGAGAGTTCCGTTCCAGGACCCCTCGCAATGACCGGTTTTTCGCGAAGTAGCGCTGCGGAAGTAAAAACACCATCTGCGCATGCGCAGATGGTGTTTTTACTTCCGCAGCAGCGAGGAGCCGAAGATTGGGGTTTCCCCACCGCCCACGCAAACTCCTCACTGCCGCTCGCCCGCCCTTCACCCGCCCACGCCGTTCGCTCGCGCCGCTTCCCAGCTGAGTCCTGAAGCCAATTCGCTTCAGGACTCAGCTGGGAAGCGGCGAGAATGAATGGCGTGGGCGGGCGAAGGGCGGGCGCGCGGGCAGGCAGGCGGCGGACAAGCTGTTTGCTCGCGCCGCTCACTCGCGCCGCTTCCCAGCTGAGCCAATTCGCTTCAGGACTCAGCTGGGAAGCGGCGAGAATGAACGGCGTGGGCGGGCGAAGGGCAGGCGGGCGGCAGCGAGGAGTTTGCGTGGGCGGTGGGGAAACTCCTCGCTGATGCCCGCCGCTCACCCTCCCGCCAGCAAGAGGGGGAAGACCTAGGGAAGCCGCCCAGCAGCTGATCTGCCCGGCGCCATCTACGCATGCGTGCCCATAGAAAAAAGGGTGCGCATGCGCAGATGGTGTTTTTACTTCCGGGTTGCAAAATCGCCATATAGCCGTTTTGCAATGATCGGGATCGCAATACCCGGGGGGATCACTGTATTTATCACTACTGCCCCTACTATCTAGGAAATTCTGGATATGGCACAGATAAGACTAAGGTAACTGCTCTATATTTTATCTATCTACTTAAAATGTGTCATATGAAACCAAGTAAGAGGGAAAGCAGAAGTCAATATCTATGAGCCCTTGTGAAATTGAAAACTAATGGAAGATTGCAATTTAAAGCACAAGTAGAATAAGTAGAAAGTGGTATCAGTTAATAACTCAGTGGAATGATTTTTTTAAAAGTTGGTATCTATGAACCTAAGAGAAATATAAGATGGCCAACATTGTACAGCGGAGTTGATGAACTGTGCAGAAAACAAAGGGAATTATATAACAATAGATGTAAAGGCTAAAATGTATTCAAAAAATATGAATTAATATCTGAGTTGTAGATTGGAAGCAATAATCCATAGATTAGTAACAGTAATGTGTTTTGTTCCAGTTTGTACTGAAAATAGGAGAACCAGAGATTAGAACTGCCCCCACCCTCCTTGCCTTTCGTAAACAACTTAAAACCCACCTCTGCCGCCAAGCATGGGGGAATTGAGATCCTCTTTCCCCCTAGGCCTTTACAATTCTATGCATGGTATGTATGTTTGGTTTTTATATTAATTGATTTTTAATCATCAATACCAAATTATTATTGTACACTGTTTTATTGTCGCTGTTAGCCGCCCCGAGTCTCTGGAGAGGGGCGGCATACAAATCCAATAAATAAATAAATAAATAAATAAATAAATAAATAAATAAATAAATAAATAAATAAATAAATAAATAAATAAATAAATAAATAAATAAATAAATAAATAAATAAATAAATAAATAAATAAATAAATAAATAAATAAATAAATAAATAAATAAATAAATAAACAAACAAACAAACAAACAAACAAACAAACAAACAAACAAACAAACAAATAAATAAATAAACAAACAAACAAACAAACAAACAAACAAACAAACAAACAAACAAACAAATAAATAATCCAAATGACTGCAATGCGGGGTGGGGTGGGGATTAATCTGTAACTGCTATCTAGATGGGATAATTCAAAAAAAGGGATTGGGTCACTGGGTAAAGTAGATTAACTGTCCTCCACCCACAATTTTATGCCTTTAATTTATTTGACGCTTGCTCTTTATTCCTTTTCTGCCCTCTGCAAAATTTTGTTTTTCCTGAAAGGGGATTGCATGAAGGGCAGACAGATAAACAATATATGGATAGACAGACATAACTTCTTAGCAGTAAGTTCTCTGTGAAACAGGCAACAGAAAGGAATGCAAATGACATGCAGTTTGTTCGGAATAACCTCTTCCAAGATATAGTTTCAAGAAGACTGCTAAGAAACTTGAATTAAATAGCTCCAGTACAAAGCTGCAATAAATGTTGTACAGCCAGACGGGGTGACATTTACAGCATTCATTTATGTGAGGATAAACCTGAAAATTTCATTTCTTTGGGAACAAAACCTTACCTTCCTTCTGAGTAAATTTCAGAAAGCTCTCAGGGAACAGGGAACAAAAATAGTTCCATTTCTGTATAGCCTAAGACAGTGATGCCTGGCCTTTTTTTTAGGTGCTGAAAGAGTATGCATGCATGTTATCACACATGCGCGAATGCCCACACTCATAATTCAATGCTTGGGAGGTGAAAACACCTCCCCCCCCCGATGCTCTCTGGAGGCCAGAAACGGCCTGTTTCCCAACTTCTGGTGGGCCCAGTTGGCTCATGTTTCACCCTCCCCAGTTCCAAAGGTTTCCCTGGAGCCCGGCAAAGGTAAAAATGCCCTCCCTCATCCCCCTCAGGCTCTCTGGAAGCCAAAAACACCCTCCCAGGGTCTCTGTGAGAATCAAAAATCAGCTGGCCGGCACACACATTCATGTTGGAGCTGAGCTAGGGCCAGGAGATATGGCTCCATCCCGTGCCATAGGTTCACCATCACTGGCCTAAGATATCAGTTAAAATCTTCCAGTAGCATGTAGCACATTTCCACTTAGCAGTTTCTACATTTGGAGCTATGATGGTGGGCAGGAGGAAGGACTTTCTCCATCAATTTTTGGTAATTCTAATGTACAGAATTATTAAGTTAATGGATTCCATAGTAATTCACTTAGTGTAACAGACTAACACAATTATTGAATAACAGAGTTGGAAGGGACCTCTGAGGTCTTCTAGTCCAACCTACTGCTCAGGCAGGAATGCATCCATTTTTGTCTTGCAATACAAGTGTGAGAAAGGGGAAACTACCCTTCTCTGTTTATTCCCAGCAGTTCTATGCACATTCACCATATTTAAATTATGTTTTCTTTTTTTAAAAAAATCACTAATATTGTATTTTTTCCAGAGAGGTGAATATCTCTAGTCTGCGAACATTTCACTTGTCTAAGATTACTTTTCAATGTATTCACACTTTGGTACCCAGCATTACAAGAAAAAAAGTCAAGGAAACAATTGAGCCATTGCAGGGAGAAAGTGGCAACAAGGTGACAAGTAACAGGGAGAAAGCAGAGGTACTTAACACATTTTTTGCATCTGTCTTTATGTAAAGGGAAAAAACCAGTCCAACCTATCAAAAATAGCATCACAAAAATATATATTAGGAACACAAGTTAAAATAGGGAAGAAAATGGTAAGGGAACACCTGTCTATCCTAGACAAATTCAAACCATCAGGACCAGATGGATTACACCCCAAGGTTCTGAAAGAACTGACAGATGAGATCTCAGAACCACTGAACTATATCTTGCAAAGATCTTGGAGCACTGGAGAATTGCCAGAGGACTGGAAAAGAGCTGATGTGGTTTCCATTAAAAAAAAAAACAGATCCAGGAAACTACAAACCTATCAGCCTGATCTCAATACCAGGAAAGATTTTGGAAAAGATAATCAAGCAACAAATCAACGAACACCTAGAAGCAAACAAAGTAATAACCAAAAGCCAACATGGGTTTGTCAAGAACAGATCATGCCAGACTAATCTTATTGCATTCTTTGACAAAGTGACAAAATTAATGGACCAGAGGAATGCTGTTGATGTGGTTTACTTGGACTTCAGTAAGGCATTTGACAAAGTAGACCATAACCTACTATTAGATAAAGTAGAAAAATGTGGGATGGACAGTAACACCACCAGATGGATTCAAATCTGGCTAACCAACATGTACTTCTCAATGGAACTGCATCTATATGGAGGGATGTATGCAGTGTAGAACCCCAGGGCTCTGTTTTAGGCCCAGTACTTTTCAACATCTTCATCAATGACTTGGACAAGGGGATAGATGGGAAATTTATCAAATTTGCAGATGACACCAAACTAGTAGGAATATCCAACAATCCACAAAATAGGCGCAAAATACAGAAGGAGCTTGACAAACCTGAACATTGAGCACTATCTTACAAAATGAAATTCAATGGTGGAAAAAGTAAGGTTCTGCATTTAGGCAAGAAAAACAAAATGCACAAGTACAATATATGTGACATATTGCTCAACAGTAGTAACTATGAGAGATAGCTTAGAGTCCTAGTAGACAACCATTTAAATATGAGCCAGCAGTGTGTAGCAGCTGCCAAAAAGGCCAACACAGTTCCAGGCTGCACTAACAGAGGGATAGAATTAAGATCACACGAAGATAGAATCAAGATCACTTTATAATGCCTTGGTAAGGCCACATTTGTAATACTGCATTCAGTTTTGGTTGCCACGATGCAAAAAAGATGTTGAGACTCTAGAAAGAGTACAGAGAAGAGCAACAAAGATGATTAGGGGATTGGAGGCTAAAACATATGAAGAATGGTTGCAGGAGCTGGGTATGTATAGTTCAATGAAAAGAAGGAGATACATGATAGCAGTGTTCCAATATCTCAGAGGTTGCCACAAAGAAGAGGGAGTCAGCCTATTCTCCAAAGCACCTGAGTGTAGAACAAGAAGCAATGGGTGGAAACTAAACAAGGAGAGAAGTAACTTAGAACTAAGGAAAACATTTCCTGACAGTTAGAACAATTAACCAGTGAAACAACTTGCCTCTAGAAGTTGTGAATACTCCAACACTAGAAGTTTTAAAGAAGGTGTTGGATAACCATCTGTCTGAAGTAGTGTAGGGCTTCCTGCCTAAGCAGGGGGTTGGACTAGAAGACCTCCAAGGTCCCTTCCAACTCTGTTGTTGTTGTTGTTGTTATTATTATTATTATTATTATTATTATTATTATTATTATTAAATGTATAAAACTGGGCCATCATTTTCATAAGGCCATAGAGTACCGCTGTTTAAATACATTTCCAGAGTCAATCCTATCATTCAGAGCCCAAGTACTACATAGGAAGTCAGGATTTACATCCCAGAGTGCCTCCGTTGTTGTGTGTTCAACCATAGTTGTTCAACCTATAATTCCCATTTGTCTAAATTGGATTGATCTTGTTTTGAGCTCTTGGTTGTCTATTGTCTTTTAAGCCAACTGGATTACTTCACTTCAAAAATCAAATTCAAGTTATTGCATGAGAAAATAAAAGATCCAGCCCCAGCTCCAGTCCAGACACATGCACATACACACACAGAATTCTAATGTTTATTCTTTTTAGATCTATTTATTTCTGTTTTGTTTCTTTTTTGGGGGGGAAAAACCAGTTACTTTATCCAATGACTGCTGTTGGTTAGGAGTAATTTTTGAAAGCCGGCTGGAAAGCTTGGCTGAATCATATCAACCAGATGAACGTCTCCCCATATTGGCCTCTCAAATAACTCCAAAATGTTAATGAACAAGGGCTACCTTTTCATAAGCCATCTCAGTTTTTATCCTGTAGGATTTCTTCCTCATTTTGCTGCTCTATTTTTCCTGCTGGACAATGTTTCCCCCCAGTTTAACAGCAATAAAACTTAAGCTGTTGAGAAGCCTTTTTAAAAATGATTGTATCAGTCCCTGGCTTTTATGTGGAATACTGATCACGTTGCTCAAGGTTATATGGTTCAGATAGTATACAATCAAGTGGATATTCAGAGGCATCTCCCTTGGAGGGTGTGTCTGTGGGCCAGAAAAATCAATATGGCAGCTGCGACTGCATGATTCATGACCTACCACTTTTTAAATACGCAATGCTATAAAAAAAGGAAGCAAAGCATCAGTCATGGTGGCACGGTTGCCATCTTGACTTTTTGACCTGTGGAAACATCTGCAACATTACACCATACTCACAGAGCACCAGCATAATACTATTGAAAATAGCTTGTTGGGGGGAGGGATATTACTTATTGTGATATATGCACCAAATTTTGATCAAAAAACTTTTTATAAAAATTTACATCAAACAATAATAAAATACGGAAAAGAAAATATTTGTATAGTAGGGGATTTCAATGCGGTAGCAAACATAGAGAAAGATTACAAAGGAAAAGTGGAAAAGTCAGCCGAAACATGGCCTCCAGGAAGGACGTCTTCATGACGTCAAAGCTCTGCCCATGGAATTACCTATTGGGATTCCCCACCTCCTTTCCAGCCTCCAGATCGGCCAAAAACGCTGCCGCCGATCGCAAAAACGGCACTCTGCCGAGCGGCACTGCCCGGCTGTAACCTTCCAAAACAGCCAGGCACTTCTCGGCGGTCTCCAGAACCTGAACCCAAACCCAAACTTCCGGGTTCAGGTTCGGGAGAACACCGAGAAGCCCCCCGGCTGTTTAAGAAGGTGACAGGTGGGCGGCGGCGGCCAGCAGAGCACCATTTTGCGATCTGCGGTGGGTTCGTAAGGCGAAAAAAGTTCATAAGAAGAGGCAAAAATTTTCTGAATCCCGGGTTCATATCTCGAAGTGTTCGTATCACGAGGGGTTCGTATCACGAGATACCACTGTATTCTGTATGTTCTGGTTTATTTTTCACTTTTCCTCCCCCAAGTCTGGAGCTTTTGTTAGCAGACTGACAATCTACTTTGGTTAACTGTGCACTGTTCATCTCTATTCAGAGATATTATCCAACAAATTCCCATCAATGGATACATTATTGTTCTTGTTTGTTAAATGTGTGTACCACTTTTGTTCGGCAGCTCAGGATTGTATACATGGAGTCCATCCTTCCATTTCCCCCTCCTCACAACAACCCTGTGAAATTGATTGGGCTGTGAGACACTCATTAGCCTTAAGATACCCAGGCAGATTCCGTGAGTGAGGATGGATTAGAACCCAGGTCTCTGCCCTCCTAGTCCAACATCTTAATTGAGTGTTTTTCAATCTCAGCAATTTTAACATGTGTGGACTTCAACTCCCAGAATTCCTCAGTCAGCTGAGGTTGAGAAACACTGTCTTAATTACTCCACAAATTCTAGATTTCTTTTTTAAACTGTCCTTCTGCTTAACCTATTGGATATTTGAGGCTGGTTTGGGTTCATTTTACTACTAATCAGTATTTATATTCATTCAAAGGCACTTTCCAAAATAATCTATTTCTACTGAATCATCTTATTTCATAAGACACTGCCTGCAATCTTCCTCCTCCTCAGAGACATTTCTAGGTAGTGTGTGGAAGATGTAAAGTCAGCATCATGATACTAGAAAAAAATCCTACCTTACACAGGCAGTTGTAACATTAAACTACATGTTCTAATTTTCTAATTTTAATGCTGTTGTCATTGTGTAATGTACTTTTCCCACCTCTATTTACATTTTATGTAAATAGAGTATGATATACAATAATAAAGTAACTTTGAATTTGGAAAAAAAAATCCAAACAGGTTTTCTAAAACATTTTTTTTTCTAAAAACAGAAAGGTTTTCTAAAACTCAACTGTGCATTGAAATTTTCAGCTGGTTATTAGTTTTAAAGAAGATTGCTACTTCCTGTCATCTACTCTTGAATTTATGTTTAATTGCCAATTTTGCTACACTGGGCCAACCAGCGAAACTCCAATGTGCCAACTGAAAAGGGAAAATGAGAAAACATCCTGTTTGTTGTTTCTCAGTTGCACATTAATTTGGAAATTCAACAAGGATTAGAATTGCTGCGTTCACATCCACATACAATGTTATTGACACAGCTTGTCCAATATTATTTTCACAAGGGGAGTGAAAGATGGTCGTAGAGGTGCACCGGTTCTGTGAAATAGTTAAAAGTATTATAAATGATTTTAGGGTTGGGCAATTCTTCTAACACCTCCTTTGAAAGTTTTTTCAGAACAGTATACAGTGATCCCCCGCTCGTTGCGAGGGTTCCGTTCCAGGAGCCCCCGCAACGAGCGGGTTTTCGCGAAGTAGCGATGCGGAAGTAAAAACACCGTCTGCGCATGTGCAGACGGTGTTTTTACTCCCACAGCGCTAGCGAGGAGCCGAAGATTGAGGACTCAGCTCGGAAGCTGCACGGGTGTTTTAAAAGGTCTCCGCCGGCATGGGGGGCTTCTTAGCACCCCCCCAAACCCGAGTTGGGGGTTCGGGAGGTGGTAGGAAGCCCCCCATGCCGGCGGAGACCTTTAAAACACCCGTGCAGCTTCCGAGCTGAGTCCTCAAGCCAAGCGCAGAAGTTAGCCTTGAATCCCTTTGAATCCCGCCGCTTCTGCTGGATACGGGCGATGGGGGGGCGAGCTGCCACAGCCCCTGGCTTCCGCGTTGCTCGTCCCACCCACCGCCCGTATCCAGCAGAAGCTGCTGGATTCAAAGTGCTGCTGGGAGCCGCAGGCGAAAGGAGCTCGGGCATCGGAGCGCGGCGCCAGGCATTGTTCTCCGGACCCCGCCCGCTCAGCCCCGCGGCAGCCCTTTCCCTCTCCAGGCTGCGGGCGGGGTCCGGAGAACAATGCCCGAGCTCCTTTCGCCTGCGGCTCCCAGCCCACCGCCTGTCTCCTGCTGCCCGGTTTAGCCAGGACACGAGCGGCGAAATGACTTGGAGGAATGTGAAGATGAAACCGGCCGGTTTCAGCTTCACATTCCTCCAAGTCATTTCGCCGCTCGTGTCCTGGCTAAACCGGGCAGCAGGAGACAGGCTTTGAGTTTTGGCTGCGGGGGGAGAAGTAGGACTTTCCTAACTCCCTCGCCCCGCAGCCAAAACTCAAAGCCTGTCTCCAACGCGCGCTACGATCTTCCGGGCGAGCCAGGCTCAGCGGATCAAGGCAGCCGCTTGGGCCGAGAGGAGCCGGCCTTGATCCGCTGAGCCTGGCTGGCCCGGAAGATCGTAGCGCGCGTTGGCGGATCAAGGCCGGCTCCTCTCGGCCCAAGCGGCTGCCTTCCGTCACTGAGCCTGGGGTCCCGCGCCCCGGATCGGGCGGCTGCAGCTTTGCAAAGAGGCGCTTTTTTCCCTCCCAGCCCCGCGTGCAGATCCCGCGCGGCTTTTGTGTGTGTGTGTTTGTGATCTTTCCACGCGCTTTTGCGAGTTGTGCAAATTGGCGCTTTCGCTTCTTCCCCGCGCTCGGCTTCCTCCTTTTTTATTCCTTTGTTTGCCGGCGGCTCCAGGGCGCCCGCCGGGCCCGGCTTGCTTTGACCTCTCCCGGGCGGCCTCGGCATCCTTGGCGGCGAGCGGGGATCTTCCCCCCGCGAACGCAGGCAGGTGGTTGCGCGTGGCGCCCCGGGCTTTTTTAGGGGGGGTGTTTTTTATCCCCGTCTGCACCGGCTTTGCCAGGCTGCGATCGGGCGCTTGGAAGGGGAAGAGAAGCGTTGACAGACGCGGCGAACTTCCAGGGCTGGGGGTTTTTTATTTGCGCCCCGAGGGAGGAAGAGCCCCCGAAGTGACCCGCAGGAGCCGGGCGAAGCGGGCAGGCGGCGATCGCAAGACGCCGGCTTGGCTGCCAGGCTTTTCCGCCGGCACCTGAAGTGGAGCCCCCTTGGCCAAGCGCTCTGGGCGGCCGTCGCATCGGGCAGCCCGGGAGACCCCCGTCCGGCGCGCTACGATCTGGTCCCACCCGATCCTCCTCCCTGAGGCAGCTCGCCCTCCCATGGCCGCTTCCTCCACCCTCTATTGCAAGCCCTCGCCACCGCAGCCAACGCGCGCTGCGATCTTCAAGCTGCCTTCCGTGACTGAGCCTGGCTGGCCCGGAAGATCGTAGCGCGCGTTGGCTGCAGCGGCGAGCGAAGCCAAGCCGGCAGCAATGTCGCCGCCGGTGCAGCCAACGCGCGCTACGATCTTCCGGGCCAGCCAGGCTCAGTCACGGAAGGCAGCTGCTTGGCCCGGGATGCTGGGCCGAAAGGAGCCGGGCTTGAAGATCGCAGCGCGCGTTGGCTGCGGTGGCGAGGGCTTGCAATAGAGGGTGGAGGAAGCGGCCATGGGAGGGCGAGCTGCCTCAGGGAGGAGGATCGGGCGGGACCAGGTGGGGGCTGGAATTTCTCCGCCAGGGCGAAGGGCGGGCGAGCGGGTGCTGGGGAGGGCTTCTCGCCCTCCCGACAGCAAGAGGGGGGAGCGAACGGCGTGGGCAGGCGAAGGGCGGGCGAGCGGCAGCGAGGAGTTTGCGTGGGCGGTGGGGAAACTCCTCGCTGACGCCAGCAAGAGGGGGAAGACCCAGGGAAGCCGCTGCCATCTACGCATGCGTGCAGGGCACGCATGCGTAGATGGTATTTTTGACTTCCGGGTTGAAAAATAGCGAAGTACCCTGTTCGCAATGGTTGGGGACGCAATAAACGGGGGATCACTGTATATAATATCTCTGTGGCAAGATCATCTGTGGTAGGGTTAAAAAAATCAGGATGGTATTAATCAAAGTCCCATCCCTTTTTTATTTGTGTCAATGTCTGTGAAAGAGGAGTGAGACTTCTATTGTGCCACTGTAGCCACTATTTTAACTTTTTTTACCCTGCCTATGGATGACCATGTGCCTGCAACACCTACAAACAGCCGCCTATAAGATCCCATAAAAATCTATTTCTTTCTGTCATCTCTCACTTGCTGTATTGTTATTATACTGTATATGTATGTGGATTATTCATGGCTCTTGTCTGAAAGTCATGAAAATGTAGTTGTAGAACTCAAAATATCTATTTTTTTAAAAAATGAAATGAATTGTGCTTTCCCAATATAACAGAATAACAGAATTGGAAGGGACCTTTGAGGTCTTTGAATCCAACTCCTTCCTCAAGTAGAAAACCCTACTATATTTCAAATATACAGTTGCTGATTTTTTTTTTTAAAAAACCTCCTGTGTTGAAGCATTCATGTCTTATGGCGACAAGTCATTCTACTGATTAATTGGTCTAACCATCGGGAAATTTCTCTTTAATTCTCGGTTGTTTTACTCCTTGATTAGATTGCTTCTTGACTTACCTTAAGTGCTTTGGAAAATAGGTTGACCTCCATCTTCTATGTGGCCCCTGAGATATTGGAACACTGCTATCAGTCATCTCTGGTCTTTCAATTCATTAAACTAGACCTACCTGGTTCCTGCAATCATTCTTATGCAATCACGTTAGCTGCTCTTCTCTGCACTCTTTCTTGAATTTCAATATATTTTTAATATTTTGGCAACCAAAACTGAAGGCAGTATTCCAAGTGTGGTCTTATCAAGCATTGTAAAGTACCAGTAACACTTCAACACTTCTTGATTCTATGTATAATGAATATGATTTCCACACCCAGTTTGACATGGGTGGGGGTCTTTTCTTTCATGAAATCATCACTTATCCTTTTTGTTTCAATTCCTGCAGATTGCTTGAACGCTAAATCTAAAGCAAGCAAATGAGCAAGGAGGAAAGAGTTTTCCCCCTTCTTACTATGGATTATTGTTTGCAAATTTTCTTCCAAATCTTCTCAAGAAATACATTTTTCAGCTGTGCTCTTGGCATGAGTAGCTTGCTGGCATGTCACATCATAAGATATATTCTTCCTCAGCTTCACACATGAGGGAATTTACATGTGAGGCTCCTAATAGTACTAAGATATTTCTGAATTAGCAAATGTTATTATTTGACTCGGTATTTTTTCTGCAAAGGGAGGCATTAAAAGAATGCAATCCAATCTGCAAATATCTCCAACTCTATATAAGCTAGAACATTTCATTAAAGCATATAAAATAATGTAATTTATCAGTTTTTGTGATAATCCCATGGATTCAAGTATGTAACTCTGTAATATATTCAAGCACTTATGCACGTATGAAATATTTCTGAATAGCTGCTGTTTTAGTTGTGCACAGCTGATGCCAATAGCCTGTGAGGAAGAAACTGTGGGCATAAATGCCAGAACTTGGTAGTTTTGGAAAATTACTGGGGCCAACATGAATGGTTTCCTGCCCAACTTTAAACAGGTCCAAATTTATGGGAGTGCATCCCAGTTCAAAGTTAATTAGTGGACCATGGAAATGGGGCTGGATTTTGTGATTTTGTGATTAAGAGTTTCTGGGGCTTGAGAGATCTTGTTTCATATGTTTGGGAATTGTTTATTAGTTCAGAAATCTTATAAGATGAAACAATAAAATGGTCTTTTCTGATTTGTCCAGAGCATTAGAAATTCTGGATGATGTCCCATTGGTTCACAAGGAATATGTCTGTAGCTTAGTTTTCTTGGTTAAATGTTCATATAGTTTATCTGTTGGAAGTTGTTTAAGAAACATTATGTTAAATAAAAGGAACAGGTTAAACAAATAATATTGATTTAAAAACAACCTTTTTATTGGGCAGGAATGTTTTTCAGTTCAGACTAATCTGAGTTACACACTCAAATATTATACTATATTTATTGATAGACTAAGTTAACATTGGAAGGTATAAGTTTTTGCCTAAAATTCTGTGGAATCTGCACATTACTAACTAAAAACAGTGAAAACTAAAACCATATGTACACATAAATAAAATTTCTAGCCCTTTGCCCTCTTCTTAGAGTGCAGGTTTTTATGGGTCTGTGCCCTTTCCTACTCTTTAAAATCTAAATGAAATAGAAGCCACCTAGAGTCACCTTGTAGAGGGGAGGGTGGCATAGAAATTAAACAAACAAATGAATAAATTGGTGTGTGTGGGGGTGATATTAATTAGTGCAGAGTGAGCTATTGCCTGTATGGGGATGATTCCTGATCTGGTTTCTGGAATTTGAAAAAAAAGTACGCTGAATCCTAGCAAGACCAAATGTGGAATCTAGAGCCCAATGAATTTTAAAATATTCTACATTTATTGTGAGATGGGTCACTCCCCTGTATAGAGTTGGCTTGCACATTAGAAGATCTCCTGAAGATATGGCTCTTCTTGAAACATCAGGTGGAAGTCATGTCCAGGAGACCCTTTATACAATGACACTGTATGCTTTAACTTCAATGATTTCTGGAGCAAGAACCTTATATACACTTAGACCTTGTCACCTTACAACTGGATTATTGCTACCCTGTATGGTATGCTCCTGAAGAATACAGAATATAAACAAAATTGGAAGGGGCATTGGAAAACTTCTAGTCCAACCACCTGCCAAAGCAAGAGATCATATCTCATAGCTGTCCAATGTCTTCTTAAAAATCACCAGTATTGGAGCACCCACAATTTCTGAAGGAAAGCCGTTCCACTCATTAATTGTTCTCACTGAAAATCTTTTGGAAGCTTAATTTGATTTTTTTAAAATAGTTATTCACATAGTTGAAGATCCAAGTGACATTTGCCTAGACAGCATTCCTAATATGAGAGCTTTGTTGATAGCTAGTTAGCTTTTGAGTATAATTCAAGAGTCTGGTTGCTACTCTTAAAGATCTTCAAGTTACAAAGCCTGGATACCTATTAAGACTGCATTCTGCGGATTGGCTCTATTGCTTCCCCACTTTTCCTGAGAGTCCCTTCCCTGAGGGAATGCCACCTACAGGGTCTCTGGGACTGACTCTTTTTTGGGGAAGCCCCCACCACCACGCTTATAACAGTTTATCACTGAATTTATTTATTTATTTATTTTTATTTATTACTTAGATTTGTATGCCGCCCCTCTCCGAAGACTCGGGGCGGCTGAATATCTTGGTATATTTCATTCACCAGACCACATCGGCCTAGTTCTAGGCCTAGTTCTTTAGGAATGTGTATTGGGATGCAAAATCTTAGCTACTCCCTTAGGATGATGCTACATTATTCATATTTATAGGTTGGATGTTTTTAACACTTGGATTAAAAGATACTTAAAGACTGTGGGCTTTTTTGTGTTCCTTATGGAAGCCTTAATAAATGTATAGTATTTATTTTTATTATTTATTTATTTATTTATTTTGTCCAATACACAATGAGGGTTTTAGTGGGTATATATATATGCCCCTCCCTGGTACAGAGCTGGAGGGATCAGGTCTGGTGGCTCAACTGTTAATTCTCTGCCTTACAAGGCAGAGGCTGCCAGATCGAATCCCAGTAAGGAAGGGTGTGGCTAGCTAATGAGGCCAGAACAAGGCCGAAATGGTACCATCCTAGTCTCCCTTAATTTTAAAATTTCAGCTTGATACATACATACATACATACATACATACATACATACATACATACATACATATATATATATATACAGTATATGTAGATTGTTCTGAGTTCGGGTTTTGCCCTGTGTAATATTTTGCATGTTTATGCGACGTTTCGGTGAAATCACATCCACCATCATCAGGCTGAAGTTTCCAAGCTTCGTGCTGTTGTAAAATGGAATGTTTGCAACTGTCATTTCTTCCTAGTGTATACTATACTATACACTATACACTAGGAAGAAATGACAGTTGCAAACATTCCATTTTACAACAGCACGAAGCTTGGAAACTTCAGCCTGATGATGGTGGATGTGATTTCACCGAAACGTCGCATAAACATGCAAAATATTACACAGGGCAAAACCCGAACTCAGAGCAATCTACATACATATACCCGTGAAAATTTACGAAAACAAATATATATATATATATATATATATATATATATATATATATATATATACACACACATGATGATTATAGAGGAGATACTCATAGTAAAATATATCTAAGAAAGAATAGAAAAGAAGATATAGAAATAGAACATATCAATGAAAGAATAGAAGAAGAGATATAGGAATAGAAGAAAGGTATAGGAGATATAGGAGAGCAATAGGACAGGCACTCTAGTGCACTTGTACTCACCCCTTACTGACCTCTTAGGAATCTGGATAGGTCAACCGTGGATAATCTAAGGGTTAAGTGTTGGGGGTTTGGGGATAACACTATGGAGTCCAGTAATGAGTTCCACACTTCGACAACTCGGTTACTGAAGTCATATTTTTTACAGTCAAGTTTGGAGTGGTTAATATTAAGTTTAAATCTGCTGTGTGCTCTTGTGTTGTCGTGGTTGAAGCTGAAGTAGTCGCCGATAGACAGGATGTTGCAGCATATGATCTTGTGGGCAATACTTAGATCTTGTTTAAGGCGTCTTACTTCTAAGCTTTCTAGGTCCAGGATTGAAAGTCTGGTCTCGTAGGGTATTCTATTTCGAGTGGAGAAGTGAAGGGCTCTTCTGGTGAAGTATCTTTGGACATTTTCAAGGGTGTTAATGTCTGAGATGCGATATGGGTTCCAAACAAATGAGCTGTATTCGATTATCATTAGTACCACAATGATAATCTTTGCTTTTGAGAAATATAGTGAGACAAAGGGATTTGAATTCTTTCCTTGCACATCTCAAATTCTGTTTGTGAGGACATTTATTCCAGATCAAACTTCTTATACAGCTGACTTTTCACTAGCTTTTCTTTTTCCATGACTTCATATTCACGGCATTGCAGCAGGCACGATTCTGTTCAATAACAACTAGATTGGCAAGCATTCCCAAACTTCTCTATCATGTAAGTGATCCTGGGCAAGCCTTGGTCTCTAAATGTCTAAAACAAACAGACTTCCCATGTATGCTGGAATGAAGACATGGGAAATCTATTTAACAATCAAGCCTAACTTTAATTCAATACATAAAAACCTACAATGCACATACTGTAGCCTTAACTCCATCTCATCCTTGCAGTTTTCTTTCTCTGAAGCAATATATGCTTGCATGTAAATTGTAATACCCAGCAGTAGTGTTTAAAAGTTTGTGAACTCTTTTTTGAATTTTCAGTAATTGTGATCTGTTGTTCACATGTCCTAAAACTAGATAAAGAGAACCCAATTAAACACATGACTCAAAACAAAAATGTTATAACTTTTCATTAATTTATTGATGAATTTATAATTTATTTATTAAACTGCTCTAAAGAGAAATGTTTGTATGGGGCAAAAGTATGTGAATTTATAGGATTATCAGTTCATTTGAAGGGAGAATTAGAGTCAGGTGATTCCATAAAAATGGGATGAGAATCTGATATGATTGTAGGAGATACCAGGTACAATTCAGTGGTGGGTTTTGGAGTATACCTATTTATTTTTCTAATCAGCTTTTTCACTTATGAAAGCAATCAGTTCAGCCTTTGATTATCTGGCCATCAGAACCACAGGTTTCCATTGCAAAATTGAAATCAAAACCCGAAATCTATTTTTCTCTTTGAGGCACAGGATTTCCTATAATCTGCACAGTAATAAGTAAGAGCAACTCATGCTTAGCCAAGCAAATTAAAAACAAATTTCTAACCAATTGTTTAGCCTTTATACATAACTTGCATCCTAAGCATGCATGTATCCTGAATTTTTCAAATTTTAAAATAGCCACTTGTAAGCCTGCTTTTAAGAACAAAACAAAACCAATACCTTGATCACGTTTTAGATTTAAAAATATCTGGTATAATGATTTAATTTAGACTGAACATGTTATTTATTATATTCCCTTATTATTAGAGCCATATTTTTCAATATTGCAGACAAGGAATTACCGATGTGATTCTGACATTTTACATTGGTTCATGTGCATTCACAAATTCCTTGTACTACCCTTGAGAATAAATTGGATGCATAGAATCACTGTTGTATTCCAGTTGATCATGAAGATGATACCTGGCCCATCTAATACTTTCTGGTTTTATGAAGAAAAAGAGCAAGTAAGTTGCCAAGTTTGTATAAAACATTTGTGACATAGGTACTGTCTTCTGTGAAATTATGCATGATTATAGCATGGCTAATATTCTCACTGTTGAGATCACACAGCCCAAGTTGGCTTCATCCCACACTTGGGATATTTCCAAACTGCATCCCACACTTGGGATATTTCCAAACTGTACAACCCACCCATCCCATTATTACTTCATCAATTCCTGAAAGGAAGGGTCAAGAGGTGAGTCTTGACTGAAGAAACTTGGAAGTTAATACCTTTCCCCCCAAAATACTTTAATTTCTAACAAGCTTTTATATTTCTTATTATTCACATCACATTTATTTTCACCATTACCCCCTTCCCTATTTAGTCTTGTGACTATTTGAGTGATTAGAACACCAAAGAACTAAAACCCAAAAGAGAAATAGCTGCGTTGTAAGCTTTCACTTTCCACACACACAAAAAAAAGATATATTCCATAGTAGCAGAAATGGGGAGCAAGTTCATTTATAGATGTTTGAAAAGTAAATGGATCTTAGTTCATGCAAGCTGTCTTTGAAAGTTTTCCCCAGTGTGGAAATCTCTGGCTTTGCCCCTCTGTTCAAAGCATTTCGTTCACTTACATGAGTCCTTCTTCAATTACTCTTTCATGCAAAAACTGTATAAGCCCAGGAGCAGTTATGATGCTGCTCACATGGGATTCTGGCAACCCTGTGAATACCTTGTTTGTCTCATTTTACAGTTATATTTGGAGGTAGGCCTAGGAGGTAAAATTCTCATGCATTATTCATTCATTATTCCAAGTGCAGTAGCACCTAAGGACCCCAAGCAGGCCTCATTGCCTCAGGAGAGCAGGCAGTGTGAAGATGATGTACACAAAGGTACTCCCTGCCCTAGAGAAAACATATTCTAATATTTAAAGAGCATATATCAAACAAATAAAGCTGAGGCAGAGAGGAGGGGAAGGACAACCATATAGTAAGGATTCTGAATTCCAGGCTAATCTCTTCGGATATCAACTTTCTTACCTAATAAGCCATCTAAATGTGAGCCTCAGATGAAGCACCTTTCTTTGCCTAATGCAGTGATGGCTAAACGTTTTTGACTTTGGTGCCAAAAGGGTGCATGGGTGTGCCCACATCCATAATGCCTCCCCTCCTGCACATGTACACAACCGCCCATGCTGGTCCCTCATGCATGTGCACAGGCCTCAATGAAGCCTCCAGACTTCGGCTAGGCCCATTGGGCTGTTTTTCACTCTCCCCAGGCTTCAGGAAAGCCTCCTGAAGCCTGGGGAGAAGAAAAAACAGCAAAATGGGCCAAAAGGAATTTCAGAAATGAACTTCTGACTGGGCCGTGGGGACATTTTTCACTGTCCCCAGCTTCAGGAGGCTTTCCTGAACCCAAGGAAGAGCAAAAATGGCTGAAAAAAAGACCAAAATCTGATATAGATAGTCCCGCTTTTGAGCAATTTGTCCCGAGTCCCGCCCCATTTTTAAAAAGACCCTATTTTTAAAAAACAGAACATCTGGTTACCTTACTCTAACAGGGACAGCAAAGGGGAGGAAAAAGAAAGGGAAGCGTGGCCAAGGCGCTCACCCACCCCTCCTCCAATAGTCCATCCGCTGTGCTTGGGGAGCGGCGGATGGACGGAGCAGCATTTGCGCCAGGCGGGAAAACCCATCTGCTCTTTCCAAGCACCAGCTCACCTGGCAAATAAAGGTGGGTCCATCTCAGCCTGGTGTTTTTCCTTCCTGATGGGTCTTCGCCCTGGCACCCCGAGTGGAGAAAGAGACTGACCATGCTCTGTCATTGATGGAGAGAGAGAGAGATTTGTGGGTGGGTGGTCGCCTGCCTTGGGAGTCTTTCCATCCTTTCTCTTCCTTTGCAGCCCAGGAAGGTTTAAGGGAGAGGGGCGGTGGGCAAGGCTTGGCTGAGTCAAAAGGGCAGGAGGAATTTGGGCAGGGGTCGCCTTTGCAGCTTGTAGTGAGGCCGAGGCTCCCTGCCTCCTCGGCTGGGAATTCTGGCTTCTTGGCCAGCTCTCTCTCTCTTTCTCTCTCCCTCTCCCCACCCCAGCCCAGGGCGCCTGGGACCCTGCTGGTAATTTTGGGAGGGGGATGGAAATGCCTCCGACCCCACCCCCATCCACGTCTCAATTCCTTCCCCGGGCTGAAATAGCTGGGAAGAAAACAGAGACCCCTGCCTCCTGCCCACTTGTTTGGTATATTGGTAGCAAATTTGCTATGGCAGCCTAAGCAGCGTGCTATCCATGCTGGTGAACTGGACAGACATGTAGACTATTGTAAAAAAAGAGAGGAAGGGAGGGAGGGAGACACAGAGAGAGAGAGAGAGAGAGAAAGAAAGAAAGAGGGAGAGAGAGAGAAAGAGAGAGAGAGAAAAAGAGGCAGAGAGAGAAAGAGAGAGAGAGAGACAGAGAAAGAAAGCAAGAGAGAGAGAGCAAGAGAGAAAGAGCGAGAGAGAGAGAGCAAGAGAGAATGAGAAAAAGAGAGAGAGTGAGAAAGAGAGAAAGAAACCAAGAGAGAGAAAGAGAGAGAGAGAGACAAAGAGAGAGAGAGAGAAAGAAAGAGAGGGAGAGAGAAAGAGAGGAAGGGAGGAAGGAAGAGAGAGAAAAAAGGAGAAGAGGGAAGAGAGCGAGAAAGGGAGCGAGAGACAGGAAGGGAGGAAGAGAGAAAGAAAGTGGCGGGGGAGAGAGAGAGAGAAATTTTTTTTGCTAATTTCTTTTGGCTCAACTTTTTTTAGCCCCCCCCCCACTCAATGGTGTCCCTCTTTTCCAATCTTAAAATCTGGTCACTTTAGATATAGAGCAATGCTTAACATGCCCTCACATATGGCATGTTGTGTGCCATAGGTTCGCCATCCCTGGCTTAGTGTGTAGGTGTCAAAGGATAAAGTTTGGACCATCAGTGGCATTTGATGAAATAAAATGTAAAGACAACATCTGAGATGGTATGATTAAAGCTACAGTTTAAATATATGGAAAGTGTTGAGACAGAGAAGGAAAGCTACTGTTCATCTGACATAGGAGTCAATATGTTATGGAGTTTAGAGAGCTATACATTCTGCCATATATAAAAGGCAACATATAAATTTGATACAGTATATTTTCAGAGAACTATTATTTCATTTTTGAAAAATACCACAAACCAGTTTCTCCCTGAAATGAAAAAGCCAGAGAGGAAATGTAAGCTCTTGTTTCTGAGTCACTTTCCCATGCCAGCATCACCTCAGGAGCCATAGAAAATGTTCTGCCACAGAATAGAGCCATGCTGGTGCAGTAGTTAGAATGCAATATTGCAGGCTAACTCACTGTTCACTGCCAGAAGAGCCAGTGCAATGGGAAGATATGGGAGGAAGATCAAGCAGAAATAAAACGGCATAGAAAGATAAGCCCTTTAATGGGATGTACCATCTACATAGAGCTGAAGTAGGAAGTTACAAATCCATAGAAGCAGATGTCTAGCACATAGACAGGATCAGAGGTACAGTCTGTACAGAGAAGGCTCAGACACAATCCAGTCTATAGTTGTAGAGTGTGAGATGCGGGTAGAAACAGTACATACTGAGCTGCACAACTAAGTAGCTAGCATTGTGTGCATCTATATCTATATACAGTGGTGGATGAACTAGAACCTCACAAGTGATTCCAGTCAGTCATGGAAAAAAAACATGGATAAGAACCAGATCCAAACAGACAGATAGGCAAGTACTGGCCATTCAACCAGACATCATGGTAGTAGGCAAAGACCAGAGGTATTGGAGAAGTACCAGTGCCTGGAAAAACTAGAGATGTGGGAAGTAGAATTCAAGGTGGTTCCAGTGGTGGAAGGGACTCCTAAGCTGGGAAAGTGGCTCCAACAGATCCTAGGACTTATATTAGTTTTTTGTCCAGAAGAGTGCAGTCAGAACCTTTAAATACCCAGGCCTCTAGTACAGGACCTGAAACTGAAGCAGATATACATCATGCATAGGATTGAGAAGGTATGCATCTCTGTGTGTGTGTGTGTGTGTGTGTGTGTGTGTGTGTGTGTGTGCAAAACCTTTCGTGTCTTGAATGACTCATAACAGCCCATAGTGCTAAGCTTAATGGCTGCAATCATGGTCAGAGGTGCCTGATGATGATGACATCATCATTTTTGGCAGCTCTTTCTGCGAGTGCCGAGTGAGGTAATGTCCCCAGTATTAAATCTGACAGCAAGATTAATAATGATGACTTCTGCTTTGTGATTTAAACTGGTACTCTATTTTTCCCATCTAGGATTGCTGAGGGATCATCATAATATTAACATGGTCACTAATGCATTCTCTGCAATAGGGCATTTGAGACTTTCTACTTCAAGTGTACTATAAGTGGTATTGTAACAAGGGAGAAATCAAAGTTAGAAAGAACTAATTCTGACACTGAGAAAAAGCTACTACTTTTTCAGCAGCGGTTGATAAGTGAGCTACTGCAGGCTGTTGAATGCTTCTGATCCATATTGTTTTGACTTCCCAAGGCACCTAACTTAACCTTATGAAGCTAGTTGATAACTATTCTAGAGGAACTCCTTTTGGTCTAACTACTTGGCCTCCGGGAAGCCGCTCATAGTTTCAACCATTTATAGCAAACTCTAGTGAATATAGTGGCTTTCTCCTAGAAAGTAAGGCACCTCTAAATCAGGTTGCAATTGTTTTCATATTCACTTTTTTACTTACGTATTTCCGCCTGTTCTCAATCTATGAAGCAACAGAATTAGTACAGCCACAAACTATGACATCTGAAATAAGAAGTGTCTTGGTGATGCAATGGTTAGAATGCTGTTCTGCTGACTATCGACTAAAATGAGGAGCCAGATTGCTGGGGGAAATATGCTGACTCTGTAAAAACTGCTTAGAGAAGGCTGCAATGGACTATAAAACGGTATATAAGTCTAAGTGCTATTGCTAAGTGCTATAAAGAGAAAAGGAACAGCCCATAAATTCAAATAATAAATAAATAAATTTAAACATTAATCATATTGTATCTGATCAAGCTTATATGGACAAAATTCTGCTCCCCTGCAGCTATCCTTCACAAAAGGGGTTGATGGGGCCTGAATTCAAAAAGATTTGGAATGAGAGTGTTTTTTCCTCCCTATAGCTAAAGATGCATGAAAACATATTTAGTCATATTTAGTGAGAAAATCCTATTTAGAAGATTCTAATCCCTATTTAAATCCTAGTTCTTTTATTCCACATTTTAAATCAGAATGCTGTACAAATTCATGTGTGAATTGACAGATGTCACAATATCCAACTCAATTCCCCTCATTGTTATGGCCACTAAAAGAGATGGATATTTCTAATAGGAAGAGGCATCTAAGCCTAAAGTCTAAGTTTAATACACACTGAGGAATCTGTGGTTTAAAATCAGTACAATACTTTGAATTGCACCTGAAAACAAACTTCGTTCACACTACCAAATTTCTTTACATTCATAAGCATTGCTTAATTGCAAACACGCATAGGCTTACAATGTGCAAAATTCATCACTGCTCAGTGGCTAAGCTAAATGACTGATGGAGATAACCAGCTTGAATAAAAAATGACTCAAACAACATCATTTTCTCCACTTCTGAGAACTGGTCCACCTGCAAATCAAGTGGATTCTATGCTCCCTCACTTTATATTTCACAGCAAAGAGGTTTTAAACCAGGCTGAAGAAATGGAAATCTGAAATCATGAGGAAAGAAATGAGCAAACCTTGGGTCATTGTTTAATTTGCTAAAAGAACAACTCCACCTAAGATTCCTTCTGCCATCTGCCAATGATGACAAAACAATGAAAGAGAAAGACAAATATGCACTGGAGATGGAGCACAGCTGTTGTAAGGGTTGTGCCTGAAAAGCCTGCATTAATAATAGCAATATGTTTGTGGTACACTCAGTCGATCATCACTACGTCCAGCATCTCACAGCTCTTTCTTTTCTTTTTCTCCCTGGAAATACTCAACAAAGCATGTGCCGTGAGTGCTTATTACATTTAAGACTATGTAAGCTATGTCATTAATTAGTGGATGTGCACGTTTATGAAAACCAAAAGATCACTCTTTAAATTTTGCTAGATATCTATCAATTTCTTTTTCCAACCTATTATTCCTTTAAACTTTACTGCATCTCCATGCTCAAAATCTATAACAACAACAACAACAATAATAATAATAATAATAATAATAATAATAATAATAATAATAATAATTTATTAGATTTGTATGCCGCCCCTCTCTGAGGACTTGGGGTGGCTCACAACAACAATAACAATACAATACAAATCTAATATTAAGAAAAACAAGTTAAAACCCATTATTACTGAAAACAATCAATGCTACACAATCACACCATACTCAAATGCTACAAGTCAGAAAGGGGGATTAGTCCCCCCATGCCTGGCGACATAAATGGGTCTTCAACATCTTGCGAAAGGTGAGGAGGGTAAGGGCAATTCAAATCTCCAGCGGGAGTTGATTCCAGAGGGCCCGGGCCGCCACAGAGAAGGCTCTTCCCCTAGGTCCTGCCAGATGACATTGTTTAGTTGATGGGACCCGGAGAAGGCCAACTCTGTGGGACCTAATCGGCTGCTGGGATTCATGTGGCAGAAGACAGTACCGTATGCATTCTGGTCCGATGCCATGTAGGGCTTTATAGGTCATTACCAACACTTTGAATTATGTCTGGAAGCTAATCGGCAGCCAGTGCAGGCCATGGAGTGTTGACGAGACATGGGCATATTTAGGAAGGCCCATGATTGCTCGCGCGGCCACATTCTGCATGATCTGAAGTTTCTGAACACTCTTCAGAGGTAGCCCCATGTAGAGAGGGTTGCAGTAGTCGAACCTCGAAGTGATGAGGGCATGAGTGTCCAAATAGGACCGCAATTGGTGCACCATGCAAACCTGGGCAAATGCACTCCTCGCCACAGCTGAAAGGTGATGTTCTAATGTTAGCTGTGGATTGAGGAGGACACCCAAGTTGCGAACCCTCTCCGAAGGGGTCAATAATCCAACCCCCCAGGGTAAGGGATGGACAGATGTAATTGTCATTGGGAGGCAAAACCCACAGCCACTCCGTCTTATCAGGGTTGAGTTTGAGTCTGTTGACACCCATCCAGACCCTAACAGCCTCCAGGCACTGGCACATCACTTCCACTGCTTTGCTGACTGGACATGGGGTGGAGATGTACAGCTGGGTGTCATCAGCGTACTGATGACACCTCACCCCATGCCCTTGATAATCTCACCCAGTGGTTTCATGTTTCATCTACCTAGCCGCTAAAAGCTATTTTCAAAAAGAGGGCGGTAAAAATATTTACTGACCCATCACATCCTGGACACAAATAATTTCAACTCCTACCTCAAAACGTCGCTACAGAACACTGCACACCAAGACACCTAGACACAAGAACGTTTTTTCCCCGAACGCCATCACCCTACTAAACAAATAACTCCCTCAACACTGTCAACTTTTTACTAAGTCTGCACTTCTATTTCTAGTTTTTTCTCATCATTCCTATCATCCTTTTCCTCCTACTTAGGACTGTATGACTGTAACTTGTTGCTTGTATCCTAAGATTTTTATTAATATTGATTGTTTATTCATTGCTTATTTGACCACTATGACAATCATTAAGTGTTGTACCACATGATTCTTGACAAATGTATCTTTTTCTTTTATATACACTGAGATCATATGCACCAAGACAAATTCCTTGTATGTCCAATCACACTTGGCCAATAAAGAATTCTATTCTATTCTACTCTATTCTATTCTATTCTATTCTATACTATACTATTCTATACTATACTATTCTATTCTATTGGCTGTCCATTAACAGCTCAGCCAGTGGGAAAATTACAGCCCTGTTATTGGCAACCAGTTTTGCTAACCACCATATAAATAGCAGCCTGACAGAGGCTTGCCTGTGCCAGGTACTGCTTTGTCCAATTGACAGTTATTCCAATAAAGGGTTTCCATTCTAATCACTGTCTCATCTCCTTTCCTGATCCTGTCATTCTACCTAAGCTAGAACAGACCTAACTGCTTAATATCTAATCAGCTCTTGATTTTACTATTGAGATGATTAATGTAAAATAGTTTAAGAATACAAACTGGGCAAATCTCGTGTACAAAATCTCGTATATAAAAGAACAATCATAACATTCGTCCAATTGTCAAACATAGATGAAGTCTTCACACTCAGGTTACACCAAGATGCACAGCCTCTCCGTAAGCAAACCACAACCATATTTCTACAATGACACCATCTACACCTGTAGTCTCATTTTTTTTACCACTATCATTATATTTATGATTTCATTTACATCCTTTCCTCCCCTTGGATTTCAGCACTTATAGCATTTATTCAAGTTCATCCTCACACAAATATCTAAAATATCCCCTCAATTCAATTTCATCCAAAATCATGTTATTGTTTCTTTACTTTGTTACATTTTAAAATATAACTACAAAGCAAAACAAAACAAAACCTCTAATGCAAAGGTGATGGGAAAGGAAACTTGGAAAACTCTGATATTACTAAGGTAACTACCATATTTTCCCCAAAATATGACCCTATCTTATATTTTTTGAGGCCTAAAATAAGCTCTTGGCCTTATTGCTATGTGCTCAAAAGCCTGATTGGGCTTATTGTCAGGAAATGTCTTATTTTAGGGAAAACGGGGTATTTGAAAATTAATACATTAAAATTAAAATATCTAAACAACAAATTAAATCACATTATTTGCCTTTTCTTTGCAGCAATGTATTACACTTTGATTTCTGCTGTCCTGCTATAAGGGAAGTACTATACATCCCAGAATTTGGACTGGTACAAACCTTTACAATAGATATAGGAAGCTCATGTAAGTAATATGAGCCATTAAAAAATTATTGTGAGGATGAGATATTTCTATACATCATGACTTCAATGCATTAAAACCTCTGACCGGTGAATGTTTCCTGAAAAACTTAAACTACAAATTAAATATACAGTACATTTATTCTGAATGTGAGGGGAAAATGAAATTCTTTCTTCCTTCCTGTTGAAAAACTCTTTGGCAGTAATGCTTGGATTGTTTTCTTTTGCAAATTACATTTTTGCTGTTTTCAAGATGTTTGCCTGGCTTTCTTGAAATCTGACCCACGTAATAAGTAATGTAGACCTTGTTTCCATGTTGGGGTGGGAGTGGGAACTCTCCCAGGACTGCTTAAATATAATGATTAAAACTTCCATGTGTGCAGCAAAGTCAGCCACTTTTGCACAGAGTAGAAAACAATCTCCCATAACTGAAAGGCATTTGCCCCGGAAGTGGAGTAAAGACGCTGAGACATATTGTGGATTAAATAAGGGTCATTTTATTAAATTAACATAAATTTAAATAACGTAACTTTAAATACGTAAATTTAAATATTTAAATTCAACATAACTAAGGACCTGCAGAGGCCAAAACTAACGGGGCGGAAATTCCTACCATAAACTTCCTTGGCAACATTGGGCAAAAACTCCTTGCTGAACCAGGTGAAGGTAGCCCCCTTCACCTGGATCCAAGCCACGCCCCTGCGTGTGGGAGGAGTTCACCCTCCAATCCCCGAGGGAGATTGGATCCGGTGATTCCCATGGACATCCTCTCTCCAATCCCCGACGTTGTTCCAACCTCTAGTTCCTGGAGAGAGGCGGTCCATCACCCTTTCAAGGATGCCCAAAAGAGCATGCGCAGTCGCTTCTAATTGCCCATTTCTGCCCCAAACCTGCCAAACCCCAGTGACTAAAGGGAGGCCTATCTAACATCTAAGTGCGTTGCACCCCCTAACCAATCCAGTCCGCACCGTCAGTATGGAATAGGCGAAAAAATGGCCGCCTCTAAAGGGGAGGCCGCAAAAAATTCCTATTCGGCCCCGAGGCGACCTCCTCAGGACACACTGCTAATAGCGGAGGGTGGGCGGGTGTTCGCTTCACAGCCAAACAGCAAGGAGGAGGTCCTCTTCGGATCGCCCTTAAATATGGCGATCCAGGACCTCCCCCAGCGACCAGCAGGTGGCGCGCCGACCTGGCGCGCTGCCAGAAGCCGAACTTCCGGGTTTTCGGCAACCCGGAAGTACGGGGCTCTAAAGAGCCGCCCACAGCGTCGCCCCGCTCCGAGGCAATTTCGGCCGGCAGTTTTAATCTGCCGGTCGTGCATTTCTCTCACCATTAGATAAACAATATGGAATCACAGGCATCCAATCCTTGTAACACTAAAGGCAAGATGTCTACTTGAAAAGGCCATCTGATCACAACAGCTCCTATGAAAATGCCGAAATTACCTCCGGGGCTGGGAGACGCTGGCTGCAGCTCTTGTGAGCTCCAGACTTCCGGGTTCCTCTGGAACCCGGAAGTTCGGCTTTTGGCAGCGCGCCAAGGTAGCACGCTGCCTGCTGGATGGGGGAGGTCCTAATTCCCCCTGGCCCTCGGCTTTCATGAAAGCGAACAACCAGGTGTTGGTTGTTCGCTCCTGCGATTCTGCATGTGGCGAGGCCCAACGGGGTCTCGCTCAGGTTTTCGAGTCTGAGGCTGCTGGCCTCGGATTCAATTTATTTGAAAACTTTGTGGATCAGAGCCTTAGGCTGTGATCCTTGTTCTAAGCATTTGTAGGAGGTTTGGTTTTCTCCCCTTAGGAGGGGTGGGAGTTTGACCCCCCCCTGCGTGACACCCCCCCCACATGCGACCCCCCCTCCCACCCAGTTAGTTTTAGTTGGCTTTGGAGAGTAGGACTGCCTACTCTCCATTGAGCGGGTGGGGGGGAAATTTTGGTGCATGTGGCGAAGCCTAATTAGGCCTCAACTAGTCCCGGGTAATTTTCTGTGGACTCAGAGGCCTCTGAGTTGTTAAATTTAATTACTTAAATTTAAAACTAATTTAATTAGTTTTTGAAGTTTTTGGGGTTTTTGTTTAGTTTCCTTTTCCTGGGGGAAGAGGGGAGCTTTATACACACACACACCATTTCAAGGGGTGGTTGTGGGGGACAAGGGCAGGGGACCTTGCCTCTCTCCCCCCCCAATTCGGGTGGGAAGGGTAGCAAGCTTTGTGGCCTTATAAAGCCATCCCCTTAAAGGGATCAGGCTTTTGATCAGGAGTAGGGCAGGGCCCCTGTGGTTCCCCGAGGGTGTTTTTTCTTTATTTTGTATTTGATTACTTGGGTTTTTGCCTGGGTTAATTGGGTTTTTTCCCCTTTCCAGGGTCCCCACGCCCTCCCATCCGGGTGGCTGGGGTGTGTAGGGCCTAATTTTTGGCCCTTCTTTTATTTTTTCCATCCTTTGAATTTTTCTGTTTTTCAGGGCCTGCACAGACATGGCCCCCAAGAGGCGTGCCTCTTCACAAGGTTCCCAGGGTCCTCACACTAGGAGGGCCAGGGTTCCTTCAAGGAGGGCCAGGGAGGCAGGGGAGGCAGCCCCCGCCCCCTGCGTGCTGCCCCCTCCAGACAACCGGGCCGCCACAGGGCCCGAGCCATTCATAGCTGCTCAATCTTTTTCTGCCCTTTTAGATCCCCTGGACTGCATGGATGCCTGGTCGGAGGCCACCTTTGGGGCTCGCGACAGATCCAGGCCCTCAGCGGCATTAGGAGCCCCTCCGGGCACAGAGGTGCAAGACCCGGCACTACAGGATTCCAGTTCGGCGGCTGGGGCCCTCGGGGCCCCTTTGGATGGCAGGGGTGAGTTAATTGCCATCACATCCACACCGGTTTAACAGGGTTTACCCACCTTAACTCCCCCAGCGGGGCCAGCCGGTCTGGGCCCCCTTTGGGGTCCAGCACTTTGACAGTGTGCTCCCAGGTTTGGGGTGCTGCTGTCCAACCAGCTTTGGTCTTGACCGGGGTGCCAGCGGTGAGCACAGTGACGATGGCAGGGGGCAGCCAGGGCGGTGGTTTCCCTGCACAGTGGCCTCAACCACTGCCTGGATCCTCAGGGACGGCAGTGGCATCCCATAGCATGGCAGGTAGTATGGGGAACCAGGTGACTTCCGCGGTGGCAGGGGGGTTGGTCGCTGTACCGGGATTTGCCCCCTTTGCGGTGGCTTTGTCTGCACTGGGGACGGCCAGTAACAGCGTGGCCACGTCAACTGACCCCATGGCGGCGGCCATGGGGGCAGTCCCTGTGGGCCTTCCATCCACTCCCCTAGGGTACCATCTCCACCCCTCGATCAGGGATAAGATATGGTGAGGTGAATATATAGACCTCTACACTCTGTTGAATAGGGAAGTGCCCAAGAAGGAAAGGGACGAGGAGGCCCGAACTGACCGGGCCAAAAAGGTCAAGGTGCCAAGGTGTTTCAGGTCTTGGCTTTACGCCTTCCTGACCTATGCCACCATAATAATACAAAAAGAACCGGGCAGGGCCATGGCATTATATATCGACCTCATTGCCATGGCGTATTTTGAGGTCAAAGGGGATGCCTGGCAGAAGTACAATGAGGCATTCCGTATGAGGGTGGCTTATGATCCTACCCTGCCCTGGGACCGGGAGGTGCCCGACCTTTGGTTCCAGGCAACACAGAAGAGTGGGACAGGACAACAGACCAATAGTGGTCATCTGATGGAGGAGGAGGAGCCGACCGCACCCCACACTGTTGCGGGGCAGGGTGTTCGAGCCACCCAAATCTGTTTTGAGTTCAGTGCAAAGGGCTCTTGCGGACGCTCCTCCTGAAAATTCCGGCACGCTTGTGCCAAGTGCGGGGGCTCCCATGCCACACACACATGTTCACGGCCCAACAGAAATGGAAATAACAGGGGTAGGAACTTACAGGCCGTTACGGCGGCCAAAGGGCCCCAGCCCAGTCAAGCTTGACATTTGGCCAAACTTCTTCAGGGATATCGCCCGCCCGAGCGCCTAGCCGCGATCCTTAGGGGTTTTAGGGGAGGTTTTTTCAGATTCCTTACCAGGGTCTGCATAGGGTTTCCCTTCTGAAGACCTTTGATCAGTGAGGGGAAACGGGGAACTAATTAGGGTTAAGATTAGAAGGAGGTGATGAATGAAGGGTGCTAGGACCCTTTCCTTCCCCCACAGTGCCTAATGCCAAGCCTTAAATGGCAGCATTTGAGGGGCCATGTTTTTATCTGGTGGTGCCCCTAGCGCCAGAGGGTTTCCTTCTGGCGGCAAGATTTGCTTCTCCAAGCAGACTTGCACTTGCACTCTGACGCCTCAGGTCCCTTGGCTTCGGGGTGATGCTAGGAGATAGGTGGTGCCACTCATCACGGCCAGCCGAATGGGAGGCGGCTGGCATATGTAGGGATTTCACCTTTTTGGAACGTTTTCCCTTAGTGGTAGGATAGGTTAGCGGGCCTGGCATTCATCGCCAAAGCACAAAGGTTCCCGGACCTTGTAGCGACTTCCGAATCAGAAGGATGATAGAGGGATGGTCACGGGAACAGCCGCCCCCCAGCAGGTTTTGTCCATAGCGCAGCTGTCGGCCTTAAGCCGCACGTGGGGTAGGCTGGCTACTTCGCCATACGAAGCCTGCCTTTCCCAAGCGACAGCTACAATGCTTTTATTTGGGGCATTCAGATTAAGTGAAGTTTTTTGGCCACCTCCTTTAGGGTTACTAGCTTGCGCACACTCCAGTGGAGCGATGCACATTTTCAAGGAGCAAGGATATCCATCCGCCTGCGCCGGTCCAAGATGGAATGGTGCGGTCACAGCAGGGAAATCACGTTAGCCCCAACGATGGACAGGGCAGTATGCCCCGTAGCTGCATTGGCTGCCTTCCGCGCATACCGCGGTGAAGGCTCGAAATATTTATTTTGTCATGGTAATGGGGCCCCTTTGACCAAGATCATTTTGGGCTGTCACATCGCGGGCCCTAGAGCTAGTTGGTGTGGACCCGTCCAGGTTCGACACACATTCGTTTCATATAAGCACCGCTATTGTGGCTGCAACTGCTGGTTTCATGGACCGCCACATCATGGCCATCAGCCGCTGGAGGTCTGCGGCTTTTCGCTCTTATGTGAGCCCCCTCCACAATAGGGTCCCCGTTATCGGCTGGTTTAATTGTCTGTTTTGTCTTTCAGCCACTTTTGGTTCCTGGCCCGTGGTTGGCCCTTGGGCCACAGTTTTGTTTCTGGGCTGGGTGTTTTGCTGCGAGGCTCCATCGGATCGCAGCTGTCCCTGGGCTGGAAGATGGTGTCGCCTGGGGCTGCAGGGGACTGTGCTGGGAGGGGCTCCTCCCCCTGGTTTTGGCCGATGCCGGTCCGAGAAAGCCCCCAAGTTGTTGGTGTCCACCTCGGGGGGCAACGACCTCTGGTTTTCTGAGTGGCTTGGCGGTGGCTCCAAGGCCGCGATGACCTGTGGGGCATCGCTGCTGTGTATCCAGACACACATAGCGTGTTGTCTGAGATTCCCCAGCGGAATGCTGTATCCCCTGAAGGTTAACAAGGCCAGGTTATGGGTCAACCGGGCCATTGGGAGGTTGTTAGGGAGTTGGGGGGGTGTATAGTGGAGCATCCCTGGATAAAATTTTGGAAAGCCCTGGCTCTACCGGGCCGTGGGCATTCACCTCTCAGATGAGGGGAACGCCATTTTCCTGTCGGACCTGCAGAGGTGCCTCCAGGAAAGTTTTAGGAGGCTGGGTGGGGGTCGGGGGCCAAGATTGAGATCTGACCCCCCTCCGTGGCAGGTTAGGGGGGGAAATGGGCATTTAGAAGGACCCATATTTAATCCACAACATGTCTCAGCGTCGTTACTCAGCGTCCGGGGGTAATGAATATTAAGATGCTGGGTTCAGAGTTGGAGACATTGTTAGATCTGTAATTGGGGAATGTTACAATCACACTCTGTTCCCTTGGAGTTGTTGATAGCTGCCCCTTCTGCAGGACCAGTTCAATATGTCTGCCTCCAATGGACTTCCAAGAGGAAGTGTTTGTATTTCTATTTTTATTTCTATTAAAGATTTTGCAAAATTAGCAAGATTTGATTCAGTTCATTCTGCTTTTTAATCTTCTGTCTTCCACCCATCAAGTACACTGGCTAAGATGGACATGAAGAAATGCAGAAATGTTGCAAAGAAGAAACCTGTCAAAAACTTTTAAAAACTGTCTAATAGCAATTATTATTTTTAAAGAAATAAACCCAAATGGTATGTGCTTTTGTGTAGCACCTGAATTACTATGAAGCATGAAAACAAATGTGAGATTCTGGCTTTATCAATTACCAAATTTAGACTTGCCTATTACCAGCAAGCAAGAGATAGAACAGGATAGATTATAGAAAGCCATCTTGGTTTAATCCTAATAGTTAAAGAACAAGGTTAAAAAACCAGAGTAGGTGACTTCTAATCTGACCTTAGCCATGAAAGCCAGCTGGCTGACTGACCATGTATCAGTCACTTTCTCTCAGCCCACAATCACAGAGTGGTGTTGTGGGTAAAATGCTGTGGATATGATTGGCACATTGAGTTATTTGTAAAAATAATAAAAATAATAAAAGCAGAAACTAAAATAAAAAATATTTCTGGCAGAACACAATCCTCACAAAAAGAACCAAATTACTAAAGTATTCTTAAAAGATTCTCTCCCCTACCCCAAAGCCCATCTCACAAGTTTGCACTTTAAAAAAATCTCAAAGAATGTGTGAGATGAGCCTCTGTTGGGAAAATATTTAATTGTTAAGATGCCACCCCAAATATTCCCTCTTATCCTAGCTAGTTGAAGAAATAACTGTAAATATGAGTTTAATATCCAAATGGCTATAAAGGGGGGAAAGGTACTAATGTAACCTCCAATCTCTAGATTTATTCAAACAGCAACCAAACACAGTGGTAAAGAAGTGAGGGTGGGTATATCCAGTGAAGGGCTATCAAATATTTTACTATCACACTGTGGGCGTGGCTTATGTAGGATGCCCTGCATTTTCTTTCAAAATCTTTCGGTGCAAATTGGGTGCTCAGGGTTAGAGTTCCATTTTTGCTACCCCACTGCGTCCCCCCAACACCTGGGCAGCAGCCCACCCCTAGGTATATCTCAATAGCTTTAGGAAGAGTGATCAAAATGGTAGGTATGATAGCATGGGTTATAATATAAAAATAAAAATGTGTATTAATTCCAATTTGCTTTACCTTCTCCTCTGCTGATCAGCTTGATAAATCTAGCCTGATATACAATTGTTAAAGAGATGTTCTGTTGGGGATAAAAAACAATTAATTCCAAAAAAAACACCAAAGTTCTTAATCACAGGCAGAAAAAGTAAACATTCTCAAGAATTTCTCAGTCATTGTGGATTCTTCAACATTCTAGATAGAGATGCCTTGCAGATTACAAGAAAGCACTTTGTACTTCCCTGAGAAAGGCAACCTTTGGCATAAATGATTAAAGCTAAATTAATGCCAAAAATGTCTTTGCTAAACAGGCTACCTGTCAGGTAGGTGAGATTTTAATTATTATTCAAGAAGAAAGCTGGAAAGTCTTCCTAGTTGTAGTGACAGAAGAGTTAGTATTCTGCAGATGACATTTGCAACAGCTTAATATCCAAGCTGATCTTTATATGACTTTTCATAAGCTCTCTGCTATAAAATGAAGAGGATTCTTTCCTTCTCAGTTGTTTTACCTAATAATAGATTGACTCCAGTGACTGTCCTACTGTTTTTAGAGTTGCAAGAAGTATTCATAGCCATTGTTTCTAATGTCTAAGTGTCATTTGATATCAACAGTAAGAATACCAACCCTACATTTAGTCTACAACCCCTAACATTTTACTTGCTAAAGACTACAACAATCTCTCTTTCATGTTATTATTATTGGTTATTAATAAAAGCACCCCCCGCTCCAGCTTTTAAAACTTTACATTAATTTACATGCGGATTTATTTTTCTTCAAATGCTCATACAATAATGGCATTCCTAATTTGATTTAGGGCACTTATGGTGGGCTTAGAATGTCAATTTTCCTTTTGATCTGAATACTCTACAGCTGGTTACTGTGTTTCAGTTCTCTGCATTCTGTCTTGTTAATATAGGATATCAATATTATAAATAAAAATAAATAAAATAATTGTAAATACCAAGAGGAGGATTACAATGACAACATTATCCAATATTAATAAATTTGCCCATTCATTGATTATGAGAATAATAATAATATATATATAAGCTAACATTCAGAAAAGCTAAATGAAACCAGAATGGACTTAGAGAGATTACCAAATGTTTTATCCCTAATAGACATAAATTTAAAAAAGGGTTAGTAAAGTATTACAAACTTACCTAGGGAAATTAAATAAATATGTGTATGGGTGGGTGGGTGTTTTAAATAATAAAATAAATATGTGTATGTGTTGGTGAGTGTTTTGTATCATGAGAGCATATTGGCATATTTATTAAAATGTAGCATTGTTCCAGATTGACTGGCATTTTAATGAAAAATGAAAAACCTCTTTCCCAATGGTAATATGTGTGGGCTGAAGACTGAAAGCCTACTGTCCCATCTGTCTACTGAAAACTAAAAATGTCCAAAAATTCTATTTCCTGAAAGAAAACATAATGGATCTGCTTTTGGCAAGTTAATAGTGTAGGTGGTGTAAACAAAGGAACACAAGAGAACAAAGGAAAGCTAATATTATTTTTTAAAAAACAAACAAACCCTAATTCATAAAATATACAATTTCCAAATAAACTTCTTTCCAATTCCTATTCCTTTAAGACAATGTTTCTCAAAGTGTGGTATACCCCCAGGGGTACAGGAAGAGTTTGGTGGGCGTACGCATTCAGAAAAAGTTCTGAAATACATCTTGCCTTTTCCAATTTCATATTTATGTGAAGTTGCTTTTTCAGCATTTGTAGACATTAAATCGAAAAAAGGAACAGACCATTGGACGTGGAACTGCATCTCAGATTAAAATTAACAACTAGGGAACCAAATTATGACGATCTGTCATCTCAGCACAAACAATTTCATCCTTTTCATTGATCTAAATAAATGTTATTTATAATATAAATAACATTTATAACATATGTTATAAATATGTTTATAACAATGTAACATATTTTAGTATGAATACTTTTATTTTTTGTTTATTATTATTATTTGTGTGTACCAAAAAAAGAAAAAAAGAAAAATATTTTGATTGTTATTAAAATACATCCATTTTTTTGAGGAGGGGTACTAAGTGTTACAAAAATTATATAAGAGGTGCACATATGTCAAAAGTTTGGGTAACACTGCTTTAAGAGATATTTATTTAACTGTTGGGGGGGAATTAGAATTGGGATTTCCAGGTAGATGAGTCCCAATAGTATCAAATCAAAAGTTGGAAAACAAAAACAGATACCAGGTGTTCTGAGCCAAAACACAACATGTAGTATGTTGTGAACTACAAGCATCACTCTCTTTTTGAGATATCCACAGAGTTTGCGGAGAGGGGCGGCATATAAATCCAATAAATCCAATCTAATCACTCTCATAGAGTAGCATTTTGTTAAGAACTCAAGTTCTTTTTCTTCTATTCGGGAAAAAATGTACAAACAGAGATTATTTTAAAAAGAAAGCAAAACACAAGCTGAAACAAGCAAAATATTTATGTCCAAAATATTGTGTCAGGTTTCCATATTTCCAAGCAAGATTATGTTGTAATGAAAGATCAAAAATTTATTAAAAATGAGAAACCTGACACAATAAAGAGAACCAATAGTGTACATGTGACATCTCAAATATCATTAAACCTAAACATTAAAATCCAGAGCAGCAATGTATACAACCCATTGGTTCTGCTTTCTCTGCTATCTGGTTTTTAAAATGTTCTCCTAAAACTATAAAATATTTTGTGCATTGCATTATTTCCCAAACTAAATAGAAGTTGTACTCACCTCTATCATCTATGATCATTTAGTGAATGTTCAAATGTACAGTGACCTTTGATCATTTTTCACACTTACTGTTGCAGTATCCCCATGGTCATTTGATCAAAATTCAGATGCCTGACAATTGGTTCATATTTATGACAGTTGCAATGTCCTCTCTTCACCTCTTGCCACCTTCTGACAAGAAAAATCAATAGGAAAGCCAGATTCACCTAACAACAGTGTTACTAACTAAACAACAGCAGTGGATTCCACACTGCGGTTTTTGCCACAATAGTGGCAAGAAAAGTAGTAAAATGGGGGGAAATTCACTTAGCAATAGAAATTTGCACTCAGTTGAGGTTGTAAGTTGAGCGTAATGTCGGTAAGCTAGACAGAGGACATCTGTGAGTCACTTAACTCTCATTGGTTAGTTTTTCATTCATTTCTCATTGGTTAGTTTGTGAAGACAGTTTTCATTGGTCAGTTCGAGTTTCTTCTCTATTTATAGAAGAGCTTCTACAGCAGTTGGTTGTTCTGTTAGTAACTAGTTGAAATAAAACAAGATTTTCCTCAGCTGTGAATGTCTGCCTGATCTCTCCGTTACTTCATTGAGGACTACATGTACTTCAACAATAGGGCTGGTGGTGTGGTATCAGGTCTGAGCAGTTCATTGGCTATGAGTAAATCTCTGAGCTCAGTTCAGATTCAGAATGCCAAATCTTAATGGCAGCCTCTCTCTGCCTTTAGCTAAAATAGAAAAAGTTCCTCATAGGTTTTACACTGGGCATTTTCCCAGGTTTTAGGACCTCTAGACAACATGACCTCCTGCTGTTATTTCAACATTAAAGCATTGCCAGTTGCTGATCTCAAGTTTGACATCTAAGGGTTGTTATTATCTAAGTAGCAAGTCAATATTCATGACAAACAACCTTTCATCAAGTAATCACTTTTACCCTTGAGAAAGCAGAACACTCCTAAGGACTCCAGGTCAGTCCATCAGCAACAGATTGATCAAGTTATTACAGTAGCTATTATGAGATTATGAACAAGTAATGGCTTCTGACATCCCATAGACATAGAATACCTTCTTCTTAGACCAGCGGCGGTGTTGTACAGGCAACATCTGGAATTACCTAAGTATCAGAAAATATTATCAAGTTTTATTCAATATATATTGTTATTTTTATTACAGGCCCATAATTCTACCAAATATTTGAATTTTTTTTTTTACATAGAGCTCATTAATCCAAAAGGCATTTTCCACACATCCACCTCTCTTTCTCTGTCCCTCCATAAGTTTTTATTTCCAACATAAAATATAATCCTGCTCCCTCCTCTTCTATAACCGAGCAACTCATGCCAAGGTTTGTGCCTGCTTTAGTTATTACATTACAGACCGCAGAGGTTATTGTGTGTAATTAAATAGGGGAAAGAAAACCCTCCAACCTGGAATTATAAAACCATCACCACAAACCAATAGTTCCACTTCATGTATATTAACTCATTTAATTTATTTTTGTTTTCTTCTTTTAAAGGTGGAAGGAAAGGGAAGTGAATGAGAAGAATTTTTTTTTCTTGCCTTGTAAATCGTTAAAAATGCACGAAGGCTTAAAACATGCCAGAAATAACCCACACCGTCACTTAGAAGGGGCATCCAAGAAACTTATTGCATTAAAGTCAAGAAACAAGATTTTGTGAAAATGACGAAGCAGCAATTCTGGCATTATATCTAATGTCAATTCCCTTTTGTTTAAAAGGATGAATCTGCCTTATAACAGTTTAGTTTGTAAGATTTTTGAACAGCAACAGCCATTTCTGTGTGGCAGGTTTGTGTTACTGGTAACTAGGCTATAAAAGTA
Source organism: Erythrolamprus reginae (assembly GCF_031021105.1). NCBI lineage: Eukaryota > Metazoa > Chordata > Lepidosauria > Squamata > Dipsadidae > Erythrolamprus > Erythrolamprus reginae. The sequence continues at coordinate 102,938,395 of NC_091951.1, forward strand.
GACCAAAGTAGTAGACTGATATTGCTATTTTGGTCCACTATAAGTGTTTATTTAAAAAATCTTAGAAACTAAATCACATCCACCAATATCAGCTTGTATTTTTATGTCATGGTATCAGTATTCACAATACTTTATAGAATGTATTTAGGAATTTAAAAAAACTTATAAAATAACATAACCTAAATATATTTATCCAATTATCAATATTTAAAGATTATGCAAAGAGAGATATAATAAAAGAGAAAAACTAACAATGAAAAAAAATAAGGAAAACCTTTCCTGTGTGCCTGCCTGCCTGCAGACATTTGTGTTCATTCTTTTTTATGGATGAAGGACTTCTTTAGTTGATTTATAAATTCACAAAGTAAAACCCAGTTCATAATTTTCAGAATATTATAGTACAGCAATCCAGACATCCAAGCAAAAAACTCAACAACATATGCATATATATGGGGGGTGGGGGAATCAGCATAAATAAGAATCATAGAATCTCCCCCAGGCTTATATAATTTTATGTACAGTATGCTTGTGATATATGGTTTTTAAATGATGGGTTTTTAAATATTTTCTTTTAAATATTAGATTTGTTACATTGCACATTGTTATTATTATTGTTGTGAGCCACTCCAAGTCTGTGGAGAGGGGCGGCATACAAATCTAATAAATTATAATTAATAATAATAATAATAATAATAATAATACTGTGATCTACCAACACACTCAGGCCCTTCTCACCTGTGCTGCTGCTCAGAAATATTCTTCCATTCTATATGTACTGTTTTCATTATTTTTGCCCAGATGTAGGATCTTGCATTTCTCTCTGTTAAACACCATTCTGTTAGTTTCAGCCCATTGTTCAAGCTTGTCTAAATCTTTTTGAATCCTATCTCTATCTTGTTTAGTATTAGCAACACCTCCTAGCTTTGTGTCATCAGCAAATTTAATAAGCTTTCCTTCAATTCCTTCATCTAGATCATTTATAAATATGTTAACTAGCACTAGGCCTAGGACAGACCCTTTTGGTACTCCACTTGAAACATTCTTCCAATTGGATGTGCAACCATTTATTACCACTCTTAGTACGACCACTAAGCCAGGTTTGAATCCATCTAACTATTCTATTGTCAATCCCATACTTGCCCATTTTTTCAATAAGAATGTAATGAGATACTTTGTCAAACGCTTTACTGAAGTCAAGTTATACCACATCTACTGAATTTCCCTGATCAACCCATTTGGTAATTCTATCATAGAAAGAAATTAAATTAGTCTGGCATGACTTGTTTGTTACAAATCTATGTTGGCTGTGGTTAATTACTGCATTCCTATCCAAGTGCTGGCATACATGCTGCTTTATAACTTGTTCAAGGAGCTTTTCTGGTATTGAAGTCAGGCCTGTAGTTTCCTGGTTCCACCTTTTTACCCTTTTTGAAGATAGGGACAATATTTGCCCTTCTCTATTCTACAGACTTGGGTAAGAAGAGAAAATAATCAAAGTTGGTATTTCATATACTTACAAAATTGTGCATGTTATACTTACATATAATTGCACATTTTTTCCAGATACATGAGCATTTCAAAAGTTTCATAGCTGGAAAATTAATGTCCACAAGCAAAGATCGAAGCTCAGAGAGGATTCTACAGAATAAAATACACAAAATGCATGTAGTTTTTCACATTTTGTAAAGAATTCAGTGATATGACAAAGGAGTAGAAAAATTAAAACAGATGAAAACATTTGTCCATCTTTGCCTAAGTTTAAGGGAGAGTGAGGTTACTTATTAACTTAAATAAATCATTTAATTCCTGCTGTATGAAGCAGAGATGAAACTATGGTTTTGGAATTTCTGACATATTCAGCAATCAGTGCTGTCAAGGCCCAAGTGTTTCTATTGGAGGAGTAACACTCTGTAGTAATTTTACAGGAATCCTGATAAGAGCAAAGAAAAGATTTCATTATAAAACTGAATTACAGATATCCTTTAAAGGCATGTATATTTGACACTTCTTAATAGCTAAAAAAGATATTTTCTCCTACTGATAGAAGATCATCACTAAAGCCTGCTGATGTAAGACTTTTCAAAATATTTTATTTGTAAGAGCATTTTAGTCACTGGCGGCTTCAAATATCTTAAGGAAGAGGGGTACAATAACCAGGGTATTATAATGAAGAGGATGGGGCAGCATCTTGAATCTAGAACCATGATTTTCTGGATTTTTTCCAAGATATTTTAATCCCACTTTTATAAGTTTTTTATAAATAACTCAAGGCAACAAATATCCTAATATTTCTTCTTCCTTGGCTATTCTATTTGTTTATATCAGTGCTTTTAAAACTTTTTTCTTTCATTATGTAAAACTGCTTATCAGGAAGTCCTTTTTATATGATATAGGGAAAACAATTTGTGTAAATGTCCCAGTTACGACTGTGTAATGGATTTGTGTGTCATTGCCACCCACAAAAAATCATTTCCACCCAATGTGGGGTAAATTACCGAGATTTGGAAAGCACTAATTTATATGTGGATTTTGTTTTTTATCACGGAATAAGCTTCTTACCAGAGTCTTGTCCTGCCCCTTGATTTTGAATTTAGTACTCATGGAAAAAATAAAAAATTGAAAGATTTTAAGACATTCCTCCTCTTTCCCCCTCGTTCCACTTAGCACTAGCATTACTGGTTTTCCTCAGCAATTTTGATGTGTCTTGCCTTTTTTTGTCAGTTCATTTTAAAGCTTCAAGCCAACCTCCTTTTCAATTTCCATGGCTCCCATTTCTTCTCACACTCTTTAGTGGAGAAATGACAAGCAGCCTGTAATGTCCATTAAACCTTTTTTTTTTTTTCAAACTTGGCAACTTTAAGACTGTGGAATTCTGGGAATTGAAGTCTACATATCTTCAAATTGCCAAAGTTGAGAAACACTGTGTTAAAAATGAATCCCAAGAACTAATATTTATAAAAACTTTTTAAAAGCATCTCGGTAAAGGATGATAATAATTAAAGAGCATAAATAAAAAGCTTCTTGCTATTAATGTTTTTGACCAATCTATGTAAGAGCTTAACAAGCCCATATAAATGACTAGTAAGATGTCTGCTGAGCTTGAAAAGGAGCAGGTGACAATTAGGAGAGAAAATGAAATAAAACAATATCTTAGGAAACATGATGCATACCGTATTTTGAGAGAATAAGATGCACCGGAGTATAAGACACACCTAGATTTTAGAGGAGAAAAGGGGGGGGGAAGTATTCTGAACCAAATGGTGTATTATTTAATAAATTACCACTGTAACAGAATACTTTTTACAGCCATGTATATTTTTTACAACCATGTACACTTTTTACAAACTTCAAACTTGGCATCTTTAAGAATTGTGGACTTTAACTCCCAGAATTCCTCCTCCAGTTATGCTAGCTCAGGAATGGGAGTTGAAGTCCACAAATCTTAAACTTACCAAGTCTGAAGACCATTCCACTCCAACCCAGGAGTCTTCAAACTAACTAACTTTCTTTCTTTCTTTCTTTCTTTCTTTCTTTCTTCCTTCCTTCCTTCCTTCATTCATTTGATTTATAGGCTGCCCTTCTCCTGAGACTCAGGGCAGTTTGACAGCTTTAAGACTGGTGGACTTCAACTTCCAGAATTCCTTCTCCAGTCATGCTAGATGGGTAATGAAAAGGCAAGAACACCCCTGTTTTTGCAAAAAAAAAAAGGCCCATTTTTGTCTGTGTTTTTTTTCAAAAAATGGGGCATGCAGAGGATTTGAGAATGCTGCAGAGCACTCAAAATAATAGTAATAGTAATAGCAATAGCAATAGCAATAGCAATAGCAATAGCAATAGCAATAGCAATAGCAATAGTAATAATTTATTAGATTTATATGCCGCCCCTCTCCGAAGACTCAGAGAGGGGCATGGGAGAAGACAAAAACGTCCCCGTTTTTGTAAAAAATGTACCATATTTTTGTAGATATCTAGGCATGTGTCAAGAAAATTCTGCATATGTAGAAGTTTCCTAGCTGTTCCTAGATGTGGATTTTTAATTTTATTTTTAAAAGCTGATCTTTTGTTCTGAAAAACAAGAACATTCAGAACACAAACTACTTTCTTTCTCCAAAAAGATCAAACTTTCATAATAAGTTATGCATCTGACAACCTTATTATCTTTTAGCATGTGTAGCAATGCTAAATACCACTGTATTTGGGATTGATATTTTTTTTTGATACAACATTTTAATGATACAACAAAATGGAAACAAGCAGAGAAAATTATCTTCTCTCTCAAACCTGGAGTACAAAGGAGACATTTTCACACGCTGCTTCAAAATAAAGCTAACCCTTACTCCATAGGTAAGAGTCCATATTTTTTAAAATGTTGAGAAATAAAGCCTTAAGCCATCCATTAAATATTACATATTTACACAACAATGAATATATATATATATGACAGTCTTGGTATATTCGGGTTTCTTCCCATGTAGGAACAACAAGAAAATCATCAAGGAATAGTTGGTCAACTAAAAAGAGAAGACGGCAAAGAAGTAACAGCAAATTCTGAAAACTGCAAATTTTTCCCCATTTTACTACTTTTCTTGCCACAGTTGTGGCAAAAAACCGCAGTGTGGAATCACTGCAGTTGTTTAGTTAGTAACACCGTTGTTAGGTGAATCTGGCTTTCCCGCTGACTTTTCCTGTCAGAAGGTGGCAAGAGGTGAGGACAGGGCTGCAAATTTTGTGATGCTATGTGCCACAGGTGTGAAAAAACAGCCATATTGTCAGGGTCCATAGAGCACCGCACTGGGTGCCCAGGGCTCCTGGCTGAAACTACCACCCAGGTGAACCAAGAAGAGATGAGATATGCCACAACAAACAAGCCAGCTGTTACACCGTGTTCCAGGGATCAACTACACCCAGGTGAACCAGGTGGGAGGCCAGAGCAGTGCGCCTATATGCATCACTGTCTCAGTGGAAGGGTCCCCCTGTGAGATATGAATAGACACAGGTTCCTCAATAACAATAATCTCCTGGGAAACTGAAAAGTGAGCCATGCCCAACCTGAACCCAGCACAATTAAGAGCTCAACCCATAAACATCTCAGGCTGCCAGAGAAACCTAATTCCAGTGGTAGGCATCAAAAGAGTGTTTGTCAAATACAAAGACCAAGAAGCAAGTCTGCCACTAATGATTGCCAGAAACCACATTCCTAGTCTGCTGAGTCGTGATTGGTTCAGAACACTAATAAGGAAGGTGACCTGAGATGAGAAAACGATAAACGTGACAACTGTGGATGCCTGTGATGATCTGCGGTGGGAGTTCCAGGACATGTTCAACCCAATGCTGGGCAAGTACATGGGCACCCTATTTCCTATAGTTTAGACCCACAAATGCAGCCAATAAGATTAGGCCCCCTTAGAGTTCCCTTTGCACTTAAGCCACTGATCAACAAAGAGCTAGATAGATTAATAGAACTGGTCAATCGTGCAAAATGGGAAACTCCCATAGTCCCCACAGTCAAGGGCAATGGGTCTTTTGCACATATGTGCTGACTATAAGTGCACATTGAACAAGAGTGCATACCCAGTGCCAGTAGTCCAACACCTCTTACACATGCTGGGCCCTGTGCCATTTTTGCAAAGTTAGGCCTCATGCAAATGTACCAGCAGCTTCCTATGGATTGTGAGATTGCAGAGGCCCAAACTGTAGTTATTCACTGTGGGGCTTTCAAATGTAATAGGCTTCAATTTGGGTTTAACATGGCCATCAATGATTTTTCAAGGAATAATGGAATGAATCTTAATCAAGCTATACAGTGTAGTTCCATACTTTGACAATATATTAATAACAGCAAGGAATATTAGCCAGCTGAGGGACAGACTGAGGGAGATGCCCATGTGGTTCCAAGTCATGGGTCTGTAAGTTAAGAAGAAGAAGAATGGAAGAATAGAATTCTTTATTGGCCAAGTGTGATTGGACACACAAGGAATTTATCGTGGTGCATATGTTCTCAGTGTACATAAAAGAAAATACAGATTTGTCAAGAAACATATGGTACACCACTTAATGATTGTCATAGGGGTCAAATAAGCAATGAAGAAACAATATTAATAACAATCTTCGGATACAAGCAACAAGTTACAGCCATACAGTCAAACAAGGCAAACAAGTTCCAGATAGGGATTCCCAAAGTGGAATTCTTGGAATACCAAATAGATGGATCTTGGCTTCACCACACAAAAGATAAATTAAGGGCTATTAGAGAGGTTCTGGTGCCCGCCAACAAGGCCGAGTTACAAGCATTCCTGGGGCTGCTAAATTTCTACAGTATTTTTCCTGCAAAATAAAGCTACCCTCATAGAACCCCTCCACAAGCTGCTGTCTAAAAATACCCCATGGGCATGGGATCCCTTACAAAATAGAGCATTCAAGGCAGTAAAAAATCTCGTCTCCGGAGACAATTTCTTAATGCAGTTCAATGAGACTTTGCCAGTAGTGCTGGTGTGTGATGCATTACCTTTTGGGGTGGGGGCAGTCCTGAGCCATAGACTTCCAAACAACCATAAAGATCCTATTGCTTATTTCTCCAGGACTCTGTCAAGCACTGAGAGAAATTACGGCCAAATTGACAGAGAGGCCCTTGCTGCAGTTGCAGGGATGAAGCGTTTCCACGAGTATCTTTATGGAAGATCATTTGAGCTGGTCACTGACCATCAGCCCTTATTAGGGCTACTAGTAGGAAACAAGTCCACACTGGATGCTCTTCTCCCCCTGAATTCTAAGATGGTCTTTGTTCCTTGCTTCTTATTTGTACACATTGACTTACTGGCCTGGTAGGGCCATGGGTAACACAGACACATTGAACCACTGCCCTTTACCGGGCTTGGTGGACGACCCCACTCTAGGCATCCCCATCTTACTAATCAACCTCACAAGGCCAAGACTAATCACAGTGGTAGACATTGCAGCTGAGACAACAAAAGACGCTGACCTCAACATTGTTATAGGCTGGGTGAGCAGGGGGTAGCCCCAAGGGCAGGTACAGCCTGACTTCCAACCTTTTGCAAATAAACAACATGAATTTGCTGTATAAGGGGGTTGCCTATTGTAGGATTGGATGGAACTACATTATAGAAATCTTTTATGGGCGTAAGGGAGCTGCTATTGTGGGATTTAGGTATCTTGGTGGATCACCCATTTAAATATTAGCTAGCAATCAAAACCAATGCCAAAAACCCCAGTGCAGTTCTAAGCTGCATTCCACAAAGGGATACATAGCATCAAGATAATGAGAAGTAGTATAGTATCATTTCTCTATAGTGCATTAGTAAGGCCACTTGCTTAAAATGCTGGTTATGGTCTGGTCACCAAACAAAAAATAAGATACCAAGGCCCTAGAAAAAGTGCAAACAATAACAACAAATAAGGGATCAGGATACTAAATCATATGATGAATGGCCAAGGGAAAGACAAGTCTTTGTGGTAACTAAATCTCACAATACTTGAAGGGCTGTCATAGGAAAGTGGGGATTGATTTACTTCACCAGAAGGTAGGATAAGAAGTAATGAATGGAAGCTTGTCAGAGGAAGATCCAACCTGGAACTAAGGAGAAATTTCCTGTAAGAACAATTAGTCAATGAAACAGCCTGCGTCCCGGAGGTGGGAGTGCTCCATTGCTGGTGATTTTCAAGAAAAGTCTTGACAACAATTTATCAAGGGCAGAATAAGAACTGTTGCCATGTACAGCGGATTGGACTAGAAGATCTTCAAGATCCTTTCTAGCCCTATGATTCTATGAAATACAAATAGAAAGGGCAACACTGGCTAACTAGATCAACTATGTATACAGCACTGAATAATACTTATGATTTGGCCTCCTGCAGAGTTTTGCAAGCTAACCTGGAAAATATGATGACACATCCCAGGGAATCAAGAGGATAGTGGTTGCATGAAAGTGGGGATAGTTATTTATAAATAGAAAAGACTTAGGAGAGACGTGATTGTTCCAATATCTCAGGAAGTGCCATAAAGAAGCTATTCAAGCTATTCTCCTGTTCTGTCTGGGTTCCCCCAGACCTCAACACCAACTGGAAAAAACAGCCAGACACTCTGGTAAAAGCAAAAGTACTTTATAGCTGGAAAAAATAAACACAGAGGAAAACCTGTTCTTCCCAACAGACAGGCTATAATACTTTACAGCAGAGGCCTGATGTCCAGACAATACAGCAAGCTTCTTGCTGGCACACCCACCCCAAGATTTCAGTAGTCAAAGGCACAAACCAGGATTCCAAGACGCCAAAGTTCACAGCCAGGTCCCAAGACTCTCAAAGATAAAACTCCACAAGCCAGGAAGGGTGGGTCTGCCTTTTAGCCTTTCCAAAGAGCACCACACCCAAACCCAGCTGTTGCCTCTTTAATGCTGAAAGTACCTAGCCAATTGGTCCCTTCGCTGTGTAGCTCTTCTCTGTCGCAGATCAATTATGGCTTGTGCATTTTCCTCTAAGGAATCCAGGCTGCTTGCTGGGGAGAGCTCCCTCTGGGGGGACTCTGGCTGTCCTCCCTCTTCTTCAGCCTGAGATTCCTCCTCCTCATCTGCCTGCACCTCCTGTTCCTCATCCTCTCCCTCTGAGCTGGAAACCAACAGAAGATCAGCCGTTCCCTGAGGGGCCTCAGACGGAACCACAACATTCTCCAAAGCACCTGAAAGCAGGACAAAAAGCAATGGGTGAAAATTAATCAAGGAGAGAAACAACTTAAGAACTAACAAGAAATTTCCTGACAGTTAGAACAATTAATCAGTGGAACAAGCTGCCCCTGGAAGTTGTGAATGTTCCAACAATGGAAATTTTTAAGAAGATGTTGGATAACCATTTGTCTGAAGTGGTGTAGGGTTTCCTGCCTAAGCAGGGGGTTGGACTAGAAGACCTCCAAGGTCCCTTCCAACTGTTATTCTATTCTATCTTAATGGTATTTCAACCATTTTAAAAAGTGGATAGAGAGGAAAAGAATGCACCTTATAGTAATGAGCACATTTTTTAAAAAGATGATTTTTAAAGCTATATAGGAAGCGTGTACATTTTTTCAAAAGATCCTGACATCAAATCCAAGCAAACGACCATTGAAGAGAAATATTTAAAATGAAATATACATCTTAGAATAAAAGTCGTAGCAGAGAAAATATAGTATATCTTCCTGCTTCTTCCAGAGATTTCCACCAAACCAAACAAAACAAAACCTTGGTCTCTGGAGCCCTTGGAATAATGAGATGGTTTAAAATCATTAGCTAGAATATTGTGAGGGAGAATCCTGTAATGACAAGATGGGGCCAGTAACTTGTGTCTTTTCTGTCTCTCTCTGCCCTGCCACAAGCACAGGGGAATTACTGCTATTTAAATCTATTCACATTACTAGAAGTCACCTGTAAAGTCCTCACCCTGTCTTCAAACTGCTCTTATCAGGGCTTTATTTATTCCATGAGAAACACATGAGTGTGCTGGACTGTGAATTAAAAAAGGTGGACATTTATTTTTTTGTGGTCTATTCGAGGCTCTGATCTTTCTTTGCTAAGATTTCCTATTTATCTTGAGAAAAGAAGTTATGAAGCTGGTGGGGAGCAGAGTTGGTGGTGCGGGCTTCTAGAAATTTCTCTTGGGAATTGGCTAATGCAGCAAGTCAGAGGAACTCGGTGCACGACCTTGGAAACATTTTATGTCAAAAGTTACTGTGGCTTAAGTAAGTTAAACCTATATATGGTCTAAGCATGCCTCACTTCTTTAGCTTCCCACTATAAATGAGATTTCTGCGTACCACAGAACTTCAGATGCCACATTTGGGCCACTTCAGCTTGAAAAAATAAGAATGAGAATGCCAAAGGGATAAAACTCAAACCAGCTTGTGATCCAAGGCTTGTTGTTTTTATCACTCTGACATTGAACCAGCATCCAAGGATTTGCAACTTGCTCTTGACTTTCCCCTTTAAGAAAAGGAAGGCCCTGTGTACTTGTAGCACTCTCTGCTTCAGTTATTTCATCTTTCAAAATCTCTGCCAAGTAAGGACATATCCCTTCCAGCACAGATTTAATGGTTCTTCATGGTTATTTGGGAAAAGACTGGATTGTCCCATTTACTGTTACATTTAAGTTACTACTGCAGCGCTTGCAATTTTGTGTGTGTGAAGATGCCCCTTTTGCTTTTTGGTGACCCTTCCTAAACTCCATTTCTGCCAGCATTTAAATCCTTGCGTGGCTCAGGTCCAGAGTATATTTGAGACCTCCTTCTACACATACCTCCCAGTGACCAGGGTTGATCTTCTTCAGGTTCCGTCAGCTAAACAGTGTCGGCTGGCGGGTCCAAGGGGGAACATCGGTTCCCCGACTCTGGAATCAGCTACCTCCTGAGATCTGCACTATCCCCAGCTTATTGGCCTTCCAGAAAACCTAAAGACCTGGCTTTTCTGACAGTCTTGGGGCTACTGACCTGGAGGAGAATAACTAGCGAGGTTGGCCCATAAATGTATGGATGGCCGCAATTATTTTAAATTGAAATGTTTTTATACTGATTCATGTCTGTTTTTGTTGTGAGCCGCC